>NC_077229.1:133968389-135380889 GCF_027887165.1 Monodelphis domestica | reverse complement strand
TAAAATGAGAAATTAAATCTCAGTGACCTTTAAGGTCCCTTCTAGCTCAAGACTTATGATCTTAGAAAGGGTGTCTATTCTGGTTGATTCCTTTTTTTCATCTCTTTTTTACTTCTCAATCTCTTGCTATCAAGCTTCTGACACTACCATTCAAATGAGAGGATTATCTCCAATAATAAGTGCCAATCCTTTATTGGCTAAATCCAATGACCCCTTTCTCCATCTTCATTCCTCTCAGTTACCATGTCTTGTGGAATCTGTGGAATCTATCTTTGCAACATATCTTGCATCAGTCCTCTTATCTCCAATCAAATAGTTTGAGTCCTCATGACCTCTCTCCTACATCACTGTTGTCACTTCTTAATATGTCCCCCTGCTTCCATTCTCTCCTTTCTCTAATCCAGCCCCCTATGCAGCTACCCAAATTGTTATTATTAGAATACATATCTGACCATTTTGTTCTCATATTAAAAAAAAAAAAAACCCTGACAATGTCTCCAGCATAAATCACCAAAATCCTTAGCATGCTGTTTAAAGGTCTCCTCCATCTGGCTCTCTTTTTTAGGTATCAGTTTTTAATATTTGTTTTCTGATATTTCTGATATTTTCTGATATTCTGATATCTCTCCTTCTCATCCTTTCCTTTTGCCCAAGAAGATGGGTAATATGATATAGGTCGTATATGTGTTATGTTATAATATAATATATTTTCATATCCATCATGTTATGAAACAAGATGCATATTCTTAAATAAGAGAAAAATTCACAGAGGAAATAAAGTGAAGAATGGCATGCTACAATCTATATTCAGACCCTGTCAGTTCCTTTATGGTGATGGATAGACATCCTTTTTTTGTCATGAGTCCCTTGGAGTTGTCCTGGATCCTTGCCTTGCTGATAATAGATCATTCACAGTTGATCATCATGCATTTTTGTTGTTACTTTGTACAATGATCTCCTGGCTTTGCTCATTTCATTTTGCATTACTTCATATAAGTCTTTCCAGGCATTTTTGTGATGCTCTTGCTTGCCATTCCTTATGGCACAATAGTATTCCATTACAAGCATTTACCACAACTTGTTCATCCATTCCCCAATTGATGAACGTCCCCAGTCTAGCTCTTACCTACATTTCCAGGCTTGTTTCTGTATTAAAAAAATAAAAGCGGGGAAGTTTTTGTACCCTGAGGGAAGCTTGGACTTTTGGTATGGAGAGGGGGAAAGAAAGGAGAACCCACTTCTTAAAGCGGGGTTCAGGGGAGATAGCAGATTAAACGAGTTGGCTCAGGGAGAGGAGAGGGGGATTTGAAGATTTTCCCCCTTTTGCCTTCCCTCTTTAGCTAAAGCTGCTCTCCCAGATTCTCTCTTGTCCCTCTTGTCCCCCCTCCACTACTTGAGACCAAAAGGTCTCCCCTTGATCCATTCACTCACACTCAGCTTTTAACAGATAACTTTTAATGTTAACTCAATCAGGTAATACAAAAGGAATAACAGGCAGGGAAGAATGGGAAAGGAAAGTGGGGAGAAAGGGTCCCTGTCTCTATCTAAACCCTTTCCCCTCCCTCCTCAAGTTTGGGGGGGAACTCAGGCCTTGGCAGCCTGAGCCCCCTGAGACAAAGTCAGGTTGACTCACAACAGGACAACAGGAGCTGAGGTAAAGTCTGCTCAGGTTTCTCTTCAGAAAGTCCCTTCAATTGGGAAGTGTTGGGGGTAAAGATTTCCAGTTACCAGCAGGAAAAATGGGTAACACTCAGGAAAAAGTCTTTTCCCCAACTTCTCTCTTTAGCTTCTCAAGACTGAGAGACCCTCACTGTTCTTCAAGCCAGAGTCTCCTCCTTCTCCGGATTCCACTCCTGGGGCCCCTCCCCTATCAAGGTAATCACTTTCAAATACTCTTCAGCTTGGCACTTTTTCTCTAGTGCCAGCCTCTGTCACAAATCCTTCATTTCCTGTTGTTCGCATGGTGCCACCTTGGCCCATGCCAGTTACTTATTTTCTATGTATATTCTAATCTATCTATGCTACTTATTGTTCCCATCTAACCTCTCCCCTTCCAAAATAATAAATATTATCCTAATCTGTCTATTTGCTAATCTAAGTTCCTATCTTATGCCAAGACTGAGTTGTGGAAAGAGGATTATTATTATGTGCCAACAAAATTTTTACAATATAACAATTTCTTAATACAAAAGTCATTCCTATTGCAATCAATATAAAATTTAACTTAAGTAAAATTGAACTATCCTATACATCATGCAATACTAATTCCAGTGTAATAATTCATAACATTTATATATATATATATATACATATATATATATAATATTAACTTGTATCTAAATGAAATCTGATTTATTCTGTCCCTACATTACCTCTCTAGTTACAATATTCCCTTTTCTACCCTAAACTACTCTGTCCCTGTCTATTAATGGTTAGTATGTCAACGCTCCTTTCTATCTATATTACTGGATTAGTTCATTATTATGCTGTATATATATATATATGTATATATATCTCAGACATGTATACTGCTATTTGTACATATTTGCATATGTCACATATTATTTAAATACATATATACATATATATCCTCTGGTAGTAGAGATTTATTTTCAGATATACAATTTATGGGTTGTCCTTATTTATGGCACAGCCCCTAATGTGAGTGTGAAATTTGTTCATGTTCTAGATATGTTGTGGTGGATGCATATTTATTCCAATGTGCATATGAACGTACTTCCCTATATGTGAAGTTAATGTGATCAATGATTAATCTTATGTAACCCATTTTCCTGAAGTTCATTCCCCATAATGTCTTTGATTCAAAGGTCTTTCCAGTTGTCCTTGTATCTTCCATACTTTGGTATTGCTTGAAGTTTGTCACAGGTCTGGGGTGCCTTCTCCTTTACAGGATACATACTTGCCTGTTGTCTCACCTTGAAAGATGATCTCAGGTATCCAGAACTACAGGATCATGAGTGTGTGTAAGATTAACGTGTGCATGCATTTAAGAGTGAATATGTTGATGCATGTGAGTGAAACTTTATACAGGATATTTGTGCCATCCTCATGTGTGCAGGTGAGATTCTTTTTTTTAATGTAATGAATGTAGGTATCTTTCTTAATGTGTGATTGTAAGGCAATTATTTTATTCCTATGTGGTTGATTTTAGAGGTTAATGATATTTTAGTCTAGACTTGAGATTGATATTCATATATAGGTTTAAAATTCTAAAGGATTCTAAATCCACCCAAATAAACTCCTAGGTTCTGCAAGGAACCACTTCTCCTGTGTTTCACAGGCTACACTAATCCTCCCTGATCTAACTAACCCAAATTTATAATCTCTGTCTTGTGCATTATTCTATTTTGGTTTCACTGTCTCTGTTTAGTATCTCCATTTCTTCTTGTATGATTTTGTTGGATTCATGGGCTCTATGTTTATTTATCAAGGGTTGTTCTTGGGACGTCTGTGTTTGAACGGATTCTTGGGCTTCCATTAAGTTGTCTTTTGGTGTGTTATCATGGTCATAGTGATGTTTAACGTGAGATGCGTGAAGCCAAGAATCTTTTCCTACTACTTTGATCAACATAGGAGTGGTGAGAGCTATATTGTATGGACCAATCCATCTGGGCTCTGTGGGCTTGTCTTTGGCAAAATTTTTTACATATACTTTGTCCCCTGGTCTTCTGTGCTAGGAATAATTGCCATTTATTATGGCTACTGTATCATTTATAATACAGTGGCAGGGATGATAGACAATGTTCTTGGGACATTAACCAATATGACTATGGGATGGACACAGTTGTCAATGAATTATCTAGATGTAAATTACCTCTGGCAATTCATACCCGAAGTCTATTTTGTGTTCATGATAGTAACTAACATCTTAAAGAATATCAAAGCTGGTGCCAACCTGACCTTCCAAAAGAAAACTGTACATGCTCTAATCATTGATAATAGATTAGAGACATTGCTTGGTCAGATCCCACAATCTCTCTTCAGCTTCTCAAGACTGAGAGACCCTCACTGTTCTCCAAGCCAGAGTCTCCTCCTCCTCTGGATTCCACTCCTGGGGCCCCTCCCCCATCAAGGTGATCATGTTCACATATTCTTCAGCTTGTAACTTTTTATCTAGTGCCAGCCTCTGTCACATTTCATCCAGGTGATATAGTGGATAAATCACTGGACCTGGAATCAGGAAGACCTGAATTCAAAAATATTTTCATATACTTACTAGTTGGGTGACTCTGGGCAAGTTATTTTAGACTCTGCCTGACTTAGTTTTCTCATCTATAAAATGAGCATAATAATAATACTTCCTTCCAAGGATTATTGTGAAATTCAAATGAGTAATATTTGTGAAGAAGTAGCTGTAGCTGTGGCTACAGCATTGAACTTGAAGTCAAGAAATCCAGCCTCAAATACTTCCTAGCTGTGTGACCTTGGGCAAATCACTCTGATTATGTGACAAAAGGGACCACTGGATCCATTGGAGAAGGAAATGGTAAGCCACTCTACTATTCTTACCAAGAAATTCTCATGGCTTTCTAAGGTCCATGAAATTATGAAAAGTTGAATTTGTCTGAAGGACTCAATAATAAGAACAATATTTATAAAGCATTTTGCAAACCTTGAAGAGCTCTATAAATGCTAGCTATCATCATTATCATTATATTTGTAATGGTGGTTTTGCATATTCCCAGACCACCAAACCCAGATGTGCCCTTTTCCAGGGAGAAGCTATATGACATTGCCCTACCACATGGGTGCCAATGATTTCTTTCTATTGACTTCATAGCTGGAACAGGATGATTTTTAAAACCTCAAGAATGATATAGGCACATTTTTTTTGTTTTGTCTAGAAGATCCTGTTTCCACATAGCAGGGGTGCAATGAACTAACTGGGAAAGAGAAGACTGCCTTGCCCTCATCCTACACCTTTCCTTTGTGATCCCAAGAATGGGTGTGGATTTTTGAACCAGCTTCATTTGTCCATTTCAGTTTGAAGAGCAGGTGGTACAATTCCCACCAGACCTGGCTTTGAGTCTTGGCAATCTTAGGAGCCAAGATTCCAGCCTGGATGTTGCAGCCAAGCTCAGTAGGGAAACCCCAAGAAGCCAGGATGCCTGAGACTCCAGTTTAAGGTGTGTGTGGGTGTACTTTGGACTTGGAATTCAATGGGACTGTACTATATAAGGAAGGAGTTAAGTAGCAAATGTAATCTCCCTCTCCTTTCCAGAGACTGAGGAGTTGAGGAGGTGGATTATGAGCCCTAGGTGTTGGGAGAAGGGCTGTATCATTTTTCTTGCTGTACTTTTGAAAGCATTCCTTTGTAAAATTTAATATGATTCTTAAGTGGCTAAATGGAACTGGAGTGCAGAGAACCCTTAAAATTTAGAGAACACCAGGGGTGGGTGTTAGAGTCAGTGGCACAGCCTAGACACTCCTGTACTCTCTTAAAGATACCAGAGGAGGAGGAGTGAAATGTAACCCACCTGGTCTTCAGACAATAGAGGCCAGGATAACCACTGTTATACATATAAATTCATCTTCGTGAACTTTCTGTTCTAGTCCAAAAAACCTACTAGGTGTTCCTTATGTATTGACATTCCATCTCCCATCTCTAGTTGTTTGCACAGGCACTCCCATGTCTGGAACCTATTCTTTTCTTACTCACACTTCTTGGAATATCTAGGTTTCCTTAAAGCATAGCCCCTGGCACTATCTTATTCGTAAGGTTTTTTTCTCATCCTCCCAGGAACTAGTTCTTTTTCCATTTCAAAATGCCTTTGCCTTTTCCTAGCATTCGCTTTTTTGGATATCAGTATAAGATACTTTAAAGCAAAGACTTTTGTTTTTGTCTTCATGAACAGAATGCAGTTAATAAATGCTTGTTAAATTGACCTAATAATCTGAGCTAATTGCTTTCCTAGTTTTAGATCTTGGTTTGGTTCTAGGCAACATACAGTCACACTTGTCCTGGGTAGCACTCTATTAGTAGTCAGTCCCATCTCCATTTCAAGAAGCTTCCATGACAGCTAACACACTTTTTTCAGACATGGACAATTCCATGCTTCTGCAGACCAACTCTCCACTTTACCTCCAATCTTTTCTGTCCTCCCTCATATTCCCACCCTTCAACTTTCCAGCTCAGTTTTATATGTTGTGTTCTCTCACTAAAATTTAAATGCTTTGAGGTCAGTGGCAATGTTTATTTTTGTTTGTCTTTATATTTTCAGCAATTAGCATAGTGTCTGGCACTTAGTAAAGGCTTAAAAATGCTGTATCTATCCTATTCTATCCATCCGTCCTTTCTCTCTCTCTCTCTCTCTCTCTCTCTCTCTCTCTCTCTCTCTCTCTCTCTCTCTCTCTCTCTCTCTCTCTCTCTCCATGTAATTATTTGTCTTTGTGTCTATCTATCAATGCATGTATGTGTTTATCAATCTGTCTAATCTATCTAACCTCTCTGGCTTCCTTTAGGTCCCATCTAAAATCCCATGTTCAACAGGAAGCCTTTTCCAACCCTTCTTAATTCCATTGATTTCCCTCTTTTAATTATTTCCTATTTATCTTGTATGTAGCTTACTTTGTATATATTTATTTGCTTGTTGTCTCCCACCATTAGATTGTAAATTCCTTGAGGGCAGGGACTGACAAAAGGACAGTACCTCTGTAATAAATGAGTTAAAAGAAGGGTTCAAAACTATATATATATATATATATATATATATATATATATATATATATATAAAATAACAGGTTTATTTAGCTAAGGGGAGGAGGGGAAAAAGGGAATTAGGGGATACCTAACTTCTAACCCAAAACAGAGATTAAAACCCTTATACTTTCTTTAATTATTTTAAACTAAATTTTTACAGTAGTAATTAAGGCTAGAGGTTTTTGTAGGAACAAGGCCAAAGGCCAAAGAATCTCACAACCAGGAGTTCTCTTTGAGTTAAGCAGTAGTCCCAGTAATGGCTCTGTTGAAATCCATTTGACAGCAGCACCAGCACCAATAGCAGCAAAGACAGGCAGAATATCAAGAAAGCCAAAGAAGAGGGAATCACTGGCTCTCTGTGTCCAGCCCAGAAATACGAAACAGAAACCCTCTTTCTCTTCCAGAGGAGTTTGCCATCTGCTCTCAGAAACTGCCTCTATGCTCCTGAGAGTCCTGTGTGGAATGTTGGTTTGCAGAATCTCTTGCTGTCAGCTTACCCTGTTAAAATCCCTTACTACAGTCCCCACTTTGCACAAAGCTGAAATCATGTTGAAAACACTAATTTGGCTTTTGTGCCCTAACATACTTATATTTTCCTTAAACTAAAATATGTACCCAAAATAATAAACAACCTACTCTCAACTATCTTATTCTATCTAATACGATCCTATTCTAGGGATTTAATCAAGGAAAGGAAAAAGGGAAAGTATACAATGATCAAGTACAAAGTTCAAAATATAGTTCAAATATATGCAAAAGCAAAATAAGCAAATAACATCAAAGTCAAAATACAAATTCATGCAAAACATTAAAATCATAAAATATTATTCTTATCAACTAATACAGAAAATTCTACTACTATTGCAACGCATAAACAGCAAACTTAAACAAAATTTTGAAAAAATATACATTGAACACAACATTGCATAAGTTTTGCCAAAAAATTAAACCAAACCATTAAATTTATTTTTGCAAAATACATTTAACAATAGATGAAAATTAAACATAACCTTATTCTATGTTAAAAACTTAGCAAATATGATATATTTAATAAGTTTTGCATATATACACATAATACATACAATATATACATGTATGCTATACATATACACACTTCATATTTACACACATGTTACATATATACATTATAATACAATTAATTTTATAATCCTAACTATAATTCACACTATTTATGTATATTTACATATATATTTATAATTTTGTGTGATATGTGATGTTATATGTCATATGTGCTATGTAATGTATGCTGTTATGTATGTTGCAATGTATTTTGTAGTGTAGTTCAGCATCTTACCTTTTCTTATCAATCTTAAACTGGAATCTATCTAACTAGCTCTATCATAATAAAATCTCCTAAAACTAATCTCGCCTACCTATACTATTGCTATTCTGAACTAAGTAGCTAACTATTTTTGTTAGTAATTAGCTACTTTGTAATTAAGTATAACATTGTTAGTACCCTAACTATACATTGTTTCACTCATTCAACTAGTGAATCAATATAACCTAACCATGTTTATGTTTTTGTGTATATATATTTGTTATGTTGTTATTCATGATATGTTATGTTGTTTTGTTAGTGTTATGTTAGTGTTACTGTTGTGTTATTTTTGTGTTACTGTTGCGTGCAATACTTACCACAACTTTAGATTTTTCTTCTCAACTTGTTTGATGAATTCTTCCTCTCCAAAACCATGATAGTAAAATGTAGTAATGAACGCTTGTGAATATATGTTATTTTGTATTATGTTACATTACCCAAATTCCTTAGAACCATTAGTCCATCAATCACTTGATCCTTTTCATTAAAATTCCCTTCAAAGTCTTTATCTTTTTAATATTTATAAGTCTTTCAGTCTTTGTACAATGTCCATCAATTTACTTAATCCTCTTCAACTACAATGTCCTCTTCCACTGGAATGGTCCTCTCCTTACTGATTTTTTTCAATTGCAGACTATATTTGACTGATAAATCTCAGTTTTCCATGAATTCTTCTTCATTTCCTTCTTCTACAATTTGAACATTTTCATTATCAGTTCCATGAGCTAATTTAATATGTGAGCAATGATAACACAAATCTCTTCCTAATACTTTCACAGAAGATGGCGAAAATAACACAATTGTATAAGGACCTACCCAACTCTCTTGCATTGCTGATGTTTTTGTAAAATTTTACATATACACCATATCATCTGGATGAGAATTATGAAGAGTAATCCAGTGGACCATATTGGATCAATGTTCCCATATTATGCAGTTCTCTAAGCCATTGTTGTAATGTAGTTAAATATGAAGCAAATTGACAGTCTCTTCCTAAGAGAGCTATATAAACAGACTTACAAGTTTTTGCCTGCAATGGAGCATGTCCAAAGAGCATTTTATAAGATGATATATGTAAATCTGTTCTTGGTCTTGTACCTAGGTAAAACAAAACTATGGGGAAAATATCCTGCCATTTTAGAGGAGTTTCAGCACAAATTTTCCCCACCACTGTTTTGAGTTTCCTATTCACACACTCCAATTACTCTGAACTTTGTGGATGATAAGGAATATGATAGTTAGGTGTTATTCTTAGATTCTCATAGACTCTTTTCAGGATATCTTATGTAAAATGTCATCCTTTTTCAGAATCTATGGTAATTGGTACACCAAACGTAGGAACAATTTCCTTAAGCAACACTTTCACCCCAAAGCTAGCTGTATTAGTATTAGATGGTAAAACTTCAGGCCATTTTGTTAATCTATCAATAATTATAAGACAAAATTATAAGACAAAACTTGTATCTTCCAGCTTTTGGCATGCTTACGTAATCAATTTGCAAACTCTCAAATGGACAATATGCTAAAGGTCTACCACCCAAACCTTTCTTTCTCAATGCATCTTGATTGAATTTTTGGCAAACAGAACAACTTGTGTGATCTTATTTGCAATAGTACTTATTCCCAGTGCTACCCATTGCCTTTTCACAGAGTCTACTATAGCTGGAGTACAAAATGACCTTTTATGTGAATGACTTGACACAAATAGTTATATAAATCTTTTGGTAACAGTGGTTTTCCAGTGTCTGCAACCTATATTCTCTGTTCTTTCCTTGCTCCAATTTCCTCCTTCCACTTCTGAATTTCTGATCCTATATAAGCTTTTTCTAAATCATCAGACTCAATAGTTGACAAATTCATTAATACACTGGAGCATTCCGGGCTATAAACTTAGCAGTTATATCAGCTCTATAATTTCCTTTAAGAAACTGAATCTCTGCCACAAGTATGATTTCTACAATGGATCACTGCTAGCTGTTAGGTTTTTGGATAGTATCCAACAACTCAGTTATTATTTCTGCATGTGAAATTGTTTTTTCTGAAGTAGTAATAAAACCTTGTTGTTTCCAGATCTTCCCTTCCAGATCACCCCCAGCAACTTCCCTGTTGCGTGGCATACTGAAAATGTATACTGAGAGTCTGTAAAAATATTAGCACTTTTACCATCAGCTAGAAGACATGCTTGCTTCAATGCCACCAATTATGCTCCTTGAGCACTAAGGTTATTAGAAAATGAGCCATACCACAGTGTCTCAAATTCTGTGACCACTGCAGTATCAGTACATAGAATTTCATCACATAAACATGATGAACCATCTGTGGATAATATCAAGTCTAGATTTTCAATAGGAGTGTCTTTCAAATCCATCATAGGCATATCCACTAGATCTACTACTTCTACACACTCATGTAATGTTCACCATTCTTTGGCAAATCAGAAAGAAGTACAGCTGGATTTAATACATTACACCTCCTCAACTGGATGTTCTCATTACCCAGGAGAATAATTTCATATTTAGAAATTCATTGATCTGAATAAGCTTGAGTACAAAATTTCCTCATTTGTGCTTCTATTTGATGTGAACAATATACAGTCAGTGGACATCCCAAAACTAAATCTTCTGACTTCTGGACTAACACTGCTGCAGCTGCTACACTCCTGAGAATGTACCTGCAGCTATTGGATCAAGCTGACAACTATAATATCCAATTGGACAATAACTTTGTCCCAAAGTCTGTGCCAGTACCCCAGAAGCAACCCTTTTAGTTTCATTAACAAATGGTTGGAATGGTTTTGTATAGTCTGGTATACTCCAAACTGGAGCAGATAAAATGGCTTCTTTAAGCTTATTTAAGGTTTGCAGATGTTCAGGCTTTAGTTTCAGAGGTTCTGTTTTGTATTCCTGGTTAAATCTGTTAGACATTTTGTTAGTTCACTATATCTAGGTATCCATTGTATACAGAATCCTGTTCCAAGAACAGCTGTGAGTTGTTTTGGTCTCAGGAGGACTCAGTTTCTGGATATTTACTATTCTTTTCTGTGTGATACTTTTTGAACCCTCTGATAACACAAAACCAAGATATTGCAGTCAAGGCAAAATTCATTGTAATTTTGCCTTGGAGATTTTATGCCCATGCTTATACAATTATAACAAAAGAGTGTTGCTATCTCTCAGACACACCTTAGTATTTGGGGATGCAAGAAGAATATCATCCAAAAAATTCACCAATTTACTTTTTTTGAATGTTATAATTTTTAGATCTCTATTAAGAATTTGTGAAAACTGGCTTATCAAATCTGTAAAACCCTTGGGCAAATGAGTCCACATCCACTGAGGACCCCCCCCCCCCCCCCCCGATAACAGCAAAGATCTTTTGAGAATCCTCATGAATTGGAATTGAGAAAAAAAATCTGAGCATAAATCTACAACAGTGAAATATCTTGCCTGACTTGGAATGGCAGAATTTATAGCAGCTGGACTTGGTATAACAGGATGCCTTGATTACATAATCATTGACTGCTCTTATATCCTGTATAAAACAATATACAACTTTCCCATTCTGATCTAACTTTGGCTTTTTGATGGGAAGAATAGGAGTATTAAATTCTGAGAAGCAAGGTATTATAAACCTTTGTTGGATTAGGGATTCAATGATTGGTCTTATATCCTCTATTGGTTCTTTAGTCAAGGGATATTTATGTACACAAGGAACTGGTCCTTCCTTAGTCCTCACTTTGACTGAAGTAGCTGATTTCAATACACCTACATCTGTGGAAGACTTTGACCAAAGTTCTTCAAGGATATCCTCAGGTATTGGATAGATTGAATCTAAGTCCCCCTCTATACTGACTGAATCTAAGAACAGCAATGGAAAAGCTTTCAGAGATTCTTCTGGTAGATATAATGAGATATCACCAGTCAGTACATTGGACTATTGCTTTTAATTTACATAATAAATTCCTACCTAAAAGATTCATTGGACAGTCTGGCATACACAGAAATGCATGCTCCAGAGATAATGGACATAAAGTAATCATTTGTGGTTGTAATTTTGCTACTTTCTGTGGTTTACCAGTAGCATCTATTACTTCCATTGTACCAACAGCTTTACATTTCTTAGGAAAACTTTGAAAAACTGATTTACTGGTTCTAGTATCAACCAAAAGGTCATAAATCTGGTCTCCAATAGTTACAGACACATGTTTCCAACACTGGTGCTAACACAGTAACATTAGCACAAAACTCAGTCATTTCCTGTCTGTCCAAATTACATCTGCTTGAATTGTATGATACTCCTAGGAATTCACATCTTTAACACCATCATCAGCTTTTTCACTACTCTCCTTAGTCTTTATAATCTCTCCCTTGATATCATTGTTCTCATTTCCAATCACATTATCTTTATCTAATTTACATTATCGATTATTTTCCATCATTTCATAATCACTATAATTTTCAATTAATTTTACATTAAAATGTTCTTTTTCCTCACAATTATTAATGATAATTACATTTTCCTTTGTTTCAATCACATTATTTATAAATTCATTAACCTTATCTCTATTACATTCAATTCCATTTAATTCCAATCCATTTTCCCTTGATTTTTCACATACTTGAGAACTTTGGGTACAACTCCATAATGAACATACCCCTTTGTTCTGATCACCCTTATTTCCACTAACTACTTGGCTGTACCTGGGTCTCGCTTCTGATTTTACCCACTCTTGCATAGTGTTCAAACCAGGTGCTTGAGCTTCCTGATAGCAAACATTAGAACAATTATTAGTATTTCTTCTCTGATAATTATTGTCATTCCAATTATTGATATTTCAATTATTATTATACTGTCTATTATATTCATTATCCTGATCTAATTGCCTAGAAAATTGCCCTCTGAATCTACATTCCCTAACAAAATCTCCTAGTTGATTACATTAGAAACATCTTTGAGGTCCAGATCTCCTTTCTCTTGGCTTGTACTGGTTATTTGGTTGCACAGATCTCAGTGCTGCCACTGCCTTTATTTCCTTTACTTCACTATCACTTGCTTTATTATACCTTAATTTCTTTTCTTTTTCAAATTCTCAATTACTGTATCCCTGTCTTCATATCTATCATAATTATCCATGCACAAATAAGTTGCTTTTCTTCTTAATTCTTCCAAACCCATCTCTTCCCAATCTGGGCAATTAAAAAATAACTTTATCTTAGGACATGCATTTTTTACAAATAGTCTCTTGATGTGTGCAATTGTGTTGTCCACTAATACATCAAGGTCTAAAATTATTTCAGCAGCATCTGTTATTCTCTCTAAAAATTAGTTGGTGATTTATTTTGTTTCTGCTAAATGTTCTCAAATTTGGACCAAGCATTAGGGCATATGGAATGCCTCTTAATTACATCAATAATTGACCTCCTAGTTTGTTTCATTCTTGTGAAATCAGGGGATGAATTCATATCAATACCTTCAAAATCCTGTGGCCATGGAGACAAAGATGGATCATTTCTAGTTTCCTTTATGAATTGGTTTCTTTCTCTCTTGGTTAACAATTCCTACATTAATAAGTAAAAAATCAGCATAGTCAAATATTTCTATAACTCTCTGAAATTCCTTTACCATTTTATTAGGTTCATTGGAAAAGCATGGGGTTCTACGTCTGATTGTTTCCAAATCCTCAGGAGAAACAATTTATGAGTTTTAACCTTATATACTTCATTTTATGTAACCACAAGTATATCCCTTAGAAGAAACATTATGCTTGGGTTTTTTTTATACTCAGCATTCTCCCTTTTCCAATCTAGACATTTTCTTAATATTTCCTTCATTATTTTCCTTATCTATAGTATTATCCTTGAAATCATTCAAAACACCATTATGTAAAATCATTTTCCCTTCATACATTACTCCATTGCTTCCATCTTATCTTTCATTACCATAATAATCTGCTTCATCTCAGAATCTTTTGTTATTCATAACATGATTGCCCATAGTTTATAACCAACACCAAAAAACAAAACTCTACATTTATACAAGACAAGTAAACTTAAACATATCAATGACACATAAGCTAACCCAGTTCTGATAGTCAAAGGCATCACTGCTTCCATACATTCATATCCTAAAACAATATAATAACAATGGGAAAACAAGGTGAAAATCTCATAAGGGATATATAGGAAACCATCCCATAAAAATACAAAATAATCTTTGCCATGTTTCCTGACATGATGTTCAATGTGTACAGGATATTGCTATAAAACACAGGATACATGCTATTATTATTCATTGTGATTAGTAATAACAAACACCAAAGAACAGAACCAAAAAAAAAACTCAACAAAAAAATGTCTTCCTACCCACACGTGATATTGACCTCTGGGCTATTTAAAATTTAAACCCCCTTCAGTGTCAATCAAGAGTCAGAGTTCCATGTCAATCAGAGTAAGCAGTACCAGAACCTTGGAGAGCAACCAAGTGTTGGACAGGGCAATGGAATGTTGCAAGATGACTTAACTGCTAACCTACTGATTACTCTGGCCCAAGTCAATTACTGTAGGTTTGCCCTACTGACTCTCCAAATGTAATAAGTGGGTTAAAAGAAGGGTTCAAAACTAACTCTCTATATATGACATAACAGGTTTATTTAGCTAAAGGGAGGAGGGGAAAAAGGGAATTAGGGGATACCTAACTTCTAACCCAAAACAGAGATTAAAACCCTTATACCTTCTATAATTATTCTAAACTAAATTCTTACAGTAATAATTAAGACTAGGGGGTTTTGTAGGAACAAGGCAAAAGACCAAAGAATCTTAAAACCAGGAGTTCTCTTTGAGTTAAGCAGTAGTCCCAGTAATGGCTCTGTTGAAATCCATTTGACAGCAGCACCAGCACCAATAGCAGCAAGGACAGGCAGAATATCAAGAAAGCCAAAGAAGAGGGAATCACTGGCTCTCTGCGTCCACCCCAGAAATACGAAACAGAAACCCTCTTTCTCTTCCAGAGGAGTTCACCAACTGCTCTCAGAAACTGCCTCTATGCTCCTGAGAGTTCTGTGTGGAATGTTGGTTTGCAGGATCTCTTGCTGTCAGCTTACCCTGTTAAAATCCCTTACTACACCTGGTATATATTAGGCACTTAATAAATGTTCAATAATTGATTTATCTTTCTAGGCACACTTTATGCTCCAGCCAAATTGTCTTTCTTCCTATTCTTGGCACTTGATAGTCTATATTCTTTCTTTTGTATGGAATATCCTTGATTCCTGGTATGTTCTTCCTCTTTACCTATATATTCTGGAACCCCTAGTTACCTTCAGTATTCAATCTAAGTGCCTCCTTCTTCAAACAGCCTTTCTTAAACATCCTAGTTTTTAGTTCTTACTTCTTTTCCATTCAATCATTTTGTTATATATATATATATATATAATTTAGTTACCTAAAAATGCCTCTTTCCAGGAGAATATGTTTGTTGAGGGCAGAAGCTATTTCACTTTTGTATTTGCATTCTTAACACCTAGTTCAATCCATACAATCCATAGGCACCAGACAAATGCTTCTTAGGTGATTGATTAATTACCATAAGTTGCTTTTTCATGGTAGAACTATGACTCTGAAAGCCATTGTTCTTCAGGGTTGAAGATCATTTAGTCTCTCTAAATGGTTTCCATCTGCTAGAGATAATCTTTCCAATGCTATCTTTCATAATCCCCTGATCTGTTATCCTCTTGCTAAAGGGTATCCTAAATTTTTTGCCTTTCCTCATCACTTTTATGCTATGTTTATTATTATACTGTATCTCTAGTAGTACAATGTGGATGGAGACTAGTCAAAATGTCAATGGAGGAGAAAACAGGAGAAAAAACAGATGTAGACCAGCAATAGGGAGATAACTCAGAGGAGTTAAGATCTGAGTCAGCCCCCATGGGGTTAAATAGGGCTGGGCTACCAGCATAGAACCACCAAGATTAGTTCAGGGACTCACCTAGCCCAGAACAGAGCTAAACTATCAGTGTTTGGTTGTTTAGGGTAATACTCAGAAGGACTGATATCACAGACTCAGTCTTTCCAAAGGGAAGAACCTGTGGGGTAGGTCCCCCAGAGAGGGTAAAGGACTGACACCAGGAATTGTAATAGGATTAAGCTGGTATCATGGTCTCTTTGAAACTACTGAGCCTTCTAGCTATTTGACAGGTAATGGAGCTAATTATTATCTACTGGAGTTCCACCCAGGGAAATTTTGCAGCTATGTTGTCTATAGCTAAGTTAGGGTCTAGAATTTGGAAAAGCCAGAAGCACATGCATCTGATCATGCCCTTGATCTGACCACATAGGGCTGCATCTCCTTGTCTCTCACCAACTCCTGTTATCTTTCAACTGTTATCTTTGCTACTCAAAGAAGATATTGCTAAAACTTTGGTTAAGTTAGGCCAGCACCATAGAAGGCATATGGTGCAGCAAGAAGTACATAGAGCCTGGCCCTAACACAAATTTCCAATTTAGGAAGTAAGGCTAGAAAAATGAGTAAAATAAAATAAAGAGCTATTTTGATACCAAGGATGCCTGAGACAAAAACTCAGAAGAGAATAACTTCCCCTAAAACTTTTAAACAAAACTTTAAAGAGAAATAGAGGTAAGGTAAATTAGAATTTTTGAAGAAATGAATAAAGGGTTGAAAAATGATCTGTAAGATGAGAATGATAGATGAAAGAATTAGAAAAAAATGAGTGCTTTAGAAGAAAGGCTTGGAAAGAGAATTAGTATATTAGTACAAGAGGTACAAAACCGTACCCAAGTGACAGACTTCCTGAACATTAGAAGGAATGAAAAAGAAATGAATGGCTTCATGAGAAAACAAGAAATACATGAAAGAAAAACAAATGGCATGTGATTTTGGAGATAGCATGGGAGAATCATTCTGATTGTTTAATCTCAACTTTTTAGCTATGTGTCTTTGGGCGCTACCTCATCCTTTTGGATCTCGTTTTCCCTATCTTTCCTATTAGGGCATTGGATAAGATGGTCTCTAAAGTTCATTCCAATTGTAACATTCCATGAATCTGAGTTCATCATTTTCCCCAAGATCTGTCATTTTGTCACTGACATAGATCCGCACATTTGTCTTCATGAGTTACTGTGGCCAAACACAAATCCATCATGTTGTGGCTATCCATCTGTCAATAAGGCTCTCTGGTGTTGGTCTGGCAATAGATATAGAGTCTATCCCTGGGATTGCATTGAAAGTCTTTTCTATCCTGGCAGACTCTACTAGAGTTTGAGCTTCACTAGCATAATATAGAAGAGGTCATAGTCACCTTTCCAATGCAGTGAAGTATCAGATGACTTTAGTATAGATGAAAGAACTTTTTGACTGGAAAATAAAAACATGCAGGTCATATTGTTATAATGGGCAGCTTGTCTGGATACAGCCTAAGGAAGTGATTGCTTTTGACCAGCTGGCAGATTGATTAAATTGACTGCCTAAATCTGTTGAAAGCATCCATTCTGTTGCCTTGAGAAATTTAAACCAACACAACTTGACATGAACATTTTACTGGCATTATTCTATGACTATGGGTTAAAAAGCACTAAGATCCCCAAAGAATCATAATTGCAGGTCATTTAAAGGACCATGGAGAGATGCACCCTGGCAGTAAGTAGGCTCTAGCTTATTACAAATGGTACATGAACAGTTGTTGCAAAAATGTCATTAAGGACTTGGGTTGCTAGAGGAGTATGGGCTAAAAGATTTAGAATTGGAATGGATCTCAGAGGTCATCAAGTAATACTCGTTTTAGAGATGTGGAAATTGAGGCATGGGGAGGTTAAATGATTTGTCCAGTATCACATAGCTAGTAAGTGTCTGAGATAGGATTTGAACCTAGATTTTGAAATCAAATGTAATGCTCTATCCACTGTACTGCATGCACACAATCAGTTCTATCCACTAAGAGTAAGGAATTGTAGATAGTTTTCATGGTGTGCTGGTATATAAGACATATTGAAAATAGAAGAAGACTGCATTGGGCATTTCAGGTAGAAAAACATAGACAAAAATCAATGAGGATAAGGAGAAACGGATTGGTTGTGGTTTGTGCTTTTGGAGGGTGTACCTCATACCAAGGTGGAAGGACCCTGGAAGTACTCAGTTAATTCTTGTAATAAATGCTCATTGATTATCTACTTAACATAGATCCTTTAATCTAGAAAGGACCTTAGAAAGGATCCAAGTCTAATTATCTTCTTTTATATGTAGAGATTATGCTTAGAAGGAGCATGAAGAGGCCTTCATGGAGCCCTTTTGAGTTTCTTAATGAAGTGCAAGATTCTCTTGACAAAATTAACTTCTTGTCAAAGTTAATACTCACACCAGAACCCCTTTGTCTGCCATTGAGATGTCTCCTTTTTAATATCTGAATGGATTGCTGTGAATATTCCTTTGGCTGGAGCACTTAAAGGTTGATCCATTGATTGTGCCTGAACTTGACCTTTAAATAGAAGAGCAAAGTGACAATGAGTGTGGAGAGAAATAAAAAGAAGAGAAAGACAATACCCAGACTTAGAGTTGGGATAGTCTGGAAGACCCTTCTAAGGGTCTCCCATCATCGGATGATGAAGCAGAGTTCGTTGGCTAGGCTGGGAAATAGAGGAAAATAAGCTAGCAAAACTGGTACAGCGAAGGGAGAAAGTGCTGTAAAAACTGAGGAATTCCTATACTAAGGGGAAGTTGTAGCTAAGGAACTTAAGCTTTAGCTTAGTGCCTAGCACTGAGTAGACACATTCATTCTTCTTCCCTCCCCTTCTCCTCACCCTCATCATGTGGGATGTGGAGGAACAAATCAGATTCTAGATTCCACTGGTATTGATTTCTGTGACCTGAGGGAAAAAGTGAATTCTCTAAATACCTGTTTTGCTTTCTCTAAAGTCTTAAAGACTTTATAGGTTCTTGAGGAAATAAGGATCAACAGAGGGTGAAAGAAAGCTATTTCTAGTCATCGTGGTAGAGTGGATAGAATGTTGGACTTGGGCTTAGAAAGAACTGAGTTTAAATTCTACCTTAGAAAGTTATTAGACATGTGACCCCAGGCAAGTCTCTTGGTCTCAGTTCATTACCTGTAAATTGAAGGAGGTGGGACAAAATGGTTTTTGATGTCTTTTCTAAGTCTATTGCTGCCTTCTATTATGTTTCTGTATTTTGTAAGTTAAATAATACTTAGAGTATATTTGATATTATATTAACCTGAGGGCTTGCTTGAAAACTAACAGCACTCCGTCTTTTCTGTAATGATCTACATGAGCTAAATTCTGTTGTTTCCAGATGAGATGAAGAATAGGGACCCATGTCAAAGACTATGATGATCAGAAAAGCTTCTAAGTTTGAACTTGTTCTACATACATTAAGAGATCTATAGTTGGGGTTACAAGTTACATGTTTGGGACTTCATACAAACTTAGTCAAAGGCCTGCATATGTGGAATGATTTGCTCAAGGCTCTACAATTTTTAAAGGAAAAGGTCAAGAAAAAAACTTAGATTTGCTTACTCCTAGCCTGGTGGTATTTAGGTAGACTAGCCGCAGATTAGAACTGGCCTTGTTTATGAAAAGATGGGGCCTCTGAGGCACAAAGACCTTCAGACTCCAGACAGGACAGAGAGATATCCAACTAGTATGAAGAAATATAGCACATGATGTGAAATCAAGTCTTGTAAGTTCCCAGCCTAGAGGAGAGACACACAGACATTCAATGGCTTGGGTGGCAGCAAGCACAGCTATTGCCCAAGTGTGTGCACATAAGATTCATGAAGAAATTTCATTTCCAAGAAACTTGGACAACACCTAAGCCAAGACAATGAGCCCTTGATTCAAAGACATCATGTGGTCTTGAGCAGCATTAATGGGATATACAGTATGATTTGGAAAGACACAACTAGGTAATCTGTTTTCTTGCCTACCTTCTTATCTTGATCTATTTCTTGCCTGGTCAAACTGGGTCAGGTCCAGAACCTCAGGGTCTAAAAACTGGGCATCCAAGAAATCAATGTACAGGTAACAAATTTAATCCATATCAGTCAACATGGCAGCATTCAAAGCAAATGTGATCTCAGGTTTCATTACTAGTTTAGTGTATGAAACAAGGGAAGTAGTTCTGCTATCTTGATAAAAACACATTTAGACTATTGTAATAGCCTTTTTTGTATCTTTAAAAGCACTTTTAATAAGTACTGTATTCTTTTGATTCATTCATTTGTTTTACATGATTACATGCTGAATTCATGAGATTTTGAGACACATTTCTTTTTTTAAAATTTATTTATTTATTTAGAATATTTTCCCATGGTTACATGATTCATGATTTTTCCACCCCTCTTCTCTCCCCCCTCTCCCCGCCTGAGCTGATGAGCAATTCCCCTGGGTTATACATGTATCATTGTTCAAAACTTATTTACATATTATTCATATTTGCAACAGAGAGATCTTTTAACATCAAAACCCCAATCATATCCCCATTGAACCAAGTGATCAATCATATGTTTTTATTCTGTGTTTCTGTTCCCACAGTTCTTTCTCTGGATGTGGACAGCATTCTTTCTCATAAGTTCCTCTGGATTGCCCTGGATCATTGCATTGTTGCTAGTAGAAAAGTCTATTGCATTCAATTGTTCCATAGTGTATCAATCTCTGTGTATAATGTTCTCCTTGTTCTGCTCCTTTAATTCTGTACTAATTCCTCATCAATTCCTGGAGGTCGTTCCAATTCACATGGAATTCTTCCAGTTCATCATTCCTTTCTGCACAATAATATTCCATCACCATTGGGTACCACAATTTGTTTAGTCATTCCCCAATTGAGGGACACCCCTTCATTTTCCAATTTTTTTGCCACCACAAAGAGAGATGCTATAAATATTTTTTGTATAAGTCTTTTTCCTTATGATCTCTTTTGGGTACAAGCCCAGCATGGGTGTTGGTTGTCTCTCGAACTGAGGATGATGATTGTCTTTGTGTGTTTTTGTGCACAAAGACACCTGTGTATGAAGATTTAAGTGGAAAAGTCGATGCACAGAGACAGTCCCACTCTCTTGGCGTTGGAAGCCTGGGTCCATTGGCACGAAAAGTCGTTACACCTGGAGACTTCCTCAGCTGCATTGGATGGCCGTGTTGTCTTTTGTGCTCCATCACGCCCTAAGCACTCCACAGTGCCTTGCTGCATCGCCATCTCAGCCTTTGAACCTTCTTGTTGGTTTCTTCCACCATGTTCCAGCATGGGTATGATTCTTTTAAAGCCCTATGGGCAAAATTCCAAATTGCCCTCCAGAATGGTTGGATTAATTCACAACTCTACCAGCAGTGTATTAATGCCCCAATTTTGCCACATCCCCTCCAACATTTATCACTTTCCTTTGTTGCCATACTGGCCAGTCTACAAGGTGTATGGTGGTACCTTAGAATTGTTTTTATTTGCATTTCTCTAATCAGGAGGGATTTAGAACATTTTTTCATGTGATTATTGATAGTTTTGGTTTCTTCATTTGAGGACTGCCTATTCATATCCCTTGTATTAGTGGGTTTGGTAGAAATGATCAGATGAGAGACCACCTGAGTATTTGGACTAATGCTAGGGTTTTCCTCTATGGGTTGAAGATGCCTAGCAATTAGCACTAGACAGGCCAAAGCCTGATCTAGGCCTGGCACACAAGTTACTCAATCACAGAATGGCACACAGTCAATGAAAGATTTAATTTCTTTCCACAGAGAGGTTTAGAGGGAAATAGAATTCCCTATAACTAGTTCCCACTAGCTAATAAACCCCCAAACCTAAGTCTTTGCAAGAAGGGCCTTCAGAGATCTTGCTTTTCTACATTTTTCACCCTATCCTGTCTAACCTGGAACCCAGACCCTATTCTGACTAACCTGCACTACCCAAACCTTTCTTGAGTATTAATTGAGGTGCTGGTCTGTGACAGATTAGACGGGGATCCAAGGGTAGGTCCAAGATTCAAATGGACCCAGACCTCAGCTTATTGACAGTGCATATAGCTGGGTGTGTTGGTTCAGGCTAGCATCAGATTAATAGGATCTACTTCCAGGGAAACACAGGCAACAGCAACAAAAACAGGATCAGAAATTTAAGGTCTTTACTCCCTCCAGGCCCACATGCAGTCAGCAAAACCACCAGAGAGAGCTAACAGCCTCTGAGTTCCAGCTTAACTCTTCTTTTCAGCATTCCAGAATCTTCCATCTTCAGATACCCTTCAAACCAGCATCTCTCTTACTATCATTATCTCTTCTTCATAACAGTCTCCCCTTTGCACAAAGCTAAAATATTATTGAAAACAATGTTTTGACATTTGTGCACCAACAAACTTAAATCCCCTCCTAAACTAAAATTCTTATCCAAAATAACAAACAGTCTACACTCATTTATCTTGTCCTATCTAACACCACCCTACTCTAGGGACTGAAACAAAGGAAAGTAAAGGAATGTACAATAAATTGTTACAAAGAACAAAATACAAAGCAAACATAAGCAAAAGCAAAACAAGCAAGGAAACAAATCTAAACAGAAATACAAAAGACAAAATGCAATAGAATACAATAAAAAATCCAAAAATGCAAAATTCAAACTAAAAACTTCATGGAAAACAATGTCATAAAAGTAATATACTTATAAGCTAATACACAAAAGAATCCTATGGGAAAGCTATTGTATTGTCTAAAATAGAAAACAGAAAATAGAAAAGTGATTTTAATCACTTTATTTCCATAATTCCAAAATGCAATTTGGAATAGCTGTGCTAATTAACAGTTCTACCAACAATGCATTAGAATGCCTGTCTTTCTATGATTTCTTATTCTTGCCATCTTTGTTATCTATACTAATTTTTTGGGCATAAGGTAAAAACTCAGAGTTGTTTATATTTGCATTTATCTTATTGCTAGAGATTTGGAACAGTCTTTCATAGAGCTGTTAGTTTTCATTTCTTCTGAGACCTCTTTATTCTCCTCCTTTGATAGCTTATCTATTGGAGAACGATTTTTGCTCATATATTTCTGTTAGTTGTCATTTTATCTTAGACACCAAGTTCTCATCTGAGAAATTAGATTAGAGATATTTTCTCCAGGTCTCTGCATACCTTTTTATCTTACATACATTAATTTTGTTTGGGCAAAAGCTTTTCAACTTCATGTGACTAAAATTACCTACCTTATCTTTTATGATTGCCTTAATCCCTTGTTTGATTAAGAACTAATTTCCTAGATTAATAATTTATCTAATAACTTTTAAAGACATAAGATCTATTTCTCTTCAATTTTTTACGGTATGATTTCAATATTCAGGTTGCATATGTATTTTGAATTTGTTGTGGCATATTGCATTAGCTGCTGATCTAAGCCTAAATTCTGCCATACCTCTTTCTAGTTTACTTGGCTGTTCTTATCAAATAGAGAGTTGTTTACTACGACTCTAATGCCTTTAAACTAGACTCTGTGTCTTCAATCTTCTTTCTCCAATCAGTCCTTCAGAAAACTTACAAATTCATTTTCTTATTATAAAAGTCTGGTCATTTCTACTGACCAAGAACCTTCAGTGAATAACTATTTTCCTTCAGGATAAAATGAAGTCTCCTTAGATGGGCTGTTGAGTTTTAAAATGTGACTGGAACCTATCTTTAGAGCCTTATTTAACATTAGCTCACATTGTGTTCTAGGTAAACTGAGATGCTAGTTAGCCCCCATCTTGTCTTCTTATTTCCAATCTCCTACATTTGTACATAAACATCTGATGAAATCTCTTCCTTTTTTCAAGATTTATTTTTACAGTATTCCCATACTAACCCAATTCAATGTGTACTTCTTAAGGACTCACTGTGCTAGGAGCTGAGGCTACAAAAACAAAATGAAACAAACAAAAAACCATCCCTGTCCTCAAATAACTTACTTTCTACTAAAGGGGACTCAACACGTAAATGAGTGATTTTAGTTATGGGGAAAGGGAAGGTTTGCATCTGAGACATGATTGATATAATCAATAAGATTTCATAAATAATTGATTAGTTGGTTGTTCTTCATACACACAAAGGACCAAATGACAACCCAGGGTGATGATATTTTTTGACTTGCACATTAATTGGATTTAAGTGAAGCAGAGTTGCACAAAGTCATCTGTCTCACTCTATCTTCCAGAATCATCAAAGTCTAGTTGGAAGACAGAAGTGAGGCTACTGGTGGTGGCTTGGGATGCATTAGATGACCTTAGCTTCTTCAATGTTTAATCAAGTTCTAAGAGCCCCATAACACCTGCATCCACTGCCTTCTTGGTTGTAAATTGTTCTCATCCACTTTTTTGACTAAGGGAAATCTTTGCATTCTGCATTCTCCCCCCATTTCCACCTTGGACCCCGACTCTAACAGATTTGAGGCCTGTTGATTACCTTCAACCTGGTTTATCTTGCCTGATAGAATGGTTTACCAGAGTGTGGCTGCCATGCATGCTACAGCTTCTTGGAGCTACTTGATGAGAATAAGCAGTTCTGAAACAGGCTTGGTAAGTCCTTACATTAGTGATGATGATCTTTCCTGAAAACCCTTTATACCTCAAATAATTGATCAAGGAAGGTGAGGGAGATTCTAGGTAATAATGACTGATTAACAGTAACGATTCACAATGCATTATAAAGCAGTTTCATATTTATCACCTCATTTTGACATTAAAAAAAACAACAAAAAATTGAGAACATAAACTACAAGGCTCTTTAAGGCTCTGAGGGTTCCTTGCTGAAGATCACACCTCAGTAGAGCTTAAACTTGAACCCAGATTTAAAAAAAATTTTCTTTTCTTTCTTTCTTTAGAATATTTTTCCATGGTTACATGACTCATGATTTTTCCCACCTTTCTTCCCTCCCCTCCCTGGAGTTGTCAAGCAATTCCCCTGGGTTATACATGTACCATTGTTTAAAACCTTTTTCCATGTTATTAGTATTTGCAGTAGAGTGATTTTTTAAAAGCCAAAACCCCAATCATATCCCCGTAGAACCATGCCAGACCTTCTGATTCTAAGTACAGAACCATACCCCAATCTATTTGTCCTAATAGCAGGTCTTGAGAGGTAAATAAATCTTTAAGTGGGAGGAGTGAAAGTAGACTAAAAGTGGTATGGGCATGTGTGTGAAGAAGGCTGGCAAAAGTATAAGTGGTTTCTACAGAGTGAATTGTAATGGTTGTAGTTGAATTTATGCAGATTAACTTGTTGTTTAAAATTATCTCTTATATTTTGTCATGGCGGGGATTGAGAATAGTCACAATAATTTTCATTCTTGCAGGAATGGAGTGGTGGGAAGCTCTTTGGTTTCTTGATGTTGCAGAATTATAGATATTAGAGATGGAAGAGATCCTAGAACAAAGAATCTTAGAACGTAGTATGTTGGAGCTGGAAGAGACCTTAGAACTATGTTCAAATCGAGGGGTTGAAAGGGCCCCTAAATCATTATTAGAGTAGCAAGAAACTTTAATGATTTTCTAGTACAATAACCTCATCATTTGAGAGATAAAAATACTGAGCCTCAGA
The DNA here is from genome assembly GCF_027887165.1 of Monodelphis domestica. NCBI lineage: Eukaryota > Metazoa > Chordata > Mammalia > Didelphimorphia > Didelphidae > Monodelphis > Monodelphis domestica. The sequence continues at coordinate 135,355,257 of NC_077229.1, read as the reverse complement.
AAAGGGAAAGGATTTGTCCATGGTTATGGGGCTAGTAAGTAACAGAGTGAGGATTTGAATTCTGGGTCTTCTCTCTTCAAGATGCCAGTATGCTAACTTTTGCCTTCTGAGAGTCAACCCCATCAATAATTAGAAGTACTCCAACCAAACACAGTGAAAAACACATCATGATGAAATCAGGGGTGAATATCAGAACTGGAGACCTAGAAGCTCTTCTCCCTATTTTCATACTCAATTGAAATGAAAATGAAGACAGAAATGATAGGTCAAGTGTGGTGGACTTGCTCTGGTGAGTGAAACCCAACCCTTTGCCTATTTTCCAACCTCTGCCTTCTCTGGAATTTCTATGCATTCCTGAAGTCCTACTTGACATTCTGGGTTGAGAGATAAAATTAAGTTAGGCTTGATTGTAAATGGGCTTAACTTTAGTGGTGAAACCAACCCTACTTCAGTTCACTTCAAAAGAGAGCTAGTTTTGGGCAAAACAACAATAATGATATGGTGCTAGATTTGGTTTGAATACCACTTCTGACTTACATGCTACATGAGACTGGTTAATCTTGAGTCTCAGTTTCTGCATCTGTGAAATGGGGGTATTATATAATATATGGAGTCCTTTTTATCTATGTAATAAGAAAATGTGTTCAAAGAACTACAAAATTTATTTACTTATTTTTTTGGGGAACATTTTATTTAATCAGTTAATTTAGACTATTTTTCTATGGTTACAAGATTCATGTTCTTTCCCTCCCATTCTCCCTTCCCACTAGCCAATGAGCAATCCCACTGAGTATTATATGTGTCCTTGATCAGAACATTTCCATATTGTTGGTATTTGCACTAGGATGTTCATTTAGAGTTTACATCCTCAATCATATCCCCTCGACCCATGTAATCAAGCAGTTGTTTTTCTTTGGTGTTTTTACTCCCACAGTTTTTCCTCTGAATGTGGATAGTGTTCTTTCTCATAGATCCCTCCAGGTTGTTCAGGATCACTGCATTGCCACTAATGGAGAAGTCCATTACATTTGATTGTACCACAGTGTATCAGATTCTGTGTACACTGTTCTCCTGGTTCTGCTCCTCTAACTCTGCATCACTTCCAGGAGGTCGTTCCAGTTCTGATGGAGTTCCTTCAGTTCATTATTCCTTTGAGCACAATAGTATTCATTCACCAACATATGCCACAATTTGTTTTGCCATTCCCTAACTGAAGGGCATCCCCTCATTTTCCAATTTTTTGCCACCACAAAGAGCGCAGCTATGAATATTCTAACTTTACAAAATTCAAAGTGCTATCAGTTATAATTATTACTGTGATAATTCATGTAACAATTACATAAGGAAGCAGGCAGAATCTTGAAGCAAATTAACTGAGAGGAAAACTTGCCATACAAGACTATTTCAACTGAATTTTGTCAGTCAGTCAATAAGCATTGGTTTAGTGCCTACTTTGTGCTGTAAAAATGGAGATTTGAACCCCAGACTTCAATCCCCAGAAGTCCTTGCTCTAGTTCCCGAGATGCCCTCTAATCTCACTGAGATTCCCATCTGGGCGAGATCAAAAATTTTCTATTTAAACTGGCTGTAAAACCTATTGACTCTCTCTCTCTCCCTACTTCTGCTTCCAAGCAGATGCAGCTCTCTACCTAGCAGGCAAGATGTGAGTGGTTGTGAATGGGCTCTCTGGGCCTAGACACATGCTTTTGTATTTTGTATATTTCTTTCATTCTTAATCCTTAATAAACCTCATAAAATATAATACTTTTAGCAGAGAAACTAATTTTACCTGCAACAATTTTGGCTTACCATGTCAGAAAGATGAAATATCCTCAATCTTCTGATTCTTTTCTCTACTGTTACTAAGTTTAGTTTTTCATAGCTACTGCCTAAAATTTTTTTAAGCCACGTTTCTCTGGCCAAGGTTTTTTACCCTCGCAAAGCTGTTCCTGATTTGGCTCATTCCAGCCGTTAGATAGGATCTGTTTGATCCATCGCCCCATGCCCAGGACTCATTTCTATCAGCTGGTAAAAAACGGGGTAATTTTCCCTTAGGCTATGATTAGCCTCCACGTGGACTGGGGACAGGGGATCACAGGAGGGGAGAAAGAAAGGGAAAGAAGGAAGAGACTTTTTAAAACAGAAATTTACAATCAATGGGCTATTTAAAAGGATATCTTTTGACTGTTCTGGTAATTTCATTTATTTCCCCTGTGTGCCAGGGGAAAAATTCAGCTTCCTGCAACTGTAGCCAACTTTGCAATTCCTAAAATCCACTCTTACTATGGGGAGGAAACTCAGTGGCTCAATGAATTGAGAGCCAGGCCTAGACACGGGATGTCCTGGGTTGGAATCTGGCTTCAGACACTTGCTGGCGGTGTGGCCCTGAGTGGGTCGCTTAAACCCCATTGCCTAGCCCATACCAATCTTCTGCCTTCTGACAATAGGCATCTAAATGGATAAAAACCCAAGGAACTTTAAAGAGACTGGAGGTTGTATTTTTAAGGCATTTCAGACTCCATGTTTTATTTAAAAAAATCTCTGTATTATATTGCATTTTACTCATTGCTTTGTTTAAGATTTAACTTTGTGGTTTTAAGTTCATATATTACTGCATTCCATACTATTCTGTTACACTGAATCATTTTAATGTACTGAGTTTTAACTACTGTTATATTCTGTTGCTTTCCCCCTATAACCATACTGAACAAACATTGAGCAGGCCCATATAAAAACAGCTTTTCTATTTTTGACTTTGTAAATTGTCACAAAGAGGATAGATGGACTCCATCAGAACATTGCTAAAATTATATAACAACCTTTTGAAAATTTAATGAGCTACATATCTCATATTGATTTTAAGGGTTCTTTAGACATGATTTTTAGAATTTTTCTTAACAATCTCTGGTCATTTTTGCCTGCCCCTAACATGAGGTATAAGGCCCATTCTAGTAGCTGAAGTGAAACACAATTATAACCCCCAACCTTCCTGTATTTCTAAAAATGTGAATGGAAGTTGGGCAGTTAATCCCAGGGTATTTGTACCCCTAGAAGACTCCAAAAAAAGGAGCACCCCTCATTTGTAACTCTTCAGCTCACTACTTAACTTCCACCAGAATGATATATAGAATTCTTGAAGATGTTCTAAACCCAAAATAAGTTTAACTTTGTTTAAAAATATGTTTACCAAAGTTGAAAGATTTGCTACGTTTGTAAAAATTGTGACAAATATCCCCCAGTTCATAGGCTTTTAATAATGCCATATAGCAACTTGTGTAAAAATTATGGTGTGTGTGTGTGTTGTTTTTTTTGCTATTGTAATTAACTGGGCTATTGAGAATTTTGGGGATATTGATGACTGCATATTTGTACTACTGTTCTTTATTAAAAAAAAACTGTTGCCTTGTGAAATTCACAGTGGATCATGGCCAGATATGAAGAGGAAATGGATCACATTTTTGGTGAGAAAGCCTTGCATTCTATATTTTCTTAGCTGACACAGTGTGTCAATGATTATAAACTACATTTTTGAATTTTTTAAAACTCTTTTACTATATTTTCTTGCATGTGCAATATACTATTTCAGTTTTTATTTTTTTCTCTCCTTTTTATATTTGAAGCACATGTCGCCAGTATTTAGATTTTCTTTAACTTTTTTGATTTTGCAGTAATATAAGTTTAAAATACATTTGCTAATGCATACCCCAAAAAGCTTGAGACTATAAAAATGATGCCACTAATTATTTAAAAAAATTTTGGAACTTTGCTTAATAATTCTCTTTGATTCCAGGACAAGATATACACAAAAGAGCCATTACATAGGGCCAACGATAAACCAATCCAGGATGGATTGATGTACTTCCAAGCCAATACAAAGGACTTGACCCTAGTGTGAAGACTCATGGTTGCTATGTTTAACATTTGTTAAGACATAGGCCTTCCTTGTGTCCACACTCACTCTGAAAATAAATACAGACGAGTATCCCCAAACTTGGCTCCTACTTGGCTCCTATAATCTGGTCCCTTTTCTGTCTTTCATAGTGTGGCAAACTTACTGTAGTCCTGGCTACTGACTGGGGAATTGCATCATTGCTTAGATCATTTTACTTGAGCCCTGATTCAAGGACCTGTTATAGATTTATTTTTCCTTTACTTAGAATTTTTACACATAAGGCTTTGGTAGTCTATATTTTCATCCAGTATTTTTTTAAATTTTTCTGATGTCTTTTTAATATCTCTTACCAATTGATTCATATACTTCATAACTCAGCCATGCATCCTAAGTGATCCTGTATTTTTCAATCACCCTTTTAATGGGGAAATGTAAAAATATTATTATTTTAAATTGCAAAGTAAATTCCTTTTGAGAAGAATTTTAGGTAAAGAAAGATGATGCCTCTCTGAATCCTGAAACTGAACTGTTTAGAGAAGACACCATGAAGAAGCCTCCAGACCACAAGATGCACAAGAAGATTAAAAATGAACTTTGGGTGTGGTTGATTGAACATTTATTTGTATCTATACTTTCATGCCAAAGGGCACTGCCCCCTAACTGTCTTTTTGTCAATGCATCTAGCAATTTTGGGGTTTTTTTCCTCTTATCCTCAAATTATTGTAATCTTTAAGTTGATTATGTTTTCATGATCTTTTGGGAAAAACCTTTTTCCCAGAGGATCATATGGAGAAATGTTAAAATGGAGATTTGAAACCCAGACTTCAATTCCCAGGAGTCCTTGGTAGTTCCCAGAGTTCCCCATAATCTCAGGTGAGGTCATCACCTGGGCCACGAGGAGAGAGGGGTTTTTAAAATGGACTCCGCCTTCTTCTCGCTCTCTCTTCCTGCTTGTGCTTCCAGGGATACACTTCTCTCATGCTGTAGTGTAAGTGAATGGGCCATTTGGCCCTCCTAGGACCGTGCTTTCTTATTTTGTATTTTCTTTAATTTTAATCTTAATAAACCTCATAAAAACATAATACTTCTAGCAGAGAAACTAATATTAACTGCTACAGTTCCAGCTCTCAGAGGATGAGATGGATAGATAGTGTCATAGAAATAATCAGCATGAACTTGGCCAGAATTCAAGAGACAACGGAGAATAGTAGGACCTGGTGTGCTATGGCCCATGGGGGCACAAAGAATAAGACAGGACTGAACCACTAAATAGTAATAATGGTGCCAGATGCTGGACTAAACACTAAGACTGGAAGATATTTGGGATGTTCAGCTTGGAGACAGAAGACCCTGGATGGACACGATAGCTCTCCTCAAGTAGATAACATTTGTTCCATATAAATGGAATTAGACTTGTTCTACTTAGCTCTAGGGCTCTGACCTGGGAGTAATGGTATAGAAGTTGCAAAAATATAAGGAAAAGCTTCATAACAATTAGACCTGTTCAAGAGGTAAGTGTAATGTATCAGAGGTAATGGATCCTCTTGCCCTGGATGTCTGAGGCTAGATGATTAACTGTCAAAGAAGCTGTTGGAAACATTTCTTATTCCCATATAGTTGGGTACCATGGCCTTGGAGGTACCTTCCAACTCCCTAATTCTATGACACTGTGAAAAATCAGGACTTGGCTACTAGTGTGCTGACTCAACTGGCCTCAAGCTGCCATAAGTGAGTAATATTTTTGGAGTGGGGATTGTGTGCAAAACACTGACCGGAGCCTTTTGGGGAAAACATAGGAAAGAGAAGTCACATCAACAACACCTACAAAAAATGTATTACTAAATTCAGCCTTCCTGAACGGAGCACACAATAGACCCTTCCCTTCGCTAGAGGCAGAGATGACACCATGAACCATCATTGAGAGGGTGTGCACCTTAGTGGCTTATGCTGGGATGGGGCAAGGTTTGAACCATCCACACTTTCTCATGGATCCCCCCAGGATGAATGGCTACCCAAGGCTAGGACAATAGTCTGTGGCTTTAGAACAGAGCGAAATAAATTCCTGATCCTCTCTGTACCTCTGTCCTCTTTTCATCAAGTGAAAGTGTTAGACCAGGTCATCTCTATAGAATGCTAGAGGTAGAAGCTCATCTTGTCCAACCAAACACTAATGAGATAAAGTGATTTGGTGAGAGTCATATAGCTAGCTACTAGGAAGGACACATCTAGCCTTTCAGACTATTGAGTCCCCAGCCTGGGCTCTTTGACCAAACTAACCCATCCTGCTTTCCTCTTAAGATTTCGTTACCCTTCATGATGCTCTGATTCTATGAAGCTAATTGGGCTGGAACCTATTAGGCCTTTGAACTCATCAGATTGTACTCTTCTTGTGCATAATGGGCCCTTAATATATGCATGGTGGAAGAATAATAATAGCTACTTTTATTTCTGTATTTACACACTGACATTTAAATTTGTATGTTTACATTTTATTTATATATTCACATAGTGATTTAAGGTACTACTACATATTTAAGGATTTAAATAAAATATTAGTTACATAGTATTTTAAGGTTTACAAAGTGCTTTACAAATAGCATGTCATTTAATTTTCACAATCCTGGGAAATGAGTGTTATTATTGTTATTCCCTTTTTACAAATAAGGAAACTGAGGCAGATAGAGATTAAGTGAGTCATCCAGGATCACACAGCTAGTAATTGTTTGAGGTCATATTTGAATTCAAGTTTTCCTCACTTCAAGTCTAGTGCTCAATTCGTTATAGCACCATCTACCTAGAGGTTTAATACTACTTTCTATATGGTAGGGATGGATAGCTAGGTGGGGCAGTGGCTAGAGTACCAGGCCCAGAGTCAAGAGTCATTTTCCTGAGTTCAAATGTGGCCTTAGTCACTTACTAGTTTTGTGGCCCTGGGTGAGTCACTTAATATTAGTCTCAGTTTCCTCATCTATAAAATGAGCTGGAGAAGGAAATGGCAAACTGTTCTGTTATCTTTACTAAGAAAACCCAAAAGGGTTCACAAAGAATCAGATATGAGTGAAAATGACTGAACAACAATATAGTATACAGACAGAGAATACAAAAGTCTCTGAAGAATCAACAATGGTCCATAAAGGGTAATGAAGAAGCATATGGTGGGTTTGACTAGGCTATGACACAATAAAAGAGAGACTTAGAGGAACAGGGGTAAAAGATATCATCAAGAAAATGTGTAAGAGAAGATGGGTTGGTCACATGGTAAAAATGAGAGATAAGTGATGGATAGCTTGAATACCCCCTTGGTATCCTCAAAACATCAGGAGAGGGGGCAGCAAGGTAGCCCAAGGGTTAGAGAGCCAGGCCTGGGGGTGGAAGGTCCTGGGTTCAAATGTGGCCTCAGACACTTCCTAGCTGTGTGACCCTGGGCAAATCACTGAACTCCAATTGCCTACCCCCTATTGCCTAACCCTTACCACTCTTCTGCCTTAGAACCATGACACAGTATTGATTCTAAGATGTAAGGTAAGGGTTTTTATGTATAAAGAAGAGAACCCCTCCCCCTTTGCCTAGCCTTTACCATTCCTCTGTCTTAGAACCATCAGGAGAAAAAGAAGGCCTTATGGAAGGACCTGGACAAGAAGTGCACAGGATGGATAGACACAGCTAAGTTTCTGTCTGAATCACTAGAAGGCAGCATCCAAAGTGAGATGTATTTAAATATCTAAGTAAATGAATGAATCAGACTCAAACCAAAGGTGCAAGAAAGGAAGTGTTTTCTAGTGGAAATAACACTGATATCTCAGTCAGAAGGCCAGAATCTGAGCTCATTATCCATGTGATGCTGGATAAGCTGTTTCACCCCTCTGAGTCTCAGATCTATCACCTGCAAAATGGGAAGGTAATGTTTTCATTACCTTCTTCCAAGGGTTGTCACGGAAACTGTTTCATCTACTGGAAATGTGTGAACTACTTTTTTCATTCCTGTGAATGCATTTATTTGTTCTTGACTAGCTAGATTATTAAATATCTAAAGGCTAAAAATGAGCAAGATCTCCATATTTTTTTGCTTTTTATTTTCACCCAGTTTTACCTCCTTTGAGTCACACTGAGTTGTGACTGCATGAATTCAAACCTCCAGATGAACACAGGAATAAAATCCCCAAACCTTTATTGGATATTTGGTATGCGAGACACTAGATACCTGGGTATCTGGAAATAGCTAGAGAACAGAGTGTGTATTTTCAGCTTTTCTCCTTGTGGGTTGGTGTCATGTAGAAGAGACATAGCTTTTGGACTTCAATAATCCGAAGAGCCAAACAGAGCTGAGTAGAGTCCCTTATTTGGCTGAGTGAAGAACTGCCTTGGATACACACCCTCTGACTCACCCAAATCAAACCAGCTTGAATTTGCTTCAGGTCCTGGAGGTGAGCTCATAGCTACTCTGAGAGTCAGCCTCTGTTAGGTTAGGTCATCCATCATTCCTGGGGTTTGAAAGGAACCCTCTGACTTCTCATTCCTACTCTCTTTTCCTAACCTCTGTCCATCCTCATTGACTCAGCACCCTCCCATTTTGTCTCCTCCTAATTATAGTTCCACTTTGATTCCCTTCCTTTATTTGAGATTCTGAGCAGTCCTCACTGAAACCTCCTCAGGGATCTATTTCTTCACTCAAGCTACCTACATATATCCATGAGCAGTATGGTAAGTGATTGCTTATCACTGGGGAAATAGATTATTGGCCCTCTTTGGAAAGGGAAGGGCTTGGGTACCACCTTTCAGTGAGGTGGAGCCAAGGGTTTTGTTTTGTTTTTGTTTTTCTTCCTCAGAAATGAAGCCCTATAAAACACCCCACTCTGAGTTTAGCATGGGAGCTTGTGCCTACATTCACTGATTAGATCATGGAGGCATCATAAGTCAAATAGCAAAGCATTTAATTGAGATAATATAAGATAAAAATAGACCTGAGGAACCGTGAGTCAAAGAGCAAAGTATTTAATTGGGAAGGGATGAAAATTCAAGAATGGGAAAATCAAACAACCAACTAACATCTCTTCATCAGTCCTTCCATTAATCTTGACCCTCACCTCACACAGAAAAGGGTATAATTTCCTATATACTCATGTGCTGGTGGTGAAAGGAATAGATCTGGCACAGTGGAGCTCTGGGCCTGGAGTTAGAAGACCTGAGTTCAAACCCAGTCTCAAATATTTATTAGCTGTTGTGAAGATTGGATTTAGCTATCTCCTGATTGTAACAATGAAGATACTTAGCTCTTCCTTTAGTAGTAGTAGTGGTAGTCTCTCGGTGACCGAGAATAACAATTGTCTTTGTGCATTATCATCTATTGATGTACCCTCATGTGGTTTTGAAGTCCAAAGGCTGAGGTGCAGAGTTTGTGGCACATGGGGCATGGGACGCCAGTTGTTACCGGAGGTGCGGTTGTGGCCTGCGGAGTTCACGTGCAGCGGCAAGACGTCGACGTTGCTCATCTTCAAAGGTGGTGGCGGCATGGTTAATGTGGGTTGCCAGCTGCTTCTGTCAGAGGCAGCGAGTTCTAGTTGCTTTGGTGTATGCCAGCCCACTTCAAGTTTTACTTTAGCTGATCCTTGTATCTTTTCTTTGGTCGGCCTTGTTTCCTGAGTCCAGCTGACAGTTCACCATAGAATGCTTGTCTTGGTATTCGCTGTGAGTCCATGCGGATGACGTGTCAAGACCATTGTAGCTGGGTGTTGAGGACTATGACTTCGATACTGGTGGAGTTGGCTCTGTCGAGGACTTCCTGGTTGGTGATTCAGTCCTGCCATTGGATCCTCATGATTGACTGGAGGGAGCTTTGGTGGAATTGCTACAGCTGTTTCATGTGCTTCCGGTACAGTGTCCATGTCTCACAACCATACAGGAGCGAGCTAAGAACCATTGCGTTATACACTTTGAGCTTCATCGCAGTGCTTACACCTCTGTGTTGGAGGACTTTGGAGCGCAGCTGCCCGAGTGCCTGACTGGCCTTTTGGATCCTGGCATTAATCTCGTGGTCTAGGGACCCGTCATTGGCAATGGTGCTGCCCAGGTACTTGAAAATGTTGACGTTAGAAAGCTGCGTACCATCGATTGTAATGCACAGCTGGTTAGTTGACCTCCCTGGTGCAGGTTGGAACAGCACCTCTGTTTTGCTGAGGCTGATAGTCAGGCCAAACAGTTTTGTTGCGGTGGAGAACCTGTCCACAATGGTTTGGAGATGATTTTTTTGGTGGGCCATGAGAGCACAGTCATCTGCGAAGAGAGCTTCCAGGATGAGTCTCTCTGTTGTCTTTGTTTTTGCAGTCAGACGACGAAGGGCGAATAGTGAGCCATCCAGTCAGTATTTGATGTAGACGCCCAGGTCTAGATCCATCACAGCATGTCGTAATACTTGGGTGAAGTATAGGTTGAATAGTACCAGAGCGAGGACACAGCCTTGTTTCACACCATTGGAGATGTTGAAGCGGTCGGAAGTCTCTCCACCAGATAGGACTTCCCCTGTCATGTCGACATGAAAGAGCTGGATCAGTTTGACGAATTTTGCTGGGCAACCGAGCTTGCTAAGGATCACCCACAATGCGTCCCTGTTCACTGTGTCGAATGCTTTTCTCAGGTCTATGAAGACAATGTAGAGACTCAGGTTCTGCTCAAGGCATTTTTCCTGCATGTGCCTCATCATGAAGACCATGTCGATGGTGCTGCAATCTGGTCGGAAGCCACATTGTGATTCAGCCAGGTTCTGCTCTGAAACAGATGACAGGAGTCTGTTGAGTATAACATGGGCGAGGATCTTTCCAGCAGTGGAGAGTAGTGAGATGCCTCTGTAGTTGTCACAGGCTGCTCGTGTGCCTCTGTTCTTGTATAGGGCTACAATGGAGGCATCTCTGAGTTCTGGGGGCATGTCTTCCTCTTCCCATATGCTGGTCAGCACTATGTGGAATGCCTGGAGCGCCTTTCCATTTAAGGCCTTGTACACCTTGGTTGGGATCCCGTCTTTACCGGGTGCCTTGCCTGCACTCATTTGTTGAATGGCTTTTTGGACTTCCTCTATTGAAGGAGGGACGTCAAGTTGTTCAATGGTGCGGTTTGGGGGGATCTGGTCAAGGGGGCTTTGTCGACTGAAGAGGGTCAGTTGAGAAGCTGACTGAAGTGTTCTTTCCACCTGTTTCTGATGCCTTTTTTATCTTTTATGAGAGTGTCACCATCAGAGGATAGCAAGGGAGTGGTGGGTGGGTTTTAATGGCCCATAGACAGTCTTGAGGGTACTGAAAAATTGTTTGTAGTTTTTGTATCAGCAAAGCGCTCAATTTTTTCTGCCTTTTTTCCCCACCATCGGTCTTGCATCTTCCTGATCTCACACTGCGCCATGGCTTGGAGAGACTTGAACCTGTCCTTTTTAGGAACAGAGTTTGGGTTATTTTGCCACTCCATAAAGGCTTTGTTCTTTTTGCTCAATAGATCTTCAATAGCAGTGTTGTTCTCATCGAACCAGTCCTGGTGGTTGCGTTGTTTGGGGCCTAGGACTGCCTTTGATGTTTCCTTCACTGCATCTCTGAACTGGTTCCATTTCTCGGTTGAGCTTCCAGTGAGTGGTCCCTTGGCAGACAGCTTGTCGTCCAGGCAGCACTGGAATGTTTGCAAATAAGATGGATCTCTAAGACGACTCACGTTGTAAAATGCATGAACTGTCTGGGTGCATTTTGGATGGTGAGGCGCAATGAGCATTTGAAGAGTCACTCTAACCAATCGGTAGTCTGTCTAGCATTTAGCTCCTCTCATGGCTCTGGTGATCTGTACATCCTGGATGTCTCGCTGGTGTACAATGATGTAGTCAATGAGATGCCACTGTTTTGATCGTGGGTGCATCCATGTTGTTTTATATTTGTTTGCCATTCTGAACACAGTGTTCGTGATGGTGAGTTCGAACTCTGTGCATTTGCTGAGTAGCAGTAGGCCATTGTTGTTCATTTTGCCCACGTCGTGTTTGCCGAGCACTCCTTCCCATCTTTCATGGTCCTGGCCAACGCGGCCTTTGAAGTCTCCTAGTAGTATTAGCTTGTCATTTGTGGGCACTGAGTGCAAAACGGCACTCAGGTCAGATTAGAACTGCTCGATGGTCTCCTCTATGCTGGTCAGTGTTGGGGCATATGCACTGATGATTGTGGCATACCGGTCATTGCTGAGAGGCAAAAGGATCTTCATGAGCCTTTCGCTGATGCCCACAGGCAAGTCTGGCAGCTGTTTGAGCAAACTGGTCTTGATAGCCAGGCCAACACCATGGATTCTGTCTTCATTTGAGGCTCTACCTTTCCAGAAGAAGGTGTATCCAGTGGTGGGTTCGCTGAGTGATCCCTCTTCTGGTAAGCATGTTTCGTTTAAGGCTGCGATGTCAATGTTATATCACGCCAGTTCTTTACTGATTAGAGCTGTTCTTCTCTCAGGTCTTGGGGTATTCTCTCTGTTAAGTAATGTCCTGATGTTCCATGCTCCTAGTAGGAGTTTCTATATATTTTTTCTTTGATTTCTACTGCTTAAAGGGATGGCCCGCCAGCCGCAGTGTGCTGACCGGGTATTTGTAGGGCAGGCAATGTTTGGGACACCTTTTCTAGTTCCCTCCCTTGATTAGGGTGAGCAGTGCTGTCCTAGAGAGGGCTGCTCAGTTGCCCAGGATGCTGCCGAACATCCCTGCTGCCCTACAAGGCCGAGCAACCACTGGTCCATGGGCCACCTACGTGCAGGATCGTGACTACAACTGCCAGTGGTTACCTCTACCTGTTGTGTCGCCACTCCCCCATCGCCTCAGTTCTTGAAGAGGGTGGACGGGGTTAGGATAGATGAGTGTGCACAAAGATACTTATGTGTGAAGGAGATTTAAGTGGAAAAGTCAATGCACAGAGACAGTCCCACTATCTCGGCGTTGGAAGCCTGGGTCCAGTGGTACAAAAAGTCATTACACCTGGAGACTTCCTCAGCTGCATTGGATGGCTGTGCTGTCCTTTGTGCTCCAACACACCCTAAGCACTCCACAGTGCTTTGCTGCGTTGCCATCTCAGCCGTTGAACCTTCTTATTGGTTTCTTCTGCCTGTTCCGCCAAAGCAGTCTTCACATGCTGGGTGAGCAAAGCCCTGGTTCACCAGGGGTCAACGACCTGATGGCTACCCTCACAGGGTTCGGCCAGCCTGTCGAAGCCATTGCCCAGTGTAAAAAATAGACTCGAATACAGGACTACAATCCCCATGAGCCTTTGCTCCACTTCCCCAGAATGCCTTGTAATCTCACCTGGGCCGAGATCGAGAAGATATTTAAGCAAAGGCTTTTGAAGGGCTCGGGCTTTTTGGACTTCCGTTTGGAGCAGAGGCGTCTCTTCCATGATGTGAGGTTATTTTGTCTAGGCCTCTGGCCTAGGCACATGTTTCTTACTTGTATATTCTTAATCTTTAACCTTTAATAAACCTCTAAAAATTATAATATTCCTTGCAGAGAGAAACTAATTTCTACCTGCCTCAGTCTCCCCATCTCCCCTAAATTTTAATCTTTACAGTTGGCGACCACGAAGGGATGAGAACTTCTCAAAAAATGTTTTTAGCCTAGAGAATTTTTTTAAAGCCACGATTCTCCAAGATACTCTTTAGAAAACCATCTTGATCGGCTCCTGTTTCTGCTCCTGGCCTCTCACCTGGTGCCCGAGCTGCGCTCCGGCTCCCGGCCCGACCCACCCCGGTGGTCTGTCTCTCACCCATCTGGCCTCCGACCCAGACAGCTCATCACCCCAGCCCCAGACCCACAAGCGCGACCCAGACGGCTCATCACCCAGATCCTCGGAGCAGATTGCTGAGGACTCATTGTGACCAGCTGGTAACAGTATTGGCCACGTGGGCGGAGGGGAGAGACCAGAGGGAAAGGAGACCGGGCAATTTTCCCTTAGGCTAAGCCTCCACGTGGATGGGGGTATTGGCCACAGGGGGATCAGAGGGGAAAGACAGAAAAGACTAAAGAGAAGAAACAGATCTTTTCAAACAGAAACTTAATAGCAATGGGCTGTTTAAAAGGATTTTTGACTCTTCTGGCAGTTTCATTGATTTTACCTGCCTGTCTGGGAGCAGACTCAGCCCAAAGATTCAACTTTAACTTTGGTGAGGAAAATGGGTGGCCCAGCAAACTGGAAGCCAAGCCCAGAGATGAGAGGTCTCTAGTTAAAATCTGGCCTCCGATGCTTCCCAGCTATGGGGCCCTGGACGGATCCCTTGAACCCCGTAGCCTAGCCTTTACTACTCTACCTTCGGACAATAGACATTTAAATGGATAATTAAAAACAAACAAACAAGAAAAAACAACCCAAGGAACTTTGAAGAGACTAAAGGCTCTAAGGCATTTCAGACTCCAATGGTTTATTAAAAAATCTCTGTATTCTATTGCATTTTTTGTTTAAGGTTTAACTTTGTGATTTTAAGTTCATATATTACTGGATTCAATATTATTCTGCTTGAACTGAAGGTTGATTGAATTTATTTTGAATGTACTGAGTTTTGAAATTCTGTTGTTTTCCCCCTATAACTGTGTTGAACAAATATTGTTGTGAATAAGCCCATATATGAAAAAACAGCTTTTTTCTATTTTGCTGAGGATAGATGGACTTCAGAACTGGTTATAATTGTATTAACAACCTTTGGAATTTTAATGTGCTAAATACCTCAAATGATTTGATTTTAAGGGTTTTTTAAATATGATTTTGGAATTTTTTTTAACAGTCTGGTTATTTTTGCCTGCCCCTACCACGAGGTAAGGCCCATTCTAGTAGCTGAAGTGAAATGTATTTTATAACCCCCAACCTTCCCACATGCGAATGGAAGTTGGGCAGTTAATTTCAGGGCATTTGTACCCTTGGGAAAAGCCTCCAAAAGGAGCACCCTTTATTTATACTCTTCAGCTCACTACTTTACTTGCACCAGAATGATATATAGATTTCTTGATTATGTTCTAAACCCAAGATGAGTTTTACTTTGTTTAAAAAAAAATATATGTTTATTACCAAGGTTGAAAGATTGCTACATTTGTAAAAATTGTGACAAATGTCCATCAATTCATAGGTTTTAAAATGTCATACAGCAACTTATGTGAAATATGAAAGTGTGTTTGTTTGCTATTGTAATTAATTGGGCTATTGAGAATTTTGGGGATTTTGATATCTACATATTTGTACTACTGTATTTTTAAAGATGAAAAATTGTTAACCTTGTTCAATTCATTTGCCTTCTACTCACAGTGATCATGGCCAGATACAAAGAGGAAATGGATCTCATTTTTTGGTGAGAAAGCCTTGTATTTTATATTTTCTTAACTGACACAGAGTGTCAATGGTTATAAGCTATATTTTTTTACACATAAGACTTTGATAGTCTATATTTTCATCCAGAAATTTTTCTTTTCTTTTGGATTTTCTGGTGTCTTTTTAATATCTCTTGCCAATTGATTCATATACCTCATACCTCAGCCATGCATCCCTAACTGATTCTGAATCTTTCAATCACCCACAACACGGGGGAATGTAAAAAAAATCATTATTTAAATTGCAAAGTTTAAATTCCTTTTGAGAAGAATTTTAGGTAAAGAAGATGCTACTTCTCTGAATCCAGAACTGAACTGTTGGAGAAGCCACCATGAAGAAGCCTCCAGACCACAAGTTGCACAAAATTGAACTTTGGGTGTGGTTGATTGAACATTTATTTGTATGTATACTTTTATGCCAAAGGGGACTGCCCCCTAACGGCTTTTTGTCAATGTGTTCAGAAATTATTGGTTTTATTCTTTTTTCTCTTATCCTCACACTATTGTAATCTTTTAAGTTTATTATGTTTTTATGATCCTTTTGGGGAAAAATTAATTTTTCCACAAATGATCACACGGGGGGATGTAAAAAATAGACTTGAATACAGGACTACAACCCCCATGAGCCTTTGCTCCACTTCCCCAGAATGCCTTGTAATCTCACCTGGGCCGAGATCGAGAAGATATTTAAGCAAAGGCTTTTGAAGGGCTCGGGCTTTTTGGACTTCCGTTTGGAGCAGAGGCGTCTCTTCCATGATGTGAGGTTATTTTGTCTAGGCCTCTGGCCTAGGCACATGTTTCTTACTTGTATATTCTTAATCTTTAACCTTTAATAAACCTCTAAAAATTATAATATTCCTTGCAGAGAGAAACTAATTTCTACCTGCCTCAGTCTCCCCATCTCCCCTAAATTTTAATCTTTACACCAGGGTGTGGCTGCTGCCACATGCTAACAGCTACTGGGAGCCACAAGTGAGAGCTGGGTGTCAGGTGGGGGTCGGAGGCTGGAGAGCTGCCCTAGGAGGGCACAACAAGCCCTCCATACCAGAGATACTGCCCCTCCCTGAACACCCCATACACCCCTCTCAAAGACTCTTCCTTTATTGTAAAGATAAAATTGTAATCTCCTGATTTTAACAATGAAGGTATTTAGCTCTTCCTTTATAGTGAAACTAGAATTGTAATCCACAATCTATTTTTAGATTTTAATGCACAAAAAGGTGATAACTCGGTATTTTAAGTACATCTACCCATTTTAACCACAAAAAGGTGTTAAGTAACTACAAAAGGTGAACTTACCAAAAAAGGTGTTAAGAAACCCCAAAAGATATAATCTAACCAAAGAAGGTGAGAACTAAAAAGTGGGCAGTCCTAGAGAAAAGCATCTATTGTGATTGGTAGATGTGAAATTTAGGGGAGGTGACACAAGAGAAAAAAGATTCTTTAAAAAGAGGACAAAAAGCCAGAAGAGATATATTTGAATCAAGTTTCAAGTTGGATGAAGGATCTCTGACTCAGAGTTGGACTCAGAGGAGAGACTGGAGACAGACACTTGAGGAGTGACCCGAAGATAGACACCTAGCTTTTTTCATTTAGAAGGTCATCATTGGTGAGTGAAAGGCTGACTTAGTGACCCCATCTTTCTGGAGGTGTGAGGCCTCCAGGGAAGGCCCATCATCTTGAGACTCTCTTCCCCTGGCTGGGGTTTAGAAATTTCTAACTGGCTCAGAGGAAGCCAGAATTTTTTTTTTCTCTCTCTCATTCCTTAATATCTTCCCTCTATTATAAATGAACTACCATAAATTCATTTTACTTTAGTAATTCATTTGGGATTTAGAAATTTAAATCCCTGGAAACCACCCATTATATATTCAGAGTCCAACGACAAATAAATTTAACACTGTGTTACCTTTGGCAAGTCATTTAACCTATGTTTGCCTCAGTTTCTTCATCTATAAGATGGTAATAATAATAATATAATAATACTAATAATACTTACCTCCTGTGTTTGTTAGGAGGATCAAAAGAAGAAACACTTTTAAAGTGCCTACCTAGCATAGTTCCTGGGGCCAGAGAAGTACTACGTAAATGGTATTAGCTATTAGCTATTTCTAGAAGATTCAACTTTCAGAGAGGAAATTTGACTTGTTTTACAGCTGTAATATTCTTATTTTAGCTCACTTTGTTCTTTTTAAAATAAGATTTATTGATGTATTTTGTTTTTGTTACAAACATTTCCAGAATACCCTCATCCTGTGAGAGCTTAATTGCAACAAAGTAAACCTATTTAGCAAAACTAACAATACAATGAATTCATATATAAAAGCTCATGCTACAGTCTGTACCTATAGCTCCTCCTCCCCACTTTTCTAGTTTTGAATATTTTTAACCTTCATCTTTCATCTTAGAATCACTACTATGTATTAGTTATAAAGCAGAAGAGTAGTAAAGGCTAGGCAATGGGGGTTGAGTGACCCACCCAGGACCATATAGTCAAGAATCATCTGAGGCCACATTTGAATCCAGGACCTCGCATCTCTAGGCCTGGTTCTTAATCCACTGAGCCACCTTGCTGCCTCCTTGAATGTTTTTTAAAAAATGAACAGAAATCTATTTTCTCTCCTCACAGAATAACAACCATGGGAGATAGATGATATTTTTATCCTTAATAGTTGAGGGAACTGAGGCAGACAGAGGTTAAGTGACTTGGCCAGAGTTACACAGCTAAGAAAGGGAGGCTGGATTTGAACCATAGCCTTCCTGACTCCAAGTTCCTTGATGTAGTTCAGGTACTCTATCACTTTTTGTATCTACCCTGTAACTTCTTCTTTGAGTAAGGGAAATTTGTTGCCTTATTGTCTTAGCTGCCAACTGTTGAAGTCTTTCCCTCTACTGCTGTGTTCTGCTGCTCTTCTGTCTTCTTAGCTGTTATCGGCTAACTGTATGCTCTTTGCTTCTGTTTCTCACTCATGTTCATTGTTTAGCAGCTGTGTGGAATTATTTTCTTTTTAGGATGAGACTTCCTAGACAACATGCCTTGTATGACTCAGGACACCTGTCCTCAAATAGTTCTAAAGCAAGCCCACCTTATTAATATACAAAAGGGTTACTCAGGAAACACGATTCTTACTCTCTTTCTATGACAGCTCTTAATCCTAGCTAAGTTAGGACCTCTTTCCTGTCCCAGGGAAAGCAATTGAACCCCCAAACACACACTTGGTACCTCCTGAGGAGTCTTTGAGTTTGGGTATAAGCATCCAAAAGTGAAATGTGCTACCTGGCAGGTAATAAATTTCTCCTCAATGGATGTCTTGTTGGGGCTAGCATAGAGAACAGTTCCATAGTAGTAATAGTAGTAGTAGCAGTAATAGTAGTAGTAGTAGTAGTAGTAGTAGTAGTAGTAGTAGTAGTAGTAGTAGTAGTAGTAGTAGTAGCAGTAGCAGCAGCAGCAATAGCAGCAGTAGCAGTTATAGTAATAGTAATAAAATAATAATAGTAGTTATAGTAGTGGTAGTTCTTAGAGGAGTAGTAATATTTATAGTGGTAGTTTTTGTTATAGTAATAATAATGGTTGTTGTAGTAATGATATTGTAGTAGTAATAGGTCCTAGAATCACTGTAAGAGTGGTATTAGTTATAGTAGTATTAGAAATTACTAGTGCAAGTAGTAATAGTTGTTATAGTAATAATAATAGTTATAGTAATGATGATATGATAGTAATAATAGTTCTTAAACTAGTAATAATAGTATTAGTAATTTGTAGATTATAGTTGTAGAAATTACTAGTAGTAGTACTAAAAGTTGTAGTAGTAGTAGTAATAAAGCAGTTGTAGTAATGACAGTTCTAGTAGTATTAATAGTTCTTAGAGTAGTAGTAATAGTTATAGTAGTAGCAATAATTATAGTAGTAATGGTAGTTGTAGTAGTAGTACTTCTTAAAGTAGTATTAGTAATAGTTGCACTAGTAGTAGTAATAATTATAGCTGTAGTAGTAATAGTTTTGATGATAGAATTGTTATAGTATTAGTTCTTAGAGTAGTTTTAGTAGTTTTAGGAGTAGTAGTAGCTGCAGAATTTACTACTAGTAGTAGCAATAGCAATTATAGTAGTAGTTGTAGTAGTAATGTTAGTCTTAGAGTAGTTCTTATTGTTATATTAGTAGTAATATAGTAGTTGTAGTAGTAGTTCTTAGAGTAGTAGTAGTAGTAGTAGTAGTAGTAGTAGTAGTAGTAGTAGTAGTAGCAACAGCTGATATTTATATAGCACTTTAAGATTTGTAAAGTACTTAGCCATTCTCTCTTGTTCTCTCCTGCATATTTGTGGGTTGGACTAAATCACTTCTAAGATCCCTTCCAGCTCTGTTGTGTTATTTTCAACAAAAATATCTTGTTCATTATGAAATAGAAACATTACATACTGAGTCTGGAGAGCTGGTTTCTAGAATAGCAGTTGCTTTTAAAGTGAGAATAAAAGTCGCACGTACACACTCTTTATAGTTTTCCTGCAGGTACTTGGAATAAATATTGTGCCATCCTCAGAAAGGGGATCATACTCCATGGATGGCACTAGACAGGTGCTATAGGTTTTGGACAATGCTTATGTAAAGATGGTCCTTTTTGAGTATGGGGGTAGATGTGGGTAGGGGAGGTCCCCATGAAGTAGTGGGAGATCTGTGCTGGAGGATTGGTAAGTTAGCCTTTGGACTGCTACCATACCAGAAGTCAGAGAAGAAATAAAAGAAGGATGCCTTATTGTTTCCTTTGCAGGGGGAAAAAGAAGCATAATGGCCTAGTCCATTTAGGAAGCAAATTTACTGCGACGTATTGAGATGGTTTTGGGTTGTGTGTGTGAGAAGGGATGTGGGATATTCCCTAAGATTGTATTTTACTTCCAGAGACAGTGTACTGTAGTGGACAGAGTAGTATACCGGTGATCAAGAGAGAGCTGAGCTTTTTTATTTGTTCATTTTTGAGATTGGGTTTCCCTTTTCCCCACTAGGCTGTTAGCGCAGCAGCTACTCATGAGCCTGGCTGATTACTGATTAGCACAGAAGCTTTGACATACTCAATTTCTAACACTTCCCTGTCCCCACCCCAATGCTTTCCTATCCACTGACACTGGCCACTTTGATATTTTCTCACAAAACATTCCCTCTTCTGACCCTGTCCATTTTCAATGACTGTCCTCCATACACAGAACTCTCCCCCTCTTTATCTCTGCCTCTCTGACTTCCCTGATTTCCTTTAAGTGTCAGCTAACATCCTACCTTTCCTGATCCTGTTTAATGCTAGTATTTTCATCTTATCTACAATTTATCCTGTTTTTATGCCTGGGCAGCTGGGTAGTATAATGAATAGAACACTGGAATGACAGTTGAGAAGACAAGTTCAAATCCACCCTTAGCCACTAGCTGTGGGACCTTCAGCAAGTCACTTAAACCTAAGTTTCTTCTTCTTGAAAATAGACTTAATAAATAGCAACTTCTTCCTGCGGTTGTTGTCAGCATAAAATAAGATAGTATTTATAAACTACTTTGTAAACTTTAAATTGGTAGCTATTATTTCATCTTGTTGGCATGTAGAGGTTTGCATGCCATTGACTCTATTAGAGTTCCTTGAGAGGAGGGGCTGTCTTCTACCTTTCTTTGTGTTCCCATCTCTTAGTACAATACCTGGCACTTAGTAGGTGCTTAATAAATTCATATTGACTGACTTATTGCCTGATATGAACTGGATCTGTAATTTCTTTGATATATGCGGCTTCTACCTAAAGAAGTTCCCTTTTACAAATGCAGGTAATATATTCTATATGATTTAATTTAAGAAAATTGACTAGATTGCTGAGGTGTTAAGTTACTCAGGGTCACATAGCCAATATGTGTCAGAGGTCATGAAAAGAGTAAAGTCCAAAGCATCAAATCATCTCAGTCTAGTAGTATGTGCAACATTCCATACCTATAGTCCCCTGTTTCTAAGAAGAAGGGAAGAATGTGCATTTTGTCATTTTTTTCCAAGTTTAAGTTTCTCAGGTAACTTAAATTACACATTATTCAGTTTTTTTGTCCTCCTCCCATTACATAGTTGTATTCCTTGTGGATATTGTTTCTCTGGTGTTTATTTCACTCTGCATCCATTCATATGACTCTTCCAATGATTCTCTGACTTCTTCATCTTCATCATTTCTTAATGGTACAAGGATATTCAATTACATGAATGTACTATGCCATTCAAACTTTTCTGTCCACTTGCTTCTTTTCTCTTCAGAAGAAGGGATTTGGTTTCATTTGGATGCATCAGCTACTCCGGCCATGGTGGGGGATTTATTCAGGAAAAGTCATGCTAGAGTAATATCATTTCCTTCCTTCCTTCTTCATGGTTGTCACACTAGATCACACTAGAAATACAATAGACATGTTTGTTCATGATTTCAGCAAGGCAATTAGGAAGGTCTCTCATGACATTCTTGTAGCCAATACAGAAAGATGACAGTAAGTTAAGAAATTGTTAACTACTAGATCTAAAGAGTGATAATTAATGATTTGATGTCAACTTGAATTGGAGATCTATAGTGAAATATTCTGGGAATCTATTATTGACCTGCTTCCATTCAACACTTTCATTAAAGTCTTGGATCTAAATTTTTCCGTGTTTGGTTCTTCCTCTTAGCCCTTCACCTCAGGGTTTTGCTTATGTATTGTTTTTTACTTCTTTCTCTCTATTCTCTTGTCATTCCCCTCCTAGGTGTGCTTCCTGGATATCAGCTCTTTTGGATTTCAGCACCTTGTTCAGCTTTGTTTCATTCTGGAATGTCCCTCGCTATTTGCTGCCGTTTCACCATGAAACATCCATCATCTCCAGTGGTCTATAGTGTTAAAATCAAATAGAAATCCATATATAAGGATCTCTGGGGCCACATATTGACTTTGTTTTAAAATGAAAAGTTATCTACCTTTTATTATATTTTTATTTATTTGTTATATATTTCCCAACAACATTTTAATCTTATTCAGCTAAATTATGTTGTCTCTAGAGTTTGACACTTGTTACTTATAGTCCTCTGATCCTGGAACATTCTTCTGTTAAACTGGCCCTCTTTACTTATTGGACTGTCATTCTGGGGAGAAGTTCAGGCTAGTTAACCTTCATTTCCCTCTCAGCTATGCTTTTAACTGACTTTAACAACATACTCTCTTTCCAGGTAAAGTTCACTCCTCCCTCATCCCTCTTTTGAGCTCCCTTTTGTGTATTGTCTTCTTTCTTCTAGAATGTAAGCTTCTTGTGGGAAGGGACTGTTTTTTTTTTTGCTTCCATTTGTATTTTCAGTTTTAGCACAGTGCCTAACAGTGAGAATTTCATAAATACTTATTGGCTTGCCTCTCATTGTCTCTCTCTGTTCTCTCTCTATGTCTGTATCTCCTTCCTTTCCTGCCACTCCCTTCTATCTAAACTCTCCATCATTTCCCTTTCCTCTGGGGGTTTTTCTTTCAGAGGATCTGAAATTGTAGCAGGGAAATGAATGTTCTTTTTGGATAGCTGTTTATTATTCATTCTCAGGAGTTGGGAGATTCTGCAGTCATTCCCAGACAGTTCTAAGCAGCCATGTTATGACTGGCTGGGATTCTGGCTGATGGAGAGATCAGATCTGTCTTTCCAGCTTTTGAGGTAGAGAAGAAATACATCCAATGCCACACCCACTGTTCAGTGTGCACAACCAAAGTAAAAACTGATTATTTCTAATGCAGTTATTGATTCCAACACACTTCTCTCTGTCTCTGTGTCTCTGTCTGTTTCTGTGTCTATGTCTTTGTCTGTCTTTGTCTCTGTCTGTCTCTCTCGCTCTCCCTTTTTGTCTCTCTCTGTCTCTGTCTCTCTCACTAAAACTTGGTTTGCACCATGACTGGAAAATAGATGGGGATATGGTAAAAAAGAGAGGGCTGGATTTGGAGTCAGAGCTCCTGTATTCAAATCATAACTCTATTACTAATTCTTTATGTGATCCTGAACAAGTCATTTAATTTCTCTGGGCCTCAGTTTCCTCAATTATTACATAAAGGAATTTCATTAGATGGCCTTAAAGGTATTTTCTTTAAGTCTATGATTCTATGACAAATAAATTCATGAATCAGTCCATATTTTTCAAAACTGAACTCTTCACTCTAAGATCCTCTCCTCTTAACCCTTCCTTGTTACTGTTAAGGGCACCAACATTCTCCCAGGCACTTAAGCATCATCACAGACTCTGATCAAAGAAGGGTGGTTCCTTTGCTGTTCTTCTCATAAGATAATTTTCTAATTCTATGTGTTTTCTTTGTCTCTTCCAGCTGGATTTCTCTCCCCTTCTCATCTCTGTCTCTTGGCTTTCTTCAAGTTTTAGTTAAAATCTCATCTTGTACAAGAAATCTTTCTAAGTTTCCAGTACAGCTAGTGCCTTGTTCTGTTGATTTTCTCTATATATCTTGAATGTTCATAGCTTTTTACAAGTTGTCAGCTAGGCAATTGGGCTCAAGTGACTTAGCCAGGGTCACACAGCTAGGACATATCTGAAGTCAAATTTGAAATCAGGACCTACCACACTCTAAGCCTTGCTCTCCATCCATACAGTGAGTTCTTAATTCATGCTTGTTGACTGACTGATTATGATCCTATGAACTTCCTAAAGTGAAATTACTCTTTAGAAATCTTGAAAAACCAGAGGAATATGTGTAAAGTTTAGGAAAAAATCTTAGAAAAGATAGAATGCAAGAGAGGGTCTTGTTTATAAGGGGGCAGCTAGGTGACTCAGTGGATAGAGAGCCAGGTCTAGAGACACAGGAGGTTCTGGGTTCAACTGAAAAGTTTTTGTGTCCTGGGCTCTGTTGGCACTCTAGTGAAACTCGTGGACTTCTTTTTTTTTTCAGAATAAAGTTTATTCTTTTTAAAACCCTTACCTTCTAATCTTAGAATCAATAATATGTATTGGTAGTGGGGCTTAAGTGACTTGTTTAGGGTCATATAGCTAGGAAACATCTGAGGTAACATTTGAATCCAGGACTTCCTTCTTGTCTCTGGACTTGGCTCTCAATCCACTGAGCCACCTAGTTGCCCCTGCAGAATGATGTTTTTCAAATGCATAAAATAAAATAATATATATTGGATAACAAAATAAAGGAAATATATTGAAATACAGATATAAAAATTTAAAAAATATCATTATATATTATTACATATATTATATAACATATATAGCATACTATATTATTATTATAAAATATAAAAATATTTTTAAAATGTTTAAAAATGTTTGTACAGTCAAAGTTATGAACTCTTAATATGACATTTAGAATCAGAATACTAGGGTTCAAATCTTGCCTTTAGTCCTTATTGTCTTTGAATTCTTGGGAGAATGACTTCACCTCTCCTACAAAATAAGGATGTTGGACTAAATAAATGATCAATAAGGTCCATTTTAGATCTAAAACCTACAATGCTGTGGTTGAAGGCAAAGGGATAGGATGCAAGACCTTAGAGGGTTAGGTTCATTAGATGCTTCTATATTCAACAGCAGAATTCCATCCCCCCACAGTGCGGTGGTCCTTTGAACTGCCCTGGCCTACAAGGCTCAATTTGGCTATTAGGAAAACTGCCCTGATTTGCACTGGTTTTCCCTATTTTCCTGAAGGCAGATATCTGAATGCAAATGTTGGCAAATCCTGGTAGGATCAGAAATGGGCTATGGCAGGAATCCTATGGGCTTTCAGAATCTCTACCATACTATACAGCCACAATCAAAGGAAATGACTAAATGTATGTCCATGGACCAGAGGAAGAATTCACAGGAAGCACTGTTGTTCTTCAGTGAATGTTAAAGACTCTAACTTCAGCGTTACAATTGGAATAAGCCTTAGACTATAGGCTACCAGGGCTGGAAGATGCCTTAAAGATAACCTAATTCAGCTTTTTATTTAAACAATTTTTCAAATAAAAAAATTCACTTTTTTCTTTTAATGGATGAGGAAATGAAGACAGAGATATGCTGGAAACAGAGATATGCTGGAAAACAGCTCTATGGAAAAATGATAGGATAGACATTCAAGTTGAATCTATAATATTCATATTTTCCCCAATGCTTTATTAAATCAAGACAATCAACAAAATGAGAAATCAAGTCTCAGTCTGTAGCATTTGCCAAATTCCAAGGTGTAGGTAGGAGCTGGTTCCAGCACACCCTCATTCAGATAGATTAAATTATTTGCTCAAAGTCACAGTGAATTAGTAGAAGAATCAGGACTCCGACTAATGGCTCTTTTTTAAACCACAAATTGTCCTTTCTAGTGAACAGGAAGGCTAGCCTCTAGTATAGTATAGTAGAATGACTCTGGGATTGAATACTGATTCTGTTACTTGTATGACCTTGGGTAAGTCTCTTAACAAACCTCTCTGAGACTCATTTTTTTTTTCCATCTATAAAACAAATAACCCATAAGGTCCCTTCTAACTGTGAACTTTTATGATTCTATATTTTTGTTTTAATAGGAGATGTCAGTACTTTGGCCAAGAGGAGAGAATAATGGCAGAAATTCCATTCTATGTATATGTATGTGCACGCACGTATGAGAGAGAGAGAGAGATAAAGGGTATATGCAAGAGAAAAAAGGAACAGTGTGTGTGAAACAGATATAATGTGCGTATGAGAGAAGAGAGGGACAGAGAGAGCATATGTATGTGTGTGTATGAATACATGTGTATTTGGTGTGCATTTATGTGTGTGACAGAGAGACAGAGGGAGAAAAAAGAGAGCCCAGAGACATATATTGGGGCAGGGGAAGCTTTCTAGACAGAAGCAGTTATTGTCTACATATCAGGATGCTGTGCATTATAAAGGGCAATGGACAAAATCACTATCTTTGCTTTTTCTTCCTTAATTCTTCCCTTTTTTCTTACCAATTCTCATATTTCTGAGGCTGTTACTCTTTAAAAGAAAGTCTCAGAGCTCTATCTCCTGTGAAGATGCAAAAGAAAACACATGAGAGGAAGCATTTCCCACCAAAGGGGCTAAAGAGAAACTGCTGTGACCTTCATGAGTCATGGTGCTTGTTAGAAGAAGAAACAAGAATACCTGTCATTCCTATTTTCTCCTTCAGTTCTATGAGGGCCTTAGGTAATGACATTCATGGTTACATAAAGGAGAATCAGCCTCAGAGTCAGAAGCAATCTCAGAAATCAACTACTGTAGCCTATATCTGAATATTAATAGATAGAAAGAATGACAGTCATTCAAATAGTCAGACCTGAAGGCAGATAGAAATACTGGAAGATAGGGAAGGCAGATAGGTAGATAGGTAGATGGATAGATAGATAGATAGATAGATAGATAGATAGAGAGAGAGAGAGAGAGAGAGAGATAGAGATATGGATAGATAGATGGATAGACAGACAGACAGATGGACAGATAGATAGATGGAGAGATAGATGGATGGATGGATAGATAGGTAGAGATGGTTAGATAGATAGAAGGATAGACAGACAGATAGACAGATAGACAGACAGATAGATACATAGATAGATACATAGATAGATAGATAAAGTAGTCAGGAGTGTAAAGAATTCAAAAGCCCATAAAGAGCTGAGGCTGGTTCTCCCTTGTCTCTCAATTGGAGGTGCTTGTAGAGGATTCAAGAAATCTGATAAACAGAGAAAATGATGATATTAGATGAAGGAGAAAAGGATAAATGACTCCACTTTTATTTTCTGTTTTCTCTAACAAGAAGAGTGATCTTTGGTATTGGGAAAGAGAGAACAAAAATAGAAAGCAGAGAATAAAAACCGAAGGCAGGAGAGGAAGTGGTAAGTAATGCCTAGTTGTCTTCAATGAATTCAGACATAGATCACCTACATTCTAGGGAACAGAAAGATTTGGCTACAATTGTTCAGTCACCATTAGTGAACTTTGAAAGGTTTTGGAGGATGAAAGAGTTGTAGGACTGGAGGATGGCAAATGATGTTTCCATTTTCAGAGGGAATAGAGCTAAGTCTGCAAACTATAGACTAGTTAGCTTAATATCTATTCCTGTCAAAATTCTAGCACATATTGTTGAAGGGATGATTTGTGAGTACTTTAGAAAGAGAAAATGTAATCACTTAGAAGACAGCATGATTCATCAAGAGCATGTCATCCCACGCTAACCTCATTTCCTTTTTGGACATGGTAACTAGGCTGGTAGATGAAGACAGTGCTGTAAAGATTACTGTCCTTAGATGGTAATACCTAAATTTTAGCAAAGCATATGATATAGATTCTCTTGTTATCATTGTGAGCAAAAAATGAGCGATATGTAGTAGATAATGTTACAATTAGGTTAATTAAAAACCTATTGAATGTCAAGACCCAAAGAATACTCATGAATGACTCAATATCAATTTAGAAATTCTCTAGTAGAGTGTCCCAAAAATCTATGCTTAGCATTATGCTGTTCAAAATTTTTATTAATGAATCAGATAAAAGCACAAATGCTATGATTATCAAATTTGTAGATGACATAAAACTAAAATGGAAATGTCACACATTGGTTGACAATTGGAAAAGTTGAGAAAATCCAGACAAATCAAATAAGATGAAATGTAATAGATAAATGTGAAGTTTTACAAAAGGATTCCTAAAAAAATGTCAGTTCTTCAACTATAAGACAAAGATGCTTGATTAAATAGAAATATGTGTATAAAAAAGATTTGGGGATTTTAGAGTACTCTGACATCAAAGTTGTAATATTTATTGGGAAAGGAAATGGGATTGGAAAAATGGGAGATAAGTGAGAGGTTTGTATGTGGGTATTGAGGAGAGAGGGGAGAGAGGGTATATTGCTTCCCCCACAAACTGTCAGTCTTGTTTCCTTTCCACAAATTTCATCAATAATGGGATGTGGAAATAAAAAAATGTAATGCTCTTCTAAGTGGCATTAAGAGAGATTTAGGGCCCAGAAAGAGGATTTTGATCAAACTTCTCTACTCTGCCCTGATCAGGTTACATGTGTATTGGATTATGTTCAATCTTGGGCACCATGGGCACAAGCTGATATATGTCCCAAAGAAGGAAAGCAGTACAGTGGTGATGGAACTGGTGAACATGCCATATAAAGATTGGTTGAAGGAGCAAGGAAAGTTTGCCTTGCAGAAGAGAAGACAGGAAAAGATGTGTTATCAGTCTTTAAGAATTTAAGGTTATTTCATGTAGAAGAGATATTAGGCTTATTCTGTTTTCACTCCGAATTAGGAAAATTAGGAGAAAATGTGGAGAAGTTGCCAAGACAATGAAGATTCAGGATCATATAAGGAAGAACTTCTTAATAATTAGAGTCAATAAATGAACAAACATTTATTAAGTAATTATTTTGTGCATGTACTGGGCATATAAAAAAAAGAAGTCTTTACCTTTAAAGAGTTTGTGTTCTGATTAGGAAAGACAACGCATATGTATATAGGTAGACATAAAAATAATTCTTTTGGGGACAGAGGCAATACTAAATGGGCAAAGAAGTGAGGAAAGGCTTCAAGTAGAAGATATTTGAGAAGAAATCCAGGCTATTAGAAGCCACGTGAAAAAATGCTCCAAATCAGTAATAACTGGAGAACTGCAAATTTAAGCAGTTTTAAGGTCCTATCTCACACCCACTCATCAGATAGAGTAGTAGAAGTGGCAAGAGAGGAAAACGATAAATGTTACAGGGCGTTAGGGACAAGAGACTCATTAGGCATTGTTGGTGGAATCAGTCATTCTGTAAACAATTTGAAACAGTGCTGAAAAATTACTGAACTATATATATATTATATATATTAATATATATAATATATATATATATATATATATATATATATATATATATAATCAGCTCTTTTTCAGTATCCCCAAGCTGGAAACTAATGGGATGCTCTCCTATTGGGGAATGACAGAACACATTGGGTCTATAATGTAATGTAACATTATTATGTCATAAGAAATGATGAAATGAATGATTTACTAAGAAACTGGGAAGAATTCTATGGACTGATGTGGAGCAGTATGAGAGGACTTTTTGTTGTTCAGTTGTTTTCAGTTGTGTCTGATTCTTCATGTCCCCAAGGTCTGTAACATATCAATGCTGTCCGTGGAATTTTCTAGCAAAGAGTGGAATGATTTCCCATTTCCTTCTTCAGCTCATTTTATGGATGGTAAAACTGAGGCAAACAGTGTTAAATGACTTGCCCAGGGTCACACAGCTAGTAAATGTCTGAAGTTAGATTTGAATTCAGATCTTCCTTACTCTAGGCTGCCTTCAAAAGCAAGACCAGCAGAATAAATTATAAAACAATATTATAAAGAAAAAGAACTTGGAACAGTTTTAGAACTCTGATCAATACAATGATAAAAGGAGGACCAGAGGACTGAAGATGAAATGTGCCATCTAACTTTCTGTCAGAGAGGTGATGTACTTAACATGTAGAATGTGACATACATTTTTGGACATGATCAACATCAGAATTTGTTTTGCTTTACTGAGTTATATATTCAACATTATGAATGCATTGACTATAGACTGCTTTTTCTAAATGTTTGATTGGCAAAGAGAATGAATTACATCAGGAGACTGTAGATTTCCTTTAATTGGAGATCTTTAAACTCGGGTTAGCTGGCCATTTGTAGGTGTATTTGTTCAAGCCCAAGTTGTATTCTGATATCCCTTTTTCACTCCAAGAGTGGGATTCTGTGGTCTTGGGTAGGCTAGAATATCTGACTTATTCTGGGATTCCCCAGTGCTAACGACTGTCTACACTTACACTCCTTAATTGAGCTAGAATTGAGTCAAATTAATGGTATTCAGTGTTTATAATGTGCCAGGCACTGTGCTAAACAATAAGGATACAAATACAAGTGAAAAGAAAGAGTTCCAGATGCTCAGAAAACCCAAATTTTATAAGGCATCATATGCATTAATGGAGATGTATTTTATGAAATTAAACATTAATAGATTAATGATTTAATCTATCATATAATCTATATCATAGATTTAATTAAAAATAACTAAATAATTTAAACTCAACTTTACCTATATTGAGAGAAGTTCATGACCTAAAGAGATAGTGGGGAGGAGAAATGTTATTGTTTGGAAGAGGAGTCCCCTTCCATGATATCTGAGGGCAACTGCCCTGCTGGAGCCCTTTCTCCTCTTTTTTGTCCTAATAATCACTGAATACTGCTTGAGTCTCACCGGGTGTAAGCTTCTCAAGAAATCTATCAGGTGATGTTTGCTTTTGTCTGCATTTCAAAACTTCTCTAAAGTGGGAAATAGTCTGGTCATTTAACAAATGTACAATTCTGCTTGTTAAAGCTTTATTGATGCAGTATTTTTCAACTAAGTTTTGCAAGTCCACCATTTTGCACACATGTCCTTGATTAATAAAATGGGGACATTTTCCTTTGCCTCTTCTTCACCTGAAGGAAACTTCTCTGACACCAGCCATTGGTGCGCCTTTTGAAGTTCCTGAAGCTCCTCAATGTTGAGCTCTTCTTTATGCTCCTGAACTAACATGTGATCCTTTGTTTCAGCTGGAGTGGACATATGCTTCCCAAGATTGGGACACTGACAAGTTTTAGCAAGGGCATGGAGTGCCAAGCAAACATTGAACACCATGATAATTTTTTCTTGTCAAAATGTGTCAAATACCAAATGTGATGACTTCTGAAAACATTGAATACCACAGTTTGACTGTAATTTGAAGTAGGATTGGTATTATAGGTATGTTTTGCTCTTTTAGTTTAAGTTTGATGTTTGGGACAAAATGAGGCAGTTATGAATCATTGAACAGAGGAAATTTGCTTCATCTAAACCCATTAAGGATATACAGCAAGGATGCAGTCACATTTAGTTCTATTTATCTGGACCTGGTTCCATTTGTCTGGAAACTTAGCCATCTACTAAATCTGAGACATACTGACTATGCTTGGTTGGGACCTTTTATTTCCCCAGCCTGGATACTTTGTAAGGAAAACTGGGGCCAATCAAAATCAATGGAGTTGCGGTGGAGGTATAGGGAGGAAATTAGAGAAGTTGGATCAGAAACATGCTGGTTCTCTCATTAATGGGAAAGTAGAAGGATTCAGAATATGGGATAAGTATCAATTAAGGGACTTCCTTTCCTCCCCACAGGGAACATGTACCAAGACTTTCTGCCCCCTTTAATGAAACAGGAAAGTCATGGCATTACAGGATATGAAGTGAGAAGGGGCTTTAGTGAACATTTGTGCCAACATTTTTATTTTACTCTTTAGGAGTTTGTAATGGTCTGGCTACTAAATCAGTCTTCAGCTTCATCTCACTTGCTCTCCCCGCTCTTCTCTTCAGATCTTTAACCTGGCACTTTTACATCTGTGGCAAGAGTCACAAAAATGTGAAAATGAGAAGTCAGGCAAGGAAGGCACCCAGGGATGAAGGAAACAGAGACCCAGGGCACGGGGCTGGGGGAAGGAATGGGGATCTTCATATGATTGTAGTAGCACCATTAGTCTTCCTGCTAACTAGAAGCTAGCATGATAGTGCCAGAGTAATTCAGCTTCATTATTGATGGGAGGCAGTCAAAGACCCTCAACCATCCGCAGTCCTGGGCACTCACTTCCTTAGGTAGACTTGGCCACCAAGGAAGGAGCTAATTGGGATTTTTCAAGAAGGAAGTAAATCAGGATGTCAGCAGCAGGCATTATTCAGGGTCTCTGATGCTTTAAGAGTACCAAAATGCAAGTCACTCCCTGACCAGTAAGTTTCTTTTCTAGTCAAAGGGGATGAGGTTGAGCAGGATGCAGGCCTTGTTAGAAGAGTAGTTCAGGTGAACTTCCAGTCCTACCCCTCTCCTCATCACCCTCCTATCTCCTATGTCTCTCTCTCCCTCTCCCTCTTCTCTCTCTCTCTCTCTCTCTCTCTCTCTCTCTCTCTCTCTCTCTCTCTCTCTCTCTCTCTCTCTCTCTCTCTCTCACTCTCTGTCTGTCTCAAATAGACCCTTACTTTCCACCTTAGAATAAATACCATGCATTGGTTCCAAGACAAAAGAGTGGTATGGGCTAGGCAATGGGAGTTAAGTGACTTGCCTTGGGTCACACAGTTAAGAAGTGTCTGAAGCAGGAATTGAGCCTAGGAGTTCCTGTCTCTAGTCCTGGCTCTCAATCCACTGAGCCACCTAGCCCTTTAGAAGCTCATGATGTCAATAGATTGTGTGTGAAACAAAGTCAGGAAGACTTGGATTTAAATACCTCCTGAGAATCTTACTAGTTATGTGACCATTGGCAAGTTACTTAACTTCCTTTTGTTATGATTTTTTTTATCTGTAAAATTAAGGGGTTGGACTTAATTTCCGCTAAAGTTTTGACTTGATGTTCTCTAAGATCCCTTCTCTCTCTAAAACTATGAGCCCATGACCTGAGTGGAAGGTGGTTGGTAAGAAGTCTTTAAAATTTGATAGTCTCTAGGACAAATGAAAAAGAATGAAAAAGAAAGAATTCATCTCCAGAGAAAGAACTGTAGGAGAAGAAATGCAAATGGAAACATATGATTTATCACTTGTTTATCTGGATATATATTTGGGGGTTTTGGTTTTATAAGATTATTCACTTACAAAAATGAATAATATGGAAATAGGTTTTGCATGATAATATATGTATAACCCAAATCAAATTGCTTGCCAGCTTCAGGAGTGGGGAAGGGAGAAGAGAAGGAGATAACATGAATTATATAACTTTGGAAAACTTATGTAAAATGTGTTATTAAAATCAAGTAAGATAAAAATCAAATCAAATAACATTTGACACCCTCTAAATTGGTGACTGAGTAGAAAGAGTCAGGAAGACTCGTCTCCCTGAGTTAAAATCTCACCTCAGACACTCACTAGCTGTGTGATCCTGGGTAAATCACTTAAACCTGCTTGCCTCAGTTTCCTCATCTGCAAAATGAGCTGTCAAAGGAAATGGCAAACCATTCTAGTATCTTTGCCAAGAAAACCCTAAGGGGGTGACAAAGAATTAGATACAACTGGAAATTGACTAAAGAATGACAGCATACTGGAGAGACTGAGGCAAAGTAGCATTTATCCTAACCTGAAGAGTGTTCTGATTTCCTCCCCTTGTTCATATTTTCCAGAGCCCTCTCTACTGTCCCTTTGCCCCCATTGTAGTATACTTCCTGTATATGTTCTGTCCCCCTTTATTTAGGCCATAAATCCTTTGAGGGCCTGGGCTGAATGCCTTCCATCTCTGGGGCTCCAAAGCCGAACAGCATCTTATACAGGGCTCGCACAGAACAGATGCTTGTTACTATAGAGCCATATCTATTTTTTTTAAGTCTAAATAACGTCAATGGGGTTATGTTAACCCTGGAGAGAGAGGCTGTAGCAACCCTCGGAGAAGGGGACGACTCTGGGCTATTGGGAGACAACAACGTTTAGTCACCCCAAGCAGACTGGAGGCCCTGGCTCTGCTCCCTAACTTAATCCTGCCTCCGGGAGATCCTTACCTGCCCTTACTCAATTCCCCTCTGGGCCTCAGGACTCTTTCTAAACTGAAATAATCACAACTTGCATTTATATGGCACTTTAAATTCACAAACTCCTCGCCCTTACCAAAGACCTGAAGATAGAGGTGGAATTATCACCCCTATTTTACAGAGGAGGCAACTGAGGCTGAGAGAGTTTGAGTGGCTTGGATGGGAAGTGTCTTGGGCAGGATTCCAACTCAGAGGAGCACTCTGAGAACCCCTCCTGGCTGCTGGGTACATGGAGGTCAGAACTGGAGGGGGCCTCCATCCCCTTATTGTACAGATGTAACTTGGGTGAAGGGAAATGATTTTCTGGAGATCACACACTGAGTGAGTTGCGGAGGTGAGACCTGTACCGAGGCCTCTGGTCTCCCAGGCCATCATCCTTTCCTAAGGTTCCAGGTCTGCAATCTTCCACTTCTGTCTCCAGGGAACATCTTGAGGCAACTGCCAAAGGCTCAGTTCTTGCCCTTGGGGTGAAGGAGAGTAGACAGTCCATTGGAATCAGTGGGAAGGAACCTGCCTGCATGTAGAGAAAGTCTCCCCCACTCAGGGCGGTTCAGTGCCTGGGCACCATGCCAGCTGTGTGGTAAAGAAAGTTAGGAAGGCTTGTGGTTGGGAGGGAAGGAGGGAGGAACCAGCAAGTACCGGTTTCCTGGATACCTGGAGGCACCCTTTGTGGTGTGTGTGTGTCTGCTTAAAAAAAATGATAGAAGTCCCAATGGTTCACAGCTAAATCCAGAGCCTGCCTGTGGCTCCTCATTTATTAAATTGTTACAGAAGATTTGAGCTTGAAGTACTGACTCTGATAAGGTTGTGTCTCTATAAGCAAGTCACTTCATTTCTCTGAGCCTCAGTTTCCTTATGTGTAAAATAAAAATATAGAAAAAGAAATTAAACAAACCATCAATGAATTCCCAAAGGAAAAAGTTTCAGGGCCAGATGGATTCACAAGTGAACTCTACCAAACATTTAAAGAACAATTAATTCTAAAACTATATAAACTATTTGGAAAAAATAGCTGAAGAAGGAATTCTACCAAATTCCCTTTATGACACAAGTATGGTATTGATACCTAAACCAGGAAGAGAAAAAACAGAAAAAGAAAACTTTAGACTAATGAATTATTGATGCAAAAGTTTTAAATAAAAAGCTAGCAAGGAGATTATTGCAATGTATCACAAGAGTCATACATTATGATTATGACTAGATGGGATTTACATAAAAATTCAGGGATGATTCAATATTAGGAAAACTGTCAGTCAGCATAATTGACTATATTAATAAAACCCCCTCCAACAGAAACCATATGATTTTAGATGCTGAAAAAGCTTTTGGCACACACAATATAACATCAATTTCTATTAAAAAAAAAACTCTAGAGAACAGGGGACAGCTGGGCAGCTCAGTGGATTGAGAGCCAGGCCTAAAGACAGGAGATCCTAGGTTCAAATCTGACCTCAGACACTTTTTAACTGTGTGACCCTGGGCAAGTCACTTAACCTCCATTGCCTAGCCCTTGCTGCTCTTCTGCCTTAGAACCAATACACAGTATTAATTCTAAGATGGAAGGTAAGGTAAAAAAACAAAAACTCTAGAGAACATTGGAATAAATGGAACATTTCTTAAAGTGATAAATAGCATCTACCTGAAATGAAGATAAGTCAGTTAATCAATTAATCAAAAAGTATTTCTTATTGATTATGCTAGGTACTAGGTTCTAGGTGTTGGGCTTACAAAGAAAAGCAAAAGGCAGCTCACATGCAGATAACTATATGCAAATAAACTATATACAGAATAAGTAGGAGATAATTTACAGAAAGAAGGTGCTATAATTAAGAGGGATTGGGAAAGCTTTCCTGTAGAAAGTGAGATTTTAGCTGTGACTTGAAGAAAGCTGAGAGGCAGAGATGAAGAGGAAGAGCATTCCAGGAATGGTAGAAAGGATAGAAAAAATGATCAAAGCCAAGAGATGGGATGTTTTTTTTTTAAGGAACAGCAAAGAAGGCCAGCATTATTGGGTTTAATGAAGGGGACATGGAGTCCAAAGCAGGTAGGTAGCTCATTGGATAGAGAGCCAGACCTGGAGACAGGAAGTCCTGGGTTCAAATTTGGCCTCAGATTTCCTAGCTATGAGACCTTGGTAAAGTCAATTAATCTCCATTGCCTAGCCCTTCCTACCCTTCTGTCTTAGAATGGATACACAGGTCTGATTCTAAGACAGAAAAGAAAGTATGGGCCTAAAAAAAGAAGAGTATATGGAGGCAGGACAATCATAAAAATAAAATCCAGAATGACTTATATGAAGTGATGCAAAGCAAAGAGAGCAGAACCAGAAGATCATTGTACACAATAACAGCAATAATGTATGATGATCAGCTTTGAATGACTCAACTCTTAGCAGTAATGCCAGGATCCAGGACAACTCCAAGGGACTAATGACAAAAAAAGCTATCCACCAATAAAAAAGGATCTGGTATAGCCTGAATGCAGACAGAAGCATATCATTCATCAGTTTATAGCCTTCATGAAATTTTCTCTAGTATAAACTATATATATGCCTTCTTTTGCAACATAATAAACATGCAAATATGTATTATATGGTAATTCATATACAACATATAATATTCAACATCTTGGGAAGGGGGGGGAATGTAGCAAAATGTCAAAAAAAGAGGATTAAAATTATATCCACATGTAAACTAGAAAAAAATAAATAATGGAGAGGGATGAGAGGAAGGAGAGAACAAGGACCACAAATCAGAAAATGATTACTGAAAATTGTTTCAATAATCTGGAAAAATATAAAAATAAAAAAGAGTATGTGGAAGGATATAAAAAGATTTAAAAGACAGAGAGTGGGGAACTAGGTTAAGGAAGGCATTGAACACCAGAGAATGAAATGGGATGATACATGTGAGGTACTGTTTAAAGCTAAAAGTGATATATTGATGTCTTTTTTTTTATTATACAAACATGAGTTATTGTTTTGGTTGCTGACCTGCTCAGAAGGCAAGATGACCGAGGATAGTAGCTAAAGTGCTAGACTTGGGGTCAAAAGAGACCTGGCTTAAATCCTGAGTCTGACACTTTTTGACTGTGGGACCATAAGCAAGTTGCTTAACTTCTCCAAACCTTAGTTTCATCATCTGTAAAATGGGGATAATAATACGTGTGGTACCCACCTCACAGGGTGTTTGTAAAGATCAAATGAGATAGTGTTTGGGAGGTGCTTTGTAAATCTTTAAGTGATAGAGAAATGCCAGTTGCCTTTATTATTAGGCCAGAGATGTGAAGCAACTTGCCTAGGCTATCAGTTAGTAAGCAGCAGATAAGGAATTTGAACTCAGGCACTTTTGAGGCTAAATCCAAGGCTTCCTCCTTGAGACCACACATAATATATGAGAGTTGGAAGGGATATTAGAGATAATTTAATTCAATCCTCTTTTGTTTGTGGATGAAGAATCTTGAGTCCCTGAGAACTGAAAACTGTGTTCAAGGTCACAAGAGTTAATTCAGTGGGTTGTTGAAAACCTGGAGCTCTGGCTTCCTGGTTAATAGCAGGCTGGAGTGCTGCTGTCTTTGCTCCCCATTCATTTTAACCTATGCTGATGAGGGTGCTTCTGTAAGCAAGCTTGAGAAGGGAAAGAGAAATGGCCCGGGATTGGTAAGACCAGTTATAGAGTTCCAGTTCCTTTACTTGCTATCCCATATGACAGTGGATGAGCCACTTGCTCAAATCAGATTCCCGATCTGTAAAATGGGGATAATAATTTTTTCACTGTCTCCCTACTGAGGTTGTTAGCAGATAGGTCCATGGTAGACCACAAAGAGCTATAGAAAGGTGAACTAGGGTTAGCATAGGATGTAGAGCTAGAAGATGCCTTGGAGATAATATAATGCCATAGTCTAATTTTTCATCTAAGCCAAATCATTTAGGTTTCTTGGAGACCTTCACATAGGAAGCTCTGGCACTGGGGAAATGT
This sequence comes from Monodelphis domestica, assembly GCF_027887165.1. Classification (NCBI taxonomy): domain Eukaryota; kingdom Metazoa; phylum Chordata; class Mammalia; order Didelphimorphia; family Didelphidae; genus Monodelphis; species Monodelphis domestica. The sequence goes on along the minus strand of NC_077229.1, from coordinate 135,317,509 downwards.
CTTCTTCAGCTCAGTTGCCTTGATGTTGGGAATCAGCCCAAAACTAAGAGGACTTTTTAAAGTTGATATTCGTGGTCCTCCCCAACCCAGTTGGCCAAGGGACTCAGCCATGGGATGATGCAAAGTTAGAGTTCTCTCTCTTCTGAGACCTTAGATATCAACCAATCTAATCATTTGACAGAAGAGGCCTCTCAGGCTCAGGGAAGAGAAGCAACTTGAATGAACTCTTCTGGAGGAGTGTTCCCTGGGGTGAGGGGGATGGGGATATGTCCCTTCCCTTTGGCCATCAGACTCCCCCTAACGTTGGGGCTGTCAGAGTCTGACTCCTCTTCTCCTGCCCTGGCCCGCTGGCCGGACCTGCTACTGTGATTCAGTTCAGTTTTTATTGGCCCCTTGGCATGTGAAATCATCAGGAAACTTCACTGGAGTTACAAGTCTATTCATAATCACACTTCAAGGCCCAGCATACTTAGAAAGTATCAGTGACACTTGCCAGCTTCAGAGGGGACCTTTTAAGTGGTGAGAAAAGGGGGGGTGTGGGTTTGACAGCTGGGCAGAGAACTTGTAATTATTGCCATGCAGATGAGTAGCTGGGGCCAGTTTATGCCATAGCTTGCCTGCAGGCCACTAATCTTTGGCCTCCTTCATTGCCACATTGCACTGTTTAACCGCCATATAATGTTTGTGTTAATTTCTTAGGTCCTTAGCCATTTTCTGCAAGGGATGCTCAGTCCAGCAAACCTTTGAAATCCCAACATCCGCCTCTCATTAGAAATACACTGTCATAGTTAAAGACATATGGGTTAGCTAGGTGGCACAGTGCATAGAGTACTGGGCTTGGGAGCAGGAAGAGAATGTTCATGAGTTCAAATCTGACTTCAGACACTATAACAACCCTATTTGCCTCAGTTTCCTCATCTGTAAGATGAGCTGGATAAGGAAATGGCAAATCATTCCAGTATCTTTGCAAAGGAATTCACAAAGAGTAAGGCATGACTGAAATGACTCAACAACATTTAAAGACATGGTTCCTGGGACAATCAGGTGGCTCAGTGGATAGAGTCAAGCCTGGAGATAGGAGGTCCTGGGTTCAAATTTGGACTCAGATACTTCCTAGTTGGGTGATCCAGAGCAATTCATTTAACCTCAATTGCCTAGCCCTTACCGCTCTTCTGTCTGGGAATAAAGACAGTATCCATTCTAAGACAGAAGGTAAGGATTAAAGAAAAAAAAAAGAGGCATAGATCTTTAGAGTCTAAGGTATTTTTATTTTATCCAACAACCCCTAAGTGAATTTCCCCAAGGATTTTCATATAATGGCTGCATATGTGGTCTTACTTTGGGAGGAAAAAGAGATGGGAGTTAGCCAGTCAAAAAAATCAATTAAGTGTTGGAGGTACAGAAAAAAAGGGAAAAGATAGTTTCTGCCTTTAAGGAGCTCACAATCTACTGGGGAAGACAACAAACAAAGTCAGTCAAACAAGCTAAATATAAGAAAGACAGGGAATAATTAAAAGTAGGAAGGCACTATAATTAAGAGATATTGGGAATGGAAATTCATTCAATACCTCTGAATTCATCTAAATATAAATAAGCCTCAACTGAATGCCTCTATGGGGAAAACTAAATTATTAATGTCATCTTAGGACTTTAGGTAGTGCTAAGGAATATTAGTAGCTCATATACAGTGATCAGCCCATAGGGCAGCTCTGCCTCCCTCATTAAGACAAAAAAAAAATCTCTCCTTTGAAACCATCCCTCTCCCCCTTGCCTTTAACTTTCATCCCTTCAAAGATGCCCCTGATGTTCATTTTAGCATCATAGCATTTAGAGCTAAAGGGGTCTTAAAGATCATCTGGTTAAACTCTTCTCATTTATTTATTTAAACCCTAACCTTCTTAGAATCAATACCGCATATTGGTTCGAAGGAAGAAGAGTGGTAAGGGCTAGGCAATGGGGGTTAAGTGACTTGCCCAAGATCACACAGGCAGGAAATATCTGATTTGAATCCAGGACTTCCCCATCTCTGACTTTAGCTTTCAATTCACTGAACCACCTAGGTCCCCCCTCCCCCCTTTTTGATTTTACAGATGAAGAAAATGAGACCAAGATTAAATGTCTTGCCCAGTGTCACACAGCGAAGTAAGTGTCTGAGACAGAATTCAAACTCAGGTCTCCCTGAATTCAGGTTTAGGGCATTACGCAGTTTGCCATCTAACTGTTGCTACAATGTGTATTAATGAGTATTGCTGTTCCCTCATTTCAGTCATGTCCAACTCTTCATGATCCCATTGGGGGTTTTCTTGACAGAGACACTGGAATGATTTACCATCTCCTCCAGTTCATTTTGTAGATGAGAAAAATAAGGCAAACAGGGTTAAGTGAGTTGTCCAGGGTCCACAGCTATTAAGTATTGGAGGATGGATTTGAATTCAGTCTTCCTGACTCCAAGCTCAGTGCTCTATTCACCTCCCCATCTAATTGCCTAAATAGAAGAGTAGTAGGAGATAATTGTAGACCATAAATTTAAAGCTAGAAGGGGTCTTAGAGACAACTTGGTCCAATCTTCCTCTTTTTGGAGATGAAGAAACTGAGGCACAGTTAAGTGATTTGACCAAGATCACACAGGTATAAAGGAAGCTAGGCAGTGGGGGGCTGTAATCAGGAAGACTCATCTTTCTGAGTTTAAATATAATCATTTGACAGAAGAGGAAGCACAGACCCAAGGAAGAGAAGCAACTCAAACTGACTCTTTCCTGGAGGTCTCCTGGTCCTAGGGGATGTGATACTGGGCTAGAAACTTACTAGTTCTGTGACATTAGGCAAATCACTTCAGTTTTCTCATCTATAAAATGAACTGGAACAGGAAATGGCAAACCACTCCAGTATCTCTGCTAAGAAAATCTCCAGAGGCATCAGGAAGAGTTGGGACACAACTGAACAACAGCAACACAGGTCATTTTCATACATTGTTCATTGGAAACAGATCATTTTCTTTTCCTCACCCCCAACCCCCCCTCCACCCCTTCCCTAGCTGATGTCTGGGTATCACATGTGTCCTTGCTCTGAACCCATTTCCTTGTTGTTGGTATTTGCATTAGGGCACTCATTTAGCGTCTCTCCTCCATCATGTCCCCTCAACCTCTGTAGTCAAGCAGTTGCTTTTCCTCGGTGTTTTTATTCCCTCAGTTTGTCCTCTGCTTGGGGATAGTTTTTTTTTTCCCCTTAGATCGCTGCCGGTTGTTCAGGGACATTGTAAAGCCATTACTGGAGAAGTCCATTACATTCTCTTGTACCACAATGTGTCAGTCTCTGTGTACAATGTTCTCCTGGTTCTGCTCCTCTCACTCTGCATCAATTCCTGGAGGTTGTTCCAGTCTCCATGGAATTCCTCCACTTTATTATTCGTTTTAGCACAATAGTATTCCATCACCAACATATACCACAATTTGTTCAGCCATTCCCCAATTGAAGGGCATCCCCTCATTTTCCAATTTTTGGCCACCACAAAGAGTGCAGCTATGAATATTCTTGTACAAGTCTTTTTCCTTATTATCTCTTTGGGGTACAAACCCAGCAGTGCTATGGCTAGATCAAAGGGCAGACAGTCTTTTATCGCCCTTTGGGCATAGTTCCAAATTGCCCTCCAGAATGGTTGGATCAATTCACAACTCCACCAGCAATGAATTAATGTCCCTACTTTGCCACATCCCCTCCAGCATTCATTACTTTCCTTTGCTGTCATGTTGAACAATCTGCTAGGTGTGAGATGATACCTCAAAGTTGTTTTGATTTGCATCTCTCTGATTATAAGAGATCTAGAACACTTTTCCATGTGCTTATTAATAGTCTTGATTTCTTTAACTGAAAATTGCCTATTCATGTCCCTTGTCCATTTTTCAATTTGAGAATGGCTTGATTTTTTGTACAACTGGTTTAGCTCTTTATAGATTTGAGTAATTAGACCTTTGTCAGAGGTTTTTGTTATTGTTTCCCAATTTGTTCCTTTCCTTCTAATTTTAGTTACATTGGTTTTGCTTGTACAAAAACTTTTTAATTTGATGTAGTCAAAATTATTTATTTTGCATTTTGTGACTCTTTCTAAGTCTTGCTTGGTTTTAAAATCTTTCCCTTCCCAAAGGTCTGACATGTATACTATTCTATGTTCACCTAATTTACTTAAAGTTTCCTTCTTTATATTCAAGTCATTCGCCCATTCTGAGTTTATCTTGGTGTAGGGTGTGAGGTGTTGATCCAAACCTAATCTCTCCCAAACTGTCTTCCAATTTTCCCAGCAGTTTTTATCAAATACTGGGTTTTTGTCCCAAAAGCTGGGGTCTTTGGATTTCTCAAAGACTGTCTAACTGAGGTAATTTACCCCAATTCTATTCCACTGTTCCTCCTTTCTGTCTCTTAGCCAGTACCAAATTGTTTTGAAGACCGCTGCTTTGTAATATAGTTTGAGATCTGGGACTGCAAGGCCACCTTCCTTTGTATTTTTCCCCCATTATTTCCCTGGATATCCTTGATCCTTTATTCTTTCAAATGAACTTTGTTATGGTTTTCTCTAATTCAGTAAAATAGTTTTTTGGTAGTTCAATGGGTATGGCACTAAATAGACATATAAGTTTGGGTAGAATGGTCATTTTTATTATTTTAGCTCATTCCACCCATGAGCAATCAATGTTTTCCCAATTGTTTAGATCTAGTTTTAATTGTGTGGAGAGTATTTTGTAGTTGTGTTCATATAGTTCCTGTGTTTGTCTCAGCAGATAGATTCCTAAGTATTTTATATTGTCTTGGGTGACTTTAAATGGAATATCTCTTTCTAATTCTTGCTGCTGAACTGGGTTGGAGATATATAGAAATGCTGATGACTTATGTGGGTTTATTTTGTATCCTGCAACTTTGCTAAAGTTGTTGATTATTTCGATTAGCTTTTTGGTTGATTCCCTAGGATTCTTTAAGTAAATCATCATATCATCCTCAAAGAGTGACAGCTTGGTCTCCTCATTGCCAATTTTAATACCTTCAATTTCTTTTTCTTCTCTAATTGCTACTGCTAGTGTTTCTAGTACAATATTAAATAATAAAGGTGATAATGGGCATTCTTGTTTGACTCCTGATCTTATTGGGGAGGCTTTGAGTTTTTCCCCATTGCAGATGATGTTTGCTGATGGTTTAAGGTATATACTGTTTATTATTTTTAGGAAAGGCCCTTCTATTCCTATACTTTCTAGTGTTTTCATTAGGAATGTGTGTTGTATTTTGTCAAAGGCTTTTTCTGCATTTATTGAGATAATCATGTGATTTTTGTCAGTTTGCTTGTTTATATGGTCAATTATGTGGAGAGTTTTCCTAATATTGAACCATCCTTGCATTCCTAGTATGAATCCTACCTGATCGTAGTGGATAACCCTTGTGATGACTTGCTGGAGTCTTTTTGCTAGTATCCTATTTAAGATTTTTGCATCTATATTCATTAGGGAGATTGGCCTATAGTTTTCTTTCTCTGTTTTTAATCTGTCTGGATTTGGGATCAGTACCATGTTTGTGTTGTAAAAAGAATTTGGTAAAACCCCTTCTTGGCTTATTCTGTCAAATAGTTTATATAGTATTGGGGTTAGCTGTTCTTTGAATGCTTGATAGAATTCATTTGTGAATCCATCTGGACCTGGGGATTTTTTCTTAGGGAGTTCTTTGATGGCTTGTTCAATTTCTTTTTCTGATATGGGGTTGTTTAGGTAATTTATTTCTTCTTCTTTTAATCTAGGCAATTTATATTTTTGTAAGTATTCATCCATATCACTTAGATTGCCATATTTGTTGCCATATAATTGGACATAGTAGTTTTTAATGATTGCCTTGATTTCCTCTTCATTAGAGGTGAGGTCTCCCTTTTCATCTTGGATACTGTCAATTTGGTTTTTTCTTTCCATTTTTTAATTAGACTGACTAGTACTTTGTCAATTTTATTTGTTTTTTTCAAAGTACCAGGTTCTAGTCTTATTTATTAAATCAATAGTTCTTTGACTTTCAGTTTTATTAATTTCTCCTTTGATATTTAGGATCTCTAATTTAGTCTTCATTTGAAGGTTTTTAATTTGTTCACTTTCTGCCCAATTCATTGACCTCTGCCCTTCTTAATTTATTTATATATGAACTCAAGGATAGAAATTTCCCCCTGAGTACTGCTTTGGCTGCATCCCATAGGTTTTGAAAGGATGTCTCACCATTGTCATTTTCTTCAATGAAGTTATTAATTGTTTCTATGATTTGTTCTTTAACTAGCTGGCTTTGGAGAATCATATTGTTTAATTTCCAATTAATTTTTGATTTATCTATCCACGTACCCTTACTAATTATTATTTTTATTGCATTGTGGTCTGAGAAGGTTGCATTTATTATTTCTGCTCTTTTGCACTTGTTTGCAATGATTTTGTGCCCTAGTACATTGTCAATTTTTGTGAATGTACCATGTACTGCTGAAAAGAAGGTATATTCCTTTTTGTCCCTATTTATTTTTCTCCATATGTCTACTAACTCTAATTTTTCTAAGATTTCATTTGCTTCTCTCACCTCTTTCTTATTTATTTTTTGATTTGATTAGTCTAGTTCGGATAGGGGAAGGTTCAGATCTCCCACTAGTATAGGATTTCTATCTATTTCATCCTTGAGCTCCTCTAGTTTCTCCTTTAAAATTTGGATGCTCTGCCATTTGGTGCATACATATTGAGTACAGATATTTCCTCGTTGTCTATACTGCCTTTTATCAGGATGTAATTACCTTCCCTATCTCTTTTAACTAGATTTATTTTTACTTTGGCTTTATCCGATATCATGATTGCTACTCCTGCCTTCTTTTTATCATTTGATGCCCAATAGATTTGGCTCCATCCTCTTACTTTCACCCTATGGGTATCTACCTTCCTCATGTGTGTTTCTTGCAGACAGCATATGGTAGGGTTTTGGATTCTAATCCACTCTGCTATTTGCTTGCGTTTTATGGGTGAGTTCATTCCATTCACATTCAGAGTTATGATTACTAGCTGTGTATTTCCCAGCATTTTGATTTCTACTCCTGGTCCTGTCTTTTCTTCTTTCACTATTTCTTTCTATGCCAGTGTTTGTTTATAGTCAGTCCCCCCATACATCCCCCTTATTTTACTTCCCTTTCTACCCCCTCCCTTCTTATTCCCTCCCTTATTTTCCCCTGTAGTCTTTTTGAAATTTCCCCCCCTCCCTCTCCCTCCCTTGTACTGCTTCCGTCCCCACCAGTCTGTTTTTTACCCTTCTACTCCCCTATAGGGTGCAAATCTATTTTCTTCCCCAATGGATTGGATTGTTCTTCCCTCTTTGGGTCAGTTTCAAAGTACATGAGAGTTGAGTATTTCTTATCTCCAACCTCTTTACCCTTCCAGCGTATTGATGTTCTCCCCCCTCCTGCCATGAGCTTCTTTGTGACATATAAATTTACCCCCATTTGTTTCTTTTCCCATTTCTTTTAGTCATAACCACTTTTCTTTTTTAGCTCTAGTCATGTATATATATATAGATAGATAGATATACATACACATGTATATGTATTTATGCATGCATATATCTATATATCTATTTATGTCTTGTCCTTTCATCCTATACAGTTTATCACTGTTCCCTCTGAGTATAATTCTTCTAGCTGTGTCAGGTGATAGCAACAGTTTTTAAGAGTTACCAATGACCTCTTTTCTTATAGGGATAGATATCATTTTAACTTATTGAGTCTCTTAAAATTTTTTGTTGTTGTTTTGTTTGTTTTTTCCCCCTCTTTTTAAATTACCTTTTGATGATTCTCTTGAGTTCTGTGGTTGGACATCAAATTTTCTGTTCAGGTCTGGTCTTTTATTTATGAATGCTTGGAACTCTTCTGTTGTGTTGAATGACCATACTTTCCCCTGTAAGAATATAGTCAGTTTTGATGGGTATTTTATTCTTGGTTGTAGACCTAGTTCCCTTGCTTTCCGGAATATTGTATTCCATGCCTTTTGGTCCTTCAGTGTGGATGCAGCCAGATCCTGTGTTAACCTCACCGTGTTTCCATGGTATCTGAATGGCGTCTTCTTGGCAGCTTGTAATATCTTTTCTTTCATCTGATTGGTTTTGAATTTGGCTATAGCATTTCTTGGTGTTGTCAGTTGGGGATTAAATACAGGGGGTGATCTGTGGATTCTTTCAATCTCCACTTTCCCCTCTTGTTCTAGGATCTCAGAACAGTTTTCCTGGATAATTTCCTCTAGTATTATGTCCAGGCTTTTTCTTTTGTCTTGGTCTTCTGGTAGTCCAATTATTCTTAAATTGTCTCTTCTTGAACGATTTTCTAAATTGTCTGTTTTGTGAATGAGATGCTTCATATTTTCCTCAATTTTTTCATTCTTTTTGTTTTGTTTTATAGTGTCCTACTGCCTTGTGAGGTCACTCACTTGATTCTAGTTGTTGTATTCTGGTTCTTAAAGATTGGATTTAATCTCTGGCTTTTTGGTCGTCTTTTTCCTTCTGGTCTGATTTTCTTTGAAGATCATCTTTCATCCTCTTTACCTCGTCTTTCCTTTGACTCATCTTTCATCTCCTTTGCCTCATTTTCCAGCTGGTTGATTTTGGCTTTCAAGAAATTATTTTCTCGTTTTAGTTCAAGTGCCTCTGTTTCCAGATGACTTATCCTAATTATTAAGTTCTTTTCCCAATTGTCTTCAGCCTCTCTTAGTTGTGTTTTGAGTTCTTCCACAGCCTGTATCCAATTCGCTGGGATTTCTGGTTTATCGTTTGCTGATCTCTTCCCCTCTGTTCCATTTGGTGAGTAGTAGCTGTCTATTGTAGTTTCTTTCTTCTGTTTCTGTTGTTTGTTCAAATTCACCCCTTCTTTCCTCCCCGTATTTGTCTGTGCTCTTGTTCCTCTCATTTTTTTGTTTTTTGTTTTTTGGGGACTTCTATCAGTCTCCCCTCTTGGAGCTTTAACAGAAGATCTCTTGGTGTAGTCTCTGGGGGAGGGTTTTGGGGGTTTGCTCTTCCCTGTCCCTTGGAGGCTTTTGATTGGCTTAAAGTCCAGCAGTCAATGAGGATGGATGGGGAGCCTGGGCTTCCCTGTGTTCTGGAGACTTTTGATGGGATTGAGTTCAGCTTAGTTGGGCTGGGTTTACTCTGAGTTTTAAACTTCCTGGACGGCTGGAGCAAATATGGAGGATCTCCAAAGCTCTGGCCAGGCTGCCAGGTCTATGCTCTTTCTAGGCTGCCATCTTGACTCCACCTCTAGGTTCCTGTTTTTTCAGAAGACCCTGCTTTCTAAGGGGGGAGTGGTCATGGCCTCCCTGGGCTCTGAGGGCTCCTAATGGGATTAGGTTCTGAAGCAAAAAACCTCCTCCTCCACAATCTGTGTTGAATGCCTGGAGACTGGCTCAGGTTGCTTTCAAGGTGAGTCCTTCAAAATAGCCAGCCCTGAGGCCCTTTTGCCGGCCCTGAGGTTCCTGCTGCTGCCGTGGGCTCAGCACTCTGGGTTGGGTGGGTTGGGTCCTGGGACCTTCCTTCTGCCTACCCCTTAGATCCAGGTGATCTAGGGTTCTGGCTTTTGGGGGCCTTACCTTTTGATCCAGGTCTGGAGGAGGGTTCCCTGGGTCTGTCCTGTTGTTCAGCTTGAATTTCGGTGTCCTAGGAGCACTCAGTTTGTGATCGGTAAGGAAGGGTTTCCAAGGTCTGAACTTTCGCTGCTTCTAAGCCGCCATCTTGACCGGAAGTCTCTCTTTTTTTTTAATTAAAAATTTTTTTAAATACTCACCTTCTGTCTTTGAATCAGTGCTATGTATTGGTTCCAAGGCAGAAGAGTGGTAAGGGATAGGCAATGGGGGTTAAGTGACTGCCCAGAGTCACACAGCTGGAAAGTATCTGAGGCCAGATTTGAAATTAGGACCTCTCATCTCTAGACCTGGCTCTCAATCCACTGAGCTACCCAGTTGCACCCCCCCCCCCTTATTTTCTTAACAGTAGACTGAAGCACAGGAAAGAAAAGTAACTTTAATAAAATCACTAATCACTCCTATAAATCCTGGAGCCAGAATGTATCCCCAAACCTTCTTATTCCAAGTTTAGTGCTTGTTTCAATAAATATTGTTCCCTCTGTATTTGATTTCACCTGGATATGAGAGGAAGTGCTAAGTGTGATTTGCTCCAGGCCACATCACCCTTTCCCTACCCAAACCCAACTCCTTTGAGTTGTGGTCCCCTTCTCAGGTTCCTAACTCTGCTTTTTGTGGCACCTGCAGCTGTGTCCAGGGGACTTTCACACATCTCGAAATAGAATTTATTTAGTTTCATTTAATCCTCCACCAACTGGCTTCCACCATTATTCTCCATCACCCTCTCTCTGTTCCTGTCAAATTGTTCTACCAGTTGTTTGCCATATATGGCCTTCCATCTCTTCATTCTGGGACTTTCTGCTGATGGTCCCCTATGCCTGGGGCACTCTTCTCCCCTGATTCCTCCTCTCAGATCCTGGAGCTTCCTTCAAAGACCAGCTTTAGTGGTATCTCCTTCATGAGGTCTTTCCTGATTCTTGAATTAGTGTAATCTCTCTCTGGGAATTTACATTTAACTTGCCTGAGTACATGTGATAACAAAGTGTAAGCTGCTTGAGGTGAGGGACTACTTGAATTGTTCATCTTTTGTCCTCAGAACCTTTGCATGAAGTAAATGTCTGTCAAATTGAATGGAATTTATTGAATCAACAACAACAACAAAAAAAACATTCCAGACCTAATAAAAAGAGGGAGATTGTGCAGTGTCCCCAGCAGATAAACCATAAGACATGGAGTAACAGAGATGAGTTAAAATAGGGTCTCAGACATTTACTAGCTATGTGATCCTAGGTAAGTCAATTAACCTATGTTTGCCTTGGGTTCTTTGATTATTAAATGAAAATGATAATAGCACTGACCTATTGGTGTTATTGTAACAATCAAGAGACACTATAAAGGACTTTGTAAACCTTCAAGCATTATATATTTGCTAGCTGTCATCATCATCATCATCATCATCATCTAAATAAATAAAGAGCTTTGGATAAATTATAAAGAAGTGGAACTTAAGAAGGTAGGACTGCTAAAATTTCTCCAAATTCTGATTCCATGACTTCTGAATCAATCAATTAATTAACATTTAATAAATCCTTCAAGGACAAAAAAAAACCAGTTTCTGTCTTCCAGGAGTTCCTAGTCTAAGAGGAACCAACATACAGACACACACAGACACACACAGACACATACAGATAGAGATACGAATGATGAACTCCAAATGCAGATCGAAGCATAGTTTTTAAAATTTCTTCATTTTTATTATTTTATTTGTATTGTATTTTCTTTCAAAATGAGGTTAATATGCAAGCATGTTTTGCCTGACTTTGAAAGTATAATCTCTATCAAATTGCTTGTCTTCTCAGGGAGAGAGACAGAAATGAGGAACAAAATGTGGAATTAAAAAGAAAAAAAAGATTGTTAAAAATGTTTACATGTATTGGGAAATATTTAATGAAATAAATAAGTATATAAGAATATGTACTAAACAAATAAGATTTATAAGTATATTTATGTATATGATATGTAACAAATATATGTGTGAATGAAATATTTAATGAAATAAATGTTTAAGAATGTATTTACTAAACAAACAAGATTATAAACATACGTATGTGTATCACATGTAACAAATATATGTGTGTATATTTATGTGTATATAGGTATATATGTAATTGGGAAATATTTAATGAAATAAAAAATATATGAGAATACATATACTAAAAACAAGATTTATAAACATGTGTATTATATATTATAAATTTATGTGTATATGTTTATGTATATATATGCATATATATGTGCATATGCATACATTATATATAATATTCAATATATTATATGTTACATTTAATAGGTGACACAGTAGATAGAGGACTAGACTTGGAGTCAGAAAGATTCATCTTTCTGAGTTCAAATATGGCCTCAGATTTTGCTATCTGAGCAAGTTACTTAGCTCTGTTCGCCTTAGTTTCTTCAATTATAAAATAAACTGGAGAAGGAAATGGCAAACCATTCCAGTATCTTGCCAAGAAAATCCCAAATGGTATCATGAAGAGTTGGACATGCTTGAAAAAAATTATATGTGTGTGTGTGGGGGGGGGGGCATGTGTTTATGCTTATATATAAAAGAATGATCTTGAAATTTCCAGCCTGGGTGACTGGGAAGATGGTACTTACTTACCAATTACTGGGCCCTTAGGGAATTATGCTAATAGCTCATATTTATACAGATTCCAAGATTTACAAAGTATTTTCCCCAGAACAATCTCTGGTAGCTGGCAGTACAAGTATTATTGCCACCATTTTACAGATAGTGTCTGAAGTTCATTCATTTTGAAGGTGATCAATGCCATCACGGGATGGTGTTTTGACTTGTGGGTGAATTGTATTTAAGGGAGGCAGAGTTGTAAAAAATCATCAACCTTACTCTCTCCCAGAGCCATGGCCCTGAATGCAGTGGATGACTTTGGTGTCTTACTGTCCGACCAAGCTCTAAGTGCTCCGTTGCATGCGTTTCAGCTGCCTTTAGGAGCACTGGAACGAATTCTTCTCACCTGCCCATTCTACCAGGGGAAGTCTTAACTTGCTTGGGGTAGGCATCCCCCTAACTCTCTTTACCTCTTTGGAATAGAATTTCTTGGTTCATAAAATATAAAAATGATCGAGGTCTGTCAGTTACACTCCATATGGTTTAGTCTATCTGTGAGACAGTCTTACCAGAGTGTGGCCTCTGTACATACTACAGCTTCTTGGAGCCACAGTTGAGAGTTGGATACCAAGGAAGTAGTCCTGAAAGGGCTCACTGAGCCCTTCCACCAAAGGTTCTAATTCTCCCTGAACATCCTATACACCCATTCCAGATGTGGAGATAGTCTAAGCAAGCCTGAGTGACCTAGAGCAAAGATACAGACCATATAAGCAGAAAACTTGGGTTCAAATCCTGGCTCTGCTGCTCACTATCTTTGTGAGTTTAGGCAAGTCAGTTGACCTCTTCCTTTTCAATAGGATTAAGAAGATTGGACTAAATAAAATAGGAAACAGGTCACAAACAGCAGACTTCCACTCTGCCTACCCATTTGTGGAGGAGAAGGAGCTAAAGGAAGGATGGAGGCTGCTCCCTAGAGAACTAAAGAACAAAATAAACTGGGGCAAAGTAGCAGCATGTAGGGATGCAGAGCGGACTCAACAAGCCTGAAGGAAAGAGGACCAGCATCCTTCTGGGACTGGTGCAGTGATGTTGATCTCTTGAACATGACACTCAATTTCTTAAGATCCAAGGATTTTCACAAGTTATCTCCCACTCTTGGTAGGACTTAACCAATACACCATTAGTTATACAGTTATATAGCTTGTATGATAACTGGTCCCTAACTCCCAGGCTATCTAACCTCCCACATGAGCACACCTACTGGGTAGAATACAGAGATGGTGGAAGGGGAGATCTTCCAGTGACCTCCTCAGGGCAGTCCATTTGAGGCAGATAGTGGGTATTGAGAGGGCTCTGGGTATCTGAAAAGTTTGGATGCTCTGAGATCAGACTTCAACTACTTCTCAATTATGCCTGAGGCTCTCCCTACAGTAATAATTACATTGTGTCCCAAACTCTATGCTTGGTTTCCTCCATGCAGACAAGGCGCAGCTGAATGATGCTTTAACAAGCAGTGCATAGTTTTGGAAGGAGAGTGCCAATAATTCTTTGCTTTGCTTGGTCACTCAGTGTGCACAAGGGTGGGAAGTCACAGTGCTGTTCCAAGGGGCTCTGGAATGCATGATTAGGGCCAATCAAGGAAGAAAGAAAACATCTGTCTGGTACAGTGGACAGAGTACTAGACCTTGATTCTGAGAACCGAAGTACAAATCCCTGCTCTGCCACTTAGGTAAGACTGACTACCCCTATTGGCCTCAGTTTTCTCATCTATAAAGGTTATATAATCTTTAAAGATCTTTCCAGCTTTCATCTTTGAAATTCAATGGTTTTTTTTCCTTCCTACTATTACTATTTCAACAAATAGCATATTCATAATCAGTGACTATAGAACTTTTAAGATGAAAGGTGACACAAGTCATTCATTTCAATGAATAATTTATTCAGGTCCTGCTATGTGCCAGGCACTGTGCTAGGCACAAAGGTGCAAAGTATAAAAGCTAATAGTTTAATAAGAGGCACAAGACAACCACACAGATAGATAAATAGAAAACAATTTATATCATTATCAGCTTATAAAAAAGATCACCCCACAAAAAAGAGATGAAGTATTTAAAATGAAGAATTGAAATATATTAAAATTAGAGAAAGATACTCCAAATCATTTGCAATAAAAGACATACAAATTAAAAACCTGTTCAACTTCATAATCATCAAATTTTCAAAGATTAAAAATGACAAATATGGAAATTATTCTAGGGGCTATGGGAAGATGGGCTCATCAATCTACCATTGGTACAAATTAATTACCATTTTGGAAAACAATTTAAGACTGTACCCTAAAAGTTGTTAAACTGTATACCCTTTGACTCAACAATCTCATCATTAGGCATACACCTCAGTGACGTCAAGGATAGAAAGGACCTATAAATACAAAAATATTTATGGCAACACTTTTTGTTGTAACAAAGAACTGCAGACAAGTGGGTGATCATTAGCCAGGGCGAGGCTAAACAAATTGTAGTTCATTGGTGTATTACACAGTAAGGAGTGAAGAAAAGGATGGATTCTGAGGAACCTGGGAAACTTTCATGAAATGACTCAGATGGAAATCATCAGATTAGGAGAACAATTTACACAATGGCCACAATAATTTAAAGGAAAGCAACTGTGAAAGACTCTGTCCAGTGCTATGACCAATGATGACTTCAGAAAACTGATGAAGCATGACTTACCTTTTTCCAGAAAGGAAGATAATAGGCTAGAGACACAGAGTAAAGTGTATATTTTTATTCATTTCCAGTGTTGCTTTCTTATGCCTGACTAAACTCATTTTTTTTAAACAAAGAAAGGTTCCTATTTGTGGTGATGGGAGGAATTAGTGGGTTTTATAGAGATGTAAAAAAATAATCTTAATTAAGGAAACAAAAAAGATATTCAGAAGACGAACAGAGCAGCTTTATTACTTTTATATTAAATTTTGGATAAATTTAAAAACTATTTTAAAGAGCTCATGGTTTTAGTTATAGTATTCTCTTTTGTATATCAAAGTGTTCACATCAGATGATATTTTTCCCATTTAAAATAAGCAATACTATTTAAAAAAAAAAGATAATTTCTTCTTTTGGAGGTCTGGAGAGGTTTCACAGTGAAGGTGTCATCTGAGTTAGACTTTAAAGGAAGGGAAGGATTTCAGTGGGTAGACTGAGAGAAAATTTTAAGCATTGGAAAACAAAGGCAAAAAGGTGAGATGGTATCAGAGAATGATGAATAATTCAGTTTGACTGGAATGCCTAAAGGATAGTAAATTGAGCTAAATGATAGCCATATGGTGGAGGAATGTGCATGCCAGGTTCAGTAGTTGTATTTTATTAAATAAGGAGTCAGGAATTATCGAAGGTTTGTGAGTAGGGGAGGAACTCAGACTTGCTCATTAGAGAATCATGGAATCTTGGAGTTCTAAAAGATGGCAGCAGGCTCCTAGTACAGTCTATAGCTGAATAGGAATGTCTTCGACAACATCCCTGACACATGGAATTCAATCTGTCTATCAGAGCAGAACCCACTACCATCTGGAGGCAGTCCATTTCACTTTGGACAGTTCTAGTTGTTCAGAAGGTTTTATCTGAGTCAAACTGAAGCCAAGTTTCCAGATATTGGTTCAAGTTCTCTGGGGCCAATCAAAACAAATCTAACCTCTTTTTAATGTGACTACCCTTTAAACACTTGATGTGATCAGAGCTTTTCTTCTCTTTCTCCAGAACATCCTTAATGCCTCATATAGGTCCTTGGATGTCCTGTGGCCTTGACCTTTCACAGTTGGTCATTCTTCTTCACACATGCTCCAACTTGCCAATATAAATGTCTTGGACATCATTGTTGTTGGCTTTATAAGTTCTTTTCATTTCCCATTTCCCCCTTATGAACCTTGGTTCCAGTTCCACATAGAGATGAGGTAGGTTTCTTATTTTTGTTAGCAATTGTGCAGTTTTACAAAAGATAGAAAGTGGAGGCAGGGAGGCCAGTTAGAATAATTCAGAAAATCCAGGTTCCTCATTCGAGGAAATTAAAACCTATTAAGGAAAGATGACTTGCCCAAGTTTACACTGCCTGGCAATAAAAAGTCCTTAAATGTTGGTTAGGAGGCAACTAAGTGGCTCAGTATATAGAAAAATCAGGTGTGAAGTTGAAAGGTCTTTGGTTTGAATCTGGCCTCAGATACTTCCTAGCAGTGTTGACCAAAGCCACAAACCTAATTACCTAACTCTTATCATTCTTCTTAGAATGAATATTTAACAGAAATTCTAAGGCAGAATCTAAAGAATTTAATGAATAATAAATGCTTCTTGGAGAGCTAGGTGGCAAAGTGGATAGAGAATTGGGTTTGTAATGGAGAAGGCTCACCTTTTTGCTTTTAAATCTGACCTCAGATACTTACTAGCTGGGTGACACTGAACAAGTCTCTTAACCCTGCTTGCCTCAGTTCCTCATCTGTAAAATGAGTTGGAGAAGAATATGCAAACCATTCCAGTATCTCTGCCAAGAAAACCTCAAATGGGGTCATGAAGAGTTGGACAAGACTGAGACAACTCAACAATGACAAATGCTTATTTACCAACTGGCATCTCAAGGAAGTCCATACCATTTTTAAGAAGCTTTAATTAGGAAGTTTTCCCTGACATGGAATTTATGTCTATTTTTCTACCACTTTGACATGTTGGTACCAATTGTGTATTCTTCCTTCCTTCCTTGCTTCCTTTCTTTTTCTTTCTTTCTTCCTTCCTTCCTTGCTTCCTTTCTTTTTCTTCCTTCCTTCCTTCCTTCCTTCCTTCCTTCCTTCCTTCCTTCCTTCCTTCCTTCCTTCCTTCCTTCCTTCCTTCCTTCCTTCCTTCCTTCCTTCCTTCCTTCCTTCCTTCCTTCCTTCCTTCCTTCCTTCCTTCCTTCCTCCCTCCCTCCCTCTCTCTCTTCCTTCCTTCCTTCTTTCCTTCCTTCCTTCCTTCCTTCCTTCCTTCCTTCCTTCCTTCCTTCCTTCCTTCCTTCCTTCCTTCCTTCCTTCCTTCCTTCCTTCCTTCCTTCCTTCCTTCCTTCCTTCCTTCCTTCCTTCCTTCCTTCCTTCCTTTCTTCCTTCCTTCCTTCCTTCCTTCCTTTCTTTCTTTCTTTCTTTCTTTCTTTCTTTCTTTCTTTCTTTCTTTCTTTCTTTCTTTCTTTCTTTCTTTCTTTCTTTCTTTCTTTCTTTCTTTCTTTCTTTCTTTCTTTCTTTCTTTCTTTCTTTCTTTCTTTCTTTCTTTCTTTCGTTTATTTATTTCACTAGACAATCAGGACTAAGTAACTTGTCTGGGGTCACACAGCTAGGAAATGTCTGAGGTTATATTTGAATTTAGAACTTTTCTTCTTCAGGCCTGGTGCTCTACCTACTATGCTCCCTAACTGCCCCTCTTACTTTTTTTAGTGAATTTTTAACTGGCATGATCTCTTAAGTGCTTACATTATCCTTCTGGTCCTTCTTTGAATGTTCTTGAGTTCATAAATGTTCTTCCTAGAAGGTGGTACCCAGAACTGAACATGATTCTCCAGGCATGGTTGGACTTGGCCAGAGAACAGCAAAACTCCCATCTTGTTCACCTTGAAAACTGTGGCCTTCAGTGCCATATTCCTGCCCTCAAGAAGTTTATGTCTATCTTTCAATCAACAAGAATTTATTAAATGTCTAAAATGGTCATACACTGTGTTAAGAGGTGATGGGAGACACAAAGACAAAGTGAAGCAATCTTTGTCTTCTGGTAGCTTACAGTCTAATGGAGGAGACAACACATGTGTGCATACTCATGAACATTATATCATATGTATTTATAATAATAACATCGAAGGGGAAGGCACCAGGGTTTGCTGGGAATCGGGAGAAACTTCATGCAGAAGAAGGTGCTTTGGCTACGTGTTGAAGGAAACCAGGACTTCTAGAAGATGGAGGTGGAGGTGTATCAGGAGAACAATGGGAAGAGACAGGGCAAATTCAGGTGAAACTTGAAATCATCACATAGGCTATCAATACAAAAAGTATCCCAAGGCAGTGCCCAATCAGGAGTTATAGATTGGGAGTACTATGAGTTCAGAAGTGGGTGGGAAATTCCTAGCTTGGTGTTTGCTGAGAGCTTTGAGGAGGAGACACTTGATCCAGTCCTTGGAGGATGAATATAATTGGTTAGTCAGAGGGCAAGGGCATTCCATGTGGGAGATGCCATTTAAACAAAGAGAGGTAGGTAGGATTATGTGGGGAGAGTATCTCCATTTCATTAAATTAGATTGTTAGTTTAGGAGAGCAGTGGGAAGCAAAGCTCACAAAATAGGTTAGTCCTAACCAGTTCTGGGCCTTGAATGCCAGGCTGAGGGGCTTTCTTCTGTTACTTTACAAAGGACTTTGCCAGGGCTTGCTCGTTTACATAACAAAAGGAAGAGGAAGTCATCGGGCCAGGCCAAAGAGCCCTTGGAATTCTCAGGAAATCTTTCCAACATTGGAAGATTGTGTAATCCCTAAGATGGCAGCTGGCTGAGGAGTCCAAACTGTGTCAACCTCAGATTCATCATCCACAGTTTGCCCTTAAAAAACAGCAAACTCGGCAGCTTCAGGTGGCAAGGGTTGCGACACCAGGGTGTTTGTGAAATATCTCCGAGGCGCCGTTCCAGTCCCACCTGACCAGTTTTTCTTTTGCCAGTTTCTGCCAGTTCCCTCTACTCATAATTAAACTGAAGCACATGGTTCATGGTGAGTTATCTAAGGGTTCAGAACTTTGGGATGGGGTCAATTATATCATCCCAGTCAAACCAAATTTTTCTAAGTTTTAACCTTGCCACAAGAGCATCCAAATGAGGTTTCCTAACAGTGAACACATAATCAGGCCATTTACCATGTATTTTTACCTAGAGAAATTAAATTCCATTCAAATCAACAAGCATTAATTACAGTCCCACTATGTGCCAGGCACTGAGAGTAAAAAGATAAAAATGATAGAGTCTCTGCCCTCCAAGAACGTATATCCAAATGGAAGAAAACACCATATATACAGATAAGTAAATACAGAATGTGGACAAACTAAATGGAATCAGGGCCTTGGTTCAAATCTCATCTCTGATGCTTGCTACCTGGTTGATCTTGGGCAAGTCAAGTGCCATATTGGACTCAGTTTCTCCAACTTAAAAATGAAGGGGTTGGGCTAGATGATCTCTGATCTCCTTTTTATCTCTAGACCTATTATTCTATGATTCTAAATATTTTCAGAAAGGGTGGAGTGGGAGTGGGAAAATACGAAGAAATATGAGATCAGGAAGGACTCGTGTAGGAGGAAACACTTGAATTGTGCTGTGAATAGAGCCAAGAATTCTAAGCTTTAGAAGTGAGAAAACTTCAACTTTCCAGTTGTTAAAATTTAGTCCAGGGACTGTCCTGTGAATGCTTTAAAACCAATTCTTGATGGTGAGGAGGGAAAAGAGGCAAAAATAATGTCCTTCCATGGAAAGCAGCCAGGTCTTTGTGACTGGTCTTGGAATGCAATCAATTATAGACACACACACAAAGTTATATACAACAGTGTGTGAGGGCATAGTCTGTGTGTGTCTGACTACTTAATATTCAGTTCAGTAGAAGAAAAACATCTGGTTATTCAATGAAAAAATTGTTCTTCTTGGTAGATTGCCTGGATTTTTTTTCTCCCACCTCTGAGCTGGCTAATGTTGGGTAGACCCAACCTGAGTCATAGTTGCACCAGGGTGTGCCTGCACACACACACACACACACACACACACACACACACACACACACACACACACACTCATTCACATGCTATCTCCATCTCTCACTGAGCTAGCTCTATCATGGTGGGCAGGAATTGACCCCTACTTGCCCCAGATGATGTACAAGCAGATAATTCACTTGGAGATCCTTGAAGGCTAACAATGTTGGGCAGACTTACCTGTCAGGCTTCTGTCTTCTATAACTTTAAGATTTCATTCACAAGGGACACCATTTCTCTTTGGCAAATGAATGCAGTATATGGAATTGGAATCAATGACCTGGCGGCTGTGCCCAGCTCCCTGGATCCCTGGCTTTTGAGCAGGAATGTATATTGTCTGTGGCCTGT
Organism: Monodelphis domestica; assembly: GCF_027887165.1. NCBI lineage: Eukaryota > Metazoa > Chordata > Mammalia > Didelphimorphia > Didelphidae > Monodelphis > Monodelphis domestica. Next base: position 135,297,134 of record NC_077229.1, on the reverse strand, counting down.
CTGTCCAAATGTTGCCTAATGCCTCAGGGTGGAGATGCTTCTTTCTATGTTACAACATCTTGCCTCCCACCAGGGCAGTTTCACCTGCCAATAAATTCTTGAGGCAACCTGTCTTGACACTGGTGACTGTGAAGGAGGCTGTAGGGAGCCGTTGGTGGGAAGGCTCAGTTCTCCCAGAGGAGTCCAAACTGCCAAACTCACATTGCCAGTCTTTAATAGTTTGTTTTGTTTATTTTTATTTGACTCAGTCAAGGTTGTCTCTAAAACCTTTCATCAGTGGGCTAGTTCAAGTAGGAGGTCGTGGATTTGGAATACTTCTGAAACACTCCAATTTGACAAGTTTTGGAGGATGAGAATGGAGTCCCAACTCCCATGGGAGCATCTCTCCTTTCTTCTTCTATGAGCATTCATTTCCACACGCCTCTATGAAGTCCCCATGCCATGGGTTTTGTTTTAGGTACTGAAGTTACAAAGACAAAACTAAAGAAGTCCTTGCCATCAAAACGCTTGCATTCTACTGTGAGGAAATCATAAATCTTTATCTCTCTTAAAACCTGGACCCTGTGCAGTGAGTGCTCACAAGTGTTCACAGAAACATGCCGAAAGGTCTGGCCTGATTGTTCCATCTGGCTTTTGGGGGTCTGTTGCTCAATTTTAGGAGTTTATGTTCAAATTCAGCAAACAATAATTAAGTACTTCCTCATTTAATAGGCTCAGTAAATACAAAGAACAAAAGTAAAGCCATCCCTACCTTCCAGGAGTTTGCAGTTTACCAGAAGGTAGGAGATGAACACACAGGGAACTATAAAATGATTTTGTGGACCTTGGGCAAGTCACTCAGTATTCTATCACCTCATCTGTAAAATGAGGGGGTTGGGCCAGGTGACCCAAATTGAAATTGATGATCCCATGATCTTATTTTAAAATAGCACTTTGAGATTCATGAATCATCAAAATTTTATTTTTCATTTGTTTAGTTAAATGTTTTTGTTAGTGGTGGTGGTTACTAAGTATATAACTTAAAAAAAAGGAAAAAAAAGCTTTATGAATCATTCTCTTCCTCAGAACAGCCTTGTATTATTATTCACATTTCACAGATGAGGATATCAGGGAAGTAGAGATTGAATGACTTCCCCAGACTCACACAGGTAAGCACAGATCTAAAGTGGAATTTGAATGCAGGTCTCCTTGACCTCAAGTCTCATGTTCCATACAAACCGTTACTTAGCTCTCTCTATGGTGAGTAGAGTGGAGTGATGGGAGATGATCAGAGAACCAGAAATTTAGAACTATCCAAGGGATCATAGAATCTATCTAGTTGGACCTTCCTCATTGTATAAAGATAGTGAGACATTGGGAAATTAAAGGAAGTGCCCAAGGTTCTCCAGGTACTAGGCAGCATTTGAACCTAGGATTTCTCAATTATATTTCTGTGAGACTCTGCCACCTTGGCGCCTTCATCTCTGTCATTCCCCTCCCTTCCACTTCCTCACACTGTATAATCAGTTGCCAAGTCCTATTAATTCAATCTGTGCAACATGACTTGGATAGTCAGTCCCCTTTGCTGCCACTCAGATGTGGGCCCTCATCACCTCTCTCTGAGTCCACTTCCCTTCTGATTTGGAATCAACACAAGCACTGAATCCAAAGCAGAAGAGTGGTAAGGGCTAGGCAATGGGGATTAAGCAATTTACTCAGGGTCACACAGCTAGGAGGGACCCTAGATCAGATTTGAACCCAGGACCTCCTATCTCCAGACTTGGCACTCTATCCATTGAGCCACCAAGCTATCCCTTTCTCCTGATCTATTGCTAGAATTTTATGACCCGTTTCTCTTTCTCAAGTCTCTCTCCATCCTATTCCATCCTCCATTCAGCTATGAAAGACTTCTTCCTAGAGCACAGATCCGACTTCCTCTCAGCACCCCCCTCCCTCCATCGAATGAACGCCATCTACTCCTTATTACCCCCCAGGACAAAGTAGAAAACCCTCTGCTTGACTTTGAAAGCCCTCTAGAACCTCTTTCCTACTTTTCCAGCTTTCTTACACTTCTCCCAACATACTCTATGATCCAGCAACCTTGGCCTCCTTGCCATTCCTCCCACAAGATCCTCCGTCTCCAGGTTTTGGGAATTTTTTACTGGGTATTTCGCATGCTTGGCATGCTCTCCATCCTTACCTCTGTCTCCTGGCTTCCCTCACTTCCTTTATGTCTCAGCTCAAATTCCATCTTCTGCAGGGAACCTTTCCCAGTTCTCCTTGCTGCTGGAGCCTTCTCTAAGAACTTACCTCCAGCTACCTGTCAGTACATAGTTGTTGGCATGTGGTTTCCCTCCACTAGAATGCCAGTTCCTTGAGGCCACATACTGTTTTGTCTTTCTCTGTGTCCCCAGAACTTAGCACAGTGCCTAAGCCAGAGTAAGTCCTAAATAAGTGCTTATTGCCTGATGTACTCTGGAGCAGGTGGCAGCATTCTCTCTCTCTCTCTCTCTCTCTCTCTCTCTCTCTCTCTCTCTCTCTCTCTCTCTCTCTCTCTCTCTCTCTGTCTTTCTCTCTCTGTCTCTCTCTCTTTGTGTACATGAACATGTATGTAGGTATATGCATTGTATACATATATAATATATAACACATATATACTATATACACACAGGCACACATAGACGTGCATACATATATATGGTGGAAAGGGTAAAAAGAGTTTAAAATTGGAATAGGTTCCTCTCTTAATGTTGGCACATGGTTTGGATGAAGGTAATTTTGTGGTTGTTTTTAGGATTTGTTTATTTAGAGTGCTGGTATTCCTCATTAATATAGCTAATAAAAATTTGGCCATATTTAAAATATGATAGATTGCTGTAACTATAGGAAACAGTTTGGCTCACTGGACTGACTGACTCTAGGTTTAAAAGTCTATCTATCAGGCAGATGGACAGATCAGTGAATAGAGAACCAGGCCTACAGATGGTAGATCCTGGGTTCAAATGTGGCTTCAGACATTTCCTATCTGTGTGACCCTGGGCATGTCACTTAACTCCATTTACCTAGCCCTTCTGCTCTTCTGCCTTGGAACTAATACTTGGTATTGATTCTTTTTTTTTTAATTTTATTTTTATTGTCATAGAAAACACACTTCTATATTAGTCATTGTTGTAAGAGCAAACTGATACATACCTCCCCCCCATTTATGAAACCATAAATACACTGATGTGAAATACAACTCCAAGAGTTCTTTCTTAGGAGGTGGGTAGCATTCCCTGTCATGAGTCTTTTAGGATCATCCAAATCACTGCACTGCTGAGAGTAGTCAAGTTTTCACAGCTGATCATTGTACAGTATTGCTGTTACTGTGGACAATGTTCTGGTTCTGCTTATTTCACTCTGCTTCAGTTCCTGCAGATTTTTCCAGCTTTTTCTGAAATCATCTTGTTTATCATTTCTTATAGCACAAAAGAATTCCATTACCAACATGTATCACAGTTTGTTCAGCCATTTCCCAGCGTATGGACATTCCCTCTGTTTTCTTGGCATTGATTTAAGATAGAACATAAGAAAAGTCTCTCTGTCTCTGTCTCTTTGTCTGACTCTCTCTCTCTATCCATCCATCTATCCATCCATGCATCTATCTATCTATCTATCTATCTATCTATCTATCTATCTATCTGTCTGTCTGTCTGTGTCTGTCTGTCTGTCTAACTGTCTATTTGTCTGTCTGTCTATCTATCTATTTGTCTGTCTGACTGTCTATCTATCTATCTATCTATCTGTCTGTCTGTCTGTCTGTCTGTCTGTCTGTCTATCTATCTGTCTGTCTGTCTATCTGTCTGATTGACTGTCTATTTGTCTGTCTGTCTATTTATCTGTCTGTCTGACTATCTATCTATTTATCCATCCATTTACACATACACACATAAATGTCTATATGTATATGTATCTATATGTATATCACTATATAGACATGTACAGGTATATATAGATTACATATAATGTCCATGGATACATGTATGTGCATATAGAGTGTAGACACATATGATTTATTGACTCTGAAGGAACATCACCATGTATGTTAAAACCCCATAATACAAAGAGCAACTAGGTAGTACAGTGGATAGAATGTTAGATTTGAAGTCAAGAAGACTCATCTTCCTGAGCTCAAATCTGGCCTTAGACACATATTAGTTATGGGATCGTAGGGAACTCATTAATCCCCTTGCCTCAGTTTACTTGTCTGAAAAATGAGCTGCAGAAGGAAATGGTAAACCACTCTAGAACCTTTGCCAAGAAAACCCCAAATGGGGTCATCAAGTCAGACACGACTGAAAAAATGACTGTACAACAATAACAATACAAAGAGAAGAAGAAAGTTGACCTTGTGTCAAACACTGGCCTCATAGTATCACAAGATGATATATTTAAAACTAGAAGGGACCTTAGAAAAAATCTTGCCTAACCCCCTCATTTTATAGATAAGGAAATAGGTTTAGAGAAGCTAAATGAAGTCAGGGCCGCAGAGATATTATATAGTTGGACTCAGATTGGAACCTCAGGCTCTAAATGTTTCCTTCTCTCTTCTGTGCTGTGGTGCCTCATTGAGAAAGGAGAAAGAATGTCCTGGAGCCTGGTAAGTAGCAACTATTAAGAGTTGGATTGGGTAAAAAATTTGGATAGGGTGAACCTCAGAGGAGGAGATATTGTTGGGTAATGTCTACGGAAGGGTAATATGGATATAACAATGGAGACCAAGGAGAATTCTCATACCTGATCCACAACTACTAAGGTGTGAGGTATGGCTAGAGGTTCATTTAAGTGCCAAAAAGAAAAGTCAAAGACTTTAAGCCATCTGGGGGAAGCCAAGTCTCTCTGAGAGATAAAAGATGGAAGGAGCACAAGAAGAAAAGATCTAAAATAAAAGGAAGTTTGTTCGTTATGAAATTGGAATCCCCGAGTGAAAAGAGTGAATAGATCTGGAAGGGAGCCTTGATGGGGTCGACCTGAAAAGGATGGGGATGGGCAGCAGTAGTTGGGAAATGGAAATCCTTTTATGCAGCTAGGATTGGGAGAGTAAGACTGATAACCATTAGGGAATGAGTCTAAGATGGGCACAGCTCCATTGAAGATGGCAGGTGAGTTAGACATTCTTGGTCAAGCTCTGCCTTAAAGGATTGGCCTGGCTTGTGGTCTTGGTGTGGCCTGGACTGTCTTGTGGTCTCGCTGGGGTCTGGCAGAACTCTGTCCTTCATGGTGCCAGGTCTGAGTCATGAAGTTATTCTAAACATAGTGGCCTAGTCAGAGATTCCAATCCCTTCATTGTGAGCATAGGACTTTGCATGTATTCCTATAATATTTTATCTCATTTAACTCAGTGTTCTATAAGATTGTTCTATAAGATCTTTTTAGATCTGAACTCTGTCATCCAAAACTTAACCGTTCCTCCTAGCTTTGTATCATCTTTGAATCTTATGAATCTGTCATCTATGCTTATATCCAAGTCATTGCTTAATTGCTTAAATAATGTAGGGCTAAGCACTGATTTCTGGGGCATTTCACTGGAAATCTTTTTCCCAGCTGATACCATCATCATCATCAACATTTATATAATGCTTACTACATGTCAGATGCTATAATAGAAGCACCAACAAGGTGCTTCTATTATCATCTCCATTCTATAAAAGGGGAAACTGAGGTAAACAGCAGTTAAGTGACTTACTTGTTAGGGCCACATAGTAAGTGTCAGTGGTCAGTTTTGAAGTCAGGCTGTCCTGATTTCAGGCTTGGTGCTCTATCCACTGTACTACGGAGACATGAAATAATAATTAATGAGTATCCTTTGTATATAGTAATTCAACAAGTTCAGGTTCAAATGGATTGTATTGCCATCTAGCTCATATTTTTCTGTACAATGTTTTGAGAAAACCTAGGCAATTTGTATATATAGTATTGTCTTTATCCTCTCATTTAATAACAATTTCAAAAATAGAAATTAAGATGATCAAGGAAAAAGGAAAAGGAACTATATGTTTTAAGATATTTATAGCAGCTCATTTTTGTGGTGGCAAAAAAACTGGAAACTGAAGGCACACCAGTCAATTGGGGAATGACTCAACAAGTTGTGATATATATGATTGTATTGGGATGCTGTTGTGTCAGAAGAAATGATGAACAGGATGATTTCAGAAACAACCTAGAATGACTTACATGGACTGATGCAAAGTGAAGTGAGCAGATCCAGAAGAATGTTATACACAGTGTAATGATCAACGGTGAATTACTTAATTATTATCAAAAATCAAGGATCCAGGACAACACCAAGGGACTCATAATGAAAAAGGCTATCCCCCAACAGAGAAGAAACAGAATTTAAATGCAGATTGAAACTTGCCATTCTTCACTTTGTGAAATTTTCTCTAGTGTAATCAATATGTGTCTTGTTTCACAAGAGACTGGAAAACATGGATTATGTGATAATATATATATATATATATATATACAGTCTATGTCATATTACCTGTCTTCTTGGAACAGTGGGGATGGGGAGGGGAAAAAGAATGAGACATAGGGTTTCGAACATAGTTAATGTGAGAATTTGTTTCTCTTGGATAAGAATATTTATAATGATTCATTAAGTATTTGTAAGAAATTGTATATATCATATCATTGTTATATTACATATTATATATAAGAAATATAAAAAAACTAATGGTAAAAAAACGGAAATTAGATTAGTTTTTTTATGTCCTTAATGTAGCCATGCTGGTTTGCCCCTTGTGATCACAGATTCTTTTTCCATATATTTGTTACCCATTCCTTTAAATATATATATATATATATATGTATGTATATATATGATCCTATGATCCCATGTTTGAGATTTTTATTGGAATTGAAATTGAGCTGAGAAGTTTATGGCTTGAAAATTCTATTCACTTCCCTTTCCCAGCCTTGCAGTACCACTCCTGTTTTCCAAATCTCAGAAATCACTAACAATGACTCAGTGATCATGTCTGCCAATTCTTCCAGTTCAGAATGATGTAGTTCATCTAGGTCTGGTGACTTGAAATGATCATTGGTGTGTTGGCATTCTATTACTATTTCTTTATTACTGGGCTGGGAGTCAGAAGGACCTGAGTTCTAATCTATCATCAAACATAAGCTATATGACCTGAGTAAGTTATTTTACCTCTGTGGTCTCAGTTTTCTCATCTGTAAAATGATGGTAATCATACCACTTCCCAGAGTCATTGGGAAGAGAAAATAAAATAATTGTAAAGAACTTTCCAAATCTTAAAGTACTTTATAAATGCTATTATTGTTATTGTTGTTAGTTGTATTTCTCCTGACATCCCTCTGAGCTCAAATCCTGTATCTAACATTGTTTTATGTGAGAACAAATTCCAGGTTCCAAATTCCACATGGAGGAATGTTAGAGGCACACTGTCTGGTACATAATAAACTTTTTTAATTGTTTGAATCCCAGATTTGCTAGTGGTTAGATCTTGGGAAAGTCATATCCCTTCTATGTTCTTTGGTTATTTCATCTATGAAATGAAGAAATAGAACTAGATTATGTATAAAATCCTATCTGGCTCCAAATTCTTGATCCTGTGTTGGGAAGATTCCCTATAAGTCCTGTCTTCACCAGACTGTAGCAACAGGAATCAGAGTTCTGATTAGTAGAAGCAGAGGGGAGACACTGTTGGAAGGGTTGTTTGTAAATGAATTACAATGTGTTAGAGTTAAGAGGTACCACATCTAATCTCACTTCACAGTTGATAAACTGGGTGGAAAGAGGAAAAGTAATTTGTCCTTGGCCATGTAGCAACGAAAGGGGAAAAGCCCTGATTTAAAAAAAAAAGTTGTAGTGATGTCTTTGGTTTTTACACTGTCTCCTCAACAACTGAGCCATCCCTTGTCACAGGAGAAAAAAATTAAACCAAGAAATGCAAGGATCTCTCTGATGATGTGTATCACATCCCATATCCATAGACTCATACTTTGCCATTGAGGTGGATTGTATTATTAGCTTCAATCCACTGTGGCCACCTCTGCCGTCTTCCCTGTTACTATTGTCCTATTTTTCATCACTTGGATTGGCATCTTCCACAGCTGATTTCCCAAATATGCACCCATTCCCTGGGTAAGGTCAGTTCTAGAACTCCTTTAAAGCAAAGTCATTTTGATCAGGGATTGAGAAATTATCTAGAATATTAAATCAAATTGGCCCTGGACCATACAAAGCATGTTTCATATCTTATCCAATCATTTACTAAGACTCATGACTTATTCCTTACATATGTGTACCTCTCTTCCAAGGAAATGTGGAATAATGGAAAAATGAATGCTTCAGGAATCAGAGCACTTGTGTTCAAATCATGGATCTGCCATTTACTACCCATGTGACCTTAGGCAAGTCATTTTACCTCAAGGAGCCTCAGTTTCTTCATCTGTAAAAATGAGGTATTGAAATCAATCACATTTAAAATTCTTTTTAACTCTATACCTAGGTTCCTATGACCATTACCCTTTACTTTCTACCTTTTGCTCAGGATTCAGCAATAAAATCCCATTGCTTCTAGAAAGGAAGTATCAAATGATTGTTTTATGAATCAATGCACCACCCTTGAAGGGCTCCAGACTAAAATTCTCTTGCCTAGCCATCATTCTCTATAGGCATTATCTCACAATAATCAAATAGAGGTATCCTTTCCATATCATGACTTTCCCTATCATATTTTCAATATATTGTGGATCACCGTAAGAGATTAAATGGGAATTTTTGGAGAGTTTTGTGGAAGTTGCAAACAATATACAAAGGCTAGTAAGTAACACAAAAATGTAAAATATGTTTATAGTATTTTATAATACCAATATATTTTATTTTTAATATCACACATATACACAATTTCTTTTTAATGTTAAAACAAATAAAAGTTAAAGTTTATAAAAATAATGCGAAAGCCATGACATGATACATAAAGGCTAGAAATGAAGAGATATTTTATTTATTCATTCATTAAATTTAAATGTATTTATTTTAAAGTAATTTTCCATGGTTACATGATTCATGTTCTTTCCCTCTTCTTTTCCATCCCTTCTCCCAGAGTAAACAAGTGATTCCACTGGGTTATATATGTATTCTCACTCAATACCTATTTCCATATTATTCATTTTTGTAATAGAGTGATCTTAAAAAGCCAAAACCCCACATTCCATGCCCATATCAATAAGTGATAAACAATGTTTTTCTTCTGTTTCTACTCCCACAGTTGAACAGATATTTTAAAAAGTTTAGTAACTCTTAAATGCATATAAGTTATTATAAACCATGTAAAAGGAAAAGGAAAAAAATCCGACTTCTCTGGTACAAAAGAAGGACCAAAATCTTCATGTGGATTTTTCATATTGTGGAGATGTGAGGACATTTTCAGACATGAGGGGTACAGGTCCCTCACCCCCCAAATGAAAGGGATACCTCTATAAGTACCTTGATGTCAAAAACTTAATCACTTTTTAATTTGGCATAGTGTGTTTTACATAGTAAACCCTTAATTAATGCTTTCTCATTCATTCATTCATTCATTCATTCATTCATTCATTCACTCATTAATTTTCAACTGGAATCTGGTGTAAGTATAAATCCTATCAGTATATGTGGTTAATGAAGATCTTCCTCTAGAGAGTGTGGGAGCCTGTTTCTCAGGAAATCATGAGGACATGGAATAGACGTGCTTTGGAGAGGCTGGGGCAGGGGTGGGATGTGGAAGAATTGGGATGAAGAATAGACTTACTTTGGATGCATTCTGAGTTAGCCACTGCATCTTGGTTTCAGGTAGTGACCCAGTTCACAGAATCCAGTGAGAAATGATGCTATAAAGGGAGATGCCATGACACTCTCTTCTTTCTAGTCTAGGGTCAGAGTAATCCATTCTATTTGTACTAGCTCTCCTCTGAACTTGCATCATAGTAATGGAGATCACCCTTTTGTCTTGGTGGTGATGCACAAACCACCAACCAGGAAAGAGTTTGAGTGCTGGGCTATCCAGGAACTTAGGTGGCAGAGTGTATAGAGTGGCAGAAATGTTCAAATCCTGCCTCTGATACTAACTAGCTTTGAGACCCAGGGCAAGTCTCTTAACCTTTCTCAGTCTCAGTTTCCTCATCTATAAAATGAAGAATTTAGATTAGAGGACCTTTAAACTCTTTTTCAACTCTAGAGCTATGATTCTGTTCCTTCCTGTGCTGTCCAGGGTCCATTCTAGCACTAGAAAGGTGCATTGCCTGGAGGTGATGAATTTTTTTCCAATTCTAGCAAGTCAGAAGCAGGGGCACATTTGAGATCTGGGTGATAGTTGGGATGCCCATAATGATGGAACCACGGGTCCTTGAAACCTTGAATCCAGTCTATACACCTGAAATCGCATCCTTTAAAAGAATGGGAAGTATGCAGTGTGTGGTCTGGAGAACATTTCTTGGGAAAATGCTACATAATCTTGCCACCCACTCTCAATCTCTGGTTCTCTATTGCAAAAGCCCTCAGTGCCTATAGGTTTATGGAGCTCAGGGTGGGCAGGTGGTTCTCTGGTGTTGTTTTCCATTAGACCAGGATGACATTAGTGACCCTACAGTGCAACCTTCTACAGCAGCTGCTGAATAAGACTTGCTCTGACAAACTGGGGGCCTAGGAATACAGATCTGATAGATTTTCAGGGCCTAGAAAGAAGCCAACTATTTGGGTAGGACTTCTGAGAGAGTAGAGAAGTCTATACGTCTGGCTGGTTTTGATCTGTCTGCAGAAAACAAGGCAAAAACAAAGCAAAGAGGAAGGTCATGAACTTTCCCAACTAGCAATCTGACAAGCCTGGATTTAAGACTTTAAAGCTAATCCTCAGGAGGATTAGTCTCTCTTAAGGAAATCTTTCCAATGTTGGAACCACAGTCACTCCCCATTTCTAGTTATCTCAGGAACAGGTTGAGAAATTCTCCAACAAATGAATCAATTATAACTGACATTAATTATAAAAATTGTCATATGGTCTTTTTGGTGGAAGGGATCATAGAATTTTGGAGCTAAAATGGATATCTGAGCTCATCTGCTAGAGTATACAAGCAGCTAGGTGACCCAGGATGCAGAAGTCTGGGTCTGGGGTCAAGAAGATCTGAGTTCAAATATGACCTCAGACACTTACTAGCTGTGTGACACTGGGCAAAACTCTTAAGTCTGTTTTCCTCAGTTTCCTCATCTGTAAAATGAGCTGGAGAAAGAACTGGTAAGTCACTCCAGTATCTTTGCCAAGAAAATCACAAACGGTTGGATACTGCCAAAAATTGTTTAGCAAAAATTGCCTAATCATCTAGCAAAAAAACTAGCAAAAATTGATTGTCTAGATTTAAGAAAGTGATGGGAAAAATGTTTTAACTTAAAAAAAAACCTGTCATGGGTAAATTATTTTTCTTTACAGAGCTGGCTGGTAAACATTTATTAGCATCCTCCCATGTCAACCTCATGTAATCCCTGGCTTCCTTAAAAGCCTAACTTGGGCTACCTCTTTCCTAAAGCCTTCAGTAACTCCCAGACACCTAGATGTTAGTACTCTCTCTGTCTCTGTTTCTCTGTCTGCCTCTGTCTCTCTGTCTCTATCCCTGTCTCTGTCTCTCTGTCTCTGCATCTGTCTCTATCTCTCTGTCTCTATCCCCAAGTCTTGTCTGTGCCTCTCTCTCTCTCTCTCTCTCTCTCTCTCTCTCTCTCTCTCTCTCTCTCTCTCTCTCTCACCCCTTTCTGTTTCTCTGAATTAACTTGTGTTTTCTGATCTGTGTATAAGGCATATCCCTTTAATAGAATGTAAGCTTCATGGCAGCAGTGACTGTTTCATTTTTGTCCTTGTATTTCCAGTGCCTGAGGAGCACTGTGACCTAGGGAGAGAAGAACCAAAGACAGGAAGACCTTTACAGCTAACTATACTGGCTGTATGATTCTGGGAAAGTCCATTGACCCCCTCTGTATATCAGACATCTCTTCTAGACCATAAATTACAGGGTACTTGCCTGCCTTCTTTGGAGGAGGGAGTCTCCTCACTGGAAGTTTCCTAAATGAACTATGTCCAGTCTTGGTCCCCTCCTCCTCAAATCTCTAATGCCTAGCAGAGTGCATTCATGTTCACTCTGTAGGTGATTAAACATGGTTGTCAACTGATGGTGATTTGTGGTGTTGCCAAATCAAACCAACAAGGAGAGAGTACTAGAATTCTCCAATGGTGGGAAATAATTTCTTTAAGAGGAGGGAGGGGCAGGTACTAAGTTGAGTTTTGCAATGCACTCTCTGGCACAGAACAGAAGTGATGGCTGTATCTCTTCTTGGCATGAGTGGAATTCTTGACTTCTTATTGATTGCCTCCAGATGGAGGTACTCTGGTCTTCTCAATCCTGGTGGTAGAGTGGACTTGGGAGGAAGCTCAGGGAAGGTTTATCTGAGACTCTTTACAAAACCTTACAGCCTTTGACTCTGCAAAAAGCCATATTAAATTTGACCAAAGTTGGAATTTTGTCAGTTTATGGTTTTGTACCACCATTAAAAAACAAACAACTCTTATCTTCTATCAGCATCAATTTTAAGACAAGAGATATAAGGGCTAGATAATAGGGGTTAAATGCCTTGTCCAGGGTCATACACTTCACTGTGCTACCTAGTCTCCCTGTTCCACTGTTTTTTTTTTTTTAAAGAGAAAATCAGAGTCCTGAATCTGACATAGCCTAGCTATGAGACTCTGAGCAAGTCATTTACTTAACCTCACTGGAATTGTTATTTCATTTTTAAGTACTAAATAATCTTTGCATTATACAATCACTATGAGAAAGGTGAATTATTATTTTCTTCCTGAACATCAATAGCCATGTCATCTGTTCTTGATTGGATTCTCTCCCCATCTAAGACCTGGCTTCATCCTGGAGACACCCTAGTCAGTGATGGTGAACCTTTTAGAAACTGTGACCCTCATGCTGCTTGTGAGCCACCCCTTTACCCCAGATAGGGGAGAAAGGAAGCACTCCCATTGGGCTGTTGGGCAGGGAGGTGGGTGAAGTGAAAAATATCCTCAGGTGTGTTGGAGAGGGAGAGGGGGCAGCTTTCTCTGGCATACATGCCATATGTTTGCCATATGTTATGGCCCTAGGTTTTGGTAAGTCAGCTTTGGCATTATTTTACTCAGCTTCCAGCCTATCAGCACACTTTCTCACATCTTCACCCATGTTACAACTGTGTAACCCTCCCCTCCTTTGCAGCTTCAATTCCCCACTGCTTTAGAATAAGCTCCTTGAGGGTAGAGGCTGTGTTTTTTGCTCATATTTTTATCCCTAAAGTTTAGTATGGTGCTTGCCACATAGTAAATACTTAATAGATACTCTGTCTTCATCTGGACCCCTAAGTAGAATGGTGGCTAGAGTACTGAGGTTAGAATTAGGCAGACTCACCAAGTGACTTGGCCAGGGTCACTCAACAAGTAAGTATCTCAGGCTAGATTTGAACTCCTAAAGATGAGACTTCATCATTCCAAGCCCAGAGTTGTATCCACTGTGCCACCTAGCTGCCCATATGACATGTGTAGTCAGACGCTAAGAGGTTTCCATAGTGGGAGGGAATGGAAAACCAAGGAATGGTACAGTCATTGAAGTATGAGCCATGAGTTTACCTTGGGCAAAAATCTTTCCTAATGATGTAGGAGTAATAGTGTGGGACTGTGGGAGAATAAGAGCAACACCCATAGTAAGGGGAGTATTGATAGGCAGGAATGACTCTAGTGGAGTTTCATAGTATGAGAATATAGCTTATCTGTCGTAAGAGAAATGAATAATTAAAAAAAGATGAGTGGGTTGCTATTTTGTAGGATAAATTAATGATTCCTCATGTACTAAGGCATATATCCTTTTTAGTAATATAGGAGTGTGCATAATGATGGTAATAATACCCTGGATTTTTATAGCTTCTTTCTTCATGGGAGCTCAAAGTACTTTCACTTGCTATCTCATCTCTCTTCCTAACTTTAATGTGAAGTAGGGACAATTATCATTATCCCCATTTTACAGATGTACAAGAAGAGTCCATCACTGACAATACATCCTTGTCTTTAACTCTGTGTGTGTGTGTGTGTGTGTGTGTGTGTGTGTGTGTGTGTGTATCCTGACATGGAAGCTATCCAGCTCCTGGAGCAATCCCCACAGTCACAGTCATCTCTAACTCTAGTGAGTCAGGCAGCCTAACCCAAGTCAGCTATATTTCTTGGACAACCAGGCAAAGTATTTCAGGGTTACCATATTCACCTATGAATATCCATCTTTGTCTCATCATCACTTCACTATTCTCCCAGCCTTCTCTCCCTCCCCACAGCCAGCCTTTTACATAGAAGAAATAAGAAGTTATTTCTGAGAAATCATGAAAAGTTCCAAAACAGAAGGAGAAGGGGTAGTTTAGGTGGGTGGAGAGGTATTCAGTCATTTCAGGCATGTCAGACTTTTCATGACTCTATTTGGGATTTTCTTGGCAAGGATATTAGAGTAGCTTATCATTTCTTCTTCTAGCTCATTTTACAGATGAGGAAACTGAGGGAAACAGGTTTAAGTGACTTGCCCAGGGTCATACAGTTAATAGCTCCTGAGGCCAGACTTAGTCAGGAAGATGAGTCCTACTTCTTATAAAAAGGCAGCTGCAAAATACAAAATTAAACAATGACTTGTTTAATCTTATAGTAAAAGGATGGGTGGGCACAAGGATCCAGAGTAGTAGTTTAACCCTTATCACACTTTCTGGCTCTGAGGCAGTTTGAGTTCATTTCACATGACTTTAATGCGTGAGTGTTTCCTGTTGGATTATAAGTGCCTAGATACAGAGACTGTGCTTTATTCATTTTCTCTTCCCTCAATGCCTTGCACAGGTAGTGACGCATAAAATGTTTGATAACAATAGATGGTTACAGAGCTTTAGAGTGTACAGAACACTTGCCCTGTGAAGTGCCTAGGGCAATGTTATTCACAGCCAGAACTTGCTGAAAGTGCACCTGGGGCACATTCATGTGGAGGTGGGCACAGAGGGCAGCAGGGTGTGACAGTGAGGAAGATAGTAGTTCTGTGGGTTCAGTTGTCCCACAGGGACAGGTACACCTTGTACCTCTGAAAGAGATTTTAGTGGTTGTTGCAAGAAAGCATGTAGGGAGGAATCCTACCCTGTGAAGGTCAATGTCCTTGGAAAAGGCATTATTCTCCTCGTGATAATTAAAGTTCTCCTCTTATCCTCATTTTATACTTGAAGAAAACTGAGTCCCCAGAATCTCTCTAGAGCTCCCTGAAAAAGTGAAGGGTTAGGGTTAGGGTTTATCCCAGATGAAAGTCTGCATGTAATGAATACTCTTGTCTCACTTTCCCTGAGTGGTTTGGCCACATCTTCCCCTTAGAGTTCTAGGTGGTACTCTTAAGGGTTTGGGGTGTTTATTCTCTAATGCTTTTGGCTCAAGTTTTCATTCCCTTGTGTCCCCTGCTCCACTTCTCTGCCAGAGGCTAGTACCCCATGACCATCAGTTGACTTTTAAGAAATAATATTTTATTAGAAGATTAGTTAAGAAGAGTGAAAACATTCCCCTTCCCATTCTCCCATAATACTTGGGCATGTACTTATGCTTTTCTTTTAAAGTCCAATTTAAGGAGCAGGTAGGTGGGCCAGTTGTTAGAGAGCCAGACATGGAATTGGGAGAACCTGGTACCAATCTAGCCTGAGACACTTCCTAGCTGTGTGACCCTGGGCAAGTCACTTAATGTCAACTACCTAGCACTTACTTTTTTTAAATTTAAATTTTTAAATATTTTCCCATGTTTACATGATTCATTTTCTCTCCCTCCCTTCTTCTCTCCTCCCCATTCAGAGCCAACAAGTAATTCCACTGGGTTGTACAAATATTATCATTTGATACCTGTTTCCATATTTTTGCTACAGAGCTATCTTTTAAAGCCTAAACCCCCAAGCACATACCCATATATACATGTGATAAGTGATGTCATTTTCTTTTGCATTTCTACTCCCATAGTTCTTTCTCTCAATGGGGTTAGCATTCTTTCCCATAAGTCGGTCCTTCAGGAGGGTCCTGTCTTATTGCATTGCTACTAGTAGCAAAGTCCATTATATTGGATTGCTCCACAATGTTTCACTTTCTGTGTATAATGTTCTCTTGGTTCTGCTCATTTCACTCTGTATCAGTTCATTGTGGTTCTCCCAGTTCATATAGAAATCCTCCAGATCATCAATCCTTACTGCACAATAATATTCCATCACCAACATATACCACAATTTGTTCAGCCATTCCCCAATTGAAGGGCATCCCCTCATTTTCCAATTTTTGGCCACCACAAAGAGTGCAGCTATGAATATTCTTGTACAAGTCTTTTTCCTTATTATCTCTTTGGGGTACAAACCTAGCAGTGGTATGGCTGGATCAAAGGGCAGACAGTCTTCTAAAACCCTTTGGGCATAATTCCAAATTGTCTTCCAGAATGGCTGGAGTAATTCACAACTCCACCAGCAATGAATTAATGTCCCTACTTTGCCACATCCCCTCCAACATTTATTACTTTCCTTTACTGCCATATTGGCCAATCTGCTAGGTGTGAGGTGATACCTCAGAGTTGTTTTAATTTGCATTTCTTTTATTATAAGAGATTTAGAACACTTTTTTTCATGTGCTTATTTGAAGGGTTTCAGTAATAACAATCATGAAGATATTAAAGATGTATTCAAAAGCTGATTTCAATGAGCAAAGTGTTCATGGATCAGACTTATAGATATAATTCTAATATTTCACATGATTGATTTATGAGTCCTTAAATTGGATCGGGTTAAAAATTTTGTTGAACTTAAAAATTAAGCCTCTTATTATATGCAGTCTGAAAGCTGGAAGACAAGTGTAAAGGTCTTTTGTGGAGTGTCAAAGACTTACACTTAACATCTGAAAAAATGGTCAGACTCTGAAAATGGTTTCTGCCAAGGTTCAGAAAGACAGAAGTTTTTTCACTACTCTGGAAGGACTCACAAATTACTCTTCCTGGGTACCTGGATGTACAATTGTGTTATTACTTGTTTCTTTATCTTTGTAATTGGATGCTAATATAATGTAAAACCTTTGCTGTTTCCTTTGTTCAATGGACAACCCTGAAACCCCCAATGCTGAAAAGGTATAATAAATGGTTCAGTGGGGCACACATATTCTCTCTACATGTGAGTTGCCTTGCTGACACCATGCTGCAGATCTCTCTGTGTCTCTTGTCTGTTACTCTTTATATGCCTCTCCTTCTCTAGTCCTTAAACCTCTTGATCCTTGTTTTCCCATCCTTTGGTTCCCCTCCTGGTTGAAAGAATCCATGCATCACTTATTGATAGTTTTAATTTCTTTATCTGAAAACTGCCTATTCATGTCACTTGACCGTTTGCCAACTGGGGAATGGCTTGATTTTTTTGTATAATTGACTTAGCTCTCTATAAATTTGAGTAATTAGACTTTTGTCAGAGGTCTTTGTTATAAATTTTTTTCCCCAATGTGTTTCTTCCCTTCTAGTTTTGGTTGCATTGGTTTTGTTCATACAGAAACTTTTAAATTTGATATAATCAAAATTATTCATTTTACATCTTGTAATGTTCTCTATCTCCTGCTTGTTCTTACATTCCTTCCTTTCCTATAGATCTGACAGGTATACTATTCTATATTCACCTAATTTGTTTATGATTTCCCTCTTTATATTTAAGTAATTTACCCACTCTGAATTAATCTTGGTATAGGATGTGAGAAGCTGATCTAAACGTAATTTTTCCCATACTGTTTTCTGCACTTGCTTTCTGTCTTAGAGTTATTACTAAGACAAATGGTAAGGTTTTAAAAAATCCCCTTGATGAAACCTTCTATGAACCTTCATGATAGAAGATTTGGCTAATGGAATGACAGAGACAGGCCATGAGGGTTTTAGAATAATACAGAACTTGGTATATCATTCACTCCCACTATTTTGCAAAGGAAGAAACTGAGGCCCAGAGAGGGAAAGCCAATGGTTCCCATGTCTTCAGACCTAAAATCCAATGTTCTTTCCATGACAGCTGCTGAATTGAGAAAACAAATGAACAGTAAATGCTTAGCTCTTTCTTGATAGATCTCCATGCCATTACAAAGAATTTTTTTTCTAAAATCATTACTCACAATTATTGCTTGACTTGATTTTTCCTTTTGCTTAAATTCTGCCATGTTGTGGGCACTGCCATATGGCAGAAGGATTCGATTTTTCCTGTTTGGTCACAGTGGACAGAATCAATATAGCTGTTCTGGACCAGACCTCACTTGGACTAGTCTGATGATTCAGTCTGAATTGGAATGAATTTGACTTATAGAGCACATAACATTTAGCAAAGGTTTACATAACAGTAGCATAAAGATAGAAAGGGTATACACAATATTGGTTCAGTTAGATGTAGCTCTCCTCCTCATCACAGTGAGATAGGCCAATTGTGAGGGTATGTTTAGAAAAGGAAGGAAACAAATATTTATTAAATGCTTACTACAAGCCAGGTGCTGTGCTATGTGCTGGGGATGCAAATACCAACACAAAGATAGTTTCTGCCCTCAGTGAGCTTAAATTCTAATGGGGATCATAATACACAAAAAAAGCCACGTAAGGTTGAGGGAGGCATGATATGTGGTGGAAGGTACCTGGTAGAAGGTCTGGCTTTGAAATCCAAAGGATGTAAAGAACAGGACTGGGAAGAGAATGGAGGGATGCTAGTCTGGGCCCTTCTACAAAATGTAGGCTCCAGGAGGAACTCACTGATGGGAAAGGCGAAAATAGGCTTTATGGAGAGATATTCATTCCATGGTGAGAGGTCTTGAGGGATGGTAAGCTATTCCAGGGGGAGGAGACCCCAGAAGCTGAGGGGAGTTCCAGAATGAACCAATAATGGGAGTGGGGGTGGTTTTAGAATTCAGAGGAAGTTGGAAAAATAATCTGGGGGTAAATGTCACCTGTAAGGCATCCATCAAATTTGATTTCTCATATACTTAGGTAATAGGAAGTTACACAAACTATGAATAGTTTGAGCCTTTAGCAGCTGCCTGACACTTCTGTCCCCAGAGGCTAAAGCCTTCTCCTTAGAGACTATCTTCATCTACTTTGTATAGATTTTATATGTACCTAGTATACATCCTTCTCACCCTTCTCTCCCCGTCATTAGAATATATAATTCTTGGGGGGCAGCTGGGTAGCTCAGTGGATTGAGAGCCAGGTCTAGAGATGGGAGGTCCTGGGTTCAAATCTGGACTCAGAAACTTCCCAGCTGTGTGGCCCTGGGTAAGTCACTTGACACCCATTGCCTAGCCCTTACCTCTCTTCTTCCTTGGAACCAATACACAGTACCCACTAATCAATACACAGTATTGATTCCAAGATGGAAGGTAAGAATTTAAAAAAAGAAAACGAATATATGCTTCTTGAAGGCAAGGATTGATTTTTGTCTCTCTTTGTATTTTAGCCTTAGCACAGTGCCTGGAATTGACTGAGGACCTAATAAATGCTTCTTGCCTGATTATCCCAGGTCAACAAACCAATGTCTCTTCCACTGCATGTCAGTTAGCGGATGGGATTGTTGGATGATTGTCTTCATTTTTTAGATGAGGAATCTGATACCAAGAGAGATTATGTGACTTGCCTAAGATCATGATGTGGTTGTAAGTAACTGAGACAAGATAAAACTAAAGTCTTCTGACTCAAAGCCCGATATTCTATACATTGCACCAGCTATCTGACGCTAAGTTCATTCATGGCAGAAATAGGTAGGACATAGAGTCAGATCTGCTGGAACCAAATAGAATGTCCAGTCCTTAATACTGTGGGAGGTAAGGTTTCAATTAAACATCTGCTCCTGGAGAATGCTTTTTTAAGACTATAGTAGATGCTTCTGCCTGACATTGCTTGGGTGTAGTCCTGACGAAGGACAAGAGGATATCAGGGTCCAAGGGAAATGTAAGAGAGTACCTGAAGCTCAGTTTCTTCAACTATAAAAGGAGGGGGTTGGAGAAGTATGCCTTGAGTCTCTTTTTTAGTTTTACATCTTTGACCTTATATATCTGTCTTTGGTCATAGAATTTTAGGTTTCCAGTTGGAAGGAACTTTATAAGTCAACTAGTATATATAACTCCTTCATTTTATACATGAGAACTTTGAGGCTCAGGATGGTTCATGATTCGTCAAGGGTCACACAAGTAGTGAGTAAGTAGCAGAGGAGAATTTTTAACCTGTGTCCTACCTCCAATCACTGTTTTTCCCCACTGAGTTAAAATTACTGGGAAAAAATGAACTAGATCTTTAGGCACAGAAAAAGATGGAAAGTATGATTTCTGAACCTTTGTCAATAATCTTTGGAAATTCAAGAGAAGGAGAGAACAACTCTAGGATTAAAGAAAGACAAAAGTCCTATTTTTAAAAGAGGGAAGAGAACATAGCCTGAAGAGCATAGATCAGTGATGTTAACTTCAGTTTTTGGCAAAAGTCTAGAACTGATGATTAAAGGGAATATTAAGTGAGGGAAACAATAATCACCAAGAACTCATGTGGTTTCATTAAGAATAGATCATGGAAGTCTAAACATATTTATTTATTTATTGACAAGGTTACTAGGACAGTAAATCAGAGGAATTTTATAGACAATTTACCCATATTTACTCAATTATTTGAGTAAATCTCTTATGCTATTTCTTGGAAAAGATGGAGAGATATAGACTAGAGGATAATAAGTGTATTGTAAATTCATTAAATGGTTGAACCCAAAGTGATGTCATTAATGATTTCCATGTTAACTCTGAAGGAGACCTCAAAGATCTATATTTGAGCCTAGACTATTTAACAAGTTTTTATTTTTTACCCCAAAGGAAAATCTCTGAACTTATCTCTATGTTTTCATCTTTGTATTTGTCTTTGTATTTCTGTATGTCTATGTCTCTTATTTCCTCTCTCTCTTCCTTACTTCCTCCTTCTCTAAATAACCTTTGAATGTGGGTTAATATTTTTCATTACTTATTCTTTGATAGAGTATTTGCTTATTCACTATTCTTGTGATTCTGTTATTTGATATATTTGCAACCCAAAAGTTCTACTTATGTCTGATTTCTTTGGCAGGAATCAATCAAATACAGGGATCCCCTCCACATCATTATTTTCCCTGTCATGGTTTTATTATATTGAGAATTGGCATAAGAAATTAAATGGGAATTTTTGGGAAGTTTTGCAGAAGCCATAGATGGAATGTGAAGGCTCACGGATGATATAGAAAAATTTAGAAACTCAGAAATGCATAAAAAGCAACTTAAGCTCCTTTGTGGCTATGGAATAATTGTATATTATTCAAATTTCTTTTTTTTTTTGTATTTGAAGATCTTTCAGCTGGTTACTTATAAAATTTGTTGCTCATCATTGACATTGTTAAACTTGATTACAAAGAGTCATGCAGTTTGAAGCATATTTTCTTTTTGGTAATGAAGACATGTAGATTTCTCAAATGATGCTATATTTTCTGTATTCAGATATTTATGGCAGTTTTCTTGAATGAATTCCCAAATTAAAGTACATAGGTTTTAAAAAGCATATCATTTTTCATTGAGATTTTATCAGCTTCTATATTTTTATATTACAAATTGATTCCTTTTTCTTGGTGTCTTAATATTTGATAAGAGATTTGTAATCTCTTTGTGGACTTAAATATTATTCTTTATGATTATAGCATCTTCTCCACTGATTTATCTGATTGTGCTATGGGCTTTTATATTAAAAATTTTGGTGTTCACTTTCTAGCCTTTCCTCTTTGCTAATGGAGAGGTCCCCAAAGCTATATTGTAAGGTTACCTCAGCTTTATCATATAGTTGCTTGACCTGGGTTCCTGTCCTAAGTAGTTCCTAAAGGGAGAGAAGAAATGACCACAGTTGAGTTTGAGACCCATTTCCTTCAGGCCAGCAATAATCTGCTCTATCCCCATACACTGATTATGCCTTCAATTTTCTCCCTTCCTTTTGATGGCTGGTTAGAATTAGAATCTTTCACTTCATTTGTGGTGATGTTCTAGGCTGAGTATTTATAGTCTTGTGACCTCTCTACTCTGGTGCTGAGCCCCTGTCAAAAAGCTGCTTAATATTTTTATAAATTATTTGGTCCAGGAATAGAATATTTATTGAATTCCTAGATGAGAAAGAGGTGAGAAGGATAGTTAACATACTGAATAATAGAGTCAGGATCCAAAAAGATCTTGATAGGCTGGAATGCTGGCCTGAATTTGATGAGTACAAAAGGAATGAGAAATCTCACACTTGGCTTCAGAGATTCAACTTTATAAGATTTTGGAGGTTTTTGATTACAGAATAATCCATATGAGAAAAGAATCTTGGCATTTTTGTGAACTGAAAGTTTCAAATAAGTCAGTAATTTTATAAGATGACCAAGAAAGATAATGTAATCTTAAGCTCCATTAAGAGAGGCCTAGTAAGTATCCAGGATGAGATAGTCCCCTTGTACCCTTCTATGGTAAGACTATACCTGGGAATATTGTGTTTGGTACTGGCAACTATATTGAAGGAATGACATTAATAAGTTAGAGTGTCTAAAGAAGGTCATCTAGGATTGTGAAGGGCCTTGATATCGTATCATAGGAAGAACAATTCAAACACTAGGGGATGTTTAGGCAGAAGAAGAGAAAACTGAGGGAAGAGCATGATAACTACCCTCAATTATGTTGAGGGTTTTTAAGTGAAAGAAGGATTAGATTTGGCCCCAAAGGACAGAGCTAGGAATAATGAGTGGAAGTCATAGAGAGGAAGATTAAGGGTTTATATAAAAAACAATTTTTTCTTCCTTCCTTCCTTCCTTCCTTCCTTCCTTCCTTCCTTCCTTCCTTCCTTCCTTCCTTCCTTCCTTCCTTCCTTCCTTCCTTCCTTCCTTCCTTCCTTCCTCCCTTCTTTCCTCCCTTCCTTCCTCCCTCCCTCCCTCCCTCCCTTCCTTCCTTCCTTCCTTCCTTCCTTCCTTCCTTCCTTCCTTCCTTCCTTCCTTCCTTCCTTCCTTCCTTCCTTCCTTCCTTCCTTCCTTCCTTCCTTCCTTCCTTCCTTCCTTCTTCCCTCCCTTCCTTCTTTCCTCCCTCCCTCCCTCCCTTCCTCCCTTCCTTTCTTCTTTCCTCCCTTCCTCCCTTCCTCCCTTCCTCCCTTCCTCCCTTCCTCCCTCCCTTCCTCCCTTCCTCCCTTCCTCCCTTTCTTCCTTCCTCCCTTCCTTCCTCCCTTCCTCCCTCCCTCCCTTCCTCCCTTCCTCCATTCCTCCCTTCCTCCGTTCCTCCCTTCCTCCCTTCCTGCCTTCCTCTCTCCCTCCCTCCCTCCCTTTCTTCCTTCCCTTTCTTCCTTCCTTCCTTCCTTCCTTCCTTCCTTCCTTCCTTCCTTCCTTCCTTCCTTCCTTCCTTCCTTCCTTCCTTCCTTCCTTCCTTCCTTCCTTCCTTCCTTCCTCCCTTCCTTCCTTCCTCCCTCCCTTTCTTCCTCCCTCCCTCCCTCCCTTCCTTCCTTCCTTCCTTCCTTCCTTCCTTCCTTCCTTCCTTCCTTCCTTCCTTCCTTCCTTCCTTCCTTCCTTCCTTCCTTCCTTCCTTCCTTCCTTCCTTCCTTCCTTCCTTCCTTCCTTCCTCCCTTCCTTCCTTCCTCCCTCCCTTTCTTCCTCCCTCCCTTCCTTCCTCCCTTCCTTCCTTCCTTCCTTCCTTCCTTCCTTCCTTCCTTCCTTCCTTCCTTCCTTCCTTCCTTCCTTCCTTCCTTCCTTCCTTCCTTTTTTCCATCACAATTATATAATAACAATTTTCAACATACTTTACAAAAAAATTGAAATCCAAATACTCTCTCTCTTCTCCTTCCTTGAGAAAGCAAGCAAATTGATACAGATCATACATATGCAGTTATGCAAAACAATTCCATATTAGCCATGTTGCAAAAGAAAATACAGACAAAAAAAACAAGAATAAGGAAGGTTTAAAAAAGTATGCTTCAGTTTTTACTTGGAGTCCATTAGTTCTTCCTCTGGAGGTGGATTGCATTTTTAATTATAAGTCCTTCAGAATTGTTTTGGATCATTGTATTGCTGAGAATAGCTAAGTCATCCATAGATGATAACATATTGCTGTTATTATATATAATGTTTTAGTTCTCATTTCATTTTGAACAAGTTACTATGTCTTCCCAGATTTTTCTGAAACCCTCTGATTTGTTATTTCTTAAAGCACAACAATATTCCATCACAATCATATACTATAACTTGTTCAGCCCTTTACCACTGGACGGACATCTCAATTTCTAATTTTTTATCAACACCAAATGAGTTATTATGAATATTAGAAAATATTGTAAAAAAAATTTTACAAGACATATAAGTTCTTTTCCTTTTTTTTTGATCCCTTTGGAGTAGCGACCTAGTACTGGTATTGCTGGGTAAAAGGTATGCACAGTGTGATAGTCCTTTGGGCATAAATGCAAATATTGCTTTCCAGCATGGTTAGATAAGTTCATAACTCAACCAACAGTATGTATCCCAGTTTTTTCACATCTCTTCCAACATTTGTCATTTTCCTTTTCTGTCATAATAGCCAATCAAGTAGGTGCGAGGCAATACCTCAGAATTATTTTAATCTGCATTTTTCTTATCAAAAATTATTTAGAACATTTTTATGACTAGGTAATTTTTGTTTATTCTCCTAAAACTGTTTATATCTTTTGATATATCCTTTCACCATGTATGAATTGGGGAAAGACTTGTATTCTTATAAATTCTTATAAATTTATCTATATATTTGAGAAATGAAGCCTTTATTAAAAAAAAAACTTGCTGTTAAATCCCTTCTCCCTGTTCCACTCCCATTTTCTATTTTCCTTCTAATCTTACTTGCATTGATTTTTATTTTCTTAATTTAATGAAATCAAAATTATTCATTTTATATCCTATAATGCTCTTGATTTCTTGTTTGGTTATAAATTCTTCCTTTAACTATGGATATGGAAGGTAAAATATTCCAGGCTTCTTTAATTTACTTATGATATCCTTTATGTCTAAATCATGTACCCATTTTGACTTTATCTTGGTGTACATAAAGAATAACTTAAAAAAGAACTATCTAATAGAAGAATGGGTTGTTTCTGGGGACAGTGGGTTCAAGAAAAGGCTGTTACATTCAATTTTGCATTTTATTTTAAAAAGCATGCCTGTTTAGGTACTAGTTGCAACATATTGGAGGCCATTTCAAACCCTAAGATTCTGTGAGATGTTTATTTGTTAGAAGAAAACATTACTGAAACACCTACTATGTGTTAGGAGTTTTCTACTAAGTGACTTTTAAAGATGAACCCATCTGATATTCCTAATAACTCTGGAAGGTAGGTATTATTATTATCTCCATTTTATAACTGAGGAAATCAGGGCAGACAGAGCATAGCTAAATGATTCCATGAATAGAGCATGAAGCTTAGAATCAAGAAAATTCATTTTCATGAGTTCAAATTCAGTCTCAGATACTTCCTAGCTATGTGGCACTGGGTACCTCACTTAATCTTGTTTGTCTCAGTCTCCTCATCTGTAAAATGAACTGGAGAAGGAAACAACAAACCATTCCATCATCTTTGCCAAGAAAACCCCAAGAGTTAGACATGACTGAAGTGCCGGAACAACAATGGAATGAGGATTTGAATCCAAATCCTTTCATTTCAAATCCAGTGCTTGTTCTACTTCAAAGATTAACTCCATTTTGATAACCACTACAATAGACATCCCTTCTTTCTAGCAAGGATGCTATCTGATATGAAATCAGTTGAGGAAAGCAGAGTGTGATAGAAAGAACACTGAGTTGGGGGTCATAAGAAATAGATCCTCCTATCAGGTTTGCCATTGGTCATCTTAGGCATCTTATAATCTATGCCTCGGTTTCTGAATCCATAAAACAATAAGGGTGAGAGATTTCCTTCTAATGCTAAATTTCTATGATTCTATGAGGGAACTTGATGGAATGAAGGATGTTTTGTCATGGGGATGAGACTCAAGACATGGAACATAACCATTGATTGTGGTAAAGCCATTCCTGAGGGTTATCAAATCAAAGTGATCAATGTGGCAAAGGCTGAGTGGAGATAAGTTTCAGAGAAGAGAAAGGACTTAGAAATGTTTTGGGATAATATTCATAGCTGCACTCTTTGTGGTGGCAAAAAATTGGAAAATGAGGGGATGCCCTTCAATTGGGGAGTGGCTGAACAAATTGTGGTATCTATTGGTGATGGAATATTATTGTGCTCAAAGGAATAAAGAAATGGACGAATTCCATGGGAACTGGAATGACCTCCAGGAAGTGATGCAGAGTGAAAAGAGCAGAACCAAGAGAACATTATACACAGAGACTGGTACACTGTGGTACAATCAAATGTAATGGACTTCTCTACTAGCAGCAATGTAATAATCCAGGACAATCCAGAGGAATTTACGAGAAAGAATGCTATCCACATCCAGAGGAAGAACTGGGGGAGTAGAAATACAGAAGAAAAACAACTGCTCTATCATATGGGTTGATGGGGATATGATTGGGGATAGACTCTAAACAATCACCCTAGTGCAAATATTAATGATATGGAAATGGGGCTTGTTCAATGACACATGTAAAACCCAGTAGAATTGAGTGTCAGTTATGGGAGGGGATTGGGGGGAGGGGATAGAAAGAACATGGATCATATAACCATGGAAAATATTCAAAATTAATTAATTAAATAAAAATTTCAAATAAAATAAAAATAAAAATTACCAAAAAGTCATCAAATTAGAAAAAATGTTTTGGGATACCAGATAACTGAGAATATGGTGGTAAAGAATAGAAATAGGGAAAGGAGCTGTCACTAACACATGGTCAACTGGTCCTAATCAAGATGCGAGGGAATATCATACAATGAAAAGAATCAGATGGTTGTGCGGTCAGTCAATAGGCACTAATTAAGCACCTGCACCATGTGCCAGGCATAGTTCCAAGGGCTGGGCATACAAAGAAAGGTAAAAACAGTCCCTGTCATCAAGGAACTCACAGTCGGAAGTGAGAAACAACATGAAAACAACCAAACAAAATATATATATAGGATTCCTTGCAGATAGAAGGAAAACACTGATATTAAATGGGGCCACCAACTAGTTATCTTATGTGGCAATGGGCACGTAATAGTGTTGAGCCTCAGTTTCCCCATCTGTAAAATTGAAAAAAAATAATATTTTGCTTGTTGTGAGGAGGGCATGTGATACAGGAGGACACTACCAACTTTTGAATCTAAAGACCTAAATGTTAAGCCTGGATCTCCTACTTCTTGCCATATGTCTGACCTTTGAGAAGCCAGTTCTTTCCATGACCCTGTGTTTCTTTGTCTATAAGGTGAGGGGCTGGGATCCCTACTGTTCCTTCAAGCACAAAGTCCTAAGATCCCACCATCCCTGACATGGAGTGGAGTGGAGAGTGAATAACCCCTTCCATCCTTTGCAGCCCAAGTTCCCCATGCCCAGGTGACCTCAGGAGCCCAAACATCCTCCTTCCCCCTCCTGGGAACAGGTTGGCTTGCGAAGCCTAGGAGTCTCTTCATGTTATTGCAGACTGGCAGTCGCTGTGTGATCCGCCAGGCCCTGGAGCCGGCCTGGATTCCGGGGAGGAGAGGAGTGATAGGCTGACGTAAGGGAAATGAATAGGTAATTGTTATTAGAGATAATCAAGAGATGAAGACAGCCGTGGTGGACGTCCAACAGGTTTCCAGAGCTGGATATCACTGAGCAAGATTCAAAGGGCAGCATTTCGTAACTTGGCTGTGTGCTCAGCCCCAATAAAACAAGAAAAGTAAAGTCCTTTTCTGTGGGCACTGGGACCTGTATCATTAAGAAGGGCCTCAGCCAAGCAGGGGAGTGACTCATCTTCTGAGGAACAGCTGGGAAGGCAGCCTAATTCCAAGGTTCATCTAGTTAGCTCAGAGGTTTGGGGAGAAGTACACAGCCTGCCGGGCTTTGAATCACTAAGATGATCCACGGCTTGTCAAAACATTGTCATGCCCCATCTCCCTCCCTGTGCCCAAGCTGTGCCTCAGCAGGAAACAAGGGGGTTACAGGATTAAGCTGAGTACGTCATCCCTCCCGGTCCCTCTCCCTGCATCCCCCTCCTCCACTGGCTCTGATCTTTTCCCAGAGGCTGCATGAATGACATAGAAAAGGTTGAGCTGAGGCTGCTTTGCCTACTTTATAGGGCAGTGAAATGAGGCACAGACAGGACCGGTAGGCGTTAATAGACTCTGTGACTGGCAACAGGGCATGGTTTGAAAGACTCGGAAGGCATACTATCTCCCTCGCAGCCCTCAAACCTGAAAAAAATCTTCCATTCGTTGACCAGCCACTGGGGACGACAGCTTCGGAAAGCCACTCTTAGAATGCATGTCACTTGAGAGCTTGCTCTCTGCTCCTCCACCAGTCATTCATTCATCAGGACCAACCCTAGAATCCCAGGATGTCGGAGGTGGAAGGTACTCTAGAGAGCATCTATTCCAGAAATCCTTTTTTTTTTTGTTTTTAACATTTGTTCATTTTTTTCAATTGACATATAAATAATTTTTATAACTATTTTCTGACATTTTGGATTCAGATTCTCTCCTTCCTTCCCGACCTCCCCATCTCCCCGAGGCAGTAAATGATTTGTTATAGGTTATACCTGTGCTAGTCCAGCAATTCTTACTTAAACTGTGAACTTCTCATCAAGTCACGTAACCCCTGTTTGCCTGTTTCCTCATCTATAAAATGGGGATATTAATAGTACTTACCTTTCCCCATGGTTGTTGTGAGGATCAAGGGAGATAATAATTATAAAGAGCTTAGAGTAATGCCTGGTACAGAGTAAGAATGACATAAATGCTACCTGTTATTATTCCCAAATCTAGTGCTCTGCCCTCTTCAATGAAGCTTCATGGGCTCCTAGGACCATAGAGACAGAACAGGAAGGGATACTAAAAATTACCTGTTTCAGGGCATCATTATACAGATGAGCTGAACCCAGGGAAGTGATGAGACTTGCCCAAGGTGATACTATGAGCAAATAATTGCCTGGGGAAATCACTCATCTTTCCCTGGTCTCTGTTTTCCCATCAATAAAATGAGTACATTGGATTAGAGTATGCCCAAGGTTCCTTCAAACAATATCCTTCTCTGATTCTTAATTTAAATGGAGAAATCAAAAGGAGAGAGCATGAACATTATTATCTGTGTACAAGCCCTTAAAGGCAGGGATCCTTCTGGTACTTCATAGGAGGATATGCTATATTGTTCTTGTTCAGTTCTGTTCTACTCTTCCTGACCCCATTTGGGGTTTTCTTGGCAAAGATGCTGGAGTAGTTTAATGTTTCCTTCTCCAGCTCATTTTAGAGATGAAGAAGTGAGGCAATAGAGTTAAATGACTTGCCTAAGGTCACCCAGCTAAGAAATGTCTGAAGCCAGATTTGAACTCATGAAGATGTGTCTTCCTGACTCTGGTTCATCATTTTATCCACTGTGCCACCTAACTGCCTTGACCTATACAGCGGGTCCATAATAGATGCTCACTGATGACAATGACTGAGGTGGACTGGAAATATAACTCTAGATATTGAAAAGACCTCAAAAATCATTTAGTTCCTCCGTTTTATAGATGAGAAAATGGAAGTCCTGAGAGGGGCACTGATTTGCCCAAAGTTAACCAAGGAGTAAGCAAAAGAACTGAGGTTTGAACTCAGCTCTTCAGATTCCCAGCCCAATGCTGTTCCCCTTCTCTGGGCTGTTACCCATAACTTAACTGAAGTTGGATCACCTGGGAAATGAGAAGCAGGTCTCTTGCCTGTTCATATAATGTTCTGCCGTGTACCCGGATGAGTGTGGTGACTCAGTGGGGAAGAAGTGTCCATGGAGACAATCATCCTCTTTACCTTTGTGATTTTGCCAAGGATTGGCTCCTTTCCCAGAGAAATCCCTTGGGTTCAGTGGGTGAGTCTGGGGCTCCACCAGGCTTAAGAGAAAGCAGCTCCTAGTTAGTTCCTGGGGCAGGATTCCATTGCATTAATGGTGCAATCAGATTCAGAGGCTGTGTTTGATCCACCCAGAGTGGTAGTATAGTATGGGGACTTCTGGCTCCAAGGGAACAATGGCAGGCTCTAACCAAGACAAAACAGTGGGCCTCCAGGATAGCCAGAAGCACCTCTGGACAGTCAAGGAGAAATGGCTCATCCTTATCTCATCTCATGGAACAACTTGGTGGCCCCAAATAGCCTGTGAGTTACCTGATTGTGTCAGCCTTTATCTTAGAAGTGAAACTACCCTTAGCCTTGACCAGAACAACAGATAATGGGAAAGTGCAGGCTTAGTAAACATTAGAGGAAGAAAAATAAGACTCCCAGCAGATGGCTATGGGTGAGCCCAGGCTGTGGGTGTGGGGATCACTGCTCCGTGGGAACATTTGGGCTGATGAGCAGGAGAGCTCTGTTCATGGAGGAGTAAACATTTAATTCCTCTTGATTCCACCAGCATTTACTGAAGAGCAACTGCATGCCAGGCACTGGGCTACAAATACAAAGATGAGATAGCCCCTGCCCTCAAAGAGCTTATTTACTTCTGGTGGATACAAAATAAATAGAAAATTGATGTATTTTTGGTTCTAAACTAGGGTTTTATTAGTATAGGGAACTTCTTATAAGGAAACACCCTCTACCAAAGCAGATTAGTACCTGCTCTGCAACTTAGCCTTAGAGAGGCACTCAGGCCCTGAGAGATTAGGTAAAAATATTTAACTTTAATTTGCCCAAGGTCTTACAACAGGTATGTGTCAGAGGTGGGAACTGAACCCCCGGCTTCCTGATTCCAAGACTAGTTCTCTAACCACAATACCATGTTACCCCTCTTAAATACAAAATATAGACAAAATAAATCCTGAGTAATTTGGAGGAGTGGCAAGCACCCTGGCTGGCTGGGAAATTATGCTCCCAGGTGCTATTATTATCTCTTTTTCTCAGCTGAGGAAATCAGGACAGATAGAAGGTAAGTGACTTTCTCAGGGTCACGTATCTAGTAAATGTCAGAAACTGGATTTGAACTCGTCTTCCTGACTCTAAGCTCTCTACTCTATCTACTATACTACCCAGCAGTTAAATGTAATAGGAAGAGAACTGGACTAGTCATTGGGTAGTGTATACCTCAGGGAGATCAAAGAGGAAGAAGGACCTATATAATAGGATTTCATTTTAAGTGACCAATATGTTCCAAGATCTTTGCATGAATTGAAAATCACATATAAAGGTGAAACCGATTATTTAATAAGCATTTCTTACACAAACACACCTAGGCATTATCATTGGGCTTATCAGAGCTACCAGTATTGCTGCTTTTATACTTTGGAGCCATTATTAATAACTAAATAGCATTAATGGAACAGAGAGAAGCTCTGTTCTGACGTGAACACAACTTGAGATAAGTGAGAACTCTGCACAAAGACTGATGGGAGAACTAATGTTTGGAACAAAACAATGCCATGACTCACACGAAGGCTTCTCAGAGTGAGAATAAGCATGATCAGATGAACTACTGTGAGACTTTATACTGCAAGGAAAAGTGGCTTAGATTAAGTTGGCAATTAATTAATTAATAATTTTTTGGGGATGCAGAATGAGATACAATTTCAGACATGGCCAATGTGGGGATTTATTTTGCTCAACTATGCATATTTGTTATACTGTTCTGTTCTGTTTGTCCCCTGTCAGGTAGGAGAAAGAAGGGGGGAATATTAATATGTAGGAACAAACATGTCAATTGATATAAGCACTAGAAGTTTTTTACTATAGTTTCTTCTATCTGTGCAAATGTACTTTAAATGCAAAGAATTACAAGCAGATATTATAATTTTACATTCAAATATAAATTTTCATTTTTATCTCTATTTTTTGCCTAATTAAAAATTGTACTGTATTAATTGATGTAGGCCTTTCCAGATATTCTTAAATTCCATTTTTTTAACGTAATGGGGTTGCAAGAGAAAGAAAGGAAAAAGAAAGAGAGGAGGCTAATTAAAGCATTTAAAAAATGTATGAATAGGGACAGCTAGTTGGCACAGCAGATAGAGAGCCGACCTAAAGATGGGAGGTCCTGGGATTTGAGCAAATTACTTAAGCCTAATTGCCTAACCCTTAGCACTCTTCTGATTTAGAATACTTATTATTGATTCTAAGACAAAAGATAAGGATTTTTAAAAAGATAGTATAGAGGCAGCTAGATAGCAAAATGGATAGAGTACCAGTGAGGACATGGGTTCAAATTTGGTCTTAGACACTTCCTAGCTGTGTGACCTTGGGCAAGTCATTCAACCCTGATTGCCTATTCTTTGCTGCTCTTCTGTCTTATACATGGTACTAAGACAAGGTAAAGATTTTAAAAAATCACAAACAGAAGAAATAGCAGAGGTAGACAATCTGGTCTACTTTGAAAGTTACAAGGTGGGGTACAGCTGGGTATCTCAGTGGATTGAGAGCCAGGCCTAGAGATGGGAGATTCTGGGTTCAAATCTAGTCTCAGATACTTCCTAGGTGTGTGACCCTGGGCAAGTCACTTAACCCCCATTGCGTAGCCCTTAGTACTCTTCTGCCTTAGAACGGATACATATGATTTAAAGATGGAAGGTAAGGGTTTTAAAGGGGAAAAAAAGTTACAAGTTGAATTTATTATATACTTGAAAGGAAAGATAAGCTATATGTAATATTCATGCTTTCAATACAATAACCTTTTCTCTGAGTACTTTGTATATGGTTAAGCTTATTGGTTTTGGAGTCATGAGTCCTAACTGTGTGACTCTGGTCAAGTCATTTTCTTTTAATGAGTTTCAAAGTTCTTATCTGACTGTAAGCTAAGCAGGTTGGGCTACATGGTCTCTGAGATGTTTAAAGAGAGCTTTAAATCCTCTTCTTCTGTGACCTTCTTCAGAACTGTTCCAGATAGGAATAGGGCAATTTGGGTCATAGGAAACATGTGATCAGAGACAATTCAGATTTGAAATGTGGAACCCCCAATCAGTGCTACAGTACTCATCAATAATTTGTATTTCTTTAGGATCTTCTTTCACTTGAGTCCTCCTTGGATGCTTCATCTTGGTGTTTAAATGACTCTGGGCTTTGGAAAGCTAAACTTTGAGTTAGTGAGCTCTGCTATGTGATGACAAGATTTGCCAGTATGGCTCCAGTAAGCGGCTTCATGCCTGTCATTTGAGAACTATGTCCCACTGATTGTAGAGGCTCATCTCCAGAAAGTTGGCTACAGAGTAAGGAATTTTTCAGCTACAGCTCCCATGAACCTTGTCTATCAAGAGAGAGGAATTGCAATTGTGTCAGTGGAAGAAGTAGGCACATTGATGAAATTCTATATCCTTAAGGTTTTTAACTATGGAACATTTTAAGATTTCCAAAGTGCTTTTCTCACAATCATTGTCATCATCATCATCATTTATAGGGTGCTTTTACCAACCCTATCAGGGATATAGATCAGGGAATGAAGGCTATTATCTTTGATTTAAGGTACCAGTTTAGCCTTTTTGTGTATGTAATGGACTCCCTTGGCAGACCCATGGAATCTATGTACCCTTTCTTAGAAGAATATTTTTAAATTCATAAACTACATCGGATTATAATAGAAAACATTATATCAAAATATAGTTATCAATTTTTTTAATTCATAGATTTTAGGATTAGAAGCCCCAATTATACAAAAAAGGTTGCTCATTTAGTTTAACTGCCCATGATCTCCCAAGTTTGTGGCAGAACCACTATCTAAAATCTTATTCTCCTGCATATGAAACCAGCAAACAGTCTTCTTATTAAATCATACTGCTCAAGGTGATTGGAGATTCCTTATGGATTAATACAGCTACCAATTTCTGTGGTAGTGTTGTTTTCAATAGGTCAGTTCTGTGGATGAATAAAGAGATGAAAAAGAAATAAAAAATGCAAAGTTGTTAAGTAGGATGTAGTTAGGAGAAAGGACACCAGGACAGGTACATATGGAAGGGACTAGTTGAAGATTTGGAACTAAACGGATTTTGATTACATTATAGTCCTTTATCTTTACTCTGACATTTTTCTAGTATCACTTTATGCAACTGCTCCCACCCCTTCCCATCCTGGTAACTCCTCCTTTAATAACTCACATTTAGAGAGGGCTTCCAGGTTTACAAAGTGCTCCCTCATGGTAAATCTGGGAGATAAGTATAGCTAGTATGCATCTTTTCATTTTATTGATAAGACAACTGAAATTCAAGGAGATGAACTTATTCTCCCAAGGGTATAGCTTGTAAATGGCAGATGGGGAATTCAAACCCAGATGTTCTGACTAGCCTATATTTATATTTTTGGTGTATATTACTTGCCTTCCCATACTCCAGCCAAATTATTCTTTTCTCTTTCCTCAGACATGATACTCATCCCCTTTTTTATCTCTGTGGCGTTGCGCTTTCTGTCTCTCCACCTTCCCATCTCTATAAGAGCCCCATGTATGCTCTCCTTATGGAGCTCAATGTGAGGTTTGGGGCTAGGACCCAGGAATGTGCTCTATAGGAACTGATATATGAACCCAGTTTCTTCCCCCTCTCTAGAGAATGAGGTTGTATAAGGGGAGAGGAGGAGGATCATGCCTCCTATATGTTTGGGGAATAAATCTATAATTTGTGATTATACTCTTGAAGTGAATATTCCTTTGTAAAGCCTAACCTTTTAGTGGCTAATTGTAATTGGGATATAAGGAACAATTGAGGTTACCTTTGGTGGCGGCTAGGAGTTATTTTCATAGAACTAAACACCCCTCTCCCTCAATCCCTTTAAGGTTATTAGAGAATCCTAGAGGAAGGGTGAGATGTTTCATGCTTGGCCATCAGGCTATGAGGACCAAGGTAGTCAATATTATATGTGCAACTTTGTCTGGGATAAAATCAAGGCCTTTGCTTTTGTAAGGATACTTGGAGAGATTTTCTGCTTGGAAATGTTGAGTTTTGAGATACTGTAGACCATAAGATCCTAGAGAAATTTGTTAATATTTTTGAGCTATAAATGCAAAGTCGATATATATTTTTCTCAGTGTTTGTTCCATCACAAGTCAGTTCCTTTGGGATAAAATTTGCAAGCTTTTCACTTTTGATAGCTTGACTATTAAGTTCTGATCATTTTTGTATTATTGAATTCTGTATAAATATTGGTATACTGATATATTTTGCATAACTGAGTCCTAGAAAATATTGATATTAAATTTAATGCAAGAAATCTAGAATCATATGATAGTTATTGTCTAGGTTAAAGGTTCATATAGGTTTTTGTATATAAACAGACTCAGGTGTTTTGCTTTTTCTAAACTCAAAAGCATCTGCAATGTTTTAGGGCAGTGATGGTGAACCTTTTAGTTACGGCATTATGTCCCTCCCCCATGCAGAGGAGGAAGAGCACTCCCATTGGACTGCTGGGAAAAGGGTTGGGTGAAGTGAGGAATATTCTCAGCTCTGGTAGAGAGGGAAAGGGGAGGAAGCACTTCCTTTGTGCTGGTGGGCAGAGGAGTAGGTGATGTGAAAAATTGTCTTCAGGCATGGTGGAGAAGGGGAAGGGAGCAGCACCTTCCAAGTCCCTCTGCCTTTTTAGTAATGAACTCTGATGGAGTTGGAATGCCCTCTCTGTCACCTGTGCCATATATTCACCATCAACATCTTAGGGTAATATGCTAATGCCTAAAATCCACAAATATATGACCTTCTTTGCTATTTCTTAAGTGAGCCTACATGCCTTCTTGTCCTGATGGGTGAGTTTGAACTTCCATTTGGTTTATTCTGGCAGTATCAAAAATCCTTGGGGGAAGTATGAGTGTCCTCTGGGACATGGGGCCAAGAGGGACCCAGAGGACCCAAGAGGCAGAGAATTCTGGTATGCCCTATGTAGAAAGGGACTTGTGTGTGTGTGTGTGTGTGTGTGTGTGTGTGTGTGTGTGTGCACAGAACTCAGTTGAATGGTCTTATGTACTGAGGGATTCATTGGAAGAATTTCCATCTAGTACATTTTTTTTTCATTTTGAGAAAGAAGTGATAACTGATTGAACCCCATACCCCAAATCCATATAGGGAGAACTCCTTGGAGTTTGGAAAGGTCAGAGTGAACCACTTTTCTATCTGAGTTGGGAAATTAGTTTTCTTTGTCTTATCTTTTGCTTGTGGGTTGAAAAAAAGCCCTTTAAGGCTAAGTTTAAGCAAGCGGATATTTGGAATCAAGTGAAGGAAAATTGCTTATGTCTTCCTGAAGACCACAAAGAACTGTTTTGAGTTTAGGATAAGAAAAAATGCACCCATGCCTATTTGCTGGGCAGGTGCCAGGTTGGACAATGCTACATATTTATTCTCCTCTGTCTCTATCTCTCTTTCTCTCTGTCTGTCTGTCTGTCTCTGTTTCTCTGTTTCTCCCTCTCTCCCTCCCCCTCTCTCTTGTGTCTCCCTTTAGAATGCAAGATCTTTGCAAGTAAGGATTCCATATTTATTGCATTTGTATCCCTAGTTCCTAGCACAATGCTTAGTACACAGTAGGCATTTAATAAATGTTTATCAGTTGACTGACTCCAAACTTAAGGCTTTTTTCACAAAGTTATAACAAGTAAATGAGAAAGGGATTAGACTTCTTCCTTGGGGTTTCTGAGGGCAGAAGCAAAACTAATAAATAGAAATTATAAGGATAGAGAACTTGGATATAAGAAGGGATTTCTTATCAATTAGGGCAGTCTAATTATGTTAGAAAGGCAGGATTGTGCAGTGGATAGGGTGCTAGCTTTGAGTCAGGTTGACCTAAGTTGAAACTGTGTCTCTGACACACCTTGGGGTCACTCTAGATAAATCAAATTATTTAACTGTAAGTACCCCCAGTCAACTCTCTAAGCTTATAAGATACAAGTAACTTGCTTGCTTCAATCAGGTAGAGGAAGTTGCCACATCAGGAGTTCCTTAGAAATGGAGGTTAGTGAATTACTTGTCAGGTACAATATAATGGGAATTTGTTTCAGGGATAGGTCGTATGATGTGGCCACTGATACAGCGATACACTGGTAAAATCAGGATTAGACCAGAAAAAAATATAAAATAGGTTGTCTTGAGAAGCAGGAAGTTTCCCATCTTTAGAAGCATACATGCCAGGGGCACAATGATTGCTTATGGTAACTGTAAATTAGAATAGGTGACCTCTAAAGTTTCTTCCAACTTTATGATTTTATGATTGTGTGAGGCCACGATTTCACAATGCGAATGACTCACCAGCATAAATGATTTCAAACAGATTATGAAGGCACAAAGTGCTTGGGACAGCAAAAGGAATGGATGTGAGGAAGTGGATGGTCACTTTGTACAGGGTAAAACCCAGGATTTTTCAAACTTGGGGCAAGCATGTCAAAAACACCCAGAAAAATCCCACAAAACCCTGAAATAAAGAGAAATTCAGTGTGTGAGTGTGTGTGTGTGTGTGTGTGTGTGTGTGTGTGTGTGTGTGTGTGTGTGATAGGAGCATGACAAAGACTCTGGAGACACTGAAGCTACTCTGCTATGTGCAATATGGAAGGGGAAGATTGATCTTTTGAGTGGCCACAAGTGAATGAAGGAAGCTTGCCATCTATTAACTCTTCTAACTCAATATTCTTGTTATCTAGGTGCTAAACTTAGTAGTTTTTATGATGTTGAAGGAGAAAGGTCCTCTAAATTTGGGGACATTGGGACAAAACCTTCATCTACTTGCCCTACTTATAGCTCTGTCATGATCTCATTGAAGAGGACACTGGGTTCTTCTTTAAGCAGTCATAGGCCATAGAATTTAGAACTGGAAGGGACCTTAGGGATCAAATTTTTCATTTTATGGATAAGTAGACTCAGTGAGAAAGGCATTTAAGGGATTATTCCCACTGTGACTTCCTGGTCTCCTTTCTTATATGGTTAAAAATCAGGTAATAGTGAATAGTAAGAGAAGATGAAGGCTCTGTAGACTTGAAGAGAAGTAGTCCTACTTCTTTTCTTTGATTTTGAGGGAAAAGACTTCTTAATCAGCTATAGCAAAGAGTCCCAGGCTTTGTTAGTATTAGATGCCTTCAGGTGGGCAATTAATGATTATTTAAATTTTTTTTATCATTTATTTAATTTTTTCTCAATTGTATGTGACTTTTTTTTAACATTCCACTTTTTAAAACCCTTACCTTCCATCATAGAATCAATACTGTGTATCAGTTTCAAGACAGAAGAACTATAAGGTTTAGACACTGGTGGTTAAGTGTCTTGCCCAGGGTCACACAGGTAGTAAGTGTCTGAGGCCAGTTTTAAACACAGGACCTCCCACCTCTAAGCATGGCTTTCAAATCACTGAGTCACCCATATACCCACTTAACATTCATTTAAAAAAATTTTGAATTCCAAATTCTTTTCCTATCTCCCATTCCTCCCTGTCCTTTAACAAGGCAGACAATTTGATATGGATTATACATGTGAAGTTATGCAAAACATTTCCATATTATCCACATTACAAAAGAGAGTAGAAACAAAAAAAGAAAAGAAAAATAAATTTAAAAAGCTATGCTTCATCTCCATTCAAACTCCATTAGTTCTTTCTCTGGATGTGGATAGCATTTTTTATCTTAAGTCCTTTGGAATTGTCTTAGATCATTGTATCTCTGAGAATATAGTGCCATTCACAGTCAATTATCATACAACATTGCTGTTACCATGTACAATATTCTCCTGGTACTGCTCACTTAACTTTGTATCAGTTCACATAAGTCTTCCCAGGGTTTTCTGAAACTATCCTGCTTGATAGTATTCTATCACAATGATCTGCTACAACTTATTCAGTCATTCCCCAATGAATGAACATTCCCATAATTCCAATTCTTTGCTACTTTGAAAAGAACTGGCTACAAACATTTTTATGCATATAGGTCCATTTTTTTCTTTCATCTCTTTGAGGTAGAAACCTAGTATTGCCAGGTCATTGGGGTCAATATTGCTAGGTAGTGGTGTCGATAACTATTTGGGCATAGTTCCAAAGTGTTCTGCAAAATGGTTGGATCAGTTCACAATTCCACCAACAGAGCATTAAGGACCTATGTGTCTGTCAACTAAGCTTTGGAGATACAGAGAGGCAAAAGAAAATCCCTATTCTCAAGGAGTTTATAAACCTATTGTCTTTTAAAATCACTAATTGGTCTAGCCAAGTTAGGACTTCCCCCCAAATGGCCTGAACAGCATAGTTTCAATTGGCTTTAAGGTTTTTACCCTAGGGATGACTTTGGATACAGCTAATATTGAAAACAGGCTCATAATGGGAAGTGGAGGTATGAACCTCCTGGAAACCAAAGTAGAACTGTTAGAGACCTGTCAAGAACTTTGGACAAGTCTCCACATGTGAAAGCTCTCCTTCTGGGTCACTCTAAAAATCATGACTCATAGAATCATAGAATCTAAGAGTTAGAAGGAACTTTAAAGATCAACTTGTCTAGTTTCATTTCTGACTTACTTGATCTCATTCCTGACCCTCTACAGCAAGTTTTTTTTTTTAATGTCATGGATGCCTTTGGCAGTCCAATGAAGCCTATGAAACCTTTCTCAGAATTATGGTTTTTTTAGATACATAAAACAAAATACATAGAATTTCAAAGGAAACCAATTAAATTGAAATATAGTTTTAAAAATAGAAAAACACAAGTTCTTGGGCTCAAGATTAAGGACACAACTCTACAATATTTCCATAAAGTGACATCCAATTACTACTTGACAACCTTTAACTAAATCTACCCCCCTATGACCTGTGGTAATGGAGAACTTACTCCGTTTTGAGGCAATTTATTCCATATTTTGGAGAACTCTAATTATTATACCATTTTTCTTTTTTTTACCTAAAATTTCTCTTCTACCTTATTTGGATTTAGGTTCTAGAACTGTTCATTAAAGACAGGTAGCCTGGTATAATAAAAAGAGCATTGGGCCTAAAGTGAATGACCCGGGTGGAATTCTAACCTTGATTGGCCATGGGACCTTGGTAAATTACTTAATCTCTCTGAGTCACAGTTTCATCATTTGTAAAATTAAGATAAAAAAATTTGCACTATGTACTTCAGAGGTTGTTATGAAGAAAGCATTATATGTTATACATGAGGAAAATAGTATGCAATATGTGAGTTATTATTAGTAATCGTATGAGTATGATGAAATGAAAAGGAGCAAGGGTAGTGGTGCACTGGTTCTGCTCTGACTATTAGTTAATATTATTAATGATGGTGATGATGATGAGAGTCCAATGTATTAATAGTAAAATGAAAAGGGCATTTTTACTGGCCGTTGTTATTGCTAAATGTGATACATGTGAAATGAGGAGGCTGAACATGATGTTCCTACCAATTTTAATTTTTGCAGATATAAAGGAAAATAAATTATTGTAGAGATATTAATTATTTATGGTTGGATTCTGAAAAATCACTAAAATGTTGATGCTACCTAAATGAAGAAATTCAATATTCTGTGCCTCTATCCTGTAAAAAGCAGTATGGAAGACTATCTATTTTTACCATGAAAATACCATTTATTTTACCAATACCAATTCTTAACTATGAACAAACAGTTCTCAAAACAAGAATTGTAAATGATAATAGCAATGAGAAATTATTGTTAACCATATGAAAGGATGCTCTAAATCATGATAAAAAATAGAAATGCAAATCTAAACAAACCTGAAATTTCCCCTCATACCCTGTAAATTGTCAAAGATGACAAAATATGGGTACAATGTTGTTTATGGTAACATAGGCACACTGGTGCATTATTGGTGGAACAGTGAATCAGAAGAACTATTCCAAAAATAATTTAGAATTATGTAAACAATGTGACTAAAATATGTTTCCCCTTTTCCCCTCTTTAAACCCATACCATCTGTCTTGGAATTGATATTAAGTATGGGTTCCAAGACAGAAGAGCACTAAGGGCTAGGGAACTGTGCTTAAATGATTTGCCCCAGATCACACAACTAGGAAGTGTCTGAGGTCACATTTGAACCTAGGGTCTCCTTTCTCTAAGCCTGGCTCTCTATTCACTGAGCTGCCAAGTTATCCCAATGTCTATACCCTTTGACACAAAGATTCTACTACTAGGCTTATGCCATAAGGAAGCCATCCATAAGATGGTTTACATATGCCAAAATATTTTTAGTGGCACTTTTTGTGATATAAAAGGAGTAGGCACAAAAAATATACCAAACAATTGTGGAATGGCAAAACAAATTGTGGTATGTGAGACCTAGAAAAAAATGATTCTCTGATTCTCAATTTACTCTTCTGCAAAATGAGGAAGTTGGACTAGATGATCTCTAAGGACCCTTCTAGCTCTAAAACTGTGGTTTGTGAGCCCCAAGTTATCTTCAGTCTTCAGGTATGATGATTCTACAAATTCCAAGTGGTAGATTTGGATGAACTTGTAAATATTCTGAAACAAACACTGTTCATCAAGCTCCTTCAGGGAGGGGTGGTGGGCTGTCTTGTGATTAAGGCATCATGAACTCCTGTGGTTCAGAGCTGTGGAGTACAGCCTTAGCAAAGAAATATGGTACAGAATTTAGTAAGAGAAGATTATATAGTTTTTAAAAATGAAAAACCAAATAAAAACCCACTGTCACATTAAGGTGACTGAATCTTCAGACGTCCTGAATGACCTGACCTCAAAGTGATGCTGTGGTTTCTAGAGTCAGTGTGTCAGGCAGAAGTCTATTCAAGAAACCACAATAGACAGCTCCAGGATGGGCCAAAGAGCATCCTGACATCCTGCATTACTTAATGATGCCTTTGTTTCAAGTTGCGAAGGGCTTAAAATAAAAACAAAAAACCCCAACTTTTTTGAGGAAACACACACACACATTCCGGAATAGGAAAAAGCATTCATGATAGCAGTGAGAATCTGCAAACCTTTTAGCTTTCAGAATGAGTTGATCTCTTGCATAAATAAAGAGCTTATACCAAGGTCACCTGGGTATTTAGGTCCCTAGAGGAAGGCTGTCAACACAGTATATTTTAAATTAATAGCTTAAATGCACACAGTGCCTTATGGTTTAACAGAACTTTCACCCTGAAACAACCCTTTGGGGTGAGGTGTACACATTTTATCATCTCATTATATGGATGAGAAAACTAAAGGTCAAAATGCCACATTCTAAATAGCAGAGGTGGGACTTGAACCCACATTACCCAACATCTTTGCCAGTCTCTACACAGGTGACCAAGTAAGTTTATAAGATCATAGGATTCAGAGCTAGAAGTGACCTTAGTAATCATCTAGTCTGACTCGTCTTGGAGTCAATACTGTGTACTGGCTCCAAGGCAGAAGAGTGGTAAGGGCTAGGCAATGGGGGTCAAGTGACTTGCCCAGGGTCACACAGCTGGGAAGTGTCTGAGGCCAAATTTGAACCTAGGACCTCCCATCTCTAGGACTGGCTCTCAATCCACTGAGCTACCCAGCTGCCCCCTGGGGATGTAGTTTTTTAGTGGTAATATGGTATGATCTATTTATGCCCATCATAGATCTCTTCATTCTTCCCTGCTCTTTTTTTCCCTTTTTTACAAATATTTAATTTTATTCTCACAAGAACAACAACCCACGAGGTAAGTGCTATTGTTATTCTCATTTTACAGACGATGGAACTGAGTCAGAGAGAGATTAAGTAACTTGCCTGGGCAAGTCACACAACTAGGAAGTGTCTTGGGATGGACTTGAACTCCTGTTTTCCTGAATACAAGTCCAGAACTCTATCCATTGCATCAACGAACTGCCATCTTCATTTTCCTTTAAGTGATTTGAAACTTTAGTTTTTCAGAGCCTGGGGTCTTCCACTGTTAGCCATATAACATCACTGAAGAAAACTTCAAGAAAACTTTTTAAAAGAACAATTAAAAAACCAATAGAGATAACTTTGTTCTGATGATTAATATAAAATATTTAAGTAAATCTGTGATCTCATTGTGGTGGCTATTACCTCCAATGATGCAGATTACAGCCTACCTATGGATGTCCAACCGTTTTGATTCTTGCCATGACCTCCCATAAGTCTATCATAAATCCACCAAATGTGCTAAGGACTTCTTTTGATTCTTTTGATATCCCAAGGATATCAGTTGACCATGAAGGCTATTCATCAGTTATCCCTTGCTCTTGCCATGTGACCACCCAGTATTTTTTCAATCATACATTTCTTTGATTATAATTTTTTTCCTGCTTTTCCTCCAATATTCCCTACTTCACCATATATTGCGACCATCTAGGTGATACTTATTTTCAATTCTTTGGAGACTTTTGGATTCTATGTTTTGTAGCTATACAACATCATTAATAAAATGTTGATGGTGATGCAATGCAAGGAGTGTTAGATTTGGAACTGGATGACCTGAGTGTGAATCACAACCCTGATCTTTTGGTGCCACATTAGGTTCAGCTTCTTCATCTGTAAAATTAGTTGCTTGTAATAGATAACCTCTAAATTTTCTCCTTTTTGTGAATCCATGAACTTACAAAAAGGCCTTTATTTGGAGAGAAATCTGTAGTCATCCAAGAAACTTCAATTTCCGAAAGGTAACTAACATAGCTTTTTCTCTATTTTCTGGTCAACATGGAGCCTGTTTTTACTGTCCATTTGCAGAATCCATCGATTAGTCATTTAACTTCTCTCAAGCCTCAGTTATCTTGCTTTTAAAATGGGGGGGGGTGTCATAATAGTACCACTCAAATGAGATAATATCTATATCTACATCTATCTAAACAATTTTATCTAAACAACTTGACAAATGGTAAATGCTGTATGAATGCCAATTATCAAATATATATATACAGACACATACTTGATTTGTAGCTTTTTAAAATTATTTTTTATTTTAATAACAAACTTCCACATAAGTTTTCTGAAGCTATATGATCCATATTATCTCCCTCCATTCTTCCCTCCCTCCTGACTTGTAGCTTTTAATGACACTTAGATATATATTTTTTATTTTTTTAATTTTTAATTTAAAAAATTATTTAATCAATTTAGAATATTTTTCCTTGGTTACAAGAGTCATATTCTTTCTCTCCCCTCCCCATCGCCCCTCCCGTAGCTGATGTACAATTCTACTGGGTTGATTTTACATGTGTCCTTGA
Source organism: Monodelphis domestica (assembly GCF_027887165.1). Classification (NCBI taxonomy): domain Eukaryota; kingdom Metazoa; phylum Chordata; class Mammalia; order Didelphimorphia; family Didelphidae; genus Monodelphis; species Monodelphis domestica. Next base: position 135,252,855 of record NC_077229.1, on the reverse strand, counting down.
TCAAAACCTATTTCCATATTGTTATGTTTGCACTTGGGTGATCATTTAGAATCTATATCCCTAATTTATCTATCTATCTATCTATATATTTTAAACAGATATAGGTATATATGTTATACATTTGTTTGTGTACATGTTGAACTCATCCATTAGTATATATGTATATATAGATGTATGTATTTGTGGATAGTATATAAGTATATATATGTAGCATATCTATATAACTATAAAGTATATATCCATTTAGACATATAGTGATTTATAATAAGTTGCTTTACATATACATATAAATATATATGCATACATATATATGTATGTGTGGCCCTAAGTGTGACATGTGACCCATCCATATAGGCAATGTAGTTCATGGATTTAGTATATGGGATGGAACCTGCACCATTTTTTTCTTTCTTTCTGGTGTTGGTGCATCACCCCAGCAAGTCTGTTTTATTATTCTCTCAAAGTTACGGAATGATGATGACCATGACCAATTGGATGCCACTCAATCTTTTTTAGTATTCTAGGGGAGTGTGTGTGTGTGTGTGTGTGTGTGTGTGTGTGTGTGTGTGCGAAAACCTTTTAAGATACTAATAATATCAGCTAGCATTTGTGTAGTGCTCTATGGTTTGCAAAGCACTTTACAAATGTTATTTTACAACAACCCTGAAAAACAGGTGTTATTATTTCCCCCCATTTTACAGATGAGGGAACATTTTACAGACAGAAGTGAAGTAAGTTGCTCAGTTATATAGCTAGTAAGTGTCCGAGGCTGGATTTGAACTCAGAGTATTAAGAACTGAGATTCCACCTCACCTCCATTTCTTTGATATCTTTCTCTTTCATATGCTTTGAGAACTGATCTCTCCCTCCCTGCTGACTCTCCAATCTATTCCGCCTTCATATCCATCCTCTGAAGCTAGCTCTACTCTGAAGACAAATCCTGTTCAGGCATGGTCTTCCTACATTCAGTTGTGAGCTTTTAAATTTTTCTTGTTTATTTTTTCCCTTCTAAATTTTTAGTGGTTCGCAGAGTGCCTGGTATATTATAAATGCTAAAGAAATACATTGCCTAGATAATACCTAATGCCCTCAAAATTAAGCCAGTTGTAGTCTGGATCTTCCCTATACATACTTGGCCTTGTCCAGACGCTTTTCTTTTCTCTTTTTAGTGTAATTTGTATATCCTTTATTAGCATATTTAGGGCATATTAGAGTATAAGCATGATGACTCCACTATCTTTGATTATGAATTGATCCATCAATCAGTCAACATGCATTGATTAAGTACCTGCTATGTGCATTATGTTCATTCCATGGATACAAAACCAAAATGAAACAGTTCCTACCCTCTAGGAACTTATATTCGACTAGGGGAGACAGCGTGTATATAAATGGATACATACAGACAATATGAAATACGAGGTCATTTTGGGAGAAAGTCAGGAGAGGCCTTATATAGGAGGTAGCCCCTGAGCTGAGTAACAAAAGAAATGAGGGTTTCTGATGGGGCAGACTTTATGAATGCATTCTAGGCATTTGAGATAGCCAGTGCAAAGATTTTGAGATGGAGACAGAAAACTGTGTTAAGAATAGAAGACCAACATATCTGTACTCCTGAGGGTGGGAATGGTTAATACTATGTAATAAGCCTAGTTAGGTAGTTTTGGGACAGCCTGGAAAGGATTTTAAATGCCAGTATGAGGAGGTGGTACCAAGAGTTTGTGATTAAAAAAACTATAGATCTTTTCCATCATTAAAAATATATTTTTTTTCTTCCACATTTATTAGGAAACATGGCATAATGAAAAGAAAACTAGCTTCATAGATGGGAAGACCTGATTTCTTCTTCGTCCTCTGACACATACAAGTTCTGAGACATTGGCCAAGGCACAGCCTTTCTGTGTCTAGGCAACTAAGACTGTAAGTTGCAGAGAAGGTGCCAACTTTCATTAAGAGGAGGAATTTCATTATGTTGGAGATTCCTGTATTAAGAAATTGCAGATCCAGTCCCTCTATATATCCCCTCTTGATTCATCTTTAAATATTCTCATGCTGGGGCAGTTAGGTGTCTCAGTGGATAGAGAGCCAGGCCTGTTGGTGGGAGGTCCTGGGTTCAAGTTTGGCCTCAGACCCTTCTAGCCTAGGCAATTCACTTAACTCCAATTGCCTAGTCCTTACTGCTCTTCTGCCTTAGAAACAATACTAGGTATTGATTTCAAGAGAGAAGGTAAGGGCTTAAAAAAATCCATTGCTTATGGGGGCAGCTAGATTGCTTAGTGGATTGAGAGCCAGTTCTAGAGATGGGAAGTCCTGGGTTCAAATAAGGATTCAGATACTTCCTCCCTGGGCAAGTTATTGTGAAGATAGGATTTAGCTATCTCCTGATTGTAACAATGAAGGTACTTAGCTCTTCCTTGATAGTGAAGATAAAATTGTAATCCCCAGTCTATTTTTAGATTTTAATCCCCAAAGTGTTAAATCAGTATTTAAAGTAGATCTACCCATTTTAACCACAAAAGGTGTGAACATCTATTTCATACATTGAGTGGGCAGTCCTGGAGAGGGGTGTCTGCTGTGATTGGTAGACATAAAATTTAGGGGAGGTGACACAAGAGAAAAAGATCTTTAAATAGAAGAAACAGAGGCACACAGGAGGAATCAAGAGAGATTCTAAGGAATCAAGAATGAAGAAGAGTCACTTGGAGAAGAGACTAGAAGACAGACACTTGAGGAGAGACTAGAAGACAGACACTCAGAGTTAGAGTGAGGACACTTGGCTGTGGAACTGGACCCCTGGAGGAGCTCATGCAGGAGACCTCAGGCTGCTTTCCTTTTAGATGGTCACCATGGTGAGTGAAAGGCTGACTTAGTTTCCTTGCCCTTTCTGGAGGTGCAAACCTCTGAGAAAGACCCATTGTCTTGAGACTCCATTCCCCTGATTATGGCCTTAGAATTTCTACCTGGCTCAGATGAAGCCTGAGTTTTTTTTTTTCTCTCTCTCATTCCTTAATATCTTCCCTCTATTATAAAATAAACTCTCATAAATTCCATTTACTTTAGTAATTCATTTTGGGATTTAGAAATTAAATTCCCCCCACAACTTAATTATTCAAGTCCAGCCATAATAAAATTTTAACATTACTTAACCCCCATTGCCTAGCCCTCACCACTCTTCTGCCTTGGAAACAATACACAGTAGTGACTCTAAGGTAAGGGTTTAGAAAAATACTCTTAGGATGCTTTTTGATTAGTTGGTTTTCTTGACAGGTTTTCTTTAAAATCATTTTATTCTTCACTACTTCTTCCTGTATAATGAGATGTTGTTTCTCACAATTTTACATCATCATTACCCATAATATTTAAACTGGTGTTACTTTTGACAATCCTATCTCAGTGCTTGTGTAAAAATGAATATTTGAACCCCAGACTTCAATCCCCAGAAGTCTTTGGCCACTTCCCAGAATGCTTTGTAATCTCACTGAGATTCTCACCTGGGCAAGATCAAAATTTCTATTTAATTGGCTGTAAAAGCCTACTGAAGGCTCTTCCTACTTCTGCTTCCAAGCAGAAGCATCTCTCATGATGTAAATGAAATTGAATGGGCCTTTTGGCCCTCCTAGGCACGTGCTTTCTTACTTGTAGTTTCTTAAATTCTTAAACTTTAATAAACCTCATAAAATATAATACTTCTAGCAGAGAAACTAATTTTACCTGCCACACTTGGCAGGTAGGCCAAATATTTGCTAACTATAATAATTGCAAGACCCATCTAGTCTCTTTGGTATGGTATTATAATCAAGGTACATCAATTGCAATGAAAAATTTGTAATTTTCATTACATAATTACATAAAGAAATTGCTTAAATAGGAATTATTTTAACTACATAGCATATCATTTAAATTTAATATTTCTTCTATCTATATGTTCTGATCTTTTCTCCAAAAAGTTACTGGTATAACTGTTCATAGGCAGTATATTGGAGAGTGATTCATACATCAGCAACAATAATTTCCTGTCCTTTAAAATATAACTAATTATGGAGGTGGAGTCAAGATGGTGGCATAGAGGCAGTGAAGGTTCAGACCTCTGAAAACCTTTCCTCACCAATTACAAACTAAATGCTTCTAGGGGACTGAAATTCAAACCTAACAACAAGACAGAGCCAAGGAACCCTCCTACTGGACTCAACTTAAAAGGTACTCCCCCAAAAGCCAGAATTTGAGAATACTTGGGTCTAAGGGGAAGGAAGAAGGAAGGTCCCGGGACCCCTCCCCTACCTAGAGCCCTAAGCCTCCAGCAGTAGCTGGAAGCTCTGGGTGGGCAAGGGTTATGGTCTGGAGGGAGTACCTTACAGGCAAAACTGTGTCAGGCTCAGAGAATCAAACAGGCGGTGGGGAAAGCAGCTAGAGGGGAAGCGCAGAGCTCAGAGCAGGCAGCCTAGATGCAACAGTGGAGACTCTCCATATTGCCCCCCCCCAAGGTTTTGGTCTCAGGTCACATCTAGCTCTGCAACTAAGCTGGACATAATCCCATCAAATCCTTCAGAGAGCAAGGAAGCTCAAGCTCCAACACCCCTCCTCCCCAGACTGCGCTGAGAGATTTGCTGACAAAACTCCAAGGGTGAAGGCTGACAGTAAAGCCCAAACTCCCAAAAATAAATGAGAGGAGCAAAAGCACAGGAAACTGCAGGGAGTAAAGAAGGGGGTAAATATGAGCAAACAACAGTAAAAAGAAAAAAGCAATTATAATCAACAGCTTCTATACAGGCAATGAACAAAGAACAAATGGTACAGAGAAATATGAAGGAACATGAAGCAAAAACACAGAAACTCCACCTAATGGGGCACAGGCATTGGACGAACTCAAAATACAATTCAAAACACAATTAAGAAAGGCTGAAGACAACTGGGAAAAGAACTTAAAAAGTAAGATAAATCATCTGAAAACAGAAAATAGTGTCTTGAAAGCCAAAATTAATCAGCTTGAAAATGAGGCAAAGGAGACAAAAGATGAGGCAGAGAAGGTGAAAGACGAGGCAGAGAAGATGAAAAATGATCTCCAAAGAAAATCAGATCATAAGGAGGATGACCAAAAAGCCAGGGAAGAAATCCAGTCTTTAATATCCAGAATATAACAACTAGAAGCAAGCAACTTCACAAGGCAGCAGGACACTATAAAACAAAACCAAAAGAATGGAAAAAAATGAGGAAAATATGAAGCACCTCATTCACAAAACAGAAGATTTAGAAAATCATTCCAGGAGAGACAACTTAAGAATCATTGGTCTACCAGAAGACCATGACAAAAGAAAAAGTCTGGACACCATAATACAGGAAATTATCCAAGAAAACTGTCCCAGTATTCTAGAACAAGAGGGAAAAGCAGAGATTGAAAGAATGCACAGATCCCCTCCTGTACTTAACCCCCAACTAACAACACCCAGGAATGTTATAGCCAAATTCAAGAACTATTAGACCAAGGAAAAAGTATTAAAAGTGGCTAAGAAGAAGTCATTCAGATACCATGGAACCACAGTGAGGATAACACAGGATCTGGCTGCATTTACACTGAAGGATCAAAAGGCATGGGATATAATATTCTGGAAAGCACGGGAACTAGGTCTACAACCAAGAATCAATTACCCAGCAAAACTGACCATATTCTTATAGGGGAAAGTATGGACATTTAACAAAATTGAAGAATTCCAAGCATTTGTAAAGAAAATACCAGACCTGAACAGAAAATTTGATGCCCAAGCACAGAACTCAAGAGAATCATCAAAAGGTAATTAAGAAAAAGGGAAAAAAGAAAAGCAAAACAAAAACAAACAAACTTTTTTTAAGAGACCCAATAAGTTAAAATATGTATCCCTATAAAAAAAGAGGTCATTGGTAACTCTTTAAAAATATCATTATTATCTGGGCAGCCAGAAGAATTATACTTAGAGGAAACAGTGACAAACTGTATAGGACAAAATACCAAGACATAAATATGTATATAGATATCTGTATGCATATATATATACATATATACACTATATATATATATATATATATATATACAACTAGAGTTAAAAAGGGGTTAATATTAAGAGAAATGGGAAAAGAAACAAAATGGGGTAAATTTATATGTTACAAAGAAGAGCATGGCAGGAGTGGGAAGGAGAACATCAATACACTGGAAGGGTAAAGAGGTTGGAGATAGGAAATACTCAATTCTTATGTGCATTGAAATTGACTCAAAGAGAGAAGAACAATCAAATACATTGGGGCAAAGAACTGATTTGCGCCCTATAGGGGAGTAGAAGGGTAACAAATGGACTGGTGGGGAGGGAAGCAGTACAAGGGAGGGAGAGGATGTGGTGTAGTATAAAAAGACTAAAGAAAATAAGAGGGGGAATAAGAAGGGAGGGGGGTGGAAAGGGAAGTAAAATAAGGGTGAAAATTAGGGGGACTGATTAAAAACAAAACATTGGTGTAGAAGGAAATAGAGAAAGAAGAAAAGTCAGGAATAGGAGTGGAAATCAAAATGCTGGGAAATACACAGCTGGTAATCATAACTCTGTATGTGAATGGAATGAACTCACCCATAAAATGCAAGCAAATAGCAGAGTGGATTAGAAACCAAAACCCTACCATATACTGTCTACAAGAAACACACATGAGGAAGGTAGACAGACATAGGGTAAAAGTAAGAGGATGGAGCCAAATCTATTGGGCATCAACTGATAAAAAGAAGGCATGGGTTGCAATCATGATATTTGACAAAGCCAAAGTAAAAATAGATCTAGTCAAAAAGAGATAGGGAAGGTAATTACATCCTGATAAAAGGCAGTATAGACAATGAGGACATATCAGTACTCAACATGAATGCACCAAATGGTATAGCATCCAAATTTCTAAAGGAGAAACTAATGGATATCAGGATGCAATAGATAGATAAACTATACTAGTAGGAGACCTGAACCTTCTTCTATCAGAATTAGATAATCAAACCAAAAAATAAATAAGAGATGGATGAGAAGTGAATGACATCTTAGAACAATTAGAGTTAGTAGATATGTGGAGAAAAATAAATAGGGACAAAAAGGAATACACCTTTTCAGCAGCACATGGTACATTCACAAGGATCCACCATGTACTAGGGCATAAAAACATTGCAAACAAGAGCAAAAGAGCAGAAATAATAAATGCAACCTTCTCAGGTCACAATACAATGAAAATAATAATTAGTAAGGGTACATGGAGAGGCAAACCAAAAGTTAATTGGAAATTAAACAATATGATTCTGCAGAATCAGTTAGTTAAAGAACAAATCATAGAAACAATTAATAACTTCATTGAAGAAAATGGCAATGATGAGACATCCTTTCAAAATCTATAGCGTGCAGCCAAAGCAGTACTCTGGAGGAAATTTATATCCTTGAGTTAATATATTAACAAGTTAGAGAGGGCAGAGGTCAATCAATAGGGCATGCAAATTAAAAAAAAAAACTGGAAAGTGAACAAATTAAAAATCCTTAGATGATGAATAAATTAGAGATCCTAAAAACCAAAGGAGAAATTAATAAAATTGAAAGCCAAAAGACCTATTGATTTAATAAATTAGACTAGAAGTTGGTACTTTGAAAAAACAAATAAAATAGACAAAGTATTGGTCAATTTAATTAAAAAAGGAAAAAGAAAACCAAATTGACAGTAACTAAATTGAAAAGGGAGATCTCACCTCTAATGAAGAGGAAATGAAGGCAATTGTTAAAAATGATTACGTCCAAATATATGGCAATAAATATGACAATCTTGGTGATATGGACGAATATTTACAAAAATATAAATTGCTTAGACTAACAGAGAAAGACATAGACTATCTAAACAACCCCATATCAGAAAAAGAAATTGAACAAGTCATCAAAGAACTCCCTAAGAAAAAAATCCCCAGGTCCAGATGGATTCACAAATGAACAACTAATCCCAATATTATACAAACTATTTGACATAATAAGCAAAGAAGGAGTTCTACAAAATTCCTTTTATGACACAAATATAGTACTGATTCCAAAGCCAGGCAGGTAAAAAACAGAGAAAGAAAACTATAGACCGATCTCCTCAATGAATATAGATGCAAAAATCTTAAATAGGATATTAGCAAAAAGACTCCAGCAAGTAATCACAAGGATTATCCACTATGACCATGTAGGATTCACACCAGGAATGCAAGGATGGTTCAATATTAGGAAAACCATCCACATAATTGACCATATTAACACGCAAACTGACAAAAACCACATGATTATCTCAATGGATGCAGAAAAAGCCTTTGACAAAATACAATACACACTCTTTTTGGAAACACTAGAAAGTATAGGAATAAAAGGGCCTTTCCTAAAAATAATAAGCATATATCTAAAACCATCAGCAAACATCATCTGCAATGGGGATAAACTAGAAGCGTTCCCAATAAGATTAGGAGTAAAACAAGGATGCTCATTATCACCTCTATTATTTAACATTGTACTAGAAACACTAGCTGTAGCAATTAGAGAAGAAAAATAAATTGAAGGTATAGGCAACGATGAAACCAAGTTATCACTCTTTGCAGATGATTTGATGGTCTACTTAAAGAATCCTATAGAATCAACCAAAAAGCTAGTTGAACTAATAAATGACTTTAGCAAAGTTGCAGGATACAAAATAAACCCACATAAGTCATGAACATTTCTATATATCTCCAACACATCTCAGACTCAAAAATTAGAAAGAGAAATTCCATGTAAAATCACCCTAGACAATATAAAATACTTAGGAATCTATCTGCCAAGACAAACACAGAAACTATATGAACACACCAAAAAAACACTTTTCACACAATTAAAACTAGATCTAAATAATTGGAAAAACATTGATTGCTCATGGGTAGGACAAGCTAACCTAATAAAAATGACAATCCTACCCAAATTAATTTACTTATTTAGTGCCGTGCCCATTGAACTACCAAAAACATTTTTACTGAATTAGAAAAAATCATAACAAAGTTCATTTGGAAGAACAAAAGATCAAGGATATCCAGGGAAATCATGAAAAAAAAATGTGAAGGAAGGAGGCCTTGTAGTCCCAGATTTCAAACTATACTATAAAGCAGTGGTCATCAAAACAATTTGGTACTGGCTAAGAGACAGAAAGAAGGAGTGACCTCAGCAAGACAGTCTATGAGAAGCCCCAAGATCCCAGCTTTTGGGACAAAAATCCACTATTTGATAAAAACTACTGGGAAAATTGGAAGACAGTATGGGAGAGATTAGGTTTGGATCAACATCTCACACCCTACACCAAGATATACTCAGAATGGGTGAATGACTTGAATATAAAGAAGGAAAATATAAGCAAATTAGGTGAACACAGAATAGTATACTTGTCAGATCTTTGGGAAAGGAAAGACTTTAAAATCAAGCAAGAGCTAGAAAAAAAATCACAAAATGTAAAATCAATAATTTTGTTTTCATCAAATTAAAAATGTTTTTGTACAAACAAAACTAATGCATCCAAAATTAGAAGGGAAGCAACAAATTGGGAAACAATCTTCATAACAAAAACCTCTGACAAAGGTCTAATTACTCAAATTTATAAAGAGCTAAGCCAATTGTACAAAAAAAATCAAGCCATTCTCCAATTGATAAATGGACAAGGGACATGAATAAGCAATTTTCAGTTAAAGAAATCAAAACTATTAATAAGCACATGAAAAAGTGTTCTAAATCTCTGATAATCAGAGAGATGCAAATCAAAACAACTCTGAGGTATCACCTCACACCTAGCAGATTGGCTAACATGACAGCAAAGGAAAATAATGAATGCTGGAGGGGATGTGGCAAAGTTGGGACATTAATGCATTGCTGGTGAAGTTGTGAATTAATCCAACCATTCTGGAGGGCAATTTAGAATTATGCCCAAAGGGCACTAAAAGACTGTCTGCCCTTTGATCCAGCCTTAGCATTGCTGGGTTTGTACCCCAAAGAGATAATAAGGAAAAAGATTTGTCCAAGAATATTCATAGCTGTGCTCTTTGTGGTGGCAAAAAAATTGGAAAATGAGGGGATGCCCTTCAATTGGGGAATGGCTGAACAAATTGTGGTATATGTTGGTGATGGAATACTATTGTGCTCACCAGGATAATAAACTGGAGGAATTCCAAGTGAACTGGAATGACCTCCAGGAATTGATGCAGAGTGAAAAGAGTAGAACCAGGAGAACATTTTACACAGAAACTGATATACTGTAGGTATAATCGAATGTAATGGACTTCACCATTAGTGTCAATGAAATGATCCTGAACAACTTGGATGGATCTATGAGAAAAAAACACTATCCACATTCAGAGGAAAAACTGTGGGAGTAGAAACACAGAAGAAAAACAATTGCTTGAATACATGGGTTGAGGGGATATGGTTGGGGATGAATATCCTAATGCAAACACCAACAACATGGAAATAGGTTTTGATCAAGGACACATGTAATACCCAGTGAAATTGCAAGGGTAGGGGGAGAGGAGGGAGTGAAAAATATGATTCTTGTAACCAAGAAATAATGTTATCATTTGACTAAATAAATTTATTTAAATTTAAAAAATTAAATAAAACATAACTAATTAATCATGTTGAACATCTTTTATGTTTTTTATTAAAGAAAGTATTCATGGCAAAGTAGTGTAAGCTTCTGTGTAGATTGCAAGTCATTGGCCTTTCTCAATACTCATTAATGATTTATGTTTTCTTCATTAAAAAATATCCTTGTCTATTTTGCATTAAAGGGACTGAATAATAAAGAATATGCTGATTTAATCTGGAGGTTCTCATGTAGTTCTTTGTAGAATACATCCCTCTAATTTTCCATCCTTGGTAGTAGATATTGGCTTATAAACCATATTATGAGATGACCAAATGATGCATGAAATTATATTTTCTATTGTCTTTGGACTCACAATAAAACCAACTTTGCCAACTTTGCTTCTCAAATGAAGACCTGTGAGTCATCTTTCCATTTAACCATAACTTCCTTTTGTCATTTGGTTTCATTTTCAGTGAGAATGTCTTTGTTGTGACTTAGTTCCTCTATTACAACAGTTTTTAACTTGGGGTCTACCTACTAAGGGGTTCATGGACAGATTTCAGGAGATCTGGGAACTTGGATGGGAAGAATTACATCTTTAATTTAATAGATTTGGTTTCCTTGGTAATGCATATTTTATTTCATGCATTTAAAAACATCATCCTTAGAATAACTTCACCAGTCTGTCAAGGGATAATAAAAGGTTGGTAATATCATTCCCTCTTTGGTAATTGGACAAGGATCTTAAATATAGAGTACCAATAGCTAATTTTTATAGATGATCTGTTTTCTTTCTCATTTCCCTTCCCCTGTAAAAGTAGAAGTCAGCTACTGTCAGACTGAGAGGACTATTGTATGTTATTTTTCTTTCTTTTTTGCCATGGCTAAATAATTCACCTATTGGCGAATAACTTCTCTGCATTTAACTAGCATGGTTCTCAGAAACCATACTCCATCTGTTACCTAGACTGTAGTATCAATCAAAACATAAAACAAGGAGATATGCATGGAAAAGATGTTTGTCATTATCGTGGATGGTAACTGGTGTAGAAATCCTCCTGATATACTTATCTGCAGATACATTGAGCTAATTGCATTAAGTCCTGCAAAGCTGCTGAGCTTCCCAGATGAGATCCATAATCACTTAAACAAGTCTCACTGAATTATCTATACAGGTGATGGTGTACTGGTAAATATTTAACAACCATATCTTAAGAAAAAATGTTAATTCAAGTCATTTTAAAGTTTGATTTGCAGTATTAATATTTTCTTTATTAATTTCTTGAGTCTAGATAATCAATAAAACAGGAAATTGATCCCTGATTTGTAGCATTTGCCAATTTATGGAATGTAAATTCTGGCACTGAAAATTTTACAATCAGTCCTTGTGAATCTGTTTGAGCTGGTTCCAACATACCACTGCCAGGAAAATAATAGTGGATATAGAATACTATTCAGATTTTGCCATGTAATTGGATGGACAGCTCATAAAGTTGATCCACTGGTTTAGGTATCTTGGATAAATACTGTGTAGATGCTGTTAATAGACAATGAATTGGTTCATTGTAGGCTGGATTGGTTTCGGGAAATTTTGCAATTTCTGCAGTGAATAATAGTTTCTTCCTAGAATCCAAACCCAAGATCATACAGGTGGTAAATAGCTCAAGTAGGATTTTAAACTTGACTTCTCTTATTCGAACTCCAATGGTCCTGTAAAGCCAGGAGGGCTGGAGACCAATAGCTCCTAACTACTGTTGGCACTGTGAACAATCAAGGTCAGTCTTGTTTATAGATAATTACCTATTACATATAATTTCCTTGTGCAGTTTCAAGGATGGTGAGGTCTTGAAACTGTTAAATAATCACTTCCATCTTGGACTCCTATGGGAGAACATAGAACTTTATACCTACTTGTTACATAGTAATGTTCTGAGCTAAGTGCAACAAATCTTAAAGCACTATATAAAGGTGCTATTGTTATTTATTATTATTTTTATATTTTGATCACTGCTAAAATGCAAATTCTCCCAAAGTCCTGGAGGACTTGGCAGATAATATAATTGCTGAGTTGCTCTCAGTATGATCTGAAAAGTCATGAAAAATGGAAATGCCACAGACCTGGAAAAAAGGACAAATGTTCTGACAACCAAAGAAAGAGAAAAGGGTGAAATCTATTCTATAGTTTACCTGTTTTGATTTTGCTACCTGGCAAAATTCTAAAACAATTTTAAAAGGAAGGTTTGTGAGCATTTAGAAGAAGAAGGCAGTGAACATCAAGAGCAGATCATGACAAACTAACCTCAGATCCTATACTTACAGGGCTACTGAAGTGCTAGAAACATATGTAACTCAGCTCTACACATTCCCAAGATCATCCAAGATGGAGGCATCATAGGGGTGATACCAGGGACTTGTTTTTGAGAGAAGATATCCTGTATTTTCTTATCATATAGGTTGTAACAGCCTTTTCCCAGGGGCTATATAGCTAACAAATTGTGTCTTTAAAAATTACTAGAATGGCACAGTCTTTCTCAGCAGCATCTAGGGGGTGACAATCCTCTTCTCCCACTGCAAAGATTCCATGAACTAAGCTAGGGGAGGGGGAAGGGCTACCTCTTTCTAGTTCCGCCACTCTTTACTCCCCATGACTGAAGAATGGCTTTGAGGTTTTGATCTCTTTTGTTTGTCCTTTGCCATTGTAGGCACAGGCAGTAGAGTCCCCAGACCTGGGAGCTTGAGGTGTAGTTGCCTTGGAGGCATGGTTGGATATTGTCCAGTAGGAAAAGCTCTCAGTATCTCAAGTGCCAGAACTTGGGACCAATAGGGCTTTGGATTTGGAACTTGGTAGAATCATGCTATATATAGGAAATGAGTCAAACTAGGAACTTAATTCCTCTCCCTTCCCCACAGAATGAGGTGGTAGAAGGAGGGGATTATGTCCTCCTAGGTAGTAGAGCCTTGTATAGCTCCTCTGACTATACATTTGATGTGAATATTTGTAAAAGCTATTCTATTAAGTGGTTAAATGGAACTAGAGTATAGGGGGCTCCTAAGATTTGGGAAGCCTAATCATTGGGATCTTAAACCAAAGGCAGAGAGACTAGATACCCCTATACCTCCTAAAGGATATCAGAGAACCCTGGGCAAGTCATGAAGTGTAATGTAGCTGGCCTTCAGGCAGTGGGGTTAGGGTAGTTATCCATGGAACACTATAAATAGAGAATATTATGAATTTAGAAAATGTTTTTTTTTTAAATCTTTCATGTTATCCTTATAGGATGATATAAACGTGTGGACTGTACAATAGCTCAAGTAGGTAGATTTATTGGATAAATTGAATGATTAGAGCCAAAGAATTATCAGTATAGTTCTAAAGGACTCATGATAAAAATGCTATGCACTTCCAGATAGAGATCTGATGAACTCTGGGTGGAATAGAACATATCTTTCTCATTGTCTTTAAGTTTCTTGATTTTTTTTTGCAACATGGCTAATATGGAAATATGTTTTGCATGACTTCACATGTATAACTGATATCACATTGTTTATTTTCTCAGTGTTGGGAGAGGGTAGGAGGAAGGGAAGAAGAAAATCTGGCACTCAAAATTTTAAAAAAGAATGTTAAAATAAATTTAAAAATGAAAAACCAAAAACTAAAAATTTCATGTAAGTGGACTGGTAAAAATGTTTGGAGGAAGGTCTCTGGGTGTCTTGCCTCAGGGATCTGTCCTTGTCCTTGTGCTATTGAATATTTTTGCATGTAGGCTGTTGTGTCTTCTGGCCCTCCATCTGCCTTGATTTTTCAATGGAAATATCAGAGGAAATTTAGATTTATTTAAATATCTTGTTAAGTTTCATACCTTTGGTTAGCAGCTGTGGGGAGAAGGCTGTAGCACATGGCAAAGCTAACTTTCTTCCTTTCCAAAGGCACATCTCTTCTTTCTTCCATCCCGTTCCATCCCATGAAGCTCAAAGGTACCATATCCCCTCCTTACATCCACAAAGATGACTCAAGCTATTTACCAACATTTTACTATCACTGGCATACATTGGCATGGTCCTGCACATGCTCAGTCTGAACTCTGGTAGCAGACGCCTCTCTCACTCTTACAGCTTTCCTCAGTTCTTTGCTGGGTTATGTTGACCTGGTACCTAATAGTTTGGCATTCCTGTGGCCTCCTGGGGCCTCTTCTTGGGTCAGTCTCTTCCATCCTATCTCCCCTTGTATTCTTGGAGATAAAATCCTTGCAAAAAATAATGAGCCTTTACATTCCTGAATGATAACATGGAAACTAGCAAGATTGTTTTCCAACTATAGAGTCCCATCTGCTGCTCAATTCCCCGACCACACACCCTGAATTTTTCCTTCTTGTCCATTTTAAACACTTTATTATCATCAAGCTGTATATGGCATACTTAACTAATTTGGAGAGAGATGACACAGGCTATGAAGATAGGCAGATAATTAATATACTATGTTGCAGATCCAGGACCCCAAAAAGATCTCTTTAGGCAAGAATGGTGGGCTGAATCTAATACAGTAATATTAACCCATCAACTTGTGGACTCATATTGAGCTTTCAGTTCTGTAAAACCACCAGATCATTTTCTGAACAATTGGAGTCTGTACGTGACTCTACCTACTTGCCAATACCCTTAGACTTGGGGATCTTAGAGCCTGAAGAAAGAGATAGTCAAAAGAGAGGAGGGGACAGCTTTGGTGATGAATGATTTTTGTAGCACATTGATAATTTTGGAAAGTTTTTCCAAGATTGATAAAATCCATTTACTGTTTTTTACTGACTTTGATTTACTGACCAGGTTACTGTTTTTTAAGCCTCCCTACCATTTCCTTGTAATATCATTCAGTTCAATTTGATAAACATTTATTAAGTTCCAGAACTCAAAGGAGGTGTTCACATACTCCAAAAAACCGTTGAAAATCATATCTCTGATGAAATTCTCCCATGAGAATATTTGAACCTTCATTGAGCACATTTAAATTGATGTATCTCAAAAGAAATACCTGCCGTGTCAGGGAAAAATGACCTTTATAAAACATGAAGTTATGTAAAATTTGAAAGTTCACCTAGGTGACAGATAGGTGGCACAGTGAATAGTATTAGCCTTGAGTCAGGAAGACTTAGGTTCAAATCTGGCCTCAGATACTTCTTACTAGCTGTGTGAGCCTGGGCAAATCACTTTACCTGTTTGCCTTAGTCTCCTCTCTATAAAAAGAAGAAAATAATAACACCTATTTTTCAGGGTTACTGTGAGAATCAGATGAGATAATATTTGTGAAGTGCTTTATTAACCTTAAAATGTTATATAAATGCTAGTATTTATAAACTACCCCCCAAATTACAGTTAAAAACAGCTTCCAGCATTTTTTCAAAGAAGTTTTCCTAAGAAGACTTTGATTAAAATAATACTGAACATTTATAAAGTGTGTTTTTTTAAAAGCTTGCTATTTATTTACTATACAAAATGATCAGGAAGTAGGATTCAGTACCAATTTTTTTCCAGTTTGACATAGTCTTGGGCAATGATGGGGAACCTTTTAACAGGTTGGTGATGTGAGAAATGTCCTCAGGCCAGTGTGGAGAAGAGGAGGGAAGCAGCCCTGCTCTGTGTCCCTCTGGCTTTCTAGTAACAAACTCTGTGCTGGGGCATGCATTTGCCCAGAGAGGGCTGAGTGCCTGCACTGGAATGTGTGCCAGAGGTTTGCCACCACAGGCCTAGGGAGCGCTTAAGATTTACAAAACATTTAACACATATTTTATCCTCACAACAACTTATTATCTTCGTTTTACAGTTAAAGAAATTAAGGCCAACAGAAGTTATGTGATTTGGGCAAGATCAGTTAGTAAGTGTATGAGGCTGGATTTGAAATCATGTTGTCCTGACTTTGTGTCCAACACTCCATCCACCCTGCCTCTGCTCTTCCTTACTGTGTTTTACACTCATTTGTGTGTATGGGTGATGTTCCCTTCTCTCCCACTCCAAAATCCCCATTGGGTTAAGGGCTGTTTTATTTCTGTTGTTTTAATTTTTGTTGTATTCTTAGGACCTAGCTTATAGTCAGTCAGTCAATAAAGATTGACTATGTGCCAGGTACAGTGTTAAGTTCCAGGGATACAAAGAAAGACCAAAATAAAGTCCCCGTCCTTAAAGAACCTACATTCCAATGGGGAAGACAGCATCCAGATAAGTAGGTAGCAGAAGATTTATACAGATGAAAGTGATTTGAAAGAGGGCAGATATTAAGAGCTGGGGGGACTGGGAGGTCTTCTATAGAAGGTAGACTCTTAAAAGATGTTAGTCAAACGGAAGGAAACTGAGGAGGCATTAATTGATGTGGCCAACTCAAAAATGTGTCAGCTACAATTTCTCCATCTTGTTACATTACTTTTCTTAGCAAAGCACATGGATGATTTTTATCAGGTTGCTTCATAACGCATGGTCCAGCCAGGGAGCTGGCTGATAACAATTATTGCGTGGGGAGGGAAGGGTTCCAGTCCTGGGCAGCTTGTTCTGCCATTGGATTGGGGGTGGTTTGTCACTGATATAGTCAGTCTTCAGGGCTATGACCTTGACACCTTTGATTACTAGCCTTTTCTTCCTTACTGGAGAGACCTTGGCTGAACATTTGGAAGTACTGTTTACTTTTCCAATGGAAATGGGAATGGAAAGGGAAAAAAGGCCACTCTTTATTGTATCCCAAAGAGCCCAAATCCTAGAGGACTGAATAAGAAGAGCTAATAATGAGGAACTAGCCAGAGGAGGAAAAAAATGAAGACAAAAAACTAACAATTCTTTGCAAAAATGCTTCCTAGCAGAAGTAGAAGGTTAGGGAAGCACATGAAGATTGCACCATCAATTCAGTGTTCTAAGGGGGTTCATTTTTCAATAGTTGACCATTGGGGTTACGTAAAGCTGGAGGATGAAATCTAGAGTTCTACTTCCTCTTCCCACCCCCAACCCCCAACCCTCTAAAAACATCATGAGTCAAATAAGTATAAACTATTAGTGACAACAAAATGGATTTGGAGTTATCACTCATAAATGAGCTCCCTTTGGCATGATATAGAGTCTCTGAAGGATACGACAGAATGACTTTTAGCAATTGATCCCATAGCAATTGGCATAAGGTTATAGAAACCCAGGTTCAAGAGGGAGTTAGGAACTTTTGGAATTAGTGTCTTCTGTAGCCTCCAAGCAGGTTTCACATATACTATTTCATATGATTTCACAAGGGTGGATGGTGACCCTTTTCTGTTGTTAGTCATTTCTTCATGTTCTTAGATTCAGAAAGATATGTGTCTGAATCTCACCCAAACCTCCCACTAGCTTTGGGTCCCTGGGCAAGTCACAAACTTTTTCAGTCTCAGTTTTCTCATCTGTAAAATAGGGATAATAATAGGACCTACCTCACAGGATTGATGTAAGGATCAAATCAGAGAGCATATGTCAAGTGCTCTGACAACCTTCAAGCTATCTATCAGAGTTAGTTAGCTATTGTTATTCTGACTTCCTTGGTTAGGTTCAGTAGTTTTAGTGGAGTCTTCTTCTTCATGACTTCATTTGGGGTTCTCCTGGCAGAGACATTGGAGAGGTTTGCCATTTCCTCCTTCAGCTCATTTTACAGGTGAGGAAATCGAGACAGTGAAAAGTAAGTTGTCCCAGAGTCACACAGCTAGTAAGTGTCTGAGGTCAGATTTGAACTCATGAGTGATGGGCAACATACAAAGAGAGTTTGATCTGGTGTCAGGAGCTTTGCACTCTAACCCATACTTGGACCTTATCTCTGTGAATGTAGTCATGAGCAAGTTAATTTGATCTTTCTTAGCCCCAATTTTCTCACCTATAAAATGTGAGAATAGAAATGGCTTAGTGGATGAGGAGCTGGCTTCAAAATCAGTAAAGACATGGATTCAAATACTGTCTCCTTTTTGGTCCTTTGGCCCTGGGCAAATGTCTTAACTTGTTGGAACAACTCTAAGATTTTAAATTGTCCAGAAGTTACTGACCTGTATTGGTAGAGGGAGTTCCTCACACTAAAGAAACCACAGTTCCATTTGCTACTCTTGCCCTAAGAGGAAAATAATAAATAATTCTTATGCTATCCTTTTCAAAGGAGTATTGGGAAGAAAATGTTTTGCAAAGCAGAAAATCCTACAAGAACAGCAAGACTTCTTAGAGCAACTGGTGCTCAAACTTTGCATAATAATAGGTGGCTAAGTGGATAGAGTGTCAGGTCTGGAGTCTAAAAGACCTGGGTTCAAATCTGACCTCAGACACTTCTTAGCTGTGTGACCATGGACAAGTCATTTAACCCTGTTTGCTTAGCCCTTGCTTTTCCATCTTAGAGTTGTTTATATTATAGTAAAGCTAAAAAAATAATCCCTCCAGTAACTGAAAACTACACCGTCTAGTACTATACAACTTACCCTCATGAACTCTGTGACCATTTTGCCTGAACTGACTGGTTATACATTTGATCGAGAGACAGCATGGTATATGTATGGGGAGTTAGGGGGAGAAGGGAACATTGGATTTTGATATGAAGACCTTTGATCCAAATCCTAGCTCTGATGCTTCTCACCTGTGGGACTTTGAGAGAGACTCTTCTCTAGGTCTCAGTTTCCTCATTTGTAAAATAAAGCATTTGAATGATGTAACCTCTGGGGCTTCTTTGAGGTCTAAATATTATCATCCCTGACTTTGGAAAAGTTGCTTCATCTCTGTGAAATGATGAGAATAATTACTACCTACCTCCAAGGTTACTGGTTAGGTAAGTGCTTTGTAAGCTTTAAAATACTATACAGATATGAGCTATTTATCATTATTATTTCTAAATGTAGGGGCTGTAGAGAGGCAGTATGATGTAATAGAAAGAGTATAGGACTTAGGGTCAGGAAGAACTGGGTTCACACATATGAGCTATGTGAACATTGGCAAATCCCCTTGCTTCTCTGACCCACAAGTAGCTGTGTAAGATTTCAAAATATTGGCAAAAAATAAAAGTTAACAATAACTTTATAATAAAAAATAAGTCTTACCCTAGCCTCTGGTAACCTTTTTTAAAAATATTTGTTTAAAACCCTTACCTTCCATCTTGGTAACCTTGATTTCACTTTTCTTCACTTCACCTTTTTCCCATGGCCATATTTCTGCAACAAACACCCCAACTTATTGCCCTTTTCAAAACTTTACTGAAGAGTACATCTGCACCTTTCAGTAGCTTGCTGTGATGAAGTAGTTAAGAAAAAAGGTTACCCATCTTTGCCATGTGTCACTGAACGAAAGCTACAGCATCCTACCCAGGTCCTAACCAATGAGCAGAAACAATACTCAAGCCAGTGTCAGCTCTCCGCCAGGTCCTCAAGTGTGAATCAGAGGTATAATCACTATCATGTTTTAGAGGAACTTACTAGCGCCAGGACTAGGAAGAGGTCAGAGTAGTGCCTACCTAGGGCTTTGTAGCGTCAGTCACCAGATCTAAGAATAACTCCCCGAATTCTATAGACTTTAATGTGTACAAAATGCTTTCCTAGAATAAGTTGGGGTTGGGGAAGTGTGTCTGTGAGGAAATGGAGGAAATGCAAATATTACAGCTTATATTTTTATAGAAAGAATGGGACAAGAAACCAGACAGGCTAGGTCTCTTTTACCTCTGAGTTTCTGGGATGCTATGGGTACCCTCATACAAAGGAACAAGATTGTGACTACAAGGATGGTTAAATCTTCTTTGAAGAGAAAAGATTACAATCTTCCCCTTTCCCTCTGGGGTTTTGCTTATTAGTTCCTTTTTCTCTCCTGCTTTTGTCTGGTTATATAATTCTTTCCCCCTTTTTCTTCTTCTTAGTTAATCAAATGGATTCCCCCTTCTCCCCTTCAATCAGTCCTATTTATTAGTTTTTAAATTTCATTTTTGTGCCCCTTTCCAAAAAGAATTGCTTTTCCTCTTTTCATTATCCTTCCTCTCTTTCTGTTTCCTCTAGACCCTTATTCCCTGATTCATGACTTCTATAATCATCTGGTCTCTCTCATTTCTCTGTTTTCCTTTTGCAATCCTGACTTCCAAGGTATCCATTCTAGATTCTCCCCTCTAAGCAGTTTCTGCTGCTACCTTGTAGAGCTTGCCCTATTGATTCCTCTTTTCCACTGTGCAGAAAAATTATTGCTGTTGTCAGAGAGGGCACTTCCCCATGTCTCAGAGAGGACATGCTGCATGTAGGGCCTTTTTCATGCCATGTCTCTGATTATGCAGCCCACCTCTGATCTATGCATTTTCCTGGTTACCTTCCCTCCCCCCTCCCATTTTCCAAAATCTCTTTTCTGGTTCCCCCCCCCCCCAATTGAGCCAAAGAGTTTACATCCCCCACTGCCAATGTTGGAACATTAGACTTTTCAAGTACTAAATTCTTCAGGTCACACTCAGCTCAAGGTCCCCATCTCCCTTCTCAGACCATCTTCTTTCACCCATAGAAGCACAGGCAGGTCTAATTTAGGGTAGGTTGTGTCTTGGCTCAAAAAGTATTAATTCAGAGGTCAATGTCAAATTAGGGTTGAGTAATATTAATAGGTGACATTTTCATAACAGTTAAAGGTTTATTAAATGCTCAATTCCATTTGATCCTAACAATAGCCCTGTTTTTATTACAAGTATTAATATACCCTTTTTATAGTTGAAAAAAACTAAGACTCAAGCAGGGGAAATAACCAACCTCTAAAAAAACTCCAGGACCTGGACCCAGATCTTTTAACTCTAAGTCAAGTATTCTTTCTATAATGCATTGCCTCTTAATTCTTGATAATAATGATAGCAATGGCTAGCATTTATATAGTACCTACCATATGTTAAACATTCTATAAATATAAGCTCATTTAATCTTCCCAGCAATGTTGGGAAGCAGCTGCTATTGTTATTCCTATTCTACAGTCAAGGAAATTAAAACAGAGATTAAATGACTTGCCTATGACCACACTTCTAATAAGTATCTAAGGGTAGATTTGAATTCAGGTTTTCTGACTCCAGGCCTACCTAAAAGAGGATACCTATGTCTTTCTTGTTCAGGTGGTTCAACAAATTATTTTAGTTTGGGTGTTTTTCAGTCTATGGCTGAGCCACATAGGTTAGGTCCATTTTGGCATGTGTGCCAGAAGAAGCTGTTCCCTTTTTCCTCTCCACCATGCCTGAAAACATCACCTGCCCCTCTGCCCAGCAGCCCAATGGGAGGGCTTCCTCCCTCCCCTGTCTGGGGTAAGGTGGGGGGGCTCACATGCGGCATTAGGGTGCAGTTTGGGCACTGGGTCTCTAAAAGGTTTACCATCACTGGTCTAGGTGAATGGCTTCTATTTTTCTGAAGATGCAATTCTGCTAATTAGGGGCTTCTACAAAAAATTATAATAACAACATCGTGAACCTGTTAATGTTCATGTTTCTGTGATAGTTGATCTTTCTAAGTCTAAGTCATCCATGGTAGGAAGATTGTTGGAGAGACTCGATAGTTTTAGATTAGCCGTCAGTATTTCTCCCAACTTATTTTCCCATATTCCCTCTCCCCATCCTTTCACTATTATGCCTTGCTTTATACCTTATGTATTAAGTTTCTGAATGCCATGATTTAATAGTACCCTGAAATCACCTTGTCTAGGAAAGGATGGTTATGTGTAAGCTTAACTGCTATACTCCAGACAGGCGTGCTAGGTTGGGTATGGCAACAGCCCCCATTCTTCTTTCCTCAGTGGTACCATGCTATAAATGTGCCCTAAAATGACACTAGCCATGAACCTGTGAAGAAGACACTTGTGAACATCCCGCCTCCCCACTGAAAAAATGAAAGACTGGGAGAAAATCCAGGATCAAACAGCAGAGATACTATGGTTCATGTATCTCCCAGGTCCTACTGGTCTGTCCTCTAACACTTTCTCTGTGGACTCTTACCAAGTAACCTGCTGACCATCATACTCTCTCACTACTGCATAGAGGTTGGCCACCTGGACTCCTAACAAATCACCCATATACCAGCTGTTTTCTCACTTCCAGAACTAGAAGCTATACCACTACAATCACCATTTTCTGCCCCAGTGGCTCCTCGCTATCTACTCTGAACATAAGAACTCTTTTTCTTCTTCCAACCCCCCAGTCCTAAGTAGTTCCAGTTTTCAACAGTTGGAGTAGTTACTGCAATTTTGAAAAGGAAATTCCATATTCAATTTACTCTTTAGAGAAGCTGGTTGTTGAGAAAATTCCTCCTGTGAATCCCTTTGTTAAAGAGTTAAAAATCCATTAGTTTAGCAATAGCCCAATCCAAATCCTTTCCCTCTGTAAGCCCAGATGTTCATAATCAAGTTTGCTCAAGGTGAGGTTCCCCTAAATTTGGATGTGTTTTTATAGACTCACTGAGAGGATCAGGAGAAAACAAGAGATGGACTAAAGTAGATTTTCTTAGAAGTTCCTCAAAATAATACTGCTACTTCTGCTTCTTATCTCTGTGTGGCAATCAGGGAAACCAACAGCTCATTTTAGATGAGTTATTTAAGGCTAGTTTAATAGGCTGTGAGTGTAGGGGCAAAATCCTGGAAAGGCATGGCTGTACTTGGTGGCAAGGGGATTCCTAACCTCTTGGCCTTTATCTTCTCTTCCTGAGTCTGCCAATATTTTTTATTGTGTTGTTTTTCACTAGTGGGTGACAAAAGTTCTCTCTCTCTCTCAGTTTATGTGTGTGTGTGTGGGGGGGGGCGTGGGTGAGGTAGAGGGGCAGAAGTTCTTTGCTTCTCTCTGATTTCATGCTTTACCCAAAGTCTGCCTTTTTTGCTTCAATCTATTTATGATTTATTGGCTTATACACAGACAACTTCCCCCATTATCATCATGATCATCATTCTCCAGAGCCCTCCTCCTCCAGAGCCACTCAATGGAGCCCCCAAATTGTGGGGTGCTCAACTTGTACTTCTCTCTATGGTGGTACTTCACAAAGGCTGCACCTTGGTCCCATCAGCTGCCTTTGAGAGGTAGAAGGTGGCAGTACCTTCGTAAGAACGATGTGGGAATCATCTTGCCCTTTTCATAGTATTGTAACAAAACTGGAAGGTATTTCAGAGATCTTACAGTTCAAACCTTTCCATTTATACATAAATTGATGTGCAGAGAGGAGAACTGTTGGTTTGTCTAAGGTCACATGAGTAATAAGTGTCAGGACCCATATTCATATCCCAAATCTCTGACCATGAAACAAACACCCCAGCCACTATTCCATGCTGCTTCCTTCAAAGGAAAGACAATGATAAACTGGATGGAGAGGACTAGTGGGTCATCTAAAGAACAAAAGATCTTGAACCTAGAGAAAAGAAGACATGGAGATGAGACTACAGCTATAGTCAAATAGTTGAAGGTCTGCTGCCATGCAGAAGAGGGATGTAAAATGTGACTTATTCTATATTGCCATGGGAGTAATGCTAAGAGGTTGCAGAGATGGAGATTTAGGGCTGAAAAAAAAGGAAAAGCACCCTAGGTAAGGAAAACCATCTTAATAATCAGAATTGTCCAAAAGTAGGATGGAATGTTTTACAGGTAGTGTGATCTCCACTCTTGAAGGTCTTCAAGCCTATAAAAGATAAACATATATGAATGCTATAGAGGGGAATACTGTTCCATATGCATTAGTCTCTGCCAGCTCTGTATGAGGCTCTATGATTTTTTTTTTTAAGTTTCTGAGTCACCTACATGATTTCTATCTGGATTAATCAGGCCTTTTAGCCTTTTGTCCTTTCACTCTGCCTTAAGTACCTTCTCCACATTGTGGACTGAGGAAGAAAATATACCAGATAGACCTTTCATTGAATCAAAAGTAGCTCTTAGAGCTTAAATTTGTGGAATTTCAGAGGTGGAATGGATTTTAGAGATTTAGTTCAGATTTTTATTTGATGCAGAAATCCGTCCTCAAACATCTCCTAATGAGTGGTCTAAAAGAATGGATTATTTGGGCATTGGGTAGGGAATACAAATGGAAAAGGAAGCAGTGGTCACAAAGAGCCAGAATAACTTCATTGAGAACAAGCCATATCAAAATAACCTCATTTCATTTTCTTGAATGGGTTACAACATAGTCAGTCAATCATTATCCACTTATTCAGTGCTTACTATATGTCAGATACAGCCAAGCAATGGGAATACAAATACAAATGAAAAAAAAAGTTACTGCCCTCAACGAGCTTACAATTTAATGAGTAAGAAAAATACAAAAGGGAGCTGAAAAGTGCTCAGTTTGGAGGCATATTACAGAGATTCAGAGTTCAGAAACAGTGTAGTTATTGGGAAGTGGAAAGAAAAACTGTTTCTTTATAAATATAATAGTAGACAAGAGGAATTCTATAGATATTATTTTCCTAGTTTTCAGTCAAGCACTTCATCTCATGCTATTTCACATATTTAAAAATTTAATTTTTTACCAATTATACGTAATAACAAATTTTCACATGAGTTTCTAAAGTTATATCATTCAAATCATCTCTCTCCCTTTTTCCTTCCCCCCTCACAGAGCTGGCAAACAATTCATCTGGGTTATACATGCATGTGTTATATCACATGAAAGGTATTTCAATATTGTTTACTTTTGTAAGTGAATAATCTTATGAGACCAAAATCCAAAAATACATACCAAATAAACAAGTGAAAATCATATACTTTCGTCTTCATTTTGACTCAAACAGTTCTTTCTCTGGAGGTAGATAGTCATAAGTCTTTCAGAACTGTCCTGAATTATTGCATTGCTGATAGTAGCTAAGTCTGTTGGATTTGATCATTCCACAATATTGCTGTTACTGTGTACATTTTCTTGTTTCTGCTTATTTCCCTCTGTATCAGTTCATGTATATTTCACAGGTTTTAAGAATGTCCTGGATAAAGACATAGGTGACATAATTATCACATTGGCAGATGACAAAGCTGGGAAGGATAGTTCCCACACTGGATGACAGTCAAGATCCAAAAAGACAATGATAGGTAAGAATCCTGGGCCAAATTTAATGAGATGAAATCTAGTGGACATAACTATAAAGTTTTATGCTGAGGCTCAAAATTCAATACCATATATATAAACAGGAATGGTGTTGCTATATAGAAATTTTGCTGAAAAAGATTTGGAGATTTTAGTGGACCATGGAGATTTTAGTAACCATATGAAGCCCCCAAAGCTTGTTATAATCTTAGACTGTGTTAAGAGAGGCCTAAAATAAAAAACAAAATAGACAATTTTGATGATGTAAAATTAAAAAGTTTAGCCTGAAAAGAATCAATAAGGATAGGCTAAGCAGAGAAAACATTGAGAAAATATTTATTTATATCAAATGTCACCAATAAAAATTTGATATCCAAGATAATTATCACAAGCATATAATACCACCAAGAACCATTCTTTGGCAGATGAGTTCTCTTTTTTAAAACCCTTTCTTTTAAAAACTTTTTAAAAATTATTAATCATTAATAATAATAGCAAATCAATAATAATTAATCATCATTAACAATACATATTATTAATATGTAAAAACAATTTTTAAACTTTTAAAAAAGGTTTTAGTTCCAAATTCTCTCCCTTTTCCCTCCCTCCGTCCTTCCCTTGAGATGGTAAACAATTTGCTATAGATTTTACATGTGGAATCATGTAAAAATTTTTCCATATTATTCATTTTGTGGAGGAAATTTCAAATAGAAAAAAAAGAAAAAAGAAAGTGAAATGTAGTATGTTTCAATCTGCACTGGGACTCCCTGTTATTTCTTTAGAGCAGATAGTATTTTTCATCATGAGTCTCTGAGATTATCTTGGATCACTGCATTGCTGAGAATAGCTAGATCATTCACAGTTATTCAACAAGAAATATTGCTTCTATTGTGTATAATGTTCTTTTGGTTCTGCTCACTTCACTTTGCATCAGTTCATGCAAGTCTTTCCAAATTTTTCTGAAATCATTCTTCTTGTCATTTCTTATTGCACAATAGTATTTTATCACTTCCATATACCACAACTTTTTCATTCTTTCCCCAATTGATGAACGACCCCTCAATTTCCAAGTCTTTGCTACCCCAAAAGAGCTGCAATAAATATTCTTACAAAATAGGTCCTGTTCCTTTTTTCAGATCACATTGGTATATAGACTTAATAATGGTAATGATGGATCAAAAGGCATGCACAGTACAACTTTTAATTTCTGTTTTAGCAACAAATCTAAGACAGAAGACAAAAGCTAGGGTATCAGGATTAGGTGACTTGCCCAGGGCCACATAGCTAGGAAGTATCTGAGGTCAAACTTAAATCCAGATCCAGATCTGGTACTCTATCTAGAGTGCCAACTAACTTCCAATTAAAAGAATTCTTAAAACGTATGGCAATTTTCAAAATAATTGACAACTATAAATGACCACATGAAATAAAAATATGCTCTGAATCATCAATTACAGTAGAAATGCACATTCAGGTAATTCTTAGATTTTTACCTCTGTCAACCTGAAATAAATCCTAACTATCAATGTGATTATAATAAGGGTCTTTAATCAAAGGAGACAGATTAATCTGGGAAGAAATCAGAACAGCAGTTCTGGGACTTGTACTGAAATGCAGAAGGTGGAGTGCTTAAATAGCAGGGAGGGAAGGACAACAGCCTGGTTACCTGAATTTAATAGACCTAGGAACTAAAGCATTAGCCACAGAAAACTTGAGAAACATACAATGGCTTAAAGCTAGGGTGGTTAAAAGATCCTGGAGGTTCTGATTATCTTTAGCTGAGTCATGGCTTGGGTGATTAAGAGGTATTTAAGAGTTTATTGTTCAGTCTGGGATAAGAGTCAATCTGGGGGTATCTTGAAGTCAAGATTGTCACCTCATATCCTGAAAACTGGCAAAGATGACCAATACATCATTTTTGAAGGAGTATAAGAGAAGAGGCACACATACTCATACTGAGTTAGTAGAATTGTGAATTGGTCCAGTAGTTTCTAGTTATCAGTTTGGAATTTACAAGAAAAATGACTGAAGTGTTCATACCCATTGGCCTAATGATCCTATTAAGAGTTAAACACCACAAAAAGGTTAAACAAAGAACAAAGGTGCCAAAATACCCATAATAACACTGTTATTATGGTAATGAAAAACAATAAACAAAGTATGTGCCTTTCAGTTGGGTAATGGTTGAAAAAATGGTGGTACACTAATGCAATTGCAAGTCCAGGAAAAAAAAATGTATGTAATGGAATATTATAACACAGTAAGAAATGATGAGTAAAATGAATTTAGAAGAAATGGGAAAATTTGTACCAGTCGATGCCAAGTGAGGTGAAGAGAACCAATAGGACAATATATATCATGACCTGAACAATGTAAGTGAGATGCCAATATATAGATACTGAGTTCTGAGCAATGGAAAAACCAATAATATTCAGAGAGAATAGACAATGACATATGCCTCCTGACAGAGAAGTTGTAGATTATTAGGACTTAATGGTGTATACAATGTAAATTGATATCAAAATACCAAGTGTTTTTTGCTTAATTATTCTTCTGTATTCTAAGAGAAGGTACAGTTTGAAGGAAGTGATGAGATGAAGAATTTCCAGAACTGAATATAATGCTTAAACAAAAGACATCAATAATTTTTTCTTAAGAGTCATCACATCCAGGACAAAACAGATGGAGAGTCCCATAGCAGATGGAGACAGGAAGACTGAATTTCAGGAGTTCAAATCTAGCCTCAGACCCTTAATAGTTGTGTGACCATGGGCAAGTCATTTATCCCAGTGTGCTTCAGATTCCTCACATAAAATGAGCTGTAGAATTGTCAGTGTTTCAGTCTCTTTGGCAAGAAAATCCTAAATGGTATAATGAAGAGTTAGATGTGGCTGAAAAACAAGACCCACAATATTCTGTTCTGGTCAGAAAAATCTGCTGTATTGTGTGCTCTTAAGATGTCACACGTTATGTCCCTTGATAAACTATTAATAAGATGAAGAGGGAAGAAGAACAAAAGACAACTAGGAAAGTAAAGGCTGAGGATTATGTCATATGTAATTTGGTTGCAGAGTCTTCTTCCCCATCTGGTTGCCTGGAATATGCTCTTCTTTAAGTCTTTCTTTTAGATGTCTGGCTTCTTTTAAGACTCAGATAAAGTAAAAAATTTCTTCAGGAAAATTTTCCTAGTTTCCCTCTGGGGTTACCTTCTGCCTATCTTATATGTATCTTCTTTTTTTTTTTAATTAAAAAAAATAACCCTTATCTTCTGTTTTAGAATTGATACCAAGTATTCATTCCAAGGCAGAAGGGCAGGAACAGGTAGTTAAGTGGGGTTAAGTGGTTTACCCAGGATCACACAGCTAGGAAGTGTCTGAGGCTAGATTTGAACTCAAGCTCTCCTGTCTCCAGGTCTGGCTCTCTATGCATTGAATCACCTAGTGGTCCTCTATATGTATCTTCTATGTAACTATTTCTATAAATGTGGTCTTCCCCTTTTAGAATATTGTTTCCTTGAGGGAAGATACTATTTTTAAAAAATCCTTAGCACTCAGCCCAGGTCCTGACACCTAATAAATACTCATTAAAGACTTTTGAATTCATTGAATATAAGGTCAGGTAGGTAGTAGCATAGTGAATAGAATACCAGGCCTGGCATCAGGAAGACCTGAGTTCAAATTTGAGCAAGTCAGTTAACTCTGTTTATCTCAGTTCTTCATCTGTAAAATGAGCTGGAAAAGAAAGTGGCAAATTACTGCAGTATTTTTGCCAAGATTACCCCCAAATGGGGTCACAAAGAGTCATATATGACTGAAAAAATGACTGAAGGACATTTGAAAAAAATCTGTATACCAACAGTATTTCCTTCGTTGATTTCTACCCTTGAGCCTAGGCAGGAAGTTCCCAAGATGACCCAGGCTGCAAGTCACCACTGTGTATAAAAGGACATCTGGCTTCTGTTTGGAATAAAGATCACCTTTCACAATCCTCCAGTTCCTTAATGTAACTTGCTGAGCAGACAGAAGATGCAGAGATGTACTGACTATTTTTAGTCAAACCAGAAAGATTAGAACTTTTCTCTCTATTCGGATATCCAGGCCAAAAAAAAAAAAACCCAACAACAACAACAACAAAAACAACTCACAGGAACCAAAAATGGAGTGTTTACAGAATTAAATTTTAGTGAGGTCATTTTATTGTTCTCATGTTTAAAATTCTTGCATGAGGATAAGAAGGTAACCAGGAAATGAGAAAACCATAAGGAATACATAAATTGAATGTACAAAGACAGTCACGAAATCCCATCTGGGCCACCCTCTAAAGCTTGAGAAAGACAATTTGAGGACAAATAGGAAGTTGAGGCATCCTGTTATGTGTGTGTCTATGTCATATATGTATATCTGTAACAGTTGTCTAAATAAGACTCTTTGGTAGCATAAATAGCACATCACTGGAATATGATTAACCTCTTTCTGAGGGAGAATTCGATTTCTACTTGGTGAGCAGAAGAGCCATATCTGGGTGTTTGCTCCTTCCTTGTTGTATCTCTAAGAGAGATACAGACCTAGAATGATATTTATCCATTCTCCTTAAATAATGCTGTTTTAGGGGTACAACAGGTTCAGAACCAAACCTTTTTTCCTGATCTCTAGTCCTTAGCTTCCACTTGCCAGTTTAATTCTTTCAGACTAAACTAGTCTATCCAGGGCTATCAGAAACAGTGAATACAGAGTAAACCCATTTACCTAACAAAATGACAGTCTGAAAGTGGCAGGCAGATTATTAGGATATAACAGAAAATACATGAGAGTGAATTAGCTCTTTGCTGGGAATGAAATGGGCAGGTCAGTGGTACAGTGGTTAGAATGTCAGACCTTGAGTTAGGAAGACCTGAGTTCAAATGCAGGCTCAGACACTAATTGTGTGACCCTGGGTAAGTAAATCAACCCTATTTGTTTCAGACACTTCATCTATTAAGTGAGCTAGAGAAGAAAATGGCAAACTACTCTAGTATCTTTTTAAAGAAAACTCTAAATGGGGTCACAAAGAGTCAGACACAGCTGAAAAAGCTACAAGTGAATGAAATGAAATTTCATTTCAGCCAAATTAAAAAAAAAAGGGGCCCAGTCTCACCCATGGGAAAGTTTCTAGGGAGATAAATTAGAAATCCAGATCACATTGAGCCACCTATAGACATGCCTATAGCCTCCAAAGTTTTTCTGTGTGTCTCATCCAAAGAGTATTGGGGCTCCCTCATGAATTTTTCTCTTCCTGAACCTCTGGTCCCAATTCTTCACCTTACATAGGTACTCAGTCATGCTGGCCTCAGCATTCTTTCAAGAGTGACATCTTCTTCTGCATAGGCAGACACAAAATTCTTCAGTCTTGGGCTGAGAGTTCACTTCTATTGGCATAATGGATAGTATGTCAAGCTCAGAAGCAGGGAGACCTACATTCAAATCCTGCTTCTCACACATAGTAATTATTTGATCCTAGGCAGTCATTTTACTTCTGTGTTCCTTAGATCTCCAGGGCCCAATAAAAAACAAACAAACAAACAAAGAGGTGTAAGGGTTAAAAATTAAGGTTGGACTAAATATATAGCAATCATTGGTTTTGTTCTCTTTCTCTTTTATCCCCAAATTATTGTAATTTTTAAGTTGGTTGTGTTTACGAGATCCACTGGGGAAACTAGTCTTCCAAAGGATCTCAGGGGAATTGTGTAATTAGAATCAATTACCCTAAAAACTATGATTCCCAGCAAAACTACAGAGGCTTATGAGAAAGAAGCTATCCACATCCAGAGAAAGAACTGTGGGAGTAGAAATACAGAAGAAAAACATTTCCTTGATCACATGGCTCAATGGGGATATGATCAGGGGATGTAGACTTTAAATATTATTTAAAAAATAAAGTATAAATATTAATAATATGGAAATAGATCTGGATCAAAGACACATGTAAAGTCCAGTGGCATTTCTTGTTGGCTATGAAAGGGAGTTGGGAGGAGGGGAGGGAAAGAACATGATTCATGTAACTATGGAAAAATATTCTAAATTAATTAAATAAATGAATCTTAAAAAAACACTCCAAAATAAAAAGTCATGGAGGATAATGATTTATGATAGTGGAGGAAGAACCTACAAAAGTAAGGATTCTGCTTACTAAGGAAATCCAAGACCCTTAGTGTGAAAGGATATTTATTGTGGTTATTGTTGAGGCAGCTAGGTAATTGAATGAATAGAGTGCTGGGCTAGGAGTCAGGAAGTGTCATCTTTCTGAATTCAAATCCAGCCTCAGATCTCATCACGAAGAGTCAGACACAGCTGAAAATGACTAACAACAACAATATGCATGAAATTTGTTACTCTAAAAGATAGGAAGAAAAAGAGCATTGTTAATTACTTATTATGTGTCTGGTAATGTGCTAAGAGCTTTACAAATATTATCTCTTTGATCCTTACAAAAATTGTGGGAGAGAGATGCTATTATTAAATGCATTTGGCAGTAGAGGAAATTGAGGCAAACAGGGTTTTAAATAACTTGCATAGGGTCACACAGCTATGATCTGAGGCCAGATGTGAATGCAGGTCTTCTTGCTTCTAGATCTGCACACCTAATTCAGACATCAGAGGCAGTGGGTGACATAGAGAATAGAGTTGATCTTGGAGTCAGAGAGACCTGGATTCAGGTTTGGCTTCTATCACATATTGTGTGATCCTAGACAAGTCATTGTACATTTTTTGGTGTCTTAGGCTACTCTAAGGGTATAAGGTGCAGAGCAGGTACCAACCTACACAAGTGGATAGACCCCCTCCCAAATAGGTCTATCTAAAAGCCAAAGAGATTGTACAAGCCTAGAATAATAATAATTACAACTCATGTTGACAGATAACTTTATATATATATGTGTGTGTATATATATATATTTTTTTCCCCTAAATTGAGACTACTGGGGCAGCTAGATGGAGTAGAGGATAGAGTGCTTGGCTTAGAGTTCAAATTTGACCTTAGACACTTCCTAGCTGTGTGACTCTGGACAAATTGCTGAACCGTTTTTGCCTCAGTTTCCTTCTCTGTAAAATGGAATGAATAAAGAAATGGTAAAATACTCTAGTATCTTCCCAAATGGAATCATGAAAAGTCTGACACAACTGAATGTATGAACAACAAAATTGAGTTCCATGACATCCCTTGAGATAAATAACATAAAGAGCTTCACAAAGAGGTCCATTTTATAGATGAGGAAATGACAGTGAAATGGTTTGGTCAAGCTTCTGGAGGTGATAAAATGGAGATTATTTTTTTAAATACCCTTACCGTCTGTCTTAGTATCAATTTTATTTGTTATTCTTTATTTTTATTTTATCTATATATCTCTCTATATATAATGATGTAATATATCATAAAATAATATAATATATGATGTTATAAATTCATAATAAATTATAATTTATTATAATTGTCATGATATATATCATATATAACATATATCATATATTATATCATTATATATGTTATATATATCATTAAATATCTCATCCAAGAGAAATGGATTCTCACATTAACTACATCCAAAGATCTATGTCTTATTCCCTTTTTAATATCTTCCTTCTCCATTCCTCCCTCCCCAAGATGGCAGGTAATACAAGATAGGATGTATATGTATTATCACATAATACATATTTCCCTGTTTGTCATTTCATAAAACAAGACACATATTGCTTACACGAGAGGAAAATTCCTGGAGGAAATAAAGTATAAATGGCATATTTCAATTTTCATTTGGACTCCGTCTGTTCCTTCTCTGGTGGTGGATATCCTTTTCGTTTGTCATGAGTCCCTTGGAGTTGTCCTGGATCCTTGCGTTGCTGATAATAGTTGTCATTCATAGTTGATCACCATACATTCTTGCTGTTACTGTGTATAACATTCTCCTGGTTCTGAACTCACTTGACCACTTTGTATCACGTCATCCAAGACTTTCCAGGCTTTTTTGTGATCATCTCATTTGTTGTCTCTTATGGCCAAACAGTATTCCATTACAGACATATACCACAACTTGTTCAACTTTGGATCAATTCTAAGGAGAGCAGCATGGGCTAGCTATGCAATTAAGTGACTTGCCCAGAGTTACATAGTCTAGAAGTGTCCAAGGCCAGTGTGAACCCAGGTCCTTCCAACTCCAACCCTGCTACCCTATCCATTGGGCTACCCAGCTACTCCACCAAAGTAGGGAGTCTAACTCCAGTCCTCTGATACTACACTCACTGTTCTTTCTACCATAGCGCACTCTTTTGAAAATGAAGTTTCCAAAAGATTTAGATAAATTCAAGAACGAATAGTCCATCAAGGGCCATTAGAAGCAAATGTTTGGAGTTCTCACTAATTGTTGGTGGCTTAGCTTCCATATAGCCAGGACACAAAATGTTAGACAGCCGGCCAACTAAGCTGAGCGGATTTGGCAGAAGCTATGCCCATCACCTAATCAGTCAATAGTAGGAAGTGGCTGCAAATACAGAAAGATTGACTGTGAAGACATGAGACTTTAATCACTTAATAAATGCAGTTAACTTTTCACCTACTGCCTCCATGGGAAGCAATTAGCAATAATCCTAAAAAGCCAACATTAGAGACACTTGCAATACTGCTGATTGAGTATCTTACCTTGTCTTACTTAGCTTTGCTAAATTCAGAGCCAAGCTACTACTGCAGCCTGAAGGTGAGTTTTATCATAGAATAATGGATTTATGGATGAAACAATCACAGTGAAGGCTAAGTCAGGGAGATGGCTTTTGCCAGTCCAGAGATAGCAAGAAGCAGAGGACTGAAACATGCAGTAAATTGGACAATGGTAGGGACAGGTAGAGAGCCAGGCCTGGAGTTGGAAGACCCTGGGTTCAAATCTGACCTCAGACAATTCCTAGCTGTGTGACCCTGGGCACTGAAGTTGCTGAACACTAATGTCTAGCCCTGGCTGCTCTTTTGCCTCATAACCAATACTTATATTAATGATTATATATGATTATAAGACAAAAAGAGTTTTTGGAAAATCTGAACAATGGCAGGCACTGTTGTTCTCCTACTCATTGTTGTTCAGTCATTCAGTTGACTCTTCATGTCCCCGTGGACCATAGATATTCACAGGGTTTTCTTGGCTAGGATATAGGAGTGCTTTGTCATTTCCTTCTCTAGTGGATTCAGTGAATCCTTTTGTCCTTATCTCTTGCCCTCCCACAAAGTGGCCCTTGATGAATGGGACAGAGTCTAGATTTTGGTATTTCTTATCTTCTTGTGACATTTTAATGACCTCATAAGGCAGTCTATGGAATTAATGTTTTATATTTGTGTATGTGTGTGAGCAACTCATGAAGCATGTTCACTGTTCACTGACGGTTACCAGTTCTTTTTAATGATTTTTATAGACCAGTTTCCTTGGGCAGAATCTTTTGGTGGTCATTAAAGATTCAAAATTCCTATCTTGTCCAATCCATGAATTAAGCAGCCTTTCAAGAGTACAATGCCATTGCTGAATAATGTAGTAGCTTTAATGTCACATTTGCTCCTCCTTAGGCAGCTTGGTGGTCCTTCATTCCCTGGTGGCCCACCATATTGGTGTCAGACTTAGTGAAGACACCCAATTGACTTTATCCCTACTGCAGCTAAGAGCTTTCAAGCCCAAGCTATCCACTAGCCTCAGTCCCAGTAGCAGGGCCTATAGATGTGCACATCATGCCTGGATTTGGATGAGATCTTTAATTTAGTCTTATAGTCTATGAATAATGTGATCATCCCCATGATTTGGCAAGTTGTCACGAGGTTCCTTACAGCCTTGAGTAAAAGAGAATTTCATGTTGGGCTAAATTCTGTCTTTTATAGCAGTGCTTTTCAATTGATGCTATTTAGCCAAACATTTTGGAATATCAAAACCTCCAGGGAATCTAAACTGAGCTATTTGAATTTGTTATTTAACAATACATGATAGGTGCAAACAGGTTACGGAACATTATGAATGATGAGTTGTGTGTAAGAAATGGCATAAAGGTGCCATCAAAAAGATCTCTGACTGGAAAAGGAAGTGGGTTAGTAATTAGTGGCAATGAATGATGACAGATGGACAGCCTGTATGCTGCATTCATACCCACACACTGTCAGGTGATAAAGAGGGAGATTCTCAGCATGTAGAATGGACCACCTGTGGGGGACAGATGGGAAGACACGTAGATTGGAAAGGCATTATGTTGTAATCAGCAGTAATGGCAGAAACACCTACTTTGGGGAGATCATGTATTCACTGAGACTTTTATTGAAATGACAAGATTTAGCTCTTGCAACTAAAGGGTACATTAAGGATGGATTCATTGTATTTGCCTCTTCTACTATGAGCATACTCTTTTTTTTTTAACCTTTACTTTCTTTCTTAGAATCAATTCTGTCTATTGGTTCTATAGCAGAAGAGCAATAAGGGCTAAGCAATGGGGATTAAGAGATTTGACCAAGCTAACACAGCTAGTAAGGGTCTGAGGTCAGATCTGAACCCAGAGCTTCCCATCTCTAGCTTTGGCTCTTGATCCACTGAGCTACCCAGCTATGCTTCTATGCATATTCTTAAAGGAATTTTCTATGAGATATGAAAATTCTTATTGTCATGCTTTGAATGAGGAGAAACAAAAGGACTTGAATAAGAGTACAATGTGGGAGTACAGGCTTTTCATGAACCAAGATGCCTTTTCAAAGGGTGTTTAGAAGATGAAAGCAAGGTCAAGTAAAAGAAGATCATTATGAAACAGTAAAGTGACCTGAGCACTGAAACTCAGAATTAACTGAGAGGTAGCTCCTGGTTAGGGCAGCTAAAAGGAATTTGAAATTATTTAAATAGCTGTATTGAAGGAAAGAGAAAGATTGAAGGAAGAGTAGGACTACTGCTTAATACTTGTTTTGTTCCACTTTCTCTCTAGGGAGAATGGACTAGACTAGACCTTGGACTAGAGAGAAAAAGTCAAATAGGGAGTTGGTATTGTGGATAAGTGGGCAGCCAAGGTTGTGCATAGGATAGAGTACCAGACCTAGAGTCAGGAAGACCTGAGTTCAGATTTGACCACAAACATTTACTTGCTGTGTAGCCCAGGGCAAGTCACTTAACTCTGCCTCAGTTTCCTCATCTATAAAATGAATTGGGGAAAGAAATGGCAAACCACACCAGAATCCTTGCCAAGAAAACCCCAAATTGGGTCACGAAGAGATGGACACAACTGAAATGACTGAACAACAACAAAGTTGAGGGTAAGTAGAGAGCAAGACACATCCAACTATCCTTAATGAATGCAAGTCATCTGGACCAGATGAATGATGTTATGTTCTAAAATAACTGAAAGATGTAATTGTTGAAGCACTGTCAGGGCTGATTGTGAAGATAGTGAGAGTGCAAACAGGATCCTAATTTTCAACATCCTTCCTAGCAATTAGAATACATTTGCCCTTATTTGGAATTGTTCAAGTCACAGCTAGATGACAATTTGCTAGTTAAATTATCCAAGAGGTACTTATTTAGTTATGGTTTAGAATACATGACTCCTGAAGTCCATGGCAATAACTGAATCCTAAGATTTTGGGATATCTAATGAGCCTAGGATCCCATTAGTTTTTTTTTGGGGGGGTGCTTTGTGCCAAACTGCTGGTTTATGCAGAATGACTACAAAATCTTTGTGCAGATTTAAGCTATTAATATAAGTTTAAGTTATTCTTAGTGTGTTGTTGAGTCATTTTTCAATTGTGTCCAATTCTTCCTGACCCTATTTTTTTTTAGCCAAGATACTGAAGTGATTTGCCATTTTCTTCTCCAGCTCATTTTATAGGAAACTGGGGGAAATGGAGTTCGCGACTTGTCCAGGGTCATACAGCTGGTTTTGTGTCTGTGGCCAGATTTGAGCCCAGGAAGATGAATTTTTCTGACTCCAGACCTGGCACTCTTTTCACTGTGCCACTTAGCTGCCCTATTCTTAGTATAGTTTTAGACTTTAATAGCTTAAATCTGCACAAAGACTTTGGGGATACCCTGTATTGAACTTATAGGACATCAAAGTTGGGAAATGTTTTTTTATAAGAATTATCCTTTCCTCATATTCTTTAAATACAAGTGTAGGACTTTATCTTTGTATCTATTATTTTTCATCTTCTTAGATTCAGGCAAGATCTTTTTGGATTCTGATTCTGGTAGCCAACATTTCAGCTTTCTCTTTTAGTTGTTTTGTCATCTCCATTTGCTAAACGATGGCTTCAGTCAAGTCATTAATGAAAACGTTGAACCATATAGGCCCTAGAACAGATCCCTGCAACACTTCACTAGAGACTTCCCTCCAAATTGGCATCAATTCATTAATGGCTTCTCTGGGTTCAATCATTCATATCATTTCATGGCCTCCTACTCATCCTGGAGCCACATCTCTCCTTGTCCATGAGGCTAGCACGAGAGACTTTAGATATTCATTGCTGAAATCTAGATGAATGATGTCTCTATCTCTATGAATGACCTGTATATCTATGCAATCATATAAAGAAATGAACTGAGGTTAGTTTAACTTGAAACACTGTTGATGAAACCCTGGTGGCTCTTAAGGATCCCTATTTCCTATCTAAATACTTAAAAATCAGCCCTTTATGAATTTGTTCTGCAATTTCATTCGGCAATGGAAATCAAATTGTTTCTCATCTTTGATTATATACTATGTATGAATGAAAGCAATCTGAGAGATTTGAATAGGAAAGTTAATCAATTTAAAAACAGCAAAGCTAAAATTGAACTTCTTGGAAGTTATGATCCACAAAAACAACTTCTTATTGAAGATTTGTATTATGGAAATGACTCTGATTTTGAGACAATGTTTGAGGGGCTGCAAATCATTTTTGGAAAAAAGTTCATTAAAGCTCATATCAACTTAAAAATGATGTATGGATATCAGTTGGTGTATCATTAAAGAGTAATAATATACTGCAAAAAATAGATTGTACAAACTCCTGTCATTTTGGTAGGGATGGGAGGAATTGCCACGAGGCACTTAATTTTGACCAATAGATAGGAGTCAGTTCTTGGAGTGGAAATGAGGAAAACGTTTGGAGGAAGATTCATTCCACCTGACATTGCAAGATGAATAAAGAGAGAAAAGGTGAACTCATCTGAAAATTCTCCGTAGCACTGGTGGTGTAATGTGACCATGAGTCACCAGAAACTAGTCTCTGAGGAATTAAAAATGCGTTTTGAACTCTGCAAATACATGATGGTTGGGGCAGGCTGCAATTAATACATTATAAATGAAATGTCATGGAGACCTGAGTAGAAGATGTCATTAAAGAATAAGTGAAAGATGAGTG
This sequence comes from Monodelphis domestica, assembly GCF_027887165.1. Taxonomy (NCBI): domain Eukaryota; kingdom Metazoa; phylum Chordata; class Mammalia; order Didelphimorphia; family Didelphidae; genus Monodelphis; species Monodelphis domestica. The sequence continues at coordinate 135,213,880 of NC_077229.1, read as the reverse complement.
AAAAAGAAGAGAGCCTAGTCATATGCAAAGAGCAAGGGATAATATCTGAAAAGTCCATGAACTCCAGTCTCAGATTCCAGAAAAATCAAAGAAGCCAGAGGGTGGTGAATTTATAGAGGAGGACACACATAAGTCAGGCCCTGAGGATACAGAGACAAAAAGAAACTCTTACTGTAAGGAATTTTATGGAATTGGGAGAGGAAAGGGGAAAATCAGCTGTGCATGGAAAATTAGATACAAACCATATTCAGAGTAGATACAAGTAATTTATGGGGATAGGGTATTGGCAAATGGGGAGAAGGGTTATGAGGATGGATTCCCTATAAGGGGCAGTAAATTTGTGTGCTAAGTTCTGAAGGAAGCTAGGGATATTATGAGGTCACAAGTGGATCTGAGAAGAGCACATTTTCTATGCCAAGTCTCAGAGGAATATCATATATGACATAAAATGGAGAAAGCTAACATATGGGATAGCAGAGTCAGAATATTCTCCCACCCCACCCCACCCCCAATCTCAACAAGCTAGAATAATGGTTTAAATAGAATAAGATGAAATTAATTGGTATAAATCTAGAATTTTTATCTTGTACAGGGCACAACAAACAGGTCAGTTTGATTGAATTGTAGAGGACGTGTTGGATAATAATGTGTAATAATCTTGAAAAGGTATATTGGAATGAGATTGGGAAAGATTTTTTTAAAAGCTTGAGGAATTTGTATTTTATCCTAGAGGCAACAGGGAGGTACTGGGGCTTCTTTGTAAAATGAAGAGAAAATGAAGATCTCAGATCTTAGTTTGAGTCTATTTTTTTTTTCTCCCTTGTAAAGGATGGAACAAAAGTAGCTAAATGTCAACCATGGATAAGTGAGATAATAAGAACAAACCTATAATGCTGCCTTCAATGAGTTTACATCACCAAACTCAACAGGGTGTGCTGGTATGCTTGATTCTGAAGAGGCACCGACCTTCTTTTAAATTTAATCTTTAATATAAAAATGTTCTCTGTCATTAAATCTAGACAACCAACAGAATAATAAATAAAGCATGTTTTCCAACATTTGCCTGTTTTTGAGGTCTAAGTGCTTACAAAAAATTAATAATTAGCTAAGAATCCCTCCAACTCACCATAGTTCCTAAGGATCTTAAGATGATAAAGAATTGGTAGTTATGACTTCTGAACCACCATCAATCAAAATATGCAATTAAATATTTTTTATATGTTGATACAATTTTTAATGATTTTTCTAACATTTTGTGATCCATGTTCTCTTCCTCTCTTCCACCCTTCCCTACTCCCCAAGATGGCAGGTAATATGATATATGTTATACATATCTTACCCTATAATACATAATATTTATCATGTTATGAAAGAAGACATATTGCTTACATTAGAGAAAAATTCATGGAAGAATAGAACAAAGAATGATATGCTTCAATCTCTTTTTTTTTTCATGAGTACCAGGGGGTCAGTGATCTTCTAAAAGTCATAGAGAAGGAACAGCCAGGGGGGTCAGTGGGTTGAGAGCCTTGTAGGCTAGGAGAACTTGGGTTCAAATGTGGCTTCATACTTCCTAGCCTTGTGACCCTGGACAAGTCACTTAACTCCCATTGCCTAGTCCTTACTGCTCTTCTACCTTGGAACCAATATATAGTATTCATTCTATGATGGAAAGTAAGAGTTTTTTTTTTTAAAGCAAAGAGAACAAGAGAAATGTTAGAGAATTGGAAGGGTTTCAGCTCTCCCCTTTTAAAAAATAAGGTTGTATATGTGTGAGGAAAGAAGGTCTTTCCAATTTTAGTTGGTGAGATTGACTTTGAACCCTGACCTTCTAAAAGGTGTTATTAGGGCAAAAATTTGTGAGCATTTAGAAAGGGGAACAGGTATCAGTAGGCACCAGCATGACTTCATCAAGAACAGGCCTTGCAAGAATAACCTCATTTTCTTTTTTGACAGGGTAACTAGACTGGTAGATCAGGGAAATGCTGTTGATATGGCAGGCTTAGATTTAAATAAAATATTTGTCAGTTTCTCAAATTCGGTTTGTAGATAAGATAAAAATATATGAGCTAAATGATACCATTGTCAGGTAGATTTGGAGTTAGTGGAATGATTGAACCTAAAAAATAGTCATTAAAGGGTTCGTGTCAACCTGGAGAGGTCTCTAGTCAAGTGCCCTAAAGATCTAGCTTTAGTCTGATGCTACTCAATGCTTTTATCAGTGACTTAGATGAAGACATAGATGTCTTTGTCACATCTGATGATAACAAAAACCAGAAAGAGATAATTAACATTGAATAACAGAGTAAAAAACTAAAAATATGTTAAATTACAAATGTGAACCTAATCTAATAAGACGAAATAGAATAGAGGCAATGCAAAGTTTTACATTTGGGTTCAAGGACTCAATTGTATAAGAAAAGGACTAGGAAGTCCTAATTAGACAAAAGTTCCTGTGGAAATGCCCTGGGAGGTTTAATGGTTTGCAAGTTCAATATGTGTTAGCATATGTTAGGAAGCAGGAATATAGAAGTGTGATGTAGTCCTGTGAAAATATTGTCAGGAATGTCAAAGCTTAGAATGAGATGAAGCTGGCGAGAGAACTTAAGGAAAACAAAGAGTTATTGCATGATTTTAGCTATAATGAGAGAAAAAAGGAGAATTAAAGAAAGGAGAGGACTATTGCTTTAGGTAGATGGGATAACAGTTCCTGCTAAAAGGGAGGAGATAGCCCATAATACTGGTCAGCTCTTATTTTGCTTTTATTTTCTCTGAAAAGGAGAGTGATCTTCCCACTGGAAACAAAATGACTAAGAGAGTTGATACCCAAGAAAAATAGAGACCTCAGATAAATAAGAATTGCTCATCATTCTTGATGAAGTCAAGTCACCTGGCCCAGAGGATCTGCATCTCAGGTCTTGAAAGACCTGGTGGATACAAGACCAGGACATAAAGAGAGATATCATAAGCAAACTAGAAGAACAGGGAACATATTACCCTTCAGATTTTTATGGATAGGTGAGGAATTTATGAAGAAATAAGAAATACAGCATTGTGAGATGTAAATTGGATAATTTTGATCATATTAAAAAGTTTCATATAACATTAATGTAGCCAAGATTAGAAGGAAAGCAGAAAATTTAGGGGAAATTTTTATAGACAGTTTCTCAGTTAGAGGTCTCATATCTAAAATATGTAGAGCACTTTGTCAAATTTACACAAAGAAGGACCATCCCCCAAATGACAAATGGGCAAAAGATATAGACTGATAGTTGTTGGATGAAGAAATCAAAGACCTATGGAAAAAATGCTCTAAATCACCACTGATTAAAGAAATGTGATTCAAAACAATTCTGAGATAATATCATTTCACACCTATCAGACTGACTAAAATGATAAAAGATCAAAATAACAAATGTTGAAAGAGATGTGGGAAGATGGGGACACTAAAACACTGGTGGTAGAACTGTGAACTGATCCCACCATTTCAGAGAGCAATTTGGAATTATGCCCCAAAGGGTTATAAAATTCTACCTATCTTTAGACCTAGCAATACCACTGTTTGGTCTGTTTCCTAAGGAGATTGGGGAAAAAAGGAAAAAAAAAACCAAACTTATGTGTTCCAAATTATTGAAACTTTCTTTGTGGTGGGAAAGAATTAGAAACTGAGGGGATGTCTGTCAACTGGGAAATGTCTAAATGAGTTGTTGTAGATGATTGTGATGCATAAGATGCATAAGAAATAATAAATTATTACATATTTATAACAAAATCATATTGCTTTGTTAAATATTACATTGTTAAATATAAAATAAATATGAACAAAAAATAAATTATGAACAAGTTAACTAAAAAAACTTGCAAAAACTGACATGAAATAAGGAAGAATAAAATGAATAGAAGCAAAAGAACATTATATGCAGTGACAGAATTAATATCTGAGGAATGATTTGTGAATGTTTATCTCCAGAGAAAGAACTGATAAACAGAAACATGAAAGACATAATTTACACATTCAGTTTTTTTGTTGGATTATGCTTTCTATGGCATGGGGAGAGGAAGAAGAGAGTGAGATATTTGGAAATCTTATGTAATGTAAGAGAGGAAGTTGTAAGAGAGAAACCTTTGGCAGAAATCAGCTGCAAAGAGAAAGCACAAAGGAAAAAAAAAACCTCAAGATTCCAGTAAGAAAACAGAAGCTGAGAGATCTCAAAACTGCCAGCTCATCTCACTCCTCCAGCTGAGAGCCTGAGAAGAGTACCTCTGAGGTTGGGGGTCCCTCTGGATATCAACTGCTTCCCATGAACCCCTGAAATCTCTCACTCAGCTTAAGACATTGTAGACTGGGAATTTGAAGAAAGCTCTCTACTGAGAAGCTCCTCTCCAAAGATTCTTCTTCACCTCTCTCCCCAACTTGTCCTGAATTCCATTACTCTAATGAGATTAGTTCAGGAGTAGGAACCAAACCAGCAGCTGACCAGGAGAGGGGTCAAGACCGAGAGCCTGGAGCCGGGAGATTTTGGGAGGGTCAGTCTGACAATCAATAGGGATTCCTGCTACCCACTCTCCTCACCTAATACCTTCATCTCTCTCTTCCCTGAGTGATCCCAAATAAAGTGTTAATACTTAGATCAGGTCTGCCTAGTTCCTACCACTAATGAAGGGGGCTGTAGATTTGGGGAGAACCATACCTCTCCCCCAAGAGGAGGGATAAATCAGAAGCCTAGCGATCCAAATAACTAGATCCAAAGGAGTGATCCTCTCCTCTGGAAAGAGGAATAACTTTAGGTTTTGGGGGGAGGAGAGTGGCAGTTGGTGTATTGGAAGGACCCAGAGACAAGAAGGTCCATCTGGTCTCCCAACTATAACAGAAACCAAGAAGGGAAATTGTGTGCCATTTCACTAAAGCTCTTCCCTCTAGTTTTAACCTCCACCTCCCAGAACCACACTCTGAGGAGACATACTCTGTCCTTCAGGGAGACAAAGCCAGGTTACCTTCCCCAAGGGGAAGAGAGGAGAAGATCAATCTCATCCCTCTCTCCATTCTCTCAACTCTTTCTCTCCCTCTCTCCAGTTCCCCAGTGTATGTATGTGGGACCCTCTTACTGATCATTCATTACAGTAACTAACAAACAAAAGAACAGAAAGGAATCCATTGTCACTGGATGGGGTGACCACTATTTCCTGGTGGGTGTAGGAACATTTCTGAAGGATGTGGCATTGAATTAGGCCTTGAAAAATGTCAATGGATAAAGACAGAAGATTGAAAGAGAGGAGGCAGAGGTAATTCCAGGTGATTGCTAAACCACTACCAGTGATATTTTGAAAGATCATGGAAAACGGGAGAGTAGCTACAAGATTGTATTTGGGCAAATTTTGTCATGATTTAAAAAAAAAAGAAGAGAACAGAAATTGCAAACCGTAGTGTAGTGATTTGACTTCAGTTCCTGGTAAGATTCCAGCATCCTTAAAGAGATGGCTGACAAACATCTCTAAAAAGAATCAGTGACAACGAAGAACCAGAAAGGCTTCAGTAAGAATACTCCATGCCATTCTGATCTCATTGCACCCCCGAGGACAGGATTGATAATGCAGCAGTAGATGAGAATGCTATGGCAATTGTTCGTCTAGATTTTAGTAAAGTTTTGAATATAGCATATTATATTATTCTTAAAATAATGTAGATTAGATCTGTAGTTGGCAAACTTTAGCTTGAGGGCTAAATCCTACTTTGGTCTAGTGAACTAAATATGGTTTTTATATTCATAAATACAACAAAACTTCATTAAAATATTCACCTTCTGAAACAGAACTGATGAACTCAGAGAACAAATTGGAGTATTTTTTTTTGCTTTCCTTCTTATTAAAGTTATATAATTAATATAGAAATATGTTTTGCATGGTTTCACATGTATAATGATTATATATTGCTTGTCATCTCCATGGGTCCCCATGAGACTGGAGAAAGAGAGAGGATTTTATATTTGAGATTAAGCCAAAGGAATGTTAAAAATAAATAGATGATAATTTTTAAAAAAAGAAATAAAACCCCTCAGTTTGGAATTTCAAAAATACAGACCTCAGATCAGCCCACATATCTTCAACTTTGGGATTAGTTAATATTGAATATAATACAATTAGGTCTATTTAGAAATGGCTGGTTGGCTAGATTTGAAGAACTGAGCATTAACGGTTCAATGTTTAATTGGCAGGAAGTCTCCAAGAGAGGACTCCAGGATTCTTTGCTTGACCCTATGTCGCTTAATATTTATGTCAATGAGTTAGCTAAAGGCACTGATGACACATTCATTAAATTTGTAGAAAATACAAAGCTGGGAGGCATAAATGACGATAACTGAGTTTAGAATTTATAAGGCTCTTGAGAGGTTAGAATATAGGATTAAGCAGATAAGATAAAATCCAAGGAGGATCAATGTAAAATCTTGCTTGTGGGCACAAAAACCAACTTCAAAAGTATAAAATGGGGAAGGCATGGTTTAATAGCAATTGTTCTGAAAATCATTTAGAGGGTTTAGTAGTCTAAAGGCTCCCTATGAGTCAACAGTGTGCTGTGAAAGCCAAAAAACCAAAACATAACAAAATATAATAAGTCATCTCAGGCTCCATTAAGAGGGCCAAATCTTCCTCTCTTAGGAGGAGGTGATAGTCCCTTTGTACTCTGTCCTGTTCTGATCAGAACACATTTACAGGATTGTGTTCATTTCAGGGTCCCACAGTGTAAGAAGGTCATTGATAAGGGAGTGTGTGTGTGTGTGTGTGTGTGTGTGTGTGTGAGTGAGTGAGTGTGTGAACTAGGAAGGTAAAAAGCCTTGATATCATATGAAGATCAGTTGAAGGAACTGGGCATGTTTAACCAGGAGAAATGAAGAGTGGGAGAGGAGAAGAATATCTATCTTCAAATAACTGAAAGGCTATCATATGCATGTGTATATTAAATTTGTTTTCTTTGGTCTTTGAGGACTAAACCAGGAGATGTGGGTAATATAAATGTTGAGGTTGAGGTGTCATTAGAACTTCTGGGTGGAGATCTTCCAGTGGACAGATGGAAACAGTGGGAGTCAGGATTGTAGATATAGATTTGACAGTCATTTGCACAGATATAGCAACTGAAATCATGAGAATAGATGGAATACTGAGGGGAGAAGGACATAAAGAATGAAAAGTCATAGACAGAAACCTGGGAACACCAAAAACAAAGATCAAGAAGAGAAGTCAGCAACAGAGATACAGAAGGAGCAAAATGAGAGGTAGAATGAGAACCAAAGGAGAAAAAATGTTCCCTGGAGAAATGGAAACTTAATGAAGTCAAATGTTGCAGAAATAATCAAAGATAGGGAATTCAGGGTGGGGTAGGAAGGCATTGGATTTGACATTAAGGGATGGTCTTCAGAAGACCTTTGGCTAATGGGGAAAAAAATGTGACCATAGGGAAACACCAGTAGGGATCAGATCAAGTCAAGACCACAAGCATTTATTAAGCATCTACTATGTTTGAGTCATTGCGCTAAGCAATGGATACACAAAGAAAGTTATTGCTTTCCCCCTCCCAAAAGTCCCTCCTCTTAAAAAGCTCACAGTCTATAAAGGAGACAATATGAAAATAATGATGCATAAAAGGAGGTAAAGTTTGGATAGAACATGAGTAGTTCTTATGATGATACATTTAGAGTGAGAAGGTTTCTTAGAGATCAGCTAGCCCTATTCTTTTCACAATTGAGAATTCTGAGTTTCAAAGAGGGGAAATAACTTGCCCAAGGTCACATGGTAAGTACCTAAGTCAAGAGTAGAACCCAGGTCATTTGACTAGAAATTCATTATTCCTTCACTTCCCTATGTGGCATAGAACCTGTGCAGGAAGGGCAAACACTAGTGAGAACTGTCACATTAGATCTTGTTATGCTCAGAGACAGTCTGAGAGGAGAAAAAAGTGGCTGTTGGTGCCAAATGCCAACTTCACCAATTCTTACACATCACAGGATAGTAGTTAGCAAGAAGTGCCTTGCACATGGCAGCCCAGATTATACACAGTAAGCACTTAATTTATGTTTGTAGAATCGAATGGACGTTGTAAATTGTTCATCAGTACATTCTTGGGAGCTATTCCACAAGTGTGCCTGGAGCTGGTCCTACAGCCATGACTAGGTATTGCAGAATTATTTAGAAATGAAAGGAACCTTAGAGATCACTTAGTCCAAGTCTTTAATTTTAAAGATGAGGAATCTGAGACCCAGAGAAATGAAATGACTTGCCTCAAGGTCACATGGCCAGTTAGTGGCAGACTCTTAGTCTCCTACCCCAAGCCTCCTGAATTAAGTTCTGTATTCCTTTCCTCTGGATTTCTTCTTGTAACTACATATCCTCCATTAAACACAAATGGATTCTGAATGGAACAACAGGCAAGTTGGCCTTTGGAGGTCAAGGATCTAGTCCCCTATGTCACATAAAAATAGGTGGACTCAGAGTTAGGAGATCTAACTTCAAATCCCACATCAGACATTTATTGGCTATGGCACTATTTCACATTCTGTGTCACACAGCCTCAATGACTCAGTGTTCTCTTCTGTAAAATAGGAATAATTATTCTTGTGTTCTCTGATTCACATGGATGCTATCAGGAAAGTATGAAAGGTTCAGACAGTATCAAAGCTGGGGATCAAACAGATCCTCTGACTCCAAATTCAATGCTTTCTATTATTCAGTGTCAACTACCTCATCTGACAAAATCACAAAGGCAGACAGATATGGTATAAAGACTATTAACTTTAGAGTCAGAAAGCCTAGGTTCATATCTCAGTTTCTATTTATTCTTAGAATGGACCTGGATAAAAATTTCAAAACCATTTTGAACATCAGTTTCCTCTTCAGTAAAATATTCTGGTTAGCCTAGGTAGCCTCAAAAAATCCTTTTCAGATCTAGATTTTGGTCTTATGTGATGTTATATAAATGTGACTTATTATTATTAGCCTATGGAGGAGACTATGTCTTTGGGAGCAACAAAAGAAGCAACACTATCAATTTGGGAAAAATAAAAACCATGTCAACTGATGGTTCTATGACCAGTTACCATCTTTGGGACTTCCCTGACTAAAACACCCCTTCTTCTTCGATACCATTCCCCCATATGTGTTGTCTTCCTCAATCAGAAAATAAGTACTTCTAAAGGGCAAGAATTGCCTTATATTTTGTATTTGTATTCCTCTTATTTAGTATGGTACTTGGCTTAATAAATGCTCAATCATTCATCCATTCTTAGTGTTCTACTGAAAAGGGAACATAATTATAACTTTCTATACCACTAGACTGTTCTTGGTCAGACTGAAAGAGTTTCTCAGTGGAAAATCTTAGGTCATGTAATGCTTGGGCCCAGAAGTCCTCATATGTCAAATGAAGAGGTTCAGTGTTATGTAATTGGAAATCTTGTGCCTTTGAACTACATTTCCCAGGAGCCTACTGACTTCCTGTTGTTACATGCTGAAATAGACAGGGGATAAATAGGGTGGTCTTCTGTGGCTAGCTCTCTTCCTGGGTTGGGACATTGATGGAGTGGGCTGTTTGAGCAGATAGCCATGGACATGTGGTTTTATTTTGTTACCTTTTTATTCCTTTATTTCTAGTGATTATTATTAATAAATCTTATAAAATATAATATTGAAGTTATTGTATATTAATTTTAATTGTTATATTTGCAGTCTCTCTAGCTCAGAAGTTTTTTGATAAATCTTAATAAAGAGTTTATTGTGATAAATAATAGATAGAAAATACTTTGAAGACTTTAAAGTGTAAGACATGCAGACATATACTCCTAAATGTGAAGGTCTATGCTTATAATCCTTGCTCTTGGGAGAGGCTGAAGCTGGTGAACTACTTGAACAAAAAGTTTTGAGCTACAGTAGGGCTAAACTGAGTGTCTGCACAAAATTCTGTACCAATATGGGAAGCCTCTGAAAGTAGGGACCACTAGGTTTCCTAATAAAGATTGAAGCAACTTGGCTGAAGCAGTAAGGTCAGGACCTGAGTGGCTGGTGTACTTCTAACCTGGGGAGAGATAAGGAGACCTAGTCTTCAAAAAAAGGAGCTGTAAAAATGCTAACCATTATTATCATTAACTACAGTTTTTCTCTGGCTCAGTGAAATCAGTAGTTCTTATCTCAGGGGATTACCTGGGATATCTGAGGCTCCATATAACAAATGGATAAGAGGAAATAACGAACAATAGAAGGATGATCATTGAGTGAGAAAGATGTTGGTTCAAGAATGGCCTCTGACATGTACTACCTGTGTCCCTGGGCAAGTCATTTAATCTCTTAGTGCCCCAGGCAACCAGTAAAGATTATGTATTTCAGAGAAAGTGTTAATCTACATGGGAAGAGGGAGTTTCCTCACTGGGAGTTTCTTATACCAATGAAGTCACAAGGCTAGTTAAAAAAAAAAAAAAGGTTATAACCTTAGGCTATATGTAGAGACACTGTCCCACATGAAAGAGAGGAGTCCTGAGAGTGATTATATTTTTTCAAAAATTAGATTATTTTTTTCCTTCTAAATGAAGAACTACCTTCTTTCCCTCTTACTATCTCCTCTCTCCCCCATAAAGAAAACAAGAAAAACAGAATCTCCTGTTATGAACGTGCATAGCTAAGCAAAACAAATTCCCACAATGGACATGTTTAAAAATACATATGTCTCAATCTGTACTTTGAATTCATTACCTCTCTATCAGGGGGTGGGTAGCCTCCTGATTTCATCATGAGTCCTCTGCAATGGTAGTTGATCATTGGGTCACTACCCAATGACCCTTTCATTATCCTTTCCAATAGAGCAAAGAGAAGATGCTGAGTTAGTTTAGAATTGCTGCATTTCTAGTCTAGGAATTTGCAAGAGTGTAATGTTCTCACAGTTCAGTGCTTTGCCTCCAAATTCCCAAGGTCTGTGGGACATAAGACTGAGTTTCTAGACCTCTAACAGAAAGCTATTTGAATGATGAGGGGATCCTGCAAGTGACATTACAACACTCTTTAGGTTCCAGGGCTCAGGTCATTTGGCTTCCTCCTTTGTGTGGCTTCCTGAGAACCCAATGTCTCTGACAGATTTGGTAGGGGAGGAAGCTGGTAGCAAAATGTCTGACTTGGAAGTTTAAATAAAGACATTTAAACTCAAAAAATAACATGATGTCTTTTTCCTTCTTTTCTTGGGATCTTTTCTTTCTTTCTCCTAGAAGGCTGTGGTAGTAATAAAAAACAAAACTATCTACCATCAAAGAAGGAGCTGACGGAGTTTGAATCCAAACTGAAGTGTATCATTTTTTACTTTATCTCAATGAGTTTTTTTTTCTGGTGTAATTGATATGTGTCTTTTTTCACAACATATCAGACATGGAAATGTATATTGTATGGAAGAATATGTATGGCCTATATCATATTACCTGGCATTTCTGGGAGTGGGGAGGGAAGAAAGGAAATGAAGGAAATAATATGGATCATAAAATTTCAGAAAATGATTATCAAAAATGGTATCTACATTTAAAAATAAAATTTTTAAATTTGATACAATTTGTACTTAAAAAAATCCAAAACCCTTCCCTTCCATCTTGGAATCAATATTATGTATTGGTTTCAAGGCAGAAGAGAGGTAAGGGTTAGACAATAGGGATTAAGTGATTTCCCTAGAGTAACACAGCTAGGAAGTATCTGAGGTTAGATTTGAACCCAGAGGCTCACATCTCTGGGCCTGGCTTTCAACCCACTGAGCCACCTAGCTGCCCCCCTAATTTGTCCTTTTTTTTTTAAAGAAGAGTTTATTTAAGCCTGGAAGTAATAGAAAGCTACTAGAATTTAAGTAGGGGAATGCCACAATCCAACTTATACTTTAAGAAACTTAATTTGGCAGATATGCAACCCCCTCTACCAAAATACTAGTGTATTATAAGGAATGTGGGATCTGCTGCTCAAAGACCTGTGTTCAAATCTTGCTTCTACCACTTATTACCTATGGACAATGGGTAAGTCATATCACTTCTCTGATTGCTGGTTTCCTCATCTATAAAAGTGAGAAATTTAGACTCAATGCCTTTTAATGTCCCTTTCAACTTGAGATATTATGAAAGATATTCTTCTTTTCTTGTAAATTATTGTTATTAATTAGTTATTAATGTTGTTATTATTATGGATTATTCTGTTTTCTAGATGATGGCAGGGCAACTCTGTTTGTGATAGTTCTTTTTATCCTCTCTATTTGAGCAGAGGAAGTGCATGGAGCTAGCTCAGTAATTAGATTGATGGAAGGCACTAGGCATCAGGCTTCCTAACTGAATGATGCTAAGAGTGGGCTTACTGAATGGATAAATCATCTCAGTCTAGAATGCCCAAGAGATCCAATCCCAGATAAGCAGAGGAGTGTCCTGGGGGCAGAAGGCAACAAAGTCACCATGCCAGCCTCCTACCCCACCAAACTGGTCCTAGACCTCTGGGGTTCTCAGGAAGTCATGCAAAGGAAGAGGCCAAATGACCTGAGCCCTGGAACCCAAGGAGTGTTGTAATGCCACTTGTAGAATTCCCTCATCATTCAAATAGCTTTCAGCTAGAGGTCAAGAAACCCATACTTATGGCAATGTCCCATAGACCTTGGGAATTTGGAGGCAAACCAGCAAACTGTGAGAACATTAGTCTTGCAAATTCCTGAGCTAGAAATCTAGCAATTTGGAAGGCACCATGATGCATGCTCTTAGCCAGCAGAAAATCCTGAAGGCAGGTCTCAGAGACGGGATAATTTTCTGGAAATTTCCTTGGTACCACCCAGTCTTGGACTGTGGAGTTTGCTTTTATAGATTCATTTGTTTTCATATGCATATACATTCCTAAATAGAGAACAATCCTTTTCTCTTGTGAAGAACAATGGCTGACATGTATAATTTTATGGTTTCCAAAGTTCTTTACCAATGTGATCACATTGGGTTCTGGTAACAACACTTGTCTGATACGGTTTACCTTTCCTTCCAGATCTGTGATTTCATAGGTTGAAGGAACTTTCCAGGGGAAACTCCCTCTGTCAATGCAGATAATGATAGCAATAGCCAACATTTATATAGTATTTACTATGCTAAGTACTTTACAATTATTGTCTCACAACAACCCTGGGAGGAGGGTGCTATTATTATCCCCATTTTACAAATGAGGAAACTGAGTGAAGTTAAATGACTTACCTAGAGTCAGGTGCAGGACTAGTATCTGAAGCTGGATTTGAACTCAGGTCTTCTTGACCTTTGAAGGAAACCATGGAATCTGAGCCATGGGGGTGAGAAATTGGTTTATTCCTGGCAAGGGGGTATGAGGGGGAGGCAGTCAGTTATTGCAAAGACTCAGTGGTGGGAGGAATGTTATATATAAACAAAGGAATGGACAGTTTGGCTGGAGCTCAGTATGAGTAGAGAGGGAGAAATGTGTAATCAGACTGGAAAGGTAGGTTAGGGCAAATGATGAAAGATTTTACATGCCAAAGAAAGAAGTTTATATTTGATCCTAGCTGTAATAGGAAGCTACTGGAATTTATTGAGTTGGGGAGTGCCACAATGAAACTTATGCTTCAGGAAAATTCATTTGGCAGATATGAGAAAAACAGATTCGGGGGAGAAGAGAATTAAGGTAGAATTACCAAATAGGAAGCTATTACGATAGCCCAAGCAAGAGGTCATGAGAGCCTGAACTAGAGTGGGAGTGCTCTGAGAGGAGAGAAAGGGATCATTATTGAAGTTATTATAGAGGTAAGCATAAGATTTGGCAAAACAACTGATTGACTATGTGGAGGGAAGGAGAATAAGGAGTTAAAATAATGCTGGCATTATGATTCTGGGAGATTAGAAGAATTTAGAACTCAACAGAAATATTAGTAATAATAATAATGCTGTTCCTTTTCAGTCATGCCCTACTATTCTTGACCCCATTTAGGGTTTCATTGACAACGGTATTGGATTGGTTTGCTATTTCTTTCTTGAGTTCATTTAATGCATGAGGAATTTGAGGTAAACAGGGTTAAATGACTGACCCAGGATCATACAGCTAATATGTGTCTGAGGCTAATAAGATGACTCTTCTTAACACCAGCCCATTATTCTATCTTCTTTGTTACCTTGCAATGATAATACATATATTTTTGTAATTCAATGCAATATATGCATATATATTTATAATTTATAAATATAATAATAAAGTAGCTACAAATAGAAACATATAAATTTATATAGCACATACTATGTGCCAGACATTATGCAAAATGCCTTACAATGTTATTTCCTTTGATTCTTATAATAACCCCAGGAGACAGGTGAACTATAGGTTTGCAAAATGTTTTATGGAAAGTATCTTGACTAATCCTTGAAACAACCCAGTGATGTAGGTACTACATATATTATTATTCCCATTTTCTAGATGAAGAAACTTGGAGAGATTCATTCATGAGAGAATCATAGATGCAGAACTTTCAGGGAACTTAAAGGTCAATCAATCCTCTTTTGTGAAGAAAATGAAGCCCAGAGATTAAAGAAATTTTGCTTATGCAAAACTAGTATTCTCCACTAGTGGTATTCAAGTCCTTGGTCTTTCTTGATTCTAAATCATAAGAACATAGATTCAGAGCTGAAGGGTACCTTAGAGGTCATCCTCCTCATTTTGCAGGGAGGAAACTGAGGCAAAGATGGTTGACTTATCCATACTCCAATAGCTAGTAAGTTTATATATGAGGCAAGATCAAAATTCAAGTCTTCCTAATTCCATGTCCAGTTCTCTATCAATTATAGCAGTCTGCCTTTCCATTGAGCACAAATATTATGATTCATTTTTTAAAGATGAGTGAACTGAAGCTCAGAGAGGTTAAGATACTTGGTAACTCTCACAGGGTAGTAGAAGTAGAGTTAGGATTTAAAAAAAAAAAACCCAGCTTTTACTTCCAAGACTAGCTTCTACTACAACATCCTGATTTAACTATAGGAAAAAAAATAATCTTATGGTCTGCAGTATGTAACTGCTTGCAAGAAAAAGGAAAAGGGAAAGAGGGAATGGATGTCATAAGAAAGGTGTGTGTGTGTGTGTGAGAGAGAGAGAGACAGACTAGACAGACAGACAGAGACAGAGACAGACAAGGAGACAGAGAGACAGAGACAGAGGCAGAGAGAGTGTCTGTGTGTGAGAGAAACAAGGAGACAGAGATAGAGTGTGTGTGTGTTCGTGTGTGTGTGTGTGTGTGTGTGTGTGTGTGTGTGTGTGTATGTATGTGTTGGTAATCAAGAACTGGGTGCCATAGGTAATGAATCCTGGGGATCAAGTAATCTCAGGGTCCTAGGAGGTCAGGAGGCTCTCTACACCTCTAGCTAGAGCTCAGTGATCATGGAACTTTGGAAAATAATAAAACGAGGCAGCCCTTGGGTTAAGGGCAAGGGCTCCTGGCCCAGTTCCAAAGAGGAGCTGGAATCCCTGGGAAGCTGACCAAGCTTGAGCAAGGCTGAGGCCCAGGTCAGGATCTTTTTCAGGGGCCTGAAGGAAAGCTGGAACATTTCCAATCACCTCAGCCTAGCTCCATAGAACCATTTCTGTCACTGGTACACCTGTGGTAACTCCCAAAACACCTTCCCAAAGCCAGTTTGTGGACTAAGGTGGGAAAAAACAACAAAAACAAAGATAAAACCAGAAAGCAGGGATGGTTCTCTTACTATTCCTTGCCTTCCCACCCCTTTTATCTTTTGTCTAGATCCCAAAACAAATAGGTTTTTTAATCCCTCTCAGGTTCAATAAATATTTGTGGAATAAATGTATAAATGAAAGAGAAGTAATGTTGGGTCAAGAAAATCTCTTGAATGGCAATCAGAAGACCTGGGTTTTAGTCTTGCCACTACCATTGTTTAAATTTTGTTCACTTATCACTTATATAAGTCTCTTATCTTCTTTGGGCTTCAGTTTCCTCAACTGTAAAATAAGGAGATTTGGATTTGACATCTAATGTCCCTTCCAGATTTAAATCAATGATCTCATGACTTAAGTTTCCTCTTCTGTAAAAATGTATAGTTATATATACTCTCTTCACTCCCAATTCATTGGGTTATTGTAAAAATCAAAGTAAAAAATCAAAGAAATGGGGCAGCACAGTGAATAGAGCACCAGGCCAGGAGTTGACAAACCTTGGGTTCAAATCTCATCTCAGACACTTCCTAGTTGTGTGATCCTGAGCAAGTCAGTCACCTAACCACCATTGTCTTCCCCTTTCTCTGTCTTAGAACTGATACTAAGATAGAAGATAAGAGTTTATTTTTTTTTATTTTTATAAATCAAAGAAAAAATATATATGAAAGGACTTTGTAAGCTAAAGAGTGTTATTGTCGCAAACCCAAGGCTTCACCAGCATGTCTGAGTTAGGAGGGAACATGACAAATCTGGTTGGGAAACACATTAAAATGTTTAACCAGGTCCAGGGAACACATGTGACAGCCCTCAAGAGTTGGTTTGGGGGCATCCAATGACATTAGCCAATTCTGTTGTAACCCCTGAAGGAAGGAGGCAATGAGTGCCCATGTTGAAGGAAATCACTTGGGGACAGAATCCAAATTAGGATCTAAGGGCTGCATCATGAAGAACTTGAATCAAGGGGTGAATGGATCAGTTGACTCCTCTGTGAAAGGAAAAGAGAGTAATTTTCATTTGAGTGGTCTTATAGACCTCTGACAGGGCTAGCAGTCAACAGAGCTGGGTTATCAGCTTGACTTTGCTACTTGCTATTTGTATGGCCTTGGAAGACTCATTTAATCTCTCTCATATTTAATAATCGATGAGAAATTCAATTCAACTGAATTTGACTTAACATTTATAATAATAACAGAATGGTATATCATTCTGTAGCAATTTAAAGTTTGCAAAGCACTTTAGTTACATTATCTAATTTGGTCTTTACAGTAACCTTGTGAATTAAATGCTATTATTACTCCCATTTGGCAGATGAAAAAAAGTGAGACTGAAAGAAGTTAAGTAACTTGCCCAGGGTCACACAGCTAGTAAGTGTTGGAGGTGGGATTTGAACTGGTCTTGCTAACGTCAAGTTCAGCAGTTCATCCACAATATCACTTGACTTCTCTGTTAAATATGCAAATATTTTTTAAAGAGTTAAAAGTAGACAAAGATATGACGGTATTATTATTAATGTGTTGTATGTAGGATTGAGAACTAAAGGAACCTTTGAGGTCATCTAGTCCAACTCCCAATTTTTTAGATAAGGAAGCTGTGGCCAGCAAAGAAATTGACTTGGCCAAGGTTAAAATGAAAGTAAGTGTCAAAACCAGGATCCAAACTCAGGTCCCGACTGAAAATCCAATCCTTTTTCCTTATGGCTTTGGCCAAACCATCTTTATTCTAAAGGAAGTCCAGAACCAGGATCCTTCTGAATCCCTGAGATACTGGTCAGGTTCCTATAAAAGAATGATATGGACGTTGCTAATGACCTCCACTCAGAAATTATTTTTTGTTTTGTATTTAACTTTCAATGTCTACACTATCGCCTTCCACTCTCCTAATATAACAGATCTTTGAATCAGAGATTATTTCATTTTTGTCTTTGTGTTTGTGACCCTTAGCACCCAGAACAGTGCCTAGCCCAGAGTAGATACTTAATAAATATTTGTTGAGTGAATGAATAAATGAATGACCAAAAATCAAATTAGTTCCTGTCCTCTAACAGCTGATATTCTGTGGGGTAGGGGGTGGAGAAGAGACAAAATGTACTCAGAAAAGTAAATATAAAATACATTCCAAGTAATGACAATAAGGGTGGTAGGAAGGCAGAACACTAGCAATAGGGGGAGTCAGGATAAGCCTTCTGCAGGAATCAGCACTTGATGGAAGCCAAGGATTCTATGAGGCAGACTTGAGTAGGGAGCATATTCCAGGCATGGCTATAAACTCTACAAATGAAACTGGAATGTCATGTATAGGAGACAGCAGTGGGACCATTTTGTGTAGAACACAGAGTGTGACAAGAGTAATATATTATGGGCTTGGAAAAGTAGACTAATTCTAGACTGTGAAGGGTTTTAAAAGTTAAATAGGGCTTCCTACCTATGTGACACTGGACAAGTCACTTAATCCCCATTTCCTAGTCCTCACTGCTCTTCTGTCTCAGAACTGAAACACAGTATTGATTCTAAGATGGATGGTAAGGGTTTTTGTTAAAAAAAAATTCAATAGGGAAATTTGTATTTTATCTTAGCGGCAAGAGGTAGTCACTGAACCTTCTTGGGCAGAGGAATGACATGGTCTGACCTGTGCTTTAGGAATATGAATGTCAGCGGTGTGGAGAATGGATTGGAAAGGGAGTACTGCAGGCAGTGAGTCTAACTAGGAGGATGTTTCAAGTAGGAGGCTGTGAGGGTATGAACTAGGCTGATGGTTCAGTGAACAGAATGTATAATTAGAAAATCTCAAACCTTTGGACTCTGTCTCCCAGAATTCTTTTCTCATCCCAAAATTCCGTTTCCCTTCGTCTATATAGCATCATTACATATTGTAAATAAGTTTGTTGTAACCTGGTCTCTCGCTTTTTTTTTTCTTTTGCAAATGCGACTGTAAAAGCTGGTTTTACTCAGGCTTTTACTTTTGTCTTTTTTACTTCAAGTTATTATGAATAAATCTTATTAAATTTGATACTTAGAATTATCATATATTAATTTTTAAGCTTACAAAAAAGAAGAAGATGGATTTAAGTGGAAGTCTTGGCAATTGATTGGTTTTGTTGTGTGAGGGAGAGAAAAGAGTCAAAGATGACTTGGGATGTAAAAAGAGACTGTGGTAACTTCTGTTACTCAATTTAAGTTATTTGCGCCTGGGACCCTGACACTTTTACAGAATTGGTAAAACAATGTTACTGGAAAGTACCTTAGGGAACATCTAATCTTTTTCCCACTTCTTTCAGAGATGACAGAAATAGAGGATTAGGAGAGATGACTCACTCAATATCACAATTACTTTGAGACAGAATCTGAACTTGAAACCAAGTCTTCTAGTACTAGGTTCATTGTTTTTGTTTTTCTTTTTCCTGCTACAAACCTATGGCATGTGTGCTAAAGATGGCACACAGAGACCTCTCTGTGAGCATGAGTGCTGTCACCAGCCAGAGTTAGTTACTAGAAAAGCAGAGGGACTTGGGTAGAGTTGCTCCCCTCCCCCCTCCACCATGACTCCCCACCCCTCTGCTTAGCAGCTTAATGGAAGTGCTTTTATTCTCTCTCCTGAGCAGAGCAGCTGGACCACTCCCCTCACTTTCTCCCTCCCCTATCTGGGGTAAGGTGGGGGTGTGGGGCTCTTGGTCCCTGGGGTGGGGTGGGGCATTGCATGCATAATGGGGTTTGGGGATGGGGCATGGCACACAATCTCTAAAAGGTTTGCCATCACTGTGCTATACCATAGTTGCCTCAGAACCTAGCACAAAATAGGGGCCCAGTAAATTATTTGAATGATTGAATGATGAATACAGATGTAAAAGCTAAGTTAGAGTAATTGCCCAAGTCCAATGGTGCATATCTCTCACCAGCAATTCCTGTATCCCAGCCATTTCCAGTTCATGTTACAAAATGATTAAATTCCTTTCCTTTGGTCTTTTTGTAATGGAATAGAAACTTGCATTCAGGCCTGAGAAAGTAGTTGAGTTTGTTTGGAATGCAATTGCAAAAGAAGTTACAAGATCTGAGCAAGAGTGCTGAAATACAGTGATGTTGATAGCATTTGTTATTTTTGAAAAAAAAAATGACTCATTCTGAGAAACACTAACAGGCTAACAGAAATGTTGACTTTGTTAAATGTATGTCTAACCTCTGAGCCCACTAGTAAGAAAAACAACCCCTCCTTCCTTTGTTGATGTGTCTCTGTGTGTGTGTATTTGTGTGTGTGTTGTGTAGTGAGACACAGGGGGGGGGGAAAGATCTTTAAAAAAGTAGCACCAAATTACTTATATAGCACTTAGTCCTTTTCTTTCTTTTTTCTCCTTTTCAAAGAATCACTGTAGAACTCATCTCATTTGGTTCCTTACAATATTTCCAAGAAGTCAGCAAGACAGATATCATTGATTCTATTTATAAAAAAATGAAACTGAGGCCCCAGGGGTTAAGTGACCTGTCCAATCTGGCACAATTTGACCTTCTTTGTTTTAGACTATGATTGTGACTTCTAGCCTAGTATTCTCTCCAATATAACAGAGAACCAGACAGCTCTATTTGTGAATATTTATCTTTAAATAGATCTCCTTTGAATTTACTCTAAAAGAAATTTGCACTCTTTTCATCCACTCATCATTTTCTAATTTTGAACACAACTATCTATCTATGTCTATCTATCTATCTATCTATCTATCTATCTATCTATCTATCTATCTATCTATCTGTCTGTCTATCTGCCTGTCTATTCCTCACCTCCTAAAAGACTGACTGGAAGTTCTGTGAGGGCAAGGACCAACTGAAACATTTTATAGAATCATAGAATCTCAGAAGGAAATTCACAAACCAGCTAACCTAAACATAACTGACATAAAATCCCCTCTACAACATATCTGGTAATTTGTCAGCTGATTTTTGCCTGAAGACCTCTAGTAAGGGGGAAGCCTGATATTTCTTGTGGCAACTCATTCCATTTTTAGATAGTTCTAATTATTAGGAAATATTGTTTCCTTTATATCAAACCCAATCTGCTTCTTCAATGCCACTGAGTTTCATCATTTAGGTATACAGCAATATAAGTCCAATTCCTGTTCTATTTGGCAAACCTGTGAAGACTTGATAATCTCTCATCTTCTCTTCTTCGGGCCCAACATTTCCAAGTTCCTTAGCTGGTCTTTATATAGAGTGAATCTTCTTCTGTGTCATCTTAGTTGTGCTGCTTTAAAGAGAGCCTGTAAATTTTCATTACATTTTAAAGAAAGATTGTTGGTGAGTATTGGTATGCTTCAGTTTACAAAAGAAATTCTTCTTCATCTCTCTCATCTTTTGGGGAATACTACCTGTGCTGTCACACAGGCTTTTTATGTGAATCAATGCTATCCCCTGACTATTTGGCTTAGTGAATAGAAAGCCAGACTTGGACAAGAGGTCCCAAGTTCAAATCTGACCTCAGGCACATCCTGGATAACCCTGGGCAAGTCACCTAACCCCAATTGTCTAACTCTTATGATTGTTCTGCCTTCAAATCTATATTTAGTATTGATTTTAAGACAGAAAGGAAGGGTTTAAAAAGGGTATCCCCTGGTATAATATTCTAAACAAATAGTTCTTAATGATAGTCTGAAAGGCCTACAATCAAAAATTTTAATGGTCTCTTAAGTAATAAATAATTGCCAATTGGGTTATAAATATATCTTACTTTTGTGACATCCAGAAAATGCCTGTTTAAAGCATTATAGAGTTCTATATGCAAAGATTTAAAACTATAACAATAATGTATTTAACTATTTTGGTGTTTATATGGAGATCATATAAAACTGAATGCTTCTGACTAAGAAGCACAATGTTCTTGCAGTTACTCAACCTATCATCAAATTGTTTTCAAACTGCCACAAGTGATTAACATTCAAATTCAAACCTATTCCCAATAGATGGTCAGACCCCCTGCACAAACTCTCCTTTGCATTCTGTACCCTGAGATAGTGTAGCTGCCTTTGTTAATCTTGTAATCATACTTCATCAGCTGTGGAATCCTGTGATCAAGATGTTAACATTTACATTCTTGCAACACAAATATCATGCTGATTGAAAGCCATGATTGTTGAGCATCACTTTACAAGTTTACATCTTTTTTTTTAACATTGGAAGGAAAATGTTTTATTCTTATTTAACAAAAAATAAAATAATGGTTACAAGAGATCAGAATAAAAAAGAAAGGAAAAACTTAATAATTATATTCCATATTTCTTAATAGTTGAACAAAATGCTAATAAATTTTGCTTCATTTGCATGAGGGAGGCTAGCATTAACATCACATCATTATATTATTATTCAAAATATTCTTCACTTTAACTGATGATCTAATGATCTATTACAACTGCAATTCTTACTACTTTGTTGGTTGGCTTCAGACAGACCAAAAATTTTGCCCCAAATGAACCATTTTATTTCTCATGTGCCTATAACAATAAGGTCTTATCTCTGCTGTTCACATCACCTAACTTGTTCCTTAGACTTCACTTCAGGGCTCAGTCCTACAGTATTTTTTTTCTCCTACCTATCCTTCATTTTGCTGCCCTCTCTTCCTACATTCTCTGTCCCTCCTACCCCAATCTCTGCCATTGCTCAATAATTAGAAAAGGTTATTATGTCTTTACAAGTTTACATCTTGAAACCACTATGGACCATCACAAATGTTTTGAAGAAACAAGCTTTATATTGCCCCTACTGGCAATATTAAGGCTACTTTACAATTTGAATTAATCCTCCATTTATTCCATCTGGAGGGTTTTCAAATGAATGGTTTGGGATGAATACTGATCAGCCATTCAGTAGCATTTCTGTAAAAGTGTAGCTGTAAGCCAGTGGGTAGCAGAGAAGAAAGTTATATGTGATGAAATTCTTTCCTCATATATGAACATTTAAAAAAAATAACCAAGACAAAAACAAAGCAATAAACCTGTATGCAAAAATGAACTTTAAGTAATTTATCATTTTATGCAATTCTTGTTGTTAGCTAGTAGAAAAAAACTATTATTTTATAGGAAAACTAGATATTTATTTTTTATATTTTTGTTAGGGATTTAATAATAGAAATGAATCTCCAACTAAGCAAAGTTCTTGTAAAATTCTCCTACCATTTTCTACCATGTATTTGTGAGCAAACATTTTCACTTTATCATTGTTTTAAATCAAAAGATAGAAACGAAGTCAATGCAGGACCAGGTATAAGACTACATTTGTCTGGTATTGAACCAAATATGGCAAATCTTTGTTCAAATTTAAAAGACCAATATCCCCTAAATTTAGAAATGTTTATGATAATACCTTCCAAGTTGTAATTTATTTAATTAAAATGTTACTTGCACCCAACCAAATTCATAAAATAAAAAAAATTAATATGAAGTCATACAGATAATAGTTAGCACATGAGGTCATGCTGGACTACTTATTGTAAAGCTCTCATAAAATATTGTCTCACAAAGGATGTCTCACATAAAATATTTGTAATTACTTTTAATTAGTTTTATAATTTTATATTTAAAGTTTTTGTAATTATAGGTAGGGTAAAATTTTTATAAGTTGGTTACCTTAAAAGAAGGTTAAAAAAAACTCAAGCATTTCAGCAACTAACCACTGTAAGAGATGGGTCCCTCCTTACAGAGGACTAATAAATAAATATACATTTGAAAATTAACATAACAGAACTAAGCTTCTTTTAAAAGGAATTAAGGAAAAACCATTTATTTAAAATATCATATTTGCCAGACACTGTATTAAGCATTACAAGTATTTCACTTTGTCTTCACAACAACCCTGAAAAGTAGGTGCTATTATTACCCCCATTTTATAATTGCGGAAACGGAGGGAAATAGAGGTTAAGTGACTTTCCCAGAATCATGCAGTTAGTAAATATCTATGGAGGAATTTGAATTCAGATCTTTCTGACTAATCCCATGTGACCTTTGGCAAGTCACTTAATCCCAATTGCCTAGCATTTACTGCTCTGCTGTATTAGAACCTATAGTTAGTGTTGATTCTAAGACAGAAAGTAAGGGTTTAAACATATATATATTATTTTATATTATATATACATAATGCTATGTAAGTGTGAGATAATTATGGATAACTTTTAAGCTTGAAGCAGCTCGGACATCTACATTCCTTTGTAGATTTCCCTATCACCCATGAAGTATATGATATTTTATAACACCCATTTTACAAATGGGGAAATGGAAGCCTGAAGAAGTCAGATGAGTTGCTTAAAACGACTAAATGAATAAATGTCAGAGGGTAGATGAAGTCATCCTTCATACTCCAAGTCCAGCATTATTCCCTCTACACCCCAACTGTCTCCATTTAGAGCAGGGACTTCTTTTTTTTTTATCTCTTATTGCTTTTCTCTGTATGCCCAGGACTTAGCAGAGTACCTAGTACATAGTAGGCACTTAATTGATGCTAGTTGACTGACTTGACTATTGTTATTAAGTCATCCATGTTGATACCTCAGAGGGGAAAAATACCTAACAACAACAAAATCTTTGTTCAGCTCCATGAAACAGATTTTACTTTCCAAACTGATTTTCATCTTCTTGGTGGATGTCCTTAGAGTCTTCAGAGGGGTTTTTGCCTGTGAAAAATTGCCACATGTTAGTGAGGTATGTGGGATTCATCAAATAATATTGCTGGGGGCAACTAGGTAGCTTGATGGAATGAAAAGCTGGTCTTGAGATGGGAGGTCCTGGGTTCAAATTTGCCTTAGGCATTTTCTAACTGTGAGTTCCTGGGCACACCCCTTGCCTATCCCCTTACCCTTCTTCTACCTGCAACCAATATACAATATTGATTCTAAGAAGGAAGGTAAGGTTTAAAAATATTTTATTGCTAAGTGCCTTATCTACTAGCAGCCCAGAGTTCTCCTTACCGTAAGAACAATCATTTAGCATCAGAGACATTTGATCATTACTGGTCCCTGGTGATCCCCCTCTGGACCAAATGCTTTTCTCCAGGTCACTGTGACTCAGAACTGGAATAGCTCTACTGACAGATGTGCCGTAGTTGCTTCAGCTATACACGGCATCGAAAAACAGGACTTGGTATTATCCAAAGCTCTGCTTATGTCAGAACCTAACATGTTTTTTCAAGTTTTTGAAAATTTTATTTAATTAATTAATTTAGAATATTTTTTCATGGCTACATGATTGATGTTCTTTCCCTCCCCCCTCTTAGTCCCCTCCCATAGCCAACATGCAATTCCACTGGGTTTAAATGTGTCATTGATCAAGACTTATTTCCATATTATTGATATTTGCACTAGGGTGATCCTTTAGAGTCTACATCCCCAATCACATCCCCATCAATCCATGTGATCAAGCAGCTGTTTTTCTTCTGTAGAACCTAACTTCTTAAACAAGTGCAAGCAGACCAGCAGAAGGCCATATATTTTATGTGTATATGACCTTGCTATGGGGAAAGTGGGCAGTTAGGTGGCACAGTGACTACAGCTCTGGACCTGAAGTTAGGAAGGCTTACATTCCTGAGTTTAAATCTGGCCTCAGGCACTTACTAGCTGTGTGACCCTGGGCAAATTACTTAACCCTATTTGTCCCAGATTCCTCACCTACAAAATGAGCTGGAGATGACAAGCCACTTCAGTATCTTTGCCAAGAAAAACCTAAATGGAGTCACGAAGGGGACATGTCTGAAGGCAACTGAATCACAATGGAAATAGCAATCAGCTACCAGCTTTCACCCACTTAATGGTGTTTTCTCTGAAGTCTGAGTGACCTCTTCAGTTTTAAATCCAGAAATTGATATTATGGGGACTTTTGATGTTAATGTGATGTATATGTGATGATTTCTGCCCCTCAGTGAAGACAGAAGAATCTTTATTAAGTGCCTTCTATGTGCCATGAACTATGTTAGGCACTTTACAAATATTATTTCATTGGATGGCTCCCTCCAATGGTTCCATATTACTGCCAGGATCAAATACAAAATCCTTTGTCTTTTAAAGCTCTTTTCAGTTTAGTCCCCGCCTACCTTTCCAGTCTTTGGCATTCTACTACCTTCTATGGATGCTATATTGACTATCCTCAACCTTGTTTAATCCACCTGTTGTGGGCAGCTGACAGGCCTCAAACCCATTGGTGACTTAGAGAGGGATGTGAAGCCTTCCCCCAGCAGAATGGACAGAAGAGATCAATTTGTTCCAAGGACAATGAAGGCAGCTGAAGCAGGCACTGTGGAGTTCATAGACCTTGGTCAGACATCGGAGAAGCCAAGGTTATCCATTTCATCCCAAGCCATCATCAGTTGTCCTGACTTTTGTTTTGCCACTGGGTTTCAATGATTCTGGAAATACAGCATATTTCAAGAAGGTTCTGAAAAGTTCTAAGGGCCTTGGAACTTAAGGGGTCCTAGAAAAATTTCAGAGAATGAGGCTGGCAACTTTGTGCAACTGCTCATTTAAATCCAATTCATGCACAAGTCAAAACATCCATTTATGATGTCATTGGTCTTCTTAGAAATGAAAGACAAACAAGAATGAATGCTTTGATCTAGCTATATTGGCATACCTTCTGATGCTTGCATATAACACTCTATCTCCCATCTCTGTGTATTTGCACTGGCTATTGTCCATGCCTGAAATGCATTCCTTGTCAACTCTGAATCTTAGAATCCTTGGGTTCCTTTAAGCTTTAGCTCAAGTACTACCTGCTCCAGGAAACCTTTCCCTCAGGTGGTATCCTTTTAAATATCTACTCTGTATTTACAAAATATGTTCTGTTTCATATATCTTAGAATGTGAGATCTTTGAGAACAAGGCCTTATTTTGCTCTTTCTTTGAATCCCCAGTCTTAAAAAAACGCTTGATACATACATACATACATACATACAAAGAATAGCCTAATAAATGCTTGTTATCTGATTGATTCATATATAAGGGCAAGAATATGTACTGTAGATATATGAGGAAACTTTTAAAGCATCAGTTCATTATTTCATCTCATTCTTGCATTGTGGTGAGGGAGTATATAGGAGAGAAATGTAGCAAGAAGGTTCTAACAAGTTATGAGAGCCTTGGGACTCTAGGGGTTCTAGAAAAACTCCAAAGTCATATCTGTGGGTTTCTGAGCGGTGGTATTGCATTGCTAGCCAGGCTCAAAAGGCAGTTGGGAGAAAACCCAAGAGTTCGTCTTGTCTTGGGCTCCTTGGAGCAGGGAGGGAGAACTACTTTTAGCTGTGAAGTTACACAAAATCTCTCAATCCTTCTCTACCTGAGCAGCAGAAGATCTTATCTCTCAACTGGTGGCAAATCTTTAGGATACGGACTCTCTTTTTCTCTTAGGGGAACACAGAGCTTACTTCTAAAGAAGATTCCTTGGTTCAAAGCCTCAAGATCTGTATAGGGAAGATACCTAGGGGTTTTCTTCCCACCTGCCCGTCCTATTTACCTTTCAACTCTTTATATCTAAATAAATTAGACATCTTGATTTTAATAGAAACTTGAATCAGATTCAAATGTATTAGGAGGGGAAACTTCAAACATCATTTCAAAGAAGGAGGCTGAGGGAAAATCTTACTTACCCTTTTAGTCTAGTCAAACTGACTCCATTGGTCAACAGTTTAACTTGGGGAAAGGGGAGGAAGAAAGGAAGTGTTACCTTATATTGATTCCCCAATTAGCTGAATGTCGATTACATCCTTCAAAGTCCCCTGCTATCCTCTGGGGTTCCTTCTGCTCTTCTTCTGAGACATTTCTTCAAAATTCAGTTTTTTCATTGCTTTTGGTCATTCCCTTGTTCACAGTACCAAGAATATTTTGCTCACTATTTTCCATATGGTTATTTCCATTTTATGAGGGACAGGGGGTTGGGAGGTGGGATAGTTGTTAGACTAAGGTATAGAGAGGGAACAACCATGGAATGAAATTCCCATCTTTCTATCTGCCCCAGGGGCAGATAAAATTTCATTTTCAGTTTTTAAGATAACTTTACTATTATTTGCTGTAAGTTTAATTCAAATAAATTCAAGCAACCTGTATAATGAGCAAGTATATATATGCTCATTAATGTAACTTAGTATATTAAATACCTATTTTATGTATATCACATATTTTGTCTTAGACATCAGGGATTATATTTGACTAAAGCACAGGATCTATTTTAAGGCTTTAACAAGAGAATGAACTGTAACAAAAACAAGGCATTATAGGTACATTACAGAGGTATAGACAAAATGTTTTATAAGCAATAAGTGAGAAAACATCTACTACCATGGAAAAAGATGATTGTATTTGAGTTTTGTTTTAAATGATATGGTCCTACTTCAAATACTGGCACTACTCAAAATTACCATGATCATTAGCCTGATGTGGAGGAGAAAAGTGTAAGTGATAGTCTTTTGTGTTCTGGGACCACAAAGAATCTAGATTTACTAGGTCAAATTTAAAAAAAAAAGCAATAACCTTACCTCTTGGAAGATCAGTCAGTGCCATCAACAATAACAATAAGAGTACCAACTAGGTCATCCAAAGTGATAATATAAAGGGGACTTCATTTTCCCTAAGATTGTTAGGGTATCTGTGGAGGCTTGGTAAGAAACTGAAACACTGGTGAATTGGGTTCTTGCAATATAAATGACTTGACCATGTGCCCAAGAACCTTGGCAATAGAAGAATCCCCTAGGCCACTGACACTGTTTCTAATTCAGTCCTCAGAGTCGTTCAGAAATACAATCCTTATGGAGAAGGGGCCAATCATTCCCATATCACCACTACAACCACTGGTCAGCTACCACTGATTGTTCAGTAAGTCCAAGAGTTGTGAGAATAGTAGTATCCTCAGACCAACTGCTCTAGTTCCAGTTAGACCTCCATAACCAGGCCATAGAAACAACGTTTGTGGAAATATAACCTGACAACTGCCTCTGTAGATACTACAGACCCTACTTCCTAAGTAGCCACAACTACTAAAGACTCAGAGAAGAAAGTTCTCATGATCGAAGCCCTTGATATTATCAAATGTTTACACATCAGAAACTGATTAAATCTTGTTAATAGAAATGATATTTGCTTTTCCTTTGCACCATAAAGACTATGAGGTCTTACCATCTGTCTTGCAGCTGAAAAATTCTATTTACATAAACACACATATATATATATTGTAAGGATTTAAAATTAAAGGGTTGGACTAAATTTATCAGAGTGTAGTTGCCAGGAATTAATTCCAAATGATTTTTTAGCAATTTATTTATACAATATAGAAAGAGTAAAAGTAGAGAAATGAGAAAGAGGACAGAGTAAGAAATCTAGCTTAATGAGCTAGGCTATTTACTTAAGCTCTGGCTTTACTCCAGCAGGGATCCAGAAGCCTCAGCCAGAGGACCTAGGGGTCAATTAAACAAGGGTTTTAGCCATGAAGTCTCCTCTAAGACAAGGGACCCCTCCAGAGGCTAGTACCTCCATGAAATTAGGAAAGAAGTTAGCCTTTTCACTCATCCATTTGGTAGTTCAAAGGGAGGGATTTAAGAACAGTCTCACCAAGTCTAAGGTCTTAGGTGCAATAAGCAGATTCTTTACCAGTCTCTAACTTAAACTCAGAACTCCAAAGAACAAAGAACTGCCCCTCACAAGAAGTTGTAACTACTTTTAAATACACTTCTTTGGGTCACTTCCTGTGCCTTCCTCTACTTGTACGTGGACCAATTATAGTCTGTAGTTTTGCTTAGGACTGCCCAGGGGGAAGTCAGTGGATTCTGATTTGTCACCCACTTTCACACACCTCCTCCACTTAAGGATAACTGGGCTACATATGCTATATATACATACATATATGCTATATATAAGAGATCTATTATGTAAACTTAAAGCCACAATAATTTGTACCCCAGATGACTCTGTCATTAAAATTACCTGAGGAATCTTTAAATTTGCTCCCTGTACTTCTCTCAGAGAGCCAGGAAATGAAAGAGCCTCCTACCTTTGAAATACCAGCTGATATACATACATCTCTTTGGGCCACATCTTCTTCCAATGCAGGACTACTTAAATCAGCTGTTCCTATTCATATTAAGACAAGAGGTAGGCCAGCTCCCTCCATTCTTCAGTACCCTCTATTAAAAGAGGCAATTGAGGGAAGTACCCCAGTAATAAATTCATTAATTGAGCAAGGAATAATAATTCTATGTAAATCAGAATAAAATACACCTATTTTGCCTGTTAAAAAGCCAAACTTAGGCCCAGATGTAAAAGTGACATATCAATTCATTCAAGATTTAAGGGCTGTAAATAATCATGCCATCAACAAATTTGCTAATCCATGCATAAAAATGGTCACATTGGTACTCAGGGTATCATGGACTCTGTTAAAAGAGTATGGATAGCCCCTGGTACAACTACTATAGTTTCTAAAATGTGTACAGTCTGCTCTATCTGCCAGGCATATAACCAACATGCCTTTCCTGGCAAAGCTTTTGGTGGGAGTTCTCTGGATTACACACCTTCTGAGCACCTGCAAATTGATTTTGTAACAATGCCAAAGGCTGGACATTATAAATTTTGTCTAGTCATAGTGGATCAACTGACTAGATGGTCAGAAGCATTTCCTACTGCCTGAGTCACAGAGGCTTTTGTTACCAAGATATTTTTAAAAGAGATTATTCCTCACTTTGGCCTGCCAGCACATATTGATTTAGACAGGGGAAGCCATTTTACTGATTCAGTTTTATCTCAGATATATTATTGTTTGGGGATAACTTCCAAATTCCATGTACCATGCCATCCCCAGAGCTCAGGACAAGTTGAAAGAATGAACAGAGAACTTAAATTATGATTGACAAATTATGTACTGAAATACATTTAAAATGGCTTGAAATTCTCCCTCTCACCCTATTTTATCATAAAAACAGGCCTAGGGGAGATTTACAAATCTCACCATATGAGATGCATTTTGGACACCCCCCTATATGGGCTAAGTCTTTTTCTCCTGCATATACATCACTATTAAAGGGAGATACTTCTATTGCTTCTTATATACAGGAATTACAGCACAAACAGGGTGAACTTCATGAATCCAGAGATGCACTACAAGCAGGACCAATAGACTTTTCACTTCATGATCTGAACCCAGGACACAAGACGTACATAAAGAATTTCTAGCATACTGAAGCAACTCAGTCTCCCTCGGAAGAGCCACTTCAAATGTTGTCAACAACTCCAACAGCTATAAAAATTGGAGAAAAGGACTCTTGGATTTATTGCTCACATGTAAAGAGAGAACCTTCTATTGAAACTGATTGACTGTAACCTGTCACATGTATTAGAGATAATAGTCCATAGACAAGTGGACACTGTTTTTTGGGAACACATTGAATTCCTGATTTTTTATTTTATTATTGCTTTTCTTTTGCTTTTAATAGAATATTAGATTTTTCCTTTTCTTATTTCTTGTACTTAAAGTACATATGATCAATATTAATTTTTTATTTATAGTAATATAAGTTTAATATAAATTTACTCTAATATTAATGCATACCCAAAAGCTTTAGACTATGGAAACGTTCCATTTATTGATAAATGTTATGGGACTATGATTAATATTTGCATCTGATTCCAGGAGAAGGAATCAAAAGAGTCAATATAGAGTACAAAGAAGCACAAAGTCAAGGAGACCAAACAATCCAGATGGAATTGATGAGAATCTGCACAGTGCCTAGAAGCACAAGGTCAAAGAAGAGCAACCAATCCCAGTGGGATTGATGAGGATTCCGCTCCAAGACAGAGGACTTGTTTGAGGTTCCAGGTTGCAGTTGTTTGACATATGTCAGACACAGTCCTTCCCCACATTTGGACAAGTGCTGAAGTTTGGCTATTGTCCTGACTCCCCTTATCCATAAGAGTGAAGGTAAAATCAGACCAGGGAATAATACTTTCATTTTACATGAAAATCTAGTCCTTTTTTCTCTCTTATAAGTATGGCAATTTCCTGTAGTCTTGGCTGCAAATGGGTAAGTGCAATATTACTGAATTTTGTCCTACAGATTTATGGGACAGAAATTTACTTTAATTGGTCCCTAATACAAGGGCTTGTTATGAATTTATTCTTGCTTACTCAGAAATTTATATATTGGGAAGATTGGATTTAGCTATCTCCTGATTATAACAATGAAGATACT
Source organism: Monodelphis domestica (assembly GCF_027887165.1). NCBI lineage: Eukaryota > Metazoa > Chordata > Mammalia > Didelphimorphia > Didelphidae > Monodelphis > Monodelphis domestica. The sequence goes on along the minus strand of NC_077229.1, from coordinate 135,182,009 downwards.
TATCTCTTTCTTTATTGTGAAGATAAAATTGTAACCTACTGATTTTAACAATGAAGGTACTTAGTTCTTCCTTTATAATGAAGCTAGAATTGTAAGCTAAAATTTATTTTTAGATTTTAAATACAAAAAGGTGTTGAGTTCACAAAAGGTGAACTTAAAAAAAGAGGTGTTAAGTAACCCCAAAAGATATAATCTAACCAAAGAAGGTGAGAACTAAAGAATGGGCAGTCTTGGAGAAAAACATCTGCTGTGATTGGTAGACGTGAAAATTTAGAGGAAGTGACACAAGAGAAAAAGATCTTTAAAAAGAGGTCCAAAAGGCCAAATCATTCATTCAGATTTAGACATTCGGAGAGTCAGTCATCTGGGCTTGAAGTGAAGGATGGAGGAGCAACTGGAAGATCAACACCCAGACTTCTTTTAGACTGTTACTGTTGGTTAGTGAAAAACTGACTTAGTGACCCCACCTTTCTGGAGGTGTGAAGCCACAAGGAAAGGTCTAACTTCCTGAGACTCTTTTACCCTGGCTGGGACTTAGAATTTCTAACTGGTATTAGAAGAAGCCAGAGTTTTCTCTCTCTCATTCCTTAATATCTTCCTTTTATTGTAAATATTGTAAATAAACTACCATAAATTCCATTTACTTAAGTAATTCATTTTGGGAATTAGAAATTAAGTCCCTGGTGACCACCTGATTAATATATTCTCAGTCCAACCATAATTTAAATTTAACAATTTATGTATAGATTTTTGATATTTTGATTCTGATTTTGCATTTCTTCTTTCTCCTAAAGTTTAATTTTTATTCTATTTGTTTTTTCTTTATATGTTTTTGGTTTTTATTTTGATAATTGGCTCAGACACCAAATAATTCAACCATGTATCCTTAGTTGACCCAGATGTTGATCATCACCACCCTCGGGGAGGATTGTATATATTTTTAGAAAATCCACAATTTAAAATTTTGTTTGATAAAAATTTCAGGGAAAGAATCTTGCTAACTCCTTGAATCCAGAGAATGAACTGTTTGGAGAAAGAAGCCTACAGAAACCTATACTACATCAAGAAGGTCCAGAATGAATTTTGGGTTCAATTGTTTGAACTGAAGGGGGTTGAAATTTTATTTTGAATGTAAACTTTTATGCCAAAGGGGACTACCCCCACTTGGCTTTCTGTCAGAGTGCCTAGAAAACATTGCTTTCTCTCTTCTATTTCCATCTTATCTCTAACTATTGTAGTTTCTTCTTAAAAGGTGCAATATTATATGCACCACTAGTTAGAAGATTTTTAGGGGTACAAAATGATTATGTCAAATGATCAATTGGGAAGACTAGTCTCCTAAATGATCACAGGGGGAATATGTGAATTTGGGATTAACTCTCTCCTGCCCATTTTTAGATTTAATCACCAGAAGCATATATACTCCACTTATCCTTAAGTAGGGGAGGTATATGACTCATGTGTGCAAAAGTGGGTGATGAATCAGAACACACTGATTGCCCCCTGGGCATTCCTAAGGAAAACTACAGACTATAATTGGTCTATGATTGAAGTGCCTCTATTTTCTTCAGCTTGGACAGGCCCAACCAGCTCTGAAAGTCAGAACTTATTTTAGTTTCCTTTCTACAACATACAAGTAGAGGAAGGCACAGGAAGTGGTGCAAAGAAGTATATTTAAAAGGAGTTACAACTTCCTTTGAGGGGCAATTCTTTGTTCTTTGGAGTTCTGAGTTCAAGTTGGAGACTGGTAAAGAATCTGCTTATTGCACCTGAGACCTTAGACTTGGTGAGACTGTTCTTAAACCTCTCCCTTTGAACTACCAAATGGATGAGTGAAAAGGCTAACTTCTTCCCTGATTTCCTGGAGGTACTAGCCTCTGGAGGGTTCCCTTATCCCTTGGAGGAGACTTCATGGCTAAAACCCTTGTTTAATTGACCCCTAGGTCCTCTGGCTGGGGCTTCTGGATCCCTGCTGGAGTAAAGCCAGGGCTTGAGCAAATAATCTAGCTCATTAAGCTAGATTTCTTACTCTGCCCTCTTTCTCATTTCTCTACTTTCACTCTTTCTATATTGTATAAATAAATTGCTAAAAAATCATTTGGAATTAATTAATGATGGGAGGTTCTGGTTTCAAATCTGGCCTCAGACACTTTTTAGCTTTGTGAACCTGGACAAGTCACTTCACCCCCATTGCCTAGCCTTTATCACTCTTCTGCCTTGGAACCGATACATAGTATTGATTCTAAGATGGAAGGTGTGTGTGTATGTATATATATATATATATATACATACACGCACATATATACCCTTACCTCTTGGAAATGTTTCAGTGCTGATGACATAGTTTTCCAAAGCAGAAAAACCATAAGAAATAGATTTCTGTGAAATAGAGTAAGGCATGGACACTTTCATAATGGGTCCATAATGAAATTGAAATCAAATCTCATTCACTAAAAGGAGGGCTTCATGCTGCTTTTTCTTAATAGAACCATTATTTCCAAGAAAAAAGATCCATTTTTGGTCTGTATATATATATATATATATATATATATATATATATATATATATATATATATATATATATATATATATATATATATATATATATATATAAAAATACATGTATAGATAGGTGGACACACTTTAGTCTCCTCAAGGCAAGATGCATTGAGCATAATGCTTCCAAGGAGAAAACTGTGGCAGGGCACAGAGACATCTTAGCAATCTGAAATCAAAGCTTAATTTGAAAAACACGTTTAAAGCAATTAACACCTATCAGTCTTAATACCTGAAAAATGTACCATAAGTCATTTGGAAAGAATACTAAGAAAAACTGGTAGAAAATGAATGAAACACAGGATCTATCACCCTATAGACTACTATAGAAAGATTAAACTTCCTCACCAAAAAGGAAAAAGAGGGTCAATTGATTCTTTTTAGGGAGAGAGTTCCCAGACTGGAGTCAGGAAGTCTGGAGTTCAAATTTAACCTCAGTCCCTTACTAGCTTTTTGAAGCTAGGCAAATTGCGTGGTTTCTGTATGTCTCTGGTTCCTCCTCTGTAAAATGGGGTTGATAAAATAAGCACCTGCCTCCTAGAGCTGTTTTGAGGATCATATGAAATAATATTGGTAAAGTGCTTAGCATAGTACCTGGCATATAGGAGGTACTTCATAAATCTTGTTTTCTCCTCTTTCCCTTCTCAGAAATATGATAATCAGGTTAAAATATTCCAAAGTAATAATTTTGTAGCAAGAGGCATCATTTCACTGGACAATAATAGAGGCTGACAAAAGGAACACACTATTGTATCTGTCAAAAGTAACCGAGTGTTTTCTCTCCAGATGGAGCCTAGGAAACAGTAGCCAAGAGAGGCATCACAAGGTCCTCTGTGTGTGACATCTGCATGAACTCAGCCAAAATTATTTCAATAAGGAAGTGTTGAGCAAACATATGAGTCACATGGATTTGTTCAAGGATACAGAAAGGTTTATAATGGCCACTGGGGATAAGGCCACTGAGTCTAGAAATGACTGAAGCGTTATACTTGAGAACCTCCCCTTTAGGGATCAGTTCAGATTTTGCATGGAATTGTTGGAAGCTGTGCCACATATAACTCAGCCTCCTAGTTTGGCATCCATTGAACATCTAGGAGGACTTGGTCTGGTGGTTAGAATCAGAAGCTTGTCATCTTTCATGGACTGACAGATAGCAAACTCCCAAACTGCAAATAAAGACCTGGCAATATCTTGGAGGACTCAAACTCTCCTAGAATGGTAGTCTAGATTATAATTACCATTGTATACTAACACAATTAAAAACTTAAGAACATTTTTGGAAAGCATACTGGCATGCCAAATACTTATTCCCTACTCTCCATGGAACAGAACACTTTCAAAATATAGAGACCTAGCAAGAGAAATCAAAACCATGTAGGAATAGGAAGAAGTACTTAAATGATTCCTGTCAAAGTTTTCTAGATGAGTTGTAATGAGGATACTTTCACAAGCCTAAAGAAAGTAAGTATACATCCTTTAATTGAATATCTTTTTATAATGTATGACTTTTATTTAGCTACCAAGAGCAATTCTGCTATCCATCTATACAATAGTCCATAGAATATTAAATATAAAGAAAAGAAAGGCTTCTAGCTGGCACAGTGGCTATATAGAGTGTCAGGCATGGAATTGGGAGGACTTGGGTTCAAATGTGACTTCAGATTGTTCCTAGCTGTGTGACCCTGGGCAAGTCATTTAATGCTAATTTTCTGGCCTTTGCTGCTATGATTTCTCCAAGAGCAATTTCTAATTCAATCAGCCAGATGAAAACTTTTATATATAGCAATAATAATGTTAACATTATATACTAATTATGTATAAAGGTAAATAGAATATAAATATAGATTATACATAAATATATCATATAATATAATAATAATAAAAATTACTCACATTTGTAATAGGATTTTTTATATCCTTACCTTCCATCTTAGAATTGATAATGTATATTGGTTTCAAGACAGAAGAACGGTAAGGGTTAGGCAATAGGTGTTAAGTGACTTGCCAGCATCACAGAGCCAGAAAGTGTTTATGTGCAAATTTGAACCCAGGACTTCCCATCTCAAGGCCTGCTTCTCAATCCACTAAGCTACCAATCTGCCCCCTGTAGTAGCACTTTAAGGTTTGTCAAGAATTTTTCTTATAGCAACCCTATGAGGCAGGTAGTGCAAATTTCACCCTCATCTCAGATGAGGAGACAGGGGCTCTGCTGGATTAAATGAAATCATCTGTTCTTGGTGTTGTTCATGTTGTGTATTTGGTCACATCTTCTCGACTCTATTTGGGGTTTTCTTCATATGGATATTGGAGCAGTTTGCCATTTCCTTCTCTGACTCATTTTACAGATAAAGACATTGAGGCAAACAGGATTTAGTGACTTGTCCAGGGTCACACAACTAGGAAGTGTCTAAGACTGGATTTGAACTCAGGAAGATGAGTCATCCATCCTGACTCTAAGTCCTGCTTTCTATGGACTGCTTGCCACCTGGCTGTCCTCTTACAAAGATAGTAAATGTCTAAGCCTGGTCTTTAGACTTTAAGAATAAAAATAGCTGATATTCATATAACATGTTCAAGTTTGCAAAGAACTTGATAGGCTATTTCATTTGATACTGATTATAAGCTCAAGGGATTAGATAACTCATGCATGATTATTCCCATTTTACAGATAAGGAAAGTGAAGTTAGATGAATTACCTGCAGTCATATAGCTAGTAAGTATCAGAGGTGATATTTGATCTTACTTTTTTTTGAACTCTAGGTTTAGCAATCACACAGATAGAATTCTATCTATTCTGCCATGAATGATTCTCAGGAATTCCTTCTCTTTAAAATGCCTCCTAGACTTCCCTGAATAATATGCTATTGTCTCTACTCCTCAGTTTCTTCATCTATAAAATGGGACAATCATGTTTACACTACCTACACAAGATTGTCATGAGAAAAACCCTTTGTAAACTTCAAAGCACTTCATAAATATGATTTATTGCTGTTGTGACAGGCAGAGAAATTTGAACTTTACTGGGTGGGTGGGAACTATATCCATATAAAGGCATTTAATAAATGCTTATTGAACAAAACTGAATTGATTTGAGTTTGTTGAGAGTCAGGAGTTGTTAGAAATGTAAGAGGAAATCCAGGAAAAGGGTAATAATTCTGGATTACAAAGAGGAATGATTATGGGGTAGGTTAGGTAGTTAGCCATGTTGGATACTTTCAAGAGGTCAAGGAGAATGAGGACTCAAAAGGGGTCAATTAGATCTTGTGATTAGGAGGTTCTTGCTACATACCAGACGTTTTCCACTGGTTTGAAATGGAAATGATTTACTAGGTGAACCAGAGATGTATGACTCTGAAGTTACTTGATTGGGAAATCTCTTGCACATTGCTGGGGACAGGAAGTTTTATATCCCCAACAAAAGCTTGTTCCCACTGAATGGGCGTTCTCAGGGACAGTTTCTTTCTGTGGGATTTTCTTTGGGGAGATTTTTTTCTGTTAGTTCAGAGTGAGAACAACCTAAGCTGAAGACCCCAAGTCTCTTTTTGCTTCCACTTCTCACAAACCTGTTCTGAGAGTTTCCTCATTGTAATGCTTTCCATAATGATGACTGCTGCCCCAAGAGGAGGCTAATAGAACTATTTGTATTATTGCTACTAGTATTAAAAACAACATAACAACTAGAGATCAACCAAATTAAGGACTCCTCAAGGGTCATCTTTTTTGTCTCTCAATTATTTTGTTTCCTTTTGTCTGCTTTTTTGCCCTTTGAGGAAATTTCTTCATTTCCCATTTCCTCAAAGGATGGGAAAACAAATACAAGGAAACAAAATAATTTGAGGAAATGGAACTCGCTCTTTCCGTTCTCTCTTGGGTTTGCTCTGACAGAAAGAGTGAAGTCACAAAGTCAAACTCTATGGACTCTGCATTGCAGGCTGATCTTCCTATCCCCAAGTCAGCCTCCCCCCATCCTTTCTGACAACATTCTTCCCCAGTCTAATTTTTCCATTCTCATCTAGCTGAGAGAATGAAGAATCCCTGTTCTACTCGACCCTTCCCAATCATGGTTTCTCCATTACATTGTAACCTCCTTGAGGGCAACGACTATTTTTTGCCTCTTTTCACATCCTTAGCACTTAGCATAGTGCCTGAGACATAATATATTCTTAAGTATTTATTAATTCATTGATTGATTGGTTATGTCCAGGCTTCCTTTCCTGAGTAGCAAATTCTCCCCAGTGAATTTTAAAGACTCCCATTCTTGCTAGAGCAGGCCTTTCCATCCCTTTAGCTGCTGAACCTTCCTATGTTTTGTCTCCTCCAATTAGAATGTGAAGCAGGGGCTGTCTTCTTTTTTGTATCCTAATCCTTAGCACAGTGTTTGGCATATAGTAAGTGCTTCAGAGATGTTTTTCCTAGACTTTACCACCATTGCTCAGCTACCATCTCACCTTGGAACTTCCTCTGTTTCTAGAGCCTTTTCTCCCTGGAACATCCCTTGCTGACCCCTTCTTCCATTCAGGAGGAATTTAGGTGCTCCACTTTCAGGGGAATGCCTAGCTCACCCCCTCTTCATTAGCTGCTTGGCTTTGCTTCTGAATTTCTAGTCTTACACTAGTGTTCCCATGCAGAGACCTTCTTCTCAAACTACCCAAGTTCAGGCCCCTTCTGTGTGTTGACTTTCTCAGTTAAAATGTACTCGAGGCCAGAGACTGCCTGCCTTTCTGTTCATATAGGTATCCCTTCTACATCACAAGGGCTATGGGCATGGTGCCCCTTGCCATCTGGAAAAACCTCATAAAACTTTTACCCCCCCCCCCCTTTGGTAGAGAGAAGAAGTCTAATATTTTCCTTTTTTCTTTTATGAGGTGTTTATAGTACCTTATTGTAAAATTTGGGTTAAGTATTTGGTCATAGGCTATACAGTTTCTAAACTTTTTTATGCTGTCAGCTGGTCTTTGTGGGTGGCCTGCTGCTTCTGTAAAACTCCAAAATTCCCATTTAACTTCTTATGCTATGATATATCAAAACCACAATGGGAAAAATCTGGCTGCGGAAGGAATACCTATGGTTGTATTCTCAGTGCTCACCACAGCTCCTGACTCAGAGTGGGCACTTAATAAATGTCTATTGCCTTGCCTTACCATTCATCGAGTTCTTTGAGAGTCTGTTTCTTCAGACAGAAGAAGGCTTTCTTCTAGATGACTTCTAAGGTTCCCTCAAGTTCTAAATATATGATCCTCGGATCTATTTCCTTTGAGAAACACCTGACTTCAGAAAATATCTCCATATGCCTCTCCTTAGTTGTATTGCAAGATTCTTGAAGGAAGCAGATCTGTCTTTGATATCTTTGTCTCCCCCACAGCCAGCCAGGTGCCTCATAGGAAAATGCTTGCTTGATTTCCAAAGCTACCAGTGCTATCTAATTTGAAGAACTATTAAGCTTAACACAAGGAGGAAAGTTTAAAAAAAGCTTCTCTTTCCCCTCCCTGTAACCATACCCACACACTCAGATCAAAACCTATCAGTGATTCCGTGGTGCCCATGAAATAAAGGGGGAGGGGAGGCTGTTGGCCTCAGGCTCAAGGCCCTACATAAACTTTCAGCAATCTACTCTTCCAAGTTGATTCCTTGCTGTTCCTCTTTGGAAATTCTCTACGCAGCCCAGATTATCCACTTTGTATTTCTCAAATCTACTTGGCTTTTTCTAGTCTCTTGGTGTTTTTGCTCATGGCCTTCCCTCTGCCTGCAATGATGTCTCCCTTTTCTCCCCATTATCTGCCTATAAAAGTCCTGTTCCTCATGTATCCTCTCCTCGAATTTCTTTTCTGAAGCCTTTCCTTATTGTTCCAGGCCAAAGAGATCTCTTCTTCCTGGGAATTCATCAAAGCACAGATTATCTGAGCCAGATATCTTGTATCATCTCCAAACCATTGTGGACAGGTTCTCCACCTCAACAAAACTGTTTGGCCTGACTATCAGCCTCAGCAAAACAGAGGTGCTGTTCCAACCTGCACCAGGGAGGCCAACGAACCAGCCGTGCATTACAATCGACGGCACGCAGCTTTCTAATGTCAACACTTTCAAGTACCTGGGCAGCACCATCGCCAACAACGGGTCCCTAGACCACGAGATTAATGCCAGGATCCAAAAGGCCAGCCAGGCACTCGGGCGGCTGCGCTACAAAGTCCTCCAACACAGCGGTGTAAGCACTGCGACGAAGCTCCAAGTGTACAACGCAGTGATCCTCAGCTCACTCCTGTACGGTTGTGAGACATGGACACTGTACCGGAAGCACATGAAGCAGCTGGAGCAATTCCACCAACACTCCCTCCGGTCAATCATGAGGATCCGATGGCAGGACCGAATCACCAACCAGGAAGTCCTCAACAGAGCCAACTCCACCAGCATCGAAGTCATGGTCCTCAACACCTAGCTACGATGGTCTTGACACGTCATCCGCATGGACCCACAGCGAATACCAAGACATCTTTCTCCAACAGGTAAATAAATCATTAGCTTAATCCCTATTGTAGCAGAGCTCCAGAGTGAGGAATATTGGGAGATTCTTTAGTTTCCTTTCAACTTAATGGTGCCACCTACAGGAGACTGAGTGAACACAAGGAAAAAAAGGTTCTGAATTTTCTCCAGCCTTTAGAATGGGAATCAGTTCTTGTAAAATATGTATGTAAAACAAGCCCCTGGAAGGGGCCTTTGGGAGTATCCAGGCCTAACTCTTCATTTTACAAGGAAGAAACTGAGGCTCTAATAGGTTACATTGCATGGTTGCCCAGTCAGGTAGCATGGAAGGCTGGAGTTGAATCCATAATTTCTTGACTATATTTTTTGCACTCTTATCCTTTACTTATTTGAGAACTTGGACTTCTTTTCTATTCCCCTCCTCTCATTTTACAGAGCAGGAAACTGAAACCTAGAGAGAAGAAAGGGTACATCCAGTCAGGAGTGATCATAGCTAGCATTTATATAGTGCTTTTAAAATACCTTACCTATATTATTTAATTTGATCCTCAATATAGCCCTATGAGATTATTATTCCCATTTTACAGATGGTGAAACTGAAGCTTAGAGAAATCAAGTGACTTGTTCAGAGTTGCACAGCTAAGAAAGTTTCTGAGATGGAATTCGTGATCAGGGCTATCTAGCTCTTAGCCCAACACCTGGCATATAGTAGGTACTCAATAAATATTTATTGTTTGATTTGTTGATTGATTCTGAGTCCAGTGCTTTATCCACTGAACTGCCTAGCAGAATAGAAGCCAGCATCCTTGACACTAGTTTGATTACATTAAACTACTTTCCCCCCCCCCTCTTCCTGGACGTCATTTTCTTCAGTGAGGGACCCTCTGGCAGCAATGCCAAGAACATTCTCTGTGTGGTTCAGAAGATTCTTGTGCTGTGCCCTACTCAGCCACATGACAAGGAGTGCCAAAATGTATTCATGATTCAGTGAGAAACCCACTTTACCCTGAGTCAGTGCAGAACAGATGCCCAAGCATTGGGTGAGAAGGTGCCTCTTGGGTGGCTGAGGAGACCTGAAGTGAGATGATGTCAAGGACTCAGGCTGCTCACTCAGAAATACACACACATCTTTTACTCAGACCTTCCTTTCTCAGCATTCCTAAGTTATGAAACATTAATGATGAATTGGGATATTATTGAAAAATGATTTTTTCTTCTTTGTCCCCCTTTGGGCTCCGCCATGGAAGTGGTTTGATCCCTCCAGGTTTTGAAACTGGGTTGAGATCTCTCTTCTTGTATTAAGATCTTTGTTAGAAACAATAGGCAATTAATGAGTAACCACTGGACTCTCCGGAGAGATGAGGTTAGCAGGCTCTAGGCAGTCATTTTGCATGACCAGGTAGCAGAATGTGTTGACATTTTCCTGGTCTGTTGGCTTCCTCTGGAGACTGGCCTCTTCCTGTAATGAAGAATTGAGGGCTCTGAAGCCACTCTCTGTTCTCCAATCAAAGATGGCCTGGGGAAGGACTGAGTAATGACATCAGAAGAGAAATATATTGGCTTGCAACAAAAAGTCACTCTTTTGACTTACCTCACTCTCCTGCCTAGCCACTTAGCTATTTGATCTTAAGCCTCTGCTCTCTCTCTGACCCAGCCTGGCTTCCTGGCTGCTCAGCTCACATCCTTCCATCTCTCTTGGGCCCCTGTCTTCTGTCCCACTCAAATTTTGCAGTGTCTGTTTGGACTTTGGAGGCCATTATCTAGTTAGATTTCCTTGAGTGGCAGATTAATAAATTAATATTTTCCATTTCTTTATTGCCATGCAAAACACACTTCCATATTGCAAGAGTACACTCAAACATAACCCAAACCCCCAAATAAAACCAAAGTTACACTGATGTGAAAGATGACTCCAATAGTTCTTCCTGTGGAGGTGGACAGCATTCCCTGTCACAAGTCTTTCAGGATTATCTCAGATCAGTGCATCGCAGATTTAAAATTTTTAAATTTTAGTTTTAAATTTTAATTTTAAATTTAAATTTAAATTTTAAAACTAAAAATATTGCCTCCATAGAATTTCATTCATTACAAAACCCACATTAGATCACAGAATGTCTGAGCTAGAAGGGAACTTAGAAGTCAGCTAGCATTTCCTCCACCCCCATTTTATAGTTTAAGAAACTGAGGTTGAGACAAATAAATATGTCAAGATCTACAGAGTTGAATGCAAGTTTTCTGACTAAGTCTAAGAATCTTTCCAAAATACTAGGAGGAAGAGAAACTTGTCTGGCAGAAAGGAAAAGGAAAGAAAGCCATACCTATGGCACTTCAGAGCTACCAGAGTACTGTGTAGGCAGGAGGGAAGCTTTGGGCTGTTGATGGTTAAACTGTCCCTCAAGAGAGTGAAAGGTGAAGAAGGCTGCAAAAAGGAGAACAAAAACACTGCAAAGGGTGCTGAATTTGGAATCAGAGGAACTGGATTCAAATCCAGGTGACACTGGGCAAATCATTAAACTTGTTGGGTCTCACTGTCCTCATTTGTAAAATAAGGGGATTGAACTGGCTGATCTCTAGGATTCCTTTCAGATCTAAATCTAGACTGAATGTGGTAAACTCTGCAGGTATAAAAAGATCAGAAGTTCTTAGGAACGGGATGAATTTACAAATGCCAAAGAAGCAATAGATATGGCCACCACCTCCTATTCCCTTATGTTCCTCCAATGGCAGCTACTCTTTGGTAACTTCTTTTGCCTTTCCCAACTGCCCACCCTTTTATTTAAAAAAATTGTTAATATTTTCTATGTTACCTATAGATATAATTTGAAATACTTGTTTTCTGACATTTTAGGATCCATGTTCTCTCCCCCAGATGGCAAGTACTATGACATAGGTTATATATGTGCTATCAGGCAACACATATTTCCATTTTCATCATGTGAAAAAATACATATTGTTTATACAAGAAAAAACCTCCTGAAGGAAATGAAGTAAAAGATGTTATGCTTTAATTTGCACTCAAACTGTCAGTTCCTCTATTGGGCCCTTTGAGTTGTCCTAGATCCTGGCTTTGCTGATATTAGTTAAGTCACTCACAGTTGATCATCATACATTATTGACATTATTGTGTACAATGTTCTCCCGGTTCTGCCCACGTCACTTTGCATCACTTCCTATGTTTTCCCAGGGTTTTTGTGAGCATCCTGTTGTCTGCCTTTCATTTCATTGTAACCTGATTAAACCTGGATTATAATTGGGTGATTGATTCCCTAAGGAGGATTCTGGGATGGAGAAAGGTAGAAAAGACTGGGCTCTTCTTCCTCCCCTCCTCCATGTCCTTAAAGGTCCAGACATTTATTGTTTCAGTAATATCACTGTCCCTCACAGGCATATGCTTCCTCCCCTGTGAGTTAATTCCAGTTCTTTACCTTTTCAATTTCACTTTTGCTTCTTGCCTTGGTCTATCAGCCTGCTAGAGAACTAGGATTTAAGGATTTCATGCTAGGAGCAGCTAGGACATAGAGGAAGGAGAAATGACTTTGGCAACAGATGGTCTGAGGTTCGAATCCAGATTCCATCACTAAAATAGCCATTTGACCTTGGGCCAGGTGCATTATGGCTCCAAGTCTCAGTTTTCTTTTCTGTAAAAATGGAGATAATACCTGTGCTACCTATTATTATGGATATTCAAAGAGACAACGTGTGGAAAAACCCCAAGTTGGTTATGACTTTTTTTATATTATATTTGTAGGGGAGGCCAAATGGTATCATGGATTGAAAGCTGGCCTGAATCCAGGAAGGACTGGGCTTATGTCCCACCTCTGATAACCAGCAGCTCTGTGGCCACTTAACATCTCAGTGCTAGAGTCATCTCTGGTAGGCTCTAATTCCCACAATAGATGTAGATTCTCCTGGGTAGGTGAAAGGAGTTTTCTCACCAGTAGCTCTTTCCTAGCCTCTGAAATCCCAGGTCCAATTCAAATATGCCTCACAGGGTTGCTGAGAGAGGCCAAGGTGCTAATGTATGTAAGGTGCTTTGCAGACCTTAAAGCTATATAAATACCAGCTGTCATTCTGTTAGCTTTATCACTGGTCCACATGTGCAATCAAGGGTGCCCAAGGTTAATATAAGGAGCAGCTGTGTCCACAGCCAACATTTGGCTTCCTTCCTAGCAAATAATTATTCTGTAGGGACTGATTGGCTTCAAGGGGCTTTTGAGCAGGGATGCCAGTGTCAGAGTCAGCTCTTCCTTTCCTTTTGAAGGTGTACCTCCTGATCTTTTAAACCTGGAAGAGTCCTCTAGCATTTGAGAAAGGCTTTCTCTATTTGGGCATACACACTAGGTTTCCATTCCTTTGTCAGCTGCCAAGCTGCAGTTCTGGTTTCCCCTGGGATTTAGGCAGCTGATTCTCCTTCTCACTTTAGTGGGGGAAGGGTGGGTTGCTTTCTTCATCTTAATGGCTTATTTTCTTAAAACCAGCCAAGATAAAATCATCAGGTGTATCCAATTAAATGGCACCTTCGTGAGCCTGCTATGGAGGCAAGAAAGTGTGGAGGCAGTCCCTTAAGGTCCTAGTTCCTTCTGGTTTGAGAACAGCTCTTACAGAGGTCACAGCAGGAGCAAGTTCTCCCTCCTCCTCCTCATTCCTGCTGCCACTCCTCCTACTAGGGGATTCTTTTCTTACAGTTTCTGTGATGAAGGAGGCAGTCAAAAGGGGGAGGGATTCCCTCCTGATCCCTGTAAAGAGGCCCCTCTGTCCTTGTGAAAGAAGGGAGGAGATGAGGTCCCTCTGTTCTTGTGGGAGAAGGGCAACCGGAGGCCTGTTATTCTTGTGGGAAAAAAAGAGAAGAAGAAATGGTTCCTATCCCGTGGGAAGAGGGATAAGGGGAGGTGCCTAGGTCCCTACTGGAGGAGGAAGAGATGGGGGTGGGAGACTTTGAATCTCTGGGGTAAAGTCCCCATCTGGCCTTGGAGGAAAGGAAGAGACCTCTTTAGCCCTATACAAGAGGGAGGACTTAAGAGGGTCCCTCAATCCCTTGATTTGATCAGCAAGTAAGTATTCAGTAACTATCTACTATGAATGAGACACTGCTCAGCAATGAGGATGTAAAAAAAAAAGAAAGGAAAGAAATTTAAAAGGAAAAATAATTCTTGCCTTTGAGAAACTTCTATTCTCTGAGGGAATAATGGAAGGATTTGTGATTTTTCTGAGAATTTTCTGGGAATTTTTCTTGTGAAAATTCCCTTCAGTAGGGCAGATCACAATCCATTGATGATTGAATAGAGAAGTCCTAGGGAGTCTGCTTAAACAGATAAAAGGTAAATAACTTTCCCAGAGTCACCCAGATAGTAAGTGACTAAGGTAGGATTTCAAACTAGTCTTTGTGACTCTGAGCTTCCCTTCTTAAGATTGTTTATAAGCAAGTAAACTGATGAACAAATGACTTTCATGAGGCAGAGAACACCTTAGAAACAGAGTGTACTAAACAGGCGGCACCCCATGTGTTGAATCTTGATAGAAATTAAGGATTCTAAGAGCTAAAGAGGTGAGGAAAGAGTTAGGAAAACACACCATACAATGATCTGGCAGTAACATGGAATACTGGATTCTGGGAAAACTTGGTTGGAGGGTAGAGGTTGTGTTGGGATCATGGCTCATAAAGAGTATTATTCCTTGGAATTCCACACTGGAGTTTAGTCTTTGGGGCAAAGAACTACTTCCATGTACTCCAAGTCCTGTTGTCTGTCCCAAGGGCATGAAAGTGAATTCATTCCTCTCAGAGGCTGCCATCTGGAATGTTATCCCAGAAGAGGAATTCCTAATATCTTTTGTAGCATTGATAACTCTGGCAGTCTGATGAAACTTCTGGATCCCTTCTCAGGATAATGTTTTCAAATATGTAAAATAAGATACATTGGAATGCAAAGGAAACAGTTTATGAAATAGTTACATAAATATAAATTTAGAGTTATATGATACACATATATATTTTATTGTTCAGTCATTTTTCAGTTGTGTCTGAGTCTTCATGACCCCATTTGGGTTTTCATGGCTAAGATGCTGGAGTGATTTGCCATTTCCTGCTGCAGTTCATTTTAAAAAGATGAAGAAACTAAGGCAAAAAGGGTTCAAGTGACTTGTCCAAGGTCTCACAGCTAGTAAATGTCTGAGCTTGTATTTGAACCCCAAATGATGAGGTTTCCTGACTCCAGGCCTGCCACTCTCTCCATTGTATCAGCTAGCTGCTCACACATACATATATACATATAGACACACACACATTTATAATCACAGACCTTTCTCTCTCCCTCCTTCTAAGGACCCCCATCTAGAGGCAATTAGGAAGTAGAAGCAATTAGGGAGGATACTTGAAACTTTTTGAGCAGGGGAGTGGTGAGCTCAGAACTTATGCTTTTAGTAGGATTACTTTGAACATTAGGTAGAGAATGGATTGGAGATGGGGAGAGCCTGGAAGCTGAGAGCTAATTAGTAGGTTGTTGCATTAACCCAAGCAAGAGGGAGTCTCTATGTGCCTGGGAGAAGGGAAAGAAGGAAAGTCTTTTTGTACTAGTGGGAGATAAGAGAAGAGGAAGCTCTGTGATTCTGTGGGAGGAGGTAGAAGAGGAAGCTTTGCTTTCCATGAGGAAGGAAGGAGAGGAGGAGTGCCTCATGTTCCTGGGGGTAAAAAGGAAGGACTTGTCACAAAAGTACAGGAAGGAGCTGGGAGATGATTTCCTTCCAGCTCCTGGGATTGCTGCAGGGTGAGTCAACCCCCGCCTTCTTCATTGCTCCCTAAGACTTCCACCTGAATTTTCATGTACTAACTACTGGGGTCTATAGTATTATTAACACAAAATAGATTTAAAAAATGAATGAGAATGAAGAGGAACTTCATTGTCAGTTCATGCCAAATCCCGTCTCTGATATTTACTACGTAGGTGACCTTGGGCAAGTACATCCTCTCTGGGCCTCTGCTTTCTTATGTATATAAAATAAGGATGCTGAACTAGATCACAGGTTTCAAAACCTGTAATTCTCCTGAGTGCAGCTGAACTAGATTAAAAGAGTAATCAGGAAATATTTAGTAAAATAAAAACACGAGAATGCATAGATAACATTATGTTTTAAAATGTAATGTTTAAGTTTCCATTTTAAAATGTAATGTTTCTATTTAAAAATAAAATATTTGAGTTTATATTTTAAAAGATAATGTTAAAGTAAATATGTTTAAGTTTCCATTTTAAAATGTAATGTTTAAGTTTATCTTTTGATGTGTGATGCTAAAGTAAAAGTAATGTTTAAGTAAATAGTATCCCTTATGAATCTTTATTGGCTTCCCTTTCTATTTGAGTTTGACACTACTGGACAAATGACCCTTGAGATTTCCTTTCAGCTTTATATCTCTGCCCCTATGATCTTACTGGAGTTGGACCCTACAAGGGATAAAGCTGCAGGCTGAAGAGGTAGCCTAGTCATGTTGTATTAGATGATTTCTAAGGAAAGGGACAGAGATCTAAATGACTGACTGATAAATAGATTTTCAGAACACAGTCTGCTAGTAATTTGTAAGATATATATATAGTTTTCCAATCATCTGTCAAGTTTTATCCATTTTCTCTCCATTATGTCTCTTCCATCTCATTTATTTATACTATAGCCATCCTCATTCAGGTCCTCATGGAAATAGTCCACTTTGCTTGTCTGTTCTACCAGCCTAGTCCTTCTCTAATTCATCATCAATAAAGCTACCAAACTGATATTACTTTTAAAGCATATCCCTGATCATTTCATTCCTTGATTCCAGAAGCTTCAGTGACTCTGTTGCCTCAACAATAAAATCCCCAAACCTCTGTCTTTAAAAGCCCTTCACAATTTGGCTGAAACTCGGTTGTTCAATGAATTGCACATTACAGATAACACAACTACTCCTGATACACTCTGTGTTTCTTCCAATCTACCAAGGCTGCTTCCTACATGCCGCCTTTCCTGATTTCACCCTGTAGTTGGTCCCCACAACCACAAAGTATCTTGTATTTATTGGGTATAGGTTATAGATTTTTCAGTCACATCTAACTCTTCATGATCCCATTTGGAGTTTTCATGACAAAGATACTGGTTTGGCTTGCCATCTCCTTCTCCACCTCATCTTATAACTGAGGCAACCAGAGTTTTAAGTAACTTGCCCAGGGCCATAGAGCTAGAGTCTGAGGTTGGATTTGAACTCATGGCTTCCTGGGTCTAGACCTGTGTTGTAGCCACAGTGCCACCCAGCTGCAGTTACACACAGGCACACACACACACATATACATACACATATAATATGTCTATATACATATACATATATACAGGTAAGAAAATTTTATATAGGGAGACATTTCTGACTCTTCATGATCCCATTTGGGGTTTTCTTGGCAAAGACACTGGACTGGGTTGCCATTTCCTTCTCCAGCTCATTTTACATAATTTACTTACCCATATGTATGCTATTTCATTCAGCTAAGATTGCCTGCCTTTGACCTTGGGCAAATTACTTAAGGCATCTGCACTTCTGTTTCCTGGTCTTTAAAGGGAACTTGTGTACTTGGTAACCACTAAAATCTCTTCCTTTTTATGATCCAATGATGCCAAAAATTGTGAATCATTTGGAGTGGGGGAGCGCTGTCTCATCACAAACATTTCCCTGTCTCATCAATAAATCATTTCAGAAAGCAGATTCCATTGTGAAGGTGGTCAGGCCCCTTAGAATAATGAGTTTACTTTCATACCCTGGGAACAGAAACCAGGACTTCAAGCATATGGAAGTGTCTCTCCTCTTTAAAGTCTAAACTTCAGTGTGGAATTCTAAAGAACATGATAGGCAGAGCAGCTGGGTGGCTCAGTGGATAGAGAGCCAGGCTTGGAGATAGGTGGTCCTAAATTCAAATCTGACCTGAGACACTTCCTAACTTGTGACCCTGGGCAAGTCACTTAACTCCAGTTGTCTAACCCTAGCTGCTCTTCTACCTTGGAACCTATTGGAGGTAAGAGTTTGGGGAAAAAAAAAAACCCAACAAAATGGAGGGTGATGGTTGTGGAGGAAATCACATAATTTTAAACCACAGTACAGCACTGTAGGTCTAGGAGAAATAAAGTGACTTCGAATTCTGAAGAATAATCCAGGATTCCAGCAAAACATGGTGACTCAATTCTAAGACAACAAACGAGAGACCCAACAGAATGAGGAGGGTCCCTTGGCTAGATTATGGCCTGGGAAGATGAATGAAGTTCCTGTTTCTGGTCTCACCCTTTGCTTGCTTGCTCCGGGCAAGGAACTTAGTCACCAGGAAGCCTCCTTTTCTCATTGGTAAAATGAGGATAATGAGATGTGACTCCTGCCTTCCTCTCTGCAAGGGTAGGAGGGTTCCTGAGATAACCTCAGCCAGTCCTTTGATCTCCTGAAAAGAATTCTTAATTGCTCAGCTGAGTCCTGGAGCTTCTGAGTGAAAGTTTTATGACAGAAGATTCCCACAGCCCACAATTTGCAGACTCCCCGGTTTCCAATTATAGATTAGGCTGGGGAGCACTTTGCCAGGATATCACCTTGAGCTTTAGTCATCTAATGCACTGTTTCCCAGGGCTGCAAGGTCTAGCTCTCATTTATATAGCGTCTCTTCTGTTAAGAGCCTGTGGGTCCCCATGACAATTTCTCACCCCTCCCCAAAGATGTCAACAATCATTAATGTGGTGAAAGGCAGCGTGATGGAGCAGTATAAGCGTCTGACTTGGAGTCAAACCTGGCTTCAAGTCCCACCTCACTTAGTGAAGTCCTTTACCTCTAATCCTTGTTGTTAAGTTCTGTCCAACTCTTTGTGGCCCCATGGACCATTTGCTATTCATGGGGTTTTCTTGGCCAGTCTGTGTGGAATGACCTGCCATTTCCTTCTCCAGTGGATCCTTTTGTCAGGCAGAGGTTAAGTGACTTGTCCAGGGTCACACAGCTAGGAAGTGTCTGAAGCCAGATTTGAACTAGGAGGCCAAGCACTCTAGCCACTGAGCCATCGTGCTGCCTCCTTCACATATAAACTAAGATGGTTCAATTAGAGCAGGGGATCTTAACCAGGGATCCATGAGGTCTAAGGTTTTCAAGAGGTCTGTGAACCTGAATGAAAAAAATTACATCTTTATTTCTATAGAATAGATTTCCTTTATAATATAGCCAGGTCACAGATTAATGTGAATAATGAATCCCATGAAGTGGTTGCATGTTTTTGAAGTCACACTGTTCAAAGTTATTGTAATTTAAAATATGGTCATTGGTTTTAGCCCAATGGAAATAAGTAGAGCAAACGTGTCACAACTTTAGGAGATTCATTATTTGCATTAATCAGGACCTACTTCTATTTTATGCATCTGAAAATATTATTCCGAGAAGGGTTCTATAGATTTCACCAGTTGACCAAAGGAACCCATGGCATAAACGAAGTTAAAGACCTCTGTACTCAATAATCTTTAAAGTCTCTTCCAATGATCTCTATGAACTCTACTGTCATGAATGCTGC
This sequence comes from Monodelphis domestica, assembly GCF_027887165.1. Classification (NCBI taxonomy): domain Eukaryota; kingdom Metazoa; phylum Chordata; class Mammalia; order Didelphimorphia; family Didelphidae; genus Monodelphis; species Monodelphis domestica. The sequence continues at coordinate 135,162,438 of NC_077229.1, read as the reverse complement.
AGATCTCCAAGTAGAGTAGTTTGGTGATTGAGAAGCTGCTTGGATCTGCTCTGTTTGGTGGCCATGCAATAGGATGGATGATGGGTTGTTCTGAGGGTAAAGAGTGAGGGAGGCCTGAGCAGGAAACTCCTTCTGTGGTGGTGGGCGACAACCCTGACCCTAACAAGAACTGCCCATCCTTATATCAGATTCTTAGAGCTCTTAGGAGTTCCTGATGACCTACTTGACATTTAGAGCCTAGTGAGAAATCACCTGTTTTGAGGTCTTGGGAAAAGATGTAAGAGAGACTTTGTTTTCCCAGGAAACATTGGGAGGTGGAATATAAATATTATTGCAGGAAGCCCTGGTTGTCATAAGCTGTTGTTTGCCACTCATTCTAATTTGATCATTTATCTGATTCAGTAGCTACATCATACTCCCTATATGCAGACAAACAGAAAAATCTAAGAAGTCTAATTATTGTTGTTGATGCTTTTAAATAAAAATAACAATGATAGAATTCTTAAGTCCAGGATAAAAGCATGGGATGATGGAAAGAATATTGGACTGGAAATTTAGTTTGAGACTTAGGTCTGATGACCTTTAACTTTGAGATTTGGGCAAATTATTGGGGCTCTCTAAAACTCAGTTTCCACATCTGTAAAATGGAGATAATACAACTTGGGATCCCTATTTTATTTGAGGAAAGTACTCTTTACATTATATAATTGTGAGCTATTATTATCAGAGACACTAAAATCCTACTTTAATGTCACATCATAGTTTGGAAGTAAGAAAAAATGAATTAATGAATGAAAAAGCAGGCATATATTTAGTACTATGTTCTGAGCACACATGCTAAGTCTTGGGGATACCCATATAAAAGCAAGACAATCTCTGATCTCAAAGAGCTCAGCTAGTCTTTAGGATATGGTGGCAGGGTAGACAGGGTGGCAGGGCAAATGGTAAGGACCCTATCTTATGAGAATGATTGTAATTGGTAACGCATAAAATTAAAGGATCATAGATTCAGAGCTAGAAAAGACTTTAAAGTTTATCTTCAACCTTCTCATTTTGTAGATGGGAAAACAGATCCAGAGAGTTTCAGTGACTTGTCCTGAGTATGTTTCAGAATCTGGTTTGAACTTGGATCCCAAAAACCTTTGAGAAAGAGGAAGGGGACCTGAGGGTTAGAATGTAATTGCTACTCTGTGTTCCTTCCTGCAGGAGTGGGGCTGTAGAATCAGATGCCGATCAAGAGGAGAAAAGAGAAAAAGAAAGGTCAGTAGTAAGGTTCAGGGAAAGGGGAGATGCCAGAGGAATATGTGGACAAGGTGTGGACCGAGCCAGTGAATTTCTCCCCATAGTCTCCAGCAGAGGGTTCTTCAAGACTACACCAGAATAGTACCAGTTTTTGTAAGACCAACTATGCAGGAACATTTCCAAGGATGGGCTCAGATTTAGGCTGAATTTTCATTGTTGAAGTCAAAAGGAGCTCATCGTTTTCTTTTTTTCTGTCTTTGAGGACTTCCGAACTTACCACCTGATGCATGGGAGGGTGGATTGAAATCTGCAACAGTTAAGGAAATACCCAATATGGAAGCATAGTTTCTTGTAGAATTGAGGTAATATTATTATGCCTCAGACCCAGGATTTTCCTAAGTGAGGGAAATAACATGGTTAACTTTTTGCTTCATTTCTCTCTTGGATCATGTTCAGAATATCCAAATTAGATTCCAAGAGTACAAATAACTGTTTGCCCTTATCCTTGAGAGGACTTAGGTTGGTAGGGAAAAGAGCACCAGATCTATGTTTGAGTTCCATACTACTTGGAGATAGCTAGGTGGTGCATTGGATTGAATTCTGGACTTGGATCTAGGAAGACCCGAATTCAAATCGAACCTCAGATACTTGTTACCTGTGTGACCTGTCTGTATTTTAATTTTTTGTCTGTAATTTAATAATAAATCATTTAATTTTTTGTCTGTAAAATGGGGATAATAATACCTACCTCCCAGTAGGTTTTTGAGGATAAAATGAAATATTTTTTGTAAAGCACTTTGCAAACCTTAGAAAGCTACAGAAACACGCTTTTGTTATTATTATTATCATCATTATTGTTATTTTACCTCAGGCAAGTTGCTTCAATATTCTGGATTTCCTTTTTTTCTGGTCTTTAAAATGGAACTACCAGTACTTGCTTTATTCACGTCACCTTCCCAGGACTGTTTGGAAGAAAGAAACTAGTCAACTATAAAGTGGTGTATAATTGTGAGCTATGATCATGATTGTTGTTGTTACCCTCATTACCATTATGACTGTCCTGGGTGGGTGGAAGGATGGGGAAAACCTAATTTGTGAACTCTCCTCTTTCAAGCTTATAACATTTGTATCTAAGTAGAATCTGGTTAAAAGGAACATCAAGGGAAGGCTTGGAAAGAAGGTTAGATACCACATAAGATAACAAGTAGCCTTTGAGGTATGTGCAGGTTGGGGGGGGGATGCTGGGGTGAGGGAGAGTTGAGTTGAAGTTAGTCACCACACCCTCTCCTTGCCTTGATTTCAGGTAGAGGAGCCTCAGGCTCTTCAGAACTGGCCACCACTGAGGTGTCTCCTTTGAGAGCTCCCACTTTCTGCCTCCTGTGTAACTGCATGCCCATGGATCCTTTGACAGTGTGAATGAGCAGCACCCTAGGGTTGTCTCTGATCATCATGGACACCATCAGTTCCTCATTGAATTTCTCTGTCCAGTACTACATGTCCTGTGCCTGTATGATATCAGCCTAAGCTTTCCTGACTCCAAGGCTGGCTCTCTCTCCTCCATTCCATGGTGCCTTTTACTTGCACACAGTAGGCACTTAATATGTTTTTGTCAAATTGCTGTTGGTTGGTTTATCATGTTCTTCCCAGCCAGTGCCTAATGAGACTTTGAGGAAAGAGACGTCTGAGCACAGGCTACCTTCAGGAGTGCCATCCTTTAAGGGGAATTCTGGGTAATTTTCAAGGTGGGAGAGAACAAAGATATCAAGAATGAGCTGAAAGGAGATTAGATGAACCTGCAGGAGATGCCAAGAAGCTAAAGAAGCTGGCAGGGAATTAATGGAGTGATCTTGTTTTTGCCTTTGTTCACTACTACCCTGATTTTAGGGTGGCTGTGGAAATTATTCATTGATGGCAGCCAGATGGAACTCTCTAGTAGAAAGGCATTTAGGAAAAACTAGGAGCATAGGTAGGCTTAATGAGTGCAACAAATTGAAGTATTTCTTGTTTCTCTCAATGGCCCACCACTGCCATGTTACTACAACATTGGTTCCTGTCTGTCTAGTTTTTTTTTTTAAAAACCCTTACCTATCATCTTAGAATGAATACTGTGCATTGGTTCCAAGGCAGAAGAGTGGTAAGGGCTAGGCATTGGGGTTAAGTGACTTGCCCAGGGTCACACAGCCAGGAAGTGTCTGAGGCTAGATTTGAACCTAGGACCTCCCATCTCTGCACCTGGCTTTCTATCCACTGAGCCACCCAGCTGCCCCCTATCCATCTACTTTTGCCTATTGCTCTATACAGAATCAAAGAATCTTAAGAGTAGGAAGGAATCATGGGGGCCTTCTGGTCTAACCTATATGTAAACAGTAAATCTTTTCTATAAAATCTCTAAAGCATAGTCCTTGCTTGAAAACTCCCAGGTAACTCATTGCCTCTTTAGACAGCTCCTTCTGCTTTTGGATAGCTCTAAGTTTTATATGGGTTTTCCTTATATCCAGCCTTATCTGACATTTTGTCACAAGTACTCCTTGCTCCTTATTAAAGCTTTGCTAGACTGTGGCCCTTGCCCCATGGGTAGGAGTAGCTAGATTTACTTAGATCTGTGAGCACACCTATTTTTCTCCCCTTCCTAGGAATCTACCAAACTCCTTTTCTCTTGGTTATTTTTCATTATGATACATTTTAAAAAGAGTTCTAACTCCCTTTGTCCCTTTCATAATAAATCCAAGGTATCTCTAACTGCAATTACTATTTATTTTGTTGTTGTTTATCTGTTTTAGTCATATCTGACTCTTCATGACTTCATTTAAGGTTTTCTTGGCAAAGATACTGGATGGTTTGTTGTTTCCTTTTGAAGCTCATTTTACAGATGAGGAAAATGCGACAAATAGGGTTAAGTGATTTGCCTTGGATCAAACAACTTGTAGGCATCTGAGGCCAGATTGGAGCTCAGGGAGATGAGTCTTCTTGATTTCAGTTCTAGCACTATATCCACTGCACCACCTTCCTGTTTCCAATTGCCACTTATACCTAGCCTAAAATTCTGCAAAAGGCTGTTTTTTCTGAAACAATTGCATATGCTACTATCCCTCTGTTGGACCAGTATAGACACCTGAGAAATTATGTAGCTGGTATAGTAGACTGGTCCATGAATTTCCTACATTCTTTGAGTGTGTGCCCCCAATATTCACACATCATCAATAAACATTATAGAGTTAACTTTAAGAGTCTGTAACTATATTTTTATTCTTTAAGACTTAGAACTGGGCCAATTTACTCCTGGTTCTGCCATCTGGGAGAAAAAGAACATGTTTCTTCTTCTTCCAAATGTCAAATTTTCAGATATTTAATATTGATTATATTGGTTAATTGGTTAATATTGTTTATCATGTCAATTAATCGATCAATAAGTACTTATTCATCACTCACTATCTGTCAGGAATTGTTCTAGGAAATGCTAAGACAAAGACCCAAATGATATAACTCCTATCCTTAAGGGGCATTCATCCTATCCAGAAGACAACATATACACATATATCTTTCTCTGTCTCTAGATAAGATAGATAGATAGATAGATGAATGGATGGTGGGTGGATGGATAGATGGATGGGTAGATGGATAGTTAAATAGGTAGATAGATGGATGGATAAATGGGTAAATAGATAGATGGATAGATGGATGGGTGGATGGATAGATGAGAGGTAGGTAGATAAAGGTATAGATGAATATATGCAAAATATATATGACAAATAAATTGCAATTTAATTGGAGAGGCATTAAAAATGGGGAATTGAGGAAGATTTCCTGTAGAGGCTAAAAACTTGGATTGATCTTTGAAGGACAGAGAGGATTCTAAGAGATGGAGGGAGGGAATGCATTCCAAGATTGAGGGATAGCTAGTTCAAAGCCAAGGAGACAGGCAATGCAATGTTGTATATGAGGAAGAGTAAGAAGGCCAGTTTTCCTGGATTAAGGAGGACGTGAAGATGATTTATACATAATAAGGCTGAAAAGGAAGGTTGAGGCTGGGTTGTGAAGAACTTGTCAATGTGCTTCCTGTATAGGCTCCAGAACTGAACATGATATTTGAATTGTAGTCTAATCAAGGAAGAGGCTCTGTCACTTCTCATGTTCTGGATACCATGTTTCTCAACATAGTCTTAGATCAAAGTCAGCTTTCTTGGCTGCCATGTCACACTGTTGACTGTTGTTGAGCTTTTAGTACATTGAAATTCCCAGCTCTTTTTCATAGCTGTTATTATCTTCCATGCCTCTCCCATCTTGTATTTGTACAAGTTATCTACCTTTGACTAATCTAGTTTCTGCTGAGTTTTGACTCATCCTGGTGTGCATTCAACTCTGCACTTGACCATCCTGGATACCAACCCTCAATCCAAGTTTAGGTAATTCTATCACGTGGACCCTTTCAGTTTTATGACCTATACACCTTGATACTGACCTCTGCTTCTCAGCTTACTCATACCAAGTTTCTGTATTCACCCTTGTCCCCTTAAATGGTACTAGAATATCCCAGTTAAAATCTTGTCCTTGTTCCCCTAACCCTGAGAGGCTACAGTAAACAACCTAGAACCTAGGCAACTGCAGTTCTTGCTGAAGCTGTACATATTCTAGGGGACTCTAATTGTGACTCAGGTAGAATAGATAATGTGCCAAGGCTGGAGTCAAGAAGTCCTTGGTTCAAATCTAGTCTCAGACATTTACTAGCTGTAGGACCCTGGGAAAATCACCTAAACCTGTTTGCTTTAGTTTCTTCATTTGTAAAATGAGCTAGAGAAAGAAATGGCAAAGCATGCTGGTATTTTTGCCAAGAGACTCTGGGCAAGTCTCTTAACCCTTTATGCCTCAGTGTCTTCATCTGTGAAATGAGTTGAGAGGGAAATGGCAAACTACTCCAGTATTTTTGCCAAGAAAATCCCAAAAAGAAGTCATAAAAAGTAGGACATGACTAAAAATGATAGAACAACAGCAACTGAGTATAGTTCTTGTTTTACCACTTAATGATTTTCTAACCTTGGGCAAATCCCTTCCCTTCTTTACCTCTCTGAGTTATTGCCTCTGGAAAATGAGAAAGTTGAACCTGACAGTAGGAGTTGGGTTGGCCAGTTTATATAAATAGGCTCATCAACATCAGGGCATTTTCATTCTTATCAAGCTTGGGTATTACATAAAAGGGATGCTATGTTTTCATATTACCTAATTGGTAAAAAATGTTAAAGAATTAATATTTCCCATGACTTTCAATTCATTAAATAAGCAAGTTTGTTTTCATATTTTTTAAGATTTTCCCCCTACTGCCTGTATGGTCATCTTAAATTTTGTCAGATGGAACCCATCAGAAATAAACTGTCATTCACATGTAAAACTTAATAGAATTGAGTTTCAGCTATGGGAGGGGGTTGGGGGAAGGAAAGGAAAAAACATGATTTTTGTAGCCATGAAAAAACTAAATTAGTCAATTAAATAAAATAAAAAAATAAAAAAGAGATAAACTGTCATTACCTGTAAATAAGTAAAAATAAAAAATCCAGATGTTGACTATGACCCCAGGCAAGAGGTTGATGCCAATCTCTCTAAAACTTCATTTCTTTCTCTGGTAAAGTGGGCATGATACTCTCACAAGGTTGTTTGTGAGGATCAGCTGAGATAAGCACTTTACAAGTCTTGGAGCTCCGTATAAATGTAATCTGTCATTGGGGGCATTGTCATTGTCATCATGTAAGGTTGCTTCTGTGATTATAAATTTTCTTCACCTTCTCCTGAAGTCAGGGGATGGGATTTTGGAGGGAAGGGAGGAAAATAGAGAGGTTTCAGCTTTGCTTTCATTCCTAGACTGTGCTCAAAAGATGAAAGTCCCTCATACTGGTCTAGGATATGTGAGAGTTGAGATGCTCCTCCAATAGTTATACTCTGTGAAGCAAGGGTTACAACCATCATTCCCATTTTGCAGATAAGGAAATTAAGGCTCAGAGTGATTCATTTATTCCAAATCATACTGCTAGGAAATATGAGTAAAGATTCTAACAATAATAATAATAATAATAATAATAATAATAATATTAATAGCTAACACTTATATAAGTGGTTTGTTATAATTTTATCCTCATAACAACCCTGGGAGCTAGGTGCTATTATTATTTCCATTTTATAGATAAAGAAATGGAGGTAGACAGATTAAGTGGCTAGCCTAGGGTCACACAGATAGTAAATATTTCAGGGAGGCTTTCCTGACTTTGGAATCAGTCATTCTGTCCACTGCATTGAGGATAACCCTAGTGTATCACCTAAATCTAAGTCTAGGGTTCTTTCTACTGCTCAACTCTACCCAGACAACTGGAATTTAATTTTTTTTCTGATAAGATTGTCCCAGGCCTTCCTAGCCCAGGCTGAGGGGCAATCCCCCTGGGGCTCAGTACAACTACAGTCATCCAAAGTGACTTAGTACATGACTTTCCTCACAGAGAAGAATGGGTAGCCAGTGAGAATCCAAGTTATTCAGCTACTTTTAAAGTGATTTTTTGAACTTACTTCTGTCAGGAAGACTCCCAGATATCTCCATGAATAATTCATTTTCCTGGAGGCTTAAAGGCACAGTTAAGGGAGCTGGGTGTATTCTTGCACTGACCTTTTCTATTTTCAGCAATTAATTTCCTCACAAAGGATATTGATTGTTAAGTCATGCTGGAAGACTTAGCTAAAGGACACAGAGAGAATAAATAACCATTTTTCTAGGATGAAAGGAGCTGGCTCATGGTTGCTCCTTCTTGGAAATAGCATACAATAATGGCACGATAAAATAAAATTTAGAAGTAGACAGGATCTGAGAAATCACCTAGTTTATCTTCCTTATTTAAACATAGAAGAAACCTGAGGTACAGAAAAGTAAGGTGTCCTATGGAAAGTGGGTGACAAAGCTGAGGATGGGATTCAGAACTCCTGGCACCCAATCTAAGTGTCTTTCGAATATATCATACTCATGGCCATGGTTTAGTCTAAGAGGGGAGACCTTCCTCCTTCACTTTTTCCTTGTTCAAACTTATCTGGAGTTTCTAGAGAATTGGTCATTGTTTTCAGAAAATACATGGAAGTCAAAATGAGGTGCTGCTTATGTTATGTAGAAGAGACACTGACATTCTAACTGTGCTTAATGGCAAAGAATTTGTGGAATGTAAGTTCCTTGAGGGCATTTTTATCTGTACCCCTAGCATCCAGAACAGTGGTTTGTACAAGTTTTCATTCATTTCATTCATTCATTCATTCATTCATTCATTCATTCATTCACTCATTCATCTATCCATTCATTGTTCCATTCCCTCAATTATTTTTTCTGTTTGAGTTCTTCTTCCCTCCCTCCCTCTCTCCCTCTCTTCCTTCCTTCCTTCCTTCCTTCCTTCCTTCCTTCCTTCCTTCCTTCCTTCCTTCCTTCCTTCCTTCCTTCCTTCCTTCCTTCCTTCCTTCCTTCCTTCCTTCCTTCCTTCCTTCCTTCCTTCCTTCCTTCCTTCCTTCCTTCCTTCCTTCCTTCCTTCCTTCCTTCCTTCCTTCCTTCCTTCCTTCCTTCCTTCCTTCCTTCCTTCCTTCCTTCCTTCCTTCCTTCCCTCTGTCTTTGTCTGTCTTCATCTCTCTCTCTCTCTCTTTTTTTTTTGGTGGAGAGGATGAATAGGGTGATGTGGATCTCTGATTTCACTAGAATTGGGAACTTCTGATTTGGAAACTCACTTTCCCAATGCAAATTAGCAATCATTTTGCATCTGAATCTTTAAGAGTTGTGCAGGGCAAGAAAGAGAAGAAATAACAAGGTCACTCAGCCAGTATGTACAGTTAGAATTTGAACCCAGGTCCTTTCTTCCAGGTTGGCTTGTTATCCCTTATTCTATGTTGCACATAGTTGACTTTTAATAAATGTTAATGAATCACCAGGTTGGTTTACCATGTTCTCCAGCTAACAACTAGTAGAACTTTTTTGGGGGGTGGGGAGAAAGGGAAAAGTTTAAGCTTGGGCTATCTATGGAGGGGGATAGCCCTTTAGGGGAACTGGACAATGTTGGGGTTGGAGAACACAAAATTGGCCTGAGAGGAAAATAGCTCCCCTTTGTCTCTGAAAGAGTGATACTGGAAGGGGCCCCTTTAGCAGAAGGCATGATGAAGAGGTGATTTTCCTCCCTCAGCACTGCAGGCTTGCACTCCATAGAAGGAATCTGGTTGCAGAAGGCATTCCAGTCTGGCAGCTCTGGGCAGCTGACAGGACAATAAGGAGTCCATTCCAGCCTGGTGATTGAATTAGGCCTGTGGAGCTGTATACATATATACATATGCAGGTATGCATAGGTGAAATGGAGGATATAAATGTGGCTATTTTTGTATGTGGGCACATACAACTGCATATATAGGCATGTATATATTATATAGGTACCTATTTAGGCGAGCACCAGACTTCTGGACTGTGGGCTGCTTCTCTGGAGAGAAATGTGCTCTGACTTGGACCACCTGAAGAACTTTCATTTTCAGATGACAGTCATCTGATTGGTCCCTATGGACTTGCATTTTGAAATGACCAAGAAAAAAAAATCACCTTCCTCCTCTTGATCTATAAACTCCAGTGCCTCCTTATTACCTCTAGGATTGAATTTAAATTCTTCTTTGGCATTAAAGTTCTCCATAATCTGGCCCCTTCCTCCCTCTCTGGTCTTTGGACTCTTTGTTGCCCTCCATGTATTCTATGAGCTAGCAACATGGTCCAATTTGCTGGACCTTAAACCTACTTGCTGTGTTCCCATCTCCCATCTCTGTGCCTTTGCACTGGCTATCCTTCCTGCCTGGAATGGTTTCCCCTTTCACTTATGCCTTTCATTTTTTCTTAGTTTTCTTTAAATCTCAGCTAAAATTCTACTTTCTACAAGGAGCCTTTGGCAGTCCCCATGAGCTGCTAGTGTACATATATTTTGAGTAGATATGTTGTTTTTGAACATATTCTCCCTCATTACATTTTAAACTCCTCAACAGAGAGACTATTTTTGCCTTTTTTTGTACCCCCAGCATTTAATACAGTGCCTGCTTCCAGTGAGCATCTAATAAACACTTATTGATTGTTGACCTGTGGTCAACATGGTGGGAGTGATAGAAGATGAGTCTTTGAACAAGAAAAGTTGCCTACTTAATAGACTTTTATTTTTATTTTTTTAAGCCCTTACCTTCCATTTTAGAATGGATACCAAGTACTGGTTCCAAAATAGAAGAACTATGAGGATTATGCAATTGTGTTTATTAAATGATTTTCCCAGGTCACACAGCTAGGAAGTGTCTGAAGCCAAATTTGAAGCCAGGATATAATCTATTGACACACCTAGTGTCCCTCTTAAAAGACCTTAACAAATTATCTCTGTCTATCTCTCTCTCTCTCTCTCTCTCTCTCTCTCTCTCTCTCTCTCTCTCTCTCTCTCTCTCTCTCTCTCTGTGTCTGTTTAACTATATCTATCTATCTTTCTGTTTGTCTCTCTGTATCTATCTATATCTGTATCTATCTGCCTGTCTATCTATATATCTATCTATTTTTAGTCTTAAAATTTCTCAGACTTGTGAATCTTAAAAATTCTCAGACTCTACTTCAGAAGATTTGATTAAGCTAAACCCATTTTAAACAATGAAGGTACTTGATCAGGAATGTAAGGACTTCTAACATTACTCTACCTATACTTAGGCATACTTTAGGGGAAGATAAAGTTGTAAAACTCCTTACTGAGCAATGGAAAGGTACCCAATCCATACTTAAAGTAAAGCTAAAACCCTTAAGCTCTGTCTATTTTTAGATCTAATACAAAGAGGTGCTAAGTACCTATGAAGATCAAATTAATCAGGCAACTTGCAAAGGACAAGATTAACCTTTTCAGGTGTGAATTACTCAAAAGTTTAGTTTGCTCAAGTGTGAATTAAGAATGGTCCATCCTGTGAAAACGTCTACTGCGATTGATAGATGTAAAAACTTAGGGGAGGTGACATAGGAGAAAATTCTCTTTAAAAGGAGGTCAGAAGGCTTCTGAAAGTTAATGCAGCCTTGGTAGCTGAGTTGGAGCTCAGACTAGTTGGAGTAGCTGGGTCTCTGAACACTAGAATCTTGCTTAGGACAAATCTTGTGGTGAGTGGATTAAGGACTGACTGGTCTTTCTTAAAGCTCAGGTCTAAGCCAATGGCCTAGGCCCCCTTCCCATTATTTCCTCTTACTCTCTCTCTCTCCCTGTCCTTAATTCCTCATTTGTATTAATTAAAATCTCCATAAAACCCAGCTGACTTGGGTATATTTCATATTTGGGAATTTTCCCATGGCAACCACATTATTTTTGATTTAACTCAAGACACTGTCTTGAAACCATATTTTCGCGGTCACAGTTTAAGGCAACCACTCTTTTAACTGTAACTCTATCTATCTATCTATCTATCTATCTATCTATCTATCTATATCTATCTGTCCATCTGTATCTATCTATATCTATCAATGTCTCTCTTTGTCTGTCTATATCTATCTATCTATCTGTCTGTTTGTCTGTCTGTCTGTCTGTCTATCTATTTATCTATCTATCTATCTATCTATCTATCTATCTATCTATCTATCTATCTATCTATCTATCCATCTGTCTGCCTATCTCTGTTTCTCTCTCAATATATCTAAATATCTATATATCTATATCTATATCTCTGTAGATCAGCAAATGTCTCTTATCTTTCCACCACCCCAACCTCTCTCCCCACCGCTGAGGATAAAAGAAAAACAAAATTCCTGTTACAAACATAATAGTCAAATTAAAAAAAAAATTCTGTTTTGGTCAGTAGACTATAAAAAGAGAGATAATTTCTAAATTATGGTCTCGCTTTCCATCTGTTGAGCATGTTGAGATTCTTCAAGCTCCCCTTCAGATTTCCTGAGGTTGGAGACCTCTCTACCCTCTGTTGGCTAGGGAAGGTATCAGTAAACGTCAGTGGGTACGTGTGAATCTCTAAGTGAGATTGAGAGTGAATATCTAGTCCCTGATTACCTCCTCTTCTTTTTTCTTTTCTGAGCATGGGTGATTGAAGGGGAATAGATCTTTCTAGACTAAGTGTTGACTTGATGAATTCAGGAAGATGGGAGCTTCTGGGTCTGGGGCCTGGTTGCTGAGCTGGAGAGGACCTCTACAACATCTTCTCAGGAGAGAAGATTTCCCTAAGGCATGCCCTGTATTTCCAGAAGATATACACTTTGTGAATTTCTCAGATTGTGCAAACCAGAAGCAAAAGTATAAATATTTGTTCAACAGTTCCACAAAGTGTGATTAAATGTTTTAGATATTAACCTTCATCTAACATATGATAGGAAGTGATAGGCTACTGTTATATGTTTTAAGTATTTTTCAGTGTAAGTTAGTGAATCTTTATATTTTAAGCATTTCTTTTGTCATAGAAGAAATAATTATTAAATACCTAATTGGCTTCATATGTTGGGTACTTTGTAGAAAGGATCCTGTTAAAAACCCATCTGAAGTGACCCAAATGTGAGTCAAACCTAAGCTTAAAATTTTTTTTTTCCCTCTTGAAAAAATTTTGGGCATAATGAGGCAGAGAATGGAAGAAGAACTCCATTTCCATTTTTAAGGCTGAGGTTTCCCCAGAACTTAACCTAGTCTGTAATGAATCCTGATGGACTAACTCAGTATCTCTAATGTGGTAAGATGGGAACAGGACATTATCAAGGAAGTTAAGAGATGAGGATCTCTCCTTTCTCATGAACCGGCATGCCTCTCATCAGGTCCAGGTGATTAAAGCAATCAATCTCCGCCAGTGGAGAGTTTTATATACCTGGACTTTGAGCTGCAGGTCAATCTTGCAAAGGATTTTATAAAGGATTCATTGAATCTGCACAATATCCTTATGAAGTAGGTTGTATAGATATTATCTTCATTTTACAGAGGAGAAAACTGAAGTTCCAAGAGTTTAGGTAACATGCTTAAGATTTATCAGTACGTGGTAAAGCTGTACTTTGTTGCCAGGTTTCCAAACTCTGTTCTTTCTTAGATGGGGAAGGGGTGAATAGAGGTCATTAAATTCAAATCCGTGGGCAGTTAGGTGGCACATTGGATAGAGTGCTGAGCTTGGAGTCAGGAAGGAGACTCATCTTCCTGAGTTCAAATCTGGTTCCTGACAGTTACTAGCTATGTGACCCTGGGCAACTCACTTTACCCTATTGACCACAGTTTTCCCATCTGCAAAATGAGCTACAGAAGGAAATGGCAAACCATTCCAGTATCTTTGCCATGAAATCCCCAAATGAGATTATGAAGAGTGAGACGTGCCTGAAAGAGTGTGAGAAAGCTGAAGGCAGAGGGATTATCCTTACTTTATCTTATTTCACACAGATAACTAAGGGTAGACCTGGGACCAGATCCTAAATCTCCACGTTCACAGCTCCAGTGCCGTAGCCACCATGCTATGGTACTTCCACGTTGATAGTGAGAGTAAGGAAGTGAGGCTCTGTGGGTAGGGCCTGAGAAGAAAATTCTGCCAAAAATGCTAATAGCCTGGCAGCTGGCTAACAAAGGGCTTACACAATCCCCAGGTGGCTGCTTTTTCCTGTCTTTGTCTTATCCCTTTGTCACACTGCACAGCAGGGTTTAGCAATTCTGAAAGATTGGCATGACAAGTTGGGGCATTTAGAGGGTGGTGAATGGGGGTGGAATTCCAGGGTGGCAAGGAGGGGTGGGCTTTGCCTGTTGGTGTCACCAGAAGGGTGGGGGTATTGGTTGTCTTTTCCCCTGGAAACCATGACCCCTTTTAAGTATCTCTGGTTTGATGGAGGAGACCACCATTTTTTTTTTCAGTCCCACAAGTTTTCAACCTGAGAGTTGGCCATGATTCTTCTCTCTTCCTCAGCCCTCACATCCAGTCCTGAGGCCATACATTATATCTCACATCTGTACCCTTCTCTCAATTAGTACAGCCACAACCCGAATCAAGACCCTTATCAGATCTTGCCAGAAAGATTACAATAATGCCCTAAATCATTTCTTTACCTTGAGCCTGTCCCCATTGCAATCCACCCTTCACATTGATGCTGAATTGATATTTCTAAAGCACCCGTTTAAACATGTCAGTCTCCTCAGCCAAAAATCTCTGGTGGCTTCCTCTTGCCTTGAGGATCAGGTCAAAACGTCTCTGGTATTTATTTAAAGCCCTTTACCTTTCTAGGCTTCTTCTACATTACTTCCTCCTTCATCCACTTCATGGTTTGACCAATATTCCATCCCCAATCTCCATGATTCTACATATGCTTCTAATATACCTCCTCCTTGCCTTTGTCTCATAGAACATCTAGCTTCCTTCAAAGCTCAGCTCAAATATTACCTCCCAGAGGACTTTCTTGACCTCTCCAATGGCTAGTCCTCCCTCCCAAAATGACTTTGCAAGTCTTTTGTATTTAAGTGTCCAGTTCCAGATGGTTTCTCTCCAGTAGATTTTAAACTCATTAAGATCAGGAACTGTTTTGTTTGTGTCTTGGAATTTTCTGAATTTAATATTATGCCTCCCACACAGTAGGCACTTGAGAAATGTTTGTTAAGAGGCATTTAGGTGGTACAGGGGATGGAGTGCCAAGCCTGGAGTTGGGAGGACCTGGGTTCCAGTTTGGCCGAGCTGAGAGACCTTGGGCAAATCATTTAACCTTAATTGCCAAGCCCTTGCCTTTCTTTCTTAGAGTTGTTGCTCAGTTAGAAAGTAAGGGCTTAAAAAATACTTGTTAGATAGGATTGCCCAGACTCTAGCAGCAACGGTGGGAATCCTTCATGAGATCTGCTTTCAGTGAAAGGGGAAAAAAAATCTATGCTTGAAAGAGAAGGAAAAGAACATCTATTAAAGAACCTACTATGTGCTGGGCACTTTACAAATATTATCTAGTTTGGCCCTCCCAACAACGCAGGGAGGAAGGTGTTGTGATGATCTCCATTCTACAGAGGAGGAAACCCAGGTAGAGACAACTTAAGCAACTTGTCCAGAGTCCTATAACTAGGGTGTCTGAGGCTAGATTTGAACTAAGGCCTTCCTGGCTCCAGGCCCTGGAGAAAAGGACCCATCTCAATGACCAGCTTTTGCTCTGCTCTCATTCTGAGAACTCTCAGCTGTCTATTCTTGGCAGTGATTGATGGGTAAAATTTGAGCTCATTGAGGGAAAGAGTGGTTGATTTGCCTTGTCTTGGAATCCGTAGTGCCTAGCACACGAGAGGTGCTTAATCCATGTTCCTTGGGGCCAAGGTTCATCGAGATAAACTTCCTGGCCTGGTTATAATCGGTTACTAGCTGATTATTATTATAATATATATTATTATTATAATACCCCCTCGAGGCAGGATTTGAACCCAGGTCTTTGGCTGCAGACCCAGAACTTTTCCCACTGTACTTACACATCCCACTTTATGTACTTATACCACTTTTTTTTTTTTTGGTCCTTTATGTTGCTTACTTTTCTTGCCAAAGGTTACAGAGCCAGCAAATATTAAAACTCCTGACTCCAAGGCCTGAGCTTACTCGAGTCCACAGTCATGCCTCTCTTCACCATCAGCAGACACTTGCATGCTCCGTGCTTCCGGGACAGTCCCAGGGTCTGCCCTGAAGAAGGTTAAGAGCTGGAGGGAGGAGGCAGGAACAAAGGAGGTTCAAGGGACCCCAGCAGAGGGGGAAATGAGAAATGCAATAGCCTAGGCCCGAGTGCCACGCCACCTGCGACTGTCTGAATGAACAGGAGAGAGGTCAGCCGCTGCAATTTTCAGTCCAGAATCACGGCTTCTTTGCTCAATTTGCTGGAAAGGATTTCCAGCTCACTCAGATTTCCCATGGCTTTGCCTATGAGTAATGTTCTCAGCTTGCCTGGCTCACTTAGGCAGTGCATGATGGAAAACAACACCTTGTGAAACCCTGTTTGTAATAGAGACGGAGGGGGAAAAAAATCATAGTTGATGGCTTATTTACATTCATCATCCCATTTCCAAATGGAGCCCTCTTGCTTGGATGAGCTGCTTTCAGCCTGGCGAGCGGTGACAGATGTGTGTTTATTTCGGTTGAGTCACGGTGTCATTCATATTATCTTATTTACCAATGTTTGCCATTTTATAGTTCTAACTAGCAGGATGAGTCACCAACAGAAACAGAGAACAAGAACAGAATAGCCTTTTATTAAATCTCGCCCCCCTTCTCTGGCTTCCCCCTCTTCCCTCTCCCTCTTTGGCCTGGAACTAGAACTGAGATTTGGTGACTTTCTGAGACGGGGTCTGACTCATTCAAATGACCGTGGATACCACCATGGCTGATATTGACGGTGTAAGTTTTGGGGCGGGGATGAAAGAGATTGAAATTGAGCCCAGCGATGGCAGTCAGGATCCCAACTGGTCTGGGGGCAGTTACATCACAGCAAGAATCGACTCTCAGGGTAATGAGGGGCTGAGTGGCTGCCTTGTCCCCTTCTCCTGCCTCCTCTCTGTCTTCTTCCCTGCTTGCTGCCCTTGGCTTTGGCTTGGGTTTTCCTTGGAGTTGGGCAATACTCAATTCCATGTAGCGCTGTGAAGAGATGGCCTTAGGGAGCTGATGTTCTCCTCTCTGGAGCACCCGGGAATGATGAGTAACTAAAAAATTCCAACCCTTCTTTCTCCTCCCCCCATAGCAGGATGAAAGAGCCAGCCAGGGCAAAAAGGGCAAACTGCTCGGATGGAATAATACTATAGTACAGGGGAACAAAGAGGGATTTGAAACCAGGAGACACGGATTTCAGTCTGCCACTCACCCAGGGCAAGTTGATGAATTTCTCTGTGTCTCAGTTTCTTCATCTGTTAAAAGGGGGAGGGAAGGGCTAAAAACCTTTTACCTGTTTTGCAGGTTGTGAGAATCAAATAAGATAAAAACATTTTGTAACTGTAAAGCACCGTATACATTTTATCAGGTTTTTTTTTTTTTCCAACTCCTACTCAGATTCTTCTAAAGCGCTATTCTGATGATTTGACCTTGGGTTCCAGAGAAATATTCTGGAAGAATGCAAACTGTGGCATGTCCTGTCAAGTTGGAAAGCCAGCCAGTCAGCCAGTGAGTCAGTCAGTCAGTCAATTAAGTCAGTTAAGCACTTGTTATGTGCCAGACACCCAAAAACTAAAAAACCCCAACAAAACAAACAAACAAACAAAAACCCCTTAGTGCCTCCCCTCAAGGGTCTCGTAGTCTCCTGGGGATGGTGACAGGCCAAAAATTGTCCATTCAAGATGAATTCAAAGTAAGTAGAGGGAAAAGGCTTCACAGAGGACCCCTTGACAGATTGTGCCAACATTTCCCCTCTCTTTGACTATGGCCTTGCTGTATTTGGAGCTTCTCCATGGGATTAATTTGTTTTCTGCCAAGGTAACCCGTGAAGCCTAGCTGAGGGTTAAAAAGGTTGCCTTTCCTCCATTCTCATACTTAGCTATCCCACTGGGAAATGGATGAGGAATGTTTACTGTCCAGCTTGTGACATGAGGTAGAGTGGATAATCTGCAGAGCTGGTCCAGCAATGAATTGATATTGAGCATTCCCTGTGAATGGGCCCAGAACTGAAAGAGAAGAGGGGCCAGAATTTTTTTTTTTAGAAACTTGTGTCATGTTTTTAAATAACCCTTAGCTCTTTCCTGATTCAAAGGCCTACTTTTTCTGAAACATCATTATTCTTCTGGTCATGCTGGGTGGCTATGAGTCATGGAATTCCAGAGTCTTTGAAGAATTAAAGGTTGTACGTCATAAAAGATGGAGGACACAAGCACGCTGCCATACATCACTGGAGTGCCATAAAGTAGGTTATCATCAGAAAGATACGTGACCAGGGATAGGTCGTGCGCTTCTGTTGGTATCTCCCAAGAAGTAGAGGAAAAGCCCACCAGTATCCTGGGTAGACCCCTAGTGGACCAGCTACGGGGAGTCATGGACAAGAGTCTCAGAGGAGGAGAATGGATGACTAGCTGCAAATAAAGGATGCTCATTTCTAAGAGATGAGCACTGCAGACATAAAAAAAAAACAAATGAAAAAGCCCCTTTCCACAAAGGCTTTCTATTTTACTGAGGGGAATACAAACATGTACACAGAGAAGGAAGATAACTTGAAAAAGGTAAAAAGCACTAATGACTGGGAAAATTCAAGAAAGGTTTTGTGCAATAGGTGGTACCTGAGCCCAGTGTTGAAGGAATCTAAGTATTCTAATAAAGAAGTGAGGAAAGCATGGATTCCAGGCATGGGACAAGAGGCGTTAAGATTAAAATTCTCTGGTGATTGTGTCTTAATTTAGAATTATTTATTACATAAAAGGCAGGCCAGAGAGAAAATAAAGGGCATTGGACTCTGGCTGTTCCCTTAGAAGTCTCCTATGAGAGCTGGACCAAAACATACCTTTTTGCTCTGGATTCCCATGAAAATGCCCCCACTTCCTCCTGGTTTTCCAATTTAGACTCTTTGTGACATCCCTTTCCAAAGGCTCTCCATTTGGAGGACTCCAACCATACTCTGGGCAAGAGACAAGAGCCTTCTGGATGCCAGAAGTCAGGAGACTTGAGACCTGTAGCATGCATGGCTGCAGGATGCTCAGGTCCCTACCCACCTCCCTTTCCTCTGCCCCACTATCTTATTATTATTTTTTAAAAACCCTTACCTTCTGTCTTGGAATCAATACTGTGTATTGGCTCCAAGGCAGAAGAGTGGTAAGAGCTAGGCAATGGGGGTCAAGTGACCTGCCCAGGGTCACACAGCTGGGAAGTGTCTGAGGCCAGATTTGAACCCAGGACCTCCCATCTCTAGGCTTGGCTCTTAATCTACTGAGCTACCCAGTTGCCCCCTGCCCCACTATTTTAGGAGGCTTGTTTATAGATAGACTTCATCTGCATTCTTACTCAACTGGAGGCTGAGGGAAGAAGCAAAGTTGTCTCTTCAATCTTAAGGTTAAACATCTTGTGGTAATAAAGAAAGGGGTACAGGCTAATGTTAAAGTTCTACAGATGTGTAGGCAAGGCAATAAGAGATAGAATATTGAGGTGTAATCAGCCAATTTGGTTAGGCAATAAAATATGAGAAAAGATAATAGGTTAAGAAAAGAGGACTACACTAGGAAAATATTGATCAGGAGAGTCCGGAGACTTTTGTTCTACTCTGTCCCTGTTTGGGCTATGTAGGGCAAATCAGTTCTCTGCACCTTGTTTTCTTCATCTATAAAGTGAGACAATTCGGCTTGGATCCTAGGATCACAGATCGAGTGGAAAGGGTCATCAGAGACCAACTAGTCCAATTTCCTCATTTTATAGGTGAGGAAATGGGAATCCAGGGAGTTTAAGTGACTTATAGAAGGTAATAAATGGGGCAGCTAGGTTTCTCAGTGGATAAAGAGCATATAGGAGGTCCTGGATTAAAATCTGACCTCAGACACTTCCCAGCTGTGTGACCCTGGGCAAGTCATTTAACCCCAATTGCCTAGCCCTTACCACTCTTCTGCATTAGAACCAATTCTTAGTATTGATTCTAAGATGGAAGGTAAGGGTTTAAAAATAAACAAACATGATATTAGTAGAAAGTGTCAGAGACAGACTTTCTACGGTCATTTCCAATTTCCTCTGATAAATGTCTGCAAGGCAGAAGTTTGGAGTTTTTATTACTGATGCAGGTGGTTGGTGGTGGCCATGGGGGATCTGTATGCATGGAAGAGTCAGAAGGGCAGATGTGGCATCTCCCAGGGTTAAATCATTAACCAATCTACCAGTCTTTGTTAGGAACAACCCTATGTGATACCTGCTTTTGGCAAGGGAGTTTTCCTTACAGTTTATCTGTAAGGTAGTTATGAATTATCCTGACTTTATTGTGACCTATATGGACTATTTCCTAAATGGAAATATTCAAGGGAAGCATGCTGACAGTCTTCTACAATATAAACACTATGATATAAAGCAGGTATTAGACATTCTTCTTGGGCCCACAGAACAGAGCTAGGACCCATGGGTGGAGGCAGGACTTGCCAAAAAAAGGAACTACTTCTTAAGAATCAGCCATGGCAAAATGGAATGGGCTGTTTTTGTGAGGCAGTGAGTGCCCACTATTTGAAAGTGTTCAAAGAGAATTCCCATAATTGCTTATCCAAATGTTATAGAGGATATTTATATATTGGGAAGGAGTTTGGATTTTTCAACTTCTAAGGGTCTCATTCAACTTTAAGAGCTGATGAGTTTAGGGGCACTTAGGTAGCACAGTAGATAGAGCATTAGGTCTGGAGTTAGAAGGATCTGTGTTCAAATCTGACCTCAGACACTCTAGCTGTGTGCCCCTGGGAAAGTCACTTAGTCACAATCGCCTAGCCCTTGCCACTCTTCCATCTTAAAAGTGACACTAAGGCCAAATGTAAAGTTTTTTTTTTTTTAGTTCATGTATTTAGTTGCTGAAATTGATCAGAAATCTCTTTTTCCATTCATCTTCCGAGTTTTTGTTCACCTTCTAAATCTATTCTAAATCTAACAAATTTCATGTTTGTTGAATGCCTGCTTTGACAAAGTCCTATTCAAGGTATTCTAGAGAATCAGAAGGCAAATCAGTACCTTTAGAGAATTTGTAATATTGCTGGGGAATCTCTTGAGTGTGCATGGCTTGTTCATAGCTGCTTAAAATAATCTCATGATCTAGGTTCTGTTTGACCGAGTTCCTAAATGCTCTACCTAAATCATGCAAATGACTGAAAATAGGTGAGTGCATTTAAAAGACAGACCACTTGGTCTTCTAGAACTGTTTAAGAATAGCTCCCATTTCTACTGGCTTTAAGGTTTACAAATCACTCTTCATTATAAGAACTCTGGGAGGCAGATAGACGAAGTCTGATTATCCTTACTTTATAAATGAGGAAGTTGAGGCTTAGAGTGATTAAAGGATCTGCCCATAGTCACACATCTTGTTAAGTGTTCCAGCTAGGATTCAGATTCTGAATCCCTGACACTAGGTCCAGCATCCTTTTCTGGATTTACTACATGATGCATTGACTTCCTTGGATGGAACTGAATCCACTACTGGATCCAATTCATTTCAACAAAAATCATTAAACACCTAAAATATGTAAGGAACTATTCTAGATAATAATAATGGCTCCTATTTATATGGCACTTTGTGATTTGCCAAGAGTGTTCCCCTCCAAATAGTCTAGAAGAAAATAGGTAGCAACAATAATAGTAATTACTAATATTTATCTACCATAAGATTTCTAAAAGGATTTTTCCTCATAAAAGCTCTGTGAGTTAAGCTATGCAAGTATTAATATTTTCATTTTTCAGATGGTTAAATTGAGACTTGTGGAGACAATGGAGTATAGTTTGGAAACCAAGGACCCAGATTTAAATGCTACTTTTGCTGCATGCCATTTATGTGTTCTTGGGTAAGCTAATAATCTCTTTTGTCCTCATTTTCCTCATCTGTAAAGTGAAAGGGTTGAACTAGATGGTCTCTAAGATCTCTTCTTGAAATTTATGATCCTATGAACCCCACAAACTGTTTAGAACACTGTGTCAGATTCTGGAAAAAAAATTTAAAAAAAGAATGGATTTTTCCCTTTAGAAGATTACATTCTACTGGAGAATACAAGAATACAGATAAGTAAATCAAAACTAGTTGAGGGGAGAAAGAGAGAGAGAGGCAAAGTGAGACAGAGAAACAGACAGAGAAAGAGAGAACTAATAACTAGTTGAATTAGGGAAGACTTTATAAAGGAGGTGACAAGCTGAGCTGTGTTTTGAAGGAAGTTCAGAATTCTAAGAAACTGAAGATAGAGTCCGTGGAACAACAAGAAGACCAAATTGCCTGGAAGGAAGAGTGAGTAGAGAAACATCATGAAGACTGGAAAGGTAGGTTGCAGCCAGGCAGCAGATGGCCTTAAAAAACAGATGAAGGAGTTTGTATTTTATCTTTGAAGTAATAAAGGACCCATGAAGACTTGGGGGCCACAGAATGACATGGTCAGATCTGTGCCTTAGAAAAATTAATCTGGTACCAGTGTGGAGAATGGATGGGAGAGAGACCAGAAGTTCAACTAGGAGACTCTTGTAAAAATCCACTTGAGAAATGATGAAGGCCTGAAAGAAGATAATGGTTGTATAAATGGAGAAAAGGAGATATATGAGAGATGTTGAGGAGATGCGACTGTGTAAGCATGGCAGAACATACATTGTGTGATAGTAAATAGTGATGGTTGATTGAAAAAGTACTAGGTGACTGCTAGGAGGTAAGGAAAGGAGACAAGCTAAGGATAACTCTGAGGCTATATACTTGATTGTATTATTTTGTGTGTAATATATACTTGATGATATACTTGGAGACTTGATTGACTGGGAAGATAGTGATTATCTCAACAGATACAGAGATGTTTGGAGGACTCAGGTTTTATTTCAGGAATGTATGATGAGTTCTACTTATGCATATTGAATTTGAAATGCTAACAGGGAATTCATTTATTTGTTCATTTAACAAATATTAATTAAGGATTTATTATTATGTGCAAAGTATTTGTCTGGGTAGTAAAGATATGAAGCCAAAAAACAAACAAAAAAAGAAATGTTGCTGGCCCTCAAAGAACACAGTTTATTGGAGTGGAAATGATAACCCTTAATCAGATAGAGGTATGGGACCAGGGCTCTGGAGAGAGCTAAGAGTTGGAAAATAGACTTCTGAGAGGTTTTTGTTCATAATTGCACTGACTGGGCTTTATATATGGTATCTGCCTGAATCAAACTTACCGACCAGCAAATCAATTCCTTTCTAGGGTTTGGCATTCCTCAGACTGGGTGTCAACAGCACCTTGCCTTCAAGCAGTCTCTTTGACACAAAGGGATTGGGATTTGCCAAGTTGCCATACTGAGGTAGGCAGGCCACTTGATAGGAAAGGTTGTCTACCAGGTGTGTTCCCAAAAGGGTGTGTGGAAATGGAATTATGGTAAACCAAATGATATTTCAAATGCCTCCAGGAAAACCTGTAGGTGAATCCTTTCATAATTAGGAGATTATTTTCACAATGGAAGAATTCCTCATTGCCCACAGAATAAAATACCAAGTCTTTACTCTGGTACTCAAGGCCTTCCAGCTTCTGGCTCATCTTGCTCCCATACTTATTTCCTGTTTCTTCTTGTCACACATTGTTTAAGTCAAACCAGATATTTACCCTTCGTGCTCTGAATAGCCCCTAATTCCATCCTGTTTTCTCTGCCTCTGTGGATTTGCCCAGGCTCCTTTCCCTTCTTTCCAAGCTTGGAACATACTCTCTCCACACCCTCACCTATTGGTATTCTTCTTTTCCTTTCTTACATAGAGCCTTCTTATCTCCTTCTCTTATCCTGAAGTGATTTCTTTTACTTTTCTCTGTTTAGCTTCTCCTATAAACTTTCACATTATGACTTGCATTATAGTTATTTCTATATGTCTTTTCCTCTTACTAGACCAAAAGCTCTCTAAGGGCAGGGACTGTTACTTTTCATCTCTAGATCTTCAGTGACTCACATAGTGACCCTGGACAAGGTGGCAATCAAATGTCTTGGACATGAATTGTTTTGATGAGTAGTTACTTTCTTATATGTCTCCTGATAAAGTATTTTTTTTTTAATTTTGGATTTAAAAATTTTTTAATTTTTAAAATTTTAAAATTTTAAATTTTAAAATTTGCTTAAAAATGAATATACCTATGTTGGTGATGGGATACTATTGTGCTCAAAGGAATAATGAACTGGAGGAATTCCATGTGAACTGGAAAGACCTCCAGGAAGTGATGCAGAGCGAAAGGAGCAGAACCAGGAGAACATTGTACACAAAGACTCATATACTGTGGTACAGTCAAATGTAATGGACTTCTCCATTAGTGTTAATGCAGTGATCCTGAACAACCTGGAGGGATATATGAGAAAGAACACTATCCACATCCAGAGGAAAAACTATGGGAGCAGAAACACAGAAGAAAAACAACTGCTTGAATACATGGGTAGAGGGGATATGGCTGGGGATGTAGACTCTAAATGAACATCCTACTGTAAACAACAACAGCATGGAAATAGGTTCTGACCAAGGACACAAGTAATACCCACTGAAATTGCATGTCTTCTGTGGGAAGGGTGGGGGGAAGGGAGGGAGGGAAATAATGTGATTATTGTAACCAAGGAATAATGTTCTAAATTGACTAAATAAATTAATTTTAAAAAATGAATTTACCTGGTTGCTAGTGGGTACTTGTGAATAAATGCTTGCTGATTATCTTGGCACCCCACAGAAGAAAGAGGAAGCCTTCTGTCAAGGCTCATAGCCTCCTATGGCTTCTTGTTGTTATTCAGTCATTTCAGTCTTCATGATTCTTCATGACCCCATTTAAAGTTTTCTTGGCAAAGATATTGGCATGGCTTGTTATTTCCTTCTCCATGTTATTTTACAGATGAAGTACCTGAGGCAACCAGGGTTAAGTGACTTGCCCAGAGTCACACAGCTAGTAAGGGTCTGGGGTTAGATTTGAACTCAGGTCTTTCTTTCTCCAAGCCTGGCACTTTATCCTCTGTACCACTTACGTGTCCTTGCCTCCTAGCATATTTTCCTAATTTATTACCCCTTTTCACATTTAGAAAGAAAACATGGCATGGTAGATAAAGAGTATTGACTATTTGACCCCAGAAATTCACTTAGCTTCTTTTTCAGTGTTCCATAGGATTTTCTTGAATACTAAACTGCAGAGAATGTGTCAACCTTAATTGGGAGAGGCAGTTTTCTCAATAGGGTAGTCTTTACACCAGTAAAATGATCAGTCTAGTTCCTATTCCTTTTCAGATTTATATCTTTCTTCTTCCTGTCTGTAAAGGATATCTGTGTTTGGATAAGTCACTTATCCTATTTGGGTTTCCATCTCTTCATCTCTAAAATGATGGGGTTGTACTAGATCAGTGGTTCCCAAAGCCTTCTGAGCAAGCAACAATTTTTTTTTCCCACATGATTTCAGTGTATGAATGACAGAATATCCTTGGAATGATAATAAATAGTATTTGTTGATTAAGAAAACACTAGATGATAAAAGGGTACAATGATTTCTATAATACTTTTATATTTTGTTTCTTATTAATCCCCAATCTATCTATACATATATAACCAAAATATTAATATATGTACATGATAATGCATGTATAACCTATATCAGATTACTTGCCATCTCAGGAATCAGGGGAAGAAGAGGGAGAGAGGTAGAGAATTTGGATCATAGAATGTCAGAAAACAAATGTTAGAAATAATTTCTACATGTAATTGGGGAAATACAATAAAACATTACTGGGAAAAATAAAAACAATTAAAATACAAATGTGTGAGATAGTATTTATTCAGACTATAGAAGGTATGTCTGCGTTGAGTTTAAGGATGCCTTTAAAATCTGGGACCTATGGCCTGAAAGTTGGGCTCATACATTAGAGGTAATGAAACCACAGTTCGATTGTAGAATTTAGAACTGGAAGGGATGTTAGAAATCACTGTTTCTAAGATGTGGAACTAGACAGACAGAGAAAATGGCTTATCTGTAAGAACACAGATAGTATAGTGCTTAGAATGCTGAAAATAATGTTAGGAAAGAAAGCCTGAATTCAAACCCTTCCCCTTATGTATGTGCCCGTGGGCAAGTTCATCATACTATTCAAGCTTCAGTTTCCTCATTTGTAAAATGGGGACAGAAGCATATACCTTCTCAGTAGATATGAGATCATATATATAAACACATTTGCACTATGGAAAAGGATTGTAATTTTATATTTATATATATATATATATTATATATATTTTATATACATGATTATATACATAATATACATTATATATATAAGGTATAGGAACTGGAACTATAATTTCATTGCTACAGCCAACTATGAGGTGAATAAACTTCCTCTATCAATGGTGAAGAATAACACCCCACTTCTGACAGAGAAGATGGACTAAATATATATTATTGTTTATAGCATATATGTTTTGGACATGATCAATATATAGATTTGTTTGCTTTTCTAGGTTCCTTTGTTTCAAGGGTCTTTCTTTCTTTCTTTGTTTCTTTGTTTCTTTCTCTTTCTTTCTTTCTTTCTTTCTTTCTTTCTTTCTTTCTTTCTTTCTTTCTTTCTTTCTTTCTTTCTTTCTTTCTTTCTTTCTTTCTTTCTTTCTTTCTTTCTTTCTTTCTTTCTTTCTTTCTTTCTTTCTTTCTTTCTTTCTTTCTTTCTTTCTTTCTTTCTTTCTTTCTTTCTTTCTTTCTTTCTTTCTTTCTTTCCCTCTGGTCCCTCCCTTCCCTCCCTTCCCTCCCTTCCCTCCCTCCCTTCCCTCCCTCCTTCCTTCCTTCCTTCCTTCCTTCCTTCCTTCCTTCCTTCCTTCCTTCCTTCCTTCCTTCCTTCCTTCCTTCCTTCCTTCCTTCCTTCCTTCCTTCCTTCCTTCCTTCCTTTTCATTGTGAGGAGAGAAAGAAAAAGCAGGAGAAAAAGAGAATAGGACCAGGTTTCTACCTCAAAAAATGAGAAGAGAATAGAAGCAAAGTTAGAAGGAATCAGAAACAGGATAGCTTTGTAGGTTTCATGCTGAATTCATTAAATACTCAAAAAAGAAATAGAGAGTTTCACAGAATAAGAAGACATGGGTTCTGATGTAACCTCAGATACTTCCTAGCTGTGTGGCCTTGGACAAGTCACTCATTCTCAGTTGTCTAGCCCTTGCCCTTTTATTTTAGATTTGTTTCTGAGAAAATGAGTTTTTATTTTTTTAAACATGATCCTATGAAATTTGGCTTAGCATGGAGAGTGGAATGGGTTAAGATAAAAATTTGACTTTTCTAACCCTTATAAATGTTTTTGTGTGTTTCATTTTTGAGTCACATTTCTCAGATCTAGGTCTTTAGATTCTATAAATTCCCAGGAATTTAGCATGAAAAGCTGGTGGCAATTATCTATAGCATGATATTTCCCCACAGAATAAGCTCATAAATTCCAAGTGGCATTTGTGGGAACAGGCAATCTTCTGTGTCTCCTGAGTCAACTGACCCTTCCCCCAAACTCTTTCTCCCTGGTGACCACTCCACGAAGCAAAAAAGAGCTTCTGGGAATACAGAAACTACTGCTGTTCCTTCCATGATGCTAGTTATGTTATAACTGCCAAACATTTATATATAGGGACTGAGGGTGTATTGCGGGGGAGGGGGTGAGAGGGGGAGAGAAGGATTGGGAGTCATTTGTGGTCTTGGAGCTCTGTAGACCCCACCTGCCCCACCTTTTAGAGACTGAATATTCTAAGAAGTGGTTCAGAGTACCCAAATCTGTCCAGTTCTTTTTTGTGCCAGTGCTATTGAAATCCTCTGTCTTATAAAATCCACATCCAGGGCTCCCAGCTCGATTTCGTACTGCTTCCAAGCAGACCACACACATGGTTCGTCCCTTCCTCTCCTCCAGGGAAGAATTTTTATTTGATGTACCTTGTATTACAGTGAATGTTCTATCCTAATCTGTAAGATCTCTTCAACATGTTCTTTCTCAGTCTCTCTTTGAACTTCCCTCTTTAGTTCAAATCATTGGATGCTAGAGTCAGAAGGGACCTTAGATAGGATGCTATCCAGTGCTGCATTTTACAGATGAGGAAAACAAGGTCTAGAGATGGGAAATGAGTCATGAAACAAATGAAAGATGAAGTCAGTACTTGAAGCCAGAGTCCCAGAAGTCCAAGCCAATTTTCCCTTTGTTTAAAATTGCATTTTATAGATGAAGAAGTTGAAACCCATAGAAGGATCGTGATTTACTCAAGGTCATGAAACAAATTAATGATAATGATAGATATTGAATATCAGGCTCCCGAATCCTAGGCCAGTGCTCTTTTCCTGGACCACATTTCAGGTTTTGAGAAAGGAATACCTTTTATATGAGCTATGCTTTTCAATCTGATTGGTTTTACCTAAGGTAATCTTTGAACACTTCAGAGGGTCCATGAGCTCATGGGACGATAGGGGGAGGACCTCCCACACTGTGGCTAATCCTAATCTCTCTATACTTCCTCATCCTCTTGTGATGCCCTGATTTCACAGAAGATCCACCTATCTTTCTAAAGGTAATACTCTGTTCCTTTTAATATATAAACTAAATTAACTTATCAACTAGTTATTTGTTAATTTATATATTTATAATCAATTAGATCATCTAGTTATATTAATAAAGAATATCAAAGTAGACTTTATACTCTCATGTCTGCTGCCTCTTGTGCTTTCAACTGTCCTCTCTCCTTTTTAATCAATCAATCAAAAGCATTGATTAAGTACCAGGTTCTTTTTTTTTAATTTGAAACATTTTATTTCATTAATTAATTTAGAATAATTTTCCATGGTTATATGATTCATGTTCTTTCCCTTTCCTCCTCCCACCACCCTTACCATAGCCAATTAGCAGTTCCATTGGGTTTTACATGTGCCATTATCAAGACCTATTTCCATATTATTGATATCTGCACTAGGGTGATCGCTTAGGGTCTACATCCCCAATCATATCCCCATCGACCCATGTGACCAAGTAGTTGTTTTTCTTCTGTGTTTCTACTCTCACAGTTCTATCTCTGGATGTGGATAGCATTCTTTCTCATAAGTCCCTCAGAATTGTCCTGGATCATTGCATTGCTGCTAGAAGAGAAGTTCATTACATTCGATTGTGCCACAGTGTATCAGTCTCTGTGTATAAGGTTTGTGACAGAGGCTGGCATTAAAAAAAAGTACTAGGCTGAAAAGTGTGTGGAATTGATTGCCTTGTCAAGGGTGGGGTCCCAGGAGTTTGGAATCTGGTGGAGGAGAAGACTCAGACTGGGAGAGGAGTTGGTCTCTCATTCTTGAGAAGCTGAAGAGAAAAGGCAGAAAAAGACTTTCTCCTGAGGGTTATCCTCCTTTCCTGCTGGTAACTGGAAATCTTTCTCCCCAACATTTCCCAATTGAAAAAGACTATTGAAGAGGAAGCCAGAGAAAGACATTTTAAATCTCTACCCAACTTTTCTTAAGCTCCAGTTGCTCTGAGTCTGAACTGTGGCCAAGGGCCAAACCCTGGATGAGTCAACCTAGCTTTCTCTCAGGAGGTTCAGGTTGCTAAGACCTGAGTTCCCCTCAAACTCAAGGAGGGAGGGAAAAGAGTTTTAGATTGAGATAGGGACCCCTTTTCCAATTTTCCTTTCCCATTATTTCCCTGCTAGTTATTCTTTGTTAACCCCTGATTAAGTTGACATTAAAATAGTCATCTGTTCCCCAAGTTGTGAATCAAGTGTGAATGAACAGATCAAGGGGAGACCCTTTGGTCTCGAGGAGTGGAGGGGGGAACAAGAGGGACAAGAGCAAATTTGGGAGAGCAGCCTTAGCTAAGGAGGGAAGGAAGAAGGGGGAAAATCTCCCTTATCTCTGAGCCAAACCTAAACATCAGCTATCTCCCCTGAACCCTACTTTGAGAGGAGGGGTCTCCACTCTTCTCTTCTCTATATTGATTTAACAATCCCTCAAATACAAATGGCACCGCAGATTGTTCTGCTCCTTTCACTCTGCATCAGTTCCTGGAGGTCATTCCAGTTCACACGGAATTCCTCCACTTTATTACTCCTTTGAGCACAATAGTATTCCATCACCAACATATACCACAATTTGTTCAGTCATTCCCCAATTGAAGGGCATCCCCTCATTTTCCAATATTTTTGCCACCACAAAGAGTACAGCTATGAATATTCTTGTACTAGTCTTTTTCCTTATTATCTCTTTGGGGTACAAACCCAGCAGTGCTATGGCTGGATCAAAGGGCAGACAGTCTTTTATTGCCCTTTGGGCATAGTTCCAAATTGCCCTCCAGAATGGTTGGATTAATTCACAACTCCAACAGCAATGAATTAATGTCCTGACTTTGCCACACCCCCTCCAGCATTCATTACTTTCCTTTGCTGTCATGTTAGCCAATCTGCTAGGTGTGAGGTGATACCTCAGAGTTGTTTTGATTTGCATCTCTCTGATTATCAGAGATTTAGAACACTTCTTCATGTGCTTATTAATAGTTTTGATTTTTTAATTGAAAATTGCCTATTCATGTCCCTTGCCCATTTATCTATTGGAGAATCACTTGATGTTTTTGTGCAATTGATTTAGCTCTTTATAAATTTGAGTAATTTTGTCAGAGGTTTCTATGAAGATTTTTTCCCAGTTTGTTG
This sequence comes from Monodelphis domestica, assembly GCF_027887165.1. NCBI lineage: Eukaryota > Metazoa > Chordata > Mammalia > Didelphimorphia > Didelphidae > Monodelphis > Monodelphis domestica. Next base: position 135,131,953 of record NC_077229.1, on the reverse strand, counting down.
TTTCCCTTCTGATTTTAGTTACATTGCTTTTGTTTGTACAAAAGCTTTTTAATTTGATGTAGTCAAAATTATTTATTTTACATTTTGTGATTCTTTCTATGTCTTGCTTGGTTTTAAAATCTTTCACTTCCCAAAGGTCTGACATGTATACTATTCTGTGTTCACCTAATTTACTTATAGTTTCCTTCTTTATGTTCAAGTCATTCACCCATTCTGAGTTTATCTTGGTTTAGGGTGTGAGGTGTTGATCCAAGCCTAATCTTTCCCACACTGTCTTCCAATTTTCCCAGCAGTTTTTATCAAATAGTGGGATCTTTGGGCTTATCATCGACTGTCTTGCTGAGGTCACTTACCCCAAGTCATTCCACTGATCCTCCTTTCTGTGTCTTAGCCAGTACCACGTTATTTTGATGACCACTGCTTTATAGTCTAGTTTGAGATCTGGTACTGCAAGGCCACCTTCCTTTGCATTTTTTTCATTATTTCCCTGGATATCCTTGATCATTTGTTCTTCCAAATGAACTTTATTATGTTTATTTTTTTTTTCTAAATCAGTAAAAAAGTTTTTTGGAAGTTCAATGGGTATGGCACTAAATAGATAGATAAGTTTCGGTAGGATGGTCATTTTTATTATGTTAGCTTGTCTTACTCATGAGCAGTTAATGTTTTTCCAATTGCTCAGATCTAGTTTTAGTTTTGTGAAAGTGTTTTGTAGTCATGTTCATAACATTCCTGTGTTTGTCTCAGCAGACAGATTCCTAAGTATTTTATATTGTTTAGGGTGCTTTTGAATGGAATTTCTCTTTCTAATTCCTACTGCTGAGATGTGTTGGAGATATATAGAAATGTTGATGACTTATGTGGGTTTATTTTGTATCCTGCAAATTTGCTAAAGTTATTGATTATTTCCACTAGCTTTTTAGTTGATTCTCTAGGAGTCTTTAAATAGACCATCATATCATCTGCAAAGAGTGATAGCTTGGTCTCTTCATTGCCAATTTTAATACCTTCAATTTCTTTTTCTTCTCTAATTGCTATTGCCAGTTTTTCTAGTACAATGTTAAATAAAAAACATGAAAATGGGCATCCTTATTTCATTCCTGATCTTATTGGGAATGCATCTAGTTTATCCCCAATGCAGATGATGTTGGCTGGTGGTTTTAGATAGATACTGTTTATTATTTTTAGGAAAGGCCCTTCTATTCCTATACTTTCTAGTGTTTTTAATAGGAATGAGTGTTGTATTTTTTCAAAGGCTTTTTCGGAATCTATTGAGATAATCAAGTGATTTTTGTTGGTTTGTTTGTTGATATGGTCAATTATGTGGAGGGTTTTCCTGATACTGAACCATCCTTGCATTCCTGGTATAAATCCCACCTGATCATAGTGAATAACCCTCCTGATGACTTGATGGAGTCTTTTTGCTAGTATCCTATTTAAGATTTTTGCATCTATGTTCATTAAGAAGATTGGTCTGTAGTTTTCTTTCTCCATTTTTGACCTGCCTGGCTTTGGAATCAGTAGCATATTTGTGTCATAAAAGGAATTTGGTAGAACTCCCTCTTTGCTTATTATGTCAAATAGTTTGTATAGTATTGGGATTAGCTATTCTTTGAATGTTTGATAGAATTCACTTGTGAATCCATTAAGTCCTGGGGATTTTTTCTTAGGGAGTTCTTTGATGGCCTGTTTAATTTCTTTTCTGATATGGAATTATTTAAGAATTCTACTTCTTCTTCTGTTAATCTAGGCAATTTATATTTTGGTAAATATTTGTCCATATCATCTAGATTGACATATTTATTGCCATATAATTGGGCAAAATAGTTTTAATGATTGCCTTGATTTCCTCTTCATTGGAGGTGAGCTCTCCCTTTTCATCTATGATACTGTTAATGTGGTTTTTCTTTCCTTTTTTTATTACATTGATCAGTACTTTGTCTATTTTGTTTGTTTTTTCAAAATATCAGTTTCTAGTCTTATTTCTTTGTTCAATAGTTCTATCACTTTTGATTTATTAATTTCTCCCTTAATTTTTAGGATCTCTAATTTAGTTTTCTCCTGGAGGTTTTTAATTTGTTCACTTTCAAGTTTTTTGATTTGCATGTCCAATTCATTGACCTCTGCACTCCCTAATTTGTTAATATATGTGCTTTCCTTTTAGATGGTCACTGTGGTGAGTAAAAGGCTGACTTAGTTCCTTGCCCTTTCTGGAGCTGTGGACCTCCAAGAAAGGCCCATGAACTTGAGACTCCTTTTCCCTGATTAGGGCCTTAGAATTACTACCTGGCTCAGAGGAAGCTGGAGTTTTCTCGATTTCTCTCTCATTCCTTAATATATTCCCTCTATTGTAAATAAACTACCATAAATTCTATTTACTTTAGTAATTCATTTTGTGATTTAGAAAGTAAATCCCTGGCAACTGCCAATTAACTATTAAATCCAATCAATAAATCTAACAGTGCTTAACAAATGCATATTGACTGTCCCTCAGAGCTGTTGGATAAGAGGTAAATGTTAATGTTAGCAATTATTATTATCTCTATTTGTGGATATAATAATGTGCAACTGAGGCTGAGAGATTAAGTGGAAAAAACTGGAGTCAAGTCAACTAGTAAGCTTCTGACGCAGGATTCGAATTGAAGACTTCCTCATTCCAGGGGTAGCACTAGTTATCTCTGCCACCCATTACCTGGTGAAGGGAAACTAGTATATATGGCTATAACCTTTGAGGTTGATGTTATGGAAAACAATCTTGCCTCCCAGCAACTCAACCTTTGTTGCCTCCATCTGAGACCTAGATATGCCTGAGTTCTTGTTCAGTAGACCAGTTGTTCAGGGCTTTTATTTTACTAGGGCATGACTGTGTACTAGTGAATACTGGCTATCATTTTTCTAGTAGGAAATTCAAGGCCTGGAGTAATAATAATAGTGTTAAATTTTTTTAGGTTGGACTGAAATTTAATTTGGTGATCACCATGGATTTAATTTCTAAATCCCAAATTAATTACTAAAATAAAATATAATTTATGGTAGTTTATTTAAGGAAGAGAGAAAAGGGGAGAGAGAGAGGCAGAGCTCTGGTTTCCTCTGAGCCAAGTAGAAATTCTAAGGCCCTAATCAGGAGAATGGAGTCTCAAGATGATGGGCCTTTCTCAGAGGTTCACACCTCCAGAAAGGGCAAGTCAGCCTTTCACTCACCACAGTGACTGTCTAAAAGGAAAGCAGTCTGAATTCTCCTGCAGGCATTCCTCCAGGGGTCCAGTTCCACAGCCAAGTGTCTTCACTTCAAGTCTTAGTGTCTATCTTCCAGTCCAACTCTGAGTGTGCCTCCATCCAGTGTGCCTCTGTTTCCTCTATTTAAAGATCTTTTTCTCTTGTGTCACCTCCCTTAAATTTTAATCTATCAATCACAGCAGACACTCCACTCCAGGACTGCCCATTCTTTCACAGGTGGGTCACAGACCTCCCAGTCAACACCATTTAGTGTTCACACCTTTTTGTGGTTAGTTTGCACCTTTTGTAGTTAAAATGGGTAGATCTACTTTAAATACTGGGTTAACATTTTGGAGATTAAAATCTAAAAACAGGGGATTACAATTTAATCTTCCTAATAAAGGAAGAGCTAAGTACATTCATTGTTACAATCAGGAGAGAGCCAAATTCAATCTTCACAATAGTAGTCATAGAGAGCTTTAAAATTTTCAAATTACTTTAGATCTTCATAACAACCTTATAAGACAGAGATTCTTAGCCCTTTGTGTATTCTGGACCCCTTTGGCATTCTGTTGAAGCCTATGGACCACTTCTCAGAATGATGTTTTTAAATGTATAAAATATAGAAGGAAATAAAACTATTGATATATGGTTGTTTTAGTCATTATTGGTTGTAGACATGTGACTATTCATGACTCCATTTGAAGTTTTCTTGGCAAACATATTGGAATGCTTTTTCATTTCTGTCAAAAGCTCATTTTACAGAAGAGGAAACTGAGGCAAACAGGGTTAAGTGACTTGTCCAGGATTGCATAGTTACTAAATGAGGTCAGATTTGAACTCAGAAAGATGACATTTCCTGATTCCAGACCCAATGCTCTATCCATTGTACCACCTCATGTTTTGTATATAGATATATATCAGTGGTTCTCAACCTTTCTAATGCCATGACCCCGCAATACAGTTCCTCATGTTGCAGTGACCCCAAACCAAAAAATTATTTTGGTGGTTTAAAAATAGACTTGAGGGGGCAGCTGGGTAACTCAGTGGATTGAGAGCCAGGCCTAGAGATGGGAGGTCCTAGGTTCAAATCTGGCCTCAGACACTTCCTAGCTGTGTGACCCTGGGTAAGTCACTTGACCCCCATTGCCTAGCCCTTACCACTCTTCTGCCTTGGAGCCAATACACAGTATTGACTCCAAGACGGAAGGTAAGGGTTTAAAAAAAATAGACTCGAACTCTGGACTTCAATCCCCACAAGCCCTTGCTCCACTTCCCCAGAATGCTTTGAATTCTCACGTGGGCCAAGATCAAGAAGGGATTTAAACTGATTGCAAAGGCTTTTGTGCCTCTTTTGGACTTCCATTTTGGGGCAGATGCTGCTCTTCCATGATGTGAGATTATCTTGTCTAGGCCTCTCTGGCCTAGGCACGTTTTTCTTATCCTGTATTTTCTTTAATCCTTAACTTTTAATAAACCTCTAAAAAATATAATACTCCTTGCAGAGAGAAACTAATCTCTACCTGCCTCAGTCTCCCCTAAATTTTAATCTTTACAGTGGCTACTTCAAAACTGTAATATTGCTACAGTTATGATTCAGAATGTAAATACCTGATATGCATTATGTATTCTCATTGCTACAAGTTGAGAGGTTGAGAACCGCTGATATATATGTTATGTGTATACATGTAAATAAATAATGTGACTACATATATATATATATATATATACACATACTGGTGTATATGTGTGTACATGTGGTTGGTTGTCTCTCGAACCGAGGAAGACGATTGTCTTTGTGTGTTTTTGCGCACAAAGACACTTGTGCATGAAGGAGATTTAAGTGGAAAAGTCGATGCACAGAGACAGTCCCACTCTCTTGGCGTTGGAAGCCTGGGTCCAGTGGCACAAAAAGTTGTTACATCTGGAGTCTTCCTCAGCTGCATTGGGTGGCCGTGTTGTCCTTTGTGCTCCAACACGCCCTAAGCACTCCACAGTGCTTTGCTGCATCGCCATCTCAGCCGTTGAACCTTCTTATTGGTTTCTTCCACCTGTTCCGCCAAAGCAGTCTTCACATGCTGGGTGAGCAAAGCCCTGGTTCACCAGGGGTCGGCAACGACCCGATGGCTACCCTCACAAGGTTTAGCCGGCCTGTCGAAGCCGTTGTCTGGGGTGTGGCCCCTGCCACATGCTAGCAGCTACTGGGAGCCACAAGTGAGAGCTGGGTGTCAGGTGAGGGTCAGAGGCTAGAGAGCTGCCCTAGGAGGGCACGACAAGCCCTCCATACCAGAAATATTACCCCTCCCTGAGTACCCCATACACCCCGTGTACATGTATGTATATTATATATGTGTAAACATGCATATGCATGCATGCCTACAGGCTCACAGACCCCTAGGTTAAGGGCCTTCTGATGTTGATTATTTTTCTTCATGTGACTGTTGGCCTAGATGACCACTGAGGTCCCAACCTACCCAGATTCTGTATATATAAGGAGATAGGAGCTTCTCAATTCTTCAAAGAGGAGTGCTACAAGCTTTATAGAGTACTCTTCTTATGGCAGCCTCAAAATGGCTCCTTTCAAGATGGCCCTGGAATCTCAAGGGCTGTGCTAGCAGATTGCAAGGCCTGGTAGGTTTTAACAAGCTAGAAAGCTTTGAAAAGGGGCCCAATGAGGCAACACAGACAATCTGTTCATTACAAGGTTAGCCAGAGGATAATGAATTTATTAGCCACAGCAACTCATGGAGAACTTCTACTAAGTCGAGGGATTGTGATCTATGATGATGCAGGCTGGAGGTAGCCACTATGATGGAAGCTTAGATGGCTGAAGTTTTGAAATATTGGAGAATCTTCAAGAATGGCAGTAATGGTGGTAGTGGTAACCCACTAAGGTCCTACTCTGATATGACATGAAGTTGACCCCGGGCACTCAGATGTTATGCAAGCATGCAAGTGGAAGACTTGTGCAAGTTTTTTGAATATGTGGGATGTTTCCCTCCCCAACAATTATAGAAAGGAGAGATAATCCATTTCTCCTATTTATATTAATTCCTAGCAAAATTGTTGTTCAAATAGAAACAATATTGTATGGTAAGTAATAGGGCAGCTAGGTGTTCTACCTAGAACAGTGGATAGAGCACTGAGATTGGAATCAGAGAGATTCCTCTTCACGAGTTCAAAACTGGATTCAAACACTTCCAAGTTGTGTGATCCTTGGGAAGTTATTTAACCCAATGGCTGGACTCTCACAGCTCTTCTGTCTTAGAATAGATATCAAGATGGAAAGTAAGGGCTGTAAAAATAAATTAAAAAGAAAAAAGAAAGTATATATAAAATGTTTTGAGATAATTATCATAGAGCTACATGACTAGAAGATCTTATTATTATCTTTTCTTGTAAAAGATTTAGTTGAATAAAAGTAAATGCTTCTCCTAGGGTCTATGGCCCCATTGGTGAAGATGTGGCATGAGTGTAGACCTGGTTCTCTGTGAGTGGCTAAGTTTCCCCTCTTCCCAGAGCAGGAGGACATTTTTTTGTATACTCTGCCCCTCTGTCCAGTAGCCCAAAGGAAGCACTTTCTCCCTCTGCTCTTTCCAGTAATGCAGGGGCTCACAGACAGCTTGAATTTGCCCCCTGGGCACTGGAAATCATTGAAGGTTCACCAGTGCTTAGTGGCACAGCATAAATTCAAAGGGGTGACATATGCAAGTATCATATCAATAAATCATAGCATCTATGGTTAATGATATGTTGGTAAATGAATACTAATTGGCTCTTTGTAATATATATATATATATATATATATATATATATACATATATATCTTTGACACAAATTTAAAGTTTAAACTGCATTATTAATATTTTCTTTATTACTTTTTAAAGTCTAGATGATTGACCAAACCGTATAAATCAAATATTGATTTGTAGCATTTGCTGATTTCTGAGTTGTAATTGCTTACACTGGAAATTGGACAATTAGTTTTCCTAAACACTGATGAACTGGCAGAACACCCCTGCCTGTGGTAATCTAACATGGTAAACCTTATCTGTTGTTACAGACTCTTAAAAATATTTATTACATTTATTTAGTTATATATAGAAACAATTTTTGACAATTGTTTTCTTACATTTTAGGAGTCAGATTCTTTCTCTCCCACCTTCATGTTTCCTCCAAGGCTGAGATACATTATACCAATGCTTTCAGGAAATAACTTTTTCCCTATTGCTCCTTTTGTGAAAGAAGATACATCACAATACAATAAAAGACTCATGAAAGAGATAAAGTGGAAGATGGTATGCTTTGATCTGCATTCAGACTCCAACAATTCCTTCTTTGGCTATGGATAGCATTTTTCATCCTTAGTCCCTTGTGGTTATCTTGGAAACTTGCTTTGCTGATGATAGTTTAGTCCTTTACAGTTGATCATTGTATAATATTTCCGATACTCCACTGCTGGTTCTCCTCCCTTCACTTTGCATCAGTTCATAAGTCTTTCTAAATTTTTCTGTATACATCTATTTGTCATTTCGTATTTCACTATAGTATTCCATTACAACCATATACCATAGCTCAATCCATTCTCCATTCACCAAGTGATGGACAACCCCTCAGTTTCCAATTCTTTGCCTATACAAAATGGTCTGCTCAAAATATTTTGGAACAAGTAGATCCTTTCCCTTTATCTCTGATCTCTTTGGGATACAGATACATAGTTTTTTGGCTCTTTGAGTGTGGGTCCATCTTGATTTCCAGAATGGTGGCATCAGTTCACAGTTCCACCAACAGTGTGTTAATGTCCCAATCTTCACACATCCTGTCTGATATTTATCATTTTCCTTTTTGGTCACATCAGCCAATCTGATAGGTGTGAAGGGGTACCTCAGAGTTATTTTAATTTGAATTTCTCTAATCAATAGATGATTTAGAGCATTTTTTTTCATATGACTACAGATACTTTTATCTTCTTTCTTTGAGAACCACCTGTTCATATCCTTTGACCATTTTTCATTTGAGGAAAGCTTTTCATTCTTCTAAATTTGAACTCTATATTTAGGAAATGAGGGTATTATCAGAGACATACCAAAAGTATCTTTGAGAAAGTGTGCCCTGTTGGGTTCACAGGGGGGGATATTTCAATATGACATTTCTTATTTTGTATGCAATTTCAGGAAATGGTTTTACTTTCATAAAATCATGCCCTCTGATTACTGGAAGGTACATATCTAGTGAGGGCTTGTGATTTATAGTTTTAGGGGCATGGATCCAATGACTACCTTCAACCTGGGAAAATCATTTTTTGGTGGGGGAAGGAACTTTTCTGTGAATTAGAAGGGTAGAGTAACTCTTGTCACTTCACTGACTTGATACTTGTCTTAACTCTTTGAATTCTAGTGGTCTATGCAGTCAGGTTTCTAATCGTAACAAGTTGGGGAGCAGGAGAGGGGAGAAGAGAAAGGTTTGAGGGAGAAATACACAGGAAGGAAACCTCCCTATCAACAATTTGTTGTCATAAGGATACAGCAAAGATACGTTGTTCACTTTGTAAATGTAACTAGTTAGGAATCTAAACTCTTTATGGGAAACATCTGTTGTCATTCAACTCTGGACCATTCTTTCTGTGTTATAGACTGACAAATGGCTCTCTATCCACCTAGGAATATGATCTTTTATGTTCTAGGTTAAATAAGTTAATCCAGAGCCACTTGTGCTAAGTCAAAGCAAGAAAATCCCATAAATTTATGAATATACCAATCAGAAGTGAGCTAGAGAAGAATTAGTTCCCTAGTTGCTACAATTGTTTTGATAATGATTATTTTTCATCTTGGTCTTACTGATCCCATTTGGGTTGTCTTTTTTGGCAAAGATATTGGAGTGGTTTGCCATTTCTTTCTCTGGCTCATTTTACAGATAAGAATACTGAAGCAAGGGGGCAGCTGGGTAGCTCAGTGGATTGAGAGCCAGGCCTAGAGATGGGAGGTCCTAGGTTCAAATCTGGCCTCAGCCACTTCCTAGCTGTGTGACCCTGGGCAAGTCACTTGACCCCCATTGCCTAGCCCTTACCACTCTTCTGCCTTGGAGCCAATACACAGTATTGACTCCAAGACGGAAGGTAAGGGTTTAAAAAAAAAAGAATACTGAAGCAAACAAGGTTAAGTGACTTGCCCAGGGTCACACAGCTAATAAGCATATGAGGCTGAATTTATAACCAGGTTTTCCTGACTCTATACCTGGTGATCTATCCACTGCATCATCTAACTGCCACTTACTGACAACATCTATGGATTTAGTAGTTACAGTTGCTGTTTCTGTTGACATTTTTTCCCCCTTTCTGTGTCAACACTTCCTCCTCTGCCCCCTTCCTTCCCTGAGAAAATAGACCAGACTGTTTCACTTAGCCATCTTGAGTTTTGGTTTACATTGTTCTGATCTTGAATCATAGCCCAAACCCTTACTTCAGCATGGATTACTATTGTTGCCAAATATAGCTCTTTAGGTGTGATGATGACTCCTCTCTTCACCAAGTATTAGTCCCTAAAGAAGATGTGCGTATTGAACCAATTCTTTCCATCTGAATCTTGATTTATCCTGAGATCCTCTCTAATGTTAGTGCCCTCTGAAGTAGGTCCAAAGGTCCATAGTAGAGAAGGTCACTGGATTTGTAGTGAAACTATGTGTGGTTCTACTTTCTAGCTTTGTGATCTTGGGCAAATCAGTTTATTTTTCTGGGTCTCATTTCTCTCCTCTGTAAAATGATTAGGATGGACCGGATGAACCTTAGCGTAAATCTCTGCCTAAAACTCTGTTGTGACTACAGCCAAGGCTCTGTCTCTGACTTCCCTGGGTCATTGACTGATCGATGGTTGTTTTGAAATAAGTCATCTTCCTCACCCTTCTGTCTTGTACACCAAGACTGATTAAGCCATGGAAAGCAGCCAGGTTTCCCATTCTATGAGCCTTTGCTCTGGCCTTGCCCTAGGGTTGAGTCAGTTGGTACAGAATAGATACTTCTTCTGCCCTTTGCACTCATGGTATAAGTTAGAATGGGTTTCTGCTTATAGATTAATTGGGGTTGGTTTGGTAAGACTTTCATCATAATGTTTATAACAGACTCGAGATCAGAAGTCCTTTCAAACTTGGTGTTATTGTCATCTATGTCCTCTTTATCATGTAACACTGATCAAGTGCCTAGATATGTTCATTTATTGGAACCCAAGAGTGAATTGGGAACTGGGGCCTCACTTTTCATAAGCAAAGTGAACCTGGGTATGATTATTTTCAACCCATAAGGCAGAAAATTCTCTTTTATTTGTATACAGGATAGTAGACACATTGTGATACCATGAAAGGAACACTGAATTAAGAATGCAGAGCTGGGGCAGCTGGGTAGCTCAATGGATTGAGAGCCAGGCCCAGAGATGGGAGGTCCTGGGTTCAAATCTGACCTCAGACACTTCCTAGATGTGTGACTCTGGGCAAGTCATTTCACCCCCATTGCCTATCCCTTGATTCTAAGACAGAACATAAGGGTTTCAAAACAAACAAACAAAAAAGAATGAAGAAAACTGGTCCTGGTCCTGCTTCTGTTAGCCATAAGCTTGGGAGACTCTTGGGAAATTTATTTTGCTTCTCTAAGCCTCAGTTTCTTCTATCAAATGGGAGATAAAATGAATCTTGTAATATTTTTGTGAAGTTCATATGATAATATATGCATATGTAGACATATATAAGTACTTTATAAAATCTAATTCTACTTTTTTCAATCAATAAAAATCTGCCTTCTCTTCCTTTCATGTCTCCCTACCCTGCATTGAGAAAGATAGAAAAACAACCCCCTTGTTATAAACATGTATAGTCAAAGCAAAACAAATTCCCACATTAGTCATGTCCAAATAAAATATGTCTCAATCTGCCCTCTGAGTTCATCACCCCCATGTCAGGGGGTAGATAGCACATTTCATCATTAGTCCTCTGGAATTGTGGTTGGTCATTTCATTGATCAGAATTCCTTAGTTTTTCAAAGTTGTTTGTCTTTATTCCATTGTTCTTATTCTTTTTTTTGTACAAAAAGTTTGTTTTTTAATGTAAGATATTTAACATCTTGACTTCATTTTATTTATTTTTTTAAATAATATTTTATTTGATCATTTCCAAGCATTACTCATTAAAGACAAAGATCATTTTCTTTTCCTCCTCCCCACCCCCCATAGCCGATGTGTGATTCCACTGGGTGTCACATGTGTTCTTGATTCGAACCCATTTCTATGTTGTCAATATTTGCATTAGAGTTTCGTCTAGAGTCTCTCCTCTGTCATGTCCCCTCAACCATTGTAGTCAGGCAGTTGCTTTTCCTCGGTGTTTCCACTCCCATAGTTTATCCTTTGCTTATGAATAGTGTTTTTTCTCCTAGATCCCTGCAGATTGTTCCGGGATATTACACCACTACCAGTGGAGAAGTCCATTACATTCAATTATACCACAGTGTATTAGTCTCTGTGTACAATGTTCTCCTGGTTCTGCTCCTCTCGCTCTGCATCACTTCCTGGAGGTTGTTACAGTTCACATGGTATTCCTCCACTTTATTATTCCTTTTAGCACAATAGTATTCCATCACCAACATATACCACAATTTGCTCAGCCATTCCCCAATTGATGGGCATCCCCTCGTTTTTCCAGTTTTGGGCCACGACAAAGAGCGCAGCTATGAATATTTTTGTACAAGTCTTTTTGTCCTTTATCTCTTTGGGGTACAGACCCAGCAGTGCTATGGCTGGATCAAAGGGTAGACATTCTTTTGTCGCCCTTTGGGCATAGTTCCAAATTGCCCTCCAGAATGGTTGGATTAATTCACAACTCCACCAGCAATGAATTAATGTCCCTACTTTGCCACATCCCCTCCAGCATTCATTACTTTCCTTTGCTGTTATGTTAGCCAATCTGCTAGGTGTGAAGTGATACCTCAGAGTTGTTTTTATTTGCATCTCTCTAATTATAAGAGATGTAGAACACTTCTTCATGTGCTTATTAATAGTTTTGATTTCTTTATCTGAGAACTGCCTATCCATGTCCCTTGCCCATTTATCAATTGGAGAATGGCTTGATTTTTTGTGCAATTGATTTAGCTCTTTATAAATTTGAGTAATTAAACCTTTGTCAGAGGTTTCTATGAAGATTTTTTCCCAATTTGTTGTTTCCCTTCTGATTTTAGTTACATTGGTTTTGTTTGTACAAAAGCTTTTTAATTTGATGTAGTCAAAATTATTTATTTTACATTTTGTGATTTTTTCTATGTCTTCCTTGGTTTTAAAGCCTTTCCCCTCCCAAAGGTCTGACATGTGTACTATTCTGTGTTTACCCAATTTACTTATGGTTTCCTTCTTTATGTTTAAGTCATTCACCCATTTTGAATTTATCTTGGTGTAGGGTGTGAGGTGTTGATCTATTCCTAATCTCTCCCATACTGTCTTCCAATTCCAATTCGAATAGTGGATTTTTGTCCCAAAAGCTGGGATCTTTGGGTTTATTGTATACTGTCTTGCTGAGGTCGCTTTCCCCCAGTCTATTCCACTGATCTTCCTTTCTGTTTCTTAGCCAGTACCAAATTGTTTTGATGACTGCTGCTTTGTAATATAGTTTAAGGTCTGGGACTGCAAGGCCCCCATCATATGTGTTTTTTTTTTCATTATTTCCCTGGATATCCTTGATCTTTTGTTATTCCAAATGAATTTTGTTATGGTTTTTTACTAAATCTGTAAAGAAATATTTTGGGAGTTCAATGGGTATGGCACTAAATAGATAAATAAGTTTGGGTAGGATGGTCATTTTTATTGTATTGGCTCGTCCTATCCATGAGCAGTTAATATTTTTCCAATTGTTCAAGTCTAGTTTTAGTTGTATGGAGAGTGTATTGTAGTTGGGTTCATATAGTTCCTGTGTTTGTCTCGGGAGATAGATTCCTAGGTATTTTATTTTGTCTAAGGTGATTTTGAATGGAATTTCTTTCTAGTTTTTGCTGCTGAGCTGTGTTGGAGATATATAGAAAAGCTGATGACTTATGTGGATTTATTTTGTATCCTGTAACTTTGCTAAAGTTGTTGATTATTTCAATTAGCTTTTTGGTTGAATCTCTAGGGTTCTGTAAGTAGAACATCATGTCATCTGCAAAGAGTGATAACTTGGTCTCCTCCTTGCCTATTTTGATGCCTTCAATTTCTTTTTCTTCTCTAATTACTACTGCTAGTGTTTCTAGTACAATGTCAAATAGTAGAGGTGATAATGGGCATCCTTGTTTCACTCCTGATCTTATTGGGAATGCATCTAGTTTATCCCCATTGCAGATGATATTAGCTGATGGTTTTAGATATATACTGTTTATTACTTTTAGGAACGACCCTTCTATTCCTATACTTTCTAGTGTTTTTAATAGGAATGGGTGTTGTATTTTATCAAATGCTTTTTCTGTGTCTATTGAGATAATCACGTGGTTCTTGTTGGTTTGCTTGTTGATGTGGTCAATTATGTAGATAGTTTTCCTAATATTGAATCAGCCCTGCATTCCTGTTATAAATCCTACTTGATCATGGTGGATGACCCTTATGATCACTTGCTGGAGTCTTTTTGCTAGTATCCTATTTAAAATTTTTGAGTCTATTCATTAGGGAGATTCGTCTATAGTTTTCTTTCTCTGTTTTTGATCTGCCTGGTTTTGGAATCAGTACCATGTTTGTGTCATAAAAGGAGTTTGGTAGAACTCCCTCTTTGCTTATTATGTCAAATAGTTTGTATAGTATTGGGATTAACTGTTCTCTGAATGTTTGATAGAATTCACAGGTGAATCCATCAGGCCCTGGGGATTTTTTCTTAGGAAGTTCTTTGATGGCTTGTTGGATTTCATTTTCTGATATGGGATTATTTAAGAATTCTATTTCCTCTTCTGTTAGTCTAGGCAGTTTGTATTTTTGTATATATTCATCCATTTCTCCTAAATTGGTGTATTTATTGCCATATAATTGGGCAAAGTAATTTCTAATGATTGCCTTAATTTCCTCTTCATTGGAGGTGCTGTCCCCCTTTTCATCTTTAATGCTGTTAATTTGCTTTTCTTCCTTCCTTTTTTTAATTAGATTGACCAGTACTTTGTCTATTTTGTTTGTTTTTTCAAAGTACCAGCTTCTTGTCTTATTTATTAAATCAATAGTTCTCTCACTTTCGATTTTATTAATTTCTCCCTTAATTTTTAGGATTTCTAGTTTGGTTTTCTGCTGGGGGTTTTTAATTTGATCCCTTTCGAGTTTTTTCATTTGCATTTCCAATTGATTGATCTCTGCTCTCCCTAGTTTGTTGATACAAGCATTCAGGGATATGAATTTACCTCTGATTACCACTTTGGCTGCATCCCAAAAGGTTTGAAAGGATGTCTCGCCATTGTCATTTTCCTCGACAAAATTATTAATTGTTTCTATGATTTCTTTTCTAACTAAACGATTTTGGAGTATCATATTGTTTAATTTCCAATTAGTTTTTGATTTGGTTTTCCATGTACCTTTACTGATCATTATTTTTATTGCCTTGTGATCTGAGAAGGCTGCATTTATTATTTCTGCTTTTCTGCATTTGTGTGCTATGTTTCTGTGACCTAATGTATGGTCAATTTTTGTGAATGTGCCATGTGGTGCTGAGAAGAGGGTGTATTCCTTTTTATCCCTATTTATTTTTCTCCATATGTCTATTAATTCTAATTTTTCTAAGATTTCATTCACTTCTTTCACCTCTTTCTTATTTATTTTTTGGTTTGATTTATCTAAATTTGATAATGGTTGGTTTAAGTCTCCCACTAATATGGATTTACTGTCTATTTCTTCCTTCAATTCTCCTAGTTTCTCCATTAGAAATTTGGGTGCTATATTATTTGGTGCATACATGTTAATTAGTGATATTTCCTCATTATCTAAAGTCCCTTTTAACAAAATATAATTACCTTCCCTATCCCTTTTGATCAGGTCTATTTTTGCTTTGGCTTTATCGGATATCATGATTACTACTCCTGCCTTCTTTCTGTCAGTTGAGGCCCAGAAGGTCTTACTCCATCCTTTAATTCTGACCTTGTGGGTGTCAACTCGCCTCATGTGTGTTTCTTGAAGACAACATATGGTAGGATTTTGGATTCTAATCCATTCTGCTATTCGTCTATGTTTTATGGGGGAGTTCATCCCATTCATGTTCAAAATTATGACTGTCATTTGTGGACTCCCTGGCATTTTGATATCCTTCCCTGATTCTAACCTTTTCTTCTTCGGCTCTACCTTTTAGTCCAGTGATTTACTTTAAATCGGTCCCCCTTGTCGCCTCCCTTGATATGTTTCCCTTTTTAGTCCCTCCCTTTTTGTTCCTTCCCCTTCCCCCCTCTCTTTCCCTCCCCTTTTGTTTTCCCTCTCCCCCTCACCCCCTTGGTTTTCCCTTCTCCCTACCCTTGTTGGGTAAGATAGAATTCAAGATCCCAATGGATCTGGATGTTTTTCCCTCTCAGAGTTGATTTCCCTGAGATTAAGGTTTAAGTAAAAGCTCTCTTCCTCTCCTTCTTATAGGAGTTTTCTTCCCCTCCCCTTCCCATGTGAATCTTTGTGTGAGAAAGATTATTCTATTTGTTCTTTCTTTTCCCCCTATTTACACATTACATTTTCCCCACGTGTTAGCATACATAGATTGATATAAATGTAGTCCTTATAGAAGAGAGTTTGAGTAAAAGAAGAAGGTAACATTTTTCTCCCTTTCCCTTTCCTTCATATTTACCTTTTCAGGTGTTCCATGCTCTTTGATTTTCGATATCGAACTTTCCACAGAGCTCTGGTCTTTTCATTGCAAAAAGTTGGAAATCTTCTATTTTGTTGAATGCCCATACTTTCCCTTGTAAGTATATAGTCAGTTTTGCTGGATAGCTGATTCTTGGTTGAAGACCCAGCTCTCTTGCCTTTCTGAAGATCATGTTCCATGCCTTAGGATCATTCTGAGTGGAACTTGCAAGGTCTTGTGTGACCCTGATTGGCATTCCTTTATATCTAAATTGTCTTTTTCTGGCTTCTTGCAGGATTTTTTCTTTTGTTTGAGAGTTTTGGAATTTGGCAATTATATTCCTGGGAGTTGTCTTTTGGGGGTTTAGTGTAGAGGGTGTTCTGTGAGCTCTGTTAGTGACTGTATTGTCCCCTTGTTCTAGAATCTCTGGGCAATTTTCTTTAATTATGTCTTCTATTACGATGTCGAGTTTGCTGTTTATTTCTGGCTTTTCTGGAAGTCCAATTATTCTTAAATTATCTCTTCTCCCTCTATTTTCCAAATCTGTCACTTTGTCAGTGAGATATTTTATGTTCTCTTCTAATTTCTTGCTCTTTTGGCTTTGTTTTATTAGTTCTTGCTTTAAAGCCTGGTTTTCTTTTACAGTTTGGTCAAACTGGTTTTGTAGATGTGTGAATTTCTTTTGCATTATTTCCCACTTTTTCTCCCAGAAGGCTTCCATCTTTTTGATCATTTCAGATTCAAATTCTTCATGGGTTTGTGGAGAGTTTCCATTTCCTTTGGAAGGTTTCGGAGCATTTGCTTGTGTTTCCTCTTCTATTTCCTCTGTGTTTTGTATTTTTGCTCCATAAAATGTGTCCAAAGTTGCCCCCTTCTTCTTTTTTTTTTTTTGAATTTTGGGACTTTTGTGCTTCTGTGGAGTTTGCCATCTCTATCTGAGTGGGGAGGGATTAGCTTTTCTTATCTCTGTCTGGTGTTCAGAGGTTTTAGCCCTAGGCAGATGGTCCATTCTATGCAGTTGTTGTTCTGTCTTCCCGGGAAACCAGGAGTTGCTGGTGTGTCCCTGTTATTGCCCTCCTCTCCTTGGCTCCCTCCTGATGCTCCTCCATTGCCTTACTTCCACGCTCTAAGCCTAGCTTGGCCCTTGTTCCTGTGCCTTAGCTGGCCAGATGAGCCTGCTCTCTGAGATGGGAGGGGCCTCGGCTTCCTGGAGCTCTGAGGGCTCCTAATGAGATTAGCTTTCCCTGAGTTGAATTTAGTATGCCTTGAGGCAGGGACTTTTTTCGTGAGACTCTGATGGAAGGATCCAGCCAGGGGGTTACAAGCTCCCCCCTCTCTTTCTCTGTTTCCCTGCTGTCTGGGTGCCTCCTAGACTGGGTTAGGTTGTTTTCAGGAAGCAGCCTTCAGAATAGCCAGACCTGGGGTCCTTTTGCCAGCCCTGAGGGTTACTGTTGTTTCCGAAGACCCTGCTCTCTGAGGGGGAGGGGCCGCGGCTTCCTGGAGCTCCCAGGGCTCCTGATAAGAAGATTAGCTTTCCCTGGGTTGAATTAAGTGCGACCTGAGGCAGGGAACTGAGACTTGCTGGGATGGAGGGATCCAGCCAGGGGGTTACAAGCTCCCCCCCCCCGTCTCTCTGTTTCCCTGCTGTCTAGGTGCCCCCTTGACTGGGTCAGGTTGTTTTCAGGATGTGGCCTTCAGAATAGCCAGCTCCCGAGGCCCTTTTGCCAGTCCTGAGGGTTGCTGTTGTTTCAGAAGACCCTGCTCTCTGAGGGGAAGGGGCCGCAGCTTCCTGGAGCTCCGAGGGCTCCTCCCAGGGGGTTACGTGCTCCCCCGTCCCTCTCTGTTTTCCTGCTGTCTGGGTGCCCCCTCGACTGGGTTAGGTTGTTTTCAGGAAGCAGCCTTTAGAATAGCAGGTCGTGGGGCTCTGAGGTTGCCTCTGCTGCCTCGGACTCGGACTCGCGCTCTGGGTTGGGAGGGATGGGTCCTAGGACCTTCCTTCTGCCTACCCCTTAGGTCCGAGTGGTCTCGGGTTCTGGCTTTTGGGGGGGGGCGTACCTTTTGGTCCAGGTCCAGGTCCAGGAGGAGGACTCCCGGGGTCTATGCTGTTGATCGTTTTGAATTTCTGTGTCCTAGGAGCATACGGTTTGAGATCGGTAAGGAAGGCTTTCAGGAGATCTGAACTTTAGCTTTCTCTAAGCCGCCATCTTGACCGTTGACTTCCTCCATTGTTCTTATTCTACAAACTGTTCCCTTCACTCTTTCTCAGTATTAGAAGGTATAAAGGACAAAGCTTTGTACACGTGTAGAAAAAAAACTAGTAGGAAGTTCCATTTGTCTCCATGTTGCAATGGAATGTCATTGATGTGCTCATGCCATGGTATAATTGAAAGAGTTGGATCTAGAGACAGGGAAAGTAGGTGGGAATCTTGGGGCTGTCATTTATTATCCATGTGACACTGAACAAGTTATTTAACCTCTCTGAATTCCGAATCTTTTTTCTTTTTGTGTTAGACATTCCTTGCCAGTCCATTTGATCCTTGTGCCTTCATGCCCACTGGTGTGTGTGTGTGTGTGTGTGTGTGTTGGAGTTTGTCAAAGAAATCTAACAAGACCTAGGTAGGTGGTTTTTCTCTAGTCCAAGATTCTCTGGGTCTTCCATATGATAGAAAGGGAGAATGGGGGTGAAGATGGCAAGAACAAAAATCTAGAGGGAGCCACTATGAAGCATCACCCTTCACCGCAATCCACTGAAAGAGAGAAACTGATTCTCGGAACTCCCTTCTTCTTCTGGAAATCTTGTGCATACCAGTGGACTTCTCCCAGGCCCAAGGGTATAGGACAGAGGAGACAGCAATACCTTTCTTTGAGAAAACTGGTCTCACACTCTTAGAGCTATTTCATACTGCTTGTGGGCCAAATTAGTCTAGTTCTTGGCCATTTGGATGATGACCAGAGCAATTTGGAATTATGCCCAGTTATAAAACTGTGCATACCCTTAAACCCAGTAATATGACCATTGGGTCTATTTCCCCAGGAGATTAGGGGAAAAGGTAAAAAAACACCCTATATGCTTCAAAATATCTATAGCAGCTCTCTATAGTGGCAAAGAACTGGAAATTGAGGAGATGACCATCAGGTGGGGAATGGCTAAACAAGTTGTGGTATATGATTATGATAGAATACTATTGCACTGTAAGAAATGATGAACAAATTGATTTAAAAAACTTAGGACATACATGAAATCATGAAGAATGAAATGCATAGAACCAAGAGAACATTATATATAGCTACAGAATGAATATTTGAAGAATAACATGAATATCCATCTCCAAAAAGAGTTGATAATAGAAACATAAAAGAAAAAACACATATGCATACATTTAGATATATACATATATATGTTTGTTGGTTAATGTCTTCTACGGTGTGGGGAGGGTGGGAAGGGGGTAAATATGGCTGGAAATTAATTTTTTACAGTATAAATAAAGAATTAAAATAAAACTATGAGTTGTAAAAAAAACCCTAAAAAATAAACCCCCACCCCCACCCCCAAGATTAGGAGTGGTGGACTGGGGTAGGATGAATGCCATTAGCACTCAAGTTCCAAGTTTTGTATTCAATTCAACAAACACTTCCAATGACTGCTATTCTTATGCGTTATGCTTTATTGTTTGCTATTTATTATGCTTGTTTCTGTAATCAGAAACACACCTCCTAGGCTACACAGATAAAGAAAAAGGTCAAGAGAGAGAAGTGCTTTGCCACAGTGTGGGGAGTAAATAGGCAAAGCTGAAACTGACTGGAGGTTATCAAATTCTGAGTCCATTAAACTTGCCCTTTCACATTTCATTTTTGGGGTATGAGGTGTGACTGCTGCTTCCTTACCTGTATCTTGATGCTTTTGAACTGGATCTGGAATTCTTAACCAATTCTGTGTCCTGGATCCCTTTAGGGAATCTGGTGAGGCCTATAGACCCCCTTTCAGAACAATGTTCTTCAATGCTTAAAATAAAATACAGAGGGAGGTGCAGCTGGGTAGCTCCGTGGATTGAGAGCCAGGCCTAGAGAAGGGAGGTCCAGGGTTCAACTCTGACCTCAGACACTTCCCAGCTGTATGACCCTGGGCAAGTCACTTAACCCCCATTGCCAAACCCTTACTACTCTTCTGCCTTGAAACCAATACACATTATTGATATCAGGATGGAAGGTAAGGGTTTAAAAAATAGGATTATAAAAATAAAATTTTGTTGAAATTGTTATAAAAAATTTTTATTTTTTAAACTCTTCACCTTCTGTCTTAGCATCAGTTCTAAGAAAAGTGGCAAGAGCTAGGCAATTGAGGTTAAGTTACTTGCTCAGGGTCTAGGGTTATACAGGTCAAATAGACAAATGAAAAACAAAATTTATACATAATTTTTTTTTGTTGATGTTGGCTAATTAATGCCACCGTTGATGCAGGGAGCAAAGGGAGGAGATGAGATGCCTGGGAATTACTTTTTTAACAGTACAAATAATTAAAAAATTTAAAAAGGAAGAAGGAGGAGGAGGAGAAGGAGAAAAAGGAGGAGGAGGAGAAAATGATGATGATATCAGGGAAAGACCATTAGATACCAGGCACATGATCTTGGACAAGTCACTTTCCTTTGCTCTACTTCAGTTTGTTCAGCTACAAACTGGGGACCATAATACTTTCATTCTTAACCTCATAGGCTTATTAGAAGAAAAATGTTTTTCAAATACTCTAGAAGCATGAAATAAGATTACTTCTTACAATCTTAAAATATTTTATTGATGCAAAGCAAAATAAGTAGAAGCAGAACATTGTATACAATAACAGCAATTTTGGACGATGATTATCTGTAAAAACTTGGCTACTCTCAGCAATGTAGTGATGTAGGACAATCCTGAAAGACTGATGACTAGGAATGTTATCAATCTTCAGAGAAAGAACAGTTTGGTTGGATGAATGTGGATCAAAGCCTACTATCTTTCATCAGTGTATTTATGGTTTTATTTTGGAGTTTTGGTTTTGTATGAGTGTGCTCTTAAAGCAGTGACCAATATGTTAGTGTTTTGCATAATAATAAAAATAAAATTAAAAATCACTTTATGTTTTAGGAGTATGCCAAGATATTAAACTATTTCTTCTATACATTCAATAAACAATAGCTTATATTCTTACAGAACTTTGAGGTTTGCAAAGGGCTTCAAATGTATTATTTCATTAGATCCTCTAAGATAGATGATGTTAATATCCTTATTTTATAGATATATAAAGTAAAATTCAGAGAAATTCAGACTTGCCTACATTGAAATGGTTGGCAAGTGTCTGAGTCAAGATTTGAATTCAGGGCCAGCTAGATGGCACAGTAGATGGATTACCAAGCCTGGAGTCAAGAGGATCTGGGTTCAAATTTGACCTCAGACATTTCCTAGCTGTGTGATCTTGGGCAAGTCACTTAAGCCCATTTCCTTAGCCCTTGCCCTTCTGACTTAGAGTTGTTATTAGGATGGAAGATAAGGGTTATTTAAAAAACAACAACAAAATAAAACAGAACACATATTTGATTCTAAATTATCCCCACTCCAAGTTCAGAATTCTATTTTCTGTAATTATATTGGCCTGAAGAGCAGGATACAGGTCCTAAAAAAGTTTTGAAACCTCTTTAGACCTAGGAACATTAAGCTGGAAAACAATTCTTGTATTCTGACTTGGGTGTGTATATATCTTTCTTCCCCGCTACATAGTCAAAGACTGACTAAGAACAAACACTGACTTTTCAGATTATTAACTCTAAGGAGGAGTTGACGATTCAAAAACCAAATAAACAAAACTAAAAAGAGACAAATAATAACCAACACCCTATCACACAATTTGGAAAACAACCTTTTATGTTGGAACTGGGATGGTAGGAGCAATTATAAGATAATTAACCATATGAGTAAAATTTAGGACCCAAGCATTGATATGGTCCCAAGATCCTATTGCAAAAGAAGGATTTCTCACTATAACAACGCGGAGATATGGATCTCAATGACTTTAAGATAGCAAGTCCATTATCCAGTGAGGTAACTAGATGGTTCTTCTGCCCCCATAGTCAGGATGATCGTTTCTTGTTCAGGAATTGACTTTTTGTGAACCTATTTGGGGTTTCTTTGCAAAAATACTGAAATGATTTGCCATTTCTTTCTCCAGCTCACTTGACATATGAGGAAACTGAGGCAAACAGGGTTAAATAATCCGGCCAGGGTCACCCAGTTAGTAAGGGTCTGAGGTCAGATTTGAAATCAGGTCTTCCTGGTCCCAAGCCTGGCACTCTACACTATGGCACCTTGACAAAGTCAGGATAGGTTTGAATTCAAACCTGACCTCAGAGACATCCTAGACGTGTGACCCTGGCAAAGTAATTTTTCCTCATTTTCTTTAACTGTAAAATGGAGTTAATACTAGTACCTGCCTCCCAAGGTTGTGAGGATGATGAGAAAATATTTGAAGAGGGCTTAACATAATACCTGGCACATTTAAAGTTGCTGTTCTTGTTGTTTTTATAATAACTGGATGACCCTGGTACTAGTTTCTGTTCTTCAGACAGCTCACTTCTTGACTTCAGGCAAATAATTTCCCTTCTATGACTCTCAATTTTTCTAATTGTGGACTGAAGGATTTAGAGTAGATGATCTCTAAGGTCCTTATAACTCTTAACTTTCTGTGTTCTATACTCTCATAGTCTTTATGTGAAGCAGCTATGTGGAATAATGAAGAGAGGGCTAGAATTGAGTTCAAATCCTACCTCAGACACTAGTTGTATGATACTGGGCAAGTCAATGACCTCTCTAAGGACTTAGTTTCCTCACCTGTAAAGTGGGGATATTAATAAAACTTACCTCACAGAACTGTTGGTACAATCAGATGAGATGTTATATTTAGAATATTTTATAAACCTGAAAGTATTCTATCAATGCCGGCTATTATTATTATTGCATAGTACAAATGGAATTAGGAAGGGGAGGTTGAGTAATTATGTAATCAAATAAACGTACCAGCTGATCATGGGAGAGTAGATCATGGGAGAGAGGAATAAATGATGGATAGCCCTTCTACTCCATGATAGCGAAAGAAAGCCTGGAAGCCCCATGTCTCCAACTTATTGGCAGTTATGAGTAAGAGTAAAATTCAATCATCAGGCATGGAGGGGCTGAAATCTGTCTTAATGAAATGAATTTCCATGTGGCTATCACAGATCCATTTGGCAATTTGAGTTTCAAAATCTAGAGTACTAAGTAAGATCCCTTTTAGTTCTGACAAACTTTGTACTGAGGTTCCTTTCCACTTTATAATTTCGACTTCTTTTTGTCGTTCGCCCTTGTCTTACATTTCCTGGATAGAGTAAAGGGAAACAGGTTTTTGTGTCATCTGTGCAGTTACATGGGTGGATGGTACTGAGCATGGGCAGAACCAGAGTCCCAATCCAACACACACAACGAGGTTTTATGGATCCTGAGCCTGTGAGGTTTACTACCCAATTCCACAAAGCTGCTTATTCTGTGATGTAGCCTCCTTTTGACTGACTGCATATCTTTAAAGCTGGTAAGAAAGATATTGTCACCTTCTTTCTGGATCATACTCTGAGTGTTCTTTCTTGCTTCATTCAGAAGGTGAAAACTGGGAGCTCAAAGTTACTTTTTTTTGGAGAAGCACTAGATATTATTTCCCAAGGCTTCCATTTCTTTAGTGATGAGAATTCAAATAGATCGAATACTTAACAAAAACTTTAGAAAGTCTACTATCAGCAAGGTGCATATAATAATAATGTGTTCATATAGCATTCCATGATTTGTAAAACATCAGCCTTTGTATTCTGAAATATAAAAACACCATTTTATACACAGAAGAATGCCAAAAAAGACCTGTATAAGAAACTCTTAATCCCCATTTCATACCCCTTTCTTTGAAAAAGTTATGTTATAAATTCTTCTTTCAAAGTTGTCCTGATCATCTATATTTCCTTCCAAACTTCTTTATATTCTTTAACATTCATTAAAATTTTTTATAATGCCTCACCCTCTTTTGCATCACTATTACTAATTCCCACTCTCCCATCTCCCCACCCCCACCTCAATTAAAACTGAAAGGGGAGAAAACAAAAACAAAAGTCTTGTAACTAATGTAACCAGGGATTATCTGGACATGGAGGTACCCTGAGGAACATGTCCAGATTGTCAAATATGGAGGCCATGTTTGTAGGTGTAGCCTCTTTCTCTTGGCTGAATAACAGAACCCAGTCAACTCTTTCTGTTGCTTCTGATAACTTAGGCTTTGAGTATTCCTTCCTGAGGCATCCAAAGACTGAAATTTGGCCAATGGATACCATTAATGAAATTTCTGAGAGAAGGACATCCTTCCCCTACTCTTCCTCTCTTTCACCTGAGAAATGGTTCTGGGAGTGTTTTATTCTCTGTCTTTTGTCCTTCCCAGTTTCAGGTATGGGAGGTGATCCTTATCTGATCCAAGTATTGGGATTTTGAGCCACAGGGATCTTGGAATAAGGATTCTAGGCAGCATGACACAGCCAGCCCTGACAGGGAAATCCAAAGAAGCTGGAGTGCCTGGGATTCCAGTCAGAGGAGAAGTTTGTACTTGGACCTATAAGTATTTGCTCAATAGAAACTAGGCTAAATGATGACCCCCAATGATCATCTTTCTTTCTCTACTGAGGAGGTGGTGATGTGGGGAGGGGCAATTATGACTCCTATGTATTAAGGGAACACATTTGTACATTTGCGATTATATTTTTAAAGGAAATATTTCTTCACAAAAGGTAATCCCTAAGTGAATAAGAGGAATTAGAGTGTGAGGAACCTCCCCCCACACTTGAGGGAATATCATTAGTTGCATTTGGAGCCATTTGCAGAGAACCTAGACACCTCTAAACTCTTGGGAGTACTGGAGATCCCCCCCCGGGGGTACGTGTGTGCAAAATTCTAACTTATCTGACCTTCTAGGGAATGTCAGTGTTACCCAAGTAAGCACAGTAAACAAAACATCCACAACAGTGATTGTGTCCAAAACTATATGTCTTTCTCTTCTTTGTGTCTATCTGTTAGGTGGTGGGTAATATGCTTCATCATACATCTTTTGGAGACATGATTGGACAATGTATTATTCAGGGTTATTTTTTTTGTTATTATTGTTTATCATTCATTTTTTTAAATCCTTACGTTCTGTCTTAGAATCAATACTATATATTGGTTCCAAGGCAGGAGAGCAATAAGGGCTAGGCAATGGGTATTGAGTGACTTGCCCAGGTCACACAGCTAGGAAGTGTCTGAGGCCAGATTTGAACCCAGGACTCCCGCCTCTGGGCCTGGCTCTCAATCCACCGAGCCACCTTAGCTGCCCCCTCATAATTCATTTTCAGAGAAGACCAATGATATCACAGGGTGATGTCTTGACTTTTTGCACAAAAATCAGCAACCTCATTTATTTTTCCAGAGCTATTGAAGTCCAGCAGCAAGACAAAAGTCAGAATGACTAGTGATGGTCAGGGATGCAGTGGGTGACTTTGGCATCTTTAATGTCTTGTCAAACTCTAAGTACTCCATAGCATCTGCTTCAGCCACCTCCATGGCCATTGGAATAAATTGTTTTCATCTACTCATTCTGTTGGGGGAAGTCTTCACATGCTTGGAGTAGACATCTACCTCATTCACTTACAAGTCTGGGGTCTATTGGTTACTCTCAATTTGGTTCAGCCCATCTCTGCAAAGATGTTTAACAGGGTGTGATTGCTGCACATGCTACAGCTTCTTGGAACTGCAGAAGAAAACACATGATTTGTCACTTGTTTATATGGATATATGATTTGGGATTTTGGTTTTAAAAGATTATTACAAAAATGAATAATATGGGCGTAGGTTTTGAGTGATAATACCAGCTTCTTGCAGCCACAGGTGAGATTTGGATGAGAGGTAGACACCAAAGATGAATGAACAGGTGTGAAAAGGGCTTGACAATCCCTCATATGAGAGATGCTAGTCCTCCCTGAACACCCCATACACCTCAGATACTGCACTATCACACAGCTCTTTTTACTCTTTCAAACAAATGCACTTGTCTAGGTTATTTTGGTTTTTATATTTGTATTACAGAGTTTCTATTCAGCACTAGTCGCTTCATCAGAAAAGCTTGAAAATCCTCTATTCTAGTCTCATGGAGTCATTGATTTCTGTTGTCTATTCTGGTTTCCACGTGTCTATTTCTTGGGTTTTAGCATTTCTTTTGAAACTATTTATTCTCTTTCCAAGTCCTTCCTTTAGAGATTCTATTTCATTATTTAATGTCTTGCTTAATTTCTTCTAAGTATTCATGCATGCAGTCTTTGTGGAAAATTTATTCTTTGAGTTTTTGTTTGCAGTTGTTACAGTTACTCCTGCAACCCCAACCTCAAACTCGTTGCTATGTGACTCTGTCCCTATTGGCAGAGATTAATGTCCCATACCTTTATGAAAGGTGAGATGGAATTTGTGAGAACAAGAAAGAAGAGAACTCTTGGCTCTTCTTTGAGCTTTGATTGCTTCTGCTTCTAGCTTTGATAGAGAAGATGGAAGATGCCACCCACTTCAGGTTGCTGAAGGAAAAAATTCTGGGAGGACATGAGAGGAAACGATAGTCCCCATCATGTCCCTATTCACAGCTTGCTGAACTAGAGGCCTAAGGAACATCCATTTGGGTGAGAGCTACATCTCTCTCTCTCTCTCTCTCTCTCTCTCCCTTCCTCCCTCCCTCCATCATCCCTCTCTTTTTCTCTCTCAACGAGTTACTTCTCTTGCAATAGATCTCCTTTTTCTGTATTATCTGAGGCACATCCTGTAAGGGTCAGACTGTAAAAGGTAAAATTATGGTTGGACTGAATTTATCAGAGTGTGGTCACCAGGAATTTAATTAATTCTAAATGATTTTTTAGCAATTTATTTATAAAATATAGAAAGAATGAAAGTAAGAAAATCAGAGAGAGGATAAGGTAAGATATCTAACCTAACACACTAAGTATTTTGCTCTGGCCCCTGGCTCAACCAGGCAGGGATAATTAGTCCTTAGCTCCAGGGGCCTCAGCCTTGAACTGAGGACCTGGGGATGAATAAAGCAAGGACTTCAGTCATGAAGCCTCTCTCAAGATGGAAGGCCTCTCCTGAGGCTAGTCCCTTCAGAAGATCCAGGAAAGGAGTCAGTCTTTTTCATTTTCCCACGTGGTAGTTCAAAGGGAGAGATTTAAGAACAGTCAAACCAAGTCTAAGGTCTCAGGTCCAGTTAGCAGATTCTTCATCAGCCTCCAACTTGAACTTGGAACTCAAAATTTTATGTCTACCAATCATGGTTAAAGCTTTGCTTAGGATGGACCAAGGGGTAGTCAGTTTGATTCTGATTTCTAACCCACTATTGCCCACATGGGTCACAGACCTCCCCCACTTAAGGATTAAGTGAGGTCTGTACACTTTCGATAATTAAATCTAAAAATGGGCAGGGAAGAGTTAATCTCATCTTCATATACATATAAAATGCCATAATGAAATACATATGCATATATTTTTTTTTCTGATTTCCATGTTGCTACTCATTTGGATAAATGGGTTTCTTGGCTACTTGTAATGTGGGTATTTGTTGTGGAGGTAATATTTGGTGAGAAAGGAGTTAGAACTTAAATATAATACTTGGGGTCATATTTCCCCTCCCAAAAATTGAATAGCAATCAGAAGTAAGCTTGAGGCTGAAAATCACATTCTCTAGATAAATAACATTTATGGGAGTTTATATATATGTATATAATTTTAGGGCAGTACTCCATATCTCTGAGGAGATCAATATGGCAGCCTCTGATTCCAACCTCTTAATTCTCCTCTTGGCAGGAATTAGAATCTTCCTTGGAAAATAATGGGGGCAGAAGAAGCTAGAGATATCTATTTTGTCTTCCTTTGAGCCCCGTAACAACACCCCCAGGCTACATGTGAGTACACAATTCTCACCACTTTTTCACTCACTTCCTTTTCAGGGATTTGTGTGTGTGTGTTCAGTTATTTCAGTCATTCCTACTGTATATGATCCCTTCTGAAGTTTTCTTGGCAAAGACATTATAGTGGTTTTCCATTTCTTTCCTTAGCTCATTTTATAGATGAAGAAACTGAGGCATAAGAGATCAAATAATTTGCCCAGGATCATGTAGCTAGTGTTTGAGGCCAGATTTGAACTCAGATTTTCCTGATTCCAGGCTCACTACCTATCTCTACTGTACCACCTTGCTGCCCCACAAACTCTTTTTGGAGATCTCTAGATCTTTACTTATTTTTGATAATAGTAATAATAATAAATGTTTTCTTTGATTTATTTGTCTTCCTGCTTTTCAATGTCTATTCCCAGTGCTTTACACATAATACATTCTTTTTTTTTAACCCTTACCTTCTGTCTTAGAATCAATATGGTGTATTGGTTCCAAAGAAGAAGTGTGGTAAGGGCTAGGCAATGGGGGTTAAATGACTTTGTCCAAAGTCACACAGCTGGGAAGTGTCTGAGGCCATATTTGAACCTAGGTCCTCTCATCATCGAATGTGACTCTCAATCTATTGAGTCACCCAGCTGCCACCCACATAATATATTCTTGACAAATTTTTTCATTCATTCATTTCCTTTATTGATGACTATTTTATTGTGTTATAGCCTATATAGAATATATTCATTATTCATTTTTTGTTTTGATTTTTTATGTTTATTATTCTTATGCTGTATACCCAATAAATTTATTTCAAATTCATCACGTGAAACTAAAATCAGGCATATTCTTTAATATTTTCACATTCAAAAATCACCACAGGATCTTCAAATCTTGCTTTGTCCATTCATATATTTTTCTTTCTGCTTAATATTTTTTGTTGTTTTTTTTGTGTGTGTAAATGATTTTGTATTTTCTTTCCCCTTTTTAAAGTCAGCTTTGAATGCCTGTTTTGTTTTGCCTATATTAAACTTATGTTGCCCTCCTCCCACAGATTCTATTTACCCCACCCAAATAAAAATTCCTTGATCCTACTTTTATTAGTATTTTGTCCTCTTTCTTCTTTTTAGCATCTTTTCCCCAACCCAGATATGAATGGTACAGAATCTTTCCTGTCCTTCCCGTCCATTCTTTTCATCTGAATAACATTCATTTGTAATAGCCCTTTCCCAATAAATATTTATTTAAGTTATTGTCTTTCCTATTCCTTTCACTTGGTGAACTTGTTTATTTAAAAAAGATATTTTGATAACTACATTTCAGTATAATTGATTTCCTTTGTGATCTGACATGTTGTTTTTTTAATTTAAAAATATTATTCTGAAAAAGACTCCATATGTTTTACTAGTCTGCTAAAGGGGTCCATACTGCAACAAAAGTTAACAAACTCATTCTCTAGAGTCTAATTGTCATTTGAGAAATTTGTTCTATTATTTTTTTCTCATTCTAAGACCCATATCAAGGGCAGGATTAATGAATCACAACTATTTTGTTCCATCTTCTAAGCAGTCTATCAGTTAATGCAAT
Source organism: Monodelphis domestica (assembly GCF_027887165.1). Classification (NCBI taxonomy): domain Eukaryota; kingdom Metazoa; phylum Chordata; class Mammalia; order Didelphimorphia; family Didelphidae; genus Monodelphis; species Monodelphis domestica. Next base: position 135,102,377 of record NC_077229.1, on the reverse strand, counting down.
GAAAAAGCTATCCCACACTCAATTCCCCATTTTTTTTTATCTTAAAGGCTTGTCTTTAAAGATGCATCATGCCCCCCAACTATTCATTCATTTCACCTGGTATAGAAAAAAGGAGTCCAGAGTTTGGAGTTGGAGGATATGAGTTCAATTCTTTTCCTTACATACTATGTGTGAGACCTTGACAAGTCATTTAAATTTCCTGCATTTTCATTATTGAATCTATAAAATGAAGAGGCTAGACTATATGGCCTTTGAGGTCTTTTCTAGTTTTAAATATATAATCCTTTGATCTTAATTTTCATTGCATTGTGTTCTGAGAAGGTTGCATTTATTATTTCTACTCTTTTGCACTTGTTTGCAATGTTTTTATGCCCTAGTACATGGACAATCTTTGTGAATGTACCATGTGTTGCTGAAAAGAAGGTGTATTCCTTTTTGTCCCTATTTATTTTTCTCCACATTTTTCTAAGATTTCATTCACTTCTCTTACCTCTTTCTTATTTATTTTTTGGTTTGATTTATCTAGTTCTGATGGAGGAAGGTTCAGGTCTCCCACTAGTATAGTTTTTCTATCTATTTCATCTTTGAGCTCCACTAGTTTCTCCTTTATAAATTTGGATGCTGTGGCATTTGGTGCATACATGTTGAGTACTGATATTTCCTCATTGTCTATACTGCCTTTTATCAGTATGTAATTACCATCCCTATCTCTCTTGTCTAGATCTGTTTTTACTTTGGCTTTGTCAGATATCATGATTGAGACTCCTGCCTTCTTTTTATCAGTTGATGCCCAATAGATTTGGCTCCATCCTCTTACTTTTACCCTATGTCTGTCTACCTTCCTCATGTGTGTTTTTTGTAGACAGCATATGGTAGGGTTTTGGTTTCTAATCCACTCTGCTATTTGCTTGTGTTTTATGGGTGAGTTCATTCCATTCACATTCAGAGTTATGATTACCAGCTGTGTATTTCCCAGCATCTTGATTTCCACTCCTAGTCCTGCCCTTTTTTCTTTCACTATTTCCTTCTACATCAGTGTTTTGTTTTTAATCAGTCCCCCTAATTCCCACCCTTATTTTACTTCCCTTTCTACCCCCCTACCTTCTTATTCCCCTTTTATTTTCTTTACAGTCTTTTTCCCTCCCCACCAGTCTGTTTGTTATCCTTCTACTTCCCTATAGGGAACATATCAGTTCTCTGCCCCAATGTATTTGATTGTTCTTCTCTCTTTGAGTCAATTTCAATGCACTTAAGAATTGAGTATTTCTCTAGGAGAAAAAACACTATCCATAAGCAGAGGACAAACTGTGGGAGTAGAAACACCGAGGAAAAGCAACTGCCTGACTACAGCAGTTGAGGGGACATGACAGAGGACAGACTCTAAACGAACACTCTAATGCAAATATTAACAACATGGCAATGGGTTTGAATCAAGAACACATGTGATACCCAGTGGAATCACGCATCGGCTACGGGGGGTGGGGGGAGGAAAAGAAAATGATCTTTGTCTTTAATGAATAATGCATGGAAATGATCAAATAAAATATAAAATTTAAAAAAAATCAAATTATTCCCCAATTGATAAATGGTCAAGGGACATAAATAGGCAATTTTCAGTTAAACAAATCAAAACTATCAATAAGCACATGAAAAAGTGCTCTACATCTCTTATAATCAGAAGATGAAAATCAAAACAACTCTGAGGTATCACCTCACACCTAGCAGATTGGCTAACATGACAGCAAAGGAAAGTAATGAATGCTGGAGGGAATGTGGCAAAGTTGGGACATTAATTCATTGCTGGTTGAGTTGTGAATTGATCCAACCATTCTGGAGGGCAATTTGGAACTATGCCCAAAGGGTGCTAAAAGACTTTCTACCCTTTGATCCAGCCATAGCACTGCTGGGTTTGTACCCCAAAGAAATAATAAGGAAAAATACTTGTACAAGAATATTCATAGCTATGCTCTTTGTGGTGGCAAAAAATTGGAAAATGAAGGGATGCCCTTCAATTGGGGAATGGCTGAACAAATTGTGGTATCTGTTGGTGATGGAATACTATTGTGCTCAAAGGAATAATGAACTGGAGGAATTCCATGGAGACTGGAAGGACCTCCAGGAAGTGATTCAGAGTGAGAGGAGCAGAACCAGGAGAACATTTTACACAGAGACTGATACACTGTGACACAATTGAATATAATGGACTTCTCCATTAGTGGCAATGCAGTGATCCTGAACAACTTGGAGGGATCTATGACAAAGAACACTATGCACATTCAGAAGAGACACTGTGGGAGTAGAAACACCGAAGAAAAACAACTGCTTAATTACATGGGTTGAGGGGATATGGCTGGGAATGTAGACCCTAAACATCCTAGTGCAAACACCAACAACATGGAAATAGGTTCTGATCAAGGACACATGTAATACCCAATGAAATTGCGTTTTGACTGTGGGAAGGGCAGGGGGAGGGGAGGAATAGAATATGACTCTTGTAACCAAGGTATAATGTTTGAAATTGACCAAATGAAATAAAAAAAATAAAAAAAAATAATTGAGTATTTCCTATCTCTAACCTCTTTACCCTTCCAGTTTATTGATGTTCTCCCCCCTCCCGCCATAAGCTTCTATGTGACATATAAATTTACCTCATTTTGTTTCTTTTTCCAGTTCTTTTAATATTTACCTCTTTTTAAACTCTAGTTGTATATATATATATATACATATATATATGTATATATATGTATATATGCATACAGATATCTATATACATATTTATGTCTTGGTATTTTGTCCTATACAGTTTGTCACTGTTTCCTCTAAGTATAATTCTTCTAGCTACCCAGGTGAAAATAACAATTTTTAATAGTTACCAATATCCTCTTTTCTTGTAGGGATATATATCATTTTAAATTATTGGGTCCCTTAAGAAAAGTTTTTTGTTGTTGTTTTTGTTTTTTCCCCTTTCTTAATTACCTTTTGATGATTCTCTTGAGTTCTGTTTTTGGCCATCAAATTTTCTGTTCAAGTCTGGTCTTTTCTTTACAAATGCTTGGAATTCTTCTATTTTATTAAATGACCATACTTTCCCTTGTAAAAATATAGTCAGTTTTTCTGGGTAGTTGATTCTTGGTTGTAGACCTAGTTCCCTTGCTTTCCAGAATATCATATTCCATGCCTTTTGGTCCTTCAGTGTAGATGTAGCCGGATCCTGTGTTATTCTCACTGTAGTTCCATGGTATCTAAATGACTTTTTCTTAACAGCTTGTAATATTTTTCTTGGCCTGGTAGTTCTTGAATCTGGCTATAACATTCCTGGGTGTTGTCAGTTGGGGGTTAAGAACAGGAGGTGATCTGTGGATTATTTCAATCTCCACTTTTCCCTCTTTTTCTAGAATTTTGGAGCAGTTTTTGGATAATTTCCTGTAGTATGATGTCCAGGCTTTTTCTTTTGTCATGGTCTTCTGGTAGACCAATGATTCTTAAGTTGTCTCTCCTGGAATGATTTTCTAAATCTTCTGTTTTGTTGTGAATGAGATGTTTCATATTTTCCTCAATTTTTTCATTCTTTTGATTTTGTTTTATAGTTTCCTGCTGCCTTGTGAAGTTGCTTGCTTCTAATTGCTGTATTCTGGTTTTTAAAGACTGAATTTCATCCCTGGTTTTTTGGTCATCTTTCTCTTTCTGGTCTGATTTTCTTTGGAGGTCATCTTTTATCTCCTTTGCCTCATTTCCAAGCTGATTAATTTTGGCTTTTAAGACCCTATTTTCTCATTTTAGTTCAAGTGCCTCTGTTTCCAGATGACTTATCTTGCTTTTAAAGTTCTTTTCCCAGTTGTCTTCAGCCTCACTTAATTGTGTTTTAAATTGTATTTCGAGTTCTTCCAAAGCCTGTGCCCAATTAGCTGGAGTTTCTGTGTTTTTGCTTGGTATTCATTGATTCTCCTCTGTTAAATTTGATCTTTGTTCATTGCCTGGATAGAAGTTGTTGATTGTAATTTCTTTTTCTTTTTCTGTTCTTTGCTCATATTTCCCCCTTCTTTCCCCCTGTAGTCACCTTTTCTCTTTCTCCTCTCATTGTGTGCTGGATCTGTGGGTTTGGGTTTTTCTGTCAGCCTTCACCATTGGGAGCTTAGCAAGGCACTCAGAGCAGTCTATGGGGGGAGGGGTGTTGGAGCTTGAGCTTCCCTGCTCTCTGAAGGCTTAATGAGATTAAGCCCACCTGGAGTTGAACTTGCAGAGATGGAGGTGTCCTGAGGTCAAAACCTCAGGAAAGGGGGGGGGCAATATGAAGTGTTTCTGTTGCTTCAACTAGGCTGCCTCCTCTGTACTTCTCATTGAGCTGCCTCCCAGCTGCCTGTGTTTGGAGCCCTGAGCCTGGCACAGCTTTTCCCACAAGGTACTCCCTCCAGACTAGCACCTTTGCCTGCCCAGAGATTCCAGCCACTGCTGGAGGCTCAGCACTGTGTGTCAGGGAGGGGTCCTGGGACCTTCCTTCTTCCTTCCCCTTAAACCTGAGTGTTCTCAAATTCAGGCTTTTTGGGGGTGTACCTTTTAAGTTGAGTACAGCGGGAGAGTTCCTTAGCTCTGCCCTGTTGTTAGATTTGGTTTTCAGGTCCCTAGAAGCATTTGGTTTTTAATCAGTAAGGAAGGGTTTTCAGAGGTCTGAACTTTGCCTGCCTCTATGCTGCCATCTTGACCCCACCTCTCTAATCCTTTTATCTTAAGACTTAGACAGTGAGATGCAATTCATATTATATCCTTAGTCAGAGGACCCAGTTGTTTTCTTTTTTTTTCCCTTTCCCACACCATCCATCAACCTTGTTGTCCAATTATTTCAACTCAGTCCAATTCTTCATGATCCCATTTTGGGTTTTTTTTTGTTTGTTTGTTTTTTGTTTGTTTTTTTTTCCCAGTTATTTTTTTTAATTTTTATTTGGTCATTTCCAAACATTATTCATTGGAAACAAAGATCATTTTCTTTTCTTCCCTCCCCTCCCTCCCACCATCTCTCCCATAGCCCACGCGCAATTCACTGGGTATCACATGTGTTCTTGATTTAAACCCATTTCCATGTTGTTGGTATTTGCATTAGAGTGTTCATTTAGATTCTCTCCTCAGTCATATCCCCTCCACCCCTGTAGTCAAGCAGTTGCTTTTGATCGGTATTTTTACTCCCACAGTTTATCTTCTGCTTGTGGATAGTGTTTTTTAGATCCCTGCATATTGTTCAGGGACACTGCATTGCCACTAATGGAGAAGTCCATTACCTTTGATTGTACCACAATGTATCAGTCTCTGTGTACAATGTTGTCCTGGTTCTGCTCCATTCACTCTGAATCACTTCCTGGAGGTTGTTCCAGTCTCCATGGTGTGACAAGGAAATCACTTTAAAAGACTGATTTATATTAATTTAAGGTCACCAAGGAATTCAGCTATGTAATTCCTAAATGAAAACTCAAGTCAGCAGTCAACATTTTATAGAGTTTAATTACAAACAGGAGGAAGAAAGGAATTAGAGATAGAGAGAGAGAGGGAGAGAGAAAGGGGAGAGAAGGGAATAGGGCTTAAATACCCCTTCTGTTTAGGCTAGGCCAAAAGGCCCAAGCCCTTAGATAGCTGGGGCAAAGAAAGGAGATCAGTCCCTATTACTCATGTGACCAAAATGGAGAAACAGTCTCAGGGGCCTCCACCTCCAGCTTCCTTCAGAGCAAGCTTCTCAGAGTACCTCTCCAACTACTCAGAGCCAAAACTCTCCAAAAACACCCCTCAGTCTTCAGACCCCTCTATCTTTAAGGAAACCATCCAAGTTCCCTCCCCTCAGTTCTCACATCTACCAATCACTGTCCATGTCTTCCCTGTGCCAATGGTGGCTCTAGCTTAACCCAGGACTGCCCAGAGGTCTGTGGCTTTGCACATGTCTGTTGAAGGTCATATTCTCAAATAATTAAATCTTGATCTTTTGCTACAGCCCTTCCTAAATCCTGTTACTCTGAGTAGGGTAGAGATTGGAATAATTAAATTTTGATCTATGCTGCAGCCCTTCCTAAATCCTGTTAGGACTGAGTAGGGTGGAGATTGCAATTTCCAAGACCTGGTTCTGTCATTCCAAGTATCTCCATTGTATCAATTCTAAAATCAATCATGACTCAAAGAAATTCCTGTTCTATGCTTAAGCATAGGTCAAAGCCCTTTCCATTGTTCAGCAAAAGGTTTCTGTCCTAAAGTAATCTTAAGAAGGGAGGAGGAGGAACCTCCCATGCCAATGGGGTTCACATTCCAATAGAGTTCCCACTCTCAATAGGAAATTTTTCAAGTATGAAATTTCCCAATGGTGAAATTTCCAACATTTATAAGTCTAAGAAATTTTAAAGTTTACAATGGAATTCCTCCACTTTATTATTCCTTTTAGCACAATAATATTCCATCACCAACATATACCACAATTTGTTTAGCTATTCCCCAATTGAAGGGCATCCCCTCGTTTTCCAATTTTTGACCACCACAAAGAGTGCAGCTATGAATATTCTTGTACAAGTCTTTTTCCTTATTATCTCTTTGGGGTACAAGCCCAGTAGTGCTATGGCTGGATCAAAGGGCAGACAGTCTTTTATTGCCCTTTGGGCATAGTTCCAAATTGCCCTCCAGAATGGTTGGATTAATTCACAACTCCAGCAATGAATTAGTGTCCCTACTTTGCCACATCCCCTCTAGCATTCATTACTTTCCATAGCTGTTATGTTAGCCGATCTGCTAGGTGTGAGGTGATACCTCAGAGTTGTTTTGATTTGCATCTCTCTGATTATAAGAGATGTAGAACACTCTTTCATGTGCTTATTAATAGTTTTGATTTCTTTGGCTGAGAACTGCCTGTTCATGTCCCTTGTCCATTTATCAATTGGAGAATGGCTTGATTTTTTGTACAATTGATTTAGCTCTTTATAAATTTGAGTAATTAAACCTTTGTCAGAGGTTTTTATGAAGATTGTTTCCCAATTTGTGCTACCCTTCTGATTTTAGTTACATTGGTTTTTTTTTTTTTAATATATTTTATTTGATCATTTCCAAGCATTATTCGTTAAAGACATAGATCATTTTCTTTTCCTCCCCCCCACCCCCCATAGCCGACGCGTAAGTCCACTGGGCATTAGATGTTTTCTTGATTTGAACCCATTGCTTTGTTGATAGTATTTGCATTAGAGTGTTCATTTAAAGTCTATCCTCTGTCATGTCCCCTCAACCTCTGTATTCAGGCAGTTGCTTTTTCTCGGTGTTTCCACTCCCATAGTTTATCCTTTGCTTATGAATGGTGTTTTTTTTTCTCCTGGATCCCTGAAAGTTGTTCAGGGACATTACACCGCCCCTAATGGAGAAGTCCATTACGTTCGATTATACCACAGTGTATTAGTCTCTGTGTACAATGTTCTCCTGGTTCTGCTCCTCTCGCTCTGCATCACTTCCTGGAGGTTGTTCCAGTCTCCATGGAACTTCTCCACCTTATCATTCCTTTGAGCACAATAGTATTCCATCACCAACATATACCACAGTTTGTTCAGCCATTCCCCAATTGATGGGCATCCCCTCGTTTTCCAGTTTTGGGCCACCACAAAGAGCGCAGCTATGAATATTTTTGTACAAGTCTTTGTGTCCATTATCTCTTTGGGGTACAGACCCAGCAGTGCTATGGCTGGGTCAAAGGGTAGATATTCTTTTGTCGCCCTTTGTGCATAGTTCCAAATTGCCCTCCAGAATGGTTGGATCAGTTCACAACTCCACCAGCAATGAATTAATGTCCCTACTTTGCCACATCCCCTCCAGCATTCATTACTTTCCTTTGCTGTTATGTTAGCCAATCTGCTAGGTGTGAGGTGATACCTCAGAGTTGTTTTGATTTGCATCTCTCTGATTATAAGAGATGTAGAACACTTCTTCATGTGCTTGTTAATAGTTTTGATTTCTTTATCTGAGAACTGCCTATCCATTTCCCTTGCCCATTTATCAATTGGAGAATGGCTTGATTTTTTGTACAATTGATTTAGCTCATTATAAATATGAGTAATTAAACCTTTGTCAGAGGTTTCTATGAAGATTTTTTCCCAATTTGTTGTTTCCCTTCTGATTTTAGTTATATTGGTTTTGTTTGTACAAAAGCTTTTTAGTTTGATGTAGTCAAAATTATTTATTTTACATTTTGTGATTCTTTCTATATCTTGCTTGGTTTTAAAGCCTTTCCCCTCCCAAAGGTCTGACATGTATACTATTCTGTGTTTACCCAATTTACTTATGGTTTCCTTCTTTATGTTTAAGTCACTCACCCATTTTGAATTTATCTTGGTGTAGGGTGTGAGGTGTTGATCTATTCCTAGTCTCTCCCACACTGTCTTCCAATTTTCCCAGCAGTTTTTATCGAATAGTGGATTTTTGTCGCAAAAGCTGGGATCTTTGGGTTTATCGTATACTGTCTTGCTGAGGTCGTTTTCCCCCAGTCTATTCCACTGATCTTCCTTTCTGTTTCTTAGCCAGTACCAAATTGTTTTGATGACTGCTGCTTTGTAATATAGTTTGAGGTCTGGGACTGCAAGGCCCCCATCATATGTGTTTTTTTTCATTATTTCCCTGGATATCCTTGATCTTTTGTTCTTCCAAATGAACTTTGTTATGTTTTTTTCCAAATCAGTGAAGAAGTATTTTGGTAGTTCAATGGGTATGGCACTAAATAGATAAATAAGTTTGGGTAGGATGGTCATTTTTATTATATTGGCTCGTCCTATCCATGAGCAGTTAATGTTTTTCCAATTGTTCAAGTCTAGTTTTAGTTGTGTGGCGAGTGTTTTGTAGTTGTGTTCATATAGTTCCTGTGTTTGTCTTGGGAGATAGATTCCTAGGTATTTTATTTTGTCTAAGGTGATTTTGAATGGGATTTCTCTTTCTAGTTCTTGCTGCTGAGCTGTGTTGGAGATATATAGAAAAGCTGATGATTTATGTGGGTTTATTTTGTATCCTGCAACTTTGCTAAAGTTGTTGATTATTTCAATTAGCTTTTTGGTTGAATCTCTAGGATTCTTTAAGTAGACCATCATGTCATCCGCAAAGAGTGATAACTTGGTCTCCTCCTTGCCTATTCTGATGCCTTCAATTTCTTTATCTTCTCTAATTGCTACTGCTAGTGTTTCTAGTACAATGTCAAATAGTAGAGGTGATAATGGGCATCCTTGTTTCACTCCTGATCTTATTGGGAATGCATCTAGTTTATACCCATTGCAGATGATATTAGCTGTTGGTTTTAGATATATACTGTTTATTATTTTTAGGAATGACCCTTCTATTCCTATGCTTTCTAGTGTTTTTAATAGGAATGGGTGTTGTATTTTATCAAAGGCTTTTTCTGCATCTATTGAGATAATCATGTGGTTCTTGCTAGTTTGCTTGTTGATGTGGTCAATTATGTGGATGGTTTTCCTAATGTTGAACCAGCCCTGCATCCCTGGTATGAATCCTACTTGATCATGGTGAATGATCCTTCTGATCACTTGCTGGAGTCTTTTTGCTAGTATCCTATTTAAGATTTTTGCATCTATATTCATTAGGGAGATTGGCCTATAGTTTTCTTTCTCTGTTTTTGACCTGCCTGGTTTTGGAATCAGTACCATGTTTGTGTCGTAAAAGGAGTTTGGTAGAACTCCCTCTTTGCTTATTATGTCAAATAGTTTGTATAGTATTGGGGTTAACTGTTCTCTGAATGTTTGATAGAATTCACAGGTGAATCCATCAGGCCCTGGGGATTTTTTCTTAGGAAGTTCTTTGATGGCTTGATGGATTTCAATTTCTGATATGGGATTATTTAAGAATTCTATTTCCTCTTCTGTTAGTCTAGGCAGTTTGTATTTTTGTATATATTCATCCATTTCTCCTAAATTGGTGTATTTATTGCCATATAATTGGGCAAAGTAATTTCTAATGATTGCCTTAATTTCCTCCTCATTGGAGGTGCTGTCCCCCTTTTCATCTTTAATGCTGTGAATTTGCTTTTCTTCCTTCCTTTTTTTAATTAGATTGACCAGTACTTTGTCTATTTTGTTTGTTTTTTCAAAGTACCAGCTTCTTGTCTTATTTATTAAATCAATAGTTCTATCACTTTCGATTTTATTAATTTCTCCCTTAATTTTTAGGATTTCTAATTTGGTTTTCTGCTGGGGGTTTTTAATTTGATCGCTTTCGAGTTTTTTCAATTGCATTTCCAATTGATTGATCTCTGCTCTCCCTTGTTTGTTAATATGAGCTTTCAGGGATATGAATTTGCCTCTGATTACCGCTTTGGCTGCATCCCAAAAGGTTTGAAAGGATGTTTCGCCATTGTCATTTTCCTTGATGAAATTATTAATTGTTTCTATGATTTCTTCTTTAGCTAAACGGTTTTGGAGTATCATATTGTTTAATTTCCAATTGGTTTTAGATTTGGTTTTCCATGTACCATTACTAATCATTATTTTTATTGCCTTGTGATCTGAGAAGGCTGCATTCATTATTTCTGCTTTTTTGCATTTGTGTGCTATGTTTCTGTGACCTAATGTATGGTCAATTTTTGTGAATGTGCCATGTGGTGCTGAGAAGAAGGTGTATTCCTTTTTATCCCTATTTATTTTTCTCCATATGTCTATTAATTCTAATTTTTCTAAGATTTCATTCACTTCTTTTACCTCTTTCTTATTTATTTTTTGATTTGATTTATCTAAATTTGATAATGGTTGGTTTAGGTCTCCCACTAGTATGGTTTTATTGTCTATTTCTTCCTTCAATTCTCCTAGTTTCTCCATTAGAAATTTGGGTGCTATATTATTTGGTGCATACATGTTGATTAATGATATTTCTTCATTGTCTAGAGTCCCTTTTAACAAAATATAATTACCTTCCCTATCCCTTTTGATCAGGTCTATTTTTGCATTGGCTTTATCAGATATCATGATTACCACTCCTGCCTTCTTTCTATCAGTTGAGGCCCAGAAGGTCTTACTCCATCCTTTAATTCTGACCTTGTGGGTGTCAACCCGCCTCATGTGTGTTTCTTGAAGACAACATATGGTAGGGTTTTGGATTCTAATCCATTCAGCTATTCGTCTACGTTTTATGGGTGAGTTCATCCCATTCACGTTCAAAGTTATGATTGTCATTTGTGGACTCCCTGGCATTTTGATTGCCTTCCCTAATTCTAACCTTTTCTTCTTCGGCTCTACCTTTTAGTCCAGTGATTTACTTTGAATCAGTCCCCCTTGTCCCCTCCCTTGATGTTTCCCTTTTTAGTCCCTCCCTTTTTGTTCCCTCCCCCTCCCCCCCTCTCTTTCCCTCCCTTTTTGTTCTCCCTCTCCCCCTCCCCCCCTTGGTTTTCCCTTCTCCTTACCCTTGTTGGGTAAGATAGAATTCAAGATCCCAATGGATCTGGATGTTTTTCCCTCTCAGAGTTGATTTCCCTGAGATTGAGGTTTAAGTAAACCCCCCCCCCTCTCTTCCTCTCCTTCTTATAGGAGTTTTCTTCCCCTCCCCTTCCCCTGTGAATCTTTGTGTGAGAACCATTATTCTATTTGGTCTTTCTTTACCCCCTATTTATACATTACATTTTCCCCACATATTAGTATACATAGGTTGATATAAATGTAGTCCTTATAGAAGAGAGTTTGAGTAAAAGAAGATAACATTTTTCCCCTTTCCTTAATATTTACCTTTTCAGGTATTCCTTGCTCTTTGATTTTTGGTATCAAACTTTCCACAGAGCTCTGGTCTTTTCTTTGCAAAAAGTTGGAAGTCTTCTATTTTGTTGAATGTCCATACTTTCCCTTGGAAGTATATAGTCAGTTTTGCTGGGTAGCTGATTCTTGGTTGGAGACCCAGCTCTCTTGCCTTTCTGAAGATCATGTTCCATGCCTTACGATCATTCAGCGTAGAACTTGCAAGGTCTTGTGTGACCCTGATTGGCATTCCTTTATATCTAAATTGTCTTTTTCTGGCTTCCTGTAGGATTTTTTCTTTTGTTTGATAGCTTTGGAATTTGGCAATTACATTCCTGGGAGTTGTCTTTTGGGGGTTTAGTGTAGAAGGTGTTCTGTGAGCTCTGTCAGTGGCTGTATTGCCCCCTTGTTCTAGAATCTCTGGGCAATTTTCTTTGATTATATCTTGTATCACCATGTCCAGTTTGGTGTTTATTTCTGGCTTTTCTGGGAGTCCAATTATTCTTAAATTTTCTCTTCTCCCCCTGTTTTCCAGATCTATCACCTTGTCGGTGAGATATTTTATGTTCTCTTCTAATTTCTTGGTGTTTTGGCTTTGCTTTATTAGTTCTTGCTTTAAAGCCTGGTTTTCTTTTACAGTTTGGTCAAACTGGTTTTGTAGATGCGTGAATTTCTTTTGCATCATTTCCCACTTTTCCTCCCAGAGGGCTTCCATCTTTTTGGTCCTTTCTGATTCAAATTCTTCATGGGTTTGTGGAGAGTTTCTATTTCCTTTGGAAGATTTTGGAGAATTTTCTTGTATATCTTCTTCTATCTGCTCTGTATTTTGTATTTTGGCTCCATAGAATGTGTCCAGAGTCGCCCCTTTCTTCTTATTTTTCTTGGTATTTTGGGGCTTCTGTGCTTCTGTGGAGTTTGTCATCTCTGAACGTGGAGGATTGGCTTTTCTTGTCTTTGTCTGGTGATCAGAGGCTTTAGTCCTGGGCAGATGTTGGTTCTATGAGCGTTCCCTGGGTTAAACTGAATATGCCTCACTGGAACTGGAATGGAAGGGTCGGACCACGAGGCCACACTCTCCCCCTGGCTCGATTTCCGGAAGTTGCCTTCAGAATCCCTGGCCGTGAGGCTGTTTCGTCGGCCTGCGGGGGGATGGGCTGCCGCTTCCCCAAGCTCCGAGAGCACAGACTTTCACTGAGACTTGGATAGCAGGATCCAGCCCGTGAGGCTGTCTTGCCCGCCCTGAGGGTTGCTGTTGTTTTGACCAGCTCTCTGTAGCGGAGGCCCCAGGCAGTAACTTTCACCCGGACCGACCGGCTCTTTGACCGACCTGCTCTTTGCAGCGGAAGCCCCAGGCAGTAACTTTCACCCAGACTGGGACTTGGGTAGAAGACCCTGAGGGTTGTTGTTCCTCAGACCCTGCTCTCTGAGCCCGGCGCGGCTGCCGCTTCCGGGAGCCTTGGACTCTGCGCTCCTACCCCTGAGGTCCGAGGGATCTCGGGTTCTGGCTTTTAAGGGGAGCCGTACCTTTTGAACCGGGTCCAGGTCCCAGGGTCTGTGCTGTTGATCGTTTTGAATTTCGGCGCCTTAGGAGTTTCTAGTTTGAGATCGGTCGGGAAGGGTTTTCCGGAGATCTGAGCTTCAGCTTTCTCTAAGCCGCCATCTTAACCGGAAGTCCCCCATTGGTTTTGTTTTTACAAAAACTTTTTAATTTGATGTAGTCAAAATTATTTATTTTACATTTTGTGACTCTTTCTAAGTCTTGCTTGGTTTTAAAGTCTTTCCCTTCCCAAAGGTCTGACAGGTCTACTATTCTGTGTTTATCTAATTTACTTGTAGTTTCCTTCTTTATGTTCAAGTCATTCACCCATTCTGAATTTATCTTGGTATAGGGTGTGAGGTGTTGATCCAATCCTAATCTCTCCCACACTGTCTTCCAATTTTCCCAACAGTTTTTATCAAATAATGGATTTTTGTCCCAAAAGCTGGGGTCTTTGGGTTTGTCATAAACTGTCTTGCTGAGATCATTTACGCCAAGTCTATTCCACTGATCCTCCTTTCTGTCTCATAGCCAGTACCAAATTGTTTTGATGACCACTGCTTTATAGTATAGTTTGAGATCTGGGACTGTAAGTCCTCCTTCCTTTGCATTTTTTTTCATGATTTCCCTGGATATCTTTGATCTTTTGTTCTTCCAAATGAACTTAGTTATGGTTTTTTCTAATTCAGTAAAGAAGTTTTTTGGTAGTTCAATGGGTATGGCACTAAATAAGTAAATTAATTTGGGCAGGATTGTCATTTTTATTATGTTAGCTCGTCCCACCCAGGAGCAATCAATGTTTTTCCAATTGTTTAGATCTAGTTTTAGCTGTGTGGAGAGTGTTTTGTAGTTGTGTTCATATAGTTCCTGTGTTTGTCTCGGCAGATAGATTCCTAAGTATTTTATATTGTCTAGGGTGATTTTGAATGGTACTTCGCTTTCTAATTCTTGCTGCTGAAATGGGTTAGAGATATATAGAAATGCTGATGACTTATGTGGGTTTATTTTGTATCCTGCAACTTTGCTAAAGTTGTTGATTATTTCGAGTAACTTTTTGTTGATTTTCTATGATTCCTTAAGTAAACTATCATATCATCTGCAAAGAGTGATAGCTTGGTCTCCTCATTGCCAATTTTGATACCTTCAATTTCTTTTTCTTCTCTAATTGCTACTGCTAGTGTTTCTAGTACAATGTTAAATAATAGAGGTGATAATGGGCATCCTTGTTTTACTCCTGATCTTATTGGAAAGGCTTCTAGTTTATCCCCATTGCAAATGATGTTTGCTGATGGTTTTAGATATATACTGTTTATTATTTTTAGGAATGGCCCTTCTATTCCTATACTTTCTAGTGTTTTCAATAGGAATGGGTGTTGTATTTTATCAAAGGCTTTTTCTGCATCTATTGAGATAATCATGTGATTTTTGTCAGTTTGCTTGTTAATATGGTCAATTATGTGGATGGTTTTCCTAATATTGAACCATCCTTGCATTCCTGGTATGAATCCTGCCTGGTCATAGTGGATGACCCTTGTGATGACTTGCTAGAGTCTTTTTGTTAGTATCCTATTTAGGATTTTTGCATCTATATTCATTAGGGAGATTGGTCTATAGTTTTCTTTCTCTGTTTTTGACCTGCCTGGCTTTGGGATACATACCATGTTTGTGTTGTAGAATGAATTTGGTAGAACTCCTTCTTGGCCTATTCTGTCAAATAGTTTGTTTAATATTGGAATTAGTTGTTCTTTGAATGTTTGATAGAATTCATTTGTGAATCCATCTGGACCTGGGGATTTTTTCTTAGAGAGTTCTTTGATGGCTTGTTCAATTTCTTTTTCTGAAATGGGGTTGTTAAGGTAATTTATTTCTTCCTCTTTTAGTCTAGGCAATTTATATTTTTGTAAATATTTGTCCATATCACCTAGATTGCCATATTTGTGGCCATATAATTGGGCATAGTAGTTTTTAATGATTGCCTTGATTTCCTCTTCATTAGAGGTGAGGTCTCCTTTTTCATCTTGGATACTGTCAACTTGGTTTATTTCTTTCTTTTTTTTAATTAGACTGACTAGTACTTTGTCTATTTTATTTGTTTTTTCAAAGTACCATCTTCTAGTCTTATTTATTAAATCAATAGTTCTTTGACTTTCAATTTTATTAATTTCTCCTTTGAGTTTTAGGATCTCTAATTTAGTCTTCATCTGAGGATTTTTAATTTGTTCACTTGTTAATATATGAACTCAAAGATATAAATTTCCCCCTGAGTACTGTTTTGGCTGTATCCCATAGGTTTTGAAAGGATGTCTCCTCATTGTCATTTTCTTCAATGAAGTTATTAATTATTTCTATGATTTGTTCTTTAACTAACTGGTTTTGGAGAATCGTATTGTTTAATTTCCAATTAATTTTTTATTTACCTCTCCATGTTCCCTTACTAATGATTATTTTCATTGCACTGTGATCTGAGAAAGTTGCATTTATTATTTCTTCTCTTTTGCACTTGTTTGCAATGTTTTTATGCCCTAATACATGGTCAATTTTTGTAAATGTACCATGTGCTACAGAAAAGAAGGTATATTCCTTTTTGTCCCTATTTATTTTTCTCCACATGTCTACTAACTCTAATTTTTCTAAGATTTCATTCCCTTCTCTTACCTCTTTCTTATTTATTTTTTGGTTTGATTTATCTAGTTCGGATAGAGGAAGGTTCAGATCTCCCACTAGTATAGTTTTTGTATCTATTTTGTCCTTGAGTTCCTCTAGTTTCTCCTTTAGGAATTTGGATGCTATGCCATTTGGTGCATACATGTTGAGTACAGATATTTCCTCACTGTCGATACTGCCTTTAATCGGGATGTAATTACCTTCCCTATCTCTTTTAACTAGATTTATTTTTACTTTGACTTTGTTGGATATCATGATTGCGACTCCTGCCTTCTTTTTATCAGTTGATGCCCAATAGTTTTGGCTCCACCCTCTTACTTTCACCCTATGTGTATCTTCCTTTCTCATATTTGTTTCTTGTAGACAGCATATGGTAGGGTTTTGGACTCTAATCCACTCTGCTATTCACTTGCGTTTTATGGGTGAGTTCATTCCGTTCACTTTCAGAGTTATGATTACTAGATGTCTATTTCCCAGCAGTTTTATTTCTGCTCCTTTACCTGCCTTTTCTTCTTTCACTATTTCCTTCTACACCAATGTTTGCTTTTGAACAGTCCCCCTTGTTCCCACCCTTATTTTACTTCCCTTTCTAAACCCCCCTATTAATCCCCCCCTTATTTTCCCTGTAGTCTTTCTAAAATTAACCCCCTGCTCCCTACCTCTCTTGTACTGCTTCCCTCCCTACCAGACCGTTTGTTACCCTTCTACTCCCCTATAGGGTGCAAATCTATTCTCTGCCCCCAATGGATTGGATTGTTTTTCCCTCTTTGAGTCACTTTCAAAGCACGTAAAAGTTGAGTATTTCCTGTCTCTGACCTCTTTACCCTTCCAGTGTATTGATGTTCTCCCCCCTCCCACAATGAGCTTCTTTATGACATATAAATTTACCCCCATTTGTTTCTTTTCCCATTTCTTTTAATATTAACCTATTTTAAGCTCTAGTTATATATATATATATATATATGCATACTCATGCATATGTATTTTTGCATGCATATATCTATATACCTATTTATGTCTTGTCCTTTCATCCTATAGAGTTTGTTGCTGTTCCCTCTAAGTATACTTCTTTTTGCTGCCCAGCTAATAACAACAGTTTTTAAGAGTTACCAATGACCTCTTTTCTTATAGGGATACATATCATTTTAACTTATTGAGTCTCTTAAATTTTTTTTGTTTTTCTTTTTCCCCCTCTTTTTTAGTTACCTTTCGATGATTCTCTTGAATTCTGTGCTTGGACATCAAATTTTCTGTTCAGGTCTGGTCTTTACGAATTCTTGAAATACTTCTATTTTGTTGAATGACCATACTTTCCCCTGTAAGAATATAGTCAGTTTTGTTGGGTAGTTGATTCTTGGTTGTAGACCTAGTTCCCTTGCTTTCCGGAATATCTTATTCCATGCCTTTCTTTTTTTCGGTGTGGATGCAGCCAGATCCTGAGTTATCCTCACTGTGGTTCCTTGGTATCTGAATGACTTCTTCTTGGCAGCTTGTAATATCTTTTCTTTGGTCTGATAGTTCTTGAATTTGGCTATAACATTCCTGGGTGTTGTCAGTTGGGGATTAAGTACAGGAGGTGATCTGTGGATTCTATCAATCTCCACTTTTCCCTCTTGTTCAAGGATTCCGGGGCAGTTTTCTTTAACAATTTCCTGTAATGTAATGTCCAGGCTTTTTCTTTTGTCATGGTCTTCTGGTAGGCCAATAATTCTTAAATTGTCTCTCCTTGAACGATTTTCTAAATCCTCTGTTTTGTGAATGAGATGCTTCATATTTTCCTCAATTTTTTCATTCTTTTGGTTTTGTTTTAAAGTATCTTGCTGCCTTGTGAGGTCACTTGATTCAAGTTGTTATATTCTGGTTCTTAAAGACTGGATTTCATCCTTAGTTTTTTGGTTGTCCTTTTCCTTTTGGTCGGATTTTATTTGGAGGTCATCTTTCATCTCCTTTGCCTCATCTTTCATCTCCTTTGCCTCATTTTCCAGCTGGTTGATTTTCGCTTTCAAGACACTATTTTCTGTTTCCAGATGACTTATCTTAGTTTTTAAGTTCTTTTCCCAATTGTCTTCAGCCTCTCTTAATTGTGTTTTGAATTGCATTTTGAGTTCTTCCAAAGCCTGTATCCAATTTGCTGGGATTTCTGATTTTTCCTTTGCTGGGTCCTCCCCTTCTGTTTCATTTGCTCTTTGCTCATTACCTGTGCAGAAGCTGTCTATTGTAATTTCTTTCTTCTTTTTCTGTTGTTTGCTCGAGTTTATCCCTTCTTTGCTCCCTGTATTTAGCTGTGCTCTTGCTCCTCTCATTTTGTTTTGGTTTTGGGGCTGTCAGTCTCCCCTCTTGGAGCTTTGTCAGATCTCTTGGTACAGTCTCTAGGGGAGGAATGTTAGCTTCCCTGTCCTCTGGAGGCTTTTGATTGGATTGAGTTCAATTGGGTTGGGCTGTATGTGGTATGAAGCACTGAGGCTCTGAAGACTCCTGGAAGGCTGGTTCACCCAGGCTCTCTCCAGTTCTCTCCAGCTGCTTCTCCGCTATCCGAAAGTGCCTTCGCCTGCCTCCCTAAACTCTGAGGAGTTCTGATGGGATTAGTTCAACTGGATTGGTCTGGATGTGCCCAAGGCAAGGGTGAGACTGGAGCCCGATGGAGGGACCCAGCCAGGGCCCGTTTCTCCCTGGCTTCCTCCCCGATGCCCAAGCTGGATGCTCTGAGCCCGGCACCCCACTGCTCACAAGGTAGACCCTGCAAACCAGCACCTTTGCCCACTCAGAGGTTCCCACTGCTGCTGGGGACTCACCCCTCTGGGTTGTGGGGGAGGGGTCCTGGGACCTTCACTCTGCCTTCCCGTTAGCCCTGAGTATTCTCGGATTCCGGCTTTTGGGGGGCGTACCTTTTGATTTGAGTCCAGAAGGAGGGTTCCCCGCTTCTGTCCTGTTGTTCAGATTGAATTTTGGTGCCCTAGGAGCATTCAGTCTGTATCGGTAAGGAAGGGTCTTCCATGAGGTCTGAACTTTTGTTGCCCCCATTTTGGGTTTTCTTGGCAAAGATACTGAAATGGTTTGCCATTTTCGTTTCCAGCTCCTTTTACAGATGAGGAAACTGAGACAAAAATAGGGTCACATGATTTGCCCAGGGTCACATAGTTTGTAAGTGTCTGAGGTGATATTTGGACTCAGGTATTCTTGATTCCAGGACCAGTGCTCTATTCACTGTGCCATCTTGCTGCCCTATCAATACTGGTAACAGTCTATTCTCTGAGCCATATGTTCTCAGAGAGGCAGATATGAAATGAATTCAATTTCAAATTGCAGTATAAAGGAAAGATTACTAGTTTTGATGTCAAAGACTTACAGTTAAGTTCTATATCAGACACTTAGCTAGCTATATGAAATATGTGATAATTATTGCAACATTCTGAACTTGATATCCTAATTGGTAAAGTTGGTATAATTATACTTTAGTACCTATTGCAGAGGGTTATCATAAAAGAGTGCTTTTCAAATCTTTAAGTGCTATGAAAACATGAATTATTTTAATTATAGGTTTAGAAGAGTAGGAAGAATATTAGCTCTATCTTATATAATGAAAATAACTTCATTGAATAAAATCTCAATGTATATTCATTCATTCATTAAGCATTTATTGAATGTCTGCTATCTGAAAGGCACTCATCTAGGTGGGTGAAGACATAAAGAAATATGACTTCAAGAAAGATGTAATCTGACAGAGAAGATAAGACATATGCAAAATGCCTTAATATCAGATAGAATGTGGTGGATGCCATAAAAAAGAAAAGCATTATGGAAATGTGAAATCAGAGAGATCTCAGAATTGTGAGGAATCTCAACAACCAACTACTCCATCCCCTATCTAAATCATTATTGTGCAACATCTTCAAAATCTCTGCCTGAGGCTCATTTAGTTTCCATTTAAAGACCTCTGATAGTGAGGCATTCACTATCTAGCAAGATAGGCCATTGCATTTTTGGATTATCAAGGGTCATTTTATGCCATTTTGGTTCAAGAGAAAGATTAGTTTCATTGGTGTTTTTGATATATTTTGCCTGGTCCAAGAGATTTGAACCCAATGAATATGACTGCAGCAATCATTGTACAATCATATAAAAAAGGAAATATTTTGCTGTACTTATAGAAGAATGGATGTTTTCTTGATTTAAAAAAAAATTAATGATGGAATAGGCTCTAAATTCTAATTACTGTTTTCCCCCCTCAATTCCTGGTGAAATGTTAGAAAAGGAAAAGATGATCACTGAGAACTAGCATAGGTTCACTCAGAGCAAGTTTTTCAAAACAAACTTTATTTCCTCTGTTGACAGTTACTAAAGTAGCCAATCAGGAGAATGCTAAATTTATAGAAAATGTGGATTTCCAGGAAGGCATTTGACTATTCTATGATATTCTTTTGGACAAGATGTAGAGATATAGGATGGATGAAAATATAGTTAGATGTCTTCTAAATTGGTAGACTTCCTAGATTTAAAGGATGGTAGATTATAGTCAAAGTTGGAGGTAAGTTCTTTAGTGGGCTGAGCTAGTGATTTGCCTTTGGCCCTATGTTCTTCAACATTCTTACCTATGACCTTGATGAAAGCATAAATGACATGTTCACCAAAATTGTAGAAAATATGAAACTAGGAGGGATATCTATTAGACTTGATGAGTTTGGCATATGAGAGACAATATGGTATATATAATGCATAAAATGTGGGATTTGGAGTCAGAAAGGTCTGAGTTAAAACTCTCTCTCCAACATTTAAAAGATGCATGATCCTGAGCAGCTCCCTTTTTTGAAATTTAGCATACTCTATGTATAAAATGAGAGTGTTGGACTTCTAGATCTAAATCTATGATCCTATAAATTTGAATCTGCAAAGATCTTATCAGGAATGAATAGGCTATAATTAATAGCATAAAACATAATAGGAATCAATGTTAGGTTCTGAACCTGGGTTAAAGAGAATCAATAGCACAAGAAGAAGATGGGAAGGGGTTTGGCATAGTAAGTAGTGAAAATTACCTATGAATTCCATAGATCTGTATGACAGCCAAAAGAAATAATGTTATCTTAGGCTGCATAAATGTAATCAGTGTTCAGCCTTGCACTATATACCTTGGTAAGGCCATATCATTTTTACTCTAAAAGGGAGGTAGATTTTGGTTCAATACAAAGAAATAATTTCACCTGGCAATGTGGGTCATTCCTGTAAACCCAGCTACTTGGAAGATTAATGGTGATGGATCTCTAGATCCTGGAAATTCTCTGCTACAGCGTATTATGCTGAGGGGCAAACCAATTCATGTCAGATATGAAATAGGTCAAAATTGCCCTGGAAAAGTCGTGGCATTGTACTATATATTTACAGCCTGGGTGAGCTAGTAGAGGACCACCCTTAAAAATAAATAAACAAAAAAGAAAGAAAATACTTCTTTTAATTTGGTCAAAATATAATAGGTTGCTTATTGGGGAAGGGGAAGTAGTGCATTCACTATTTATTAGCAATCATCAAAAAGAACTGGCAGGCCATTTGCTGGGGTTGTTATGGGTGTGAATAAGAGGTTTAAAATGAAGGTCGAACTGGATGGCGTTTGTGGTCCTCTTCTGCCCCAGATCAGATTCTGAGACTACATTGTTAGGAAGTTTTCCTTATGTTCTGCCCAAATCGTGGAGAGCCTTGAATATCAATTTGTTTCTTTTATATTTCTCTCTTCAAAGAAGAGCTCTTAAAAAAACTCACTATTTGAGTGTTCTTGTTTTTATTCCAAATAAGAGTGGCCTGACGGCACTAATGAAATTACAATAGTTTATCAGTCATTTCCAGATCATATTATAGTGATAAAATACTCATCCTTATTTGATCTATACAACTGCTTTGTGGGGTCCTATAACAGCCTGTTCAGTCTGTCTGGACGTAGAGAGGACACAGTCTTCTCTGTTTTTCTGTTGGTTAGTAAGAGGAATTGCTTCTATATGTAATAAAGGAACTGAACTGAACTTGGAGATAAGAGGTCTGAATTCAAATGCTGACTCTGATATTTATTAATTATGTGATCATTGGCAATTAATTTAATCTTTATGAACTTATTTCCTTTTTGTGAAAAAAATATTTGTGCTATCAACATCCAACACCCTAGAGCTATTGTAAGGATAATACTTTGTGCACCACAAAATGCTATATAAATATGAGTTCTTGTTTGCATTCATGAACATGTCACAGCAGTGTTCTAAGAGGGAGTAATACAAGATGATCCTTGCATTCATATGAAGCCAAAGCAGCTGCTAAAAAAATAACAATAGCTCACTACTCTAAGATATACTACTTTACAGCATACAAAGTATTCTTTCAATTCTGCAAGTGTTGTGGAGTTGTCTCAGTTCCCTACCACTTTACAGATGAGGAAACTAAGGCTTAGAGAATTTGAGAAATTTCCATAAGGTACATTAGTTCATGATGGTTCAGAGAATCAAACCCATTTTATGTCTCTACATTCAGTGTTCTTTACTCTGATCTGTGATGCCACTTTCGCCTTAGTCTGAGAGTGACTGAAGCCTTGGGGTAGATATATTTTGAAGCAGAAGCATAAGGCCATGCCAAATTCTAGGCTTAATGCTACCCTAAGGGAGGCCAGTTGGTTCACAGCTCTGTCCCAGGATATATACTTGATTTAGGAAGATAGAATCAGGATCTAGGAAATCTCTGAGAATTTCTAGGTTTTTTTCCCCTTGTAATAGCTGAAGATTTGCTGAACCACTTAAATAGTCACTTAATAAGCCTTACAGGATTTTCCATCTGTAAATTGGGAACCATGATTCTAAGCTGACAGGGTGTTAGATGAGGATTAATGAATTTTTGTAAAGTACTCAGAGATCTGGAGGTACATGGGCTTTTTTTGTTCAAGTTTATATGGTAGCAAGTATCTGAGCTGGTATTCAAACATGAGTCTGTTCACTCCCAATCTGATCTTCTTCACACCCACCCTCTACCCTCCTCATCCTGGGACTATTCTGGCTATAGTTGATTCACCAAGTCACTTATTTCCATTGGATGTATGAGGTGGTCTGGGAGAACTAGCACTTCTGGTATGAGGGATTGCTGAGCCCTCTTTGGGGCTGCTCATCTGCCTTTGATCCTACTCTCAACTGTGGCTCCAAAAAGCTATAAACTTCTTGGCAGATGGTGTAGACCAGCTTGAGGGTAACCAACAGACCTCAAACCTGTCGATGACTTAGGTGGATGTCTACCCCAAGCATGTGTAGACATCCCCAGTTGGAATGGGCAGATGAGAACAATTTCTCCCAACAGCCATGAAAGTAGCTAAAGCAGGATCTGTGAAGCATTTAGTCCTTGGTCAAACATCAAAGTCACTGAGGTCATCCACTGTATCTTGGGCCATCACTAATCATCCTGACTTTTGCCTTGCCCTAGATTTCAATCACTCTGGAAAAGAGAGTGAGGCTGATGATTTTGTGAAACTCTGCCTCACTTAAATCCAATACAGGGGCAAGTCAAGACATCACAATGTGATGCCATTCATCACCTATCACAGGTATATATGGGTATGTGTTTTGGGTTTTAGGCTTTAAAAGATTGCTCTATAGCAAAAATGAATAATATTGAAATAGGTATCAAGTGATAACATTTGTACAACCCAGTGAAATTGCTTGTTGGTTCTGGGAAGGGGAAGGAAAAAGGGGAAGGACAGAAAATGAATCATGTAAACATGGAAATATATTTAAAAATAAAAATAAATGAATTTTTTAAAAATGTGATGTCATTGATACTCTTGGAAACAAGGGATGGAAGAATGAACAGCAATATATTTCCACTGGTAACTTGGCCTGATTATTTGCATCTTCCAGATTCAGGTATCTGTATAAATGAGATTTTGAATCCTAGACTTGTTCTCTTTTCCTCTTATCCTCAAATTATTGTAATTTCAAAGTTGGTATGTTTACAAGACCCATCAGAGAGATTAATCTTCCTCTGCTCTCAGGGGAGCATGTATAAATTTAGATTTTGAACACTAGACTTCAATCCCCAGAAGTCCTTGGTATTTCCCAGAATTCCCTATAATCTCTCTTGAGTCTCCACATTGGCGAGATCATGTTATTGGTATTTAACTGGCAGTGACTCCTTCTACACACTCTTCCTTGCAAATGATACAGCAAGTATAGTCATAAGTTAAGTGCGGGGATTTTAAATGGGCTAATCAGCCATGGGCACATGGTTTTTATTTTGTTTCCTCTTCATTCCATGATTTCTAATGATCCTTAATAAACCTCATAAAATATAATATTTTTATTATTAGAGATATAATTTAATTTTTACATATCTTGAATGTTGTATGTGTCTCTATAATAGTCAATAAATTTGCTTTAGTCATTAATGTCTCAAATTAGAACACCCAGTGAAAACACTAGTTGCAGGAACTGTTGTCCAGAGGGAGAAAAAAACCAAATTGATTGATTGGTATAAGAAAACGCCAATGGGAGTTCTAGTCCTGATTCCATGATTTATAAAGTGAGTGAATCAAAATTATGTCTCAGTTTCCTCATCTGGAAATTGAGGAAAATGATATACTGTCTACTTCACAAAAGAAAGTGCTTTACAAGCCTTTTGTTATTGCTTTTACTAAGGAATTTGTTTCATGTGCAGAGAACAATCCTTTTGTGATTAATGTGTCCTACAGAGTTTGGTTCTGATATGTTCAAAATGAGTAAAAAAGGACTCAAATTTTGCATTACAAAAGAAAATACTTTCCTTCTGACCATTTTATAATGTTGGCAGGACAAATACTATTATCATCATTTCCTGGAAAAGAAAAGCAAAGGGAAGAGAAATTAGATAACTTGTTCTTGATCACAAAGCTAGTAGCACAGATAAATTTCAGATGCAGGTTTCTTGATTCCAAGTCCAGTGTTGTTTCCATTATTTGAGAGGCAACAACCCTCTTACTGCTCAAGAGACTGACAGATCCTCTGATAAAAGGCTTCACTTCTTCCCTGGGTATGTGATACTGTCTGACATGAGGCTAAATTCAGCATAATAAGAACCAAGGGAGACATAAGACTCTCCTTTGGGCTGAGCAGGGAAGGAATTCCTACACTACTCTGAGAAGAGGCAGAAATGCAATGAGATATATTTATCAAGTGCCTTCTGTGCAGAGCTCTGCATTAGGTGCTGGAGAGGTAGAAAGCTTAGATGAAACTTGGTCCCCACCTTTAAGGAATTTATAGTTTAACACATGTTAAGATGAAAATTATCTAGAGACTGTATATTCATTTAAAATTATTTATTAAATAGTGAAAGTGAGTTAGAGAGACAAAATCCACAAACTTACATGGCTAGTCCCCTAACTAATCCGAGCTTGCTGCTTACCACATATCCCTGTTCACTCCTACTGCTTGGCTACAACAGAGAGCACTATTTCTAGGAAAGAGAGCTCAAACATCCTTGATCCATACTTTATAAGCCCTGTGACATCACTTTTTTCTGGGTCTACTTGGTTGGATAGAATTGACCTTAGTCTGGGGCAGAGCCTGATCTTCTGGACACCAGAGAACCTTGAGGCGTCTGGCTACTACCCTCCTTATACAGGTAAACCTCAGGCTTTGTTCTTTTTTTTACTTGAACAATTTTATTTAATTTGTTGATTTAGAATATTTTCCATTGGTTACATGATTCATGTTCTTTCCCCTCCCTTCCTTCCACCCCCCCCTCCCAAAGCCAATGAGAAATTCCAATGGGTTTTATATGTGTCATTGATCAAGACCTATTTCCATATTATCAATATTTGCACTAGGGTGATCCTTTAGAGTGTCTACATCCCCAATCATATCCCCATTGACCCATGGGATCGAGCAGTTGTTTTTCTTCTGTGTTTCTGTTCCCACAGTTCTTTCTCTGGATGTGGATAGCTTACTTTCTCATGTGTCCCTCAGAATTTTCCTGGATTATTGCATTGCTGTCAGGCTTTGTTTTTAACCCAATCAAAGGGTTGAGAATGAATGGAAACCCAGTTCACCAGAGAAATACCCCAAGACTGATCTTAGAGGACCAAGAAAAGGGGTGAAAATTGGTGTTCAATTCTCACATAAAGGACTAAGCTATAAACCGAGATAACTCTAATACATCATATTACATGATGATGTATTACATGATGATGATGATTACATGTATCACCTTTGCAAATTCCAAAGATCCTAATCCCAGTTTCCAGTGGGATTCACACATGAGATTCACACATGAATCTCAGGTCTAGGAGTAAGGATAGGACTTTTCCTTCATGTGTCTAGGGGGTATCCTGAAGAAGCTGGAGGAATGATTCTCTCCTGCCATTAGTTTGAGCTACATCCAGTGAATTCCACTCCTGCCCTTATCCCCAAGTGATCAAATAAGAATTAATTTAGTCAGGTGAGCTTTAATAGCTTTTAGAAAGGGTCATTTGCCAATGTTAGGTAGTAAGAAAGAAGCAGCTAGGATAGTTCAGTGGATAGACTGCTTGAGCTGAAGTCAGGAAGACCTGAGTTCAAATTCAGCCTCAAGCACTTATCAGCAGTGTGACCCTGGGCAAATCACTTAACCTCTGTTTGCTTCTAGAAAAGAAAATGGCCAACCATTTCAGAATCTTTGCTAAGAAAACTCCATGTATAACAAATGATATGGTCCACAGACTCATGAAGAATCAAACACAACTGAACAATTGAACAATTACAAATAGTAAGAACAGTTGGTATAAAACATCCCCCCAAAAGCTGATGACATTCACCCAGAAGAATCTACAGAAATTTTAAAAATATAGACTCAAAGGTAGAGAACATTTGTGGAAAGTGGGAAACTCACAACTCTCCACATTCAGAGGGTACTGAAGAAGCTTCCCTTAAACAGGAAGTTAGCCTGGATGTAGTTTGTGCCTAACTTCTGATGCAGACCCGACTCCTTCTCTGTAGGAGTGCAAAATCTAGTTAGAGAGAACTAAAGATACCAATATAGAATAATTCCTGAAAATTCAATGGAATTTTTTGACAAGATTAGTGTTTAATGGTCTCGCCTAGTATGTTTCTACATGTAATCAATATCTTTGTGTTACTAGGTACCTGAGCTACATTCAATGGAAAGACTTTTAAATTTATATTTCTCATGGGTCCATTTGGGTTTACTTTGGGTTGCTAATATAGAGCCCAAGCAGAGAGAGAAGTATATATATATATATATATATATATTATATATTTATACATATATATATCACATATATATTGAACCTTTTTCTTCTGTCTTAGAATACATATTGTGGATTGGTTCCAAGGCAGAAGAGCAGTCCGGGCAAGGCAATGGGGGTTAAGTGACTTGCCCAGGGTCTCACAGCTAGGAAGTGTCTGAGACCAAAATTGAGTCCAGGACATCTCATTTCTAGATGTAGCAGCCCTCAACCCACTGTGTCACCCAGCTGCTCCTGAGAGGATATATTGCTACTTCCTGTTTTGTTTTTAGAAAAGAGAAGGCATTCCTGTCTTAAACTGAAGCCAAAGGAGAAGATAAGTAGCTGAAAGGTGAAATGGAAGCCTTTCATGTTGTTAGGTCCTTTCCATTACTTTTGGGCTAGTCTGGTCATGTATCACTAGTTCTCTTCTTGCTAGAATCTCTACAGCCTGCATTTCAGATTTCTTGAGAATCGGAAGCAAAAATGTCCCTTGTCCATTCTAAGCTTGATGCCAGATCTGAGAACCAGTTGGGGTTAGTAGTGGCAGGATCAGAAAGCTGCCACCTTAACTCAGTCACATGAGTTATTTCTTTTCCCTTCTCTGAAATGTCTTGTTTTGACTCAGAATGCAGAAGGGGAGCATCATTATGTTCCTTATTTCAAGTCACTTGATAAGGAAGTTTAAATGGGTAACTATAATATTACTGAAATCATATAGAAGATAGACTAACAAAGTAAGGAAGTGACAGCCAAGGAACTTAACTGGGCACATGTTTGCTGAGCCTGTGCTATGACAAGATATAGAAATCAGAACCTTTGGTTCTAGTTTCCTTGTTAGGGAGCTTAGTGCATGCCAGAATTAAAAGCTAGAAAGACATAAGTTCAAACGCTACACATCATGCCAGGCAAGTTATTTCATTTTTTTAAAACTTCAGTTTCCCCATCTGTAAAATGGGGATAAAAACTCTATAGAACCTATATCACAAGGTTGTTGGGAGGCTCCAAGGAGGTAATGTACATAAACTGACTTTGCAAACTGTAAAGCACTATATGAATGTCCATCCAAAAAAGTTGTACACACTTCTTTCTTCCATATTGGATTCATATTTGTTAATTTCGCTACCATATTTGCTAAATTTCTACTCTAACATATGTTCTGTCTCATCATTCAATCAGGCAGGCCTAGATGTAGAAACCACTCCTTCCAAAAAATATCACCAGAAAGTTCTTATTGAAATAATGTGATCCTCAGAGTCACATATAAAAAGTGAGAAAGTTTGCTGCTTACTCATCTGGAAAGTTCTCAAAGTGCAAATGAACACCTATTGAAGTTTAAATTTAGGCTTTCTTCCCTTTCTCATTTTCTCCCTCTCTGTGGCAAGGGGACCACTAATGAGTAAGAGGCTTAAATGGTTGACTATGTGGTTTGATTTTAGGGATTGGTTGCCCATGACCCAAATAAGTCTTTCTTGGCATGCTTATTAGGACAGAAATTTTCAGAATTATAAAACCTTTGGTTCAGAATTAGCCTTGGAAAAAGGAAGCCATAATTACTAGTCAGGTCCTTGAGCTTGAATCACTCCAGCATCCTCACTTGGCATCATTTAATTTTCACTTGAAATCTCAGCTCTAAGTCAAGTTCAGCCACTGAGCAAGGTAAACATGAAGATTTCCAAGTTGTTGTTTAATGGATAAATCGCAAGTCAGTTTTATTACTGTGAATAGGGTGATCATGAAAAAACTTGAAAAGACTTATATGAAAGGAGACAAAGTGAAGTGAGCAGAACCAGGAGACCTTTGTACATCGTAACAATACTGTATAATGATCAGCTGTGAATAACTTAACTTATCAGCAATTCAAGGATCCAAAACAATTCCTGTGGAATCCAATATGGAAGAAAAAAAGGCTATCCACCACCATAGAAGAAAGCGATGGATTCTGAAACATATCATTCTTTACTTTATTTCCTTCATGAATTTTTCTCTGGTATAAACAACATGTCTTCTTTCATAATATGATAAATTGGAAATATGTATTGCATAATGACTCATGTACAGTCCATATCATATTATCTGTCATCTTGGGGAGGGGGGAGGCAGGATGGGCAGAAGAGAGATAACATGGTTTTCAAAATGTCAGGAAAAAATATTAAAATATATCCATGTGTAATCTGGAAAATCATATAAAAACAAAACAAAACAAAACATAATTACTGGTACTTCCCTGACTTTCCACCCTAATTCTCCTAACTGGGCTCTTGATATGTTCATACCCTCCTTTCCTTGCAATAGATACACTCAAGAGGTTCTCATTTCTTCTACAGAAGCCATTGAAACCAAAACCAAAACAAATGGTAAATTGGAAGAATGACCACATTTTATTCATTCTTGGAACCATGATGATTTCTTTTTAGCCCTGAACATGTAGAGTTGCATTTATTTCCAAAAAAGCAAAGAGACTAGAATTCTCCAGGTGGAGACAAACAGGTCACATACATGGTTAAACATGGATTATTATTCAAATATTTTATTAGCTATTTTCCAACTCCCTGGGAAAAGGTGAGTTTTAGATATAAGGGGTAAGTGAAACATAGAAGGTGTTAGATACTAAATTGAGACAAAGAAGGATATGAAATAAGACCAACTTTATATATAAACAGAATAGGTGTTGTCCTTGCCTCAAGATTCTTTCCCTATTAGTTCAGAGATGCTAAAAATACATTTAAAGGGGAAAGATTCATTCCTTAAGCAGAGACATAGATTAAATGTTCATATCTCTGGAAGAAATGGCATTGATCACTTAATATTCAAAAATTTATAGAATTTCAAGGAGGATCAGTGGAATAGACTTGGGGTAAATGACCTCAGCAAGACAGTTTATGATAAGCCTAAAGATCCCAGTTTTTGGTACCAAAACCCACTATTTGATACAAACTGCTGGGAAAATTGGAAGACAGTATGGGAGAGATTCAGTTTGGACCAACATCTCATACCCTACACCAAGATAAACTCAGAATGGGTGAATGACCTGAATATAAAGAAGGAAACTATAAGCAAATTAAGTGAACACAGAAAGTATACTTGTCAGATCTTTGGGAAAGGAAAGACTTTAAAAGCAAGCAAGAGGGGGCAGCTGGGTAGCTCAGTGGATTGAGAACCAGGCCTAGAGACGGGAGGTCCTAGGTTCAAATCTGGCCTCAACCACTTCCTAGCTGTGTGACCCTGGGCAAGTCACCTGACCCCCATTGCCTAGCCCTTACCACTCTTCTGCCTTGGAGCCAATACACAGTATTGACTCCAAGATGGAAGGTAAGGGTTTAAAAAATAAAAAGCAAGCAAGAGCTAGAAAAAATCACAAAATGTAAAATCAATAATTTTGATTCTATCAAATTAAAAAGTTTTTGTACAAACAAAACAAATGCTTCCAAAATTAGAAGGGAAGCAACAAATTGGGAAACAATATTCATTACAAAAATCTCTGACAAAGGTCTAATTACTCAAATTTATAAAGAGCTAAACCAATTGTACAAAAAATCAAGTCATTCTCCAATTGATAAATGGGCAAGGGACATGAATAGACAATTTTCAGTTAAAGAAATCAAAACTATTAATAAGCACATTTAAAAAATGTTCTAAATCTCTTATAATCAGAGAAATGCAAATCAAAACAACTCTGAGGTACCACCTCACACCTAGCAGATTAGCTAACATGACAGCAAAGGAAAGAAATGAATGCTGGAGGGGATGTGGCAAAGTTGGGACATTAATACATTGCAGATGGAGTTGTGAATTGATTCAACCATTCTGGAGGGCAATTTGGAACTATGCCCAAAGGGTGCTAAAAGACGTTCTACCCTTTGATCCAGCTATAGCACTGCTGGTTTTGTACCCCAAAGAGATAATAAGGAAAAATACTTATACAAGAATATTCATAGCTATGCTCTTTGTGGTGGCAAAAAATTGGAAAATGAAGGGATGCCCGAACAAACTGTGGTATATGTTGGTGATGGAATACTATTGTGCTCAAAGGAATAATAAAGTGGAGGAATTCCATGGAAACTGGAACAACTTCCAGGAAGCGATGCAGAGTGAGAGGAGCAGTACCAGGAAAACATTGTACACAGAGACTGATACACTGCAGCACAATCCAATGTAATGGACCTCTCCATTAGTGTCAATGCAATGACCCTGAACAAGTTGGAGGAATCTACGAGAAAAACCACTATCCACATTCAGAGGAGACACTGTGGGAGTAAAAACACTGAAGAAAATCAACTGCTTGAATACATGGATGGAAGGGATATGGTTGGGGATATAGACTCTAAATGAACATCCTAATACAAACAACAACATGGAAATAGGTTCTGATTAAGGACAGAAGTAATACCCAATGAAATTGTGCATTGGCTGTGGGAAGGGTGGGTGGAGGAGAGGGAGGGAAATAATGTGATTACTGTAACCAGGGAATAATATTCTAAATTGACTAAATAAACTAATTCAAATGGGAAAAATATTTTTTATAGAATTTCAAGTCTAGAAGGCACTTTAGATCATTTATAACTCCTCCTCTTTTTTTAAAGGAAAGTAGGGCAAAGAGAAGGTGTTATTATAATTGTTGTTGTTATTCTATTGGTATCCAACTCTTTGTGACCCTATTTGGGGTTTTCTTAGCAAAGATACTGGAGTGATTTGCCATTTCTTTCTTCAGTTCATTTTACAGATGAGGAAACTGAGGCAAATAGGGTTAAGTGACTTAGACAGGGTCACATATCTCAGAAGTGTTTAAGGTCACATTTGAACTTAGGAAAATGAGTCTTCCTGCTTCCAGAACAGGCTGGCACTTAGGTGCTCACAGAGAAGGTGAGTGAGTGTCAAAGCTGGGATATGAATCCAAGATCTTTGACTATTTATTGAATGACATTTTTATTGTATTTTTCACCCTAATTGTCCTAACTGAGCTCTTGATATGTTCATACACTTCCTTCCTTGCAACAGATATACTCAAGTGGTTCCTATTCTTTCTATACAAGCCACGAAACCAAAACCAAAACAAATGGGAAGTCAACGAATTGCATAGAACCATAAAACTTCAAGCTGGAATGTACATAGGGACCATTTAGTTCATTTTCCTTAATTTACAAATGAGGAATTCAAACTGAGCAAAACGGTTGCCATCCTAGCTTCTGAGAGCATGTTGGGAAAGTGGGGAAAGGTTCTAGAGAAGGAGGGAAAAGGTACAGAGAGAA
The DNA here is from genome assembly GCF_027887165.1 of Monodelphis domestica. Classification (NCBI taxonomy): domain Eukaryota; kingdom Metazoa; phylum Chordata; class Mammalia; order Didelphimorphia; family Didelphidae; genus Monodelphis; species Monodelphis domestica. The sequence goes on along the minus strand of NC_077229.1, from coordinate 135,069,995 downwards.
GAGTTGACCAAGTATTGCAGATAACCTGGGTCTATTTCACAAGTTTTCTCAAGACCTGGACCTGGGATGGAATCTCCTTCTGGGCATCTTTCAAAATTGGATGGATCGTCAGATCTTCTGGGAAGAGGTTAGGGTGGTGCTCTCCGAATGGAGGGGATAAGGGGCAAGGTAGGATCCTGGGACAGTCATAGGATGGAAGGACTTAGAGCGTGACAGGCCATCTGAGGTCACTGGCTCCAAAAGAGTCATTTTTTTTATAGATGAAGGCAGTACGATTTAGTGTTAAGTACCTGGACAGAATAGACTGTCTCTGAGAGCCCTTCCAACTCTGAGATTCAGCAATTCTTTATTCTGCTAGAATTGGGCAAATCAAATGAGAAGTTTTACCAAGGCAGCCTCTTGTGGTAGAGAGAATGCAGGATGTTTTATTAGAGTTATTTGTTTGCATCCTAGTTCTACCACACAGAATCTTCGTGCTCCCTGCGTGACTTTGGGTAAGTCACTTCACATCTCTGCATCTTAAGGATCCCAGCTGTAAAATAAACGGGTTGGACCTGAAGTCCTGTTCACCTTGAAATCCTCTGAGTCCAGTTTATTTTCTGTAGGGCCAGCAGAGGGAGCTCTGGTTCCATTTTAATCCTATATGTATTTTTTGTTACAAAGGAAAATACTTTAATTCTTTCTATTTTTACCAGAGAATTTTTTTTATCAAAAAAAAAAAAGGCCCTTATATGTGCCATGGGGAGATAATTAGGGTATGTAAAACAGCTGATACAGTAATTAATAAGAACAGTGACTGAAGGCCTTTGAATAATTGTACTGCAGAACTTCAGGACTGTAATTCATCTCACTGTTTAAGAAGCTCCCCAAATCCACAGCAATAAAAGGGAATATTTTTATTCCTGTGGACAAAGGGCAAAAGCAGGGAAACCTGGATCTACTTTTCTAAGCATTGACTGAAAAGGCTTTTGACTAAGCAGCTCTAAGTTGAGAAAGAGATGAGCTTGGAAGAGATTCCCTCAGATGTTGGCCTCAGGTTCTCCCTCGGACACGTGAGAAGGGTTGGAATAGGACCATAGATCGGGAAAGGACCTCAGAGCCTATTCGACTGAACCTCCTCATTTTCAAATGACAAAACTGAAGTCCAGGGGCAAGCTCTGGATTCAAGCCCTTTGAATACCGAGTCAGTGCGCTTTCCCCTGCATCACTTTCCCTTGACAAGGGCACCTCATACTGTTTCAAAACCAAGTATTCCATAATAGAAGGACCAACTGGATTTTGACAGCTATAAAAACTTAGTTGCAATAATAACCAGGGGAAGCAGGTCAGACTATGATCGGTGACTCGTGCAATGCCTCCTCTTAATTCCTGACCCATCTAAAACTGATATTTCCAGAGACTTGTCAGCAGGAGTCTGGGGTGATTATGCAGGAATTCTCAGCTAAGGACTATCTAGGACAGGCTATTATCCTAGATCTCAGAATGTCTATTTTATAATGACCCAGAAGGGATATCCTTTGGGGATACACGTTTGTCCCAATGTACTCTCTTTTTGTAGTCTCAATAATTTTTCAGTGGCACGTAGTAGTACAATTTTTTGTTTTACTATGAATCCATACACACATTTTCAAGTGTTAATAAAGGATTTTGGTTTTATAAAGTTAGATGTCAGCTGCTTTCAGTTTCAAAAATTGAAATGAGTTAATTAACTGAGATGGCCATGTTGTTTCATGTTATTTTTGGTGTGTGAATTAAATACCTAGGGGACCTCTAGCCCAGTCCAATCCTGGAAAGACTTGATATAGGAATCATAGTCATGTGTCTGGGCTACCAGCAGGACCAGAGAAAGTCCCTGAAGGATCCAGGGGAGGAGTTTAGATGAGGTTTGGAAAGACAGCATGGGAAGCTCAATGCTTTCTTGACTCCCATCCCACTCTCTCTGCCCACCCCCCCACTCTCTGCCCTCTGTCTCTGTCTCTCCCTCTCTCTCTCTCTCTCTTTCTCTCTCTCTCCCTCTGTCTCAGTCTCTCTCTCTCTGTCTCTGTCTCTCTGTCTCTGTCTCTCTGTCTCTCTGTCTCTCTGTCTCTCTGTCTCTCTGTCTCTGTCTCTCTCTGTCTCTCTGTTTCTGTCTCTGTCTCTCTGTCTCTGTCTCTCTGTCTCTCTGTCTCTCTGTCTCTCTGTCTCTCTGTCTCTGTCTCTCTCTGTCTCTCTGTTTCTGTCTCTGTCTCTCTCTCTGTCTCTGTCTCTCTGTCTCTGTCTCTCTGTCTCTCTGTCTCTGTCTCTCTCTGTCTCTCTGTCTCTCTCTCTCTCTCTCTCTGTCTCTGTCTCTCTGTCTCTGTCTCTCTGTCTCTGTCTCTGTCTCTCTGTCTCTCTGTCTCTGTCTCTCTCTGTCTCTCTGTTTCTGTCTCTGTCTCTCTCTCTGTCTCTGTCTCTCTGTCTCTGTCTCTCTGTCTCTCTGTCTCTGTCTCTCTCTGTCTCTCTGTCTCTCTGTCTCTGTCTCTCTCTGTCTCTCTGTCTCTGTCTCTGTCTCTCTGTCTCTGTCTCTGTCTCTCTCTCTCTGTCTCTCTCTCTCTCTCTCTCTCTCTCTCTCTCTCTCTCTCTCTCTCTCTCTCTCTCCTCTCTGTTCTCTCCCCCACCTCTCTCTGGTCTGGTTTGTCTGTCTGTCTGTCTCTTGCCTGCCTGGTGCCAGGTGCGCTAAGAAGAAAGTGCAGTGGGCTTACTTTAAGTTAGAAAGGCTGGAAACCTTATTTCTCTCACTCTTTTTTTTGTCACAAATAAATACTTATACATTTAATATAAAGTCTCTTAGTTTAATTTTTATTCATAGTACTGGGCTGAACTCGAGCAGTCAGTTTTAATCTTGGCTGCTTTGTGGCCTTGAGTGAGTTGTTTCATTTGTCTAGACATTTCTTTTTCCTTGTGCTAAGAATAAATATAGTTCACCTACCTCCTATAGATTTTGTAGTTCCTGGAATTAGGAAGAGTCATCTTCCTGAGTTCAAATCTGGTCTCAGATACTTACTATCTATCTTACCCTGGGCAAGTCACTTTACTCTATTTGCCTCAGTTCCCTTATCTGTAAAATAAGCTGGAGAAGGAAATGGCAAATCATTCCATTATCTTTGCCAAGGAAATCACAAATGGAGTCATAAAGAATTGGACATAACTAAAAACAATTGAGCAGCAGTAATGGATCTGGGTAAAATAATGATTGTATAGATAATCTGAGTTAGCATTCATTTAAATTCATAGCTCATGAGTTTCCATTGATGTATATACATCAGGGGGCCAGAGGACAAGCTAATTCAAAGAAAATACATTTAATTAAATGGCATAGCAAAGAAAGTGACAAGAGGAGATACCTTCTATATGCATGATGTAAGTTCACCCATAGGTTACCACACCATGAGTGAGATGGGCTCCCATGAATTAACTAGTGAGTGATTACATATATAATCAAGAAAAGCACATGCTAGGAACATATGTTTCTAGGACCATATAGGGAGAAAACACATATAAGAACCTGTATGGTCAGAAGGCTCACATCTGGAACTCACGTGGCCAGCACAGACATATATGGAATGCATGTGGCCAAGACAACCTATTCTTCAGTGGCATAGGGATGCTGATGCCCACTGCTAGTGGCAGTAAGTTACTCTCTGCTGCTATCTTCTGGGAGTTCTCTTTACTCTTCACAAGGTACATTGCTATGGGCTGCTCCAATGGTCTAATCACTAGTAGGCATTGCTACCTGCTACTAGTTTCTGGGGTTCATCTCTTTGGGGCCATCTGCTGGTATTTCAGATCTTACCTGCTAGACTGCTAGGATACAGTGACTAGAAAGCCTTTCTGGATATATATGGTCATATTCACAACTCTTTGGCCATAGCAAAAGACAAGTCTGCAGACCTAAGTCTGGAAGATTGCTCTTGGCTAGGATTTTCTTTTAACCCCTAAAGTCTGAGGTTGACTTAAACACCAGTATACCAGACAGCTATCCAATTTAGGGTTAGAAATTCCCCAAATCCCCTCAGGTTTGGCATAGGAAATAAATTTGAGCCAGAACAAAAGCTAAGCTAAAGAGGTGTGGTATGGTCACATCCTCCAAGCCTGTGAATGAAGAGGTTGCTTTTCTTATGTATGAATTTAGCTAAAGCAAGACTCTAGCCTAACAACCTCTTCTCCAACACCTCCCTCCAGATCTTTAACTCTTGTGGTTCTAATTATCTTCACACTATATACCATGACTCAAAAGCAGTCAGTGCTTATGACATTTCTTTAATTATCCACTCAAAAAGCATTTATTAAATGCATATGTGCCAGGACTGGGGATACAATAGTGTGCCCAGAAAAGGCATACTAGGGAGGTAAAATTTTAGCATAGATTTGAAGAAATCCAGGAAAATTAAGAAGTAGATGTGAAAAAGGAGAGACAAAGAGAAGGGGCATTCCAGGAATAGGTGCAGAGTAAAGGAAGTAAAGAAAGATTGGAAAGAAAAGGAAGGACCAGGTTGTTGAGGGCTTTTAAAGCTAAAAGAATATTTTACTTGATCCTGGAAGTAATAGGGAACCAGAAGGGGTTTTTGAGCTTATTCCATCTGCCTGGATGGCCCTCCGAGTCCTCTCACCCTAGATAGTCACCAAGTCACCACCTGTCCTACACATCCTTTAAAATTCATTTCAAATGGCCTCACCTCCATTAAGTTTTCCCATATCTTTCTCCTTACTTTCCACCCCTAAATCTTTCCTTACTTTGATTTTGCAAAGCCCTTTGTCCTCCTTTTAGATACTTAAGGGCTTCTACCTTTGGATTATGATAATTTGGGTGATTGTTATTTCTTTTTCTAGAATGTGCAGGAACTATGTTTTGTAATATTCTAAGCCTCAGAGCAACTGAGCCACTGGTCGATCCATAATAGGTGCTCAGCAAGAAGTTGCTGAAAGAAAAAATAAGGGGATAAGAAAACAAAATGATAGATAAGATCTCCTAGCATAGTAACATAGCTAATAGGATAAAAAGTAAAATATAAATAATAGCTATTGTACTGTCATATCTGATGTTCTGTGACTCCATTTTGAGTTTTTTGAGGCACAGATGCTGTAGTGGTTTGCCATTTTCTTCCCTAGGCCATTTTAGAGATAAGGGAATTGAGGTCAACAAGATCAAATGATTTGCCCAGAGTCACACAGCTAGTAAATGTCTAAGGCTGGATTTGAACTTATGAAGATGCATCTTTATGATTCTAAGCCTTGTGTTCTGTTCACTGTACACAACTAAACTATGTCTAATGAATAAAAGCCTGAAGGCATAAGCAAAGGTTTATTTTCTATTCCTAGCTCTGAATCTTGCTTTGTGATCTTGAACAAGACTAGAATGATAGCTAAAGTGCTGACCTTGTCCAAGTTAGGAAGTCCTGGATGTGAATCATGATGACCACAGGCAAGTCATTTAGTTTTTCTGAAACTCAGTTTCCTTATCTATAAAATATTGTAGTACTGGAAGCATCAAACTCACAGGGTTTTTGTGATTTACTAATTTTTATTCTCCTTCCATTAACTTGTATCATTTGTTAAACAAGGTGTTCTCTAAGACTCCACTCTAACATTCTGTGAAACTATGGTGCTATGAGAAAGATAGCTAACAGGTATAGTAGATAGAGTTTGCTTTGGAGTCACCAGGATTTAGGTCCAAGTCCTGCCTCTGACATGCATTGGTTGAGTGACTTAGGGGCCCCTCACTTCCCCAGCCAATTCTCTAAGACTATGGGTTATAAAACTGTTGCCAATCTGCATTGATAGAGGGAATTTCATCATATGAAGTTGCCTCCATGGGTATAATAACAAAGAATGAAGGAAGGAAGGAAGGAAGGAAGGAAGGAAGGAAGGAAGGATGAAAGAAATGAAGAAAAAAGGAAGAAGGAAGAAAAAAGGAAGAAAGGGAGAAAGAAGAAAGGATAGAAGGAAAAGAAAACAAAAGGAGGGGAAAAAGAAAGAAAAAAGAAAGAAACTGTTACAAATAATTATCAACATTTTGCTAATATAGCTTCTAGTTTTTTCTAAAATATTTCTGCAATCTTAGGAGAAAATTTGAGGGTTTTTGTACACTTATGTCTTTGGAAGATGCTACAACCCCTCTGTTTCCTCTGACCAATTCTATAAATCTGTCCCTCTGATCTAATCTTAATTTGCCAGTGTTCTCCATAGCCCAACTCCTTTTCATCTATGTAGCAAATTTCCCTTTCATTGACCACCATTTTTCTCAATTTGACTGCTCTTGGTGGAGAAATGACAGTTGACACCTCTTATTTAATGACGTGTCTCTCCTTTTCCCTTCTGCCAGGAACTGACAACTGATAGGAGAAGGGAGGGTGACTTATGATCTTCCCTTTGTTGACTCAGTGTGGACCCTGGGTTCCCAGACCCTGTTTGATTACCATGCAAATGAGCCTGTCTGTGATCTCATTCTAAGTGTTGGATACTTCCTCTTTTCCCCCACCTGCATCCCCCAATTTGTATATTGCTAGATAGGGACAGATTAAGGGAATAGACTCAATAAAGGCCCAGAACTATGAAATTAGAAAAATTAGAAAACCTGCCCTGATCCCCAAATACTGGTGTTCTTTTGATCATCTAAGTAGGATTCTTTTGAATCTCTGGAAGGACCCACATAAGCATTCCTAATGTTAAGAAGTTTGTGTGTGTGTGTGTGTATGTGTGTGTGTGTGTGCGCACCCATGTAGCATATGTACCATCCATATGGTTTGTCTAAATGTATAAATGTGAAGCTTGAAGGCAGTATGGGTAGATAGATATCTCTAGAATCTGGCCTACCTCTCTCCAAAAGAAACTTTGATTTACTCCTTGATAGAAAAAGGAGAGGGATATGGGTGGATACTTGCTTTCTATCTACTGAATCACCTACCTGTCCATGAAAAAGCATTTATTATGCACTTACTGAAGAGCTAGGTGGTTCACAGGATAGAGCACTGGGTCTGGAATTAGGAAGACTCATCTTTCTGAGTTTAAATCTGGTCTCAGATACTCACTGGGCATATCACTTAACCCCATTTGCCTCAGTTTCTTATTTATAAAATGAATGGAGAAGGAAATGGCAAACCATTCTAGTATTTTTGCCAAGAAAATCCCAAATGAGGGTCATTAAAACGAACAATAAAACAAATGAAATGAACAATAAAAACTCTATGTGCAAAGCACCATGCTAAGTGCTGATGGTGTAGCTAGAAAAGTAAGACATTCCTTGCTCTCAAGAAGCCTATAATCATGGAATAGACAGTATACACAGAAGATTATATCTACAAGACCCATGGAAAAGTCCCATGGTCCTTCAGATGCAATGGAAACATAGATAGAAGTGCTTCTTCCTTCATGTTATTTCCTCTGACAAGATTAGGTCAATTTCTGATGGCGATCCATTGGACAGTAGCTGTGGCTATAGCCCCCACAGAGGTAGCCAACAGGCTGGATCTCCCTTGGTGTTGGTTCCAGGATGATGGCTGAGAATAATGGGATAAAAGTATTTCTATTTCTTAATCTGACTTAAGGTCAGAGATAATGGGGCCATTGATTTAGAGTTAGAATAGACCTCAGAAGTCATCTAGTCCAATACTCTAATTTTGTTCAAAAGGAAACCATCCCGCTTGAAAAGGACCTAAAAGGTTATGAATGGCAGCAAGTAAGTTTCTGAGGCTGAATTTGAACTCTTGAAGATGAGTACTCCTGATTCTAAACCCAGTGTTCTACTTGTCATGACATCTAGCAGTCCTAATGGAAATAATAATAACTGGCAAATTTATTATAAGACTTTGAAGTTTGTAAAATACTTTGTAAATACCTCTTTTTATCCTTATGACTACTTACTCAGAGCATGAATTCTATTTGGACTAGAACCCAGGTCTCTTGATTCCCAGGCTAATGCTCTTTTATGATAATTCCTGATTCTATAACCCTTTAAGCCTTACAAATCTCTTAATGATAACAATTGTTGTTTAGTTGTGTCAGTTGTGTCTGATTCTTTGTGATCCTATTTGAGATTTTCTTGTTAGATATTGTAGTGGTTTGCCATTTTGTTTTTCAGCTCACTTTACAGATGAGAAAACTAAGGCAAACAGTGTTAAGTGACTTGCTCAGTCACACAGCTAATAAGTATCTGAGGCCAGATTCGACTCAGGAAGATGTTTTTTTCCTGATTCTAGTCCAGTGTTCTATCCACTGCGCCACAGATACCTCAATGATAACAATAATACCTGGCATTTACATAGGGCTTTAAGATTTGCAAAATATGTTACAAATATCTCATTTTTATTCTTACAACAACCTTGGAAAGTGTTACTGTTATTCTCATTTAATAAGTGAGGAATATGAGATAAAGAGAAGAGACTTACTTTGTGCTACTCAGCAAGTAAATATTGCAGACTAGATTTGAATTCACGCCTTCCTGAACAACCACCCCAATGTCTTTGCCAAGAAAGCCCCAAATGGGGTCATGAAGAGTTAAACACAACTGAAGCAACTCACATTATCTTTCCCCTCTTTCTATAAGAAACAGAAGCCCAGAACAGCTGAACAACTTGACTCTACTCACATAATTAATAAAGGTCAGAGTGAGGATTTGAACCCAGGTCTCCTGATTCTAAACCCAGTATTCTTTCTACAACACTCCACAATCTCTTGAACAAAAAATTCAAATCAAACCAAAACTGCTGCAGGGGACCAGCCCTCGCAGGGTTCAGGGGTCTCTGGTAAGATGACGGTGTCAGCAGAGAGAAGATGAGACACAGTTAAAGTTTCACCTGGAGCAAGGCATCCCAGTAACTGCTCTGCTCAGGCTCAGGCTGACTTTATTTTTATATACTCAAGGAGTACAAGGAGTACACATCTACTTGGCACACAATTTCATTTTCAAAATACATGCTTCCTTACAAGTAATGGAATAGGTCATACATTAACTTTTAACAAATCGTTTGGTTGACATTCTATAATTATCATATATTTTTAATTCCATAGAGTCTAACAATAAATGCAAAATTCTGTAGAAGATATATGTGTTCTTGTCATGGGTAGCACAGCTAGAGGTCACTTCCTCATTAACCCATGAGGTACCAGACATGAGGTTAAGCTAAGAATAATTATTCCTTACCCTAACCAGTTACATAATCAACCAGACTTCTAAGGATACAATCAACATAACATTGTTACTAAGCCTGTGGGGTTAAAGAACACAATCAACATAACCCAGTTTAAGTATTATTTTAATATCAAGCTTTCATTCTCTAACATTTTACTAAGGTATCCAAGACATATTGCCTTGTCTACAGTTAACAAAACAATCCAGTGGGGGTGGAACCTACAAGTCTTTCCATGAAAGGAAATTAATATACAGTACAGTTTTGTTGGCGGTCCCATCTATGATCCCTTATCTAAATGGGTAATGTAGGAGTTCCTAAATCTGATTTTGTAAGTAGAATCTCTTGGCAATATTCTAAGGGGAATTTCATTATCATTAAATATAAGGGTGGAATTTTCCCAGAACTGAGTGAAAATAGTAATCACAACAATTCCAATAAGAGTGGTGTTAATAAGAGAAGAATCACACGGGGGGGGGGGGGAGGGTCTGAGTTGATATTTCCATCCTTCCTGGGGCCGCCATGCAGTCCCTGGGTTCCACCTGTGACCATGTCAGACAGTGTGGATTTGATGGCTCCTGGAACAAAACAAAGCAAAGCAAAGCAAAAACCTGAGGGGAACATAAGACTTGAAATTAATACCTGATGGTGGGAAAGCTATTATTAAGTGGCTTTTAACAAAATGTTGAGTCTTTTTCTCCAGATAGGTGTGAGGGTTCAGGGAAGAAGAGAGACTTGTCTATATTGGGGAGGTATGTTTTTCTTATATTCATATAAGAGATGGCCTGCAGGACTGTGCTGGAGCCAGTTTAAATTGGGTGCGGAGAGCCAATTGTTACACTTTCTGTGTCAGCCTTTACAGCTAAACAGAGAATGATTTATGCTTTTGTTGATGATCTAGATTGAAGAAATAGCAATAATGTAGATGAAACTTAAGAGTGTGTCAAGGATAATTTTTTTTCTTGAAAGTTGATTATTAAATATTTACCAGCATCCTCTGGAGATGGAGTAAAGAAATTTTCAGCTTACCTCAAATCTGCAAATTTTCCCCTCCCTCCTCCCCTCTCCCTGCCCTCCCCTCCCCTTCCTTTCCCTTCCCTTCCCTTCTTTATTTTTGAACTCACCTTCTATCCTAGTAACAACTCTAAAATAAAGGATGAGGGGTAGGCAATTGTGGTTAAGTGACTTCCTAAGGTCACAAAAGATAGGAATTGTCTGAGGTCACATTTGAACCCAGGTCCTTCTAACTGTAGTCCTTGCATTTTCCCAATGAACCACTAAACTGCCTCTCCTTTGTTTCTTTTCTCTTCCTTCCTCTTATCATCTTCCTCTTCCCCTTCACTTGGATCTGCTCCCTTTCCATCCCTGTCTACTCTAGGAAATTACTGAATAGAAGTTTAAGGTTTGCAAAACACTCACCACACTATGAGATAGCTGTTAGTTGTTTATTACACACAAGGAAACTAAGAATCAGCAAAGTGAAGTAATATAATCTAGGGGCACATTGCTAACATTCTGGCATTTGTGAGTGGGCTGATTTTTTTTAATGAACCTATATTTAGAGTTGGAAAAATCTACTCTTTGTGATTATGATGTGACATTCATTTTGAGATTAGTCAACTCTTTGGCTTGGTTATAATTTCTGTTTTTATGACTTTCACATTCATAATTCCTATCATGACTCCTCACCTAAAATTCAATACTATAGCAATTACATTAAAATGCATTTTTAAATTGTGATAATTATGAATTTTAAATAGTGACAAAGTCAATTAAATCAACATTTACAACTAATTAAACTTAATGAACTGAATGTTGTATCCTGACAGGAGTTCTGGATTTGAAATCCGAATTGGGTCTGAGATCCAGTTCAATCACTATATTCTTGTCATGTTGGAGAGTACAATCCAACAGTATCCAGGAGGCATTTATTAAGTACCTACTGTGTTCAAGGCAGTGCAGTGGACAGAACACCTGACCTGGAGTCAGAAAGACTTCTCTTTCTGAGTACAAATGCAGTCTCAAACACTTACTAGCTTTGTGATCCCAGGCAAGCCACTTCACCCTGTTTGCCTTGGTTTCCTCATTTGTCAAATGAGCTAGAAAAGGAAATGGCAAATCACTCTAGTCTCTCTGCCAAAAAATAAGGTCATGAAGAGTTGGTCACAACTGAAAAATGGCTGAAAAACACCTGAAATTTTGAGGAAGAAGAAAATACTATAAATTAAGGTACTTAGGAAAGGCTTCTTCTAAGAGGTTGTCCATGAGCTGAGCCTTGAAGGAAACTAAAGATTCTAAAAGGTAGAGAAGAAGAAGGATTCAGGACAACCTATTGTAATGGAGGAGATGAAAGGCAGGAGATAGAGAGGGGAGAGAGATTGGAAGGAGGGTTTACTTTCCTCTATTACAGAGAGGGGAAGATGTAAGCCAGGGGCTGTGTTCATGAGGGTTAGGATGGATGTGAGTAATGGAGGACAGACAGAAGATAGGAGAGGGGTTTAATGGATGAAATGATCCTGTATCTCCCTCAGAGGGATTATAGAACCTGAGGTCAGAACTGTCTCTGTGAAACAAGATGACCCTCAGTAATTTCCACTTCCCAAAGGGGAATCAGCTGCCATCCCCCAAGGGTTTAGATATGATCAACTGCCAAGGAAAAAGTGATAGCTTCCTTGGTCAGAGATACTGAGTCACAGGGGTTGAAATTAACCCCCTCCTTGTGAAAACCTAATCTCCTTGCTTGATCCCTGAGATAAACCCAAGCCCAAAGTCTAAATACTTTCAAAGGGATTTATTGAGTTTATTTCAGGGAAGGTGATGCAAAAAGGTATGAGGAGAAAAAAGAAGATGGGAGAAGGGGAGCCCTAAAAGCTGCCCCCCTTGCAGATTGGCTTTCAAAGTCTGGAGGCCAGAGACCACAGTGTCTTGGCCTCTTTCTTCACCAACTGCTTCTTTTCCTACACATATGCTTAGCTAAATCCCAAGTCCAGTTCAAAAGGCTAAATAAGAGAGAGGAATCCAGGGAGGTGGATCAAGTGACTCAAAGTCCCACAAAATCCCTGCTGAGAAGTACACAGATGATGGTTGAGTCTCCATGAAGGTATTTGAGGGTCCCAAAAGGAAAGACAGGTCTCACTGGATGCACACTTGGCTCTGCTCCCAGAAAACTACCTTCCCTCTTTACTTCCCAGGTTGGAAGTAACCCCCTCCTGTCTATTGGCTCCAAAGTTCTAGGCAGCTCTCTCAGAATTCATTGCATTCTCCTCCCTTCCTCTACTGCTTTTCCGGCCAATCTATCAATCAGGCTGGCATCCCTCTTCCTTATTTTACACTATGAAAAGGCACACATATATGTGGGATAGATAATACTGAGTCTAGGTTAGAAGAGAAGCAAGATATTTTACTTTAGACCTTTTTTTTTTTATCTGTAAAATGAAAACTGAAAACTAGTTGTTCTCCAAGGTCCCCTCTGGCTCCAACAATTTGTGACGTGATCTATGTGCATTACAACAAAACCTTTAATTTTCATTGGTCAGTAACAGTTGGGGCTATTATTTCGAGGGTCTTATTTTCCTACTTTGCTGAGAAAGCTATTGAATTAAACTGGTATGTACTTTTCAAATCATACCAGGTTGGCAGCTTGCTTTTAAGGACAAATCTGTGGGGGAAGTTTTGTTCTTCTACAAATGGACCACAGGCTGTACTTGGCCACTTTGGGAGGTTGCTTAATGGGTGAGAGATTTTCTTCTGGTTCTTCCTTCTCCAGGCCTCCCAACCCCTGCAGATCCCAAATAATAGACCTGAGAACTGACAGGGATCTGGAGAAGAGTAAATTGAGGCCCTGAGAGTAGAAGCCAATGGAATGATCAAAATTTGAACTCAGGACTTCTGATTCTAAATTACATGCTTTTGCCATTATATCAGTTGCTGTCTCTATGGTCAGATCATAAAGTGTGTTTAGTTTGGACCCTTGGGCTTCTCCTCTGGCCCAACAGACATATGCTGTTTGTTCCAATAATAAGAGGGAGAAACTTATATCTTTATACTATATTGAATGAATGCCTGTTATCTTGGGCACTACTTAAAATTAAATGATTCAAAAGCTGGGTCTTCAGGGATAGCTAGGTGACTCAATAGATTGAACAATCCAAGAGTTGGAAGGTTCTGGGTTCAAATCTGTTCTCATATATTTCCTAGTTGTGTAACCCTGGATAAGTCACTTAACTCCCATTGCCTAGTCCTTACCTCTCCTCTGTCTTGGAACCATAGTATTAATTTTAAGAAGGAAGGTAAGGGTTGGAAAAAAAAAGCCGGGTGTTCTTCCTACCTTCCTTTTATGGAATGTCAGCTGCTGGAAAGGACTATAGTCAACAGGACCTTGTATTCCATAGGATAGGGTGGAGAGAGGTGAGTGACAAATTAATTTGCTCATTTTTTTCTCTAAGGGAGGCTATATGGTTTAGTGGATGGAAAGCTTGACTTTGGATATGTGAAATTCTGGGGCTAAATCCTTCCTCTGATGCATGCTGGCTATAAGACTCTGGGTCACTTACTTGAATTCTCAAGTCATGTAGACCACCTCTTTAGGCCCATAAGTGGCAGAGAAGCTACTGGTCTGCATTAGAGGAGGGAGAGCACTCTAACAAGGAAATCGCACATGTCATCTGTGCCCGTTGATGCTGCTGCTGGCAGGAGGGCACGTGGACATGCCTTTTCTGAATGAGGTCATGTAATGTGGTAGAATGGTCATGGGCCTGCGAGTCAGGGAACCTGAACTCTTTCTAAAAGTGGAATTAATGACTTCAGAATGTAATGAGTCTCTTTCACTAGAGCTCCTTAATCACAGACTGGATAATCAATTGTCGAATGTCAGAAGAGGAATTCATTTGGACTAGAGTATCTCCGAGGTCCCTTCCAACTCTGAAATTCTGATATGAATCCAATTTTGGATCAAGATGTTAAGCTGCCTGGACCTCAGTTTCCTCATTGGTTAGAAATGATAATTAAGTGTAAACTCAGATTTCTTCTAAGTGTGGGTCATCTATGTAATGTGTCCATCTTTGAGACTGGACAGTGTTTCTATTCCTCTTCATATCCTCATTAACATCAAGCATCTACACAATCAGAAACTCTTAGTAAATGTTTATTAAATGAATAAATGAATGAAATATTTGTTGAATGAATGTTTAGACAAATAGGAAAGTGAGGGAGGGGAAGAAAAGCAACATATCATTCTTGTTATTCTCTTGCTCAAAACTTTTACTGCCTTCCCAAACCCTTTTGTTATGGTAGTTGCTATTGTTCAGTCATATCTGTCTCTGCGACTCCATATGGGAATTTTTTGGCAAAGATACTAGAATGGTTACTCATTTCCTTCCCCTGCTCATTTTATAGATGAGGAAATTGAGGCAAACAGGGTTAAGTGAGTTGACTAGGGTCACACTGCTAGTAAATATCTGAGGCTGGATTTGAACTCGAGAAGATGAGTCTTCCTGACTCCAGGCCCTGTATTCTATCCACTGTGCTTCCCAAAACCTTAAAGGGCATTAAAAAAGAATCTACTTTTTCTACTTTGTAGTAAAGTGTGTTAATGAGGTAAACATGGTACAGTGAAAAGAGCTCTGGATGAGGAATCAGAAGACCTGGGTTCAAATTCCACCCCTAATACTGCCTTTGGGACTTTATCCTTATTGGAATCTTAGTTTCTTCTTCTTTTTTTCCCCCTTTCTTTTTGTGATCTCATTTGGGGTTTTCTTTCTTTAAAAGAAAATTGATTTGTTGTTAGTTACATAAAAATTCCCAGTTATTCTCCTTCTTTTTTTCCCCCACACCAGAGAAGTCCTCAGTTCCCCAAAATATGGATATGTAAACTACGTTTTTCATGTTTCTATTTATCAATTGGTTCTCTGGAGGTGGATATTCTCAAGTTATTCTTCAAACACCAATTCTGCTACTGTATATAATGTTTTCTTGGTTCTATCATTTAACTTTTCATATAACCATGTAAGTCTTTCAATTTTTGTAAATTAATATGCTTATCATTTCTTATGGTGGGGCAGTATACCATCTCAATCATATGCCACAGCTTGTTCCCCATTCCCCATTGATAAGCATCCTCTAAATTTCCACTTTTTTGCCACCACAAAGAAAGCTGCTAAAATATTTTAGAACATGTGAGGTCTTTCCTCTTTTCCCTAATCATCTTGGGAAACAAACTCAATGGTGCTATTGTTGGATATATGAGTATGAACAGTTTTACAACTCTCTGAACATAATTCCGAATTGCTCTCCAGAAAGGTTGGATCAATCAGTTCACAGTTTTACCAACAGTCCTCATTCTTTCACATCCTCTCTAACATTTGTCATTTTGCCATTCTATCATTTTAGCTAGTCAGATAGGTATGAGATGATACCTTGGAGATGTTTAGATTTGCATTGTTCTAATCAGTGGCAATTTAGAGAATTTTTTCACATGACTGATTCTTCATTTAAAAACCATCTTCATATTGTTGACCATTTCTCAATTGAAGAATAATTCATATCCTAATAAATAAGTTTCCTCCTTTCAAAAATGAAGGAATTGGATCAGATATATCTAGGATCCCATGTTCTTCTTTTAACCACAGCAAAGGCAGGGACAATGTTTTACTTAATCTTTCCTTTTTACCCTCGTGCTTCCCCCAGTGTTCTGGGGGAACAATCAGCGCACTCTCTCTCTCTCTTTCTTTTTTAACCATACTTGTTATTCTTTCCAGGTAGGATGCTTCTAGAGAGGAACTCCCTTACCCATGTAGATCCTTAACTTTACTACAATTTAAAACCTTTGAGCAGAAGTCAATAAAATAGAGCCCTCTGGCCAATTCTGGCCAAATGGCCCACCTGTTTTTGTCAGCCATAGAGCAAAGAATTCTTGGCTTGTGGGTCAAACAAAAACCGGTGAGTCTGCCAACCCCTATACAGAGTAGTTTGGGTCATTGAGAGGTTGAAGGACTTCCCCAAAGTATATGTCAGAGGCAGGACTTGAATCTAACTTTTCCTGCCTTGGAGGCCAGCTATAGCTATGTCACATTGCCTCAGGTTCTTCATTTAAATATTGGTTGAATTGTGAGAAATAGAATACTTTGCAAGATCTTAGAAGGCTGGAATGATAGGCTCAAATGAATAAGACAAAAGGTACTGCTCTTAGGTTAAAAAAATAGCATGCGTACTAGATGAGAAAGAAGTGACTTATGAGTAACATCTTTGAAAAGACATTGGGTGGGTGGTGGTTTTAGCTGACTAGAGATTGATTCAGTGGCTGGAAAAGTGAATTGGTCTTACTTTGCAGAAACAGAAGTATAATATCTTTTTAAAACCCTTATCTTGTATCTTTGTATCAATTCTGAGACAAAAGAGTAGGAAGGGCTAAGTAATCTGGGTTAAGTGTTTTACTCTGGGTCACATAAGTAGGAAGTATCTGAGGCTGGATTTGAACTCAGGAAAATCAGTCTTCTTGTCTCCAGGCCCCACATTCTATCCACTGTACCACCTAGCTGGCCCTCTCAAAGAATGAGGCCTGTCCAAAAGAGGGAGTTGTCTCACGAAGTTGTAGGAATTCAAGCAAAGGCTAGCTGGCCTACAATTTGAGGTGCTGTAGAGGGGATTCCAGTTGACCAGGTGACCTCTGAGATCTCATGCTATTCTAGGAGTCTATTCTCATCTTATTGAGGTCTGGGGGATGGGCAATTTGGAATCTTCTCTAAGTCAAGGTGGAGGGAGAACCAATGGCATCTCTGCAATCTAATTGCTTGCTCTCCCCATTTGCTTTCCTGTTTTGTTTACTGCATTCTCAGCAGGGAGGGTACAGCTTTTCTATGGTCACACGTGCGGGATGAAATGCAGACATAGGCAGAAGCCAAAAGCTATTGCTTAAGTACCAAGAGCCCTGTTTATTGCCAATTAGGTAAAGGATATGGTTTATTATTGTGCCCTGAAGGTCATTGAAATGAGTGGCATTTCAAAGTCAAAAGATTCTATTTGGAAACACAGAACTATCCACATGGGAACCCGAGAGCTTGTTCACCTTCCAGGTCCAACAACCCTTTCTCCTAGCTCCAGATTCACTCTTGGACCTAAACATGGAATTCTCCGCCAGCCCTGTTGGCCACTATCCACTTCTATGCAGGTGCTCTGTGAGACCAAAAAATGGTCTGGAAGATAATCAAGGTCCAAATCCAACAAACCAATATTTCAATTGCCCCTGGAACAGGAAATCTGACCTGTCTACCTAATAAGGCTCAGGGTTGTGCATTGCACCAAAGCTGGAATGTTGACAGTGACAGTACTGTTTTAATCTCTGACATACATCCTTGACTGGAGTAGGATTTGGACCTAAATGGCCATTATTGAAATCTTGACATTACTACTAACTGGCAGCGGGATCTCAGAGAAATTATTTTTCCCTTCTGGACCTCAGTTTGAGGGCAGTGACTGTCTTTTGCCTTTTTTGTATCCCCACATCTCAGTACATTGTCTGGAACATAGTAGGCACTTAATAAATGTTTATTGAATTGAATGGATAAATTGGATTAAATCAGGAATTCTTAGCCTGCGATCTATGAACATAAATTTATTTTTTGGTAACTGCATTTCAATATGGTTTCCTTTAATTTTTTTTTATTAATTTAAAAACATTATTCTGAGGAGTTGATAAGCTCCACCAGACAACCAGAAGGGTCTAAGGCATAAAAAAAGATTAAGAACTGGACTAGATCATCTTTAAGAACCTTTCCAGTGTTAAGTTCTATGAATCTCTGACAATCATGGAGAAGACACAGTACAGACTAGGTCATATGAATACAAATGGAGATCCTTCTTTGCACTCTGAATTTCCTAATTCATCCTTATACCTAATGTTTTCTGGGTTGACCTTTGCTACTTTGGTCTAGTCCTACTAATCCATTTATCTTCTCAGTTCTCTCATATATAAATTGGACTAACTCATCATGGAGCCCCATTTTGCTCTATTTTTACCATTCTGCAATACGCCTAAAGGTCCCTTCCAACAAACATTCAATGATATTTTAATATTATTGGGATTATTCCAACACAGGAAAAAATTATTCACCTGGCTCCCAACCTACTGGTCTTTCTCCTAAATTCCATTTCCTGCCATAGGATTTTACAATTTTCACAAGGTGCTGATATTTGCCCTTTGCCCTAGTGAGTTCCCTCTTGCTCAAGACTCAGGTTTCTGGAGTGGAATGAGCTCAGAGCTGCTAAGCATGGGCATGTTTGAGCTTACTAGCCATGTATGGCCCAACCTGTGTTGGGGAATCAACTTTTACTGAATTCCTGCTGTGTATGGACAGTCACAAAACTTTACTCATGGAATGCCAAAGAGACAGGAGGCAGAGTCCCTGCTATCAAAGAGTTTAGAGTTTGCCTGGGAAGACAGAATATGATCCAGATATCATAGCTGGGATTTTCCATTCTTCCCCTGACCCCAGGGATAATGTTAACAACCACTCTTTGGGTATATAGAATGAAATTGTAGAATGTAATAGCTAGAAGGGACTTGCAGATTATCTAGTTCAACCCTTTCATTTTGCAGATGATGAAACGGAAAGAGATAATAACAGTTTATATTTACATGGTACTCCTGAAATTACAAAGTATTTTGTGTTCATTCAATCTTATTTGATCCTTGGGGGCAGCTAGGTGGCTCTGTGGGTCCTCAGTTCAAATATAGTGCCAGGCACTTCCTGGCTGTGTCCTTCCACTCTTCCACTGCCTAGCTCTTACTGTTCTTCTGCTTTGGAGCCAATATACAGTACTGGTAAGGGTTTTTAAAAAATCTCATTTGATTCTTACACCAAAGAGGATATGGACTAGATATTATTTTATTGGTAGGGAAACTTCCTCTATCCCTGTAGATTGGTACCTTCTCTGCAATTTATAGTCTTTAGAGAGTTGTCTGATTTCAAGGGAGTCATGATTAAAAAATCTATCCACTTCCATAGGAGGAACTGATGTAGTCTGAATGTAGATTGAAACACACCATTCTTTACTTTATTTCCTTTATAAAATTTTCTCGGGTGTAAGCGATATGTGCCTTCTTTAACAATATGATGGAATGGAAATAGGTATTGCATGATAGCATATGTATAACCTAGATCAAATTGCTTGCTGTTTTGGGGAAGGGGAAAGAAGAGAGGAAGAGATTATAGATCATACAATGTCAGAAAACAATTATTAAAGTTGTTTCTACATGTAAACTGGAAAAAAATAAAACAAACAAGAAAGTTGTCTGGAACACTGAGAGTCAGTGATTTGCCTGGGGTAGCATAGCTAGTATATGTCAGGAGTTAGATTTGAATATAGGCTTTCTTCATTCTGAGACTGACTTTCTTTTCACTATAATATGCTACCTCTTATTAGCTCTGTTTTATGACGAAGAAATTGTAGATTGTATGTTTAAATGTTAAATGTCAGAATCACCATTTGAACCCAGGCCTCCTAAGCCCAAGTCTAGTTCTCCTTCTACTATACTATGGTCCACCCCTAATCCACCCCATTCACTCTCTAAAGGGATATTGAAGCAGGTGTGCAGCAAAGTATATGTACAGTTCTTTGTGCAATATTACTGCCTAGTTATGAGAGAATGAAGTTTGAGTCTCTGGGCCATGGAGAAATCTTTCTGTATTTGCAGCTTAAAAATGAGAATATTTAGAAATACTCATGTACATGAAAAAAGTAAAAATATTCATCTATAAGAAACTCTCTAACTAGGTATTCTTTTAAAGCAGGGGTCACTAAACTTTTTACCCAGGGGCCAGTTCACTGTCCCTCAGACCATTGGAGGGTTGGACTATAAAGAGAAACTATGAACAAATCTGTATCTCACTGTCTGGGACAGCGGAGGCTGTGATGGGCCTGTCACTCCTTGCACAGGACCATCAGTGCCACCACTATACCGAGCAGCAGTATACACAGTGTGGAATCCCCTCCCCCAGATCTTCACTCACCATGCTGATGTCTTCCATTGAGCAGCCACATAATCCTTTGTGTGGCTCCTTGTTCTCATTCAGTTACTCTCAGAACAAGGCACCATGCAAAGAATTATGTCACGGGAAGTAGTACTGTATGTGAGTGATGCTGCACTTTGCATATAGTGTTCCTTTCACTGACCACCAATAAAAGAGGTGCCCCTTCCATAAATTTGGTGGGGGCTGGATAAGTGGCCTTGGGGGGGGCACATGTGGCCTCTGGGCCATAGTTTGGGGATCCCTGTTTTAAAGGATCATCTAGTCTAACCTCTTCATCTACAGAGGAAGAAATAGGCTCAGAGAAATTTCCAACCTTGATATTCCATGAGTTTTGAAAAACAGGTGGCCTTATGATAGGGCAAGATGGAGGGGAAGTGAGCATTCCAAGAATAAGAGATGGATCTATCAAAGGGAATTAAGTATGAAAGAGAGGAGGACACCTATTTCTGGAACAGTCATCACCTGTGTGATCTTGGACAAATGATTTAACTTTTCAGTCAAATGGGGATAATAATGTCTTCTCCATTGACCTCATGGGACCATTAGGTAGAAAAGAGAAAATAAATATGAAAGCATTTTTTAAAAATTAAAGATTATTCTCACAATGTCAGATGTTATGTAAACTGGAGAAGATTGGCAAGGGGTGGGGGAATTGGGGAATGAGATCTGTCTTTTAGTATTTGAAGGACTGGCAGATTGGGGAGAGATCAGACTTGTTCTCCTTTGCTCTAGAAGGCAGAACTAGGAGCACTGGATGAGGAAGTACTGAGGAAGTAGATTTTGGCTTTGTGCAAGGAAAACTAACCATGTGAATTGTCATAAAGTGGAACTTAAATGAAGTGGATTTAGTTCTTCCCTCCTTGGTAATATATAGGGCAAATCAAACATCCTCTAGCTGTGTGAAGGACAAAAATCGTAGAAGAATCTATTTCCCTCTAAACTAGTTCAGTAACATAGGATTAGTCTGTAAATAAATTGGGGTCAAGGGAGATAATATTCCAGTGTCAAATGGCATATAGGACCTCTGTGATCTAGCAATGTGGTCCCCCAAAAGTCACATGAGTCAGTTATGTCAACCTTGGGGAAAGAACACATGACCTAGTTTAAGCCAGAAATAGTAGGGAGTAGTATCTACTATTAGTACTGCTATTGGAAAGAGTAGGTGTTTTTGTTGGCTCCCTTCCTTCCCAATGAGTTGTGTGTCAGCAGTAGCCTGAACTAGCTTTCTGCCATTGGCTCTACCTTTTCTGAAGGAAGGGAGTAGAAGTGGAAAAGTTTAATAGAAAGTTTCCAAGCTTAATAGTGAAAAGATAGATAGAAGGCTGCTCTTACGGTTAGTAGAGAAACAAGACATTCATTTCTTTCCTCTTTTTTTTAATCTTTACTTTCTTCCTTGGAACTAATACAGAATATCAGTATTAGTTCCAAGGCAGAAGGACTAGGAAACTGGGATTAAGTGACTTGCCCAGGGTCACATATTTAGGAATTACCTGGGGTCATATTTGAACCCAGAACCTAGCTTTCTATCCACTGATACTAGCTTCCCTAAGAAGTTCATTTCTTACCATTTTTATGTGTATTTTTTCTTTTCTTGCTAGAAGCTGAGAAGCCCAAGCAGCTTACCGTCTGGGCAGGCTTTCCATGTTCAACTTGGGAAGGATATTGATCTGTTAATAATTGTGCATTTTCTATGTTTAGTATTTTTGCTGATAGTTTTATTTTCATTACACAGAAGTTGTTTTTGATAGCATGGATTGTTTGTTACTGAGCCTTTTGGTGACAATCCTAAGCAAATACCTATTTCTTTTGAAATTTCTCATCTCTACAGGTATTCTTTTGGATTTAATTTCACAGTGATTTGGTGTTCAAAGTCTAAAAAGGTACCAGGAATCCTGGTCCCCAGTGGATTTGGGGGTTGAGAAGTCTTATATTTGGTAGAAAATTTCCCTCTCTTGGGAAGAAGCCTAACAGAATGGGAAGGTACTAAGATCACTTTAATCTAGATATTTTCAAGCAGAGATTGGATGACAAATTATCAGAGATTTTATAGAAGAGATTCCTGATCAGGAAAGGGTAAGTGATGAATCTCTTTGAACTTTTAGTATCTCTGTTTCTATTTTTGGCCCATGTGTGTGGCTAGTGTTCACATAAGCCAGGTGCTACCTCATCAGCCAGTGAGTGAAGAGCCAAAATCTGGAGGCGATTGATTCTCTAACCCTCCTTTACTGCTTACCTCACATGCTCATACTTGTTGACTTGGCCAGAATTGCCTGGTCCCCTTCCATAGAGGAGTATGGAAGAGAATAGGACAGAGTCCAATATTTAATAGTTCTTAACCTACCCCATTTCTTTTACCCCTGTTCTCAATTAGATGGCATAAGGCCACTCTCCTTGTGGATCAATATGCCAAAATACTCCCAAGTATGTTAAGGGTGAAAATGTGAGAAAAGGAAGGGCTAGTAGAATTGGTGGGCTATGAAATATTTAACCTTTGGCTCTCTGAAAAATACATACATATGTATATATACTTGATATAATTTAAAATTTAATCTACTATATTGACATTTCTCCATTGTTTTCTAGACAATCAGCAAAGCAATAAGTCAGATCTTGATTTATAGCATTTGCTTATTTCTGTGGTATAAATGCTCATGCTGAAAATTTAAGTCAGGCTTTGGTGAGTTGCTTTAAGTGATTTCATCATAGCCCTTGCTACAAAGGACTGGTAAAGGTTATTTAATTAACTCCTTTGTACCTGTATTTATTCATTTCTTAAAAATTCTGCATGTGTTTATGTGCCTACTTGCTTTCCTTATTTTTTTTAAACCTTTACAGGGTGGAGTGGGGGGCAGTTGGGTGGCTCAGTGGATTGAGAGTCAACTTGTTTTCATCCCCATTGGATTGTGGGTTCCTCGTGGATAAGAATTATTTCATGTATTGTCATCTGTGACCCTAGTGCCTACTAAAACGATTCCCATATAAGTGGAAGATTAATAAGTGCTTGCTGGTTGCAAAAAAAAAAAAAACAACCCATTCAGATGGCTAACTTCAGTGGCTTCCTAAGACTCCAGGATCAGATATAAAATCTGTTTTTAAAAAACCTTTAAAAACCTGGCCTTTTCCTACTTTTCCAGTCTTCTTATATTTTTCTCCCCCTTCATGTATACTATAATCTAGTGACCAAAGTCTCCTTGTACTAGACAGTCCACTTCCTACCCTGGGCATTTCCACTTGTTGGCCCCCATGCTTGGAATTCTCTCCTTCCAAATTCCCACTTCCTGGCTTCCCTCAGCTAAAATTCTACTCTTAATAGGAATCCTTTTTGGATTCCCCTTAATGATAGTTCTTTCACTGTTGATTATCTCCAATTTCTTCTATAAATAGTTTGTTTCTACATTGTTTGCATGTTTTCTTTCCCATTAGCCTGTGAGTTACTTGGGAGCAGGGACTGTTATTTGTCTCTCTTTGTGTCCTGAGTGCTTAGTACAGTACCTAGAACATAGTAGGCATTTGATAAATTCTTATTCACCAAATTTTCTGTAGGTAATTTTTGAGCTCTTGGCAATTCACTAAACCAGGAAATGCTCCAAAGGGAACCATAGTAGCAGAGTTGGATTCAGGCTTGGTGAAATGTGTCCCTGTCAACCAAGGGATGAGACCTTCATGCCAATGGGGAAAAAAAAAGGTCAATGTCTAGATCAAATATTGCATGATTTTTCTGAAAAGGGCAATTTCTCAATAAAATATAAAGATCTGACCCCAGAACCTTTCTTGAAAGTAGATTTTGATAGAAGTAGAAAAGTCCCTGGTTCTGGATGGTGGTTAAGTGATTTGTCCAGGATTGGGGGACAGTGCCTAGCAAGGGCAGGTAATATAGGTGGCCATTTGCATTGATTTCACAACTTCGTCCACAGTTGACCCTGTTGGAGAGAACCCCAGTTTGGTATGTCTTTTGTCTATTCTTGTACTGTGTGTACTATATTTCCTTTTCCAGGTATGTATAAAGGACTATGCACATGAGAGATGCAGCCCTACTAACCCATCTGGCTAAGTGACATGCATTTATTTTTCATTCCCAGACAGTGATTCTATGATATTCTCACCTGTGCCTTAGCCACTAGGAGTCAATAAGACTAGGGGAAGGTGAGCATAGAGAAAATAGGTAGTTCACTGCCTGTGTTCCTACCCGCCTCATTGGTATTGTACCTTTAGGTTCTAGAGTTGCCTCATATTAATCAATCAATCAATTAACAATAATTTATTAGGCACTTACTATGTGCCAGGTGTTGCGCTAGAAACAGCCTAGGAATCTAGAAAGCTTCCACTCACAAAGAGCATGTATTCTAATGGGAGAGATAAGTACTTATTAATACTCAGAAGCATCACTCTTCTGATTGGTGGCTCTATTATCCCAGGCACCATTTCTGGATGGCTCTTGGCCATCCTCATTTCACATTTAATTGTACTCACTCTTTGGACTTCTTCCTCCTCATCTGCCAACTTGTACTCCGGAGAACTCTTTGCCTTGAGGCCCTGTTCTTCTGGTTGACAACCATATCTTCAAGACCACTATTTCAAGAAGGACCTCACATATTTCCTCTGATTCAGTACCGGATTCTTTCTTCTCTGCTGGGATTATTTCCCCCAGTATCTTCTCTCTCTCTTGTCAGCATTCCTATATATATGTTACCTTCCCTCGTTATAACATAAGAGCCTTGAGGTTAAAAACTATCTTGTTTGCTTATTTATATATATGTATACCCAGTACTGGGACATAAAAGCAGTTAATAAATGCTCTGTCTGTCTTTGTGTGCTTATATGTAAATAGACACATAATACAAGGATATAATGGCACTTAGCTTCCATAAAATCAATATATCTCCTCTATACATGGAAAAGTATCTAGTCAGTAGAAAAGAAAGAAAATAAGGTTTCATTAAATACCTAATATGTGCCAGGCAAATACTTACACTAATTTCTCATTTGTTCTTTATAACAACTCTGGGAGAGAGAAGTGCTATTATTATCTCCATTTTATAAAGGAGAAAACCCAGGTATACAGGTTAAGTGTCTTGTTCAGGGTCACATAACTAATAACAATAGCTAACATTTATGTAGTATTCTCTATGTACTGGATACTTTGCTATGTGCTTTATAAATATTATCTCATTTGATTATCACAACAACCCTGGGCAGGAGGTGCTATTATTGCTCTCTTTTTATAAATGAGGAAACTGAGGCAAACAAGGTTAAGTGACTTGCCCAAGGTCACATGGCTATTGAGTATCTGAGGCCAGATTTGAATTTAGGTGTTCCTGACTCCAGGCCCAGCATTCTATACACTATGGTGACACCTAATTTCTTCATCATAGGGAAAAGTGACTTATAGTCCTAAGACATTCATCAAATGTAAGAAGCTCTAACTCCATATGGTTGAGTCTTTTTATGTTCTTAGATGATCAAGAAGCCAAGCTGATAGAGGTAGAAGCTACCAGGGAGGCAGGAGTCAATCAGGTCCTGGAGACATCTTGGTGGGTTGGTTGGTTGGTTAGTTGGCTATTGTCCTTCATACTAGAAAGTGTGGGAAAGAAGAGGTATTAGATTGCCTACCAAATTGAAGTTGTATGGAGCCATTGTACTGACCTCATTGTTATATATTTAGAAACCTAGACAGTATACCAGCACTTTCCAGGAAATTGAATCACTTCCATTTGAATTCTTTGGAAGATTCTGAATATCACTGGAAAGAAATTGAGTTCCTGTCTTGAGCTGAATTGCTAAGCATTCAAAGTCTACTGCAGAGAATGCAATTGATGGGCTGGCCATGTTGTTCATATATTTTTGTGCCATAGAATGGTAGGAAAGAAGAAGAATGATTCTAACCCATCTTATTGGGGGTGGGAGAAGATGAATGTCCTGGGAAATTCTGATGAATATTGTTCTAATTCCAAAACATAAATTTGTCCATGTTATATCCTTGCTCAATTAGTTATTCCCCTTTGTCCTAAGGATAAAACCCAAATCTCTCTGTCACTTAAAACTTTTCACAATATGGCTCCAACTTGTCTTTCCTATATATTACTTTTCCTCACTGTTGTACATTTTAACCAACCTAGTCTTCTTGGTCTCCTGAGTATATATCCTTCTTACCTCCCCTTCTCCTATCTCTAAGCACTTGCATAGGCTAAAATATTATCTCTTCTTATAATTCAATCAGTTTCTATGGTCAAAAACATCACCTGGAAGTCAGCCTTCAGATGATGAGCCTCCCTAAACATAATTGATTCAGGAGACAATATACATATATTCCACCATCAGGCTCATCCTTCAAGCTTTTTCCAGCTTTGTTGATTCTCCCAGAGTCTGGGATCTATAGTAAATCCTTCAAGAGCCTAGCATTCCATCTGTGCCATCATGACACTTCAGAGGAGGATTTTAGTAGAAAGGTTCTAAAGCTTACAATTCTACCATTGATCTATCTTTTGTTGTTATTGCTTCTTCCCTGTGATTCTCTTTGAAAAGAGAACCTGAGAAGGAATGTGGAGACAGTATAACAGCCCCAGGTGCTTTGAGGGGCCCCCACAAATAGGAAGTTACAGAAGAAGCCTTTTGCCTATGTCCCAATTTTGCCTCAAGCTAGTTCTGCATGTGTACATAAGAATTTTTCTCCTCTGTGGGCAGGATGGCCAGGATCTTGGGAATTTCTACCTGCCAGGCAAAAGGAGAGAAATCAATATAAAGGTGAAATAACGCCTGGAGGAAACTACTAAATAATGACATTAGCAAAACTAGTCAGGTGCCAATTAAACTTATTAAATACACAAAAGAAGATTTAATATGTGTATATATACATACACATAAGTAAATATGTGTATGTATATATATACATTTTATACAAAGAGAGTAAGAGGTTAATTTTGTCCTTCCCTCTTCCTAACACAAATAGCTATGCCTCATTTAGAAATCCCTGCAAGCCTTCCCCATTCCTTCACTATCCCCCCCCTTTTTTATTACTAATTGTTTTCTCTTTTATAAAGGTACCCTTTAGTACTCATGATGCTTTGGATCTTTTCTTCCCAGTTGGAAGCAGCCTTATTGTTAAAACTTGTCTCCTTTTCTCATGTAGAGCTTGGGGGAAGGCTTCTGGATGCTGATTTTGACAAGAAGGAATGGGCTCTATTCCTTCCATTATAGGAGAGAGCCAAAGAATAAAATAATGAACTTGGGAAATTCACTTAACTTTATTGTGTCTTAGTTTCCTTGTTTGTAAGATTAGGGGGCTGAATTAGATGACTTTAAGTTCCCCTATGATCTATGATTCCAACTAAACTTTCCTAAATTGAGTTTCTGTTTACTTATCTATAAAAGGAAGGGTTTGGACTAGTCTCTTAGATCTCTTCTAGTTTGAAATCCAGTTAGCTACTTTGAATACAACCTGGCTCTGCTACTTAATAGCTAACTGTTTGACCTTGAGATCTGAAGTTACTTCTCATTTTGGGGGCTCAGTTTCCTAACATATGTGGCACATAGACTCTTGGGCTATTCTTCTAACCCCTACACCTTGGTAGATACAGTAACCAAAATTCAGCTATTATATACCCTGAGGGTTATACCTTGAATCCTGGAGGTTCAAAGTATCTTAATACCATTGTTCTTGAGCCCCCATCTGGTGTGTTCCTCCAATATCATTTGATCAATGTCATCTTTCCAGGATCAACTAATATTTATTAGCTTAAAAAAGGGGATGTTTGTTGAGAAGAGAAAGAGTTATAAACCTTACCAAATTGGTAATATGCTTTCCTCTACCACCTTGATCCTTGGGGAACTGTGGGCTCAATTAAAAAAAAATATTTACAAACCGGTTCTTTTTGCCTTAGAATTGAAACTTAAGTATCAGTTCTAAGGCAGAAGACTTGTAATGGTTAGACAAAATGACTTGCCCAGGGTCACACAGCTAGGAAGTATCTGAGGACAGATTTGAACCCACCCAGGACTTTCTGTAAACTTGGCTCTCTATCTACTGAGACATCAGGCTGGCCTGTCACCTATAACTATTACAGGCTTGACTTGCCCTTGAAATGCTGATTGCCTAGACTAGTTAACCCTGGGCTCATGAACTTTTAAAAAATACATTTTGATAATTGTATTTCAATATAATTTGTTTTCTTTATACTACTCTGTATCTTGTCTTTTGAATTTGATAACATTTGGAGAAGAAATCCATAGATTTTACTACACCTTCAAAGAGGACCCTGACATCATCCAAAAAAGGTTAAAACCTCCTGATTTAGATATACCTTTCCCCAGTGTCTCCATGCTCCAGCTATTCAATTCCTCTCGAAGTCTATTCATTACTCCTGCGTACCTCAAAGTTCACAAGCCTCCTACCTGAACTCTGTTGAGTTTGTGGGGAACATTTCTGGTACAGAATTATACAACAATAGAAAGTCAGGGTTAAAAGAAATATCATAGATCATGCAGTTCGACTCCCACATTTTTCATGTAATAGGACTGGCTAGCCCCATCCTTGGAGTAAGTGTGATGTTCTCTGCCTGCCACATATTGACATGAAGGTTTGATGAGCCATTACTACTCTTCTGTCTGTCTAATATTTTAAGGCAGAAGATAAAGGTTTAAAAGAAAATCATAGGTGACATTTATATAATACTTTAAGGTTTGTGCAACACTTTAAATATATTATCTTCTTTGAAACCCACAAGAATACTGATAACCTGATTTTGCTCTTAGTTCTATTTTATTGCTAAGGAAATTGAGGCTCAGAATTTAAGAGAATTTGATGGCTATTATTTAGTTGTTTCAGTCCTGACTGACTCTTCCTGACCCCACTTGGGTTTTCCTGGCAAAGATAAGAGAGCTTTGCCATTTCCTTTTCCAGATCATTTTACAGATGAGGAAGCAAAAAAGAGATAAGTGACTTTCCCAAGGTCACACAGCTAAGTAAGTGTCTGAGGCCACATTTGAACTCAGGTTTTCCTGACTTTAGGCCCTGGAATCTATGCGCTGTGCCATCTGGCTGCATTGCTTAGAGTTTAATAGCTACTAAATGAAGCAGAATTTGAACTCTGGCCATTCTGACTAAATCAATGTCTCTCTTAGCTCTACCATCTTGGTGTTCAGTGGTCTTAGCACTGTCACTGTCTGACCTTGGCTAAATCACTACTTTTCCATGCCTCAGTTTCCTTAGTTATAAAATGAGAATGATTGGATTAGACCACCTCTAAGGTTCCTTTTAGCTCTAAACTTTTGATATTAAGTGCAGCCCATCGGATTTGGAGGAACCTAAGTCTAAGCTTTCTAGTAATGATCCCTCTTCTAATACAAATTAAGATGGGAAGGCACAATCTGGGTTATGTTTGACTTCCCCTACTGGAAAGTGAGATTGGCCAATGTTAACTATTTTAATGTGCTTATTTAAAATATTTATTTATTCATTTGTTTGTTATATTAAAGTTATCATTTATCTCCTGCTCTCTTCCCACCCTACCCCCCACATTAGAGAAGGTACCATTTGACTAATAAATACATGTATATATGAAACTGTGTCTTGCTTGTTTCTATCTATCATTTCTTTCTTTGGAGGTAGACATCTACAAGGTATTCTTCAAACATTAATTCTATAACTGTATATAATATTCTCTTGGTTCTGCTCATTTCACTCTTCATAATTTCATGTAGGACTTTCCATGTTTTTCCAAAATTAGCCTGCTTATCATTTCTTATGGCAGAGTAACCGTCCATCACAATCATAAGTGGATGGGCATACCCTCAATTTCCAGTTCCCTGATCATCTAAGGAAGCAGGCCTAGTAGTAGTATGGATGGGTGAAAGAGTATAAATAGTTTTATAACTCTTTGAGCATAATTTCGGATCTGACATCAAAAGGGTTAGATAAAGTAGCTTTCTGGTGCCCATTAGTCTCTTGTAAGTTTGGCAGGAGCATTCACAGGTTCATCAACCTGGAATGGGACCGAACCTCAGAGCCATTTAGTCTCACCTTATCTTATAGATGATGGTAACGAGGGCCAAGGCAGCTAAGTGAATTAACCAGTCTTGCCCAGCTAAGTAGTATCACTAATAAGAATAGAACTCATATATTTTGATCCCAGAGCCTCTGTGTTTTAGAAAAATCATTTTAGTGGCCTCATGGAGAATTGGGGGGAGTCTTGAGGCAGGTACAGTCATCAGGAAGCAATTGCCATAATCCAGGAATGAAGTGATGGGAACTGGCACCAGAGTATTGGCAGTGTTAGAGGAGAAAAGGGGGCATATTTGAGTGAGGTGGTAATGGTAAAATCTACAGGTCTTGGAAACATATTGGATATGGATGGTAAGAGAAAGTGAGCAAACCAGGATCACTCCTAGGTAGAGAACCTACTGTAATATGGAAGATATGGGATAGGGAGGTTTTAGGGGAAAGATAATGAGTTCTGTTTTGGACACATTGAGTTTAAGATGGCTATTGGACATCCAGGATGATGAGAGGAAGAAGAGGAAGAAAGAGAGAGCTAATGGCAAATGGCCTAATTTTTTTCAGTAAAATATGAGTCAAGAGAAAGTAAGGGGAGGAGAATCTATGAGAGGTTCAAGGAGGAATGAAGAGATTAGAAAGGGATAGTAAATATAGTGCTGGACCTGGAATCAGGAAGACTCTTCTTCTGGAGTTCAAATCCAGCCTCAGAAATCTACTACCTGTGTGACTCTGCTCAAGTCACTTAACCCACTTTACCTCAATTTCCTCATTTGTAAAATGTAAAAAAAATCTGTAAAAATAAATGTAAAATTAATAAAAAGGAGGAAAAGAAAATGGCTAACCATTTGAGAATCTTTGCCAAGAAAACTCAAAATGGGGTCAAAAAAAGTTGAACTCTACTAAAAAGACTCAATCACAACGAAGAGGTTTGAAAGAGACCCTATAGAGACTGGCATAATTGAGTTGATAAGGGAGTTATAAGGGGATTGCTTAGCAGCAGAGAAGGTTTGTCCAGTTGAGGTTATATAACACTGCCTGATGTGTTTACTCCTAACTCAGTTTGTAATCTTTCATAAATATTTCTTTCCCTTCTCTGTCAAAATCCTGTCACAGACCTGCAGACTCTCCTTATTCACTGGGCTTGTGTTTACCTGGTCCGTGATTTCTGTTCAGTTTCACTAATTCATTTCTTTTAGGAGTCATAACTAACAGCTGCAGCACCAGGAGTAAATATGAGGAGTCCCAGCAACTTGGGGTGCTTGGCATCTCCTCTCTACTCCCTCTGATTCTGCTTTGGCCTACATGGAAGAGGTAAACTAGGTGCAGAGAGAGATTGTAGGCTAATTTTACCTCTTTGGGACTATTGGAAGTGACCTATGACAGGTGATCTGGAGAGAAGCCCTGTCTGACAGGGTCACCCCCACTGTCTCTCAGGACACCTGCAGTGTCCTCATTCTCTAATTTCTTTGGGAATGATTTTCAGTCTTAAGTATTTTTTTTTTTTGGTTAAAATATAAGTAATGATGAAGATATTCAATAGTTCTCTAATGTGTTTAGGGTAGAAACCTACTTGCTTAGATTTCCAGGAATGACCTCCCAAACTGTCTTTTCTCTTTTATTTCCTATTATTCTCCCCCTAAACAATCTGTCACTGCCCAGTTGGTTTACTCATTGTCTTCTGAATGCACATCTCTTCCTTCCTATGCATCACATTTCATGTCCCCATTGCCTCAATATCTTCCCCTCCATTCTCCATTCATCCAGTCCCTCAGATTAGCAATTTCAGAGTTATGCTTTACACCTTACTCTCTCTCCCCTCCACATATGATCAGTTGATAGGCCTTCTTGATGACTGCACTTATACATCCACCACATAGTTCAGGACCTCATGACGACTTCTCTCACCTAGACTATTGCAATAGCCTCCTAATTGGTCTGGTTGCCTCCAGCTTCGTTCTTCTTCATTCCGTCCTCTACACAGCTGCAAAAAAAGAAAATAACTTTCCTAAAACACAGGTTTGACCACAACACCCTGCTGTTTGAGAAATTTCAGTGATTCCCTGTTGCCTTTAGGATAAAACAGCCCCACTCTTTGGCATTTATAGCCCTACACGGTTGGGTTCCAAACTATCTTCTCGGACTAATTCTGTATTACTTGTTAAAGGCTGTACTGTTCATTTGTGCCCAACTAGCCTGCTCCCTGTTATCCCTCCATGACATTCCACCTCTCCATCTTTAATCTCTAACTTCTCTTTATGTAGGGTGTATTTCCTGCTTGGAATGTTCTCCCTCTAAGGACTGTCCCTTAGAATCATTAAGTTCCATAAAGCTCATGTGATCTCCTGTACAATATCTGGTTACTCTAGTTATCAGTGCTTTCCCCTCCGAATATTTAATATTCCTTTTGGATCTGCTTATCTGGCACAAGTTGTTTCCCATGAGATGGTAGGGACCTTAGACAGAACCTCTAACCTTGTAGTTTTATATTTTTATTATTGGCCAGTCTTTTTTCAGGTGTCTTTGTGACCCCATTTGAGGTTTCTTGGCAAAAATATTGGACTAGTTTGCCATTACCTTCTACAGCTCATTATACAGATAAGGAGACTTAGTCAAGTCAGGTTAAGCAACTCTCCCAGGGTCACATAGCTAGTAAGTGTCTCAGGGCAGATTTGAACTCAAGTCTTCCTGACTCCAGGACTGGCACTCTATCCACTATGCCACTTAGCTACCCAAAGATTTGTCAATGATTTTCCCATTGTCAAACAGTCAATGACCAGTAGAAGTGTAATTTAAAGCCATTTTTTTCTAATACTAACCCAGAATTTGAGTCAGTAATTGATCAACTACTCAGAACAAGATTAGGTCAAGATGGAAAACAGATTTAGATCAGCTTATGAACCAGGCAAAGACATGTTTTCTTTTCTTTTTAAACTCTTACCTTCCATCTTAGAATCAATTCTGTGTATCAGTTCCAAAGCAGAACAATAAGGGCTAAGCAAATGGGGGTTAGGTGACTGGCCCTAGGTCACACAGCTAGAAAATGTCTAGGACTAGATTTGAACCCATAACTTCCCATCTCTATGTCTGCCTATCAATCCACTGAGCCATCTAGCTACTCCTTAAAGTGTTTTTTCTAACATGAGTGAATATTCTAGGATGGACAGAAAGGGGCAAGAAGTGATTAGAGAATAATCAATTTGCTATTTTCCCTTCATGTCTAGGCTATCTATATTCACAGTGTCTTTTTGGAATAGTGGACCACTTGCCCTGCTGGCTTTGCAACCAGTAAGTATACAGAATGGATAAGAATCAACAGGTATTTAATAAATACTTTTTAAGTGATTCAATTTGAGGTATTAGAGAGTAAGCCCCAATCCCTCCTAATTGTTCTTTCCACAGACATTTAAGGAACAAGCATCAATTACAGACAAAACACCAGAGCAAACTTCAGGAGCAAAAAGCAGGGAATTTTTTGAAATAGAAAACCAATGAGCATTTATTAAGTATCCATTGCTTATCAGGCACTGTGCTAAGGAAACAAGGACACAAGGAAAACAGCTTCTACTTTTCAGCTTACATTATTTGGGTGAGTATATAAGTATACATTTAAGTATATAGAAAATGTATCAGGTTAATAAAATGTTAACTAAATATAGCCAAGCGTAGGCATCCCTAGTTATAAGTGGATGTCCCCATATAAAGCCAGTGAAATTGCTCATTGGCTATGGGAGGGAGGCTACAGGGAGAGAGGGAAAGAACATGATTCATGTAACCATGGAAAAATATTCTAAATTAACTAATTAAATAAACTTTAAAAAAAATAAAAAGAAGTGAATGTCCCACAGCATTTTGTCTCCATCTTGTTTATCCTATTCTAATCTGTATTATCTGATTTGTATCTGAGTGTAATCTCTGAGAGTGCCATGATTATTATGTCTGCTTTAATTTCTGGATTTTTAGAACCCAATGCCCTGAGCCTGTGTCCTGTAAAGGTCTTGCATGTGTCCTAGGATTATTGGAGGGGCCAAGCTTATCTGGGATAGGAGTGAAGGTTCAATTGGAGATCCTTTGATTCTGAATAGAGAGCTCTTTCTCTATGACCCAACATTATCCTTAGGCAGAATTCCAAGCCTTGGGTCTTCTTGCCTCTCCCTTCTGAAATTAACTCATCTTGTGCCCTATTCCCTCAGGGGTCATTCCATATGGAAGCCAGTTAAGTTGAAAAGCATGGAGGAAACTGTGGTGTAATAGAAAAAGCAGCAGAAAGATCAGAAATGAGAAGATTCCACTTAGATTCCCAGCTCTGATACTCATTATGCTTGTGACTATGAGATAATGTTGCTTGTCTACCCAGAGCAATCCTGTGCCCTGTGGAGCATATCAGTAGCCATTCCTGTTCCAAGCTCCCATGTTGAAGCTTGGGAATGGTCAGCTTCCCATCATGAGTGATGCAGTGCTAGATGGCTTTCACTCTTCCTTTGACTGGCTGTAGAGTCAGAGTGCTGATGACCCAGTCGGTCAACAATTTTCAAGCACCTATTACATGCCAGGCACTGTGATAGCCACTGGGAATGAAAAGAAAGACATCATCTATCACCTGCCCCCCTGCCCAGAAGCCCAAAGGGAGTGCTTCCTCCCTCCCCTGTTTAGGGTAAGTGGGGGGCTCACATGTGCATGAGGGTTGCAATTTGGGCACTTGGATTCTAAAAGGTTTGCCATCACTGGCCTAGCCTTACCTCTCTTCTGCCTTGGAACCATGCACAGTATTAATTTTTAAGATGGAAGGTAAGGATTTAAGAAAAATAGATAGTTTTTGATCTCATGGAGCTCACAGTACAAAAATAAGGGATTCACTGGCCACTTTGCCTCTCTGTTTCTTTCTGGTTGTGTCACATTTTCTGAAAGGAGGGTGAAAAAAAGGGTGGTTTAATGTTAGTCCCCTGTCCTGGCCTCCATTTAGCTATGCATATGTGGTATCAAAAGCACATGCATTCTGTAACCAAGTTTGAAATGAAGCTTGGGCTGGTTGTTTGGTGTTTGTTCTTTCCTTATCTTAAGAGAACAGGTTTCTCTAGAGAGACATGGACTGCCTTTGAAGAAGCCCTATGAGTCTGAAGGGTACAGAAGCATTGGGTGCCTTCAAGTCAGAGCTAGTTATGGAAGAGAAGCTTCTGTACCAGAAAGGATGAACACTAAAATGCATATTGGCTGGATCTTGGTTGTTTTACCAGCAGACACGTTTTTGGATTATTTCAAACAATCCAGAGCTCAGGTGAAATATAAAATGCCCAAGTAGCTACCCCCACAAACAGCTTTGTTTTTTTTTTTTTAATAACCCTTACCTTCCATTTTAGAATCCATACTGAGTATTGGTTCCAAGTCAGAAGAGTGCTAAGAGCTAGGCAATGGGGGTCAAGTGATTTATCCAGGGTCACACAGCTAGGAAGTGTCTGAGGCCATATTTGAATCCAGGTTCTCCTGTCTTAAAGCCTGGCCCTCAATCCACTCAGCCACATGGCTGCCCCAAACTGCTTTATGCTTGATGAGGTTTAAGTACCAGCTTTCTAGCAGGTTGTAACAGTAATTATAAGTGGCTACCAAATCTTGTCCTGCTAATGATTGCTTTTGAGTCTCTTGTATTTAACATTTGTTAAGTGTGTAAGAATAAATTATCTTCCCCATACTTAATTCCTATTGTATTTTAAGCACCAATTTTATGATAGGGAGGTACCAGCTTCTCTTCTGGGCAAACCTTTAAGGTAAACTCTAACATAGCATTTAAGTAAAATCATGCTCAAAGCATTGGGTTTGAGTACAATGAACCAAAAAATATGAGAACATTTAGAGGCCTCATTAGAGGCCAGGCTTGCCAGGACAGAACCTAGTCTAACTGTGTGCATACCTGGGTACAGCATAGAGAGTGATTTAGAATTCTAGGCCCTGTGGGCCCAGCAGTGGTTCCTCTAGGTGAGACATGGGACCTCCTCCAATTTGGGGGGCCCGATTCCAATCATCCACGATTGATGGCCACAGAACTGGAAATGCTTGTGACTCAGTCTAGACAGAGAAAAAAAAAAGTGAATGGCCCCTTTCCTCCTCTCTCTTCCTTTCTGGTTATGAATTGTGTGGGAATTATTTCAAGAACACAGGCCCTCTTTCTCCAAAACCAGTGCTTTTTCTATGACAAAATGCCATCTTCAGGCAACAAACTATGATCTACTCTTTCCAAACTTGTCCTGTAAACTATTCCCTCAGGAGCCATTCTGTGTGGAAACTAGTTAAGCTGATAAGCTTGGAGGAAACTGATTTCCCACAACTTGGCTTCAATTCCCAGATCTGGTGCTTATAGTCTTTATAATTATAAGATAATATATATAAAGTGCTTTCTCCCTCTCCTCATATATGCATATTCATGTATATATAGACATAGGTATACACTCATGTAAATATGCACACACATGTATACACAGGTCTAATATACAACTTATGTATACAAATATATTTATATATGTATATATGTAAATGATAGAAAGATAGGTAGATAGATAGAGAGAGAGAGAGATAGATAGAGGTAGGGATAGATAGATAGATAGATAGATAGATAGATAGATAGAGAGAGAGATAGAGAGAGAGATAGAGAGATAGAGGTAGGGATAGATAGATAGATAGATAGATAGATAGATAGATAGATAGATAGATGAATAGATAGAAGGATTTGCTTACTCCTCTGCCCTCAGTATATTAAATTACTTGCTTGAAGTCACAGAGCCAGAATGGGTTAGAAGGGGAACTTTAGCTCAGGTCTTCCTGACCCTGGTGCCAGCTCTGTATCAATCTGATACACTGTGCTGATTTTCAATTTGTTATCTAACTGCTATATATCACAACTACCGATCACTGAGCTTTCTTGAACTCTATTTCATCACCTATAATATATGAATATAATGTTTATGCTGCCTACCTCACAGGCTATTGTGGGGAGAGGGATTTGTAACTCCAAAGTCCTAGGTGGCATATTGACAGAATGTTGGACCTGGAGAAGGATGAACTATGTTTAAATCAGGCTTCAGAAACTTGCTATGTGACCCTGAACATGTCATTCAACTCCTGTCTCAATTTTCTCAACTGTAAAATGGTCCTGATAATAATAGCACCCTTCTTTCAGGATTGTTATAAAGATCAGTTAAAACAATAATAAAGTGCTTTGTAAACCTTAAAATGTTATATAGTACTAGTTATTATTGTTACTACCTTGTTAAGCTGCTCTAATAAATTAATTTTACTCTTTCAGTAATATACATTTTCTTTTATTATTACAAAATAATATGCCTTGAACTAAAGTACTTAAGGATGTTTATTGACTTATTCAATTATTCATCTATTTATTCTTCTGTATGTGTTTTTTGGGAGTAATAATTTTATTTTCTTACGGTCCCAGGGAGAGGTTTAACTGGTAAATTTTAAAAATTTATTTCATTTATTATTTTTAATTTTTCCCATGGTCACATGATTCTTGTTCTCTTTCCTCCCCACTCCCAGAGTTGACAAGCAATTTCACTGGGTTATACATTGAGATAGAGGCTGGCACTAAAGGAAAAATGCCATACTGAAGAGTGTGTGAAATTGATCACCTCAACTGGGGAGGGGCTCCAGGAATGAATTTCCTGAGGAGAGAAGACTCTGCCAGGAGAGCAGTGAGGGGCTCTCCATCTGGAGACTTTGAAGAGAGAAGGTGGATAAAGACTTTCTTCTGAAAGTTACCCACTTTTCCTGCTGGTGACTGGAAATCTTTCCCCCCAACACTGCCCAATTGAAGGGACTTCTGAAGAGAAAACTGAGCAGACTTTACCTCAGCTCCTGTTGCCCAGGGGTGAGTCAACCTGACTTTCATTCAGGGGGCTCAGGCTGCCAAGGCCTGAGTTCCCACCAAAGTTGAGGAGGGAGGGAAAAGGGTTTAGATAGAGACAGGGACCTCCTTTCCCACTTTCCTTTTCCCATTATTCCCTGCCCGTTATTCCTTTTGTATTACCTGATTGAGTTAACATTAAAAGTTATCTGTTCTTCAAGCAGCTGAGTGTGAGTGAATGGATCAAGAGGAGACCTTTCATTCTCAAATAGTGGAGGGGGGACAAGAGGGACAAGAGCGAATTGGGGAGAGCAGCTTTAGCTAAGGAGGGAAGGCAGAAGGGGAAAGATCTTCAAACCTCCTCTACTCTCTCTAAGCCAATCCATTACATCTGCTGTCTCCCCTGAACCCCATTATGTGGAAGGGGGGGTTCTCCTCTCTTTCCCCCTCTCCACACGGAAAGTCCAAGCTTCCCTTCAGGGTACAAAAACTTCCCTTCTTTTATCTTTTCTTTAAAACGACAAATATTATCACTCAAATTCTATTTCCATATTCTTCATTTTTGTAATAGAGCAATCTTTTAAAACCAGAACTTCAAATCATATATCCATATAAAGAAGTGATAAATAATATGTTTTCATCTAATCCAACAGATCTTTTTTTGGCAGTGGATAGCATTCTTTGTTGTAAATCCCTCAAAATTATCCTGGATCATTGTATTGCTATTAGTAGTGAAATCTATCACAGTTGATGCTGCTACAATATTGCAGTTGCTGTGGTTAATGTTCTCCTGGTTCTGTTTATTTCACTCTGCAACAGTTCATGTAGGTCTTTCCAGTTCTTTAGGAAATCATCCAGTTCATCATTCCTCATAGCACTAGAGTATTACATCACCATCATATACCACAATTTGTTCAGCCATTCCTCAATTGAGGTACATTGCATCATTTTCCAATTTTAAGTGACTGAATAATGTGGGGTAATAGACAATTCACTTTAAGTAGAGGTTAAGCCCAAGCCTAGTGACTCTTCTTGTCTCCAGAAGCCTCTCCGAGTATATCACACCCTCCTTCCGAGTATAGGACTGGGGACCTTCAGCTTTAGAGACTGACCTTCTGCCTAGTGCCTTAAAGTGTCACTTGACTTGGGCTTGGCCCCACCTAAAAGTGATTTTCTTTTGCCTCTGGGTCCATTATTCAGTCTGAAACTGCATCTTGAAATTCCCATCAGGGTGGATTCTCATGGGAACAGGAAACAAGGACAAACTTTGGGGTCTCTAACTTACAAGCTAGTCCTAAAAATTGGGGTTCATCAGGTCTTACTAGGTTACAAATTTGGGGTTTCTAGATTCCATGTCAACACCCTCTTTCCTTATTTTCCTGTCTTTTTCTTTGTCAGAACTACAACCAATTCATTACTTTTACAAGTATTTAGTAAATTCTTGTTTTCTTTTCCCACAATTTATCTCTCAGAAATTTCATCAGCTCCCATGCAGAAATCCATTCACAAATCCATCTATCCAGCTGTAATCTCTAACCTGTATCCTGCCTTATAAACATTTATCTTCCTATAGATATCCCATCAGCATTTCCAGCTCAATGTGTCCAATATCGACCTGACCACCTTTCCTTCTAAACCAGGCCCTCCTCCAAATTTTTATGTCTTTAGAGGGCATTATTATCCTTCCAGTCACTGAGGTTCATCTCAGACCCATCTTTGACTTTTCTGCTCCTCTCATTTCCTGCATCCAATTAGCTGACAAGTCCTGTTGAGTCAATCTGCAACATTTTATCCATGCAATTCTTTCTTCACATGTAGCAGCAACATCACTAGTTACTACCCACCTTAATTCTTATTTAGATTATTATAATAGCTTCTTTATTGATGAAGAGGGGAAGCTACATGGTATAATGGAGAGAACAGTGGTCCTGGAGTCAGGGAGACCTGAGTTCAAATGTGGCCACAGATATTTACTAGTTGTCTGATCCTGGACAAGTCATTTAGCCCTGTTTGTCTCAGTTTCCTTATCTTATTGGAGAAGGAAACGGCAAATTACTACAATATTTTACCCAAGAAAACCTCAAATAGGGTCACAAAGAATTGGACACAACATAAACAACAATAATTGGTGCCATGGATAGAGTACAGGGCTGTCAATCTGAAAGAGCTAAGTTCAAATTTGACCTCAGATACTTGCCAACTGTTTGATTCTGGGCAAGTCACTTAGCCCCTGTCTTCTTCAGTTTGCTCATCTATAAAATGGAGATAATAACAGCACCTACCTTGCAAAGTTGTTGTAATAGGAGATAGGGGATGCAATTGATAGATCACTTGACCTAGAGTCAGGCAGACTCTTCTTATTGAATTCAATTTTGGCCGGAGACATTTACTAGCTGTGGTACCACTCTCTTAGCAGCAATTTTAAGATGGAAGAGTGGCAATGGCTAGGCAATCATCAGCCTTAAGTGATTTGCCCAAAGTTACATGACTTAGAAGTATCTGAGGTCAAATTTGAACCCAAATCCTTCTGACTCCAGGTCCATGTATAGTATTTAAGAAAATTGTCGATAATGAGAGTTAAAATAACGCTTTATATTTGTGTCGCCTTAAGTTTTTCCACTTTCCTAACAGAATCCCATAGAAGAAAGCAGTACAAGTATCATTCATTCACTGATTATTTCATTCATTAAGAATCTTCATTTAATAGATATGGAAACTGAAATTAGGGGGTTTAATTACACACCTAAGTCACACAGATAATAAGTGCCTCAGAATTTTAGCTCAGGTCTTCTGACTCATAATTCTAACTGTGACATTATCTTGAAGGATATCTTTGTCCACAAAGCCCACTCATGCTAATAGATTTGGGAATGGAAGGAGCTTTAGACATCAACTCCATTCCCTTCGTTTTCTAGATAAGGAAACTGGGGTACAAGATGTCAAGGAACAAGCCTGACATTTACATTCAAAAGTCCCACATTTTTTTCTTGGCTTTATCTTTCACTACCTTTTGTGACCCCGGTGAGTAACCTTTCTGAACCTTAATTTCCCTTATCTCTAAAATGAGGATGTTGGGCAATGATATCAGAAGTCCCTTCTAGTTCAGTCAATTTTCCTAAGGAACTTGCTTAAATAATATCTAAACTTTGTATAGTGATTTAAGGTCTGAAAATCACTCTGCATATATTATCTCTCCTCTATCAGAGGTCCCTAAAATGTAGCAAAGTTTCAAGCTACAGAAGCTTAATACTGCAGGGTATATGGATAATTAGTCAGGTGGATAATATACATATATATGTGTATGCGTGTCTTTTCCAGATATTTGGCACCTCATCATCTCCCCTGTTGGAATTTAATATTCTTGTGAGTAGGGATTATTTCATTCTTTGTGTTTTTATATTTCTAGTGTCTGACACAGAATAGGTATTTAAATTTGGTTCACTGATTTATTTTATTCAAGATAAAAAGTGCCTAAATCAAAGAGCTTGTGATCTTTGGGCTAGAATTATGCCAGAGACATCAGAAGGTCATATGAAAAGGTACTGAGTGGACTTCTGCTGCTTAATATTAGAATAAGAAAAATACTGGGAAAAGTAACAAATTGAACAAAAAAGCATTTATTAGGTACCTACTGTATACCAGATTCTGTATTAGGCATGGGTAGACAAAAATAAAAACATAGCACCTACCCTCAAAGAACTGACTTTCTATCAAAGGAGGTTACACAATCCTTTGCACACATAATAAATTGGAGCTAATTTTTTTTGGGAAAGTCCTAGGAACTGGGAGAAGTAGATAAGGATCATATATATAATGGAAAGAAAGTTGACTTAGAAATTAGATAGCTATGGGAAAAAAAGGAATTAGATATATATGAATCCAAAACCTTTCCCCTACCCTCCAGCTCTATGATTTATTTTTAAAAAGTTAATTTTACTGTCATGCAAAAATACACGTCCATATTGGTCATTGTAAGAACACACTCATACATAACCCAACTCCCAAAATAAAACCATAAATAAACTGATGAGAAAGACAACTCCAACTGTTCTTTCTCTGGAGGTAGATAGCATCCTTTATTGTTAGTCTGGAACAGGACTGTTCCAGACCATTGTGATGCTGAGAATAGCCAAGTTTTCATAGATAATCATCATACAAGATTGCTGTTACTATGTACAATGTTCTCCTGGTTCTTATTTTGCTCTGTCATTTCCTGCAGATATTTCCAGATCTTTCCGAAATCATCCTGCTTATCATTTCTTACACACAATAGTATTCCATCACCAACATATACCACAATTTGTTCAGCCATTTCCCAACTGATGGACATCCCCCCCCCTCCCCAATTTCTAATTCTTTGCTACTACAGAAAACAGCTCTATGATTTCTAAGAGCCTTTTGGGGCCATCCTGTGATGCCTCCACCAGGTGTTTGGGGAAGAGGAGGAATAAGCATTGGAAGCAATTCAGGTGAATAATACCAGCTTAATGAGGAGTCTTTCTTTAACAAGTTGCTAGAGCTGCCTCAGCCTCGGGGCTTGTGCTGGGCACTAGGGGATTAGCTTACTCAGAACAGCATGGCACGAGGTCATATAAATATTGCCTCATTAATGCCTAGTCCTGGGAAGGCACAGATGCTTTCTTTATGTAAGGCACCCACCCAAGGCCCACCACCATGATAATCTCCTTTGAAATAATCTCATTGCCTCCCTTGAGCTCTGATGACATTTCCTCTTGGTTTGTTCTAACTGATCTTAGTCTGGCAGATTTATTAAGGAGGCACACTCATAACACTTTCCCACTCATTAGACAGTAATTGCCCTACAATTCAGGGACCCACCCTTTCCTCAAATACCTGGAGGAGTCTACACTTAAGGCTTCAATCACTCAGTTATGAGTTAATGCTGCCACCTCCTGGACCTATTTAGTAATAAAAATTGTATTTATCTTGAGCCTAAATTTCAAACACTTTCTTCACAACAACTTTCTATAAGTGTTGCCAGTATTATGATCCTCATTTTACAGATGAGGAAACTGACACACTCAGAGAGGTTAGATGACTTGTTTATAGTCAAGAAGCTTTTCTTTCTTTCTTTCTTTCTTTCTTTCTTTCTTTCTTTCTTTCTTTCTTTCTTTCTTCCTTCCTTCCTTCCTTCCTTCCTTCCTTCCTTCCTTCCTTCCTTCCTTCCTTCCTTCCTTCCTTCCTTCCTTCCTTCCTTCCTTCCTTCCTTCCTTCCTTCCTTCCTTTCTTTCTTCCTTCCTTTCTTTCTTTCTTTCTTTCTTTCTTTCTTTCTTTCTTTCTTTCTTTCTTTCTTTCTTTCTTTCTTTCTTTCTTTCTTTCTTTCTTTCTTTCTTTCTTTCTTTCTTTCTTTCTTTCTTTCTTTCTTTCTTTCTTTCTTTCTTTCTTTCTTTCTTTCTTTCTTTCTTTCTTTCTTTCTCATTAGAAATATGAGTACCTTTAGAAAGGGCCTTAATGAATAAGCTTTAATCATTTTCTTCTTTGGGCTTCTCTCCTCTCGATTTTATTCCTTTTCTGATAGTGTCTGGTACTATCAGAAGATAATGCTAAAAGAAGAGAGACTGTGCCTTTCTTCCCTCTAGAATCATGTGGTCCTATAAATAAAGATCAAGGTTCTTTGATTTTGTGGAAATTTTTTCTTTTATTTTAGGTAACAGAAGAATAGTATCCTGATGTTTGAGTTTTGTAGTTAGTTTGTCATCAGTTCCCTGAGGAATAAGGAAAGACCTTTGGGAGTCACTAGACCATCAATAACCCACAAGAGAACTCATCTGGAAATTAGTCCCACTAAGCTAATGCCCAAATGTGACCAATGATCCCTCTGTCACCTA
Organism: Monodelphis domestica; assembly: GCF_027887165.1. Lineage (NCBI taxonomy): Eukaryota > Metazoa > Chordata > Mammalia > Didelphimorphia > Didelphidae > Monodelphis > Monodelphis domestica. Next base: position 135,026,139 of record NC_077229.1, on the reverse strand, counting down.
AGCCAGAGGTAGGTAGAATAAAGGAGAACATATGCTGAAGATGTTAGGGGGAATGTTAGTACTTTTGTAATTGCCAAGTCTTTGCAGTAACTATATCTTTGCAAAAAGTAGTTGGTATCAAGAGGTTAAATGGAAGTGGGAGGCTATTACTGGTGGGTAAGTGAGGGGAACATAACAGTGGAGGCTGAAGCCAATGGCTACAGAGAAAAGATATCCCCAACCTGCTTAGGTGAGAAGTAGCTGACTCCAAAATTAATATTGTGATCTGAATTCCTCTCATCTGATAGTTTCCCCTTATTTTAAAAATGATGAATCTGAAACCCAAAGGAGAGATCTAAAAGCACATGGGCATTTAATGCTAGAGTCTAGATCTCGTAACTCATCATATAGTTTGATTTCCTCTATGACACACTTTTTCAGGAAGCATACCAGTTATAATTTCTTATTCTTCTATTGTGTTTTTTAATTTTATAAACTGATTTCATGTCTATTATTTTATTTCTAGCAGCAACTTTATAACTGGGCTTGGAGTTAAAAGGAACTGTGTTCAAATCCTTTTTTGGACACATAATTACCCTGTGACCACAGGCAAATGACTTGATCTCTCAGTGCCGTAATAAACTTTCTAAGATAATAAGTTATAGACAAGATACAGATTTGTATAAGAGGAAGGTTTTTCTGAATGGAAAGTTCCTTATGGGAATGAAATGACTTTAGGAGAAGGAAAACAGATTTCCTTTCTGTGAGTTGTATAGGCCACAACTATTTTGCCCATGATAAGGGGAGTATGCGCAAATTTTCCTTCATAAAAAATTGTAAATTTGAAAGATATGAACAAACATGGATTTTCTTTATGCAAAAACTGAAAATGAGATTTCATATGAAACCATGAGTCACTTATGAACAGGTTTTTATTTTTAAAGTATTCAGTTTAACATTACAGACACTACCATACTTGCTTGTGTTCCTTCTGAACTGTCTTCTATTTATAAAATGTTCAATAACATTCTTTTATTTCTTTTTTTATCATTGATTTTGCTCATGCAAAACCCCCTTTTTCCCCTTTCATTATTTTTAAAATATTGGATCTACCTATTGCACTGGGTCTTGAAGTCACTTATGGACCCAATCATGGAAGTGTTTTGACTCGTTCTGTTTCAGATCTGGGTTGGTTCACTAAATTGCTGCTCAACATAGTGTGGACACTAAGAAATCTCTTAGCCATCCTCAATCTCCTCAGGAGCAGGGATTACAGGCATGTAGCACCATGCTTGATGACTTTTCAACTTTATGCAATTAAACATTCATTTTTCTTTTATAATCATTTCCATTAATTATTTGATCAACAACTTCCCCTCCATTTCTCTGCAGTTATGAAAGGGATCTATCTCTTATGTATAAATACTAGTTATTAATCTTTTATAATTTTTAATTATGTTTGATACAAACTTTTAAAATATAGACCATGTATCCATTTATAGTTTATCTTCATATGTTGCTTTAGATACTTATCTATGACTTTATTCAATATTTTTGTATTTATAGTCATTAAATATATTGATCTATAGTTTTCATGTCAGGACCATATTTGTCACATAAGGAAGGTGATAGGATTCTTTCTTTTTCTATTTTTTGCAAAAAGTTTATATAATAGTATAGTTAATTGTTGGAATTTTCAATATAATCCACATGTAAATTCATCTCATCCTATGTATCTTTGTTTCTTTGAAAATTCCTTATGGCCTATTCAATTTCTTTTACTGAGATTAGGTTATATAAATTCCCAATTTCTTGTTCTTCTGATTTGAGTATATTTTCAAAAATGTTTATCTCATTATCTTATCAATTTTGTTGTAATTAATAATATTGTTCCTAATAATTCCATCTTGCCTGTTTTAAATGAACGTTTTTCATTTTCAAATATGCTATGTTTTTTTCTCTTAAAAAAATAGCTGAGGGGCAGCTGAGTGACAGTGGATTGAGAATCTGCCCTAAAGACAGAAGATCCTAGGTTCAAATCTGGTCTCATACACTTCCTAGCTATATGACCCTGTCATATCATTCTTCTGCCTTGGAACCAATACAGAGGATTGATTCTAAGATGGAAGGCAAGGGTTTTAAAAAATAGCTGATAGTTTGTTTTATTTATTATAAAAACAGCTCCAAGTTTTAAGGATCAATTCAATGAATTTTTTAAAAAACGTGTTTATTTCCCTTTGGAATTTCAGAGGTTTTTTTTTATTTTTTGATTAGTATGAGTTTTTAAATTTTTGTCCTTATTGTAGCTTTTAGAATTAAAAATTAGAATTTAGAACTAAAACTGCTTACCCAGTTCATTCATCTGTTCTTTTTCTCTTTTGTTAATTGAAGTGTTTCCTCCTAATGATTATTTTGGCTGTATCCCAAAGGTTTTGGCATAATTTCTCCTTTTTTCCTATTTCTTTGATGAAATTATCTGTTGTTTCTGTTATTTTTTCTTTGACCCAAATATTCTTCATGCTAGTTAGTCTCAATTTAAGTATGAATACTTTCTTCAGCTGCCTTCTATTAGATATGATTTTTTAGAGTTGTGCTTAGTGAAGGATAAGTTTAACATTTCTGTTTTGCAGCATTTGCGAAAAGTGTTTAATATCTTGTTATATGGTCAATTTTTGTAAAGGAACCACGCTCAGCTGAGAATTATGGATACTTTCTGAAGTTCCCACAGAACAATTACCAGAAAGTTATATCTAATTTATAAAAAATAGTTCTCTTCACATTCTTAACTTTTTTTTTTTGTTTGGTGACTAAGTGGAGAAATGGTCTTGGAGTCAGGAAGACCTAAATTCTAATCTTAATTCAGGAACTTACTAACCATTTGATCCTAGACAGGTCACTTAAACTCAATTAGACTCAGTTTCCTTATTTGTAAAATGGGAGCAATACTTGCACTTATTTTATAGGATTTTTTTGAGGTTCAAATGAAATAACATACATAGAGTTTATAAGCCTGATAGCATTCTATAGATCGTAGTTGTCATTGACATTTAGATTTGTCTGGGTCTAAAAGGGGCACACTGAGGTCATAATTATTATATTTTTTATTTCTCCCTAAATTTTATTAGATTATTCTTAATACATAGATGCTATACTATTTGGCACATATATATTAAAGAAGGGCTAAAGAGAGACCCAGACATGCAATTTCATTGGAATATATACCTTCTCTATAACTCACAATTATAGAGAATCACCACAAATTCTAAAAATTAAGTAATTTAACCAGTCATACAGCTGGTACTTGTCAGGTAAGATTTAATCCCAGGACTTCCTGGCTCTGAATTTTCTATACTATATAGGACCTTTAAACTTTAGCTCTGCAATAACAGAGCATTCTATCTTTTTAAACAATATCTATTTCTATCGTTTCCTTGTTTGAGATCATAATTACCACCATTGTTTTTAAAAAATTTCCTGAGGTATAATAAACTTTGGTCCATTCTATCTTTAACTATATGAATTTTTATGTTTAAAGAATGTTTTCCTCTTAAATTCTACTATCTTATTTCCTTATCCGCACTGTTTCACTATTGAATAGAGGGCATTTCCATAAAAACAAAACAAAATTTTGCTTGTGTGTGTGTGTGTGTGTTTCATTTTCCTTTCTATGGTTCAGATAAAAGTGAGGATCCTGGGTTCTCATAAAGGGAAAGTTCATTCCCTATAACCATTCCTACAGTCTTATGAACTACTTTTATTGTGTTCCCCAACTATGCTAAATTGTTTCTTTCCTTTCTTTCTCTTGTTCTAGTATTTTCCTTTCTCTCTCCTTTTTCTTTTCTCTTTCAAAACTCAAAAACTAGATCAAAACTACTCTGCAGACCCAATATTTACCATATTTTATTCACTCTCTGAACTTTGAAGAATGAGATTTTTATGGGTATCTCTTTACCTTTTCTTAGAATATAAATACTTTATTATCATTTAGGCCCTTCCAACTGCTCAAATGTATTTACATTTTTGGGTTTCTGTTTTCTCCTATGTTTACATTTCAGAAATTCAACCTAGATTTGCTATTTTCACCAGGAAATCTTACAAGTCTTCTATTAAATACCATTGTTTCCTCCAATAGGATTGTATATAGTGTTGCAGGTTTTTATTCTAGGATGTATGCCTTTTTCTTTTCCTTTTTGATTATTGTATTCTAAGATTTTCTTTCCTTTATAGTTACTGTGGCATATTCTTATGTCATCCTAAATGTGGTTCCTTGGTATGTAAACTTTTTGTGAATGCAATATTTATTTTTTCTCTTTGACCTGTAAATTTTGCATTTTATTTTTGGCATTTCTAGGTGCTTTCATTTTGGAGTTTCTTCTAATTGATGATTTTTGGAATCTTTCTATTTTTAATATTTCTCCTTTCTATAACATATTGGGTCAGTTTTATTTTGTGGGACAGATCTAGGGATTGATGTAGAGAACTTCCAGTTGAGAAACCCCTTCTATCAATATAGGTCAATACCGTTTTTCTGAGTAATTGTCTTAGAGAGTTTCCTGGGCTACTGAAAGGTAAAATGAGTTGGCCAGGATCAAAAAGCCAGTATAAAATATTTTATCCAGGTTTTTTTTATCAGGCCATGGCTTTTAGGGAGCTCAATATCTTTTACTTCTCTTGGCCTGTTTCCATTCTCTTGTTTTTGATATTATCCACCATATGAGGGTATCTAATAATTAATCTTTTGGCTTTTCCCTGCTAACATTTCTTATGGCATCATGAAATCTTTGATATTTGTCTGTTCCACACTAGTCTTCAAAAAATTCACTAAGGTTTTATGTAAGATTCCCACCTTCTTTAAACTATTAATTCTCTTTTTATTTTTCCCTCTCAAGCCTTCAATTTCATTTTTCTCTTGCTGCATTCTTTTCAACCATTCAAAGTCCTTGTGACGAAATTATTCTTTTTATCAGAGATTCTACCTGTACTTATTCTAGTACTCTCTTGTGAGTTTACTTCCTGAGCTCTCCTTAACCTCCCCTATTTCTTTGTTGTATCATAATTTCCTCATATCAGAGCTTTGGTGCTTATATTGGGACCTTGTACAAGTGTCAGAACCCACTCCTTTCTGCAGTGTTGGATGGGATAAGAAGGTCTCATTTAGTCCTTTCCTGCAAAAGTTTGAATGCAACTCCTGCAATTCAAGAAGAGGAAGTTGGGACTGGGCACTGACTTCTGCCTCAATCTCTAGCTTCTATCTCTGTTGGCATAATCACTAAACAGGAGTTAGCTCTGTCACTTGCTGTGTCCCTTGGAGATGGTGATACTCTCAAGCTTCCTACAAAGTCTCCCATGGCCTTGGTATTGGGTCATTGAACTGTCCCTGTCTCCTGTTGTGGAGCTTAGAGGAGACCTGCATTCAGGACTCTTGTAGTGTCCCTAATGCCAATTGCTGTGCTGCTCCTGACTTTCACTGTCCCTTTAAGCACTAAAAGTCATCTTTTTCCTGAAAGAGTATTCCTCCATAGTGACTTTTTTAAGTCCCTCCTATTGCTTCTTTGACAGGTTGGGGCTAAGATTTCCTTGACTTTAGACCCTGCTCTTGGGATTTCATACTGGTTTCCAAACTTTTTATGTAGCATCTCCTTCTTTTGTGACTACAGCCTTCTGGTCATCTTATATAGTCATTGACTTTATGGAAGATATTTTGGTGCTTTTCTTTGATCTTTTGCATCATTGTTCCATTTGTTATCATTCTGGATATTTGCTGTGGTGTTTATGGGAGAGTTGGGCTCCTCTAAGGCCTTTCGCATCTTCATTAGAAGTCTATTCTCATTTTATAGATGAAGAAATGAAGATGCAAAGAAACAAAAAAAATGCCCAAGAACAATTTTGCAATTTACCCACAAAACTAGGAGTAGGATGCAAGATCCTTTATGCCTAACTGAAAGTGCTTACCACATCATTAAATCAGGAGTAGGAATTTATCCTCTTCTATTTCTTCATATTATTTCCAAAGTCCTTCCTTTTGCTTTGTAAAGATAAAGAAAAGCTGGAATTCTAGTCATTATACCAACTATTCCTCCCCCTGACTATTTTTACCCAATCATTTAATCTGCTTTCTAGGTCCAAAGCCTAGATACACTGGATCACTATTATATACTTTTGACTCTATCCTTTTATAATTTGAGTCATAGAATCTTAGAGGGAGGAAGGAAGACTCAGAAGTCACCTAGTCTAGAGATGTTAAATTCTTGAACCCCTGGCCATATGAAGCAGGTAAAACTCCAGAGTGAGCCCTAAACCAGATTAAAATGTATTTGGAAGATAATTGACAAAATAAATAAATATACAATATAATACAGATAATATAATTTGTGATTTTCTAAATAAATATCTTCCCAACGATACCCATTTCTAGTTGAATTTCATACTGATGAACTAGCCAATTTTTTTTTTCAAACTCTTACCCTCCATCTTAGAATCAGTACTGTGTATTGGTTCCAAGGCAGAAGACTGGTAAGGGCTAAGCAATAGGGGTGAAGTGACTTGCCCAGGGTCACATAGCTAAGAAGTACCTGAGGATAGATTTGAAACTATGACGTCCCATTTGTGTAACTGGAAATCTTGTGCCTTTGAACTACATTTCTCAGGAGCCCACTGACTTCCTGTCATTTGTGCTGACACAGACAGAAAATAAATTGGGGGGAGTTCCAGATCTAGGTCTCTTTCCTTCCTGGGTCGGGACATTGGTGGAGTAGGTTGTTTGAACAGGTAGATTAGCCATGGGCACATACTTTTATTTTATTACCTTTTTATTTTTTACTTCTAGTGATCATTAATAAATCTTATAAAATAATATTTGAAATTATTGTATATTAACTTAATTTTTACACATCTCTAGATCTGGCTTTCAATTCACTGAGCCGCTTAGCTGGCAATCTTTAACTTAGGCAGGACTCTCCTCTACATATCTCTGAAAAGTAATTATTTGGCTCCCACCCAAATCTTTCCAGCAGTAGGAAACACAACTTTACAAGACAACCTCCTACATTGCCGAATAGCTCTATTAGTTAAGAAGTTCTCCTTGTTCCTAGGAAAGTCCTCATAATTCCTCATAATTCAGATTTTCCCTCTTATCTATAGTTCTGTATAAGTGATCCATAGTCTCTGAGATCTATCAAGGTCTGGCTGGGAGCTTCATTCAGTAGCTTCCTAGTTCACCTAGGATAAAATATCATTCATTAATTCTGACATTAAACATCCCACTCAATCTGGCTCCAATCTATTTTTCTTCATTAAGTGTACATTGGTATTTTGAGGTAACTTTTGTTGGACCCACCAATACCTAGAGACCTGTTCACTTTCAAAGACCTCTTGGTAAGAGAAAGTGTTGCAATGTTTTGTTTTGTTTTTAACATATACTGAACCAAAACCTAACAACTTGTATCTGCCAGTTACAACTGTCTAACCAAGCTGACCAGTTAGCAGCACATCGATGTCCTAATCTATCCATGTTGGGGGCCACAGATCTCCCAAGCTTCCCATTTCCAAAGCCCACTGGTGAGCTTACCCCCAATGTTCAGACTTCCCCAATCTGCCAGTCGCATTGAAAGGTTTCTGACCACAAGCATCCTGTTAGATTGCCAAGCAGTATTGCCTTCTATCACAAAATCCCCAGCCATCAAAGGGGAGAGGAGTCATCTGTGCAGCTAAACTGCCCATTGCTGCCTGAGGGGGAGCCCATCCTGAGCACAGCAGGATTGCTCTACCAGAACCATATGGGCGGCCATATTGCTGCTTTTGTAGTAATCCCCAGCATCCGACTCCCTTGATTCAGCTGGCTTCAGAACACAGATAAATAAGAAATACGGATTTTGAACTTTAGTGGTTGTGTTGTGCATGTCTTGGGAACTTGTCTCAGCAACCAAAGTTGGGAGCCTAAAAAAATGAAGTGAATGGCTATACCTGTTCCTTCCAACAGATTGCAGAATATCCCTTCATGCATTCTATGTAGTCCAGGCAAAATGGGTTACATATGGCTACCAATACCCAAGATGCCAATTTCCATTCCTGTATCCTTGCCCCAACTGTCTTCAATTCCTGGATTGCTCTTCTTCCTCACTTGTGTCTCTCAAGACCTGGTTATTTTTGTTATTGTTTTTAGGCATTTTCATTTATGTCTGACTCTTCATGATCCCATTTGGGGTTTTCGTAGCAAAGATCCTGAAGTGGTTTTCCATTTTCTTTTGCAGCTCATTTTATGGATATGGAAACTGACGCAAACAGGGTTAAGTGACTTTGCCAGGGTCACACAAACAGGAAGCATCTGAGGCTAGTTTCTTGTCTGCAGGCCCAACACTCTCCATTGTACTCCTTAGCCTATATTATAGGGGTAGGTCTACCTTCTGTGGAATGTTACTAAAAAAATGAAAAAGAAAAGAAAAAAAAGATAAAATTAATTAACATAACTAAGGAGCTTTGTAGAGTTTAAAGTGATCCCATTTGGGTTCTTGGCAAGGATACTGGAGTGGTTTACCATTTCTTTCTTCAGCTTATTTTAAGAGAAAAATATTTTATAAGCAAAAAATATTGTATAAGAGAAAAATCTCATATTTTATATGAGAAAACTGAGGCAAACAGGATTAAGTGAGTTGCCCAGGGTCACAAAACCAGAAGGTGTTTGAGACCAGGTTTGAACTCAGGATGATGAGCTCTATTCCTGGTGCTCTATCCATTGTGCCACCCAACTGCTCTCAAGGCCCTTAGTTTGTTTTAAAGGGTAGTTCTAGTTCTCTATCCTATAGGTGTTCTTCCCCCACACCCTCCTTTCTTGATATTTTTGTGTTTTCTCTGAATATATTTTGCATTTCTATCCCATGGACCTGACCCACTTCCTGGCAAAGACTAGGTGCCCAGTTAGTGCTTATTGAATTAAATTGTTGAATGGTGCTGATAGAGCAGATTCTTCTTTTGGATTCTGTGAGAGATTGAAAGAAGAGGAAGAGATTCAAAGGGAATTAAGGAAGTTTAAAGAGTAAGGTTCTGAAGAGAAGGAGGCCTTAAGGAAAAGGAAAGGGAGAAGATAATTGACAAAGCAAGATGCCTAAGAAAAGGTAAGTAGAACAAACGGGAAGGCTAAGCAGATGAGGAGAGTGGAATGGTGAATTAAGCAAGTTGGTGAAATGGATTGGAGGAAATGGAGGGGAGGTAGAAAATTGCTAACAAGTCAGCGAGTCCAAGGAAAGAAAGCTGAATGCTCATAATAATAGCTGGCAATTATATATAGTGCTTTCCTTGAGCCAGGTGTTGTGCTGAACACTTTATGAATCAATCCATTAAAATTTGATAAATGCCTACTATGTTCCAGGCACTGTATTAGACTTTAGTGATACAGAGAGAGGCAAGATTCAGTCCCTGACCTCAAGGAGCTTACAATCTACTGGAACAAGTATAACCGAAGCAAGTTATATATAGAATAGAGAGAAACTCATTAAAAGGGGGTAGGCACCAAAGTTAAGGGAAATGGGTAAGACTTCTGGTAAAAGAAGGGTTTTTAGCTGGAATTGAAAGGAAGCACAGCTGACAGGAGAGAGTGTTCCTGGCAAAGAGAATAGCTAGAGAAAATGCCCAGCATGGAGAGATGGAGTGTTTTGTTTATTGAACAGCCAGGAGGCTAATGCCTTTGGATTAAAGAGTCCTTAGGGAGAAAGGGATAAGAGGTCTGGAAAGGTAGGAGGGAGCTAGATTAGGAAGAATTTTGAGTGCTCAAAAGAGCAATTTTTATTTGTTCATGGAGGTTATAGGAAACTACTGAGAATTATTAAGTAGAGGGCATGACATAACAGACCTGAGCTTTTAGGGAAATATCTTTGGTGGTTGAATGAAGGATGGATTGCAATGTGGAGGTACTTGAGTCAGAAAACCCATCAGCATCTATTGGAATAATCTGGATATAAGGTGATGAGAGTCTGCACTAGTGGGGTGGCAGTGTCAGAGGAGAGAAGGGGCATATTAGAGACATTACAGAGGTGAAATCAAAAGACCTTGGATATGAGGAGGTAAGAGATAATGAAGAGTCTAGGATGACTCCTAGGTTATAAGCCTGAGGGACTGGGAGGATGAGGTTGTCTTCTATAGTAATATGACCCTTACAATAACCCTGAGAGGTATTTTGGTCCCCATTTTATAGTTGAGGAAACTGAAGCAAAAGGTGACTTGCCCAAAGTCACACAGTAAGTATATAAGACTGGATATGAATTCAGGTCTTTCTAACTCCAGACCCAGTACTCTCTTTATTATAACACCTAGATACCTCAATAAGTATAGTTACTATAAATAGCACTTTAAGGTTTGCAAAGTGTTTTACATATGTTATCTCATTTAATCCTCATAGCAGGGAAGTGGGTGCTATTACTATCCTTTTTTTAAAAAAATGAGTAAACTGAGGCTGAGATTAAGCTACTTTCTCAAGGTCACATAGCTAGTATCAGGACATGAGTTCACCTTCCTGACTCCAAGTCCAGTACTATATCCATTGTGCCACCTAGCTGTATGGAACTGTCAATTTGTTAAGAGGGGATAATTCAATGTTAATGTCATAAGGAATGTTTTGGGGGCAAGGCATAAAAATCCATAAGAAATTGAAAAAAATGTAAAGATGAAAATCTCCATCAGTATGAAGGGCAGGGATAAATTTATTCTGTTTTGTGTTAGTTGTGTGATACTAGCATTTTTGCTGGAGCTAAATAACTTCTATCTGTGATTTAAATATAAGGTCATTCCCTCCTTGGAAGAGAAGATGAAGGGGTTTGAGGTTTCTAGGGACAATGTTACCTTTCTAACAAAGAAATTTAAATGTGACTTCAGTGGGGGAAAAAAGGGATCTGATGTAAGGAAGGAGAGACAACCCTTTGATATGGCTTGGGAAATTGCCTTGTTTTGTCTTGGATATGAGACCTAGGAATAAATGAATACATGCATCTATGAATGAATGAAAAAAAACACTTATTAAGTGCTTATTATAGAGAGAGTACAAACTATTTCTCTAGTTTTTTTTTTTTATCAACTTAACAAGTAGCTAAGTACTCTGGAGCAAGACATCAAGAGTCACCATTATTCTTTACTTCTTCCTTTGCCTTATACTAGCAAATCTCTCAATCAATCACTTTCCCACCTCAGATACCATTTCCCCCACTGATACTGCCAGAAGGATTTTAAAGAGGTATTGCCAAAGATAATAAAGTCTCAGGAAGGAAACTAATGACCATAAGGACAGTCGTTCACTATTGTCCATTGAAGGCAAGGGATGCTGAAGGAAAAAAAATGACTTGGAAAGTATAAAAATGAGATTGGGGATGTATGAAAAAATGAGATTTAGGCTTCAAGACTTTCTAGACTTTGACTTAAAATATATGAATGACAGATTCTAACCAGGGATAGAATCAAAACTTAAAAGTCAGTAGCAAAGTCCATGATCTCAAATCTATGAATATGTATATTTATAAAGGAAATGGCAGTCCCCTCTAGAATCTCTGTGAAGAAAACCCCAAATAGGTCACTAAGAGATGAACATGACTGAAAATGACTGAAAAACAGAGAATACATATATGTATGCATGTGTGGATACATATATATGGATATATAGATATATTTATACATGCATATATAGTAAATAAGCAAGAACTCAAGGTCTTGATAAAAGGAGGCAAATTTAGCCCTATAATTATTATTGGGACTTGGTGTGATGGAATCAAAGAGAAGAATTTGGTTCTGGAAAAGTATAGATTGTGCAAAAAAACCAAATTATATTTGCAAAATATATGCAAACATATATGCAAAAATATATATGCAATATATATATGCAAAAATATATATGCAAAATATAATTGCATCATATTTTAAGAAGGTAAATTCATGTGAAGAAATCTAGGAACCAGAGAGAGGAAACATGGATAGCATTTGGGTGAAGATGAATGGAGGAAGAAAAAGAAGTGATTTTGTCATCAGAATATATGACAAACCATCTGGCTAGAAAGGAAATAAATGAGGAGTTCATGAAACTGATCAGAGACCTAGGATAGAAGCAGGATATAGTAGTGTTGGGAGACATCAATTATCCAGGCATCTGTTAGAGTCTCTCTTTCTCTCTCTCTCTCTCTCTCTCTCTCTCTCTCTCTCTCTCTCTCTCTTCTCACACACACACACACACACACACACACACACAATATAAAGCAGTTAATGACTTCTTGACTTGTCTTAATTATAATTGCATCTTTTACAAGGAAGTGAAACCAACAAGAGGAATTCCTATATTGAATCCTATACTGATTCTTATTAACAGGGAGAAACTCAATTCTGTGGTTGAAATGCTAAAAGCATCAGAGGAAAGTGTCCATTCATTCCAAGAATTTATGATAGAGAAGGAGTTAAAAGTCAACCTGTCTACATCCTCTCTAGATTAAGGGGAAGTGGAAAGTGGATTTCAAAGGGCCCAGAGGAAGGGTAGATGGGATTCCATGAATTAACATCCTCTAGGTGAAATCAGTCCAGGAAGTACAGGAAACTCCTAAGAATGAATTTTTAAATGGAAAGTAATTTAAGAGGGAAATAATTCTAATGAGGAGGGAAAACTAGAGAATACTGAATACAGAATATTGAGAAACAGAAAACACAGTTAACAACTTAGATTTTTAAGAGATGTACATAGAAGACAAAAGCAAGGGCTAGCAAAAGTGGGTGAAGATGAAAGCTTGGCATTGCCCTGTAAAAATAGCATAGTTAGTACTATGCTTCAGAATAAGCTGAGGCTGGAAAGGGAAGCTAAAGTCAAGTTTTTATCTCTAAAAATCTATACTGAGGGAGGAAGAAGGACAAAAGAATGGATAGGCATGCTCCTTGGGGTACACAGGATGATTCTGACAGCAGAAAAAAAGACAAAATTCTTTAAATCTTTTTCTTTTGTTTTCTCTACTGAGGAGAATGACCTTTGCTTAGGAAATAACAGAACAAAAGAACAAAAATGGCTTACAGGGAGTCGATACCCCACATAAGTTAGAGGAGTAAGAGAACACCTCATTACTCTTGATAAATTCAAGCCACCAGCTCAGACGAATGACATCTCAGGGATTGAAAGAACTGGCAGATATGATTGTTAAGCCATGAGAAGTAATGTTTGAAAGACTGTGCAGAATGAAGAGGCATATGCTTGACTACATGTATGGGCAATATACATGCATGAGAAGGAACATATGTAAAGAACATGCATGATCAGAACACATGCATGAAGTGGCAACAGAAACTTCAGACACTTCCAAGTCCTCAAATGAGCTGATTTCTTCCGTTAATGTTCTTGTCTTGCTCCCAGTCAACCTTCAGAAACTTTCTCTTGTTTCTTTCCTCCACCTCCAGCTTTTAGCCTGGTTGAAATCCTTGATGGTCTCTTATTTAGGAAAGAGCAACAGCTGACATACTTTTTGAGTTAATAGACTATATAGACTTCTCCCCAGCATTTTTCTTGGAAAAGATAGGAAACAACTTCAAAGCACTTTTCACACAAATAAAATCAGATCTAAACAACTGGAGAAACATTAATTGTTCAAGGAAAGGCTGAGCCAATGCAATAAAAATGACAATTCTACTTAAATTAATTTACCTATTTTGTGCCATACTAATCAAACTATCCAAAATTATTTCATTGACCTAGAGAAAAATAATAAACTTCATCTAGAAAAACAAAAGGCCAAGACTATAAAGGGAATTGATGAAAAAATATGAAGGAAAGTGGCTTAGTTGTACCAGATCTCAAACTATATTTTAAAGCAACAACCTTCAAAACGTTTTAGTACTGAGTAAAAAATAGAGTAATGAATCAAAGGAATAGATTAGGCATTTAACATGCAGAAGTAAATGACCATGGTAACCTAGTGTTTGGCAAAGTCAAAGATCCAAGCTTTTAGAAGAACTCACTATACAATAAAACTGCTAGGGAAACTGGAAAGCAGGATGGCAGAAATAGGCACAGATCAACATCATGCCATAAACACAGGTAAAGTCAAAATAGATATGATTTAGAAATAAGGGGTGATATAAACAAATTGGGGGGATGGAATAGTTTGCAAGTTCTATAGATAAAGGAAAACTTTATGAACAAATAAGACATAGAGAATATTTAAAAGATGTAATATAGATAGCTATGACTACATTAAATTAAAAAGGGTTTATACAAATAAACCAATGTAACCAACTTAAAAAAAAGAAATTATCTCTGAAAAATGCTTCCTTTCTCAAATATATAGAGAGCAGAGACAAATTTATAAGAATACAAAGCTTTTCCCAATTGACAAGTGGTCAAAGGAAAAGAAGAGGCAGTTCTCAGAGAAAGAAATTAAAACTATCTTTAGTTGTATAAAAAAAGTTCCAAAACACTAATGATTAGAGAAGTACAAATAGAAACAACTCTGAGGTACCATTTTATACCTATCAGTCTCTGACTAATATGACAAAAAAAGAAAATGATATATGTTGGAAGGGATATGGAAAAAATGGGACACTAATATATTGTTCATGAGGCTGTAAACTGATACAACCATTCTGGAAAGCAATTTAGCACCATGTACAAAGGAACATAAAAATGTTTATACCCTTTGAACCAGCAATAGTACTACCAGGTCTATATTCTAAAGAGATCAAATATAGGAGAAAAAGACCTACTTGTACCAAAATATTTATAGTAGCAACTTTTGGTGGCAAAGACCTGGAAACTGAAGGGATGTCCATCAAATGAGGAATGGCTGGACAAGATGTAGTATATAATTGTACTATTACTATTAGTATTCTATAATACTATTGTGCATAAGAAATGATGAGCAAGACAATCACCAAAAAACTTGGAAAACTTAAATGAAGTAATGCAAACTGAAGTGAGCAAAACCAGGAAAATATTGCATACAGTAGTAGCAATAATGCATAATCAACTGTGAATGGATTAACTATTATCATCAGGACAAGGATCCAAGACAACTCTAATGGTGTCATAATGAAAATGCCTATCCACTATCATGGAAGGAACAGATGGAGTCAGAATGCAGATTGGAGTCTTTCATTCTTCACTTTATTTCCTCCATGAATTTTTTTTCTAGAGTTAGGGATCTTTGTCTTCTTTTACAACACACTTAACATGGAAATATGTATTTAATGATAAGGCATTTATAATCTATAGCACATTATATGCCATCTTGAAGAGGATGGAGAGTGAGATGGAGGGGAAGAATGTAGATAAAAATGTCAGAAAATGATTATTAAAATTGTGTTGGCATATAAAAAATGAAAATGAAAAAAAAGGGAAAAAAGAAAAGATAGGAAAGACTTGCTTGTGAAACAGTAAAAACAAAAAATAAACAAAAACACTCTCCTGTTTTGTTTGTATTGAATCTTGGCTATTGAAAATTCTTCTCTATCCATAGAAAATTATCAGTAATCAATACTAAACTTCTGAGAATAAATGTTTTCTAGTTAAGTAATGCTTTTTTTTTGGCCTCCTCCTGGCCAAGGACTTGAATCCCCTTTCCAGAGACTTCTTCTGAGTGTATAATACACTCCATATTTCCCAAATGTCCATCTCTGAAGGCTAACCTATAAATTAAGCAATGGACATTTTCTTGATAACTTCCAAAAAGCTCTGGGGTTCTAAGTAACCCAATTTTCTTACTCTAAACTTCTTCCTTTCTTTGACATAGATGAATGGGGAGGAGAAAGCATAGAGACAAATACAAAACTAGTAACCGTATTAATGTTAGAATTACTATAACACCTACTTTCTTCCAGACCCTATGCTAAGCAATTGATAAATGGTATCTCATTTGATCTTCGTAATAACCCCATGTGGTAGGTACTATAGGTATCTTATCTTACATTCGAAAGAAGTAAATCAGGTAGAGGTTTAGTGACTTGTCCAAGACACAGACCTCATAAATGTATATGGACACATTTGAACTCAGATCTTTCAGACTTTTAGGACCAGCAGTATGGCACCACCTAGTCATCTCAAGAGCAGTAGTTGAGGATATCATCCTTGTAATTGGTTCATCTTCATTCCTAGCCCCTTCATATATAGATATCACCAATTAAAGTCTGACTTAAAATAATTACAAAATATATATTTTTTGAGGGAGGAACAACTAAGGGAAGGCCTTTTGAGGGAGAAACCACTTAATCTGAGCCTTGAAGTGAGTGAGGATGTCCACTGGGTTAAAGTGAGGAAGAAGAGCCTTCCAGGCATGGAGGAATATCCTTTACAAATAAGGTGAAGTGGCAAATTGAATTTATGGGGACAAGAGATTAGGTAAGTTTGACAAATGAAAGAAAGTAATATGTAAGCAACCTGGGGAGATAGGTCTCTCCTGACTTTTGAGCTTATAATGAGCAAATCCTTAAACCTTAGTTTCTTCTATATCTGTAGGCATAGTATTATCTGTATTATATACTGTATAGGGTTGATGTGAGGATTAAATAAAATAAGAGAGAACTGTGAACACCTCATCAGTTGTAGCCATCATCACTGTCATCATAATTCTCCTCATCTTATATGAAACATGGAATTCAAATGGAAATTATTTGGGGATGTCACCATCCAACAATTCTTCCTGTATATTTAATGTCCAATGAACTACTGATCAGGTACATAAAGTGTTTTTTTAAAGGTAGAATAAATTTATTTGGATGCAAGTTCTTCTGTGAACTCACTGAAAGACTTTGCAGAATTACATCAAAGGATAATAATGGAAATGGCATGTATTTCGTCCTGTTCCCCATGGTTTTGATTTCTTCCACTAAGTCGTTATATTTCAAGAGCTTTTCATGCCATGTAGCTTAGAAATGCATAACTATTCAATATGAAAAAAATCTATTTTAGATATTCTTAAATTTTTATGGGACAATATTATGTCCAATAGATTGTGAGTGACAGTTTTGTCTCTGATAATGTTCTGGTTTTACCTCAGGTTATTTATTAAAATGTCAAGGATATTTTGCCATCAAAAATTTTAATACAGGCTTCTAGGATTTACAAATAAGTGAAATGTTTTAGCTATATTCAAAAAATTCAAGTGTTATAAATCTATAACTATGTGATTAATTATAGCCTGTTAACTTATGAACTTTATGGAGCTTCTACTGAATAAATTTTGCCATATGATCTTGAATCTAGGTATTCAGGAGGAATTATATTTTTGTAACTTATAGTGGTATGTTACAGAGTTTTTATAATTTCCTTATAATTTTCAATAAATAGGGGCTCCTTAAAGAAAACTTTCCTATTTTTCAAGTGACTATGATCAATTGTATATTATTATCATTATTATCTCATTTTGATCCTTTTTGGCTCTGGTTTGGATAGAAATGATCCTGAATCAATGTACTTTCCCTAGATTATTTCCTTAAGACTTTTCATTCTGTAGACTATTGAATTGACAAGTAGATAAAATAATTACTTTTAATAGTTGAATAAAAGTGTTAAGATGTGATATTTCTTGCAAATTCATTGAATTCATGATTGGTACAGCTTCAACAGCAGACAGAATGATGGGAGATGTTCCTACATAAATGTTTACCCTTTCTTGGTCTTTTATTTTGAAAATTTTTTTTCATGGTGCTTGGATATTTTATGTATTTGACACTGAGAAATTCAATGAAAAAATGGTTGTTTTTTCATTTTTAAAAAATAGGCATAATTTAGTAGTTCAGTGGATAAATTATTGGACCTTAATTTACTATAGTAAACAGATCATTGAGAGTAGAAGTCTTGTCAGCCTTTACTATAGTAAACAGATCATTGGGAGTAGAAGTCTTGTCAGCCTTTATTATTTCTCAGTGAAGGTAGGTCAGTTTGTTCTAAAAGCAATTCTGTATGATTTAAAATAAAATTTATTTGCCATGAACTCTAAGAATGTTTGTGATTCTCTTCCTCATTTAAAAAATAAGGTTAGATTGATCATTCTCTAGCTGTCTGAGGGTGATGAGTCTTATGTATAATTGATGTTATTTTAAGGTTTTAGTTAGGATACTTTACTGATCTGTTATGGTTTATTTTATAATTCCAATATTTAAAAGACCAAAAGATGGTACTGGATTGCTATTAATTGCCTTATTCCTGATTTTCCCATGAGCTTTGATTTTAGGATGCCAGTAAGCCTTTTAACATAGCCACAGCTATCTGTTTGATAGTTTTATGTTTCATCTGTTATATCTAGAGGATATCATAGTATTTGTAAATATCAACTTAGTCCACTTGTTCCATTTGAGCTTTCCATTTAAGCTTAAAATCATCAGTCACTTCTTCTTGATGAATGTTAAGAATTTTATACTAACC
This sequence comes from Monodelphis domestica, assembly GCF_027887165.1. NCBI lineage: Eukaryota > Metazoa > Chordata > Mammalia > Didelphimorphia > Didelphidae > Monodelphis > Monodelphis domestica. The sequence goes on along the minus strand of NC_077229.1, from coordinate 135,007,799 downwards.
AAATCCAAATGATAACTTGATGACATTGGAGAGTTTCCATGAGATGAAAGCTCTTTAATGTGCTTTTACAGGGAGCCACATACTTGATGTCATCTATATATATCAAGGAATTAAGACAATGTTTAGGGATGACTTCCTTTTTGACTTGAAAGTCATTCTAAATTATATTCAGGTGTGATGAATTTGAGGCTGGAGAGAACCATAATGGGCTGAAAGTATTTCCTTGGAAGATTCTGTGTTTCATGTAAATCATTTTTGGTGATATTATATTGGAGATATATTTAAAATGGGAAAACATTTTCCATATGGGAATCAAATACAGTAACACTTGTGCTATGTTTGGTGTTATTTTATTTTTTGCAGTACATGACTAAGCCATAAAGGTGGAATTAAGTAAAAAACCATGTGATAATCAATTAAAGCAGTATAAATCTTGCACGCTTTCAAATGTCTTTTACATAATTACCAAATCAATCATGAAGCTTCTCTTTGAAACCCTGGGACTTTTTGGTACATTTTTCCCCTCCTCAGCCAATAAGCTATTTTTATTTATTTATATTCTTTATACTTTTGCAGAGGTTTTACTTGATTCCCTTGGCATAGGTATTCTCTTATTCACTGTATTGATCACATACAATCTTTCTTTTTCTTGTTTTATTCTTCATTGTTTTAACTTTATGGATAATCAGATTGCTTTGGTTGTCATCATCATCAGGATGTTTTTCTCTGAAGGATGAACACTTTTTTAATGTTATAGAAGACATTGAATCTTAGGGCCAGGAAGGATGTTAGAAATCATTTAATCTAACATCCTAATTTTACATATGAGGATATTGAGGCCAAGAGAAGGTCATTGAAAGTGAACCACTAATGAGTAACAGTCAGGACTTAAATTTTGGTCTTGTATTTGCTAGTGCAGTGCATTTTTCAGTACAGAAAAGCATTATAACATGAAAGGAATTTTAAGACTCTGGTAATGCAATTATAGCACTAAATTTAGTTTATTTGGCAATTGAATTGGCATTTGATTTGGAATTGAATAGGCAATTGAAATGAAAATATTCTCTCCTCTCCCTATTATTATAATTTTTCTTTAATGTCTCTTTTAATAGGGTGTTAGTACTATCTAAAATGTTAGATACCATAGAGACTGTCTATTTTATATTATAGTTGGGAAAACCAAGGCTCTAATAACTGTAAGTTCAACAAAGTCATAAAGGCAGTAAATAGTCAAACCAGGATTCATAGAATCACAGCCTGTGAAGTATAAGAAAAAATTTAGGAGTATAACATTAGAACTAGAAGATATTAGAGATCACATGGACCATCTACTTTATGATATGGTGAAGAAAACTGAAGGAGAGAGTTTAGATCATGATCAAGGTTACAGAGGCAGTAAACTGTTAATCCAAGGTTTTTAGAATAATGGACTATGAAATGTAAGGAAAACTTGGAATTGTAATATTAGAACTATAAAAGATGTTTGAGATCATGTGGACCATCTATCTTATATTAGAGTGGAGAAAACTGAAGGATAGAATTTAAATTATGGTCAAGATTGTAGAGGCAATAAACAACTATAATCCAGGATTCATAGAATCATAGTTCATAGTTCATAGAATCATAGAATCATGTGAGGAATGATTTAGAATCATATGTATGGAGCTGGAAGAGTTATTAGAAACCAACCTTTACATTTCTCCCTTCCCTGTCCCCATTTTATAGCTGATGAAATTGAGACTAATACATATAAAATAACTTGACCAATCAAGATAGTAATAAGAAGAGCCAGAATTTGAATCCAATTCCTTTAACTCCAAATATAGTATTCCTTTCACTTTAACCCACTTTCCCAGAATTTTAAAACCTTCCCATGATATTGATAGTGAAGGAACTGAGGGGACTACAATAACAAGTGGTTTATTGCAAGAATTAAGTAAACCACACTGGCTGCATGATGTGATAATTTGGTGCTAGGTAGTTTCCTTTCTATTCAATTATGGATCTAGTCCAAATTCTGTCTTGTGAGAAAACTTTATCAATTATGGGAATTGGGAGAACATTTTAATGCATTGTTTGAACCCAACCTTGTGTGACTAGCAACTGGACCACCTGTACCTGCAACTAAGAGATCCTTAACTAAAGACTTAAGTTATGCTGACCAGAAATGCAGTCAGATCCAAACATGGATGTTGGGTTTTCTTATGATTTTATATCTCAAAAAACCCATATGTCTTATCTGAAAACTGGTGCCATAGTGATCAATCAAGTATTGTTTCCATGTTCTTTTGATTGTATACAGACACTTGGGGGGGGGAGTGGGACTCCTCTTTTTCTGATTTCAGGGAATTGTGCCTATTAATTCTTCCTCTCCCACTTTAGAAAGTCTCTAATATTTCCTCCAATTAGAGTCAATTAACAATATCACTATTAGTTTTATTTCCTAGGGTGATGATAGAGAAAAGAAAAAAGAACCTATATGTTCTAAAATATTTACAGCAGCTCTCTTTGTGATGACAAAGGACTGGAAATTGAAGGAATGCCCATCAACTGGGAATGCCTAAACAAGTTGTGGTGTATGATTGTGATGGAATACTACCACACCATAAGAAATGAAAAGCAGGTTAATTAAAAAAATCTAGAAAGATCTACATGAAATTATGAAGAGTGAAGCAAGCAGAATCAAGAAAACATCATATACAGTATATAGCAGAAATATTGTTTGAAGAATACCTTTTGTGTGTACACCTCCAGAGAAATAATAAATAGAAACAAGCATGACATCATTTTATATATACATTATTTTGTCAAATGATACCTTCTCTAGTGTGAGGAGGGTAAGGTGGGAAAGCAATACAAACAAATAATCAAATAAATAAATTTTTTTGAAGTAATCAGTTTATCCAATGTTGTACCTCAGTCATTTCTTTTAAATTTGTTGTTGTTTACTTGTTTTTTAGTTGTGTCCAACTCTTTGTGATCACATTTGGGTTGTTAGGTAATTGGCATGTATTGCTTAATAAATCAAATCACTCAGAAGTTGAACCTTTGTTTCTTTAGTCATTCCATCTTTCACCCACCATAATGGCAGGGATTATTTAATTTTTATTGACATAGCTCTAAATTAGCAAAAACCCCTTTCACCTTTTAAGTGCTTAACAAATGTTTGTCCATTTTTTGAAATGAATGATGATCTGTGATTTAAACAAACACAGCTCCTTTCATCCTCAAATACTTTGGAGTACTTTTATAGGGTTGGCATTATACAAGGTGGTAGAGTTAGAAACCACTCATTGATGATTATAGAAATTTTTGGAATACTTCCATTGCCCTAATCCCCAAACATTTGTTAAATGATGCCTCAGATTCTACCACGATGACCCATCATCCCTCTGAGAAGGGAACATGGTCATTCAGACCCAGTTTCAATAAACTGGGACAGCCCAGTGTATTATAAGAGCACTAGGCTTAGAATCAGATGACCTGAATTTGAGTCTTGGATGAGTCACTTAACTACAATACCTTTTAGGAATCACTTTTCTTTTATAAACCTCCATTTCCTCATCTGCAAAATGAACATTTAATACCTTTTCTTTAACATTTTAAAGATTAGAAGATTATAAATTAAGAGCTGAAGGGATTTTAGAGATCTTCTAATCCCCAACCCTTCATTTTACAGTTGAGGAAATATAAGGAACTTTAACAATTACAGTAATACATGTGCTATCTACTTCATGCAACTTGGGGGGAAGATGCCTTAGGAAACTGGGTTTTGTTAGAGAGGTGCGGGCTGTTATTATTTCACTGACAGATGGCCCTGGCTATTTGTATTGTGTCAGTTGCTCTTCTAAGTACTTTGTAAGGCCAGATTTTCCAATTGGGGTTTCTTCTTCCTTTAGTTTCTCTCTGAAATTGATCTTAGAATTTATTTGCTCAAAGTCTCCAGGGCACAGACAAAGATGAGAATTCCTGGCTGTCAGGTAGAGTATACTATTTAGTTGTTCACAGTCCATTCCCTTAGTATTTGTACAGGGCACTTTACAACTTCAAAGTGCTTTTCACCCACATTAACTAATTAATTCATTACTCCTGTGAGCAAAACCTGAATTTACTGAGAGGAGAATATCATTAAGGAGAATATCTGGAGCCTCATTATTTGAAAGGGGCCTTTGAAACCGTGGCTGGCTAACTCCATCTGAGCTGTTAACTGCTTGACTGCCATAGTGTAAGTTACAGGTAGTTTAGACACAATCGGCCAATTAACTTGCAAGGTTCACTGAGCATCTACACTAGGCACTGTAAAAATATAAAGAAATATAAAATATGGTCAAAGAATATCCAATATCACCCAAGTAGTAAAACTAACACTTAAAAATAATAGAACACTCATTAAGGATTCAACTGTGAGATTGAGCTTTAAGTGGGTTAGTTGTTCAGAGACTGAGTGTGGGCTGGACCATGGAGGATGAATGAGGTTAAGATAATAGGAAGAGAGAAATGAAGGTCCTGCAGTTGGTATGAGTGAAACTGTGTATTTTGGATGGTACCCTTCAATGATTATACTTTTTCCTGTCTGTGGGAATCAGAGTCACACATGACATGCTGTATAATATTCAGAAGGGATGGCTGTGATAATTTAATGTTTCTTCTTTTCTGGATGAGGAAGATGATAGGCAACATGGGGAAATGGAAAAGCTACAAGATTGAGCCTGAAAACATAGATTTGAATCCTGGCACTTCTATTTACTGCCTTTGTGAATGGGAGCAAGTCACTAAGTCCCCCTAGAATTCTGTTTCATTATCTTTATTTATTTTATTATTTGTTTTAATAAAACCCTTACCCAGTATTGGTTCCAAGGCAGAAGAGTCGTAAGGGCTAGGCAATGGGGGTGTGGAAGAGTCAGGAAGGAAGAATTTTATGCATGCAAGACAAAATAAAGGACCTCAGCTGTCAATCATAAAAGAACATTCTAAAAAGAATGTTTCCAGGAAAGACAGTTGGAGAGTCAAGCCAAGCTGAAGGGGGAAGAAGCTCTGAACTGGACCCCTGTTAGCTTCTGTCCTAGGCTGAAGGACCCTTGGGGGGGCTTCTGGAGCTAGGCTGAGAAGAAATTAACCTTTGTTGGTGGCTTAGAGTGTGAAGAACTGATTGTATATTGGAGATTTGAGTTTGAAGGAAGAAGAAAGAAGATTAAACAGTTATCCTCCCATCTCCTTGACAGACTTGTGTCACAGTTGTGACAAGACTGACATTTCCTAAAATCCTCCTAACCCTCCTTATAGATTAGGGAAAACCTCATCCCTCTCACCTCAATTTCCATCCTTGTCTTGTTTTTCCCAATAAATCCCCTTAATTGAGAAAGGAAGAGAAAGGAGTTTTTCCTCATAAATCCCACAGTTCACCTTTGAGTTACATAGTAAGGTGGCTGACTAACAGAGGGGAGGAGAAGGGAGGCAGGAGGGAGTGGATGGAAAACTGGCAGGTGAAGGGTGGAAGGTAGGAAATATCTGAATCTATTAGCCATCAGTAGTAATCAATAGGCAACCCCAGAGTATCCCCTCTAGTAGCATCTCTCTATCTCTCAGAAGTATCTCTATCTCCATTATACCTAGACACCCACAGGTTTCTCCTAGTGTCTCTCTAGTCACTGCCAGAGTATCTCAGTTATTACAATATACAGCAGAGTATCTCATTTATTACTACTAGAAATATCTCCTAGATTATCTTTCTAATACAGGGGTTAAGTGATTTGTCCAGGGTCACACAGCTAGCAAGTGTCTGAGGCCAGATTTGAACCTAGGACCTCCTGTCTCTAGGCTTGGCTCTCACTTCACTGAGCTCCCCAGCTTCCCCCCTCATTATCTTTAAGATGAGAGTATTGGAGCAGATTATCTACAAGGGGTCTTCCTTTTTTTTAAATAGATGATCCCTGATGTATCCTAAAATCAAGCCTGGTTCTTTCAAGACATATCTATGGAGAAATGTGAAGAAGTAGCCTCAGAACCAGTATCATGTCAAATACAATGTTATCTAGTTGGTCTTTTACACCCATATCCTCATATGTCTGTGTGAGGAATTTTCTCTGTTCCTGGCATAGAGAGTGCCTTGAGTGCTCTCCTCTTGTATTGGAAATGGACATGGCTGCCTTTGTTTCTCACTTCTATCTGTGGAAGAGGTAGCCCTACTGGCTTGCTCTGGGGACCTTTGCAGATGTTTTGTGTCTGGCTATATCCAGCACCCCATATTAGTTGTTCCCCTGTTATTTTATGGTCTGGGCTAGTATCCTGCTCTGGGTCTGCTGCCTCAGGTCCTTCACTGCCAGGTGGAAGTCTGGGGTTTCCTGCAGTTTGGTGGGTCTCCTTTTCAGCAAACTTGTGGTCTTGGGCTTTGGCTGCCATGTGGGAATGTGGTGTTTCCTGTCTTCTCTGCCTTCTATATCTGTGTATAGTGGCTTGGGTTGGGCGTCTACCCATTCCACAGTTTCATTGCCTCTGGTGACGTTGAATCACTTGGGCTGCTCCAATTTCTGCCTGTTCTCGAAGAGGTTATACAGCCTGGACTAATCTCTATTCTTACCCCAGTGAGATGTGTTCCTCCAGGTTTCTTTTGTTTTGAGAAGATCTATTTACTCTCTGTGTGTTTGTGTTTTTGTATGTATGTAGCGATTGGGAAGTGGAGCATCCTTTACTCTACCATATTAGCTCCCAACATCTCAAATATATTGTTGAAATTTTCTGTAAAGATTTTTATCACACATTCTTATTGGAGATATTATACCCCTTGCCACATGGATATCAAACATTGTCACCAAAACATTGAAATTCTAGGGAAGGGACCTCTCAAATACTCCCTATTAACTGCTTCCCTGCAAGTCAGCACATTGAGGAAAAGAAGCCAAGGGATATTACCCCATAACAAGGAAATTTATTTTTGAGAAAATGGCACAGTGCAGCAGTGGCCTTCCCATATCCTGCCTCACTTAGGTTTTACTCTCATCCTGAATACTTTAGACCACCAAAAGGCATGAAATAGGCCAGTCTAATAGAATCTACTGGTTTCAGTAACAACCCTTTCTCCTGCTTCTTAAATATTCTGAATAGTTCCACCCTTCCATGCTATTTAAATAGAGGCACAAGGCAACACATTTCCTCTTAGCTAGATTCTGTCCTCTTCCTTAGAGCTGAATTATCAAGCTATTCATTTTTAAAACTTCTCTGATAACATTTCTTTTTTTTTTAAATATATTTTATTTGATCATTTCCAAGCATTATTCGTTAAAGACATAGATCATTTTCTTTTCCTCCCCCCCGCACCCCCCATAGCCGACGCGTAAGTCCACTGGGCATTAGATGTTTTCTTGATTTGAACCCATTGCTTTGTTGATAGTATTTGCATTAGAGTGTTCATTTAGAGTCTATCCTCTGTCATGTCCCCTCAACCTCTGTATTCAGGCAGTTGCTTTTTCTCGGTGTTTCCACTCCCATAGTTTATCCTTTGCTTATGAATGGTGTTTTTTTCTCCTGGGTCTCTGCAAGTTGTTCAGGGACATTACACCACCACTAATGGAGAAGTCCATTACGTTCGATGATACCACAGTGTGTTTGTCTCTGTGTACAATGTTCTCCTGGTTCTGCTCCTCTCGCTCTGCATCACTTCCTGGAGGTTGTTCCAGTCTCCATGGAACTTCTCCACTTTATTCTGATAACATTTCTAACACAGGTTGCTGATGTGATTTTTTTCTAAGGTCACACAACTAGTTAGTGACAGAACCAGGTCTAGAACACTGATCTCTGATTCCCAGTCTATGTGTCTTTCTGCTACTGCGCATTGTTCAAGATCACGGGGCAGAGTGGAAGGAAAAAGAACCTTTTTGGTCATCATCATCATCATCATTATCATCATCATCACCATCACTATTTTCCTAGCTCTTTGAGTGCAAAGCATATTGCAAACATTATTTAATTTTATTCATAATTATCAGCTAATTTGATCTAGAGGGCAGAAATGCAGAAGCTCTCAGACTGGCAAGAACATTTGTTGTATCCAACTTGATGACCTCATGCATATGAACAAATTAAAAAAGAAAGACATGTCATGCTAATAATAATCCCTCACAATTAGATAATGTATTTCAAAGTCTTTTTATGTATATTTCTTAATGGGTAACAAGACTGTGTAGTAGATTAGGTTAGTGTTATTCCATTTTTAGGATGAGGAAGCTGAGAAATGAAGAATTTTGTTCACTTTCCTAAACTCATGCAGCTAATTTAGAACAAAGCTAAGTTGAGATTCTAGCACTCTTGATTCCCAGCTCTGAGATTTATCCACTAAGCCTTTGTTGGTGAACCAATGGCACGTGTGCCAGAGTGAATTGGAGGCTCTCCATGCATGCCTGAGGACAATTCTTACATCACCCACCCCTCTGTCCAAGAGCCCAAAGGGAGAGCTCCATCCCTCCCTTACTTGGGTTAAAGCAGGGGGCTCACATGCAGGTATGAGGGTTGTAGTTTGGGCACTCATTTTATTAAGCATCTATTATGTACTATGTACTATGTACTATGCTAAGTTTCTAAGGCAGTGTTTAACTATCAAAAGTAAAGTGCAATGAAGCCTAGAGAGATGCAGAATTCTTGGCTTAGTAAGAGGTAAGATGAAATTCAGTCATACACTCATAATGGCAACCCAGAGCACTTCTATGATTCCCTGAAGGCTTATTTTATCTTATGCTTTCTTAACTTCTCTAGCTATTATAATTCTTTAAAATTTAAGACATTTAAGTGTCCTATATTATGCTAGTTCTTTTCTTTCCCTATCACTGGCTTTCTAAGCTTTGAACTTCCTTTTTGGCCCTGACTGTCCTCTTTCCCTGATTTAAGTTATGTTAAGATTGTTAGTTGATTCCTACCCTATGTTAGTATGTTAGTGCTCTAAAATTTACATTATGTGCATGCATGTTTACTGTACAATCATTACATATGATACATACACATATACACATTACATATGTACATGAGTTCTGTTTTGGAGTCAATCAGAGAGAAAAGGTGTTTTTTTTTCTTTTCTACCTGTTTGAATCTTGCAAGATCTTTATTTACAACTATAGACATTTCTTATAATCCTGGGTCTTGCTTATCTACAAGACTGCTAAATCAGTGTGTTTCATGGTTATGTCCTACATATGTTATGTGGCATGTATATCCTTACTCCCTGTAGATGGATCCTCTTCTCATGTTGACTGATGTTTCTATCTTCTTTTTATTCTGGGTTTATGTGCATGTTGCATACATGTTCTTAACATGAAGTTAATGTATACAGTGCTTCATCTTATGTGACATGTTCTTTGAAGTTCTTTTCCCTACATAGTTCATAGGTTACAGTTCTTTTCTGTGTTCCTTTTGTCCATTTAAAGTCTATGATGTCCTGGAAGGATTTTTCTCTCTCAGGTCCAGCTGTCTTCATCTGTGCAGGAAACATATTTCACTGTTGTCTCACCTTGATTGTAACCTTCTCTCTCCTTGCACTGGAACATGCATGCATGTAAGATTTGTTGCTATTGTATGAGTGTGTGTACGAATGGTTGGTATTTATTGAGAGCAATTAGGAGTGGTTAAGATTGTGTGAATGTAAGACTTTTGTGTGTAGAGTTTTTCTTGTTTGTTTTAGGAATTTTTAATGTATCTAATGTTTTCCTTTTCCTAGGAATTTTATGAGAATGAGGGACAGAGAGTTAGATAGATACAGAGGGAGATTAATGGATTTTTCTGCTTCTTGGATTATAATCAGTCTTTCTTCCATCATCATTCATATTTCAGCATCACTTTGTTCAGAGCTGTACATAGCTTGTGTTTTCTTACTCCTGTCAATTTCTCTCTGGGTCTGTACCTCTTGTGTATGGTCTGGGGCATTTTCTGATCCAATTTCCTCTGGATCAGTTGGGACAATGTAGCATTTGGCATGTGAAGCATGATACCTCAGTTCTTTCCCTATGATTTTGATTGAAATAGGTGTTGTGAATGCAACTTGGAATGGTCCATTTCATTTTGGATCTGTTACTGTGCATCTTGTAAAGTTTTTCACATACACCATGCCCTCAGGGTTGATGTTGTGTAGTGCAAAGCTCAATGGTACCCTTTTCACCATTAAGTCGAAATTGCGTAGTTCTTTCAGCGTGTCCTGTGTATTTGTCAGGTAAGTGTGTAACTGGCATTCTCCTCCCAGCATGGAAATGTAAGATGGCTTTGCGGTCCTTCCATGCCAGAGAGGCTGTCCAAACAGTAATTCATCTGAATATATGTGCAAATCTCCCCTGGGCTTTGTCCTTAGGTGGAATAGTGTAAGTGGGAGAACTTCTGTCCACTTGAGGTGTGTTTGTGCACATAGTTTTCTCACTGCAGTTTTAAGTTCTCTATTCATTCTTTCCACCTGTCCCAAACTGCCCAGATGGTAAATTGCATGTAGATTTCCCTTTATTCCCAGATTTTGATAGACTTCTTGTAAGATTTTAGATGTAAAGTGAGTCACTCTATCAGAATCTATGCTGTCTGGAATGCCATATCTGGGGATGATCTCTTTCAGGAGTGTCCTGACTACAAAGGTTGTGTTATTCTTCTTGACTGGATATGTTTCTATCCATCAGGTTAATCTATCCACAATCACTAGGGCATATTTATATTCTTTGTCACTAGGCATGTTGATGTAATCTATCTGCAAGCATTCAAAGGGTGTGAAGACTAAAGGTCTACCCCCTAATGCTTTGCTTTTAAAATGACCATGGTTGTATTGTCTGCAAAGATCAAATGCTTGGCATACTCTTATTGCATATAGAGATATCCCAGGGGCTGCCCAAAATCTTTTAATTTCATCTAACACTGCTAGCATGCCATAATGTTCTTTGGAGTGTATGACATTGCAGAGATGGTAGTACAGAATTTTGGGCAAAATGGGTTTCCCTCCTGCTATCCAGGTCCCATTCACTAGTTTTGCTCCCATTTGTTGTTTCCATGACTGAACCTCTCCTTCACTGTAAGCTTGTATCATATCTTGCTTTTCCATTAGAGAGAAGTTCAGGTTTGAATGGGACCAAATCTTGCTGCAAATTTTGCTGTTATGTCAGCCTTGTTAGTCCCTTGGGATATCTTATCTTCGCCAAAGGAATGAGCCTTGCAGTGTATTACAGCAACTTTTTTGTCAACAGAACTGCATCTAAGAGTTGTGATATGTTTCTCATAAGCTATGTGTTTCCCAGCCAATGTAATGAACCCTCTATTCTTCCATATATCCCCTGTCCCATGCAAAACTGAGAAAGCATAATTCAAGTCACAATAAGTGTTGATTCTTTTGTCTTTCCCTGAGATGAGAGCAATGGTAAGAGCTTTTAGTTCTGCTCCCTGAGCACTGACATGGCTAGGCAGAGAGTCATGCCAGAGTATGTCAGTTTGGGTAACTATAGATGCACTGGTGACTCTTTTATTTTGGTGTATGTAAGAAGATCCATCAGAAAACATTTCCAGGTCAGGATTGATGATTGGAGTATCTTTTAAATCCTGTATAGACTTGTGCACCAGATCTATTGTTTGTGCACAGTCATGCAGTGACTCGCCTGTGAGTGGCAATTCAGGGATAAGAGTTCCTGGATATAATGGTGCACATCAATGTAGGGACAGGTTTTCATTGCCTATCAAGATGATTTCATACTGGGATAATCTGGCATATGTAAATACCTGCATGTTACTCTGTTTTAGTATTTTTTTCTATTTGGTGAGCAGAGTACACATGCAATCTGCATCCCAGAACTAGGTCGTTGGCTTTTTTTTTTTTACCATTAGAGTGGCTGCTGCTATACATCTCAGGCAATAAATCATTCCTTGATCTATAGGGTCCAGTATGATACTGTAATATGAAATTGGTCTCATTTGTAGTCTAAAGGTCTGGGTTAGGACTCCAGAAGCTATCCCCTTTGCTTCATGGACAAATAAATGGAATTCCTTGCTGTGATCTGGAATTCCCAATGCTGGAGCTGTCAAAAATCACTTGCTTTAGTTGTGAGAGAGGATTCAAGTATTCTTTTGTGAGTTTTAGGGGTTCTTCCACTTCATTCTTGGTTATATCAGTCAGACACTTGGAGATGTTAGAATACCCAATCATCCGCTGCCTTGAAAATTCACAAAGCTGGACCTTCAGCTGTTTCTTTGTTCTCGGCACTCCTGGCTTCTGAATGTCTGCTATTCTTTTGGTGGAAATCTTTCTAGTGCCCTTCTCTAAGATGAAGCCAAGGTATTCTACTCTAGGTAAGACCCACTGCAATTTTTCCTTGAAACTTTATACCCTCTCTTGTACAGTTCTATTAGCAATGTTTTTGAACCCTGCAGGCATGTTCTAGCAGATGGGGATGCAAGCTGTAAGTCATCCACAGAGTGCACTATTTTGCTGTGTTTGAATTTTATTGATTCTAGATCTCTTTTCAATAACTGGCAAAATATTGATGAACTTTCAGCACAGCCTTGAACCAATTGGGTCCAGCATTACTCACTATATCCCCATTGGAATGCAAAGATGTTTTGACTCTCAGGTTTGTAATGGGACCTTAAAATATGCATTGGCAAGGTCCATGATGGTATACCAGCTAACTGATCTAGGGATCTCTGATATGATGGCACTTGGGGATGGAGTGATTGTGTGAGTCCTTTTTATAAAAATATTGATCACCCTCAGATCTTGCATGAATCTCCAACTGGGTCTTCCATCAGGTATTATTTTGTTCTTTTTGATTGCTAGAATTGGGCTGTTGTATTCTGAGATTGTATGTCTTAATATGCCTTTCTCCAGTAAACTATGATTGGAGCAATGCCCTCTGTGGCTTCTTTACTCAGTTTATATTGAGGGATTTTGGTGGGGGTGTTCCTTCTTTCACCTCAATCTTCACTGGTGTAGCTGATTTAATTCTTCCTACATCATTTGAATGTCTAGCCCATATGCCTCATGGAATGTCTTTGGGGATTTCAAACATTGGTGTGTCTATGTGCCGCTGATCAGACGTTTCATCTAATTTCTCCAAGAATAGAAGTGGATGGTGTTTCAATGATTGCATGGGTACATGCAAATAGATTTTCCCTGATTGCTCACACTGAATAGTTGCCCCAATTTTGCATAAAACATCCCTCCCCAAAAGATTATCAGGGCATCCAGGTATTAATAGGAAGATATGATCAATTGATAAAGGACCTAGTTTTGCCATCTTTGGTTCAAGTTTTGAAACCCTTTGTATTTCCCTGGTATTTCCCTCTATATAGAAGCTTGCTCTTGCACTTCCGTGTTTGGGTTTATGGATTTTTGTGTGTTAGAATATGCAACTTTGAACTTTTCTTGGGTTTTCTCTTGCTTCTTTACTTGTTTTCTTCTCTTTGGGGTTTGGAGAATCAGTGCAAGGTTTCTTTTTAGTTAGTGTTCTTTTGTGATGCTGGATTTGACTGAAGGATTTGGAATTTCTGTGCTTTTTATTTCTAATCCATATTTGTGTATCAGGAAATTTTCTAGGTATTTCTTGATTTGCACCTTATACTTCCCATTGCTTTTTTCTGTGCCCCTGTATGATTCAAATATCTTGTTCTTCATGTCTACTTTTTTTTTTTGTAACTCCCTCTCCATCTTTTCTATTTTCTTCTGTTTTAAGGTCTTGTTTTCTCTGTCTCCCTCTCCAGACTCTATATCTCCCACCAACAATTCTTTTATTGTCCTCCCTGGAATAATAGCCCCTGTTTTCCACCCTTGCACTCTTTTTGCATTAATAAATGTGGCTCCCCTCTGGCTTCATGCAGAATATTGGGAATTCCCTTTAGATACTGTAGCCGAATATTTGGGCTTAGTCCCCTCACTAATCAGTCTCTGCATTGTTTTTAGATCTGGTACATTTTGGTTTTTTAATTCTCAGTGATCATGGTACTTGTTTGCCTAGATTATAATATACTTGCTCTCTATTATTATTTCTGGTTTGGTTGTAGCAGTTGTTATATTGCGGTCTCTTGTTATTTTGTTCATGTTGGAATTTCATTGGACAAAATTTGACTATGTGTCCAATCCTGTGGGATAGGAAGCATTTCCTAGTGGCCTGTTGCCCTCTTTGTTGATGTTGGGGGTCTTTGTTGTGAGAAAATCATAATGGTTGCTAAATTCTTGACCTTCTCTATTTCTTTTTGTCTCAGTTTTTCTTTTGTTTCTTCTAGTTTTTGCTTTAAATCTTCCTTCTCTTTCTGCTGTTCTGTGTGTGTGTCATGCAGATATGTGGCTGAGACCTGTAATTCCTGTAGTGATAGTGACTCAAATTGTGGTCAGAAGGGTTGGTAGAAGTTTCTAAGAGTAGCAATACATCCTTTTAGGAATTGCCTCTTAACATAGGGAATGACTTCCACACTTTCCTATAGGAACCCTACAATTGCCTCTGCATTCTCCATCAACCTGTTGAGGTAGACTGAAGGATGATCTTTTTGTTCTTGTCTAATCCTTTCAAATTTTCCCCTTGCATTCAGGTAAATGCAGAAGGATTTTATCACTTTTCTTACATAAGTGAGGTTCTGTGGCCAGGAAAATTCCACATCCACAAGAAATTCCTGCCAGCTGGTCAAATCTTGTCCTCTCTCATCTTTTTTTAGGATTTGGGCCTGTCTCTGGGGGCTAAAAAGTTCACTAAGCAAAATTTCTACATCCTTGAAGCTTGGATAAAGTTTGAATACCATTTCAATTCACACAAACACTTGTAAGGTTCTGTGCAAAACCTGGGAATTCTTTTTTTCAGGATTTCTAAGTCTTGGGCTGTGAAAGATTTATGCACCTTCATATGTAAAACTGAATCTTGTGTGAACTTAGCAAAGTCTTTAAGAGGCATGATTTTTTGTGCCTCTGTAGCTCCTTCAGTTTGTATTGCTTCTGTGGTTGTCTGCTTGTCCACCATTATCTATTCAGTGCAAATTGCTACAGTCAGAGCTGTTGTTGTTACTGTCTCATTGTCCTTTTTCTTGTCTTTGTCATTGTTACTGTCAGTCTGTGTCATAGGAACTTTCCCCATTCCCAGTTTCTCCATCTTTTCCATAAAGTCCTGGTACATATCTGTAATGGCAGCCATCTATGAGAACACTTTGTCAAGTCTATTATCCAAGTTATTGATATCACCCATGCCCAAGATTATTTTAAGTCATTTTCTAATTGTTGTATAAAATTGCCAAATCATCATGACAGATCCATATACTGCTGGAAAAGTTGGTTACAGATTTGATATCTAGTTTAATTTTATTCCAATACTTTATGATGTTCATGGCTGCCTCTATGAAATTACTAAACGTGGTTGTAATTGTTCCAAAGATGGAGTAGTACCAGTGAGCCAACAGTACTAACACCAGCGTACTCACAATTGCTTTTTGATATATTTTGTTCCTTTTAATGTCTAACCCTTGTTCAGATATTTGTTCAAAGCTCCTCCAAAGGAAAATAAGATGTCAGTTTGAATCTCTGTATGTGTGTGTTCAGGGTTCTGTGCCCAAGATGGCTGCCCCTACCCCTAGTCTCTTTTAACTGCCAGGTGTAGCTGTTGATAATGGAATCTTGTTTTTTGTCCAGCTAGCTGGGGTGCCAATCTGTAATATATGACCAGAAGGAGGTCACACACTCACACCCTGAGCAACTGGAGAGAGAGAGTGAGAGAACTGAAGAAATGGAGAGAGGAAAGAGATTGATTCTCTCCTCTCTTCCTCTTGGGGAAGATTTATCTTCCTGAGGAACAAACTATTTCTCCTCAGAGACTGGGTTTGGGAGGTGGATGTTAAGGACTGGAGGAAAAAGTCTTAGAGAAATGACCCCCTGCTTCCCTTCTTGATCTTAGCTGTTGCTAAGAGGCAAGTAAATTCCCTGCCTCTGGATCCTCCCAATATCCTAAATGCCACCTTTCCCTTTGATACCTAGTTCACTCCTTAGCCCTGGTCTTGAACTAATCTCCCTTTTGGGGAACAGTATGATTCCCTCCAAATCAGTCTCCTTCTGTGATATCAGAAAGCAGGAAGATCAGATCTAAAGGGTAACACTATTCTTAAGGACACACAGGAAAGAGAGGATGAGGGTGTTTGGTTGAGGAAAGTGGGAGATAAGAATCCCTACAGATTAGCAAACTGACCTCCCTCCCAAATCCTGAGGGGTTCAGGCTGTCTGCCTGACCCTCCTTTGGTCAGTTATTGGGTTTGTCCTTCCTCCTAATCTAATCTGGCTATGAGTTGAAGTTCAGGACAATTTGGGGAAAGAGAAATCTTCTCAGTAGACAACTTTCTATAAAGTCCCAATTGTTTTTTGTCTTCAGTTGTAACCAAAGAGAGTTAGGGATTCCCTGGAAGGTAGTTAATGTCCAGACAAATCCTCCATCTCAGAGGTCCTCCTCTCAGACCCTCCACTTCAGGAGAGAGCTGATCAAAAGTGAACTGACAGTTTTGAATCCTCTCAGCTCCTCTGTTCCTTCCTGAAATCTTGAGTCTTCCTTGCCCTTCCCCCACTTGGGGTGTTCATCTGCCTTGTTGGATCTTATTTTTTTTCTTCTTTTGCAACTTCTCTCTTACATTATTAAAACTATATGAGCTGATGAAGTAACCAAGAAAGATAATGTAAAAATAGATGAGAAGAGGGCTCAGAACAGAGCTTTTAGGTATGTATACATTTAGGTAGTTTGCTGCAGCTGATGATACAGAAAGAGAGCCTAGGAAGAAATAGTCAATTTGATGGGAGGAGAATTAAAAGAAAGCAGTGTCACCAAAACCTAAAGAGGAAAGAGCATCAAAGAGAAGAAGATGGTCTAATGTGGAAGGCTGGAAAGAGGTTAAGAAGGATGTGTATGAAGAAAAGAGCATGTGATTTGTTAATGAAAAGATTACTGATATCTCTGGGAAGGGTAGTTTAAGGTGGCCAGAAACCAGGCTAGAAGATGTTTGGAAGAGATTGTGAGGAGAGGAAACAAAGGCAATGAACAGAGACAACATTTTCAAGAAGTTTGGCTAAGAAATGGAGGAACACAGTAGCTTTCAGGAATGATAGTATCTAGTGAAGGTTTTTTAAGAATGATGAAGAAGAGGTGGGTGTGGAGAAAGAGACTGAGACAGAGACAGAGACAGACAGACAGACAGAGAGAGGAAAGTGTGATAATCAGATAGAGAAGATGGAGAGGACTTAAATGGGATAATACCCATGTTGGTGTTTATCCTATAAGGAAACCCAGAAAAGAAACAAAAAGGAAATTGTAAGTAAAGCAAAGTATGACTCACAAGGTAGGACTCTGTGGGGAGCATTGATATTAATTTTCACAGCAATGCTCTTCTGAGGTCTTGTCATAGTGAGGAGGTGATCTAGGGAGGGGATGCTTGGTTCTGTCAAGCTGGAAAGGTTTCAAGTACAAGCCTGGAGAGGGACTTTGAATCTGAACTCTGTGGAGGAGATTCATGAAGTTTAGAGGAAACTCATCAGCATTTTGATATGTTTAACATGTGCTCTGAGAATGTGAATCAGTCCTTTTCTTCCTTTTTGGTGAGGAAAGAAAGTATTAATCTTTCTCTAACTCCCTTAGGGTTATGGGTCCTATATTTTGTTAGTATTGCATGAGTTTTGTTAGGCTACTTTCCAATCTTGTTATGGTTCCTTGGACAGTTTCAAGAGAAGACCATGAATAATAAGCTAAATGTTAGCATCACAAAAGGTGATAATCCTCTAGAACATACTTCTTAGATGAGGGCAAATCAGAAATGCAACCTGAAGTCATTGGGAAGATAAATGATCTGCAGCAAGAGAGCCAGAAAAAACAACAATAGTGGAGGCAGAGTAGACATGATAATGATGATGGTGATGACCATGGTGGTGATGGAGGTAATGATATATTTACTAGCAGAATTTCCCTAAGCTAATTCCCACCTGAGCTCTCTGAATTGAAGTCAATGGTGCATTCTCTAATTTCAGGTTCACTCAGTCAATCAAGAAGTCTAATAATGACATGGCTGGGCCTATGATGCTTGCATAATAATGATGAAGATAGTGATGATAATGATAATAGTCTTTTCCTGTTCAAATGTAAAATCTTTGAAGGTAGGAGCCATCTTTCTTGCTATATTTGTATCCCCAGCACTTAGCAGAATTCCTGACACATAGTAAACTCTTCATATATGCTTTTTGAATAAACTTGACTTGACAAGTTACATAGTGCTTTAAGATTTGGAAAGGGTTTTTCATACAGGAACTCACTTAAACTTTACAAGTTGCCTGCAGGGTAAGGCTCTATAGTTATATCTCTATGACCTTAAAAGATAAGGCAACTGAAGCACAGAGAACATATTTTTTTTGTCCAGGACCAAGTAGCAAGTAGACATCTGAAGTGTAAGTTTTTTTGATTGTGTCCTCTGCTCTATAAGAATAGTAAATTGCTAGTAGTTATGTGCAGCTAGATGGCTCAGTGGATAGATCCAGGCTTGGAGTTAGGAAGACATCTTCTGAGTTCAAAGCTGAACTTACGCACTTACTAGCTGTGTGACCTTGGGCAGTAACTTAACCCTGTATTCCTCCATTTCTTCATCTGTAAAATGAACTGGAGAAGGAAAGAGCACACCAATCCATTTCATTTGCCAAGAAAACTCCAAATAGGGTCACAAAGAGTCAGACATAACTGAAACCACTGAACAACAAAGTACTTTATGCAAAGCACTTTACATAGGCCATCCCATTTGCTCCTCACTTTCTTGGAAGGTAGATGCTACTATTCTCCCCATTTTGAAGATGTCAAAAATGAAGCAGGCAGAGGTTAAGTGACTTGTCTAGAGTCACCTAGTTAAGAAATATCTGAGACAATTTAAACTGAGGTCCTCTGAGTTCAGCTCCAGCATTCTATCTATACACTGCATTCCCTAGTCACCTATCATCTTTGTCTTGTTGCTGTTTAGAACCATATTACTAAGGATTAGTTCACTAACTCACGTCTCTTTTTCCATCATGGGACAATTTTGGAAATGAAAATGTCTAAAAAGGATAGCATCATCATTCTTTTTAATATTAGGTAATTCATATAATTCAGCCCCAAAGTAACCCTCTTTATCATTTTCCTTTCTCTAGGTTTTCTGAATTTTCCAAGACAAAGCAGAATTAACAACTATTCTATGAAGTAGTTGGAGAAGTTGGGGTGAAGGATGAGGGGGAAGACATAGCCAGTGTGTCACTGTGAAATAAAATATGGTGCCAAGTTTGAGACTGATGCTAATGACATCTCACATCATGTTGCATCTTAAAGTTAATAAAATGACTTCCTTAGGAACCTGTGAATATATGATTATACCTATTTCTTAGATTAAGACATTGAGACTGAAATGACTTGCCCAGACTCCTACATCTACTAAGTGTCAGAACTATTGAGCCTGATGCAGTTTTTTGACCCCAAGATCTGATCATGCAAATCATCTTTTTGTTAGTTAGTTGCCCAGACTATTTTGTTTTCTCTGCCCTCCCTACTTCAGTCTGTGTACCTTGTTAAGTATTTTAGGCCATGTATTATGTCCCCGATACCTTCTTGTGATTGCGGTACCCTTTTGTGCATTTTAGGTCTTTGCCATGAGCTCAGGACAGGGACATCTGCATGCATCTGTGATCCTTTTCCCCTGGACCTTTCTCATCATAGACCTCTCACCGGGGTGAGGTAAGACAAGGACAAAAAGCCCTCTAATTAGGCTGAGCTACAATGAATTCTCTAAGCCCAGCAACTGTTTGTAGCAGCTGGAAATCACACAGCTGTCTATGTCTCAATATCACCATCACACCTAACTGTGTTAAAAAAACAACTTGTTTCCTTCATTAAGGCCTAGAGAACTAGGACTGAGAGTTTGTTTTTCATCTGGCACTATTGGCAAAACAAAACTACATGTCAGGAATTACAAAAACAAGCATATAGCATAGAGAAGAAGTTTGTTGCTGCATAAATTCAAAGTACAGCAAAGCCCCATTTATCTAGTTATGAAGAGGATGAGGCGTTCCATATAAAAACATTTTGCTTCCCCAATAAGTAAATAAACTCAAGATATTTTTAGGTTCAGTAGAGTGTTGGGGACAGAAACCAGATTGTCAGAGGCTGAGAAACTTCATATAAATCACATTAGAGAGGGGAAACTAGGCTCTCACATGAAGAATTAATGAGCTGGAGTTCTGTATTCTCATTTTAATCATTATTAATGAAACTCTCTCTCTGAAATATACCTCATATTTCCTTCTAATAGAATAAAATATTGGACATAAGGTAAATTTTCCTTGAGGATTCAGGGTCATCATTTAAACCATTAATCATTATTTTCTAGAATAATGCAGTGATTGAGTTTGTACCCCAAAGAGATAATAAGGAAAAAGACTAGTACATGAATATTCATAGCTGTAATGGCAAAAAAAAAATTGGAAAATGCGGGGATGCCCTCCAATTGGGGAATGGCCGAACAAATTGTGGTATATGTTGGTGATGGAATACTATTATGCTCAAAGGAATAGTAAAGTGGAGGAATTCCATGGAGACTGGAACAACCTCCAGGAAGTGATGCAGAGTGAAAGGAGCAGAACCAGGAAAACATTGTACACAGAGACTGATACACTGTGTTACAATCGAACGGACTGAAATTCTCTACTAGCAGCAATGCAATGATCCACAACAATATGGAGGGACTTATAAGAAAGAACACTATTCACATTAAGAGGAAGAACTGTGGGAAAAGGAACACAGAAGAAAAACAACTGCTTGATCACATGGGTCGATGGGGATATGATTGGGGATGTAGACTCTAAAAGATCATCCTAGTGAAAATATTAATAATATGGAAATAGGTCTTGATCAATGACACATGCTAAACCCAGTGGAATTGCATATCAGATATGGGAGGGGAGGTAAAGAACATGAGTCTTGTAACCATGGAAAAATATTCTAAATCATCTAATTAAATGAAATAAAAAAAAGAATAATACAGTGATGCCTTATGGGTTTATTAAGGCACTTAACAAACCAACATCAAGTATAAAGCACCCACTGGGTGCCCAGAAATGAGGGAAATGACTGTTCCCAAAGAGAAAAATGAAATCATGCTCTCCAGGAGCTTTCATTTTATGGGAGGAAGGATAGGATCTGGTACATACCCTGGTGAGTTCACATAAGGTATATTCATTAGAAACACAGAAGTGACTTTTGCTAGGTGACAATAACTAGGGGTATCAAGGATAAGGCCAGTGTAGGATGTAAGTCCACCAATAGGCAGTTATTAAGCACCTATTCTATACCAGGCACTGGGCTAAGCATTTGGAACACAAAGTAAGATAAAAGATAGTCTTTGCCCTCCAAGAACTCAAAACCAAGTGGGGGAAACAGCATGAAATAATCATGTACAAAAAGAAGCTAACTACAGGAAAAATAGGAAATAATCAACAGCAGGAGTCACCAGAACTAAGAGGAATTAGAAAAGGTTTCCTTAAGATGGTAGATGGGCTGAGTCCTGAGGAACTAGGTTTTGGAAAAGGCAGAGATGAGGACAAGAATGCCAGGCATGGGGGTTAGCTTGTGCAAAACCATAAAACTAGAGATACAATGTCATCTGTGATAGAATGTCACATATGTATGGTTATATTATGGATATGTATGTATATATATCTATCAGCATACACACTTATACATACAGTTAGATGCAGCTTGCTTTTTAATGAAGTTACATAATAAATTCAATTTGTTTTTCTCAAAGCTGTTCCACTTTTCTCTGATTTCTTCTGGTCTCTCTTCTGTTCATTTTAGAAAAAAAAAAAAGATGTCTCAGGGGAAGCTAAATGGTTCAGTGGGTAGAACACCATGCCTGGAGATGGGACATCCTGGGTTCAAATCTAGACTCAGACAATTCCTTGATATGCGACCCTGAGCAAGTTGTTTAACTCCAGTTTTCTAGCTCTTAACTCTCCTTTGCCTTGGACCTAATACTTAGTATTGATTCTAAGAAAGAAAGTAATGCTTTAAAATAAAAGATCCATCAATAATCACTTTTTCCCTTTTCTTTATCTTCATTTAAAGTTTTGCTAACCTACATTTATCCTTCTCTGAATCCACTGGAAAAATAAAAACAAATAGAAGCAATTATTTTCTTTTATATAAGCAATATCAATATTCAAGTTAACAAACTCAGGCTGACTATGTAAAAACTATAGGTATTCTTTTCCCTTTGAGTTCAGTATTTCTCTCTCAGGAGGTGGCTAAAGTGCCTCACCATCAGTCCTCTTGAAGTCTTTGAAAGATTCTTCAGGTTTTTCAAATTTGCTTTTCTTTATAATGTTTTCTTTACTGTGCAACTCATTCTCCTAGTCTTTTTCACTTCATTTTACATTAATTTCATATAGGTCTTCTCAGGTTTTTCTTAAACTGACCTTTGTGGAATAATGATATTTCATCACATTCACATACTATAATTTGTTTTAGTCATTCCTCAATTGATGATTGCTTTTCCCTCCCTTAGTTTCCAGTTCTTTGGCATCACAAAAAAGCTATTGTACATATAGATACTTTTCCTCTCTTTGATCTCTTTGGGGGTATATGTTGACTTCATAATATTATTTATGGGTCAAAGGTTATGCATAGTTTAATGAATTTCTCAATATATTTCCAAATTTCTTTCCGGAATGGCTGGGTCATTCACCAACACTGAAATAGCATTTCTAATTAATTCCATCAGCATTGCATTAGTGTGTCTGTTTTCCTTAAGCCTTGCCAACAACTACTTTTTTTTTTGGTTTTTGGTCATCTTTGCCAATCTAATGAGCACGAGGTAGAACCTCAGTGTTGCTTTGATGTAATGGTCCATACAGAGAACAACAGTCCAGGCCAATTCATCGGTACCATGGAATCCTTGAGGAATTAAGGTGATGTTGATAAATGTGTAACCAACCTGATAAGGTTGGCTGGAACCAGATTATAAAGAGCTTTAAATGCAAGAGGAACTTGGATTTAATTATTAAATCAAAAGAGAACTACTAAAACTTCTTAAGCCAGGAAATAACAGAATGATTTCTAAACAAAATAAATAATAGCTCATTTTTCCTGCTAGCCTTCCCTGCTAGGCAGGTAAATAGCTATTATTTTTTTTTCTATTTTAAAGATGAAGAAATTATGACATAGAAGAATTAAGTAGTTCCAACAGGTTACATAGGTAGAAAATGATATGATTCTAGCTCAAGTCTTCTCATTATGAAACCAGTTTTCCCACCACTTAGCACTATCTAACTGAATAATGTCCATGACTTTGTATACCTTGTGATCTCTATTTTTCTGCTCTCAGGCTTTTTTGATGACTTCCATGTTTTTGCCCTCAAACAGGATAGTTGAATTTGCTGTATAAATCATCCTGGAACAAGGGCAGTTCTGAAGGGTAAAGACTGGGTTTTTTTTTTGCCTTTCTTTTTATTCCAAATGCTTAGGAAGTGCCTGGCACATAGTAGGTGTTTGATAAATAATTGTTGACTTGACATGTTTTTGGTGGAAACTCTCAAACTGATGAGATCAAAGATCCCTTTGAGTATTTGAAAATATTTATTTTGTATTTATTTTGTATCTACTTATAGTCATATATGCTGTCTTCCCATTAGAATGTGAGATCTGTGAGAATAGCAATTGTCTTATTCTTTGTATTTGGATCCCCAGAATGTAGTGTTTGGACCAAGGACAGTGTTTGGAACATAGGAGGTAATAAATAAATGTTTATTGATTGATTGATTTCAGGATACATTGCTGGGTCTAAAGGTGATCCACAAAAGAATTAGATGACTCTGTCAACATTAAAATCAAAAGTCAATTTATTTATATGTTCAAGGGAAAATCCTGTGCCTTCACTAGAGGCACAAAAAAGTGCCACTGAAAGGGAAGGAGGAGCAACATCAGTAATGTACCAGGACAGTATTCATCCCCTTTCCCCCTCAAACTTGAGTTGGCACAGATCCCTCCAAACTAAGGCAGTCTGCAAAATCCATCTCCTGGATTTGAGATTGGACATCTCCAAAACAGATCTGGAAATGGAAAAAAAAATACAGTCATTTGGGTAACATCTTCAATCCCAGGGGACCTCATGGATTATGGTCTCCAGGTTATGTCAGGAGGAAGGAGACCATGATAGCTTCACAAAATGCTGTTCCCAGGATATGTATGATCCATGCCCATCCCGAGGCATGCCAAGAGGAGTCCTGGATCTATGACTCGAGGAATTTCCAGCTTCAGGACAGTTTCTGGATTAGACCACTGAGGTGTTTTATATGGAGGCCAAGGTTCCTACTCAGAAAAAGTATTGATTTTGAGATCAGAGCACTCAGGTTTGAGTCCCATCTCTGCTAATAGTTATTACTTGTGTGGGCAAGTTAATTTGGGCAAGTTGACTTTTCTGGGCCCTAGTTTCCTTAACTGTAAAAACTAGATGTTTCTCCCTATAGAATGGAAGAGAGTTGATGGCAGGGGCTTATTATTATTACCATTTGTTTCCTGGCACCAAGAATTGTGCTTGACACACTATAGAAAGTTAATAATATTTTCTGATGAGGAGAGGGATCATAAAATGTTAAAGGCGGAAGGAAACTTGGAGAATAAGTAATTCCTGATGGCTTCAGGGAAACTGGGATAGACTTATATGAACTGATGCAAAGTGAAGTGTGTAGAATCAAGAAAACAATTAATAAAATAACAGCTGAAATCAACAACCTTGAAAGACATAATGCTGCTGATCATCCAGAGGACCAATCATGAAAAATGCTCTCCTTATCCTAAGACAGAGGTGAGGAATTCAATATGTCGAAATGAAACATCTTTTTGGACATGACCAAGATGCAGTTTTATTTTGATTCATTGTATATATTTGTTACAAGGATCTTGTTTTAATTTTTCTCTTTATCATTGTAGGAGAAGGTATGGGTAAGAGAAAATAAGTGATTTTTAGTGGAAAAAATGATAAAAAATTTAAAAATTTATCTAAAAAAGAAGTCTGATCCTTTAATTTTACAGACAAAAAACTTGCCTGAGACCTGACATGGTTCCTTGAAGTAAAGTTCCTGTCAGAATCAGAACTAGTATTCAAGTTTCCTATTTTCCACTCTGCCTCTGTTTCCTTGGTACCATGTTGCATTTGTCCCTTTTTGATGATGTTTTCTTCTATTAAAATTCCTTTCAGATGCTTCATCCTGGCAAGGAAGTAAGCCTGGGAGACCATACTTGCTTTGTACAAGTTTTGGTACGTCCTACCAATCTCAAAAGTCTTTGAAGACTTTTTGATAAATTGTGATTGTCATTCAAGGACCAGCCTCGCTATATTTTTTAAGGCTCATCCTAGACATCCAGCAAATAAAACATTTTTTTTTACAATGGAAACTCATGAATACCATATCCAGAAGTATAGAAGGGCTATCTGTGCTGATGAAGGTTTGTGCTCAACAGTGGTAGACCTGAAATATTAAAAGAAGCTAATGCCATAGACCAAGAACAGAATGTCTCTGTGTTTTTCTCTGGTTTTGGAACTACTTCATAAAGTACCAAAGTCCCATAATATTAGGACCCAGGAAGAATTTGTGAAGATGTTGAATTTCTGTTACTCTCCCTTTGGAATCATTATTCCCTTGACTATTCTGAACTCAGTCATACTACTAAGAAATTTTAGAACTCTTGGCTTGATTGCTAGTTGGAAATTCCTTTAGAAAATGAATGACAGTAGGAGTCGGCTTTTTAAAGGCCTAGTTTCCCATATTTGACCTGTGGCTTGGGCTCAGATTCCTTTAAGTTGCACTGATTCATTTTAAAGTGAATTCCTTCATCTTCTCCAAGGAAAATTATTATAATAACTCACATTTATATAGCACTTCAAGATCTACAAATTGATTTGTTCATAACAATCCTTTATAATGTGGTATAATGGAAAGAGAGATGGACTTTGAATCAGAATACCTGAATCTAAAATAACCTGCATGATCACAGACATGAAGATTGATAGAGAACATTTATTAAATGCATATTGAATACCAAGTTCTGTGTTAAGTCTCCTAGGGCTAAACAATGAAGAAAAACCAGGCATTCCTTACTCCCAGGGAACTCATAATCTAATAGGAGAAGATGAAACATAAAAGAGGGCTGCCTCATGGGGCAAGGCTGCTACTGAAGAAGTAGAAAATCTGGAGATCAAATTGAGCTAAAAGTGAAGAGAATACAGTGAGAAGCATTCATGAAATGATGATCCTGGCCAGGAACTCATTAATTAAGGCAACTCATTAATACTCTCTGGGCCTCAGTTTCTTCTTCTGTAAAATAAGGAGTATGGATAAGATTTCACCTCAAAATCCATAGGTTGGTTGAGTTAATATTCTCTAAAGGTTTAAGACTTTTTCTTATTATAAGTTTGATTTTACCACCAAGTCTGTGAGATATATACTTATACTTACTTATTTTCTATACTTAATCAAGTTAGGTGATTTGTCTATAGTTATAAAGCATTTAAAATCTGACTGGCTTTCCTTAACTCCAATATTGGTGACCCCCCCCCCCAATCATGCTGCCTTTGTATGGTCACGTAGCTGGTAAATATAGGAGTGAGTACTCAGATCCAGGTCTTTCGACTCTAAGCCTAGCATTTTCTCTGTACTTGGACAAGAGAACCATAGGTTTTGGAGGGATCAAGCTCTAACAATGCCATATTCCATCAAAATGTAGATGTTCATGCATGAATTCCATGCTAGATAGATCTCTCTTCAC
This sequence comes from Monodelphis domestica, assembly GCF_027887165.1. Lineage (NCBI taxonomy): Eukaryota > Metazoa > Chordata > Mammalia > Didelphimorphia > Didelphidae > Monodelphis > Monodelphis domestica. The sequence goes on along the minus strand of NC_077229.1, from coordinate 134,981,019 downwards.
TTTTTTCTCCCCCATTCCTGTTTTAGTCTGTGTTTTTCAAGAATCAAAGTCATGCTGCGATCATAACCTGTCTATCCATCCCAGGCAAATAATAGTTGGGAGCTTCTGAAAGGCTTTCTAGAATGTTTATCATTCATATCAAAGGTACCTGGCAATCACAGCCTGTCTCTTTGTGTAGGGTAAGCAATCACTGGCAACTTAGCAAAGCCTTATGCAATATTTTTAGTGTCACGCTTGTTCCTGTGAATTTCTCTCTGAGTCAAACTTCCACTGTTGCTAAGGGACAGGTCTAGATTGGGAGGTAGCTGCTTATGTGCAAAAGGTCAAGTGTCTCAGCACATAGGAGGGTATGGGGAGGGTTATTGCTTCTGAATGACCCCCAGGGGCTTAGTTATGGAGGCAAGAAGAACAACTGGCGCATTAGTCCTGGGGGAGGAAGAATTGGATAGGAGAGGGAAAGGATGGGGAATGGCCTTCATTCCACCCCAAAAATAGCTGTCTGAAAGAGACTTCTTGTAGAATGCCTTTCCTTCCAATTCAGTTCAATTCAGCTCAAATCTCTAAATTTATGATTCTGTGACTGATTCAATTAAAACTGGTTCAATTAAATAAGTATTGTGTTATGAACTAAGGATACACTGACAAAAGGAAAAGCAGTCCTTGCCTTCTCAGAGCTTACATTTTAGAGGGATATTATTTTTACAGGCAAGTAGTTAGTCTGTCAGCCAGTGCTCTAAGTCCTGAGGCTACAGTGGAAGCCATAAAGGAGTCTCTCTTATTAAGTAATAATAATCAACTAATCAATAATTATTAAACATCTACTAGGTATCAGGCACTGTGCTAAATGCAGATAATGGGACAGACCATATGAGGTACAGACAAGATAAATAAAAATAGAAGGAAGGTAATAAGGTAGGGGAAAGCCTTTGGTAGAAGTTTGGACTTCAGGGTGTAGCTGGTTGGTTCAGTGGATTGAGAGCCAGGTCTAGAGACGGGAGGTGCTTGGTTCAAATTTGGCCTCAGTCACTTCCCAGCTGTGTGACCCTGGGTAAGTCACTTAACACGCATTGCCTAGCCCTTACCACTCTTCTGCCTTGGAACCAATACACAGTATTTACTCAAGACAGAAGGTAAGGGTTTAAAAAAAAGAAGTTGGGACTTAAGCTGAATCTTGGGGGAAGACAAGGGAAAGGAGGCAGTGTTGAGAAGGTAGGGGGGACAGGCACAGAGGACAGTCAATTCGAAGGCCCTGAAGTGCGGGAGGGCTGGGTTATAATGTCATTATATATGGGCTAGTATACCAGGATTGCAGAATGTATGGAGATACAAGAAAGTTATAAAGGTAGCAATGGGCTAAGAGATGGAGTGTTTTACATGAGAAACAGAAGACTTTATTCTTCCAAATGAATTTTGTTATGGTTTTTTCTAACAGTAAAAAAGGTTCTTGGTAGTTTGATAGGTATGGCACTGAATAAGTAAATTAATTTGGGTAGGATTGACATTTTTATTATATTAGCTCATCCTACCCATGAGCAATTAATGTTTTTCCAATTGTTTAGATCTAGTTTTAATTGTATGGAAGTGTCTTGTAGTTGTGTTCAAATAGTTCCTGTGTTTGTCTTGGCAGATAGATTCCTAAGTATTTTATATTGTCTAGGGTGATTTTAAATGGAATTTTTCAGAACCAGAAGACTTTAAATTTGAACCTAGTGTTAATAGGTAGACACTGGAGCTACTTGAATAAATGAATGACCTAGACAGAGCTAAGATTTATTGAAAAAAACACTTTGCCAGCTGTGTGAAGGATGGACTGGAACAGGGAAAAACTTGAGGCAAGGAGGACAGTTAGAAGACTAATACAATAATTCAGACAAGAAGTAATATCTTGATTGAAATGAATATAAAGTGAGGCAATAGAGGCCCAAGCACATTCAATTTATCTGTAAGGCTAGCCTTTATCAACAAGTGAAATCTCTAGCTCCTCAGTAAACCAAAGACCCTGAATGAGGACTGACAGAAAATTCAAAACATCCAAACTAGATATAAACATCCCCAAACTAGAAGGCAGCATCATAGATGGGGAGAACAATATGATTGATGACAAAATCAGAAGCATTATAAATGTAGGGGGAAATATGATTGACTGGAAATTTCTTTCTTTTATTTATTTCTTTTTATTTTTTAAACCCTTACCTTTTATCTTGAAATCAATACTGTATATTGGTTCCAAGGCAGAGGAGTGATAAGGGCTAGGCAATGGGAGTTAAGTGACTTGCCCAAGGTCACAAAGCTGGTAAGTGTATGAGGCCAAATTTGAACCCAGGACCTCTGGTCTCCAGGCCTGTGACTGGAAATTTAGAATGAAAGTCTAGCAACAACCCCACCTTCCATCTTGTTGCTATGGAAAGCTCATTGGTGGTGTTCATTTGTGTGGCTAGTTAGAATGACAATGATAATAGACCAGATTTTTTTTTTGAATGATGGTCAGTGTGTTGGACATAACAAAATTCTCTTAATTAAAGTTATTTTTTTAGGGAAACAACTTTTAAACTTAACACAAAGGGGAAGACTGAACTTCTGAAGCTATGAATTTCTGAACTTAACTTGAAGACAAAGAAATATGACTAGGGCAGTTAATCAACATTAGTCGTGATGCAGAATAGAATCAATTACAAAAATGGAGACTATATTAATCTGATTTTCTCAGTTCTGCTCTTTGATCAATAGGAAACATGTCTCCCATGGATGACCTGTCTATAACCTAATTTCTCTAAGATTTTTGATATGGTTATTATCAGCAGCTCTCATTCACATACGTTTTTCTTTTCCAAGTATAGAATAGGCTTTAACATAACAACTAAGGCAAAGTCTAAAAAGAATAAAGAAATAAAATTTACCATTTACCAAGTGGGGTTAGTAGGGCATTTCTCTACAGCCAAGTGGAACAAGAAGGTAAGGTAATTGTGTGATAATTACGTAAATTTATCATTTTTGCAACTAGTTAATAACAAGATTAACTATGGCATAAGCCCAGTTCTGTGAAGCTCTCATAAAGTCTAAATTCATGTGATGTAAACCTTAAAATTTCTTAAACTTATGAATGTTGGAAATTTCCCCATTGGGAAATTTCATACTTGAAAAAATTTCCTACTGATAGTAAGAACTCTATTGGAATATGAAACTCCTTGGCATGGGAGTATCCTTCTCCTCCCTACTTAAGACTACTTTAGGACAGAAACCTTTTGCTGAACAATGGAAAGGGCTTTGACCTATGCTTAAGCATAGAACAGGAAGTTCTTTGAGTCATGATTGATTTTAGAATTGATACAATAGAGATACTTGGAATGACAGAACCAGGTCTTGGAAACTACAATCTCCACCCTACTCAGAGTAACAGGATTTAGGAAGGGCTGCAGCAAAGATCAAGATTTAATTATTTGAGTATATGACCTTCAACAGACATGTGCAAAGGGGGCAGACCTCTGATCAGTCCTGGGTTAAGCTAGAGCCACCATTGGCACAGGGGAGACATCGACAGTGATTGGTAGATGTGAGAACTAAGGGGAGGGTACTTAGATTGTTTGCTTAAAGAGGAGGTGGCTCTGAAGGAGAACTCAGGAGGTTGCTCTGAAGGAGGACTGAGGAGGTTTTTCTCTGAAGGAGGTTTTGCTCTGAAGGAGGTCTGAGAGGAGAGAGGTCCTGGAGGGAGAGCTACTGGAGGAGGTTTTGCTCTGAGGAGGTGGTTGCTCTGGAGGAGGTCTGAGAGGAGAGGTCCTGGAGGGAGAGTTCCTGGAGAGGTTTGAAGGAGGCTGTGGAAGGTGAACTCAGGAAGAGTCAGGAGGAGAATTCTCTGAAAACATTTCTTGAAAGGAGGCTCTCTTGAAGGTGGAGCCTGAGGTTGGCATGAGAAGCCTTACCTAGAGAGATCTTGGGTGAGTGATAAAACCAACTGTCTGATTTATCTCTTAGGACTGAGGTCTAGGCCTTATTGGCTTGAGGCCCTTCATTCTTATTCCTTTCTTCCTTTCTCTCTTTTTCTATTGATTAATTAGTGTATTATAAATTAAATTTCTCTATAAAACCCAGTTGGCTTGGGCATATTCATAAATTGGGAATATATTCCCTGGCGACCATCTTATATTTATATAAACCCAAGACACAGTAGAAACATATTTCAGTGATCATAATTGATATATATATTTCCCTTGCTCCCAAACATTTTAATTATCACAGTTTATGGCTCCCACTCTCTTATCTACAACTACTTAACGCTCAAAACTAATTTAAATCTAACAGTGATCTGGTCAAGCCATTTGTGCTAAATCTACTTTGATTGGAGGAAGGAGACAAAGTGACTTGCTGCCTGTGAGAGTTTCTTGATTTCAAGTGATTGGATTCCCATAAGCCATTCCAGTATAGCAACCCCAGTATGTGGAAGGAGGGACAAGAAGAACTTATCTCTTTAAAGAGACCCACCTTGTTAATGAGACTCTGTAGGTTAACTGAGTCAAGTTATAGATAAAAGTGTTTACAGAACTTGCCAAGGACTTAATTTGAGGGGAGATTTATATGGCATTAAGGTAACTAAGAAAACTCAGTAAACATAAATACTATGAAACAGGTCAAATTAACTTAAAGATGATCACTGATACTAAATCCCATCAAGTCTCCTTGTATCCTCATCACCCATTCACAACATCCATTTTATCAGTGCATTTCATCTAGATCCCAGATGTCCTGTGTAGTTGTCTGGTCCCTGGAAACTTTTTTGCTTAGACGTTCCAGAATATGCTTCATTCTCAGAGCAGCTTTGAAGGGGATTCCTCCTGAATAGATTTGTTTCTCCAGTTCCAAGTCACTTGCAGGAAACTCAGATAATTTTGCTAAAATCTGCCAGTCTTCCAGACTCAATACAATTTAGTACAGTCTCCTAAATTTGCTTTTCCAATAATTAGCTCATGTGGTGAAAATGACATAAGTCTGATGGTTCTGATCTTATTGGCAACAAATGTATAAGAGGAATATTAAATCAAAAACCCATAACTCAACTGAAACTTCAGAGAGTTTCAATTATTATATGCTACTTTCTATTTCTATCTTTACCTAAACCCTGTATCTGATATTGATACTGTCACAATAGGCTGAAAGAAGAATTTTAAAAAAGAATCTATGAGGACCTGACATATAAAAGGAACTTTTGTCTCTTAAATGTACCAAGTAGGCAATTCAAATAGGAAAATAATTTCACCCTTTTCATAATTTTCAATGCACTTTTGCATGTAACATCCTTAATCCAAATTTGAAAAGTTATTATCACATTAGAAACAGTTGGAAGTTAACTACATACATTATATATTCTAGTTCTTAGAGAAAACAGTCTAATCTTGTTTTCTTAAAAGTTTACTATATTTAATTTTTTAAAATTACATCTTTGTCTTTGCAATTTTTTGCATCTTTGTCTTGATTCCCTCATCTCAATATTATCTTTTTAAACAACCCTTACCTTCTGAATCAATACTAAATATCTGTTCCAAGGCAGAAGAGTGGTAAGGGACAGGTTCTTGGGGGTCAAATGACTTACCCAGGGTCACACAGGTAGGGAGTGTCTGAGGCCACATTTGAACCCAGGACTTTCCAACTTCATGCTTGGCTTTCTATACACTGAGTCACCTAGCTACTTCTCTCCTCCCAGTATCCTTTAGAAGGAATAAGATATTTCAAGGATCTAATCTGACACACAAATATGTAACTCTTAGCAAGCTCCAAACACCATTAACTTAGTTTCTTGGTGTCTGAAATTGGCTACCAATTTAAAATGAAATCAATAAAATATTTTCTTACACCCTTTTATCATAATGAAAAGATATTACAGTAGTTATAACAATGAGATTTATTACATTAAAAATTATAATTTTATCTGTCATGATTAAAGAGATTTGCTATGAAAGGAAAAAAGCAAGCACATGGTTGTGATGACATCAAGACTGGTTGTCCAGATTAAGTGTGAGGGCTCAACACAGGTATAATAGAATAAAGTATTCATAGTTCTGTTTGATTTAAGGTAAGAGTCATGGCTACTATTTGGAACAGTCAATTTCACAGCAATCCACCTTATTCACAGGGTATAATAGTCAGGCTCAGAATTAACCAGCTGGGAAACAGTCTTCTTTAAAAGGGAAATAACATAATGGGGAAACTGTGACAAGAGTATCCTACCTGCAGGTGTGCCTTGAAACTTTTCCCAATCACCTTTAACACTTCCAGGATCATACTTCCTCTGAATCGCTTGTGACATTTCCATCAAATGGTGGATTTCTGATTTAATGCTCTGATTTAATACCTGAATTCAAAATATTATCAATTTAAAGTCCCAAGAAATTTCTATCTCAAATGGTAAGTTTCACAAACTTGTAAGTTTTCCCTCCTTATACAAAAAGTGTAATGGAAGAGGGGATCCACTTTCTCAAAAAACAATTTATAATTTTAGAATTTCACAACATTTAGCTAGTTCTTTCACAAGATTGATGAGATTTTGTGACCTTGACCAAGTAGATGGTCCAAAAGAACCTGTAAAATCAACAAACAATGAAATTTTGCAAGATCTTGCCTTTATATTTACACACACACACACACACATAGTGATTATTATTCTTCCCCTTTAAAACATAACCAGTTAAGTACTTCATAGGCATTAACATTATAACAAGTCTTTAATAACAATAATTTTACAATATACAAATTAAAAGGAGTTGTTTTCCAGTGATAAAATTGCATTTTTTCTTAACATTAATACTTATATAGATTCCCCAAAATCACAATCCAAGTAAACTTAGAAACATAATAACATTAACAAAATATGTAAAACATCATCTTACTTAGTTTCAGAACAAAATTTCATCCATATAAAATTTGAATTTTTAAAAAGTCTCAACTGACCAATTTTTACAGGAAGAAGATATAATGATATAACTTATACGGGGAGCTGACTATTTTTATAAATAAGCTCAAAAATGAATTGTTTGATACAGAAGTACTTATGTACTAGTAGAATAGTTTGGATTTCAGATAATTATATAGAAACATATATAATTCAAATACTTGCAATTCAGAAAACCTTACTCTCCATGAAAATAAAAAATTTATAATCTGAGACATAAAATATCTGTTTTTACTAAAACTATATAAACATGAAATAAACACAATTTTAGAATTTTTAAAAATTAACATAGAAATAATCATTTCTTCTTATTAAGGTATCATGTTATCTCCGAAATATTTTCTGCAAGAAAAATTTGCCTTAAAATGATATTATTTTTTATTATTAATAAGCCATATATTAGATATTGATTGGAAAAACTCTCTTGGAAAAAGTTTTTGTATCTTGAACTGATTTAAAAAAATATATCTGAAATAATTTAAGGGCTTGTAAATATTTCTTTCTATTCAGGCAAGTAGAATAAGTAATACATATTCAGCTGCATATAGATTTAGCACACGATTTGTCATGACCCATTTAGAGAAAGTTGCTTGCTCAAATTTTTTCTATAAAATTATTAGAATATTTCTTTGAAAGTTTCATTTTCATTTCATGTGGCTTGGACTTGAAGAACAAAATCTGAAAAATGATTATGCCTGTGTGTGTGTTTGATCTAAATCTTTTGCTAATTAACATTTTTAAAAGATATTTTTGAAGACTTGATAGTTGAGCAAAGTACATTAATTTATACATTTTAGAAAGCGTTAGATTCTGTCTTAAATGTGCAATTTAGAATATTAACAGATAAATATTTATAAAAAGTTAAAAAAGTTAAATTTCAGAATATAGTCTTGAAAATCTATGCCAATAAAGTATTGAATAAAAAAACAACCTCCCATTAATGAATTTTCTCAGTTGCAAACTTTGCTGACAACTATTATCTGGGAAATTCAAATTGTAGAAATTTTACTTTCTGTTTAATAGGTACCATTGTTAATGTGAATTCTAAAAGAGGTTCCGATTATGCTAGGAGCTTGCTTGAAGTCCTCTTATTTCTATTAGGTATCATCAGCAGTATCTTGTAAATGAAATCTTGATGTTGCAGATTCATAGTTTTAAAAGTTTCATTTTTGACCTTTTAGTTTAAAAAAATTCCTATACAAAAAATCCAAGTAATCTTTCAACAAGTCCATAAAATTTGTTTATCTTCTTCTAGCAGTAAAGATCCTTTATAAGTTTTAAATTCTTTTCTCAAAGCTTTATTTTAATTTTTCAAGACTGCAACTCATTTTCCAGCTACTCAACATAATCTTTTTGCTTTCTATGACATTTTTAAGTAGCCTCCTTATTTTTCATCAATCTTATTTTTCTTTTCAATTGTAGATCATCTGTTTTCATTGGCTGAGATATTAGAGTGACTAGAGATGTCATCAGTATGATCTGTAGAAGGTTAGCATTTGTTGGTGTGGTGCAGATCTGATAAGTCTGCATATTTCCTGATGCAGTCTATGTAACCACTTAGTTTCTAGATCAAGTACTACTATCCAATAGTTGTCTATACATATTTGAGAATTGTTTCTTGTTGAGTATTGCCTGCATTTACCATTGTTAATGTCTGCATCCCCAGTATTCCAACTGTTCTTGGACTGGCCATGTGTTAAGTTAGTGGCAATGAATTGACCAGTGCTAGTCAGGTAGATTGGGGCTGGGACACACATAGATGTTACTATTTAAATTCTGGGGTTTTCTCCATCTCTTTCTCCTATCTCTGGTGTCTTTTGAAGAAAGATCTTTCAAGATTTTTTGCTAAGATGTGTGCTATGCTAAAAGTCCTCCAAGCTTTCTGTGAAGAGCTTATGCTATCAGATAGATCCTGAAAATCTTTGCTATTTGACCAGGATGAAAACTGTATTGTTTGCACTTGCTGGGGGTAGATTACTGAAGATTTCTGGGCAGTGTGGATGATCTTCTGACTCTGTACATGCTCTCTAGAAAGATGCCATGTCAACCCTCATTGGCATAGCTCCTCAGTGACATCTGAGGCCAATCATGATATTTCTTCTCCTGTTCCCTGGAATGGGGGTTTCCCCTCCCCAAAGAATCAAGTTTCAAGTCTCTCTACCTGCCCTCTCTCAGTCATGGCAACTTGGGCTTGTTGGCTAGTTTCCAACCATCCTTCCCCTCCTTTTTTGGTGCTTGAGGTCATCTCAGCTGCTTCTCAGGTCTTAGATAGAACACTTTGCAAAGGAGACCTGGCTGGCCTGTTGCAGAGGTTTGCAATTGCTCCATCTGTATGCCCTTTGTGCTGGATCACATTGGTTCTACCCTCTCCCACAGCGGCTGAACCTTGTTGGTCTCTGCTCTGTCCATTGCTGCCCACACACTGGGCTCTGCTATGGCTGAACTGGACTGGGCTGTATTCTTCCCACTGCTGCCTGTTCAGTATTGTGTTGGGCTTTACTCTCTCCCTCCTGAGACTGGACTGAAACTGGCTGCGCTCCTCTCCTAGTGCTTAAATTGTATGCTGAAGTTATTACCCCACTTCCCCTCCATGCTGGATCTGGTTCTCCTCTCCTACGTCAGCCAGATGGGCCCTCCTTGCTGTCCCTCTTCACAGGGCTATTCTGGGCTAGAGCAATGACCCAGGATGTAATGGATTACTTTGGTCATCTTAGGTGTCTGACCAATTTCCAAGGACTCTACAGCACCAGATTGGGCTTCCTTCATGTCCACTAGAAACATTTGTTCTCATCCTCCCATTCCATTGGAGGAAGTCTTCACATGTTGGGTTAGGGTTAGGGTTATGTTGGGGATAGACACCCCCTAACTCACCAACAGGTTTGAGGCTTTTCAGATACCCTCAAGCTTGTTTATCTCATCAGCTGAGATGGTTTTACTCAGAGGTGGTCATTCTGTATAGTACAACTTCTTGGAACTAGAGATTGTGAGTTTTATATTTACTCCACCCTGTTTAGTCTTTAAAATTCTAGCAACCAGGAATGTATACACCCCCACTTAAGGATTAAGTGTGGGGGAGGATGGTCTATGACCCTTGTGTGCTAGCAAGTGACAAATCAGAAACAACTGACTGATCCCCTGGGCTGTCCTAAGCCAAATTTAAGCCCATTGGAACATGTGAGACACAGGAAGTGATGTAAAGAACTGACTATATATTTCATGTCACTTCCTATGATAGGGACCTTTGCAGGCTTGGCCATGAAACTCAACCCTGGAGGAGCTCAGCATGAGATCTCAGACTGTTTTCCTTTAGACAGCCATGTTGTCAATTATAAGACTGACTTCCAATGCAAATACTAACAACATGACAATGGGTTCGAATCAAGAACACATGTGATACCCAGTGGAATCACGCGTCGGCTATGGGGGGTGGGGAGGGAGGAAAAGAAAATGATCTTTGTCTTTAATGAATAATGCTTGGAAATGATCAAATAAAATATTATTTAAAAAATGCTTTGGTTATAATATCACATAGGTGTCTGTTAACTATCTTTAAGACTGATATGGCTCTGAGAAGCAGAGGTCCTGGCAGGAACATACATCCTAGTGTACCTATCCCATTTGTCTCCCTCTCCTACCCATTCTGCCCAAATCCATCCAGGCACTGCAGAAAGCCTAAAAGGTATTATCTGAATCCCTGTGCTCTACCTTCCTGCCATTGTTCTCTTTCCCCTTTACCCTGTCTAGCTAGACAAAATTCTCTAGCCCTACTCTCAAGGGAGTTCCTGTTTCACTCCTACCCTAGGACCATTTTCAGAGTGGTGGTCCTTTGAACCTCAGCCTTCTACAGTCACACATGGCTGCTCATGCCAATTGAATGAGCAAGAAGTTGCCAAATATAATCCTTCTAGTAAGACGGAGAACCACTCTTCTTATCATCTGAATTGCCACTATGCTGCCCATAATTCTGGGCATCGTATATGAACCGCCAATGTACCTGAGAAGCTTTTGGCTTTGCTGTATGCCCTATGGGTGATGAGTAAATATCTGAATACCTGAGTACTTTAAAAACATATAAAATATGAACTGTCATTTAACTTTGGTGTATTCAATTTTTGCTTTTTAAATCTCTGAAGGGCAATGACAGTGTCTTATAATTCCTTGTAGAATGTATAAAATCTAGCAAAGTGGCCCCAAAATACTTGCAACATTATTTCTTTGCTCCTTTTATATTTTACATAAAATATAAATATATGTGTATGTATACTTATATAAAATGAATATATATGTGTATGACTGTGAGTGTGTATATATTTCAACACTTTTAATATAATAAATTGCATTTGATATTTAAAAAAAAAAGACTGACTTCCCTTTTCCTTGGTTTTCTGAAAATGCCCCTTGACTGAGGCCTCTGAACTGCTGCCTGGCTCATATCCAGTCAGAGCAGATCAATTCCCTTTTCCCTCTCTCTCGCATTCTTAATTTCTTCCTTCTATTATAAATAAACCACCATAAAATTCCATTCTGACTTGAGTATTTCATTGGGATTTAGAATTTAAATCCCTGGCGACCAACTAAAATTATATTCAGTTTCAACCCTAAATTTACCCCCTTACAAGCTGAGAATTGAGTGAAATGAAGACACAAAAGGTAGATTAGCAGCCTTGAAAAAGACTCAGCAAGACCTCATGCCAGAGGGACTAGTCCTTCTGAAAAACCTTATACACCAGCAAATAGTAACACTTATTTAAATAGAATCCATATTCCTATTTCCATTCAAATAATTGAACCATGTAGTAATTTGTATGATATAGAGGTCAGAGGTGGGAGTGGTAGTGAATCTCTTTTTTTGTGATTCAGAACATTCATTATCTGTTTTGCACTGTTTCTAGATATTTTGGTTTATTTGTATTTATTTCTTTTTTTAAAATTATATTTTATTTGATCATTTCCAAGCATTATTCATTAAAGACATAGATCATTTTCTTTTCCTCCCCCCACCCCCCATAGCCGACACGTAAATCCACTGGGCATTACATGTTTTCTTGATTTGAACCCATTGCTTTGTTGATAATATTTGCATTAGAGTGTTCATTTAGAGTCTCTCCTCTGTCATGTCCCCTCAACCGCCACTCCCATAGTTTATCCTTTGCTTATGAATAGTGTTTTTTTTCTCCTAGATCCCTGCAAATTGTTCAGGGACATTACACCACCACTAATGGAGAAGTCCATTACGTTTGATTATACCACAGTGTATTAGTCTCTGTGTACAATGTTCTCCTGGTTCTGCTCCTCTCGCTCTGCATCACTTCCTGGAGGTTGTTCCAGTCTCCATGGAATTCCTCCACTTTATTATTCCTTTTAGCACAATAGTATTCCATCACCAACATATACCATAATTTGCTCAGCCATTCCCCAATTGATGGGCATCCCCTCGTTTTCCAGTTTTTGGCCACCACAAAGAGCGCAGCTATGAATATTCTTGTACAAGTCTTTTTGTCCATTATCTCTTTGGGGTACAAAACCAGCAGTGCTATGGCTGGATCAAAGGGTAGATATTCTTTTGTCGCCCTTTGGGCATAGTTCCAAATTGCCCTCCAGAATGGTTGGATCAGTTCACAACTCCACCAGCAATGAATTAATGTCCCTACTTTATTTGTATTTATTTCTAAGATATTCTAATCTAGTGATACAAGCTTCCTTGATGTTCTACAAACAAGACACTCCATCTCTCAGCTCTAGGCATTCTCTGGCTTGTCCCCCATGCTTCCTCATCTCTGCCTCCAGGATTCCTTGGTATACTCTAATCCAAATAAAATCCTATCTTCTACAGGAAATTTTTAACAACCATTTAATTCTAATGCATTCCTTCTTTTAATTACTTCTTATTTATCTTGTATATAGCTTGTTTGTGTGTATTATTGGTTGCTTCTTATCTCTCCTATTAGATTGTAAACTTATTGAGGGGAGGGATTGCCTCTTGCCTCTTTTCACTTTCCCAATGCTTAGCATTGTGCCTGACACTTAGTGGGTGCTTAATTGATGTTTATTGATTGACTATCTGGAATGCCTCCTGGCTTTGCCTACCTCATTTATTTACATTGAAATTCTTAACTATCAACTCATATGACAGCTCACTTAGGAAATTTTTTTTCTATTTCTACTCAGGAATGATACATTTCTTTTTCTGAGTTCTTGGAATACTTTGTTTTTGTCTCTTTTAATATACTTTCCCAGTCTGTTTTATCTACTTTAGTAGAGTATGAGCTTTGTAAAGCTAGGGACTCTCTTATTCATCTTTGCATCCCCCTCTATGCCCCCATGGAGAGGCAATAGAAAATGGAAAGAATATTAGATGAGTAGTTATACAATCATAGTGTAAGATAAGATATTGCTGATTTTGTACATGGACATTTTATTTCTAAAAAAAAATCTGGCAACAAAAAATCATTCATCTGAGAAAAAAAATTGCTTCAGATAATTCTGAGGATCTGGTAGAAAATGGTCCCTCTGACAAATGTTCTGAGAGGATCTGTTTACAAGCAACTAGTTGGGGGCAGGGACAGTTGGAGCTAAAATAGAACAGAATGACGTACTATATATCCAGGTATATCTGCATATTCCCCAATAAAACTCCTCCACTAAGATCTAGAAGATGCACCAGATATAATCCTGATCAAGAAATCCAAGAAAAAAAATCACAGTGAATCAGTCATATTTTTAGTATTTTAGTATTGAGAGAGAATCAGAGGAGGACAGAATCTCTCCAGAGGAATGCTGTGATGAGCATCCCAGCACAGAGGATCTAAAAGAGGATACAGGTTTTTGCTCAGAGCAAGAAATCCCAGACCCTTTTGGGAGACCCTGATTTTGTTCAGGATATGGGAACAGGCACCAAATGGAAGCTTTATTGTTCTCTACCCACTTCGAGATCATAAATCCAGAGTTCCATGAAGAGTAATTTGTGCCTAGGGATGTCATTCCAGGTTGAAGACAAGGAATGGTTATGGCCCTTAGAATGTATATTGAGCAAAGAATAAATTCAGAAGCAAATAGAAGTTGGGTGTCCTTCTTACCTCAGGGACCGGGTAGAGTCTTAGCTCTATTCACCAGCCCAGTGTAAAACCTACTAGCAGAATAACTAGGGCAAGAGTCTCAGACCAAAGGAGATGCAATTCTCTCTCTGTGCCAACCTGCAAGCTTTTCCAGCTAGCTTTTGGTGGTTGAGCCTGGAAGCAGGTCTACACAAACCATAGCAATTTAATAGGAATATTGACCATATCCAAAACCAGGTCAGGAACTTAGAGAACTCAGACCAGGAGAACTGTGTACCACCCATTCTACATTCTATCCCACATTCACATACACACACACACACACACACACACACACAAACATGCACACATAGACAGTTTTATAATTATGTATTATACATGTATATTATTGCTATAGCATATATCACACAGCACAGAGGTATAAATGTTAAATATAACATACATACTATATGTCCAGAATAAATGTATATTATATATAATATTGATGAGAGCAATAGGTGGGAGAACAAATAGGTCTTTGAAAAAACTTAATTAAAATTCAATTTAGAGGCAAGAATGCTGAAGAAGATAAAGATGGTTGTAGTGCATTGTGATCCATCAATTCATTTACATTTTCAGAGTTTTGAAATATAGAGTTGAAGAATTATTAATCAAATAACTTCATGTACTATTTGTTAGAAGAGGGAGCTCAAGCATAAAATTTCTATTGCTTTAATTTTATGAAGAACACAAAAAATCTAAAGAAGAAATAAAAAGAGACCACGAAAAAATAAAAGTTCAGAGTACAGAGAAAGGGAAGAAAAAGAATGAAATGAACAAAATTGTAAAAAACTCTTTCTTAGTAAAAATACAGAAAAAAACCACAAAGGAATCTACTATTTAGAGGCAAGAAGAGAAAGGATTTTGAGCTCTAAAACCATATAATTGAGAGGGGGAAAAAAGAGGAAAATTAGAAAATGAAATAAAGAAAAAGGGAAAACTACAGAATAATGGAAAGGGTTGACAAATGGGAGGGAAAGGGTTGAGGAAAAGAAGGGAGCTTTTGGGAAAAGACTTTCATCAAACTAGAGTAAGCAAAATTAATAATAAGAAGGAAAGATTAACAATAGAGAAAGAGGAACAAAAAAATTCTAATTAAGAAAGAAAAATAAGATAAGAGATACTATAGTAGTAGTAGTCTCTCGGTAACTGAGGATGACGATTGTCTTTGTGCGTTTTCATCTATGGTGTATAGATGAGTGTGCACAAAGACACTTGCGCATGAAGGAGATTTAAGTGGAAAAGTCGATGTACAGAGACAGTCCCACTCTCTCGGTGTTGGAAGCCTGGGTCCATTGGCACGAAAAGTCGTTACACCTGGAGACTTCCTCAGCTGCATTGGATGGCCGTGATGTCCTTTGTGCTCCAACATGCCCTAAGCACTCCACAGTGCTTTGCTGCGTCGCCATCTCAGCAGTTGAACCTTTTTGTTGGTTTCTTCCACCTGTTCCGCCGAAGCAGTCTTCACATGCTGGGTGAGCAAAGCCCTGGTTCATCAGGGGTCCATGACAACCCGATGGCTACCCTCACAAGGTTTAGCCGGCCTGTCGAAGCCGTTGCCCGGGGTGTGGCCGCTGCCGCATGCTAGCAGCTACTGGAAGCCACAAGTGAGAGCTGGGTGTCAGGTGGGGGTCAGAGGCTGGAGAGCTGCCCTAGGAGGGCACGACAAGCCCTCCATACCAGAGATATACAAGTGGAGGAAATAATCAAGAAAACTATTATAGCCTGAAATGTGAATGGATTGAACAAGAAAATAAAACAAATGGGAGTGATTAGATTGGATTTAGAAAAACAAATGCACAATCTGTTATAAGAAACACATCTAAAAAGCAAAGAAAGACACAGAATAAAAATGAAAGTCTTGAACAAAATTTTAATATTCATTGCATGATTCTAAAAGACAGGAATTGTAAACATGATGTTATCAGTAAAAAAACAAACAGTCAACAAGTATTTATTAAGCATTTACTGTGTGTCAGACACTAGTCAGACACTAGTAGAAAAACAGAGGATATAAAGAAAGTTGAAAATAGACTTTCTCACCTAATGGAGTTCATATTCAAATGAGAGAGACAACCTACAAAAAATGCATATACAAAATCTATTCAGTGTCATTTGAAAGCAATCTCAGAGGGAAGGTACAAATAGTAGAGGGGTTGTATTAAACCAAAGCATATCCTTCATTTTCTCTCCTGTTAGCTTGTAGAGTTGTTTAGTGTTATTTTTATTCTCTTATTTTAAGGAGACAGCTTATGCTATATTTTAATAGATCTCATGCATATCATGGGTGAGGATATGAATCTTATTGAATGATCTTTCCAGATGCTCAATGATCAAACCCATTCCATAGAAATACAGAAGCAACATTCAGTCACGTGTTGTAAAAGTAAAGATAAACCAACATCAGCTGTTTTTCCTTTTTTTTAAGATCACATCAGCCATCCATGAAGAAATTGATCCCAAAAAGGGATGCACAATCTCTGCTTATGAGAACTTTAATTTTTAAAAAAGCCAGAGAAAATATTCACAAAATATCAATGGAGGGCAGAGAGGTAGAATAAGGTCTCCTAGAGAAGGTGGATTTCAGAATGAATTTTGAAGGAAATCAGGGAAGACAGTAGAGGGGAGGAAAGAGCATTCTGGGTTGGTGGACAGTCACTGAAAGAGCTCAGAGTCAAAGCACATGGTGGAACAGCATGGAGATGGCTAAGAAATTGTACATTGAGCCTGTGATTGGTTGAGATAAGGCCTTTTAGACAAACTGGACACATCTTCTACTTTTTCCTTCTAATCATGCAATCTTGCCTATTACTTGCTCAACTTGAGATAAAACAAAATTGTATAGAAAACTGACTAAGAGTTTAAGCTGAAAAAGAGATTCCTTTCCTGTTATAATGAATTTCTAAGCACCCAAGACTTCAGACAAAGTTGTGGTGATGACCAAAAGAGATGCTTACCATGTCTCCATCTAGAGCATTAGTCTGTAGAGCTTTCCCATTCTACTATGCTAAAGAAGTCATGTGTAGGGCCATTTGTGGAGCTAGGAAGTAACTCTACATCATAGTTTAGATGTGTCTCACTTTTCTATTTTTTCATGATCTTAAGAATCTATATAAGCTTTTTATTTACCTTTTTTTTTTTAATATACCTTACCTTCTATCTTAGTATCAATTCTAAGGCAGAAGACTTGCAAAGGTTGGGCAAAGAAAATTAAGTGACTTGCCCAGGGTCACACAGCTAGGAAGTATCTGAGGCCAGATTGGGACCTAGGTCCTTATGGCCCTATATCCACTGTGCTATGTAGCTGCCCAGAGTTGTTTGTTTAACCATGCCCTTGAGGTCTGAGTGAGCATTAGCACACTAGGTGCACCACACATAGAAGAGAAGGACCAGTGGAAGGAAGGTGATAGAAGACAACAAATGGCTGACAAGAGAACCCTAGATCAAACCCAAGAAGTAATGGTGGTGGGAGTGCTACATCACTGAAATACAGACTGAAGGACACATTTCTTTTGCCTGCTTTCTGTTTCAGGAGAAACAGGACACCATGATCCTGCTTATTGACAGTCACCAATCTGAGATTTCCTATCTTTATGTGTATCGAACTCTATGCGGATACTCTCTTTCATCACTCCCCACCCCCTGCTCCCTGCCAAGGAGTCTACAAGCTGCTAGATAACAGGAACTATTTTTTTGGTCTATATCCTTTTTATCTACATCGTAATCCTAAGAAAACTGGCATTTATAGGGCATTAGCTGTGGAGGCAGCTAGGTCCCTCAGTAGATGAGAGTGCTGGCCAGGAGTCAGGAAGACCTGAATTCAAATCTGTTCTCATATACTTACTAGTTGTGAGACCCTGGGCAAATCACTCAATCCCTATTTGCCTTAATTCACTGGAGAAGGAGAGGGAAACCACTTCATTATCCTTGCTAAGAAAACCCACAGACAGGAGGGTGTACACAGCATCACCAGGAGTTGGACAATACTGAACAACAATAACTATGTACCAAGCACAGGGCTAAGTGCTTTACAAATATTATCTCATTACAACAATCCAGGGAGGTAAGTGCTGTTATTCCCCATTTTACAGTTGAGGAAACAGAGAAACAGAGGTTAAGAGACTTGCCTGGGTCCACACAAGTAGGAAGTATTTAAGGCAGGATTTGAGTGAGATAGTAGAGAGAAAAGAAAAGGATGCAGGACTGTTGGGTGACATCTACAATAAGTAGGCTTGTCCTTCTCATTAAAGGAGACTGAACAGAGTCTCTTGGATAGGTAGAAGAAACAGGATGGTGAGCCATATCTAAACTTAGCATAGAGACAGTATCCAGGGCAAAAGAGTGTTCAGAGACAATGGAAAGGTTAAGAAGGCTGGGAATTGAGAAGAGGTCATTAGATTTAGCAATTATGAAATTACCAGTGATTTTGGAGAGAGCAGTTTTAGTTGAATGATAATGACAGAAATCAGTTTGCTGATGGTTTAGAAAAGAGTAACAGTAGTGGAAGCACTAGCTTTTTGCAGTTTAGTCACAAAGGGCAGGAGACATATAGGATGACAGTGAGAGGGGATGCTCTGATCAAGTGAAAAATTTTTTTTAAGGATGAGGGAGATATAAGTCTGTAGACAGTGGGGGAATGATCCAGTAAAGAGAGGCTGAAGATAAGAGAAGGGGATGATGGTATGACCACAACTATAATACAAGGAAGAATATTAAAGTGAGAAGCCCTGAATTTGAATAATGACTTTTCACTTAATAGTTACAGTATGTGACCTTGGGTAAGTCAGATAAGTTCTCTGAACCTATTTCCTGATTTTAAAAATGGAGACAATTCCTTTTCTAAATTAATATTATTGCTACAAGGGTCAAATGAATTAGTGGAAAAAAAAGTGCTTTATATTGACAGAGAAGGAAGTAAGTGTAAGAAGATATTATCATTGCCCATCCTTGCATTATATAATCATAGATTAAATCTGGAAGGAATCACAGAACACATCAGATTCAATCTCTTTATTTTAAAACTGACAACATGGAGTTGGACATATGTTAAACATCTTGGACTGGATCACTTGGCTACTAAATATCTGAAACAAGATTTGAACTTAAGTCTTTCAGAACACCCTATCATCTAACTGTCCTTTCCTTTCACCAAAGTCTAATGAATATGCCCCAAATCTATTCTGGGGCATTATACAAGCTTAACATGGGCTCTACCACTGTGCTACATCCCCAGCTCAGTGCCTTGAATTCTTAGACAATCAATATTTGTTGAATTAATGAATGGATGAATTTAAGAAATACTGAAGGATTACTAACATTTTATTTCACTGTGGCTTAAATATTTCCTATTTATCAATATGCTTCCATTGACAAGACTTCAGGATATAATGTATCTGATTTTGGAGAGGAAAAGTCAGATACCATTCTTTTTGTGACTTAATGGTGTTTTTTTATGGGCCACTGAGCTCTCATGCATGGGCCTCACATCTCTATCTCATTGTTCTTTTTGGGGTTGTCAGTTCTACTTTTTCTGACTTCAATATTCCCATTTTATGAGGCTCTCCTGGAAGGGAATCGTGACATTTATGATTTAATTTAAAGACTGTATGTTGCAATAAACAGGCACCATGGGATGGTAGACAGGTGCCATTGGTATACACAAGTGAAATAGCTGAATTGTGACAAGTACCAGTTCCTTAAGAGGGGTTGATGCATTAGAAGACTGTAAGTAAGTCCTCATCAGGCACAGAACTCAGGACCTCACTGTAAAGACAAAGTGTCTAGGGAGGAGGAGAAGGGTTAGTGTATTCTGATAATCTGATCTGATCTCAAGGACTGTCCCATAGCAAAAGGAACAAATTTGTCCTATGTTATTCTAGAGAACAGAATTAGGAACAATAAGTAGAAATGATAGGAAATCTGATGTGTGAAATAAGATCTACTCATACAGTAAGGAGAGAAATGAACTCACAAAAATGCTTCAAGTTTTAAAATCTATGGGGTCATGGACAAGTCACATCTTGAGAAACTTTTTCCTTATCTTTAAAACAGATATAAGAGAATTTTGCTCACAGGGTTCATATTTGAGAAAGTATTAACATTAGTCACATTCCTTTCAGACCTGGATCAGCCTATAGCTCCTCAACTTATTTCTACACCTTACTCATGAGTAAATACTTTTCCCCTTTTATCTCCTTCCTAGTTTTTTAGCTCCCTTTTGTGTGCTATCTTCCTCTATTACAGAATGTAAGCTCCTTGAGGGCAAGGTCTTTCATTTTGCTTCCATTTATATTTTGAGCACTTAGTACAGTGTTTGACACATAATATATACTCACTAAAGGTTTATTATCTATATATCTTCTTCCTTTCCCTCTCTTTCCCTCTAATGGGGCCATTAAGTCCTATCCACTTACCCAGGCCCCCAAACCCTCTTAAATAAACTAATGCAAAAACCCGTTTTCCTAGGTACTGGCTTCTCCTGGCCGAGTGGCTATTTGCAACTCTGTCCTCCCTGGGAAGGAGCACTAACATTTGTCAGCCTGTTAGCTTTGAAGAACTAATCCCCTTACATTTGATCAATGGTGCTTTTCATGGGGCTTGAGGGCATGGGAGTTAGTGGGTAAGTCCCTATCTCATATTTTCATGGTCCTGGCCCTCCTCTTCATTTCAGAGACTTGTTTCATGTGCTGTCATCACTGTGAGTCAGGCCACCCCTCTCTTAAGGCCCCAACTCCTCTTTCCCCAATACACTTGGGTCAGTAGGAAATATGGGAGTGGGAGGACCATCAGAGATGGCCCTTTTCCTTCAAGGAAATCCCATCCCATTAGCCACATTGGAGCCTACCAAACCTCAAGGGCCCCTTCCCTGGGGGCCATGAGCACACCTCTCCCTAACTTGCCATCCCCTCCTTTAAGTAGAAGAGAAAGCTCCTGGCTCCTCACTGCCACCCAGGTTGCTCTTATGGAGACCTATCCTGGTGTTAAGGGAGTAGGCTTTGGCCAAGTTTGAAAAAGCTTCAACCCCATGTCCCTGGCAGGGGGCATTTTCCCCCTTGTTTAACAGTAGTTTTAGTGACTTGCCCCCAGGGGCTATATGCTAATAACCCCAAGGCTCCTTTGCCTCTTGGACTTATGTGTGTTATTCCACTTGTCTATACAAATCCTATTAAATAAATATCATTCCAAAAAAAAAACAAACCCTTACCTTCCATCTTGGAGTCAATACTGTGTGTGTATTGGTTCCAAGGCAGAAGAGCGGCAAGGGCCGCTCTTCTTCTGTTCTTCTGTAATTTGTTACAACAGCCACAAAGGTGACTGAAGCAGACACTGTGGCATATTTAGAACTTGGCCAGACATTGAATATGCCAAGGTCATCCACTGTGCCTTGAGCCATCTCCAGTCATCTTGAATTTTTGTTTTACCACTGGACTTGGATGATTTTGGGAAAGAGAATGAGGTTGATGATTTCGTTCAACTCTGCCTTATTTAAATCTAACTCACAAAACACCCTGTGATAACACTGGTTTTCTTTGAAAGGAAAAAAAAATATGATCTAGCAAATATTTATACCAT
This sequence comes from Monodelphis domestica, assembly GCF_027887165.1. Taxonomy (NCBI): domain Eukaryota; kingdom Metazoa; phylum Chordata; class Mammalia; order Didelphimorphia; family Didelphidae; genus Monodelphis; species Monodelphis domestica. Next base: position 134,959,416 of record NC_077229.1, on the reverse strand, counting down.
CTACGTGTCTGTCACCCACCTATCTATATAGCTATAGATATCTCTATTATATCATCTCTATTAATCACCTATCATATCTTTCTATGTATCTACTATCATATCTCTATTTTTAGCATTTCTGCCATCTAGCTACTATCAGATATTTATTATCAACTCTGTCATCTATCTATCCATCTATCATTTAGCTCTCTTCTATATATCATAACTCTGTCATAGATCCTAGGATTATGCAGTGCTGAAGGGAGCCTCAGAAACTCTCTGGTTTAGTTCATATCAACATTGTCATAGATCATTTTTAGTAGTGAGTTCCCTGTAGGCAAAACTATAGAAAGAACAAAAGCAAATAGAGGTTGGATTACCATGTTAAAATACTTCTCTTCTTTCAAGACTCTGCTCAGGTATTGGCTCCATGATCTTTTCAGCTAAAAGTGATCTTTGTAGCCTCAGATTAATTTAGAGCACTTTGGCTCTCCCCAAGAATCATAATCTCAGAATTGGAATCGCAAGAGAGGACTTCAGAGATAAGTAGTCCAGCTTATTTATCTTATAGGAGAGGAAACTAAAGAATAGCAAAGAAGTAAATGCTTTTCAAGATATCAGACAAAATAAGGCCACTGGGCCACTGAAGATAGGATTTAGCAAAAGAGAAGAGGAATTATGTGAGGGAGAACAAGGGACCCCTAGAAGATTAGATTGTTAATTCCTTGAGTGAAGGAATGGAAATTGGGAGCTTTTATTTCTGTTCTCTGGCCTAACACAGTGCTCTGCACTTAGCAAGTACCTAATAAGTGTTTCTTAATTAAAACAAGCAAACCCTTCCTATGGAACAATTTTTTTCTGGGACAAAACAGATGTTAATCTTATTTGTTTATTAAGAATTCACTTCCTCATCTATTTATTTACTTCTTTGATATATATTTATGTATTCATGCATATTTATGATTTCCTTTAAAATTCTACTTTAATTCCTTATCATGGAATACAAGTAGTCCCTGGGTTCAAGGACAGCATGCTTACTATTGTTATCAAACATGTAGTAGACAGAAGTGTAGTAAGAGGTGGGAAGAGACAAGATGGTGGTTGAATGGAAATGCCTCTTGAAAAGGAGCTGAACAGTATAATTCAGGGTCAATGGATATTGTCATGTTAAAGGGGAATCAGGCTAGTTAAAGTCTTCTCATGGTTATAGGATTTTGCTTGGCCAGGACCTACAGCAATAACTTGGGATGAGACTCCAAGACATTGCAGGATAGACATAGTATTGAACTTAAGAGTCTGGAAAGACCTGTCTACATGTGGTGGACCTGCTCCTTAGTGATTGTCTGTGCTATTCTGGACAAGTTGTTTTACTTGAGCCTTGATTTCTTCATCTGTATAACTAATACAACAACAACAACAACAATAACAATAATAATAATAATAGGTAGAAGAAAAGGGAGTAACTGAGGGACCCAGGGAAGGACTTGCCAGAGAGATAGGAAGAGTAGTAACAATAAAGGATACATTTTTCAGTAATTTTACTGATGTCTAGTAGCTAGATGGCTAGGTAATGGGGATAGAAAGACTAAAAATGAAACATTTCTTCTCATTCAGTAGCTTACATTATACCAGAGGGAGCAGGGATGTAAGTTGCATACAAATATGGAAGGGTATGCTGGAGCAATTTCTAACTAGCTTGTGAGATTCTATCTATCTATCTATCTATAATTTTTAAAAAACTCTTATGCGCATCTGACCCAAAACTAATGAGTCAGAGAAATTGAGTAATAGAGAAAAGCTTTATTAGAGGAAAGGAGAGGGCAGAGGAGGATGGGAGATTGATGGCAGTGAAGTGGGCAGGAAGGAGGAAGGGAGAGCAAGGGAGGAGCCCCAAACCTGTAAATGGCTAAGGAGCTCCACTGGGGTGAAGAAGGGGGGAATATTTTATAGGGTGGGATTAGGTAATCTGGATTGGCCCTATTGGTCAAAGCAGGGTACTTATGTCCAGATTATTGGATAGCCTTAAAGGGATTGGGAACCGCAGTCTTGGGCCAGATGGTCAGTGATGCAGGAGGTCATTTGTCTGGGCCTGACAGGGGTATGCTGGTGTCCTGCCAGGTTTTCTGTTCTAGGCTCAGGCAGGTGCTAGGGAAAATGGGAAGGAGGTGGAGGGGATGCTTTAGTTCCAGGGTCTATCACTTCTGTCTTAGCATCAATATCATATATTGGTTCCAAGACAGAAGAGTGGTAAGGGCTAGGCAATTGGGGCTAAGTAACTTGCCCAGGGTCACACAGCTAGGAAGTTTCTGAGGCCATAGAATATATATATATATATTCTGTATATATATATATATATAAACTGTATATATATATACAGTTTTTTCCTCCCCAGGTCCTGATTTTTAAATATTTACCAGCATGTCCCTGCAAGTAAGTAAATATAAAACATATGCAAAATAAAACAACCTAATTTCAAGAGGGAGACATTTAAGATAAAACATCTTTTACAGGATAGGGCATATGAGCTGTGCTTTACAAGAAGACAGACTTTTCAAAAGGCAGAGATGAGGAGGGAAGGTATTCCAGACACAGAGGATCACCTGGGGAGAAGCAGAGGAAAGAGATAAAATACTGTGTAGAGGGAACAGCTAGCAAGACAATCTGACTGTTCAATGGTGTCAAACACTGCAGAGAGGTCAATGAGGATGAAGATTAGAAAACTCTATTGCATACTGGAGACTTTTGAGAGAGCAATTCCAAGAAACTGGTGGAGTTGAATGGCACTTTTCAGAGGACTAAGGAGACAGAGCTTGGCAAAGAAGCAGAATTGTAGGCCACTTTTTGGAAAAAAATTGGCTATGACATAATCTCTTACAATTTACAAAGAGCTTTTCTTGAGAAAGTTTCCCATTTTGTAGACTGGGATTTAGTGACAGAGAGGTTAAGGGATGACACATAGAAAATATGAGAGGCAGGATTTCAGCCTAGGAGCCCCTGTATCCAAATCCAGTTCTCTTTCCACCGTATCATATTTTTTAAAGGCAGAGGAGAAAGAGAGACAGGCAGAGATATATGTATAGAAAGACAGTGAGACAGAGACAGACACAGAGAAGACAGAGAGACAGAGACAGAGAAAACAGAGACAGACAGAGGTAGTGTTTGAAATAGAGACAGAAAGACAGAGACAGATGGAGAGACACAGAGAGCCACATGCATAGAGAAAAAAAGAGAGAAGGAAGGGGCATGAAGAGGAAGGGGGAGCTAGAGAATGGCAGAGGCAGATAGAGAATCAATGATAGACAGACAGGAAGAGACATTAAAATGAAGAAATGGAGTTGTAATTGGAACAGACAGCAAGATGAAGGGAGAGGTATTATTCTGTCCCCTCCCCTTTCTGTGTATGGTTTAAGGTAGAAATTAGAGAAATTGAGGGACTCATTAAAGAGACTAAAGAGGGAGGGAATAATTGAAGGCCAATATTCAATAGCAGGTAGGAGACTGGAGGGCACAAGTGGAAGTGCTAGTTTTGGGAAATGAGACAGAACTCTTTTAGGACAAAGAAGCAAAGGAATGGAGAGAAAGTGGAGACAGATAGGCAGGCTGACATGATATATTGGAAAGAAAAAGGAATTTGTTTTTGCCATCCTGATTTCTCAGTTAAGTGGGGACTACAGGGAGGAAAAGATGGAGCTGGGGTTTGGGAGTTTGAAAAGAGTGGGGAAACTTGGAATGGCCATTATATAGAAAAAAATGGAATAATCAGAATTAAAAATCACTGAATAAGATTGCCAAGAAGTATTGTGACCTCCTTCAGTTCTGGTTCAGGTAAACATAATTCTTATATTTTCTGGTAATATTCTGAGTTTTGGGAAGAAAAATCCAGAAAGTTAATGGTTAAGGTGTGTATCAAAATAAAGTTCATAGAATCACAGATTAAGAACTCGAAGGACCTTGGAGGCCATCTCTTTCAGGCTTTTCATTTTATATATAAGGAAAGTAATGTCAAGAGAGATCAATGACTTACCGAACGAAATAAGGCCACACAGGAAGTTAAATGGAAAAGTCAGGATTTGAACCCAGGTCTTCTGTTTCCAAATCTTATTTTCTTTCTACTTAGCATCCTGCCTTTAACAATGTCTGCCATATAGTAGGAATTTAATAAATATTTGTTATTTAGTTTGATATTAAGGGAATGAGAGAGTATCAATGAGGAAATCATTTAAGTTGCTGACCATGGTATCCAGACTGTATAGGGAATTCTTTGTCCAAGAGGAGGTTAATAGAATAGATAAATTGACAGAGAACCAGTAACTATCTTCATGGGTTCACTTTTTTGTTTTAGACATTGTAGCTCATATTCTAGGATTACTAATTATTATATACACATTGTGATTATCCTGGCATTAGCAGTCTGAAAGGTGATGAAACAGGGTAGAATTTCTTCATTTTTCTCTGAATGTGTTAGATTCAGTGACAAAGTCCTCACATAATGGTCTCTCAGTGAGGTGAAACTCTTCTCCCCAGAGGTCACTTTGTTGCTGGTGCTCACAGCTTGCCATGATTGTCTCCTGGGATCAAACCACCACCAAAGCCATTGCCTATCAGGACTGGATCTTTTTCCATTTGCCCAGCCTTTTGATCAGTGGCAGCTGGTGTAAAGGCTCAGCTCAGCAGCAGTTCCCTGGGGTTTCCTCTGATGTTTTCAAAGGTTCAAAAATAATTTGGGGCTTTTGTATGGAAGGCCACAGGTTCAGGGAGCATGTTATTAGGTGAAGGGGGAGTTAATTAGACCCAATCACCATTTGACTAGATCCCCACCATTTAAAAATTCTTCAGGGGACCTACTTATCTGTTAGCAGGCACAAAATCTGAAGCTGTTCAAATCACTAATTTGGGGAATTTCTTATAGAGGGTGGCTAGTGCTGTGGCCTTTATAACGCTACTACAAATTGCTGAACTATATTATTCCTAGAGCCTAATAATATTTGGATTGGGATACATCTCAGAAAGTTTTTAATCTAACATATACTGGATCAGGAATTTTCTTTGCTGAATGCCTCCGCGCTCTCTCTTCCTCAGACTTTGAAAACTATAGCCTGGTGACTGACTTCAATTTGGGCACAATTCTAGGATATAAAACTAGGAAGCTTTAGGTGACACAGTGGATAGCATCAGAAAAATGAGTTCAAATCCAAATTTAGACACTTAACTAGCTGTGTATCCCTGGGCAAGTCACTGAACCCTGTTTGCCTCAGTTTCCTCATCTATAAAATGACCTAGAGAAGGAAATGAGAAACTACGCCAGTGATTTTGCTACTCCAGTATCTTTGCCAAGAAAACCCCAAATGAAGTCATGAAGAGTTGGACAGAACCGAAAATGACTGAATATACATTGGAGACTTTTTACTTCTGATTTTTTATCTGTAGTAATTAACATCTGGTATTCTAGCAAAGTTGGCCACCAGGTTCTCTTAAATTCACCCACATATTCTGGATCAAAACTTAAGAAGAATTTTATTTACAAACTTATTAATACAGATAGGTATTGCATCAAATTCATAACATGAAGAGACAGCCCCAATAAAATCACCACCAATAAGTTCCCTTGCCGTGTACAAGCCCTTTTGACTTACAATACAATTCTGGCTTGAATCCCAGCAAGAGAAGCCTGAGGTTCTCTTGCATATAGCCTTGTCTTGTTCATTATTACTTTATTGCTTGCAGCCATGAGTGCTTTACTTGTTTATTGGCCCTGTCCTTTGTTACCAGTAGGTGACAAATATCCTTTTCATTGTTACCACTGTCCTTTATCCCTCCTCAAGAGAATTCTTCCAGCTCTGGACTATGGGATTAAATTAGAATCCTAGCTGAGAACTTTAGCTCTGTTGTGTATCCATTATCTGTACACCTTTTCGCTATTATACTTTTTCTCCCTCTCAGCTCTCTCTCTTTAAAAAGGATGCTTCCAGGTGTTCAAGGGAGTCTCACTTTCTTGGTATTTCTGATTTCCTCTCATCATTCTTTTGGTCTCCACTGATTTCCTCTTATCACTCTCTTCATCTTTTCTGATGTTCATTAGCCACTTTACCTTCTCCCTCCTTTGGGACTTGAGATGTTTTCTTGTTCTATACTTTCCATTGAATATTTTGGGATTCAGAAATGCATTCTCTCTATTTGTAATTTTTTTTTTAACCTCCAATGTTTATCTTGGACACTGAGCAGCATTATGTAAACTATCCCAGGCTGTTTCTTGAAAAAGGGAAATGGAAGTGCTAATGCTGGCACTATTCCCCAAAAGCTTAACCTGGAAGTTTAACCTCATCATCATACTCCACAAAGGGCTAGGAGAAGTTGCAAGTATTAATAAGTTGCTGCCACTTTCTAGTTGAACAAAATCAGGGAAAATACCAATGTCACCAAGTTCTATTTTTTTTTTACCAGATTCTTAGTTCCACGCCCATGATTGAGCCAACATTCCAACTCCATTTTTTTTAACTCAAATTACCAAATTCACTTTACAAAACTCTATTTTCACTCCTTACAAACAATGTTTGTCATTCAGAGATAAAGATACAGCCTCTTCTCAATGGCAAAGCTATGTGTTACAATACATAAATAGGAGATATACCTTGTGTGTCTCCAGAGGGCATAGATAGGACCAATGGTTTAAAGTTAGAGTGAATCTTCTTTTGGCTCAATATATGAAAGAACTTCCTACTTTAACTACTAGGCAGTTCTAATTGTCATTCTGGGTAATCCTGTGCCAATTCTTGTATTTTGCACACATCTCATCTGTGTGTAAGTATTGATTAAGAGCAGTGCTCTGTAGAGTAACCAGAGCTATCAACTTTATATTCTTTATCTCTGCCTTTCTCTATGGAGTGTCATTGACTCATTGTCAAATAGTATATGGATTTGTGGATCTGCCCAAACAAAATTAGCTTTGAGACTGCATACTCTAGAGTAACTCTACCAGGTTTTGCACTAGCTGTAATTTAATTAATGCTAGTCATCTGACCTTGGCATAATGGCATCAGCTTCATGCAGAAGCACACAGGCATGTTTAGATAGTAAAAGAATAGCTTTATCATAGGATAGAATCACTAAGCAAATAAACAATGAGAAACACTCATACTAACTATATAAAACACATAACCAATGATGCTGTATTTTCCTCCCTCTGACACACCAGAAATCTACTCATCCGCTGATCAGTCTGGACCCAGGTGTTCCAGGAAAAAAGTTAATATAGGTTTGCTTACTCCTCCACTTCTTCTCCCCTTTGAGCAAAGTTAGGAGGCAAAAAAAAAAAAAAACCCAAAAACAAAAAAAACAAAAAACTAGAGGAAACTCTCATCACTGGACTTATGGAACCAAAAATGGAGTTGGGATATCAGCTTTATCTTGGGAGTGGAATTTAGGATCTTGAACTCAGGAAGGTCGGTAATTTCCCTGATTTTTGTCATCTAGAATATGGCAGAGACTTCTAGTCTCTCCTACCTCATTTTGGAGCATGGTGGGTAGCTTAAACTTCCAGCCTTGTCAAAGAGGTACACCATCATTACCCTGGTATCTCTTTATTTCCTCTGATTTCAAGCATGCAATCATCTCTGGCACATTAGTCTATTTTTTTCTGTGCTTCCCCAGTCCAAAGCCCCCACTGCTCTTGGGATATTTGGGAGTACAGTTGCAGAGGAAGTTGGGATTGAAGTTCAAACTATCTAACAATTGAATGGTCTGCTTTGTAAGGTTTTGCTTCTCCTGAAGGCACTCTCTAAGAAGCTGAATTACTGTTGAGTCAGTTGTAGATGAGAATCCCTATCCTGGATAAGGGTTGGACTAGATGATCTTCAAGTGTTCATTCTTATCTAGCATTCAATACCTTTCTTTACCTCATATGGCAGTTGTAAGAATCACATAATAATGTCTGTTGAATATTATTATTTTTATTATATTTTTAAAAAATTTTAGAAGACAATATAAATATTTTTATTCTCTATCTAATAGAGTAAGAGCAGCATACATGAGGTTAAACCACAAAGGGAATGGAACAAGAAGATATGGCAGGATCACAGATATTAGGAAAAAACCATTCAGAACACAATTTTTACTGACTATGGGTCAATAGCTTCCTCTTTGTGCAGAAGGAATAGACAGAATTACTGGGGTTTTTTTGGCTAACATTTAAAAAAATATATATATATATACATTTTATATATATATAACAATATAATATGTAACAATAATTTAATACATGTTATCTGCTAAAAATATAATAAATTACAATAAATATGTTTATCCAAGAGAAACAAATTTCACATTATCTATGACCAAAAATTGAAGAGCTTTGTCGAACAAATGAAAGATAACTTGTTGAAAGGCAACATTTAAGATAACATCTTATACTACCAAATCAGCAGGCTCCTATATTTTCTTTTCATCAGTTGTGAAATAGTAAAGCTATTGTTAATTGTACATCACTTGCAAAATCTCTCTATTCTTTACTAATTCCCTTTTTGGGGATGCTTTCTCTTTTTTAAAAAAAACCATACTTTTCATCTTAAAATCAGTACTGTGTATTGGTTCCAAGGCAGAAGAGCAATAACAACTAAGCAATAGGGGTTAAATGAACTTGCCCAGGGTTACACACTGATTGTATCTGGTGCCAAATTTGAATCCAGATCCTCCTAATTCTAGGCTTGGCTCTTAATCCACTCAATTCCCCTAGAGGATATCCTTGATTCCTGGGTAGATGTATCTCCTAAACATTTTGTATAAATAGGAAAAGTAGTCATATAGATTAGTTTATTTTTGTTGTTGTTTGTTTAGTCATTTCAATTGTGTCTGACTCTTTATTAGGGGTTTTCTTGGCAAAGATAATGGAGTGGTTTGTCATTTCCTTCTCCAGCTAATTTTATAGATGAGGAAACTGAGGCAAGCAGGGTTAAGTGACTTGCTTAGGATCCCACAGTTATTACGTATCTGAGGCCAGATTTAAACTCTGGAATATGAGTCTTCTTGACTTCAGGCTTGACTATCTATACCCCCTAATAAACCCAGTAGAGGTTGGTAGTTTATGCTATCTCGGTTGCCTATTTTCGGAATTAATAGAGATTTTTGTTATGTTTGGATATTTTTACCCTTTTTTCCAGTGCCTTACAAATCCCTCACTGTTCCTCTTTATTGTGTCATCTTGTACACAGATTCCCTTTAGGTACACTCATTTAAATATAACTACTTTCTCCATGTTTGATGTCTTTAGTGTCATTGCTATGTCCCCAGAAAGCACATCTGGGACTTGAGATGTCCGTGTCTAAATGTGGTGACTCAAGTGGAACACTTTGTTACAAAATTTTTATAGAATTTTTCTTTTTTTTTTTTTAGTTTGCTTTCTTCTTTACATTTTTGCTTCCATACAGTTGTGATGAATTTATTTAGCTGAATATCTTGACAAGCTTTCTTTAAACCAGTTCTATCCTCTAGCGTTTATGTCTGCTTTAGAGGGAGATCTTACTCATAAGCATTCATCATTCTTTTTTGGTCAGATCTTACAAATATATTTATATCTAACCTGGTGTTGCTATTAGTAGCCATCTCTTCTGCTTGACAAGTAGGTCAAGGTGACTAAGGTGCTTTTTAGGTTCCTTTAGTCTGCTTGTTAGAGTAATCAATTTATACCTATTTAGTTTGTATGAGAGGCAGAATTATGCAGTGGATAGTGGTGAGAAAGTCAGCCTCAAAGTAAGGAAGAAATAGGTTCAAGACTGCCTCTGAGATATGAGTGTTATGGCTCTTTTCCATTTATTAACATTTAAGTGCAAGATACAGTGCTAAACAATGAGAATGCAAATACAAGCAAAAATGGAAGACAACAATTGCCCTCAAGGAGCTTACATTCAAATGGAGGAAGGTGAAATAAAAAGGAACAAAAAAGCACTAGGTGAGATGGGGTGGGAGAAATGAGGAAGAATAAAGTATCTGGCATGGGAGCATGGTGGAGAAAGTCCCCTGGTGATGAGTGAACACCTTTGCCCTGGGTCTCCTTCTTAAATTGGGGGTTTGGGGAGGAACTAGCCAATAAGGTGAGACTTGAGCCAGGGGTGGAGCATAGCTCAGTGTAAGCAGAATGGAGGAGTGGAGTGAACTTCCAGGGTGGAGAGTTTCCAGTGGTCCAGGGAAGAAGACCTTGTGGAGGTGAGTTAGCAGGAAGAGTTTCCTCTGTTACATGCCTTAATCTCCAGTTTCTAAGGCAACTCTTTAAGAATATAAGTTTTGGAGAAGTTGCCAATTTACATTAATAGGGAGGGTTTCCTCATTGGGAATTCCTTACAACTATGAAATAAAAAAGCCATTTTCATCATCACCATTAACAATAATAATAATCATAATTAGTGTTAATGTCATTTCTGTGGTCTACTATCCATTTCTCATGATCCCTTCCTTCTTTAAATGGAACAAGACTAAATTATTTCAATTGTATTTTAATTTTTCTCCCTTCTAAATTTTTAGGAATCCTTATCTTGCTCCATCAATTTGGCAGCCTGATTATAGTATGTAGATACAAGCAAATGATCCACAGGATAACTCCTATACTCATCAAAAACCTTTTCTGTCAGTTAAAAATATAATCAACTTGGGGGGAACTAAGTGGCTCAGTGGGTTTGGAGAGTCAGGTCCAGAGATGGGAGGTTCTAAGTTCAAACGTAGTCTCAGATACTTCCTAGCAGTGTGACCCTTAGCAAGTCACTTACCCCCCATTCCCTAGCCCTTATTCTCTTATGCCTTAAAACCAATACATATGATTGATTCTAAGGTAGAAAGTAAAGGTTAAAAAATTCTAAAATCAACTTCATTTTGTCACGATGTTATTTACTACCTATTATGTCCATTACATACCTTTTTTTTCTCATAGAAAATGTTAGTGAAATAAAGCTGTAAGGTCCCTGTATGGTCTATAAGTCTTTGAGCTTCTTTCACATAGTAAAATCTTACCTTATCTATTATGTTATAGGTACCTACCTAGTAAGAACTCTATCCTATATTTTTGTACACTTGGTCTGCTAGACATATCATAGGTATTTAATAAATAATTCTTGATTTGAGTTATACTTAAAGATGACTAAATCTGAAGATTCAAATTTGGGCTCGGCAAGCAAACTTCCATGTGACCTACAAAATATTGCATTGTCTTTCTGGATATTTGTTTTTGCTTTTTAAATTTTTCTTCATTTTCATTCTCTTCATAGAGAGTCTACTCTACTCCATTTCTCTACAGAGGTGTGAAAAAAGAACAGTTGATAAGCAGATCGTAATGCATTTCACACATTGACAATGGTCCCCCAAAGGTTATGATCTATGGCTTCTCCAGGGCTAAAGACACTACTTTTGTTCCGGACATTAATATGATTCACTCTTCCATCCCTGGCATGTTCCATCAAAATGCATGACCTCATCACATTGAGAGAAAGGGCTAATTATTTTACAAAAGCTTTTTGCTGTGCATTGGAATAAGCATTTCAAACAGTAGAGATAAACCACAAGCTGCTTTTCAAAAGGCCTCACAGAGTCTCAGAAGAGACCCAAACATCTAAGAAATTAACATCTTTATTGTCCTTCACAGTAGATTCTGAAAGGTTTTTATGGGAGGGGGCACATTGTTTCTCTCTCTTCTTTTGGATATGTTCTAAAATTATATGAAAGATCATAGTTGAAGGGAAGGAGAGACATGACACAGAGAGAAGCCATTCATGGATATTTCTGAAGTTTTACATCAAAGTTAACTAACTTCCTCTGGGCTTTATTTCTTTTTAGTTTATTACATTCACAATTCTAAAAGAGCACCATAAAGCTGATCAAGAGACACCTTAAAGCTTAAATAATGTAAGAAATCCTGTGTTATACCCACTTGTTTATATATAAGAATAGGAATTCAGTGGTCAGGAATTTATATGCTATGGAAGAATGGGGACAGGGTCAGGATCAAGACCTGAGTAAGAGATATGGCTTTGTCATTCATTCTCTGTGTGAATTTGACCAAGTTAGTTCACCTCTGGGCTTCAGTGACTCTGTGGTGGTTGTTCAGGTTGTTTCAGTCCTGTCCAACTCTTTGTGATCCCATTTGGGGTTTTCTTGGCAAAGATACTGGAGTGATTTGGCATTTCCTTTTCCAGTTCATTTTATAGATGAAGAAACTGAGGCAAATAAGGGTTAAGTGACTTGCCCAGGGTCTCATAGCTAGTGTTTGAAACCAAATTTGAACTCAGGTCTTCCTGACTCCAGGAACAGTATTCTATCTACCTTGTTACCATTTTTTCCATCAGTGATGTCATGAATGAGTTGTGGCTCATTATCCCAAAAGAAGGCCAGATATAGATCCCTTCAGGATAATCAGTGTTCTAGAGCTTCCCCTTTGGTTATGTAACCCTTCTCTAATGTAATCATCTCAACTCATTTTATATGCATTGTTGAGTTATGGAGGTATATGAGTCAGTTATTAAAAGAATTCAAAAACAATAAAAACAAAACAAACAAAAAACAAAAATATATAAAGGGAAAAAATATGGAAGAAAGTTAAACTTTTGGGAGAAAGGGAAGAAAAAAAATTCAAAATCAGAATCAAAATACCAAAATCTATGTATAAAATGTTGAGTAAACAAGAATAACTTCATAATGGGCCCTTGTAAAGGTCCAATTTACAGTAATTTCTATCCCACAAGTCTGTAGGACAGAATGCAGTAATATTTCACTTACCCACTTGCAGCCAAGACTAGAAGGAAGTTGTCATATTATAAGAAGGAAAGGAACTAGAATTTTATTTTGATAGGGAAGAGTCATTCCCTGGTCTGACTTTTTTCATTCTCAAGGATATAGGGAACCAGCATGATAGTCAAACTTTTGTACTTGTATGAGTACTTCATAAAGAGTGTAGATACAAGGAAGTCCTACGACTTAACGTATGTCAAGTGTCGCAACCTCGAGTCCACATTAGTATTTCCTGTGTGCTCTTTTGGCACCATTCAGGTAAAGTCTGTGCTCCTTGTTTTTATCCCATTTCCTGGAATCAGACACAAACATTAATCATAGTCCCATAACATTTTATCAATAAATGGCAAGTTCCCACAGTCTAAAGCTGTTTGGGTATGCATATTTAAACTTATATTACTGCAGAGAGAGAGAAAAAAAAATTAAGAAACTGAGGCAAATAAGGATTAAGGGAATTGCTCAGGGTCACACAGCTAGGAAGAGTCTAAAGCCAGATTTGAACCCAGGTCATGTTCAAACTTTCCCACAACAGATCAGAGGACACATGTAATCTTCATATATAGTTGCACCCTATACCTCTAAACAACGAGGCTACCTTTTTACCACATTGCTAGCTAAACAAGGACCAGTTATAGAAAGCAGACACATGCTCCACGGTTTTTCCAAGGTACTTCCATTATATTCTTCATAGCTTCTCCAGAAACAGATTTCCAGAACTTCAGCCTCTCACATTGGGTATAGCTGCACATGCACTGTCTGCATGGATTAGACTCACATTCTGTACAAAACTAGAGGCTTTGATATCCTGAAATTCCATCCTTCCCCCTGGCGCTATCCATGTGACCTTTGCCCGATGAATCAATTTCTAATCCTCAGTTTCCTTATCTGTAAAATGGGCATAATAAATCATATAATTTTTACCTCTCTGGTATTTTGTCAAGTCCAAAAGAATGAATATCTATAAAATAATCTGTCAACTTTGAGCTCTCTAAGAATTATTATTTTTCAGTTCTGACATATTGTGATCTCATATTTTGTTTGTGTGTGTCTGTGTTGTGCTCTAATTATTTTATTCACATTCATCCTCTTTCCTGAACTAGATGGCTCAAGAGCTATATCATAATTACCTTTATATTGTCTACAGTGGCTATTTAGAGTTAGGAAAATCGAAAATGCTTCATAAGTGCTTGTAGATTCTTCTCTAGTTGCTTTCAGTCTCTTTGGGTGAGTCACCTACTACACATTTTTATAAATGTGCTGAATGAGGTGATGTTTATTCTTAAGGCCAGTAGGAGAGGAGAAGTTCAGTCTGTGTACTTGAAAGCAGCATGCTGTGCTGAAAGAACCACTGAACTTGGAGCTGGGAGACACCAGGGCTTGAATGCTACCCCTCGCACTAGCTGTGTGACTGCAAGCAAGTCATTTCAATTCTTAAGTAAAATAAGGATAATAATATCTACAGTACCTACCTCAGAGGATTGCTAAAAAGATGAAATGACATCATGTATGCAAACCTTTGGACCTAATAAGAGTTATTTATAAAAAGCAAGCAATCAGTAAATATTTAGGAAGCACCTGTTATGTCCCAGACTCTGGGCTAAAGCAGTGACTGGTAATTAGGGCAAGAAGAAGAATTAAAGGAGGCTTCACATGCAGGACAGGGGGCTTGAGTTAGGTATGGGATGGGGGGGGGGTGGCAGTATTGAGAATATTCCAGGAAAGGAAAGGTAAGGGCTCAGTAACAAACCCACAATGGTCTTGGGCTAACGAAGAAATTCTCTTGACTAGTGGAAACTGAGAATAGATTTTGTTGGAGTCTTGAAGGTAGAGAGTTACTCTAGGCTATAGGGATCCATCATTAGTTCTCAATAATTCAAAATAATAGGAAATATAATTAATCAATCAATCAGTAAATATTTATTAAGCACCTACTAGGTGTCAGGCATTGTGACTTGAGCATTTAGGGTTGCAAAAAAGGTAATAAATAGTCCCTTCCCTCCAAATTCTTACAATCTAATGGAAGAGACAACACATAAACAAATGTATAAAGTAACCTATATTGAGGATAAACAGGAAATAATTAATGGAAGGAAGGCACAAGAATGAAGAGGGGTTAGTGAAGACTTCATATAGAAGGTGGAATTTTAGTGGAACTTTAAAGAAGTCAGGAAGATCAATAGTTGGAAGAGAGAAGGGAGAGCCTTCTAGGTAGGGGGTAATAACCAGAGAAAGTACCTGAAGCTGAGAGATGGAGTGCCTTGTTAGTGTAATAGCCAGGAGGTCAGTGTCCCTGGATCAAAGAGCATGTGCTAAGGAGGAAGATGTAAGAAGGCTGGAAAGTTAGGATGGTGTTAGGTTAAGAATGACTTTGGATGCCAAAGAGAGGATTTTGTATTTGTTTCAGAGCACCAGCAGGCTATTGCAATGAACAAGATATGTGGTGATGAGTGACTGATAGGTTCAGAGGAGAGAAGGGGGCATATTTGAGAGATGCTGCAAAGGTAAAAGCCACAGTCCTTGGTAACAGCTTGGATATAAAAGAGGAAATATTCTGTTTTGCACATAGTGAGTATCAGATGGCTACTGGATATCCAATTGGAGAAGTCTGAAAGGCAGTTGGAGATATGGAATTGGCAGTCAGCAAAGAGATTGAGGAAGGAAAGAGAGATTTGAGAATCTTCAGCACCTGGATGCTAAATAAAACTCATGGGAGCTAGTGAGATCATCAAATAAAGAAGTATGGGGGAAAAAGAAGAGGGCTCAGGACAACCCAGAAGGACACCTGTGGTTAAAGGGGTGATCTGGAGGAGGATCCAGCAAAGGAAAAAGAAAAAGAGAAGTCAGATAGGAGGAGAATCAGAAGAGAGTGCTGTCTTGAAAAATCTACAGAGGAGAGAGTTTCAAAGAGAAGAGCTAGTGATCAATAGAGTCAATGGCCACAGAAGGGTCAAGGATAAGGAGGACTGAGAAAAGGTTATTGGATTTGGCGATTAATAGACCATTAGTGATTTTGAAGAGGAAATAAGTAAAAGATATGCAGGATAATACTTATATTAATAAATAATAAGTAGAGAATATAGATTCTCTGCTTCGGGGAGAGGACACAAGAAGAATCAAAAACTTTGACTCAGAGGTTCCTCAGAGGTCCCTGCCCTCCTCCCTCCCTGAGAAAGTAGAAAATCTGATATAATTTTACATGTATAATCATGTAAAGCATTTTTACATATGAGATCTTAAATTAAACAGGAGAAGAAAGAAAATGAAATATAATATTTCAGTCTACATTCAGACTCCAGTTCTTTCTCAGAGAGCAGATGGCATTTTCCATCATGAGTCTCTTGGATTGTTTAGGATCACTGCATTGCTGAGAGTAACTAGGCCATTCATAGTTATTCATTTAGAAATATTGCTGTCACTATGTACAATGTGCTTCCATTTTGGTTTTTCTTACTCCACTTTGCATCAGTTTATGTAAGTCTTTCCAGATTTTTCTGGTCTTCTTGCTTCTTATAGCAAAGTAATATTTCAATATATATCACAACCTATTTCAGTCATTCCCCAATTGATGGATAGACTCTTAATTCCCAACTTTTTGCTACCACCAAAAGAGGTTCAATAAATATTTGTATATAAACAGGTCCTTTCCCCATTTTTATCTCTTTAGGATACAGACCTAGTAATGATATAGAAGGATCAAAAAGTATGCACAGTTTTAGAGTCCTCTGAGTATAGTTAGACATTGCTCTCCAGAAAGGCTAGATCAGATTGCAACTCTGTCCCAGTTGTCAGTGTCCCAAATTTCCTGCATCCCCCAAAATTTATAATTTTCCTTTTCTGTTATATTAGTCAATCTGATAGGTGTGAGGTGGTACTTTAAAGTTGTTTTAATTTTCATCCTTTAATCAAGAGTAATTTAGAGCATGTTTTCATAGATCCACTGTTATTTCAACCAATCTCCATAAACACTGCATTGTACACCCCCTCTCTTTGAGGAATTCATGCCTCATCTATACCCTCTACTATGGGACATCTCTGACTGGGGGGGGGGGTAGTCGAGAAAAGAGCATCTCCTAAAGCCTCCATTTAATGAGGGTGCTCAGACTCCTTTGGAATTCTCCTGCATACCTCCACCAGATACCTTCTTCTCCTTTACCATTGAAATTTCCTTTTATGTATTGTCTTTCTGTATTAGATTGTAAGCCCCTTGAGGATAGATAGTCCTTTTTAATCTTTGTAGCCCTAGAACTTAGCAAAGTACCTGGAACATAGTAGGAACTTCATGAATATTTATTTATTGCTTCTCTCTTTTGTGGTTTTATTGGTTAATTTCCTTTTCAGTTTGTTAATATCCCTTTTAATATGGAACGTCTAAACTGAACTCAGTACTCTAAAAGTTGTCTAAACATGTCACAGTACAGTGATATGATCACTTCTCTCCATTTCTATTAATGGAACCTAACTTCACATCACCTTTTTTTGGCTTCCATTATCATATTGCTGATTGAGGTCCAATTTTGGAGGAGCTGCTAATCTGTACCTGCAGCAGGGAGTGTATAGAACAGAGCTGGTCAGTTGTGACTTTGAAGTAGAAATAGCCAAAAACATGCCAACTTTGCTGAGTGCTGACATGTGTAAGTTGCCTGATAGTTGGCTTTAAAAGTACAGGGAGCCTCAGCTTGCCTGAGTAGTAATTTAGAAGTAGAAAGAGCGAACAAGACCAGCTGTTCTCTTTCTCTCCTTGCTCATGCCCACAGCTGCTCCTGTCAGGGATCTTGGGGGCTTGGTGAGGGTTACAGCTGGAATGGAGATGTTTCCATCTGTAGGACTGCAGGTGGTTATATAATTAACCACACACACACATACACACACACATACACACACACACAGTCTTGGTGCTGTAAAGAGAAGCCTAGTAGCCACTCCATCAATGCAGTACATCTGCTCAGTGTGATGATGAGCTGGAAATGAGCCTGGAAATGAGAACTTAAAAATAAAACAAATCCTAAGTTTTTAGCACCCGAGGCTGCTTCTTCTGCAAGAATCACTGGTGGAGTACCAATTAAATTATTGAAAAAGAAGATTTGGAATGCATATTTGGGTTTCTTTCCCAACCACACACACTGTGAGCCCCTTCACTGTGGCTGTGAGAAGCCCTAGTATGTTTAGGGTTGCACTAGGCATAAGGAGAAAAAAATTTCCACTTATAGTTCCTACTTTTAATCCCTAATCTTTAGAACTTCCAGTCCTCTCTTAAAGGCTTAATGTTAGGAATAAGGTGTGGTGGAGACACTAATTATTTCCTATTTTTAACAAAAGAAGGATTTGAAAGGCTCTCAGGAACAACCCAGATAAGCAAATAGTGGGATCACCACCTAGGTTATTAGTTCTATTCTAGCTACTCAAAATATCATCCATAAGGGACATCTTGGAACTCGTTTAATTCTCCCCCTTCTCTAAGCCTACATCTCTTCTGAAATTCCTTTTTCCTGCTGAGGGTCCTACCATCTTTCTGGTCAACCAGGTATGCCATTTGGTATTGTCCATATATGCAATCTATTTTTAAATCTTCTCTTTTCTCTTTTCACATCTGTTCTATGTATCTTCTTTCCACTCACAAAAACTGTACCAGAGATGAGCTTCACCTGATATTAGGACTATTGTAACAATCTTCTAAATGGTTTCCTGATTCATCTCTCAATCTTCCATTCTATTATTGGAGACACCGTTGCTCTTCCTTTTACTCTAACCTCATCTAAGTGTGTGAAGGAGAGTATGCAGTTAATAGAAGACTGAATGAAGAAGACCTAAGGTCAAATCTAGCCTCAAACATTTGCTAGATATGTAATCCTGGGCAAGTCACTTGACCTCCATCTGCCTCAGTTTCCTCATCCATAAAATGGAGATAATAATGTCATCTTCCTCGCAGGGCTACTGTGAGGATAAAGTGACTTAATATTTGCAAAATACTTTGGAGGGCTTGAAATGCTATATAAATGTTAGCTATTATTGTTATAACTTTTCTTCCTTTGTCACTATCACAGTATGAATAGTAACTCCCACTCTATTATTCCATTTTTATTCCTTCAGACGACAAGAATTCATTTACACAATTTATTCACAACATAAGAAATACCTAGAATAGTGTTGTAGATACATTTTAAAAATATCTTATTTTTATTTATACCTTTTTAAAAGTCATGTTCATTTCTGAATGTCTCTTTCACTTCCTCTGTCCAAAGAACCATTATTTCTAATAAAAATTTTAAGAGAGGAAAAAAAAATCCAACAGAAATAGGCAATATATCAACCGTGTCTGACAACAAACATATGTACAATCTACATCCATAGTTCCCTAAGTCCTCCCCTACCTTCCCAGTTATAAAAAGAAGTATATTTTTCTCAATTCTTTTCTTAAAGTCAAAGTTGAACATTTAATTATGCAGTCTTCAATCCTTCAGTCCCCTCCGGAGGCTGTTGTCATTTCCATTTTCGTTGTTCTAATTATTAGGTATGTTTTCCTGGTTCTGTTCACTTAATTTTGAATCAGTTCATATAATTCTTTCCATGTTTTCCCAAACTTTTCATAAACTATCATTTTTACTGGGCAGTGCTACTTCATTATAGTAGTACACCAGAGTTTGTTTGGTCATTCCCCAGTCAATGGGTATTGACTTTGTTTCCATTTTTAAAAGCTTATAGCTAACTAAAAGTGTATATGAAGATTCTATTCAGCTTATATTGGATGGTTAATTAAACTTTTAATTAGTTTTAAAGCAGTTTTAAAACAAAGTTTTCTAGGCTCCATCCTCATGATCTTCTCTAGGTCTAGAACTGGTATTTAATGGCTCTTCCTTCAAAGCTCTAAAAGTGTCATCTGCTGGCTCCCAACACTGCTATCCTGGCTTAGGTTCATTTATCTTGGTATATCTGGCAGAAATCATTTGCCATTTTGTAATTTCAGGTTCACTTTCAGCCAATCAAGAAGCCTTCTTCTGACTAATGGTTTTTGGTGGGTCATCAACATTCTCTAAAGAGAGATAGATGTCTTCTCTCTTTTTCTTAGGTGTATGCATATAGGTCAAAACAATGGCATCAAGTGTAGAATAAACATCATCCATAAAATAAATTAAACCTGACTTCTAACTGAATCCCAGTCATAAAAGACACACTTTTGTCATTACAATTTTCTACCCTTCTATTGAATTCAAGTAAGTTCCATTCCTTGATTTTATAGCTGAGGAAACTGAAGCCAACCCAGACAGGCAAAGTGATTTGATCAAAATCACACAACTAATAATAGTTGCTATTTGTTTGGTGCTCTGTAATTCATCATGTGTCTTAAACACATTATTTCACATCATCCTCACCACTACCTAGTAAGGTCAGCAGTAAAAAATATTGTAAACCCTATTTTGCAGATGAGAAAAACCAAGCCACAGAGAGATTAAATGACTTGCACAAAGTCAACAGCCAATTCTACAGTCAAGTCTTGACCTCAGTTATTGTGACTGCAAGTCTAATGTCCTTTCTTTTAATTATAGCAGGCTGTTTTCCTCACCCCAGCATACTGGCTATTATTCCCCAAACCTGTTCATACTCACAATTAATTGGTTCTACTTAAGCCCTACTACCTACAGTATTAAAATTGTACTAAGGAAGGGGAGATGTAAAGTCTCCTCCACTCATAGTTCAGTGACTCAAAACAAATATATTTTTTAAAAAATAAGATCTTATTTTTCTCTAATTACACATAACAACTTTAACGTTTAAAAAGCATTTCTAAATTTTCTGTCTCCCTTATATTCTTCCTCCTTTCCCCTCTTCCTGAGATAGTAAGTAATCTGATATAGATTTTACCTGTGTAATCATATAAAACATTTTTCCATATTATTCATTTTATGGATGTGATCTCAAACAATAAAAGAAAATAACAAGGAAGGAAGTGAAATATAGTGTATTTGTTCTGTATTCAGACACAGTAAGTTCTTTTCCTGGAGGTAGATGGTATTTTTCATCAAGAGTATTTGGGTCTTAGATTACTGTATTGCTAAGAATAGGTTATTTACATTTATCCATCAAACAATATTGCTATTAATGTGTACCAATGTTCTTTTGGTTCTGCTAACATTAATTTGCATCATTTCATGCAGATATTTCCAGGGTTTTCTGAAATGATCCTTCTTGACATTTCTTAGAGTACAATAGTATTATAATCATATTATACCATTTTTTTAGCCAGTCCCCAATTGAGGGATATCCCTTCAATTTCCAATTCTTTGCTACCACAAAAATAGCTGCTATAAATATTTTTTTTGTAAAAATAGGTTTCCCCCTATTTTAGATCTTTTGGGGATACTGACCTAGTAGTGGTATTGTTGGATCAAAGGGTTTTTACCCATTTTAGAGCCCTTTGGGCATAGTTCCAAACTGCCCCCTAGAAAGCCTGGATAAGATCATAACTCTATCAACAGTGTATTAGTGTCCTAGTTTTCCCCATATCCCTTCCAACATTTGTCATTTCTTTTTTCTGTCATATTGGCCACTCTGATAGGTGCAATGTAGTACCTCAGAGTTGTTTTAATTTGCATTTCTCTAATCAAGAGTTATTTTAAGTATTTTTGTGACTACAGATTATTTTAATTTATTTATCTGAAAACTGTCTGTTGTATCCTTTGACCTTTTATCAATTAGAGAATGATATTTTTTTTTATATTTGCCTCAGTTCTGTATATATTTGAGAAATGAGACCTTTATCAGGGATACTAGCTGTAAATATTTCCCCCCCAGCTTTGGACTTTCTTTCTAATTGTGATTGCATTGGTTTTATTTGTACAAGACTTGAAAAAATAATATAATAAAATTTTTTCATTTATATCTTAGAATACTATCACTTGTTTTGCAATAAATTCTTCCCTTTTTCATATATCTGACAGGGAAAGTATTTCTATGTTCCCTTAATTTGCTTATGGTTTCACCCTTTATGTTTAAATCATGTACTCATCTTGACCTTATCATGATGTATGGTGTGAAATGTTGGTCTATTCCTGGTCTCTGCCATACTGTTTTCCGGTTTTCTCAAGCATTTTTGTCAAATAGCAAGTTCTTGCCCCTAAACTTGGATCTTCTGATTTACAAAACATTGCATTACTATGGCCATTTATTACTAGCTATTGTGTATCTAATCTATTCCACTAAAACACCAATCTATTTTTTAGCCAGTACCAAATTGTTTTGATGATTACTGCTTTGAAATACAATTTGAAATCTGGTACTAGTAGGCCATGTTCCTTCAGATTTTTTTTTATTGATTCTTTTGATATTAACCTTTTGTTCTTCCAGATGAATTTTGTTATTTTTATCTCTATAAAATAATTTTAGGATAGTTTGATTAGTATTCAATAACCAGGTTAACAGGTAGAATATTCATTTTTATTATATTGATTCAGTCCATCCATGAGCAATTAATATTTTTCAGTTGTTTATATCTTACTTTATTTGTGTAAAAAGTGTTTTGAAATTTTGTTCACATATTTTCTGAGATTGTCTTGGAAGATTCTTTTCTATCTTTTGCTGCTGGGCTTTGTTGATAGCATATAGAAAAACTGATGATTTATGTGGTTTTTTTATTATGTTGCAACTTAGCTAAAATTTTTATTTCAACTAATTATTTTAGCTGATTATCTAGAATTCTTTAAACATACGATCATATCTTCAGAGAGTGATAGTTTTATTTCTTCTTTGCTTATTCCAATTCCTTCAATTCTTTTTCTTTTCTTATTGCTATACCTAGCATTTCTAGTCCAATACTGAATAATATTGATGGTAATAAGATTCCTTGCTGAACTCCTGATTTTATTGGGAAGGCTTCTACTTTATCCCCATTACTGATAATGCTTGCTGATGGTTTTAGATACATACTACTTATTAGTTTATGGAAAGCTCCTTTCATCTTTATCTCTCTTGTGTTTTTAATAGTCAATAACTTTTTCTACATTGATTGAGATAATCATATGATTTCTACTTGTTTTGTTACCTATATGGTCAATTAGGCTGATAGTTTCTCTAGTATAAAATTCTACCTAGTTGTAGTGAATAATCTTTATGAAATATTGTTGTAATCTCCATCCTGTATTTTATATAAAATTTTCATCATGCATATCTTAAGGCTACTGTACTGTCATTTGTAGCCTCTAACTTTTTCTCTTCTTCCTTTCTTTTTTCCTTCTTTTCTTCTTTTTTCATCTTCCTTTCCTTATTATAAAGTTCTGAAGGGTTGAGAGTTTGGGGACAGAACTAGTCACAAACAAGTTATCCCACCTTCTATAGGAAGCCTTTCCTAATTCTTCTTAATTCTAATATCTTCTCTGTTGATCATCTTCTATTTTTCCATAGGTAGTTAAGATTTCTGGACCTGGAATCCAGAAGATCTGAGTTCAAATCTGGCGTCACATACATACTAGCTGTGTGACCCTGAGAAAGTCACTTAATCTCCGATTGCTTTAATTTCCTCATCTGCAAAGTGGGAAAAATAATAGAAGTGAACTGAAAAGGTTATTGTGAGAATCAAATGAGATAATATTTGCAAAAGTACTTAGCATCGTGTCTGACTCTCTATAAATGCCTCCTTTCTCTTATCCCATGTAGAGCTTATCTATGTATGTTTGCCTGCATGTTGGCTTCCCCATTAGACCCCCAAGCTCGTTGAGAACAGGACCTGTCTTTTGCTTCCCTTTGTTTCTTCAATGCTTCCCATATAGTAGGCACTTCATAAATATTTATTGACTGACTAGCAGACTAACTTTGAGCAACAAGTCATCTCTTAGAACTTCTATCCCATTATCTTTTAAGTAAGGGAGCTGATCTCTAAGATTCTTTCCACCTCAAATTCTACAAATTTAAGTTTATCCTTGATGCTCATCCACTTCCCCCTTAGGGGCCTGCTATCTTCATATTTTTACTGGACCTTCAATTGCCCTATCCAACTCAGGCCTGTCTTTCCTGGGTGATGTTCTCAAGATACAAACCTTTCTCTCTTCTTATTTTCTGTTCCCGCAGTTATCTGTTCTTACACAACTGTTGCTTTGGCATTTGCCAAATGAATGCACAAAACATCTGGAATTGTTATAACATTTAGGGTATTAATGTGCATCAAGAGGATTTCTATTTTCTCAGGGAATAACCTCAATCCAAAGGTATTCATTTCTAAGAGTGCTCTGAAGATATAGGAGATTCTTCAAGTTGTTAAGTTTTTCTTTTCATGTTTGCATTTTATTTTTCATTTGTTTATAGTATCCCATTGCCAAAGCATAGTTTGCTTTTGGAAATTTGATATTTGATTGCCTAAATAGGCACAGAGGTCTTTATCACCATTATGGGTGGCAGGAAGTAGGAGTCATAATCTCAAGTCCACTGTGGAATGAGGCAGAAGACTGAAAATCTCTTGATCAGATTGCAGTCAGTCTAGAGAAAATATAAAGAGGAATAGATCAAGTCTGTTGGATTAGTGAATTGTATAGGACTTTTCATGACTCATCCCAATATCTGTGGATCATTAAACACCAAGATTTTTTAAAATTACTTAATTTTTCAACCATGGATAGTTATGCAGGTTTCTTTGGGATGGTAATAGATTTCATTAAGGGCATTTTGTATACTAGGGATTGATGCTATGAGCATCACAACAAAGAATTTCTATTTCTACTGAGTTGGGAATGAGGAAAATGTGTGTGTGTGTGTGTGTGTGTGTGTGTGTGTGTGTGTGTGTGTGTGTGTAAGACATCTCTCCAAGGTAAATTAGAGAGGATCATAGGAAATGAGATGTTTGGTTCAAAGGAAATTGATGTTAGGGTGAAGACAACATTAAACCTGTTACTAAGTTCAATGGGGAGAGTGACCTCATTATCCATAGATAATAGCTATGAGAATCTAGGACAGGATGAAATGAACTTTAAAGGAGAAAGATATAGTTGGTCAAGTGATGGTGGCATCACTTGAAAGGGAGGGCCTGAAAATGGCAGTGGGGATGGTGATAGAAATGTATGCCAAGTCTCTCTCCTAATCTCATTTGTTAGGGCATGTGAAAGGTGGGAAAAGGAAGGGAATAAGATTTATATGTTGCCTACTTTATGCCAGACACTGTGCTAAGCAGTTTTTAAAAATTACAAATACTATCTAATTTGATTTTCACAAAAACTGCACAGTATGTGCTATTACCTTCATTTTATAATTGAGGAAACTTAGGCAATTTGAGGTTAATTGGCTTACAAAAGATCAAAAAGCAGTCAGTGGCAGAGATAGGATTTGAACTCAGGTCCTCTGACTCTAAATTTAGTGATCTTTCCATTGCCCTTCAACAGATGAAGGTTTTCAGGGGAACCAATTGAAAGAAAAGCAGGAGGAGATAGTAACTGGGATAGGGTTTGGACTGAGTAGGGGGCAGTGACCATCCACTTTTGCTATTACAACTTTCAGTTGATCCTAAGAACTCTCTGAGGCATGGGTCTCCTGGATAAATAGTCCCCATTTCCTTCCTCTGTGGGCAGGTGTCTGAAGAAAGGCATCTGTGAGTTACAGGTCTCTGAAGGCAGCATAAAGACAAAGTGGAAGAGTGAGCCAATGGTGATGGCCAAAAGGGGATGGGATACAGGAAATGCACACCATAGGGTGTTGGCATCTGTGACATATCCCCAGTCATACCATGATAGCTCTGACTAGTTGCAATAAATTTAACGTCATCTTTAAAAAAAACATTGTTGGGATAAAACTTGTTTTCTTTTGTTAATCTTTCTATATGGATTGCACAGAGATATACTGCATGATGCTGGTGAACATATCAGATGAATATACGTCTTCCTATTTTACCTCTCATTGACGGTGCTACCCAGCAGATCACTGAACAAAGACATTTCTATTATAATATTTGTCATAAAATCTTCTATGATTTTTACCATATACATGAGAAATACTCCTTTAAAACCACTAAAGCTGTATTTTATTTCTCCTGAGTCAAAATCATTTTAATGTCAAAACTAATAAATGAATGAATCAGCAAGTATTTTTTAAGTATCTATTATGTTTTAGATGATAGAGAAATATAAAGATGCTACGGATAGAAAGCCAAAAATGAAACACTTCTTACCCTTGCAGGGTATATTCCATTATGGTAATGGGTTGTGTATGGAAGGGGATTGTGGAGAACATATGGAAGCATATGTACATACAAAATAGAGAAAAGGCTTCATGTGACAAGAGGTGCTTGAGCTGAGTTTGAGAGGAGCACAATATTTTCAGAGGGAAAACTGAGGAAGGAATGTATTTTGGGCATGAGGGACAGCAAAGACAGAGGGGAAAGAGATAGGTTTATGTGAGAGAAATAGCAAAAAGGCTAGTCTGGCTGGACCATGGATTATAGGAAAAAGAAGCAATATATGACAAGGTCAAAAGGCAGGTTGAGACAATGCTATAAAAAGAATTAAAAAACCCAACAGAGGAGTTTATATTTGATCCTAAAAGGAATAGTGAGGTGTTGGAGTTTACTGAGTAGAGGAATGACATATTTAGACCTGCATTTAGGAAAAGCTTTGTGGAAGATGTATTGGAGTGCAGTGAGACTTGAGGCAGGGTGAGCAAGTAGGAAGGTATTACAATGTTCAGAAAAGAGATGATGAGGATCTAAACAAAGGTGGTTGCTATATTAATAGAGAGAAAGAGTTGGAAATAAGATATACCACTAAGTGCCAATTATATGAAGGCATTATACAAGGCAGTGGGGATGGGATGGGGATAGAGATAGGATCTCAAATTTCACTGGTGTAGAGAACTCTTGAATAAGGAAATCCTCATTACCAGTGTAAACCAGAGCCTTCTTTGTCACATACATATTTAGAGTTAACTAGATCATTGTTAAGTGAGGTACCCAGGATCACACAGGCAGTATGTGCCAGAGGTGAGACTTAACTTGGATGTCAACTCTCTCTCTCTCTCTCTCTCTCTCTCTCTCTCTCTCTCTCTCTCTCACCATACCAAAGTACAAAGACAAATGGGCCACTTTAAACCCTGACTTCGAGAAGTTTCCATTCTATTGGGAAAAAATGACATATGGATAAATAGGGAAATGCAAAACAAAGATTAAAAACCAACACAAAGTAATGTTGTGGATGAGAACATCAGAAAAGATGATATTTAAACCTCAAAAAAAAAAAACAGGGAATCTGAGAGGTAAAACTAAAGAAGTGGTACATTGTAGGTATAGGTAGACCATTCTCATAAACATTTTACAGGACTAAGAAAGGCAATGTATATACCAGTACTTGTCAAGATTTTATCAAGTCATCCCTTTCCCAACATCCTTTTAATAAGAAGTTAGCTTTCTTTCATTCTTCTGAAATAAGAAATGCAAAAAATAGCATGCAAAAAGACCTTGAAAAATGCATAGGGAAAGTGAAAATTAGTTTTCTCAGAGGGCTGAGGAGCAGGGACCACTTTCATTTAGGATGGAGCAGGGATGACTTTATTAAGGGGATGACAATTAAATTGAGCCTTATATGGATAGAGACTGTACCTGTGATTTCATTGGAATAGAACAACATCTTCAGATGTAGATTAGTACCTTCTGTAGTAAAGACTTTACAGTCTAAAGAGTTACCTAGAGCATTGATGGCAAACCTTTTAGAGACTGAGTGCCCAAACGATAACCCTCACACCACCCATGAGCCCCCTGACTTACCCCAGTCAGGGGATGGAGGAAGCATTCCCATTGGGCTGCTGGCCAGAGGTATGGTTCATGGGAGAAATTTTCTTAGACACTATTGAGACTTCAGGGAAGGAAGCAGCCCCTTCTGGCAGGCTCCAACACACATGCCATTGGTTCACCAATATGGACCTCGACTATCTTTCAGTTACCTGAGAGAGTTACTTGAGTTGCTTGTTGTCAAATGTTCAATATGTTCCTCGGATGAGATTTCAACCAAGACCTTCTTGGCTAGTTCTCTCTTCACAATAGTACTTCAGTGCCTCTTATGAGTCTTATAAGACATGGAAGATTTCAGCAGGAGGAAAGTTTAGGAGATGGAGACTTGTCATGAACAAAAGTATAGAAGGGAAAAGCATGGAATGTGTTGCAGTCATGTCTGACTCTTCATGACCCAAGATCATTCTATCTTCTACTATCTCTTTAAGTCTGTCCAAGTGCATGCCAATTATTTCCCTTACACTATCCATCTCAACCTCTGCCTTCTTCTTTTGCTTTTAGTCTTCCTCAGCATCAGGGTCTTTTCCAATAAGTTTTGTCATGTGGCCAAAGTATTTAAGCTTCAGCTTTAGTATTTGATCTTTCAGTGAATAGTCTGAACTGATTTCCTTAAGCATCTTCTAATTTAATCTCCTTTCTGTCCAAGTGTCTCTCAGAAGTCTTCTCCAGCAATGCAATTTGAAAGTATCAGTTTTGTAGGACTCAGCTTTCCTTATAGTCCAGCTCCATAGCTCTACCTTACTACTGGAAAAACCATAGCTTTGACTATAAAGTCCTTTGTTGACAAGATAATATCTCTGCTTTTTAGTATGGATATGTTTGGGGGATGGCAATTAGTACAATTTTCTAGTGGTTACATGGTAGAAATGTGATTACAGAAGCAAGGAAATATATGATGAACCCAGCTTAATTACCTGTCCAAAACCTTTGTTTTTTAATTGGTAGGTAGTGAGGAGCCATGAGTTGTATTTTAGCAGGGAATAATATTACAGGGACAGGAGTAGGATTTGGATTTGTGAGGAACTTCCCTCTATCAGTGCTTGCTATTCCTTATCAGCAATTTAAAGTCGCACAAAATTGCCTAGAATGTTGAGAGATAAAATGATTTGCCTAGTCACAGAGCTATTACATGCCAGAAGCTAGTCTTGAACCTAGGCCTTCCCGCATGCAAGTACATCTCTCTATCCACTATGAAACACTGCCTGCCTCTACATATTACCAGAACTGTGCATTAACAACCATTACTCATAGTTTATAACTTACAAATGTATTTCTTCAAAATAACTCCTTGTGATAATACAGGTATAATCCAGTAGAATTGGGAAACAACATGCATCCTATAACTTTGGAAAAGTTATGTGTAAATTTGCTATTGGAATAAAATAAAGATAAAATTCAAAATCACTCCTTGACTCAGGGTAGGCATTGATATCTCCATTTTGAGTATTGTTGTTGGTCAATTGTGTCCAATTCTTTGTGATCCTCTTTGGTTTTCTAAGCAAAGATCCTAGAATAGTTTGCCAT
Source organism: Monodelphis domestica (assembly GCF_027887165.1). Taxonomy (NCBI): domain Eukaryota; kingdom Metazoa; phylum Chordata; class Mammalia; order Didelphimorphia; family Didelphidae; genus Monodelphis; species Monodelphis domestica. The sequence goes on along the minus strand of NC_077229.1, from coordinate 134,930,402 downwards.
TTCCTTCTCCATCTCATTTTATTGATGAGGAAACTGAATGAGGCAAATAGAGTTAAATAATTTGCCCAGGGTCACAAAACAAGTAAGAGTCTGCAAACCAGATTTGAACTCAGGAAGAGGAGTCTCCCTGACTCCAGGCCCAACACTGCCACACAGTGCAATAAACTGAGACTTTGAGGCAAGGAGTTTTTTGTTTTTTTTTTTTTCCCCTATGTCAGTCACGTCTGACTCTTTGTAACCCCATTTGGAGTTTTCTTGGCAAAGATACTTGGATGGTTTGCCATTTCTTTCTCTAGCTAATTTTGCAGATGAGAAAACTGAGGCAAACAGGATTTAGTGACTTGCCCAGGGTCATACAACTAATAAGTGTCTAAGGCCAGATTTGAACTCATATCCTCTTGATTTCAGAGGCAACCTAGCAACCCCACTTCTCCATTATCCCATTGCTAGGAAATCTCTGAGGTTGAATTCAAAGCTCTGTCTCCAGTGCCCTCACCACTACATTAGACTGGAACTTAGGAAGATTAGTTTGGCAGTGGCAGGTTCAGGATGGATTGAAGGAAGCCTTCACCTTTTTGAAAGAAGGAGCTCCTCTTCATTTTGCTAAAGCCTTAGTGAGCAGATGCTATAAACAGAGCTTTAAACACAGGAGGAGCTGACAATGAATATAAGATCAGGGGATAGGACTCTAGCTGCTAAACGCACTCCTTTCTCCATCACCCTGGGAATCTTGGCAAATTGTGGATTGTAACATGGCACAAGAGACTGTTTATTGGCAACTAAAAGCTTTAGATGGGCCTGGATGGGAGTGAAGGAATCTGCCTGCCTACCAAGATATTGATCTTAAAGATCTGCCTGCAGGTCTTAATCAATTAGCTGGGATGGCCTTATCTACCTCTCCACTGATGGTTTGGGGATTCCTTCTGCATCCCAGGTTTATATCATCCCGGCTCTCGTGAGGAATGCTGTCATGTTGTAACATAAGCTAAGGTGACAGTAGCAATAATGTGCTACATCTTAGTCAAGATGAAGTGTAAACTAATACAAGTTGCTGCATGATAATAGAGCCTGATATTAAGTGACAACTGAATTATTGATCACCTCTCCAAAACTCTCTTGAATGAAATATTAATATAGCAATATTGTGTGTGTGGCCAGAATTCTTTATGAATTATTCCTTTGCTCAACAATTCTACTTCCTAATTTACTTGACATCAGCTGAATTGTGTATGTTTCTTAAACAGGGCTGGAGTAGATGGAGTATTTGAATATTAACTATTATGTGATAGCAGTGTCCATAGAATCATAGATTTAGAGCTAGAAAGGATCTTAGAGATTTTTGAGTCTAACCCCTTCATTTTACAGATGAAGAAAGTGAGCCTGAGAGACTGAGACTTGCCAGGGAAATACGTTTCCTTCAAGCTAGTAAGAATCTGAAGCTGAATTTGAACTTAGGTCTTTCTGCCTAATCTCTGTGCCCTATACACTATTCTCTCCAGCTCCCTCTCAGACTTGCTTTGAACTTTGCTTTGAATATTAGAAAAGAAGTAATTGATTTTTCTAGGTTAAATCTTGTTTCATACATTTGCTGTGTGGTCTTGGGCAAGCCATGTAATTTTTCTCAACAATTTCTTTATTTGTAAAATATGGATAATATCTCTAGATAGCAGTATCTCACAGGATTCTTATTAGGATTAGATGAAAGAATATATATAAAGAGACTACCTCAAAACACTGAAGGCACTATATATTCAGCTAGTATTGCTCTTATTATAAAGGCAGGGGGAGGGATAAACATTCATTAAGTGCCTACTATGTGCCCAGCACTCTGCTAAGCCATAAGAACACAAAGAAAAGCAAAATCATGTCCCTGCTCTCAAGGAACTCATAGTCTAATGAAGGAGCCACCATGCAAAGAAATCTGGGCAAACAAGCTATAGTTGGGATAAACTGATAAATCAATAAAAGAAAGATGTTTGCTAGCATTAAGGGCATTTGAAAAGGTTTGTTGTAGAAGATGAAATTTTATCTAGGACTTGAAAGAGGTCAGAGAAGCCAAGAGGTAGAAATAAGGAGGGAGAACAAGGTTAAAAGATTCCCAAACATAGATTTTTAGTTGAAGACAAAAAAGGTAATATCTTGCCTTCCCACTAATTATATTCCTCTAGTACAACCTCTGGGAAGTGAGGAAAACCAGTGAAAAATCATTGATACATAAGAGAGAGTATTTTGTTTTTCTCCCATTACACATAAAATAATTTTTAACATTAATTTTTTAAGATTTAAGTTCCAAATTCTCTCCCTTCTTTGGATCTTCCATCTCCCATTACTCTGCCTTTCCCTCCCCAATCCCTGAGATAATAACCAATCTGATGTAGACTTTACATACATGTAAAACATTTTTCTATATTTCATTTTTGTGGAAGAAATCTTGAATGAAAAAGAAGGAAAATGAAATATAGTATATTTTGGTCTGCATTCAGACTCAATAAGTTCGTTCTCAGAGGGCAGATGGCATTTTTTATCATGAGTCTTAGAGATTGACTTAGATTTGTAAATTGCTTGAGAATAAGTAGGTCATGCTGTCACTGTTTACAATTCTGTTCTGGTTCTATTCACTTTATTTTGCATCAGTTCATGTGAGTCTTTCCAGATTTTTCTGAAATCATCCTGCATGTTCTTTCTTAAGAAAAAGAGTATTGCATTACTATCATAAACCACAACTTGTTCAGTCACTTTCTAATTGATAGACAATTCCTTAAATTCAAATTGTCAGCTACCACAAACTATAATAAATATTTTTGTAATAAATAAATATTGCTGTAATAAACATTTTTGTACAAATAGCTCCTGCCCCACTTTTAAAAAATCTCTTTGGGGATAATAGGGAAAACAACTTATTCCAAAATATTCATAGCCATGCTCTTTGTGATGGCAAAAAATTGGAATATTGGGTATGCCCTCTGATTGGGGAATGGCTAAACAAGTTGTGGTAAATATTGATGATGGAATACTATTGTACTCAAAGGAATAATAAACTGAAAGAATTCCATGTGAACAGGAATGATGCAGAGTGAAAGGAGCAGAACCAGGAGAACACTGTACACAGAGACTGTGTTGTACACTGACTGGTACAATCAAATGTAATAGACTTCTCCACTAGCAGTAATGCAATGATCAAGGACAATTCTGAGGGACTTATGAGAAAGAACGCTGTCCACATCCAGAGGAAGATCTGTGGGAATTGAAACACAGAAGAAAAACAACTGCTTGATCACATGGGTTGATGGGGGTATGATCAGGAATATAGACTCTAAATGATCACCCTAATACAAATATCAGTAATATGGAAATAGGTCTTGATCACATGTAAAACCCAGTGGAATTGCATGTCAGCTATGGAGGGGGTTGGTGGGAGGGGAGGGAAAGAATATGAATCTTGTAACCATTGAAAAATATTCTAAATTAATTAAATCAAATTGTCCAAAACTGGGGGGGGGGGAGGAAATGTCTTCTTATGAATTTGGGAAGTGTTCTAGGATCAAGTGTTTCTATGTAGCCAGATCATTGGTTGGTTAGAGCAAAATTCAAAAGTAGCACCAAGTGATGTTGATAATGTTGTTAACAATACCAACTAAAATGAATATTTCTGTATACAAAATAGATTGGGGAAAGAAGTTTGTGTTCATATGAAGCTGTGATATACTATTATGAGTAATTTGCTTATCTTCTAAAGGATTTTTAAGCAATTTAATATGTAACTTTTTAAACTAAAAAAATGTCTCTTTGAGATATAGACCTAATAATAGTATTGATGTATTAAAGCATATACTCAGTTTTAGAATCCTTTGAGCATAGTACCAAATTGCTTTCCAGAATGGTTGGATCAGATCACAACTCCACAAATGTGTATTAGTGTCCTGATTTTCCTACATCCCCTCCAACAATGATCATTTACAGTTTCTGTCATATTAGCCAATCTGATAGGTGTGAGGTGGGACCTCAGAGTTTTAATTTGCATTTCTCTAATCAGGGGTGATTTAGAGCATTTTTTCATATGAATATTGACAGCTTTGATTTCTTCATCTGAAAACTGCCTGTTCATATCCTTTGACAGACCATTCCTTTAAAAAAATAAGTAGAATTTGGAAGCCACCTTTGGAGCTTTGGGCTCCATAAGCCATCCAATGTGTTGCCACTCCATGAGTTAATCTGACATTGGCAGCAAATACCCAGATGACTGGGAGAATTCCAACTTGAGGATGAGATTCAAAGAACCATAGCATTCTTACACTACTTTATAATAACCAGCCCTCTAGAAACTTCCACTGAAAATAAAGAATGTCCTCTAGTAACCCTCATTAGGATACATTATAAGTATCGTGAATGAGCTATATTTTTCCCTGGTGCTGATGCTACACACTTTCCATAAAATCATTTATTTACAGAACACTTACTGCTAAAAGATAGGAAAAATGGGCAAGAGAGATTGACCATCTCTCTTTCCAGTTATATCTCTGGTTCCCAAAATAAAATTAATTTACTAGGCTAATGTACTTTTTTTCAAAACTACCCACACTTCTGGAAGAAAATAATACAAAGAATTTGCCCAATTGGTGGTAAGTCTTTATAGCAACATCTTTGTATATAAAGTCCACCTGTATAAAAAATAGTTGATTTAAAAAATAAATGGTAGTGCCTTCATACAAAAGAGCTTTTTCCATACATGATAATGTTTTTGGTATCTTCTCCTGGAAGCACCATTAGATTTGGTGGATGAACTACATGAAAAAATCATGCTCATTTCTTTATAAACCATCTTCATGTTTGAACAAAAAGATTTCCTTGTTTTGCTATAAAGATTAGTCACTAGAATTGGCTTCAAAAGACTTTTGACTGTTTCCTAAAAACAATTCCACCTCTGAAAGAAAATATTTTGTAATATTAAGGGATTTTGAACAAGAAGAGACATTATAAATTAGTCTAAGGCCACAACTTTTCAGATGACAAAATTGAAGCCTCCCAATATTGTACTTTGTCCAAGATCTTACAGGATCAAAATGGTAGAAGTTGAGGTTGAAATTAGTTATTTTAGTGTTAAATTCAGTGTTCTTTCAAATATATCACAATATTTCTGAGACTACTCAAAAGAATATGGCACAATATATGAAGGAAATTATAGAAATCCTAAGATGTTTTGAGCAATAGTAACTTTATTGAAATATGTGTATTTTCAAAGTGACTGTAACATTGATTTATGATTTTAGTTATATTTATTTAAGTCATTGACTTCTCTTGTGTGCCAACTTTGCCAGCATTCTTCATGTTTGAAGATGACATCATGGATGGTAATTGTGCTAGAATGTCTCATAAGCCTCAATACATACATAAAGAAAATATATTAGAATTTCATTTTCTACAATGTTTAGGGCCTAGATCACACAGAAAAATCCATAATACATCTTTATAATATATATTTATAATCCTTGGTCTGTGCATGAATTTACAATCTGGTGGGATCACCAGGCAAAGACTCTTTGATAGATGAAGTATATTAAACAGAGGGACTTAAAAAGTGGAATGATATTGAAAAGTGATCAAGAAAGCATAAGAGAGGCACAAACAGTCAGACTAAGAAAGATATGGAGCTATGGCCAAGGGATTAATTTGGATGAGGAGGGGAAAAAAATAAGCAAAACAAGGCAAGTAAGAAAAGTTGTTGAGCAATTAGGCTATTAAGCAAAATTGGTAGGATAGTGGGTAGGACAAAATGGTGAAATGGATAGTAGTTTGGTTTAAGGCATATTAGGAGGTGGTTATGGCCATAGTAGAAGATTTATTAATACAAAGAAAATAAATTTGAATTATATCGTCTATAAAAATTTTTATGGTTGATATAAAAACACCTACAAAAAACAAGACCAAAAAATTCTCAATTATTGAGGAGAGTAGAAATCTCTACTGTGATTTGAATTAGGTGTGATTTTTGATTCTGTCATAGATAAGTGAATATGTGTTCTGAAGGTCAATTATTCTCTTTCCTGGGGAGATGGTGAAGGGACTTGAAAATGCCTCTCCACACTACATGCTGAATGCATTTTTTTCTGAAGGAAATAGAAGAAAGACTTTGATGGGAAATGAAAGGAGCTGAGGAAAAACTTCATTATTGAGGATGATAGAGGATGGAAGAGAATTGCATGGAAGAGAAAGGGAAGGAAAAGATCAGCTGGGCAATGGGAGTTTAAAAACATATTTGAGGTTCTCCCTTAAGAGGAGACAGTTGGATGCTCCAGAGAAGAAAAAAACACTTGTCTTCCTGGGATGCCCATCTAGTCAAGTCTATAAGCATTTACCAGGTGCCTACCATGTGCTAGTATGGTACCAATTTCTGGAGATACCACAAAAAGCAAAATCAAAAGTAAAAAATTAGCCCTTTTTCTTAAGTAGATCCCAATATAATGGAGAAGACAACACTCAAACAACTATGTAAAAGGGAGAATAAATTTAAAATATTTGATAGAGGGAAGGCACAAGCATTAAGAGGGTCTGGGAAAGGCTTTTTTGTAGTGGGTTTGATTTCATATATTTATCAAAAAACAAATACATAAAGATTTTCTTTTATCAATATCTTTGTTTTTTCATACCTATATTTTCCTTCAGGATCCCTCTTCCTGCCCTGCTAGAGAGTCATTTCATATATAATAAATAGTAATTTTAAATAAAAGAAAACTAAGAGGGAAAAAAGAGGTTTTCATCTTCCTGGAATATATATATATATATATATATATATATATATATATATATATATAAATATATTAGACTTATTAAAAATAATGACAATTACCTTCTTCTAGTAACTCATATGGACCAAATGACACAGGAGAAACTTTAAAAAATATTGCCATGGGTTAAGTAAGATGTCTTAGTTAAGAAACTAAAGACTATGGGGCAACTAGGTGGCTTAGTGTATTGAGAGCCAGGCCTAAAGACAGGAGGCTCTGGATTCAAAATTGGCCTCACACACTTCCTCACTGTGTGACCCTGGTAAGCCATTTAACCCACCTTGTCTAGCCTTACTGCTCTTCTGCCTTGGAACCAATACATGGTATTGATTTTAAGATGGAAGGTAAGGATTTAACAAAAAATGATACTGAAGACCATAGGTTCACATATTAAATTTTCATCACTATTGGCCACAGGGCAAAGGATGTAGAAGAGAATGATTAATTTTGGAAATGAAAAATCAGCTTAAAATGTGATGTCAAAGAATTCAGATTTAGATTTCTGGACCATACTTTGCAATTAGAATTTTTGGCTTCATGGTCATAGATATAGTTCACATAATAAAAACTGGCAAGAAAGCTGACAATTTTCCAAAGATCTTGAAAAATCTAAACCAAAAGACTTTAAGCAACACTGTCCCTCCAAAAAAAACAAACAAACATCAATAAAAGATGGAGAGAGGGAGAAGGCTATTTATTTAACTTAAGGGGAGTTAGTTCTAGTAGTGAATAGTCATAAAGAAGAAAGAATAACAGAAGAGACAACATTTTCAGGAATACAAATATCCAGGAATATTCAGGAATCCAAAATCCAAAGAAGAACTCAGTGGTACAGCCTATGTCTAAATGTCTATATAAAAATTCACAAAGTTTAGGCAACAAACAAGGTCAATTAAATTTGTGTTATCTCAAAAAGTATGAATTAAACCTCATAGTTATTACTGAGGCATTGGAATGAAATCTACTGTTACTCTGCATGAATATACCTTATTAAAAAAAAAAAAACCAACAACTCAACAGGAAGAGCAAAAGGATGGATAGAGTGGCATTGAATATAAAGGAGGTACATTCATTTGAAGAGATTCAGGAGGGTTGGGGAGAGGAGTGAGATTTACAATGGAGAATATATAGGTGAAGATCAAAGAAGAGAGAAACAAGTGATTTTGTCAATGGAGTCTACTATAGACCACCAGACTGAAAGAAAAACCTACATGAAGTCTTTGAGAAACAAATTATAATTCTGATGCAGTGGCAAAATAGAGTACTGATGGTGGAGTTAAATGATCTTTCAAGAGCAGAGCAGCTAATAACATCTCAACTTTCCTTAGTGATGAATTAATTCTTAAAACTGTGGAAGAATTGCCCCAAAAGGTGAAATTATGTTTGGGATCTTAATCTTATTAAAAGGGAGAAACTGATTGCTAGGGGAGAAGTGACCCCTTCAGAATTTATGATAGAAGAGGAAATATGACATTTACCCTAGATTTTGGGAAAAGATTTCAAAGGATTCAGATAGGATACTATAGACTAAAATTCTTAAGGGGAAGTCAGCCCAGAGGGAAGAAAAATAATCAAGAATGAAATTCTGAAGACACAAAGGCAGGAAAATTCCAATGAGGAGGGAAAATGTGATTTATCTGAAGAAAATGATGTAGATACTCAAGGAATTCATCAACCAATTTAGATTATAAAAACAAATATACAGAAAATAGAAGCAAGGTAAGGCAAAGTAAGATTAATATAAAAGCATGGCATAGTGTCTTTAAAAATAGTGTCAGGAATGCTAAAGCTGAGTTTAGGTAGGAAGCTAGAAGGGAAAAAATAACCAATTTAAGAAAAAAAGGATGCTCAAAGAAGGGTTAATATCCTTTTGGGGGAGAGAGATGGAACAATATTAACTAACAAGAGAAAGAAGGCACAGTTGCTGAACTTTGACTTTTGGTTTCTTTGTGAAGGAGAATGACTTTTACATTAAAAATGATAGGACAAAAAGAACAAACAAAGGAAACAACTAACAACAACAACAGTTGTTTTCCAAGACACATAGGAAATATTAAGAGAAGACCTAGCTGTCTTTGATGAATTCTTATCTCCTAGCTAGATAAATTATATCCTTAGGTCCTGGAAGAAATGACAGATGTGACCATTAAAACTGTCAGTATTATTTGAAAGATCATGGAAAACAGGAGAGGTAATACAATATTGGAAATGGGAAAATTCTGTCCCTTATTTTCAGAAAAAGGAAGAGAATAGACTATGCAAACTATAGGGAGTTTGGCTTTTATTTTTGAGAATGCAGAAGAGATTTAGAGGTCTAAAACTTCAATATGACTTAGAAATGTGAAATGGCTATCAAAAAATCAATTGTAGTATTTAGCCATGTTTATAGATGGATAACTTCCAGGAACAAGGAAGTGATAATACCATTGTAGTCTGTATCAGACCTCATCTGCACTACTATAGTCAGGTCTGGGCACTAGGGTTCAAGGACACTGACAAAATTGACAGAGCATACAGAAGAGAGCAACCAGAATAGTATAAAGAGTTGATGATATAAGGAATGATTGAAGGAAATGGAACATAGAAAAAGGAAGCCTCAGAGAAGGAATGTGAGATTTTTTTCAGCCATTCTGGCACAAGGAGGAGAGATTAGATTTATTCCGATAGACTCCAATGGGTTGAACCTAGCTGTCTTCTAGGCATTAAGGGCAAGGCCTATGCAAAGGCTTGGAGCAATCAGGGAAAGTGGTTTAAGTGTTTAATAAATAGAAAGGGTGATCATTAATCTCAACAAGTCTAATTTTCTCATACCAAGTGCTTATTATGCAAAGGATAACCTTAGCTTGTGAACAAATTCATTTATCCAAATAAACATTAAACAAAAATCAGAAAAGTTATACAGATTAAAGAAAAGAATATAGGATAGTAAAAGAATTCTACAATTGTAGAGTGACAAAATCTCAGGTGAACCCAGAACAGAAGGAATTCATCATGGAAGTCAGCTCTTAAATTTTGAAAGAGCAGGAAATAAGAATCAAAAGGTATACTGGGAATAGAATTTTCCCCATGTCTGTGCCTTCATGGAGAACTCTTATATCTCAAAATATTATGCCTTGCTCCTTTTTCTTTTATGTCAGACTCAGCTTCTCTGTCTGTCTGACTCTTTTTGGAAATTACGTCTCACTTACATAGCATAGAGGGCTCGGAGATCTCTCTCCCCTCCAGGAGTCATGTCTTCCTCCATGTACAGAACTCCTAGAATCATAGGGCTGTCCTTCAGCTTCAGGGACCACTCCATTCAACTGGTGTGGTGGTGGTGGTCGTGGTGGTGGTGGTGGTGTGTGTGTGTCTATATGAATGTTATTTGTTATCATCTCTATCCCCTATATGGTTCTGAATTCTTCCTCTAGCCATAACTATGAAAGCTACCTCATGAAGTTCTTTTCTATTTTTTGTATGATCTTTAATATTTAGGTCATGTGTAATTATCATGAGGTATATGCTAAAAGATGCAGGTCTATTCATATCTTTTGATCATTTATCATTTGGGGAATTCTTTCTATTTGTATATATTTGACAAAAGTTCTCCATATAATTTAGATATGAGACCTCAAACTGAGAAATTGTCTATAAATTTTCCCCCCAAATTACTACTTTCCTTCTAATCTTGGCTTTATTAGTTTTATTGGTACAAAACTTCTCAATATAATGTATTCAAAATTATCCATTTTACATCTTATAATGCTTTCTGTCCCTTGTCTATTCATAACTTTTATCCATAAATCCAATAGGTAACTGTTACATGTTCTTCTAATTTGCTTATATCTCCCTTTTTGCCTATGGCATGTATCAATTTTGATCTTAGCTTAGTAAATAATGTAAGATATTGGTCTATATCTAGTTTCAGTCAGACTGCTTTCCAGTTTTCTCAACTATTTGTACTAAATAGTAAATTCTTTTCCCCAAAACTTGGATCTTTACTTTGGTCAAACACAAGGCTACAAATAATCGCTTCAAATTGTTTGTTGTCTCTGTTCTGTCCTAATTGTGTAGTTTTCTATTTCTTGACCAGTACTAGATGGTTTTCAACATTACTGCTTTATAATATAGCTCAAAATCTGGGACTTATAAGCCTCCTTCCTTTACATTTTTTAAATATATTTTTTAATCTGACACCTATCAGATTGGCTAAAATGATGAAAGAGCAAAATGACAAATGTTGGAGGGGAGGTGGAAAAATGGGCACACTAATACATGGTGCAACTGTAAATGGATTCATCCATTATGGAGAACAATCTGGAATTATGGACAAGGAGCTATATTTATTACTTTTGATCCAACAATTCCATTATTAGGTTTATTTCCTAAGTTAATCAGGTAAAAAAGGAAAAGAACCTACATGTTTTAAAATATTTATATAGGGGAGGGCAACTAGGTGGCTCAATGGATTGAGAGTCAGGCCCAGAGATGGAAGTTCTGAGTTCAAATCTGGCTTCAGACACCTCCTAGCTATGTGACCCTAGGCAAGTCACTTGACCCCAGTTGCCTATCCCTTATAGCTCTTCTGCCTTGGAACCAATACTTAGTATTAGTTCTAATACAGAAGGTAAGTGGTTGTTTTTTTTTTGTTTGTTTTGTTTTTTAAGAAATGATGAACAGGTCAATTTTAGAAAAAAAAACATTGGCAGAACTATATGAAATTATGAAGAGTGAAATCAACAGAACTAAGAAAACCTCATATGTAGAAATATAAATATTGTTTGAAGGATGATTTGTGTATGTCCACCTCCAGAGAAAGTATCCATAAACAGAAATAAGTATGACGTTGTTTTAGATATACATTTATCTTTTTGTCAAATGGTGTCTTCTCTACTGGGAGAGGAAAGGAGGGAGTTAACTTGGTATTTTAATGTAACAAACAAATAAAATAATATATGTGTGTATATATATATATAATATAAGTTTTCAAAAGAAAGATTTATATCTAAATCTACTTTCTTCTAGACTGATTTCCAGTTTTCTAGCAATTCCTATCAAATAGGAAATTCTTTCCTAAGTAATTTATGTTTGGGGATTTATCTTACACTGGGTTATTGAGTTAATTTACTTCTAATTCTTCCTTGTCTAGTCTGTTCCATAAAATAGTAATAAAAAACATTGTTGTAGAGATTTAAGGTTTACAAAGTTCTTCATAAATATAGTAGGACCTCATTTCATGCAACCAATATGTTCTAAGACCCTTCGTGTAAGTTGAAAATCTCATATAGCAGCAAACCCCATTATTTAAGAAGTGTTTTTATGTGACCGTACCCAGGAACTTTATGATTTTTCTTAGGTTTATCGGAGCTACCACCATCACTATTCTTGCACTTTGGGGCCATTATTAATAACTAAATAACGTTTATGAAACAAATAGTAGCATTACTTTGATGTGGACTTGGCTTGTTACAAGGGAGAACTTTGATATTATTGATGTGGAAGCTAATGTTTGTTGCAAAACAATGTAATGACATATTAATACTTATCAGAGCAAGAATGAGGGCAATTGGGAGAAGTACTATAAGAACCGATGCTGACAATTTTAAAAATTGGGTATTTTTGGGCCTTTATTTTTTTCAGTTGTTAAATGTATGTACCCAAATTTGTGTGTGTTGAGTTCCTATGAAAGGAGGTCCTATTGTATTATCTCACCTGGGAGGTAAGTACTAAACATATCACCAGCTGAGCCAGACAGGGGTTAAGGGAACTAGTCAAGGTCATAGCTATAAATGACCATGGCTGGATTTAAACTCAGGTTGTCTTAACTCATTGGTCCAGCACTCAATCTACCAAAATACCTCGCTGCCTTCATTGACATGCTTTACTATTTTAAATCCTGCCTTTCTGTATTTTAATGACTACTGCTTCACAATGTAGTTTGAGATTTAGAATTGATCTTCATATAAGGGGGCTGAAATGTATTAGGATATGATTCTTGAGTATTCTCTAGCTCTGGGTGAGAAATCAAATCATTAATGGGGTGGGTGAATGGGTGGTCGAGGTGGGTAGCATTTTATATGAACATACTACACTCATGTGAGGAAATCCAGGACCCAGAGGAGGAGAGGACATGAATAAAAGTCAATGGAAGCTTTAACAGGACGCGTTTGTCACTAGAGTATGCCATAAAGCACCTGGACAGAAAAAGGAAACACATGGCTCAGGAAAGGAATTATAAGGCTAGCACAGAGGCATGATATAGTTGTTATGAGAGAATTCAATTATCTGGACATCTGTTGGAATTCTCTCTGCCAAAAGCAGAGCAGATAATATTTTTTTTTCACTTGCTTTAATCATAATTTCATCCAACAAGGAGAAATTGTATTCTGGGTCTGATTACCAAAAACAGAGAGGTATCGATTGATGGAGTAGAAAGGACAGGAACTTTGGTTGATAAGCTGACATTGACCCTTGATTCAGGTAAAATAGATTCCAAAGGGTTCAGAAGGACAGCTAGGAGCTAATTGTGTAAATCTGTTTAGGTGAAACTTGTCCATGAGGGATAGGAAATTCTGAAGAATAAAAATCTGAATGTAGAAATATAAAGTGAATAGAAAGGTGGGAAGAGTTTTTCTAAGGATATTGAATTTATAAATCTATTTACATTTGTAAAAGAAATATGCATATATTAGAAACAAGGACATTACTAAGAAGAAAAATCTTGTGAGAATATAGGCACATTTAAGCAGAATGAGCTGAGACTTTTGAGGTTAGCTATGGAAGATGAAAAGGGTCAGCTTTTAAACATGGCTTTATGAGGAGAAAATGAGTATCAAAGAAGGATAAAATCACTGCTCCAGTTTGATAGAGTGATGATGCAAAAAAGAAATGAGGCAAAACTATTTTCTTCTATTTCCTCTGTTAAAGAGAACAATTTTTGGACTTTAAAGGCCAGAACTCTTGTGGCCAACATGCGGTTGGTACTGAAGGTAAATGAGGAGAAAATAAGGAAACACATATCTGTCCTTGTTGAGATCACATTACCTGTCTCATCCAAACCCATATCCTCTGGCACTGAGAGAGCCGACAGACAAATTGCTCAGCAAATATTTGTGATGAAGGAGAATCAGCAGGGACACCAGGGTTGGAAAAGAATAAATATCATTCCAATTTTCAAAGGGAAAAAGTGAATGGAGACTGCAAGTTCCACTATTTCTTAAATGTTTATTATTAAAACCCAAAACCATAGGAAGACTTTTGGGATGTTCTCTCTGTACAGGCCAATGGTCTTGACATCAACTCTGGCAGAATTCTAGTACCTATCATGAAAAAGATAGTGAAGATTTATATAAAGAGAACCAATGATTGCAACAAGTCATTGGTGCTTCAAAAAGGATGGGGTTTGGCAAGTAAACAATTTTTTAAACAAGGTTATTAGATAATTTTGTAAGGGATAAATCCATAAGGACAATGTTGTAGATAGAATTTACTTCATTACTAGATGACATAATGAATAGATCACTAGATTAGGGTCAGGAAGCCTTAAGTTCAAATTTTGTCTTAGGTCACAAATGACTATGTTACCTTGGAGAAGTCACTTAATCTTTGCCTTCCTCAGTTTTCTCATTTGTAAGATGGAGATAATAAAAGCATCCCAGATTGTCATGAGGAAAAAAAGATAATATTTGTAAAGAACTTTGAAAAATTAAATCACTATTCAAGTGTTAGCCATTATGATTTTAAAATAGTATTTAATACAATCTTTCATGCTTAGGTTTTGAAAAAAAACAGATTGATACAGCTTAGTTTAGGAACTCTTAATTCTGGAAATTTTTTCAATATTTTGATATATTGTATTCAATACAAGTCTAATGACTTAATAATACTGGATTCTTTAGTAATATTTTAATAAGTCATATCTTAATATAATTGGTTTCCTTTGTAATTCTATGTATTTTACTTTATACATTCAACAATATTACTCTGAAAGGAATCCATAGCATCTTCAGACTTGCCAAAGAAGTCCAGGACACAAAAAAGTCCTAAAACCTCCTCAGAATAGATGATTGATTATACAATCAAGTGAATTCAGGGCTGATTGATAGTCTGATTCCCAAGAGTAATCACTCACAGTTCAATGCCACCATTAGAATGCTTCAGGGTTCTGTTTTTGATCTATCCCCTTCATTTCAGTTGATAGTGCTTCTCCATGAAAATTACCTTGTATTTATTTTTTACATACATATTTATGTATAATGACAGCAATGGATAGAGCTTAAGGCCTACAGTCAGGAATACTCATCTCCCTGAGTTCAAATCCAGCCTCAGACACTTATGATCTATGTGACTCTGAGAAGTCACCCAAACTCTTTGCCTCAGTTTCCTCATCTGTAAAATGAACTGGAGAAGGAAATGGCAAACCATTCCAGGATCTTGGCCAAGAAAACTCCCAAATTGGGATCACAGTCTCTGTCTCTGCCTGTATGTCTCTCACTTTCTGTAATAGAATTGATATTAAGAATTGATTCCAAGGCAGAAGAGTGGTAAGAGCTAGTCAATGGAGGTTAGGGAATTTGCTCAGGGTCACATACCTATGAAGTATCTGAGGTTAGATTTGAACCCAGGACCTCCCCATCTCCAGCCTTGCTTTCTATCCACTGAGTCACCTAGCTGCTCCCCTGTTGTCTCTCTTGTTAAAATGTAGGAATAGTGAAAGCAGACACTTTCATTTCTGTCTTCTATTCCTATGCCTGCACATTTGGGCAATTCATAAATGCTTGCTGATTGACTTATACCTTATACATAACAGCTTTTTAATCAGTGAGCTCAGTGAAGGAATAAACAGACTTTCTTATTGACTCTGCTGAGGATACAAAGCTAAGAGGGACATTTAATATTTCCTGTTAGGGGCAGTAAATAGAGTGCCTGACCAGGGGTCAGAAAGACCAGAATTCAAATCTGGCCTCAGATATATGCTAGCTAAGGGACCTTGGGCAAATCATTCATCTCTGTTAGCCTCAGTTTCTTCATATAGAAAATTGGAATAAAAATAACACCTACCTTATAGGGTTTCTATGAGGAGAGAATGAGATAATATTTTTAAAGTTCTTTGTGAACCCTAAAGTGCTCTGTGAATATTATGATATATTATCAAAAATCAACTTTTTTCCCCAAGACATTCACAACCTGGATGCACCTACTTTTCCAGTCTTATATATTACATATATTGTATAAATATAAAATCTATGTACCTTAACACACACACTAACACACACACACCACACACACACACACACACACACACACACACACACACACACACATCTCCCATCCAGCCCAAAGAACCTTCTTACTCTTCTTGTACACAATACTATTTCCTGCCTCTGTGATTTTGCCTTGGGTTTTCCCTATCTTAGGAAAGGAGTTCCTTCTCACTTCTGCCTCTTAGAATCTCCAGGGTTTTTTTTAAGACTCGTCACCTAAAATCTCACAATCTACATGAAACTTCCTGATTTCCATTTACTTGTTATTCCCCACTGAAATTACATTGTAACTATTTTCCATATATTTTACATTTCTGTCTATGCACATGTGGTTTCCTCTGGCTAGATTGTAAGCTCCTTGAGGACAAGGAATGTTTTGCTTCTGTCTTTGTATCCTAAATGCCTGAGACAGAGAAGATACTTAAATATATAACCAATTCTCTTGATTGACAGTGCAAGAATAATGTATTCAGTCAAAATCTTCAACTTTGAATTGTGTCAGCCATCAGTGTCACAATAACTGTTACTATCATCACCATTAGCATCACCATCATTATCATACTAACACTGGAAGTATTTAGTTCTTTAAGGTCTGCAGAACTCTTTTTCCTTTCCTTTCCTTTCCTTTCCTTTCCTTTCCTTTCCTTTCCTTTCCTTTCCTTTCCTTTCCTTTCCTTTCCTTTCCTTTCCTTTCCTTTCCTTTCCTTTCCTTTCCTTTCCTTTCCTTTCCTTTCCTTTCCTTTCCTTTCCTTTCCTTTCCTTTCCTTTCCTTTCCTTTCCTTTCCTTTCCTTTCCTTTCCTTTCCTTTCCTTTCCTTTCCTTTCCTTTCCTTTCCTTTCCTTTCCTTTCCTTTTCCTTTTCCTTTTCCTTTTCCTTTCATCCATCTATATCTATCTATCTATCTATCTATCTATCTATCTATCTATCTATCTATCTATCTATGGCAGCTAGGTGGCACATCATAACTGGAGTCATGAAGGCCTGAGTTCAAATTTGACTTTAGACACATACTATGTGCTGTAGGATCCTGGGGAAAAAAAAATCACTTACCCCTGTTTGTCTCAGTTATCTCATCTGCAAAATGAACTGGAGAAGGAAATAGCAAACTACCTTGCCAAGAAAACTTCAAATGGGGTCACAAAGTGTTGGACACAACTGAAATGAATGAATAACAAAAGTTTGTGTGTGTGTGTGTGTGTGTGTGTGTAAATTCCATTTGAACTTCAAAATGAGCTCATAAGGAAGGTATTTCATGTAGTGCTACTTCTATTTTACAGATAAAGATTCTGAAGTTTGAGAGAACAAATTATTTTGCTAGGGTCACTACCTATCTATGTGACCTTAGATAAATCACTTATCTTGGGGGCCTCATTTTCCTCATCTAAGGAGGAGTTATAACCTACATAATCTTTTAGAACCTTTTAAAACTTTATTTTATTTTTTAAAACCCTAACTTTCTGTCTTAGAGACAATATTAAGTATTAGTTCCAAGGTAGAAGAGCAGGAAATGGTAATCAACAATTTGGGTTAATTGGCTTGCCCAGGGTCACAGAGCTTGGAAGTGTCTGAAACTAAATTTGAACCTAGGATTACCTGTCTCCAGGCTTGGCTCTCAATCCACTGAGACATCTAGCTGTCCTCTTTTTAATTTTAAACCCTCTGATCCCTCCATGGTGGTCTGGGACTTCAAGGCTTTTGCTCTCATGAAATTCACTGACTGTTGGAGGGAGATAGATACATACACACATACACACGTGTGAAAAGGCAGAGAGAGAGAGAGAGAGAGAGAGAGAGAGAGAGAGAGAGAGAGAGAGAGAGAGAGAGAGAGAGAGAGAGAGAGAGAGAGAGAGAGAGAGAGAGAGAGAGAGAGAGAGAGAGAGAGAGAGAGAGAGAGAGAGAGAGAGAGAGAGAGAGAGAGAGAGAGTGACACACACACACAGAAAGAATCCCCACAATCCTGGCTGGGATGGATCAGGACGGCTCTCTTGGGGGATATTGTATTTGAATAGAATGAGTAAGTGAAGGAAGAAAGCATTTATTTAGAGTGTGCAAAGCACTCTACTAACCTCTCAGGATACAGATAGCAAGTTAAGGGTTCCGGCTCTTCACGAACTCACATTCTAATAGGAGAGAGAACATGTAGGAAAGTTTGTGTTGTGACACAATTGGAAAAGCATGGTCCAATGATCTTTACAGTTTAGCAAGAAAGGAACTGGTAATGCTTCAGAGTTAATGTCATTTCCACAAATGAAATAATATCAGTTTTTTGATGTTGAACCCTTTGACTTGGTCAAGGAGTGGGCTTTGACAGGGAGGTATTTGGGTATAGTAAAGTCCTTAGCGTCTCCACATAGTTAGGATCATATTCTGCCTGTCTGTGATGACAGGCAATAGGACTTCTTTGTGCTTTCTATCATCCTCTTGCCTTTAAAAATGCAAACAGGAACCCAAAGGCTCTGAGTTGCTAAACTCACGTTCTCTGGGCCATCTTTGATGTCCGATTTATCTTGTTCATTCCTTTGTGAGGATGGCTCCCCCTCCTTTCCACTTACTGGGGAGTCAGTCTAATGAGTCCAAGACTCCAGGTGGCCTGTCCCTCCACTCCCACTTAATTCTCTTTCTGCCACCCCTCAAATGGGCACTCCCACCTAAAGAGCCAGCCTCTAGTACTTTGGTTCTTAGTAGGGAAGCCAGCCTAGGGTTTGAAGTGGTCCTCTGAATCTGGAAAGGATGAGAATTGCTTAAACAATGCAGTCAAGTCATGAAACAAATACAGGCAGAAGAGAAACAAAACAGCCCATCTCCATGTTGATGCTGATTGGACTCCTGTGTCCCTGGGGTTTATGAAGGCCTGTCTTGGTCATTAAAACTTGCTTTCTGGACCCTCTCTGAATAAATGTCCAGTGTGCCTGATAAATCCTGCTGACATGGAGCAGGTGGAACATTTGAGCCTTCCCAAGATGACCCCTTTGTTTGCAGCCTACAGAATGAATTGGCTGTTCAGGTTGAAAGCCTTTAAGGGACTGGTTTTCAGGAAAGCTACACATGGACACAAATGAGCTCCCTATGCATGGGGCCTCACAGAGGAGCAATACAGATGTCGTTTACTGGAGATTAGCATTGAAATCAGCACACCAGGCTAAGTATGGTGTCTTTATACCATTTACTGCAAACCATTTGCCTGATGGATTCCATTCAATTGGCACCCTGTGTTAGCCCATTAAAATTACTCTAATGATACTCTGTCAAGCGAGTTAAAATACACATCTCATAGAAAAGGTATTTCATGGAAACTTCAATAGCTTTCTGTCTTTGTTTGGCTCCTAAGTACCCAGCCTCTGCACTAGAAAACTTTTAACACTAATCAGGGACATTTGGAGACAAGAAAAGGTAAAAATCAGCAGGGTTCTGAGCTTAATGATAGAAGAAAAAAAAACAAAAACAAAAAAGAAAGGAAAGAAAACTTCAGAAGGTTTCAAAGGAATAATTGAGTTTGTTAAATTAAAAATTGTTAAAGGTAGTTAGTTGGAGTCTTTTGTTAATTTTATTCTGTTTTTTCTTTTTAAAGCAGAGTGAACTCCCTGATATATTATTTCATTAATGTGGCATCCTCTCCCAGAGTGTAGATTGCAACCTAGACATTTTCTCATTCTATGCAACAGTTTTCCATGTCCAATCAATATGCTGGGGACATCCCAATAGATTCCTGATATTGTATAGGTATCAAAGGAGCATATAGATTACACTTCACTCTTGCTATATGACTGGCTCACCTTTCTTTCAAGTCATATCTCTCATTGATGATATACCTGATATTGCTTCCCTTGTGAAGCTCTACTTAGTCATTATTTACCTACTCATTCCCACCATGCACCTCTTCATTGGACAACTGGTAAATTTAATTCTTCATTTACTATGGTATTCACTAACTCACAAAGTCACTAAAATCACTTTTTCATCTGGACTTGGGAAGTTATCTGAGTAGGGAACATCCAGGTGAGGAAAAGTCTTGTAGCAGTGCAGATTATATCTATCCTGCAACTTCTCAATTTAGAGAATTGCTTAAGGTACCTGTTCAGAGTCCCATAGTCAATATATGTTTGAGACAAGTCTAATACCAGAAAAATATTGATCCTAAAAATAATGATTTTTTTCAGAGAGAAATTTGGAGTCAAGTATTGTCAAATTCCACCAGGAATATTCAAATTTCTCTCTCTTCCTATTCATTTTAGAATGTCAATAATTAACCCATGGAAGTATCTACCTAAGATTTATTTGCCAACTCTTTGAGTTATTCTTCCATCTGCATATCATACTCTCAAAAATGAGTATTATTAATCCACTGGGCTTTTCTTGTGTGAATAGCTAAATTAAGCTCTCTTGAGGAATTATGGATTTTATACACATCAAAATTATACAAGATTACTTGGAATATGCAATTGAGATTAGTTTGATGACTTTATTAATATCAAACAAATCATGAATGAGGGCTATATGGTGATGGCATGGTGATGGACTATGTCTCTAAATTTGAAACCTAGACAACTAAAGTCCCAGAGGCTCACCATTGTGATAGTTGCAGGCTTAAAAAGTTTTTTAGTCCCTGAGACTCTCCAAGAAATATGACTAAGTTGTTGGCCCTCTTGATGGAAGGTCTATCTGTACTGTTGAAATCAAAAATCTCTGAAATAATAAAGTTATAAAGAAGTACCACCAAGAGTTTTTCTGTGAGTAATAAACATAACTCCCCTTCATGCACTCTGCAGTTCAGCCTTCACATAGAACATTTCTTTCTCCACATCCAAAAAGCACTTTTTCCTTCTTGATGCTCTTTTAGAATGCTTAATTTCCTTAAATATCTATAAAATGTATGTGTATGTACAAAAACATATCTCTCCCTTCCTTCCTTCTTCCCTCTGTTTGTCTCTGTGCCTTTCCTCTTGAATTCAATTCTAGCTTCTGCTACATCTGACTGTGTGACTCTGGACAAGTCATTTAACTTCTCATATTTCTAGGTAATTCTCTTAAACTATCATTTGCAGAGAATTTGCTAATCTACACTGGTAGAGGGAATTTCTTCACCTAGCAGTTTGTTCTACCAGTGAAGCTTCTCTCCTTGAACATCCATTTAAGGAATATACCAGGGATAGCAATGTCTCTATTTCTTTCCTGGCTGCACTCTGGACTTTCTCTACCATTCATCTGAGTTGGTCCTGCCCACCTATCTCTATTTTAAACTTTCTTTTATGTGCTCTTTATTCACCTTAGAATATAGGCTTATTGAGAGTAGAACTCTTTAGTAAAAGGAGATTGAGAAACAATGGTCAAATAATGAAGCTGAGACCTCTATTAGGATTGTTAGATGGCCAAACTGGTCAAGAGAAAACGAGGCTGGGTAATCAAGTAGGAGCAAATATTCAAGAATAGGTAGGCAGAAGCAAATTTGGGATATAAATTAAGAGTATATAAAGGGTAGGAGCAGCTAAGTGGTTCATTGGATAGGTCATAGGTTCATAGGAGGTCCTGGATTCAAAATCTCAGACACTTCCTACCTGTGTGACCTTGGGCAAGTCACTTAACCTTGATTACCTAGCCCATACCATTCTATTTCCTTGGAACTGATACTTAGTATTGATTCTAAGACAGAAGGTAAGGGTCTTTAAAGAAGTATATGAGCTACTATTAAGAAAAAAAAAATCACGAACAAGAAAGAATTCTAATTCTGTCCAAAAAAGTAGGTGGAGCCAAGATGGCAGCTTAGTAGTGGTGAAAACTGAAACTGTTCTGATAATCCTTTCATTCTCTCCAAAAAGGGATAGTTGGCTGAACTCATTACATGATCTAATAGTTTACACAACAAGGGACTACCAAGTCTCTTTCTTATTCTTAAAGATGTATTGTCTGAAGCCCATAGAGGAGATCTTGATCCCTTAACCCTCACTGCATTTAAAAAAAATAGCATATCATTGCTCACTATAGGGGGTCCTATTAATTCTGTTGCTATAGATGTATTAAGGATGATTTCCACGTTGCAAAACAGAACATTTTTATCTTGGAAGTTAAGGCACTTAGTACTTACTGTTTTTTTTTTTAATATATTTTGGCAAAAACTTTTCTTTTTTTCTTGTTTCTGTGAAGAAAATCTTTAGATATAAATGGAGGGAGTCCATGCAAAGAAATGTTTAGATTTGTATATATTTACCATATTCCCTCATGCTAATGCTCTTTCTGCTCAAAAAATATGCCTGGCAACTTAATGACAGGAGAAGGCAGAATTAGAGGCAGCCTGTCTATATGTCATGGTGAAGATAGTACTAAAGTGGCATCCTATCTGGAACTACTCTCCTAAATGAGCATGCACATTAATATGTAGGGTCCCAAGAGGTAGGTCGGAAACCATTTCCCTCAGTGTTCCATGGACACCTGTGAGGGACAGGCCTTCTAGTGAAGTTACTCTTGTGCCTCAATCAGTGTTCTACCACTAATAATTAGTTAGCTAATTAACCTTTTTAATTGAAAATTTTTATTTAATTAATTAATTTAGAACAATTTCCCATGGTTATATGATTCATGTTCTTTCCCTTACTTCCTCCCACTCTCCCTCCCATAGCTGACATGCAATTCCACTGGGTTTTACATTGATCAAGATCTATTTCCATATTATTGATGTTTGCACTAGGGTGATCATTTAGAGTCTATATCCCCAGTCATAGCCCCATCGACCCATGTAATCAAGCAGTGTTTTTTTTCCTTCTGTGTTTCTATTCCCACAGTTCTTCCTCTGAATGTGGATAGTGTTCTTTCTCATAAGTCCCTCAGAATTGTTCTGGATCATTGCATTGATGCTAGTAGAGAAGTCCATTACATTAGATTGTGCCACAGTGTATCCTAATTAACTTTTAGGAAATATATTTACAATTAAAATTAATATGTAGCAGGAACTGAGGGCACAAAATATTCTACTCCAAAATGTGGGACCCACTAGCCCATAAATACTTGGAGTCTATAAGGAGGATGGGCAGAAACTGAAAGGATAGGGGTAATAAGACATATATGCTGAGAACAGGTGGCTCCCAATATCTGCATGAGAAGTCCTTTCCTCCCTTCATTAACTCCTCAGGCAGTTTCCCTAAAGTACAGCTTTTTATTTAGTGGGTTTCTCAACCATACTTTTAGGATTCACATCTTTCTAGCTGATACTTCCCTAAATCATTTGGGCATAGAGATTAGAGGTCAATTCCTGAAACTATGATTATTCTCAGGCCATTTTCTTCCCATGTATATGGGAAGATGCAGCTATATCTACTTTTATTGGTCACTTCACTCCAGTAATCACTGCTATTTCCATCATTGGATGCTGATAGTAAGTCATTTAACTTTCCTTTGAGTATTTAAATGCTATGCTATTTGGCATATATGTATTTAATACTGACATTAATTCCTTGTCTATGGTATCTCTCAGACAAACATAATTTCCATGTTTCTTTTAATTGTTTATTTTGCTGTTGTCTTATCTATGATTATGATCTGCCTTTTTTACTTTAAATGAATTATAGCAGATATTATTCCATCCCCTTATTTTAACTATGTGTAAATCTTTATGCTTCAAGTATACTTCTTATAAACCATTGTTGGATTACATCAAACCTGGAACACAAGAACTGAGAACTACTCACTCAAAACCCTCTTCATATTTTTAAGGACAACAGGAAACAAAGAGAAGGAAAACTATTAGAGAATAGGTTAGAGAGCCTCACACACTTCCTGTTTGACCCTGGGAAAGTCACTTAACTCCAGTTGCCTAGTCTTCACCACTCTTCCATCTTAAAATTTATACTAAGAAGGTAAGGTATTAAAAAAGAGATCAAGATAGAGGGAAACACAAAATTATTGATAGTGACTATGGACCAGACTTTAAATCTCCCTTCCTTCTTTTCTGATGTTGGGTGGAAATAGCCTGAAGGTTCAAAGCAATCTGTTATTTGGGAAATAAAAATATTACCTTATCCCAGGACAACATTCCTAGGCTCATGTGGCTTCCCTTCTTTATACAGTGAGAAATCCTAAA
This sequence comes from Monodelphis domestica, assembly GCF_027887165.1. Taxonomy (NCBI): domain Eukaryota; kingdom Metazoa; phylum Chordata; class Mammalia; order Didelphimorphia; family Didelphidae; genus Monodelphis; species Monodelphis domestica. The sequence continues at coordinate 134,906,310 of NC_077229.1, read as the reverse complement.
ATTAGATGTTACTAATAAAATTCATAAAGCTTTAAGCTATCAGGTGATTCTTTTTATTACCAGGAGGAAAAGATTTCCCCAGCCAAATGAATTTCGTGTCAGTTGTTCAAAGGTCAAATCTCAGGATGCAATTAAAATTATCTTACCTTTTTCTAGAAAACCACCATTTAAAAATACAAAAAAAAATGAGTAAGCAAAATTTAAAATAGTAGAAAAATGCTTTAAAATGAACTATACTGCTTGCTTTTTTTGTCAGTAAAACAGAAAAATAAATGAGTGGAGTAAGATCACCATTGTTTCAACAGTTTCTCAGAGGGAGCATAACTCAGTCATTCTGTGCTAGACTATCTCAATAAGTTAAGAAGAGATAAGGAAAGGAAAATACCCTAGTTATTGAAATATCTAGAGTCAGTCTACTGGAAAATTTTCTGTATTATATTTTCTACTACTACTTCTCCTTGATGATACTACAGCTGTTGCTGCAACTGCTGGTACCACCACTCACTCCCTCTAGTCATCTCTCTGCACCTCTCTCTTCAAGAAGATTTAAAACTGTTGTTGCAGAAGAAAAAAACAATCCACTCTTCAATTCCAGTGCTGCTATAGATTCATTTCTTCCCAAGCTGTGAAGAAATAAACTCCAACAGTCTCTAATGACTTAACCTCACTCACAAAGAAGCTAATCAAAGCTTTGCTTGAATCACTGTTATGTTTCTCCCCAGGATTTACAATTTTGCAGATATATGCAAAATCAGTTGCAATTAAAATGACATCTGAATTTTTACAACATAGCATCAAACTACCAACTATCATTGAAAAGATGGTTAAGCTACATAATCACCTCTGAGGGCCAACAACAGTTCATGCAATTGATAGAAAGCAAAGCATCTCTTAATAGGTTTCATTGATAAGAATTAATATTGCTAGAAACTTTAGTCCTTCAATGTTACTCTAGAGTCCTGATAAGGGCCAGTACTTAACTACCCTCTTGGGATTCTAATCTATTATTAACACAAGTGCTCCATTAGAGGAGTAAGAACAGAGGGGATATGAAACACTATGAAAAATTTATCTAGGATAAATTTTAAAGCCTTTTATATTTTCATGGGCTCATTGGAGAGATCCTCTATCTGGGACTATGATTCTTGGGTACCTTGGGGTTTTCAGGAATCAACTAGAGAAAATTAGCATTTTTCTATTATTGCAGATTATAATTGGACAGTCTATTTTCTGGCAAGATTTTTAAATGGCCACAGGATCCCCCAAGACAATCCAGGAAAAAAAAATAACTCCAATACATGTATAATCAAAGCCTAAAAGATAAATTCAGTTTGTGGACAAATTCATCTAGAATTCCAAGGAAATATGAAAAAGAGTTCTTTTTAAGTTAAGTTGGTTTTGTTAAGGAAATAAAATCATTTGAATAAAGCTGAGGAGGGAATGCATTCTAGACATGAGGGGTGATCAAAATAAATGTAAGGAGTTAGAAGATAGTGTCCAGTTAGAACATAAAAAGTGTTAAGAAAAGTAATGTTGAATAAGGTAGGTTGGAGTCAGATTTTGGAGAATTTAAATGCCAGACAAATAAGGTTATAGTTTGTCCTAGGGGATAAAAGGGATCCATGAAAGATTTTTGTGTACACAAGTTAAGTGTTGTAATTATGCTTATTATTAAGAATATTATTTTGGAAAATATGTGAAGGATAAACTATCAACAGAGGAAAAGACAAGTAGATGAAAAGTGCCTTTTGATATGTAGTTGGTAGACATCTGTAGAGAAATACACAAATATATAGAATAAATATTGCACATAAAAATGCACTGAACTTACAATTACTCAGGACAAGTAGAATATATTGGAATTCATTTGAGAAAGTAGGCAACACTTGCAGTGATCCCAAGCTACACCAAGGCATAGAAACTTATTTTTTCTTTTAGGATCATAATTCTTCTGGGCATGATATATGGTTGACATAACAAATATCACAGTTTCTGAAGAATTGAAGTTATAGGCTACTGAAAGGGCTGCCTAGGGGATAGGGTGTATGTCAAAGTCAATGGGCACAAAAGACCAATCTTAAATTCCAAAAATTTGTTCATAATCTCCTACATATACACTCTTGTCAATGAGTGCTCTGAAAACCTCAAAGATGATACAAAATTGTTAAAGTCTTATTAAGAAGTTACTTAAGAAGGGAAATTTTTTTTTCTTCTTTCTCTGAGTAAGATAGCCTCAAACTGCATTGTTTCCAAAAATTTATCCTCCGCCCCACAGATTCTAGAAGCTTGTATTCATGTGTACATTGATGGCACATAGTCTGAAACTCTACAAGCCTGTAAGAGAATGATCTTCATTATCTGGAAACACTTGAGGAGGCCTTGGCAGCTTTCACATCCCCTGCACTCTCCATCCATCTGAGATTCATCCAGCTGAAGAACCAGTGCCAGTCAGCTATACTTCAGCAAATCCTGTTGGAGAACACCATGATGGGTTATACTTTCACTTTTTAATGACATAAAAGTAACATTTATTATCTAATTACCAATTTGGGGAACATTTACTGCTAATTTTAAAGGATAGATAGAAAAGACTGATCTCTCTAACACTTGAAATTAATTTCTTCAATTTCAAAAAAAGATCCATATTTCTTTTTTTTTTTTTTAACCCTTACCTTCCATCTTGGAGTCAATACTGTGTATTGGCTCCAAGGCAGAAGAGTGGTAAGGGCTAGGCAATGGGGTTCAAGTGACTTGCCCAGGGTCACACAGCTGGGAAGTGTCTGAGGCCAGATTTGAACCTAGGACCTCCAGTCTCTAGGCCTGGTTCTCAATCCACTGAGCTACCCAGCTGCCCCCAAAAGATCCATATTTCTAAGGGAGAATAATACAGGGGAAGTAATGGTAATGGGCTTGGAGAAAAAGTGGAATAACATGGAATCATTTCAAGTTATGATGAAGATGAAATACAAATTAGCAGAGCTTAGGCAATAGAAGGAATAGAAGGGGCAGGGAATTGTGCTCATTGCCAAGAATTTTAGGATCTTGAAGATGAAATAACCTTAGATGAAAGTGCAGTCTAGGGTAATAGTAACAAAGAAATAATTATGATTTATATAGCTCTGTTTGGATAATATTTCACTTTATCCTCAACTCTGGGAAGCAGACAATTTTATTTCCCACATTTTACAGATAAAGAAACTGAGACAGATGAAGTTTAAGTGATTTTCTCATGGTCACACAGCTAATAAGTTAATGAATGCTCCTTTGAATTTAGATCTATCTTCTTGACTGCTATGCCACCTTGTTTGGTTGTTTTCCTTTGTACTCAAAGAGGACCAAAGTGACTTTAGTGGTGATGTCTGTGGACTCATGCATACATTGGATTAGGTAAGGCAGATTTGCACAAAGTTGTTGATCTTTCTTTTTTTTTCCAGAGTCATCAAAGATCAGTGACAAGACAAGAGCCACAATGATTGGTAGTGGCTGGAATGACCTTGATTTCTTTGATGTTTGTATAGAATGTGCTGGGAAGATTAGTACCTCTTGTGTGAGGGTTTAATGAGTTCTTTTTAGGACTGCTTTCTTCCTTTGGTGTCCACTTGCCACTCAGCTCTCACTTGTGGCTCCAAGAAGCTGTAGTATGTGTAACATCCATTCTTCAGTAAATCCATCTTGGCAGATGGACTAAATCAGGTTGAGGGTAACTGAGAGGTCTCAAACTTGTTGGTGAGTTAAGGGAGTGTCTACATCAGGTATAATAAGACTCCTCACCAGAAAGGGGAATATGAACACAGTTTGTTCTAATAGCCTTCAGAGTGGCTGAAACAGATGCTGTGGAACATGTAGAGCTTGATTAGAGTGTCAACTAGTGGCTAAAAGTGAGGAGACAGAGTTTGGAGGGTTGATGAGTTGGTAGATTGAGTAGAGACCATGAAATAGAATATTGCAGTCTGATGGAGAGCCTGGCATGGGGGCAGGGAAGAGGATCTGAGGATGCTGGGAGAACTGGAGCTGAGAGAATTCTGAACCAACTAACTGGTACTTCCAATCTTGGAAGAAACCTAAGAGGAACATTTCCTGAGGGTCAGAGAGAAAAATATCTGAAGCCAGGAGAACAAAGAACCTGATTTCCATCTTGTTAAGTTCCTATCTCCAGCTAGAAATCACCCACAACCTCCTTTTACTGATCTCTTGCTATTTCAAGATAGAGAGGGATTTCATTTGGATTTTGGACAGAGCCAAACTGTCCTCTCCATTGGGTCTCCTCTTCTTGTTTTCCTTGGATAGATTCATAGAAATATTTACTTTAAATTAGTATAGAATAATAATATATGATAATAAAGGTGTTGAGAAAGACTGGAGGCAAAAAAACTTCTGGCCAAGGACCTGTGAATACCAACTACCTCAAACATAGTTATTAGGGCATTCCCTTTCCCACTTTCCTACTGCCTTGTCCCTTCAACCCTTTTTGTTCCCCAACTCCTGAAATAAAATTTCAGTTTATGTCTTTTAGAGGTTAGAGTTTTCTTGAGAAGATAGAGGTTGGGGGTGTGAGGAACAAGATAAAAGATGAAATCTTGTTTCATCTGTGATAAGCAAGGATCCAGCTTGTCACTGGGACTATAGGGAAGGGTCCAACAACACAGACTGTAATAGGGAGGGGGACTTAGAAAGGGAAGGAACCACTGAATAGCTGTTAGGGGATTGAGTTCTATGTGGCACTTCCTCTTTCTTTCACTGAGTTGAACAGTTACTAGTGGAGTCAGTCAATCCAGACTAAAGGGTAAGTCTGTTCCCTACAGCTTCCTTCTTAACTGATAGATTGAAATTCCCCTCCTACTACAACTCTGAATCAATTTCTGGTATAACTCAAAATATCTCATTTACTCTGGTATAGGGTTGTGAAAGAAGGAGGAAATGAAAGGGCAGAGGGAAAGGGAAGTCTCTGAGATTTTCTTTCCTAATATAAATCTTGAGGTCTTGACCAAGGAAATCTTTTCAGGAAATACCCTCTGGGTTCCCCTAAGGGAAATAAAGTCTCTATTCCAAATATTGGTTTCGGTTGAGCATTAAGATCATCATTCAGTTCAAGCAAAAGTATTTTGAGATTGGTATTTCTTGCATCCAGCTCCATCCAGAGTCCCAGATAAGAAGAACCTTGAGTCTTTGGCTCGAACTGTTTTTGAACCTGGATGGCATTCCATCCCATTTCCCGCCTGCCCCCCCCCTTCCCCCAGGTCTCGTTTAAGTTCCATTTGCTCCTTTTCTCAGCATCTCTTCAAACTTTAACTTTCTCTTTGCTCTTGGTCATCCCCTTGTTCACCAGACCCTTACCCTTGAAAAGACTGTCTGGGATTTAACACCCTCCCAGCATTTGAGCTCACATTTCAAGGTTCAAGGATACAGTTTGTGGTATATTCTTGGTCAGAGGAGTAGACAGATTTCTTATGTTGCCCCCTGAATAAGCCACAGCTCTAAGGTCAGGTAAGCTTGAGGAAAGGAGAGATACAGCTATTTACTTCAGATCTTCAGTTCCCCCATATTCCTTTTCCTTCACATCTCCTTTCAGCCTCTCTCTGGAGAAACACATCTATCCAGTGGGGTAAAACCTTTCACCCCTATCCATTAGTAAGAGAGGAGAATTCTTTCTTCCATTTTCCTCCTTTTTTACAATGAGTTGGTAGATCAAAGTGTTTGAAGAGTCATCAACATGAATTTATAAGCCAAAAAGGACAAGAATTGGAGTGGAGAGAAACAGGACCAAACACCCAAACTAATTGACTGAAAAAGGAATGCCCTGGGGAATAGTAGTATGGTAGCATGAAGGATATGGGCAGGATAATAAAGTTAAATATTGTAAACTTCAAAGAGGAAATGATGATTGAGTATAAGTACTAGTGTGGAAGTGGCAGAGAGAGGAAGGGTTAGCTGACTCCTCTTGTTGTGTATGCTTGGGGAGAGGCTACAGTGAGTGTTAAGAAAGAAGCTGATATTAGAGAAGGTGGCAAGGGATGAGATTTCTTCATGTTTTGCTGAAGTGCAGAATATAGCAGTTGTCTGAGGAAAAGATATAGACTGAAAAGGGAGCTTGTCAAGAAGAAAGCAGGAATTCTAGAGTTCACAGAGTAAGGAAAAGGCAGAGGATGATAGGAATTAGAGAAAGGTAGAGTGAGCCAGATAGGGCAAAGAAGTTTGGAATAGAAATTTCATTTAGAAGGATACTGGCTCTGTTTTGGGTTAGAAAGACAAGAGGTAGGACATGATTCAATGTGTAGATAAGATTGATCAAGTTCAAATTAGAATGTTAGGGGGAAGTATCCTCTACTAATAGTGTGTCCTAGGTGGAGTCCATTAGTTGATTAAAGTTAGGAAAGGCAAGGCCAAAACTCATGGAAGCAGTGAAGGTCTTAAAGACCTTCCTTAAAGACATGCCTAAATCATCATCATCTAGTCCCCACTTAAATGATGTTTAGTATTGGGGAACTCACTATATTCTAAAGAGGTTTATTCTTCCTTAGGGCGTATGTACTTGCTGTTCCTTATTTTGAGCCAAATAGATGTCCTAGTAGAGTCCAGCTACTCTTCCTAGTTCTTCACTATGGGGTTGCCAATTATACAAATTTAATCCCTGTTCCACATGATAACCTTTCAAATAGTAACAAAAATTTTTTGTATTCCCCTCAAGTCTTTTACTCCACTCTAGTTTAAAAACATCCTAGTACTGTTACAATAGGAAATAAGATTTAGGAAATGAGCAATTGACAGGGCATGGAATTAGAATTTTCCCTGGAGGTGGTGGAATAGAATCCTAGAGAAAGTTAAGCAACTGACAATCTCTTTTGACCTGGATGAAGGAGGAGGAGTTTTTCCTAGAGCAGCTTGAGAAACCATAATTCAAATTACAAGCCTGGGAATATCTTTGGCTGTGGAAAAGAAGGCAATCTTCATTCTTTTGCTGGACAGATAGAACCTTTGGATATTTCTCTTGGGATTTTTGGACTTTGCCCACCAAAACACTCTGTTGTAAGATTACTAATCCCTAAATATTTTGCCTTTAATATGCTTAGAAATAAGATACTTGTAGTCAGATAACTTATAATTTAGAGGGTAAAATAATTAAGATCACTCCCTTTCCCTTCTTTCCCTTTTTACTTTCCCCTTCCTTGTTTTAATAAAATAAAAATATTTATATGTTCCTTCTATATTTCTTCCCCAAAACCCCTTCAATGCTATTGTAATATTTCAGTACCTTAAAGTGATCTTTGTATGACATAGTGTTTAGGGTTCTTAACATCTTTATCACTTTCTAGCTTGCTTGCTTGCTTGCTTGCTTGCTTCCTTCCTTCCTTCCTTCCTTCCTGTCTTTTAAGAAATTTGGCCCATTTCCATTTTTAAATAATAAAAATGTATTTTGTTGTAACCATGAATAAAAATCTTCCCCCTATTTACTATGTGTCCAAGAAGATGTGATTATTCTTTTCTGATGTCTTTCTTTTCTAGACCTTATATGAGTGAATATCCTGAGATGGGATCATCAAGTTGACTGGAAAGATCAGGAAATTCATCAAAGTCATTTCAAGTCCCACTGATAATCAGCATCCTGCACCCAGTTGTAGCAATATCTGACTAGTGAGATCATGCAGGAACTCTGAGGAATGATGTGCTTGAGCCAGCCTAGCAAGGAGTCAGCTCAGTTGAGTTAGAAGTAACCTGCCCATTGGCTATCCCATGGGCAACAGTGAACTTGATGGGGATAGTATGAGAAGGGAGAGGACTCCCAAGTATCACCAGTATGGAGTGGCAAATGTTTTGTAGTAACTACAAAGTTTGAATGCACTCTCTCCAGGAACTGAATAGGTACGTAGAGGGGAAGAATGCAAGTCCCAATTTGGGCTCCCCTAAAATTGTTTTTGTACCTCAATTTTTACCAGATATTCTTCTTGTAATATTCCATTAGCTAGTTGATATTGGGGAAATGTTAATTTCTAAAATGCTAATGGGGGGAAATACTAAATTAGATTTAATAAGAAATATTAGAAACCAACCCCAAATCTTTAGTGTTGTCCCTGAGACTTCAAGGAGAGAAATGAGTCAGATGCTATTTACCCAGCCCAATTGTGCCTGTCAGTGACAATTAGGATTGTGAACCCAGAGGAGGTATTACACATATTAAAATTGTTTGGGGGGATTCACTGTCACTTTTTGAGTCCCTTTTACTTTTGTGATTCCAGAGCTCTGATTTTAGCCCTCTTTTTAGACTAAGGTCCAATCTTTTGCAATTGTTATTCTTCTTGAGTAGAGACTAAACTCACTTTCTCTTTTTTGTGTGATTTCTGACTTTAAAAAACCATTTTCTAATGGATGGAAGTAAAGATTTCTCCTCGGAGTATTTAGGGCTCTTATGTTGTCTTTTTGGATATAGCAAGTCCTTTAGTTAAAGAAACATGTCTCATCCTCTATATTTAGCAGTGACAGAGTTATGGCAAATGTCTCTCTAATTTTGCTGAAGGGAGCTGCTGGAGACATCTAATGACCACCTTTGGAGTATCCAGTCACCTTGAAATAATAGATTAAAAACCTTCATAGAAACAGTTTGACACTTCTGGGTCCTCTGGTGTCATTGAGCACAATTTATATCTTGTTTACAGTGCTAGTTTATAATTTTAACAAAACTGAACAGGTGGGTCAAGCATTAAAAAAAAAGAACTGTAGCATGTGGCAAGTGAAGATTACAGGTGATACTCTTTTGTCAGGATTCAGTCCCAGATCTTGGTCTTGAACCAGACAAATAAATAGTTTAATTGAGCTTGTCTGCCATAAAATCAACAGCGGCTACCTAACTCCCAAGTCTGTTCTCATTTGTTCTTCAACCTTATGTTCAGGCCCAATTTTGGGACTGTCCCTGAAAGAGCAGTAACTCCCTTTTCAGCCTCTGTTTCTAACCAAATGTACATGTAACAGCCACCCTGAGCTATTCCTCCAATATGCTCTTTAGAGCTGGGTCCTCTTGAGGATGATTGCTGCTTTTCTCCCATTGGTTTTAAGGTACCTTATGAGTCTGTGCTTCAAATGACTATAACTCTCAAGCTTCTTAACTATTAGCCAGTTGACATAGTTAGTTTACCAAAGATTAAGACCCAGTCTCTCAAAAGTAAGATGACACGTAGTGATAAACATAAGAGAAGCCCCACATATAGAGAGGGGGCTGTGTATGGTTGTAGAGTATAGCTGAAAGGGAGGCCGATAGCTTTTTCTTTAGCATCTTCTCTCCCTATCCTTATTCAAAGGAGACTTTTGTTCCTATCAAGAAGAGAAGTAGGAGATTGGGAGCTGGAGGGTACCATTTTACTCTCTTCAAAAAGAGGGGATACCAAGCTAGAAATATATCTGTTTGCTCCTCAATGTGTTCATGTAGGGGGCATAATTAGGTTCCATCAAACCTTTCATTGCTTTGTAATTTCTGGGTAGAAGGGTGAGTGTCTAAGGTTTCATCCCTTTCTCATCAAATACCAGTTCTACAATGAACATACAAAGAGAATAGCAAAGACATATATATTTTTTCAAATCATAGTAAAACAGAAATAAGAGAAGGCACACATAGGAGAATATCGATATCTATCTATTTGTCCACCTAAATTTCTGTCTATCTATCTTCCTATTTATCTATCTGTTTGCCTATGTCTGTCTGTCTATCTATCTATCTGATTTCAGACAATACAAAATGAAGGAAATCTCTCATTGAGAGTGAGATAACTCAGCTCAACTAAGAGAGGCAGTCTTAGATCTCACTCAGGGAGAAACTTCCCAAGCAAGCTGAGGTTATGATTTAGAGACTGCTTACTCCTCCCAAGGCTTCCCATTTTATTTTCCTTCGCCAATCTGAAAAAGGGGTGACTTCTTCCACCTTTTCTTTCAAAACTGGAAGCCAGGAGCTCTAGAAGAAACTTGTTTGATATTCAGAGAAGACTTGAAACTTGACCACTGCCAAAGGAAAATGGTTCTGAAGGGGACACACAAAACTGAAGGTTTCTCACCTCTCACCTCTCCCCACCTCTGCATTGCCCATTATATAGGGCAGGGACTTTATCTCCACTATTAAGAGAATCCCATATCAAGAGATTTTAGGACAGGAGTTATAGACATAATAAAAACATTAAGTATTAGTTAAAAGTTTTTCCTTCTCTCATTAACTCATGTCACACTACTCCATATATACACATAGAATGCATAGAAAACAATACATGTAAAATTTAAAATATTTGTGAGGTATACACATAGGAAACACATCTAACCTTGATAACTAAAAAATCCCAATTTCTTTCTCAAGAGTAATGAGCTGGGTTCTTCCCAGACACCATTGGCTTTGTCTTTATCACCCCTAAACTCTTACATGCTTTAACTGTTTCTTGTTTTAACTATTTACCTGCTCTCTCCCCTCAAGGGATTTAGACATTTTTTTTTGTTCCAAATAATGGCCTATTCCTTTGAAAACAAACAGGAACATATTCACACTTTCTGAATGATTACCAGGTATTAATATCTTGTAAACATATCAGTGCCTCCTTATCTGTGATTTTATCATCTGAGATTAGAGTTATGGGACCTGTGTTTGAATCCTAGTTCTGACACTTATAAGATATTTGACCTTGATTAACATATTTGGGCCTCATAGAAAATCAACGGTTTGGACTAGATCATTTTTAAGTTCCTTTACAGTTCTGAAGCTATGATCCCTGTGATCCCTAAAAAATGTTTTACAACATAGTACATCCCATATAATGCCTTTAGTGTCCACTTTTCACCCAACTCTCACCCGTGGCTCCAAGCAAAGTCTACACTATTATAAAATTGTCCTCTTAAATATGGACTAGATGAAGTTGGTGAATTAAGGGGATGTCTACCTCACACATATGAAGATATCTCCAACTAGAATGAGTGAATGAGAATGATTTGTCCCAGCAGTCATGAAGGGGATCAAAGCAGGCACTTGGTCAGACATTTAAGACACCAAAGTCATCTATTGCATCCTGGGCCATTGCCAATTGTCTTGACTTCTCTCCTGTCACTGGACTTTGATGACTCTGTGCTGATGTGAGGCCCATGACTTTGTGCAACTCTGCCTCACTTAAATTCAATTCACAGGCAAGTCAAGATATCACCTATACCCTGACTTCATTATGTCATTGGTTCTCTCTGAAATAAAGGAGGAACAACAAAACATAATACATCCCATATAATGCTATGGAACTAAGTTTATAAACAACTAGATGACATAGAGTACCACATCTGGAGTCAAAGGACCCAAGTTCAAGTTCCGGTACAGACATCTACTGTGTGACCCTGAGTAAAATATTTAATTTCTTCCAGGTTGAGTTTCCTCATATGTTAAATGAAGATACTAATAGCATCTTCTTTGTAGAGTTATAAAAATCATACATGATAGGATTTGTAAAATACTTTGTAAACCTAAAGCACTATATGATGATGATGTTGATCATGAGAAGGAAAAAGATGTTTGGATGTTCATCGTGATGTAGAAGCAGTACCATATGGTAGATAGATCTCTGACTACTAAAATGGGAGAGCTGTTATGCTTCCTGGCTCTGATACTTCTCATCTATGTGATATTAGAAAAGTTATTTTTTCCTCTTCTAGATAGAGTAAAATGAGGAGAATAATAATTGGATTATCAACCTCCTAGGGTTGTGAGAATCCAATGAGTTAATATATGCAAAACAAATTGTAATTGTAAGAGCCAAAGAAAATTGCTTTTATTAATAAGAGGGTCCATACTGTGACACGCTAAATTTGCAGCATCCCTTTTAGACACAAAGCAATCCAGAAATCAGGAGTATAAATGTAGAAGATTCAGCTGAATTGTGCTGGGCACCAAGAGAGCTCCCTTTTGTTAGGAAAGAAAGAAGGTGGGTCCCCCACAGATCTCACCACCAAGATCAATACTTATCTCTTCCAAATAGATGCTTATACTATTGAACTTGAATTTGCAGAACTAATGGGGCAGGGAAAAACTGTGGGAAGCTGTGAGTGTGTGCTTTTATGGTGGTGGGCTGGAAAGGTTCATGAATTGATTTAAATATCAGAACACCTGTTGTGCTTTTCTTTCAGCCCATCATTAAGCTCTGCATAATTAAGACTGCATAATTGGAAAGGAATTTGTTCATATATTCCAGCTGAATTCTGACCCCATCTCCTTAAACATGCCTTTACGGCTTTGAGTTTAATGCTTTTACACATCAGATGTTCATGTGTGAATCCCCCTGCTTCCACCCATCTTGGATTTTCAATGGCTTCTCCATTTTCTTACCATCTTTTGCCCCAACTTTTTGGTTTCTTTCTAGTGTGACCTCTCAGGCTCTCAGTTATAGTCCTAAGGGGATAGTACAGAATCACAGACAATTACGGGATCAGACCAACATACAAATTGACATTACATGAAATACATTGTCATTACAGACTCATCTTTACCAAAGAAGGGTTGTGGCCCCTTCCTCTGGAGAAATGCCAAGAATAGCTACAATGCAAATAGCATCTAAGGAAAAGAAATGTAGATGCCTCTATAGAATCATTCTCTAGCTGCCTAAGTACAGAGCAGATCACAGAGGAGGACAAACAAGTAAACTCCCAGGAATTGAAAAACATGTAGCTTTATGTTTCCTGAGCCATACAAGCTCATTTAGCTCTGGTCCTTTTTCTGCCGATTGCCAAATCGAGCAAAAGGTTGTGGAGCCGTAATCCACTGTGCCCCTAATATTCTACTTGCAACAGCAATCTTTCTTCTGTCTTAATATGTCTTGGCTAAATATCCCCAACCCCACCCCAATCAACAATGATGAGGTAATTACTAGTTATATAATTCACCTGGATTTAACCTCATTTCTTTCCCTAGTTATTATGCTAATACCTTCTCACCTACTAATCTCATCCCAGTTATAAAGTAACTATGACACAGGGTACTCTGGGAAACACTGTTCTGAATCCAGTTGTTTCAAAATTGTTTCTCAAGATTCTGCTGTACCAGGCTTCCAGTCATTTCCTAATGATCTGCGCTACTGTTCAGGAGAAGATGAATCATGATGAATCGCTTCTCACTCCCATGATTGAACTTTGGAGATGTAAACAGCGAAGCAGAAACTCTTTAAATACATTAATACACATATGCACACAGAGACACACATACGTCAACACTGTACAAGTAACCCTTCCACATTGTGACTTTCCCTCCATGATTTATATATACATATATGTATATTTATATATAATTTGTTTGTTTGATTATTGTGGGTTGGCATAAGAAATTAAATGGGAATGGAGGAGGTTTCTGCATAAACTGCAGGCCAGAAGACAACATAGAAAAAACTTTACAAACTCAGAAATGTATAAAACATATGTAGAATATAAATATATTTTATCTTTTAATGCCAGGAATATACATAATTTCTTTCTTAAAGTGAAAATATGTAAAAAGTTAAAGTTTGTGAAAAGAACATGAAATCCAAAAAAGTCTATGTGGATTTCCCAGATTGTGTGGATACTCTGTCCCCAACCCTTGTGATGTGGAATTTTGTATTTTGTTCCTGAGTGCAGCATATTCAGCTTGAAACATTCAATTCAATTCAACACACATTCTGGCACGAGTTCAGGGCCAGCCTTGCTCATGGTTTCAAGGGTCCTCAGTCAGATATAGTGGCAAGGTGTAAATGAGTGACAGAAGACAGCTATGTGTGTCAGCCTGGGGCCAAGCTTTGCTTGGAACTGCTCCACCAAGCCCAGGGTTGGCTTTTATTTTTATGCCCCAATGAATACATATTTTCTTGGCACACGGTTACATTATTCAACATACATGTTCAAAGCATATAATTGGATTAGTGATACATTAACTTTTAACAAATCTTTTGATTAATATTCTGTGATCATTCCATATACTTATATTGTTACTATTGATTCTGACAGTATACATGAAGCTTTTGCAAAAGATAAATGATTTTGTCACAGGCAATGTAGCTACAGGTCAGTTTTTTCATTAACCTGTGAGGTGCTTGGACTTGCATACAATCAAAGAAAATCATTTTATTACTTTTAATAAAAATAGATAATCAATCAGAAGTTCTAGAAGATAATTGACAAACATTGTGGCCAAGTTGAGGGATCAAAGGGATAATAGAAACACAATTCAGTTTTAATATTAGGCTAATCTTGTCTTGGTGTTTCATGGGGAGTTTCAAAGATGAATTTTGGTTGGTAAATCAAGTCAAGAGGTATGGTGTACTAAGGCATGGTGTATAAGTCTCTCCCTAGGATGACTAATGTACTGGCTTAGGAGAATTTGTTCTTTGCATGGAAGTGGAGAATTTCCGAGCACAACTTTGTTGTAAATTATATGCATAAGCAGAAGTTAACCCAGGATAGTCTTTTGGGTTTGGTTTTGTAAGTATGATCTTTTTTGGTGGTATTCTGGGGGGGGGGATAATGTGCAAGTATTTTGCTCTCATATTATTTTCCCTAAAGCTAGGAAAAGAACAATAATCATAGTAATTCCATTAATAAGGGATGTTAATGAGAGAAGTCACACAGAAGGGGCTCAGTGGGTGTCTCCATCCTGCCAAGGAGTCACTTTGTGACCTCCTGACCTCCACATTTGACACCGTGGCTTGATGGCCCCCAGCAACATTCATTCATTAGATTCTTATTATGTACAAGATACATTAGGTTCAGGGGACACAAGATAAAAATGAGAATCTTTACCTTGAAGGAACTTATCTTCATTGGGAATACAATGTTCTGCTTCTGTTTACTTCATTTCCCATCAATTTATGTAAGCCTTCCTAGGTCTTTCTGAAATCATCTTTCCCCTTTTTTTGCTATCTTTTGGAAACAGACCGAATAGTGGTATTGCTTGGTTAAAGCGTATGTACAGTTTTATAAATCTTTGGGCATAGTTCCAAATTATTCTCCAGAGTGGTTGGACCAGTTCTCATCCTACCAACAATGAATTAGTGTCCTAATCTTTCCATATCCCCTTCAGTATTTATCATTTTATCATTTATCATTTATCATTTCTTCAGTATTTATCATTTATCATTTTTCTTTTCTGTCATGTTAGCCAATTTAAGAGGTATAAGGTGGTATCTCAAAGTTGTTTAAATTTGCATTTCTGTATTCAGTAGTAATTTAGAGCATTTTTGTGTGATTATTGATTATCTTTGATTTTTTTTTTGTCTTTTGACAATTTATCAACTAGAGAATGGCTCTTATTTTTATAAATTTGGCTCAGTTCCCTATATATTTGAGAAAGGAAGACTTTATCAGAGAAACTACTATAATTTTCCCTTCAGTTTCCTGTTTTCCTTCTAATTTTGGCTGAATTAATATTGCTGGTTCCAAAAGTTTTTAAATTTGATATAATCAAAAGTATCCATTTTTTTGCTTTCCATGATCCTATCTATCTCATCCATAAATTCTTTCCTTAGCCATAAATCTGAGAGGTAAAATATTACATGTTCCCCTAATTTACTCATGATATCCCCCTTTATATCTATGTCACATATCCATTTTGATAGTATTAGTCTTGGCATATGATAGGAAACGTTGATCTATAGCTAATTTCTCCCAAACTGCTTTCCAGTTTTCCCAAGATATTTTCCATATCAGAAGGTGATTTCTTACTCTAAAATTTTTAATCTTTAGGTTTATCACACTAAATTACTAAAATAATTTACTGCTGTGTTTTATGTATCTAATCAATTCCTCTGCTCCACTTCTCTATTTCTTAGTCAATACCAGGTTGTTTTTGATAATGTTACCTTTGTAATATAGTTTAAATAATTGGTATTACTAGCCTTTCTTCCTTTATATTTTTCATTAATTTTCTTAATATTCTTTACTTTTTGTTCTTCAAGATTTTTCAAAACCTTACCTTCTGTTTTAGAATTGTTACTAAGTATTGGTTCCAGGGCAGAAGAATGAAAATGGTTAGGCAATGGGGGTTAAATGACTTGTCTAGGAAGCCACAGGTAGAAAGTGTGTGAAGCCAGGTTTGAACTGAGGACTTCTTATATCCAGGCCTGACTTTCTATCCACTGAGCTTCCTGCTGTCCCCTTCTAGATGAATTTTGTTAATATTTTTAAGTTCTATAAAAAATTTTTGGTATTTTGTTTGGTAGGATACTGAATAAATAAAATTATAATTTTTATATCAATCCAGCCTTACCATGAGTAATTAATATTTCACCAATTATTTTGAGCTGTCTTTGTATAAAAAAGCATTTTACAAATGTGTTCATATAGCCCCTGGATTTTTTCTTGGCAGATAGACTCTCAAGTATTTTATACTGTCTGCAGTCATTTCAAATAAAACTTCTATTTCTATCTTTTCCTGCTGTATTTTTTTTTTCGGTAGCATAAAGAAAGACTGATGACTTAAGTGGGGTTTTTTTTTGTTTTGCTAAAGATGTTAATTTTTTTCATCTAGTTTTTTATTTGATTCTCTAGGGTTCTTTAAGTGTACTATCATATCATCTGCAGAGTGATAGTTTTTTTTAATCTCATTGCTTTTTAAAATTCCTTCAATTTCTTCCTCTTCTTTATTGCTATAGCTAGAATTCCTAGTACAATATTGAATAATGGTAGTGATAATGTGAAAGGAAAATTGGGGATTTTTTTGCTTTCATACTATTGATCATACATAACTAAGTGATCATATATAATACTGTATATAAATAACTGCAATTATGATTTTTAGGAAAAGACCAAGTTAGTAAACTAACTCTGCAAGGTGGGGTCTGCAGCTTTTATTTACCACAATTAAAATTTGGATCTTCAGCTGAAAATGATGGTGCAGAGATTTCTTAATTTCATGCAAATAGACATCCTTGGTTCACTCCTGATTTTACTGGAAGGTTTCAAGTTTATTACTATTGCAAATAATGCTTACTTTTGGTTTTATTTAGATATCTATCATTTTAGAAAGTTTACATTAATTTCTATGCTTTCTATAGTTTCTAATAGGAATGGGTCTTATATTGTATTAAAAACATTTTTCTACACATATTGAGATAATCAAATAGTTGGATTTTTTTCTTAATCAGGTCAATTTTGTTGATAGTTTTTTTCTAATATTGAACTCATGCTGCATTCCTATTATAAATCCTACCTGCTCATAATGCATAATCTTTGTGATATATTGCTATAATCTCCTTGCTAATATTTTATTTAAATTTTTCTTTGATGTTCATTAAGTTAATAATTGGCCTATAATTTTCTTTCTTTCCTTTTTCTCCCTCTGATTAGGCATTAAAACTGTATTGTGTAAAAATACTATTTACTTATTTTTTTCAAATAGTTCATATGATATTTAGATAAGTTGTTCTTTAAATGTTTTATAGAATTCATTTATAAATCCATCTGGTACTGGGGACTTTTCCTTAGGGAGTTTATTTATGACTAGATCGATTTCTTTTTCTAAGTTTGGGTTATTTATTCTATTTCCTCATCTGTTAATCTTGGCAGTTTATATTTTTGTAAATATTTATTAATTTCACAGATTGTTAGTTTTACTGGAATATAATTGCCCAAAATAACTTAATTTAATTTTTGTTGGTGGCACATTTGCCTTTTTCATTTTTTTAAATCTTTACCTTCCATTTTAGATTTAATACTGTCTATTGATTCTAAGGCAGAACACCCAAAAGGGCTAGGCAATGGGGGTTAAGTGACTTGCTCAGGGTCACAAAGCTAGAAAGTGTCTGAGGTTAGATTTGAATACAGGACATCTCTTATCTAGGCCTAGCTAGCAATCCAATGAGCCACACAGCTACCCCAGGCCCTTTTCATTTTTGATAATACTAATTTGATTTTCTTTTTTCTTTAAAAAAATCAATTTAGCCAATGATTTCTCTATTTTAATGTTTTTTTTAAAATAAAACAAACTCCTGCTTTTATTTGTTAGTTTACTTGTTTTCTTACTTTTCTTTCCTAATCTCTTCTTTGACTTTCAGGATTATTATTTTCATGTTCATTTGGGGATTTAAAATTTGCTTTTTTTCTAAAGTTTTTTTTTAATACTTTCATTCCTAATTCAATGATCTCCACTTTCTCTATTTTCCTGCTGTAAATGTTTGAAAATATATATGTTCCCTTAAGTGCTGCTTTGGCATACAAATTTTGTAATATTCTCTCATTGTTGTCATTCTCCTTAGTGAAATTATTAATTATTTCTATGATTTGTTCTTTGATACTTAATCTTTGCAAATAGACCATTTACTTTCCTAATTTTAAACCTATGCTACTATAGGCCTTTATTAAATGTATTTTAATTGTATTATGGTCTGAAAGGGTTTATTTAATCTGCTTTTATGCATTTGAGTGTAAAATTTTTATACCCTAATTCATGGTCAGGTTTTGTACAGTTGTCATGTATAGTCAAGAAAATGGTATATTATTTTCTTTTCCCATTCAGTTTTTTTTCCCAGAGATCTATCATCTCTAACTTTTCTATGATTCTATTCATATCCTTAGCTTCTTTCCTTTTTATTTTATCTAGCTCTGCAAGAAGAAGATTGAGGTCCACTACTATGGTTTTACCATCAATTTCCTCCTGAAATTCATTTAACTTTTCTCTTAAGAATTTAGTTTTTAAGCCATTTTGTTAATTAATGTTAAGTATTGATATGACTTCATTTTCTATGATGCCTATTAGCAAGATGTAGTTTTCTTGCTCATCTTTTAAAAATAGCTTTATTATTGCTTTTGCTTTTACTGAAAGCATGATTGCAACTCTCCCTTTTAATTTTTTTAACCATCAGCTAAAGTATAGTAGATTCTGTGCTAGCCCCTTATTTTACCTCTGTGTATCTCTCTCTGTTTCAAGTGTATTTCTTTTCAACAGTCTATTATTCTATATGGTTTCTAATTCACTTTGCCCCTTGCTTTCATTTTATGAATGAATCCATCTCATTCTCAATCATAGTTATGATGGTTAACTATGCATTTACCTCAATTGTGTTTTCTTCTGTTTATTCTCCTTTCTCTTTTATTATGCTGTCCCTCTTCTGAAGTTTGTTTTGCTTTTCAATATGTGGAGAGGAAAACTGAAGCAAGTATTGGACTTTCTGCCACTGAATTGGAACAAACAGCAGTTGGAATGTTAGCGAGAATATATTGACAAAAATGACAATTGGTGGGGGGGGGAGGGGCAACTGGGAGTGGCAGTTGGTCCCCTGATGCTCTGGCTTCCTGACCCTCTGACTGGAAGGATCCTCTCTCCCTCTGTCGGGATAGAAGTACCTCTATTCCTTGATTTTTCCCAACTGTGTGCTCTACCTGGATTCCTATGATTATGTCATTGAACAAAAGGATTTAAGAGGAACAGTTTGAACTGTAAGGCCAGTCTTTAGAGGTGTCAGCATGAAGAGACCAGCTCTGAAGGTCAGAACCCTTTCTTCTTCTTTCTGTCTACTGCTAAAGACTTTGAACTTAAGAAAACTAGCACAGATTAGCTTAGACAGGAATAAAAGAAACCCTCCCTCAGCCTGTGAGGCCTGGCCTCAGCTCAAAAGCTGAGAGAGACTCAAACAAAATCTAGGGAAATCCCAATTTCTTCTTCCCTGAACCTCCCAATCCAAACTTGTTATTAAATTCACCTTTATTTGATAAAACTTCAGCTCCTCTTCTGGAATTCCAGGTAAGCATGGAGGCAGTCTAGACGTGGGACACTTCCTCTCCTCAGCACACACCGACAAAGACCAGCTCAACAGATCTTAAAAATCATTTTCAGAAGAATGGAGAAACTATACAGTAGGGTGCAGCATTGAAAGTACATTGGATTGGGGCATTTCCAAACTATAAGAGGGTGAAAAATCTTCCAACCAAATGGGAGCCAATCCACCCTCCCCAACCCCACCTACAGAGCCAGAACCAGAGTCAGCTCAGGCCAGAACCAGCGAGCGAGTGAGGGGCACTGCTAGAGTGAGCAAAGGGCTCCTCTAGGTCCTTGGGAGCTGACTAGGACCGCAGGAGACCTACCCCTGAAAGCAGCTAGACAGGAAACCCAGGCCGGCAGGGGAGCGCAAACCTTGGACACCCCTGGGAAGGTAGCACAGAGAAGAGCTGCAAAGAACTGTGGAGATTAGAGAGCTTGCCTCAGGCAAAACCCTTGCTCCTTAACTCCATACACAGAGCCTGCCCAGATCACTCAGATTTTTGACTAAAAAGGGAAGGAAAAACATACATGGAGATGGCTAACTATGCACAGGAGCCTAAACATCCTTCCAAAAACAAGACAAAACAAACAAACAAACAAAAAAAAAGACTGTGAACCTCGAGAATTTTTAAGGAGGAAAAACCCAAGCTACAGAAGAAATACTGGAAGAAATTCAAACAAAGGCAAAACCTAAAAAAAATGTCCACAATCCCTGAAAGAATTTCTATTGGAGCTTATCAAAAAGATGGAAGCCTTCTGGCAAAAGAAATGGAAAATGTTTAAAAATAATGAAGAAATCGTAGCTGAATACCAAAAGGTTAAAGCAGAAAATCAGGTCTTAAGGACCAGAATTGAACAACTAGAAACCAATGATCTTGCAAAACAGCAAGAATTAATAAAGCAAAATCAAAAGACTGACAAAATAGAAGAAAATATAAAATATTTCACTGATAAGGTGACAGATCAGGAAAACAGAAGAAGGAGAGACAATTTGAGAATCATTGGTCTACCTGAAAAGCAAGAAATAAACAGAAATCTTGACATCATACTACAAGAGATCATCCAAGAAAACTATCCTGATGTTCTTGAACAATGGGGCAAAATAGACATTGAAAGAGTCCATAGAACACCCTCTGCACTAAATCCCCAAAAAAACAACTCCCAGAAATGTAATTGACAAATTATAGAGCATTCAAGCTAAGGATAAAATTCTACAAGAAGCCCAAAAGAGGAAATTCAGATACCAAGGAGCACCAATCAGGATCAGACAAAACCTGGCAGCGTCCACACTAAAGGACCACAAGGTCTGGAACACAATATTCAGAAAGGTAAGAGAACTGGGTTTTAGAATCACCTATCCATCAAAACTGCCTTTATACTTCCAGGGGAAAGTATGGGCATTCAAAAAAATAGAAGATTTCCAAGTATTTGAAAAGAAAGGACCAGACCTAAGAGGAAAGTTTGATATCCAAACACAAAGATCAAGAGAAACATGAAAAGGTAAATATGAAAGAGAGGGAAAGGGAGAAAAATGATTTTTTATTTAAACTTTCTTCTTTAAGGGCTACAATTAGATCAAATTATATATACTAAGATATGGAGGAAATGTTATTTGTAAATCTCAAAAAATGTTTTCATTATTATAGTGAATAGAAAAAGCATTCATAGGAAAAGATTGGGGCATTAAAGGCTATAAATGATATGCATAAAAAAAGAAAAAAGAAAAAGGGGGAATCAATGATGGTACCAAGAGATACTTGAAAAAATAAAATAAATATAATAATCTTTGTCACACAAAGATACACATGGGAAGGGGAGGGGAAGAATACTCTTATAAGAGGGAGAGGAAGAGAGTATTAATAGGTAATACTTGAACATTACTCTCAGTGAAATCAATTCTGAGAGGGAAGAGCATCTAGATATATTGGGATCTTGAAGTCTATCTTATCCTACAGGGTAGGGAAGAAGGGAAAACTAAGAGAGATAGGGGGAGGGATTACAGAAAAAGGGATGGAAGAAGAGGGGGGAGGGAATTTAACAGACCCTAAAAAAACAAGAAGGGAACAAAAAGGGAGGGGTCAGAAAGGGAAGCATTTTAAGGGAGGGGAATAGGGGTAAAAGTAAACCACCGAGTTAAAAGGATATAGCAAAAGAAGAGAGGATAGAACTAGGAGAGGATATCAAAATGCTAGGGAATTCAAAAGTGACAATCATAACTTTGAATGTGAATGGGATGAACCCACCCATAAAACGTAGTTGAATAGGAGAGTGGATTAGAATTCAGAATCCTACCATATGTTGTCTACAAGAAACACAAATGAGGCAGATAGATACTCACAAAGTCAGAATTAAAGGTTGGAGTAAGACATATTGGGCCTCAACTGATAGAAAGAAGGCAGGACTTGCAATCATGATATTTGACAAAGACAAAGTAAAAATAGACCTGATTAAAAGGGGTCGGGAAGGTAAATACATCCTGATAAAAGTGAGTATAGATAATGAAGAAATATCACTAATCAACATGTTTGCACCAAATTGTATAGCATCCAAATTTCTAATGGAGAAACTAGTAGGATTGAAGGAGGAAATAGATAGTAAAACTATACTAGTGAAAGACCTAAACCTACTACTATCAAATTTAGATAAATCAAATAAAAAATAAACACGAAAGAGGTAAAGGAGTTGAATGAAATCTTAGAAAAATTAGAGTTAATAGATATATGGAGAAAAATAAATAGGGACAGAAAGGAATGCACCTTCTCAATAGCACATGGTACATTTACAAAGATTGACCATATACTACGTCATAAAAACATGGCATAAAAAGCAGAAAAGCAGAAATAATAAATGCAACCTTCTCAGATCATAAGACAATAAAAATAATGATCAGTAAGGGTACATGGAGAGTCAAATCAAAAATTAATTGGAAATTAAATAATATGATTCTCCAAAATTGGCTAGAGAACAAATCATATTAACAATTAATAATTTCATTGAAGAAAATGACAATGATGAGACATCCTTTTAAACTCTATGGGATGCAGCCAAAGCAGTACTCAGGGGAAAATTTATATCCTTGAGTTCATATATTAACAAATTAGGAAGGGCAGAGGTCAATGAATTGGACATGAAAATCAAAAAACTTGAAAGGAAACAAATTAAACCCTCCCAGAAGAAAACCAAATTAGAGATCCTAAACATTAAGGGAGAAATTGATAAAATTGAAAGTGATAGAACTATTGATCTAATAAATAAGATTAGAAGCTGGTATTTTGGAAAAAAAAACAAACAAAATAGACAAAGTATTGGTAAATCTAATAAAAAAGAGGAAAGAGAAAAAGCAAATTAACAGTATCATGGATGGAAAGGGAGAACTCACCTCCAATGAAGAGGAAATTAGGACAATCATTAAAAACTATTTTGCCCAATTAGATGGCAATAAATATGCCAATTTGGGGATATGGATGAATTTTAACAAAAATTTAAATTGCCTAGATTAACAGAAGAAGAATTAGAGTTCTTAAATAATCCCATATCAGAAAAAGAAATAGAACAGGCCATCAAAGAACTATCTAAAAAAAAGCCTCAGTGCCAGATGGATTCACAAGTAAGTTCTATCAAGCATTCAAAGAACAGCTAATCCCAATACTATAAAAACTATTTATCATAATAAGCAAAGAGGGAGTTCTATCAAATTCCTTTTATGACACAAATATGGTACTGATTCCAAAGCCAGGCAGGTCAAAAACAGAGAAAGAAAACTACAGACCAATCTCCCTAATGAACACAGATGCAAAAATCTTAAATAGGATACTAGCAAAAAGACTCCAGCTAGTGATCAGGAGGGTTATTCACTATGATCATGTAGGATTTATACCAGGAATGCAAGGATGGTTCAATATTAGGAAAACCATCCACATAATTGACCATATCAACAAACAAACCAACAAAAATCACATAATTATCTCAATAGATTCTGAAAAAGCCTTTGACAAAATACAACACTCATTCCTATTAAAAACACTAGAAAGTATAGGAATAGAAGGGTCTCTCCTAAAAATAATAAACAGTCTCTATCTAAAACCATCAGCAAACATCATCTGCAATGGAGATAAACTAGATGCATCCCAATAAGATCAGGAGTGAAACAAGGATGCCCATTATCACCTCTATTATTTAACATTGTACTATAAACACTAGCAGTAGCTTTAGAAAAGAAATTTAAGGCATTAAAATTGGCAATGAGGAGACCAAGCTATCACACTTTGCAGATGATATGATGGTTTACTTAAAGAATCCTAGAGAATCAATTAAAAAGCTAGTCAAAATAATCAACAACTTTAGCAAAGTTGCAGGATACAAAATAAACCTGCATAAGTCATCAGCATTTTTATATATCTCCAACACATCTCAGAAGCAGGAATTAGAAAGAGAAATTCCACTCAAAATCACCCTAGATAATATAAAATACTTAGGAATCTATCTGCAGAGACAAACACAGGAACTATATGAACACAACTACAAAACACTTTCCACACAACTAAAACTAGATCTGAGCAATTGGAAAAACATTAACTGCTTATGGGTAGGATGGGCTAACATAATAAAAATGACCATCCTACTGAAATCAATTTATGTATTTAGTGCCATACAAATACTTCTTTACTGAACTAGAAAAAAAACATAAAAAAGTTCATTTGGAAGAACAAAAGATCAAGGATATCCAGGGAAATAATGAAAAAAAAATACAAAGGAATGTGGCCTTGCAGTACCAGATCTCAAATTATATAATAAAGAAGTGGTCATCAAAACAATTTGGTACTGGCTAAGAGATAGAAAGGAGGATCAGTGTGTAAACCTTAAAATTTCTTAGACTTATAAATGTTGGAAATTTCACTATTCGGAAATTTCATACTTGAAAATTTCCTACTGATAATCTATTGGAATGTGAACCCCCCTCCTTGGCATGGGAGGGTCCTTCTCCTCCCTACTTAAGATTACTTTAGGACAGAAACCTTTTGCTGAACAATGGAAAGGGCTTTGACCTATGCTTAATCATAGAACAGGAAGTTCTTTGAGTCATGATTGATTTTAGAATTGATACAATAGAGATACTTGGAATGACAGAACCAGGTCTTGGAACTTCCAATCTCCACCCTACTCAGGGTAACAGGATTTAGGAAGGGCTGCAGCAAAGGATCAAGATTTAATTATTTGAGAATATGACCTTCAACAGACATGTGCAAAGCCACAGACCTCTGGGAGGTCCTGGGTTAAGCTAGAGCCACCATTGGCACAGGGAAGACATGGACAGTGATTGGTAGATGTGAGAACTGAGGGGAGGGAACTTGGATGGTTTCCTTAAAGATAGTGGGGTCTGAGGACTAGGGGGGTTAGAGAGGTTTTGCTCTGAGAGGTTGTGCTCTGAGAAGCTTGCTCTGAAGGAAGCTAGAGGTGGAGGCCCCTGAAACTGTTTCCTCATTTTGGTTACGTGAGTGATAGGGACTGATCTCTTTTCTTTGCCTCAGCTATCTAAGGGCTTGGGCCTTTTGGCCCAGCCTAAACAGAGGGGGTATTTAAGCCCTATTCCCTTCTCTCTCTCTCTCTCTCTCTCTCTCTCTCTCTCTCTCTCTCTCATACCTTTCTTCCTCCTATTTGTAATTAAACTCCATAAAAGGTTGACTGCTGTCTTGAGTTTTCATTAAGGAATTACATAGCTGAATTCCTTGGCAACCTTAAATTTATATATATCAGTCTTTTAAAGTGATTTCCTTCTCAGAAGTGGAATAGACTTGGGGTAAGTAACCTCAGCAAAACAGTCTATGACAAGCCCAATGATACAGTCTTGGGGACAAAAATCCACTATTTGATAAAAACTGCTAGGAAAACTGGAAGACAGTGTGGGAGAGATTAGGTTTGGATCAACAACTCACACCCTACACCAAGATAAACTCAGAATGAGTGAATGACTTGAATGTAATGAAGGAAACTATAAGCAAATTAGGTGAACACAGAATAGTATACATGTCAGACCTTTGGGAAGGGAAAGATTTTAAAACCAAGCAAGACTTAGAAAGAGTCACAAAATGTATAATAAATAATTTTGACTACATCAAATTAAAAAGTCTTTGTACAAACAAAACCAATGTAAGTAAAATCAGAAGGGAAGTAATAAACTGGGAAGCAATCTTCATAACAAAAACCTCTGACAAAAGTTTAATTACTCAAATTTACAAAGAGCTAAATCAATTGTACAAAAAATCAAGCCATTCTCCAATTGATAAATGGGCAAGGGACATGAATAGGCAGTTTTCAGTTAAAGAAATCTAAACTATTAATAAGCACATGAAAAAGTGTTCTAAATCTCTTATAATCAGAGAGATGCAAATCAAAACAACTCTGAGGTATCACCTCACACCTAGCAGATTGGCTAACATAACAGCAAAGGAAAGTAATGAATGCTGGAGGGGATGTGGCAAAGTGGGGACATTAATTCATTGCTGGTGGAGTTGTGAACTGATCCAATCATTCTGGAGGGCAATTTGGAACTATGCCCAAAGGGTGCTAAAAGACTGTCTGACCTTTGATCCATCCATAGCCCTGCTGGGCTTGTACCCCAAGGAGATAATAAGGAAAAAGAGCTTTACAAGAATATTCATAGCTGCACTCTTTGTGGTGGCAAAAAATTGGAAAATGAGGGGATGCCCTTCTATTGGGGAATGGCTAAACAAATTGTGGTATGCGTTGGTGATGGAATACTATTGTGCTCAAAGGAATAATAAAGTGGAGGAATTCCATGGGGACTGGAAAAAGCTCCAGAAATTGATGCAGAGCAAAAGAAGCAGAACCAGGAGAACATTGTACAAATAGAGTGATACCCTGTGGTACAATAGAATGTAATGGACTTCTCCATTAGTGGCAATGCAATGTCCCTGAACAAACTGGAGGGATCTATGAGAAGAAAAAAAAAACAATATGCACGTGCAGAGGAAAACCTGTGTGAGTAAAAACACTAAAGAAAAGCAACTGCCTGACTACTGGGGTTGAGGGGATATTATTGGGGATGTAGAATCTAAATGAACATTGTAGTACAAATACCAACAACATGGAAATGGATTCAGATCAAGGACACATGCAATACCCAGTGAAATTGCACATTGGCTATGGGAGGGGATAGAGGAAAATAAAATGATTTTTGTATCCAAGGAATAATGTTATAAATTGACCAAATAAAATAATGTTTAAAATCTGAAGAAAAAAAAAACCTCAGTCAGATAAGAGGACTATCATTTTAAGGGGACATAGAGGGAGCTGAACCTAAGGACAGCCATTCAACCATAGACAGTCCTTATCAGACCCCTACTGGGTAGCCTTGGTCTAGGGGGAAGCTTGTCCCTCTGGAGGATCCATGCTTACTTGCTCAATCAATAGAGAAGATATCTCTCATGCCCATTTCATAGGTATCCCATTTCTCAGGAACCCCAATTTTCAAAGATAGGCTCTCAGTAGGGGGTATCTCTCTCCTTTTACTTCACCAGCAGCCATATTCCCTCTATTCCTTCAACTCCTCCATTCCGTTACAAAACCTTCCTCATCCCCTGTATCCTCTATGATCCCTTTAATTATTACAAATACTGCCTTCTTTTGTCAACCATAACTTTTATCATTCTCCCATCCTTTTTCTCATTCCTTTCCCCTTTTACTTCCTTATAGGGTAATATAGATTTCTCTACCCAACTTTGTATGTGTGTTAATGTGTGTAAATACACAGAGACATATATATATATATATATATATATATATATATATATATATATTTCCCTCTTTCAATCAATTTAAATGTGATTGAGGTTCAATCATTGCCTTCCTCTACCTTTCCCCCTCCACTGTAAATGGCCTTCCTTACATGATTATTTTATACTAGATAATTTTCTCCATTCTTCTACTCCCCTCTCCCTTCTCCCAACAGCTTCCATTTTCTCTCCTCTCAATTTTTTCATATCTTAACATGACTGTCTTATGATCAAACCTCCTTACTATGTAAAACCATTCTAACTACCTAAATAGTGATAAAGTTCTTAAAAGTTACATGTATCATCTTCCCATATAGAAAGGTAAAGTTTAACCCTATTAAATCCTTCATGATTTCTCTTTCATGTTTACCTTTTCTGTTTCTGTTTGAATGTCAAATTTTCTATTTAACTCTGCTCTTTTCATCAGAAGTACTTGAATATCCTCTATTCCATCAAATAGCCATTATTTCCTTTGAAGGATTATGCTCAGTTTTGATGGGTAGTTTGTTCTTGGTTGTAATTCCAGATTTTTTTTTTTGCCTTCCAAAATATCATATTCTAAGTCCTCCTTTCCTTTATATGGTGGTTGCTAAATCTCATGTTTTTGTGACTGTGTCACCATGGCACCTGAATGGTTTATTCCTGGCAGCTTGAAGTATTTTCTTTTTGATCTGAGAGCTCTGGAGCTGACTGTAATATTTGGGGGAGTTTTCATTTTTGGGATCTCTTGAAAATGAGCAATTGATTCTATTAACTTTTTTTTAAAGGTTTCATTTTTAATATATTGGATTATTTCTACTCCTGGGTTCTGAATTGAGCCTTAGACTCATCCCTCATTCCTTTCTTCCTCTGGATTTCTAGGAATGCTCCACTGTAGAGCCTAGTAGATAGAAAGAGAGATTATTAGAATTGCCTTATTCAGTAAATAGAGTCAGCTTATTACAGATGCATCTGCACATATCAAAATTGAGTCTTTGAATCTCTCATTAAGAAACATTCAGAAGGACACTTATGACTGAGTAGATCCTATTTTCTCCCCCCAAAGGAATTCAGACCATGAGATCAATATATAGCTATCCATAATTCCCCAGGGGTTGAGGATAGGGTGAGAATCTTGATAGACCATCTCCCCATTATCTGTTCACCAATTAGAGATGTCTTAAAATGTCCAAGGGAGGAACTGATAAGCTTCCAAAGTTATTTATGGATCTTCATGAAGGGATTTCCTGAACTATGATCACTGACCAATTAATTTAATGGTTATTGCTCATTTTAACAGGAAATTGATTTTATTACCCAGAAGTCAGTCTCTCAGAATTTTAAATTGTCACTCTATTTTACTCTCTGACTCTAAATACCAAGTTTTTCTTGATAGTTTAAAAAATATGATATATTGGTTCTTTCTTTTAGGTAGCCCCAAAATTCTTAATTATCTCCCGTCATTCTATTTTTTGTAGTTGTTTTCACATTATTGTTTTATTCTGAGTTTGGGTCTTGATTTTCCCTATTTCCAGATACTTTTCTTGTGGTGAGATTCTTTTTTTTTTATTGTTTGCTAATTTCTGCCCTCAGCCTATTTATCAACTTTGAACTTTATGTTAAAGTTGGTCTATATTTTCATAATTTTCTTCCTTTTCTATCATTTCTCTGCCTAATTTTTCTCCTACCATTCTGATTCTGAAAATCATTCTTTTGGGGCTTATGTCTAATTCCTTTTTTTAAAATTTGAAACATTGCTTATAGCTGTTCTAACTTCACTGTCTTCTGAGTTTGTATCTTGATATTTCCTGTCACTATAGTAGCCTTTTGTGATCAGATTTTTTTTTCTTTGCTCATTTCCCACCATCTTGCTATTTCCTAATTATAAATTTTATGTTAATCTTAGTGCTGTGGCTGACATAGGGTTAGGAAACCGTCTCAAACTTCAGGCTTTTTCACATTGATGTTTTCAAAGGTAGTTTTGAGTGTTTGGAATTTTTTGATGTCTCCAAGATGGTGTGGTCTGCAGATAGGTATGGTCATTGCTTTCCTGTTCTGTACTCTATTCCTTATGGAGTAAGAATCCCTAATCCTTTGGGACCAGAAGTAATATTTTTCATCAGGGTTTGTAAACTCTCTTGACTGAAATTGCTGCTTTCAACCCCTGAACCATGACCCAGAAATGGGTATAGGTAATGGAGTTGCTAAATATCATCTGATGCTGCATCTAGCTAGCCCAGGAGATTGCTATAATCTCTTTGTGATCATTTGCCAGATCCCTTTACTATTTCTGACTTATGAGATCCCAAAGCTCTTACTACTTATGTTGCCACTGCCTAATCCCACCACTAGTGTTTCATTCACATGGGTTCTGAGTCAGCTTCTATCGTAGAGTCACAAATTTCTCTTTCTTACTTCTTTATTTGACTTGGGGTGGAAGAATGTCTCCTTTGACTTTTTACTGACTCTTCCATTACTGAATTTGATTTGAAGCATTACTTTAAATTTGTTTAGAGGAGGATATTAAGAGAACTCAGTTAAGTGCTTTCTCTATTTTGCCATTTTGGATCCCCTCCCTCATGCCCTTTCCAAAGGCAAAGGTGGTATTGGTTTGATTGCAGTTCTCAGAGCCAATAGGGGAAAGGAAATGGTAGATATATAGAATGACAGTATAAAGTGGTCAAGATGGAGGGCAATAATGTGAAATAATAAAAAAAGATCTGAGTCTTCTTGTAAAGATCTTTACATTCTAGGTTAATCATTCTGTATTTTTATCCTTGAGGTTATAGGGAGTTTAGAAGATTAGAGATTTTTGAGTTAGAGGAATAACATGATCAGATCTTTGTTTTAGAATGCAAAGTAACTGTATACTATATACTACACACAGTAAATATGTGCACAGCTCAAAGAACACAATAAATGATCAATAAATATCAATTAATTGAATATCAATTTATTTGGCAGCTGTTCAGAGAATATATTGGAGAATTATGGGAAGGGTCTACCAAAAAGATGAGAAAGTCTTATGGAGAACATTTATGCAAATTCCCCCAATATATGGAGGAAGAAATTGAGATCTTTTCTAGCTCTAGATCTAAATAAAATCATATAGTCCAGTGAGGTGCCAAGTCATATAGTTAATTAATGACAGAGCTGGGACTAGAATTAATCTCTACTGAATAAGTACACTGCTTATTCTATATTGAATGTATGTATTGTATTAAAATGTTAATTTCTAAAAGAGGGAATTGGCCTTTCAGTATTGAGAGAAGGAAAGAGTGGAGAACCCCCATCTCAAAGAAGGGGTTCAGCGGTAACAGCTGATGTTTAGGGTTAGGTCAGAGAGAGGAGAGGGGTTTGAAGATTTTCCCCCTTCTGCCTTCTGTCCTTAGCTAAAGCTGATCTCACCAATTCGCTCTTGTCCCTCTTGTCCCCCCCTCCACTACTCAAGACCAATAGGTCTCCCCTTGATCTGTTCATTCACACTTAGCTTGAGGAACAGATAACTTTTAATGTTACCTCAAATAGGTAATACAAAAGGAATAATGGGCAGGGAAGAATGGGAAAAGGAAAATGGGAAAAGGGGGTCCCTGTCTCTATCTAAACGCTTTTCCTCCTTCCTCAAGTTTGGGGGGAATTCATGCCTTGACTGCCTGAGCCCCATGAGAGAAAGTCAGGTTGACTCACCCCTGGGCAACAGGAGCTGAGATAAAGTCTGCTCAGTTTTTTCTTCAGAAAGTCCCTTCAATTGGGGAGTATTGGGGGGAAGGATTTCTAGTCACCAGCAGGAAAAGTGGGTAACACTCAGGAGTAAGTCTTTTTCCCACCTTCTGTCTTTGGCTTCTCAAGACTGAAAACCACCAATTTATCTCCCAGCCAGAGTCTACTCCTCCTCTCCAGATTCCAAACCTTTGGGGCCCCTCCCCCATCGAGGTGATCAATTTCACACACTCTTCAGCCTGGCACTTTTTCTTTAGTGCCAGCCTCTGTCACAGTATGTGTGTGTGTGTATGTATGGGGGAATTTAGCAGTAAAGGTCTGAAACCTCCTGCCATAGATAATCCAGTTTTAGAAATGTCCGTTTTTTCTTCTATTTTCTTGTGATGCTTGAACTTTGTGTACCAAAGGTACCCTTCCCAAATGCTTTTGGGGAGAGATACAATGTGCATTTAGTTCCTGGATTTGACATTGGCCCACCTATCACACTTGATCCCATGTCTTTTCGTTTTGAAAATGGGGATAATTACCCAATTCTTTTCTCCTTTCTTATCCCATAGGAAGACACAGAGAATTAATTAGAAAATGTGAGTGAAGGGTTGTCAGACTCTTTGATGGAAGAAAGGTCATAAACTCAGGCTGATAGTACTATGGTTTAAATCACAGAGCAGGACACAAAGGCTTTATTCATTTGCTGCTAACGGGATTCTGTAGGGCTGGTTAGGGCTAAAGCAGTTAGCATGGCTGTCCCCAAAGTGAGACATTGCCTGCAGAGGGGAGAAACATTTCAATTGGCCAGATTTAAATAGAAACCCCAAAGAAACAAGATATGGTTTCCCCTATTACTCTCCTTTCCTGGTGACTGATGTGCTCTGGGGCATTCCTAAGTAATTTCTAGCACTAGCTGATATAAATAGAAATGAAATAGATTTTAATCCTTGAGGTTATTGGGTCTGTTAGTTAGCCAGGTTGTACTTATAAAAGGTGGAGGTTATATTTAGATGATAGCTCAGATCCCCTCCTAGTTCTTGTGTTGTTGGATCCTTTGATCAATTAGTGAATAGATTCAGGACCAAGGTTTCAAAAGTCCTGTGAACCAACTTCCCAATAAGCTGCAATACAATAAAGTTATTACTTTTAAAAAATATATATTTTTACCACGAAGTCCTTTAAACTGCAACTCCAATGGGAAGAAAATCCCATGAAAGCTGATAGTACTGCTAAATATTGGTGCTATTGTACAGATAGTAGTTCAGAAGGAAACACTGACAAGTAGGACAGTTTTGAAAGTAACACAAAAAATCGATTATGTATTTTCTAAAAAGTTTATAAAAGAAATTTGTATTTCACATATAATCATTTTACATTCTACTTTGTATATGAAAGGTTTTTTTTTGTTACTATAAAATTCAGAATAAAACAGTGAAAAATATTCATCCTAAAAAGAGTAAAATATTCTAAAGACCTCATTCTTTGCAGTGAGCTGTGTTAGGCACTGGAACCAAGACAGGACAGAAAAAATGCTTTCTATAGGGACACATTTTCATGTTTATCAGCAAGGCTTTTTTAAAATTAAAGTTAAAATTAGACACCCTACTGTGACAAAGACGTTAACTATAACAGCAAAGGACAGACTCGAATAAATGCTGCCAAGATACAGAGGTCCAGCAGGCCTTCTTCCTGTGGCCTGGGGATGATGACCATCTGTATGGCTCTTGCTAGTGGTAACTTAACTGAGAATGAAGAGGTTCATCAACAGAAGTCACTATAGAATGAAAACCTTCTTAATATATATACTAATAATGAGCTTCCTAAAGGGCAGAGGGAATTCATTATTTTCATTGCTGGAAGGAATTCCAATGTCCATTAAATCCTAGATCTACTGTAGAAAGAGCTCAACTTTTTATTTTTATTTTATTTTTTTGGTTACAAGACTCTGGTATTTTGGGGGAGGCCATGTCCTTCTCATAATAATGTTCTAATAATTGATATTTTAGATACAATTAAGAGACACAATGGATAGAGTCTTAGGTCTGCAGTAAGCAAGACCCAAGTTCAAATGTGGCCTCAGATATTTACTAGCTGTTTTACTTTCTGTCTTACTTTCCTCAACTATAAAATGAGAATAATAATTATACCTTCCCCACAGGATTGTGAGGCTCAAATGGGATAAAATTTGTTAAAAAAAACTTACTACAGTGCCTGGCACATAATAGACATTGTTTAAATGCTTCATCCCCTTCCTTTTCCCTTCCTGGTGAAGCAAATGTCCTTCTCAAAATAAATTTTGAATTATCATTTTTAGAGTTAGCTAGATGACCCAATGGAGAGAGTACTAGGCCTGGAGCCAAGAAGAATGGAATTCAAATCTGACCTTAGGCACTTACTAGTTATAATTCCCTGGGAAGTCATTTAACATCTACACATCTCAGTTTCCACAACTGTAAAATGGGGATAATAAAATAATGGGGGAAATTTTAAAAAATGGGGAAAATAAAATATCTCCTGATGTTGTTGTGAAGATCAAAGAAGATATATAGAACTTAATACAGCATCTGAAACATTCATAGCAGGCATTTGATGCATATTTGTTCCCTTACTTCCTCCTTAAATATGTAAGATAAAATATACAACATTAAAAGGAATTCAATTAGATTGTAATAATTATCAAACTATTTAGAAAAGAAAATGTGTTCATGGCACCCTGGTCAAGAATCCCTGCTAAAGTATCCATGTAAATATCAAAAAAGGGGCCTTTAGGATGTGCTTTTATATGCCTAATCTACCTAGTAAGAGCAGATGATAAATTTGACTGAGCATCGACTAAGGTATTAGCATGGAAAGTGAATAGTATATAAAACACTGATAAAAGAATCTTAGTAGTCTTAAGAGTAGATGGTTATAGGATATATGAAGGGAAACCTGTCTTGGTGCTCAGAAGTTTCTTGAAGTATGACTCTGAGGTTTGTGGTAAAACTAGAACAATTGATTTTTTTTTTTCCATCAGAGCAGTGATATATCTCAATAAGGCCTTGGGAATTCTCTTATGAGAAATGACTCCCTGGTCTTATAGACTTGGGATTCCAGTAAAGACAACAATTAAAGGAAATCCTTTGTTTCAGAAAACAAATAGCAACCACCAATATCTTATGGGAACAGTAGCGTATAACACCAAGAAGGGTAAAAAAAAATCAATGATTGTTCATTAGAGAATAATCTATAGTTCATTTATAGGCCCCACTGCAGAGCTGATAGAAGAGAGAGTGAGCATATGTGGGACAGAAGATGGAATAACTACTGAGTCTATTTCCCTTTTCTGTCCCCATTACAACATTTCCTTTTTATAGCTTGTGCCTGATTCATCTCTACCTGAGATGTTGAGTGAGCAAAGCCAGGGTCCCATGGCAATGAATGGCTAACTTGATCAGATCCAGTTTTTCAATGAGACAATAAACTTATTCTTGATGCCTTCTATTCCTGGTGTTTGATTGTAAATGTGAACTACTGGGTCATCAAAGAAATGTTCAACCAGGAAAAAAAATGACCAGTCATTTAGAAAAGCAATGTGTTAACTGGAAAATAACCCAAATCCTCCACTTGTATCTACACAAAATCAAGAAAATATTCCAAAGACCCCAGCACATTGGATTGATCTCCTGTGGGTAATTAATGGGAGGGCATGAATTAGAGTTGCACAGAACAGGCAGGCATGGATGAGTTGTAAAATGTATAATTAGACAATGTCCACTTTGCTATCATAGATCCAGTGGAGTTCAGTGTGAAATTTGTCAATGATCAGAAGTGATCAGAACACCTAGAACAATTCTCCAGCTATAAATGACAATGATTTATTTATATGACACTATTGTCTTAAAGAACTTTTATTTGTCCAGAAACCCTCAGTCATTATTATGTTTTGGTGCTTCTCTGTGAAAGCAAATAAATAAAATAAAACCAATGTTCTTGGCTTCCAAAATCAAAGACTCATAGAGTCTCAGAATTGAAATTGACCCCAGAGAATAACTAGTCTAACCCAGG
Organism: Monodelphis domestica; assembly: GCF_027887165.1. Lineage (NCBI taxonomy): Eukaryota > Metazoa > Chordata > Mammalia > Didelphimorphia > Didelphidae > Monodelphis > Monodelphis domestica. Next base: position 134,871,066 of record NC_077229.1, on the reverse strand, counting down.
TCTGACTAGAATAGCCTCATCTAAAACATCCCTAGAATGAGGCCATCTATCTTGTGATTGAACACCACCAGAAGGCATTATCCATTCTTGTTCCATTTTGACTTCTTTCTAAAAATAATTCATAAGTATTTAAACAACTTAGACATATATATGCAAACAGATGAGAAATTCACAAATATAGAATATTTAATAAAATGCTCAAAAAGTACAAAATAATGATTGCCAATCATAGCTCATGCAAACATATCATTTTGTGACAATATTTGCTAACAATCACTGTTTCATAGGGACACATTTATTATGTCTATTATGAGCTAGGCATTGTGTGAGGCAGTAGAGATACAAAATAACAATGAAGACAAGTCTTCCCTTAAGGAGCTTATATTCTATTAGTGATGAGGAAGAGGGATGGAAGCAAAAGCATTCATTAGGCATCTATAATGTGCCAGGCACTCTGCTAAATTCTTTATAGATATGATCTCATTTGATCCTTATAACTTTAGGAGATAGGTGATATTACATTCCTTATTTTACAGATGAGGGAATTGAGGCAGAAGGAGGTTAAGTGATTCCCCAGGGTCATATAGCTAGTACAGTCTAGATTTGAATTCAGGGCTTCTTGTTTATAAGCTTAGCTCTTTGTCCACTGTGCGAACTTAGTTGAAGACTAAAACATATATAGACTCCCTCAAATACTCTAATCTGAACTGAGTCAATTCCTCAACCTCCTCATTTCCTATGACCTAGTCATCCATACCACATCAGCACACTCAAAGATGACTATCCCTTGGATTTTACCTCTACCTACAATTTTACTAGCCCTGTATTAAAGATCTCTGAAATCCCTTTAACTGACCATAATCTATTGACTTTCCATCTTTTCTTTTGCCTTTTGCAGAAGATAAATGTTTTCTCATCACATGCAGTGTAACTAAAGGTCAGTTCTTCATTAACCTGTGAGGTGCTTAGACTTGTGGATAAGCTAAGAATAATTATTGTTACTTTAATCAAATTACATAGTCAATCAGAATTTCTTAGGAGATAATCAATGAAAACATTGCTGCCAAGTTAAGGGATCAAAGGGTAAGAAAAACATAATCCAGTTTTAGGTATTTTTTAATATCAGGCTTTCATTTTTCTAATGTTTCACCAAGGTATCTAAGCTTTAGTTAGCACAACAAATCAGTGAAGTATAATGTACCAGTCTCTGCCTGAGGGGTAATCAATATGCCTGTCATCTCCAGCTTGTAGTGGGGGTGGAGAATATAACTACAGTTCTGTTAGAAGTCTAACCTAGGAAAAGGGGGGTTTCCTACCTAAGTGGGTATATAGGAATCTTTAGTTTAATTCTGTAAGTATGATCTTTTGATGATATTCTGGGGGTATAAAGTAGGATATTTGTATTAATCCTGTAGGCTTTTGCTCTTATCTATTTTCTCCTGCGGAACAATTCCAATAATAAGGGATGCTAGTGAGAGAAGTCATACAGAGGGGGGTCTGAGTGGATGTTTCCATACTTCCTGGGGGACGCTTTACAACCTCCAGTTTCCACATGTGACCATGTCAGACAGCATGACTTTGATGGCTCCCAGTATCTCCATCCTTAGACCTGAACCTCTGAAGGTCAAGCAGTTGTTCACAGATGTAACTGAGTAAGGTAATTAGTCCCAGGCTTCCAAGGCATTTACTTGGACAAGAACCCATGCCTTTCCTACTTTGTAAACAAAAGACAAGGCTGCCACTGACCCCTACCCTTTTTCTTATATCCTATAAACAAAAATGCCATTTCTTAAATATTATAGAGGGGTGGATCAGCCACATTTTCTCCAGCTTAGTGAGGTTGGAGAGATCTACCCACTTGAGTAATCCTTCCACTTCCAGAATGAAGTAAGTTGAAAAGAACTGAGATCTCTGATCCTATTTCCACATTAAAATATTCATCAATTGAAATTGCCAGGGGAGGTTCAAATGATACACTGTCAGGCCAATAAAAAGGAAGACACACATTGGTATAGAAGATTTTCATCTTCTTGCTCTTAGCCTTTGGCACAAATGGAGGCATACAACTGACCTATCTTTTATTAATAGATGCCTCTACTAACAAAAGATCTGGTACTTAGAAAAAAATCTAATTTTATTTGTTGTTTAAATTCCAGACACTACACTGCTGAATGAAGGTGGAAAGAATCACACAGATATTTTGATTATACATGTTACAAATTTATGTTGCACAGCCTCACTGGGCCTTCACTACTATTAGACAATCCAATCACACCTTCCTTCTCAACTCACTGTCCACTTTCTGCAATGCCTCTTCCAAATATTTTCATCACTCCTTGAATTTCCCATAGCTCTCCTAGCCTCTCAACTGAGAACTTTTCCTGATCACTTCACCCTGGAGAGATGAAATATCCTGCTGGCAAGTCAGCCTGCCTCAAACCTTTCTTCACTCCAATCCATCCTCCATTCAGCCACCAAAGTGATTTTCCCAAAACGAGGGCCTGTTGACCCACTAGTTAATAAACTCCAAGGGTTCTCTTTTGCCTCCAGGATCAAAATACAAAATACTCTGCCATTCAAAGTACTTCATAATTTAGGCTACTCCTATTTTTTCCAGTCTTCTTATATCTTATTCCTTGCCACATACTTTTTTCATCCAGTGATACTAGCCCCCTTGCTGTATCATAAAAATATGCTCTGTTTCTTGTTTCAGGTATTTCTGTGTCTATTCCTCATGTCTGGAATGCTCTTCCTCCTCTTCTTTGCCTGGCTTCCTTCAAGGTCTAAAAAAAAATATATCATCTTTTACTGGAAGCCGTCCCTAACTCCTCTTAATTTAATTTGATACTGTTTCCTTCATTTGATTTTAAGGGTAGGAACTATCTTTTTGCTTATTTTTGTATCCCCAGTATTTAGCATAATGCCTGGAACATAGTAGTGTAAATTTCAAAACTGTAAGGATAATCTTAGAGTTTTGACTTAAATTCTAAAATAAGTTGTGGCCATGGGAAATTCCCAAATATGAAAATACCCAAGTCAGCTCAGATTTATGGAGATTTTAATTAAAGAAAGAAGGAATTAAGGGAAGGAGAAAAAGAGAAAGAGAGAATTAATTTAAAATTCTCTGGCTCAGGCTGAGCCAAGCAGTAGAAAAAGGCCTAGGGAGAGCTAGTCAGTCTTTATGACTCACCACAAGACTGTCTCCAAACTGGGTTCTTCTACTCCAAACTGAAATTACTCTCCAAACTGAATTCAATTGTCTCCTGACTTTTTACCCTTTCCTTTTAAAGAAAGTTTCTCTTATGCCACCTCCTCTAAATTTTCACATCTACCAATCACAGTAGACACTTTTTTCCAGGACTACCCATTTTTAGTTTTCATCTTCTTTGGTTTTCACTTTCTCTGGTTAGATTAAATCTTCTGAGTACTTCACACCTGTTTGTTAAGCTTGCCTTTTGTAAGTTACTTGACCTTTTTAGGTACTAATTTAACCTTTTCAGGTATTTAACACCTTTTTGTATTAGATCTAAAAACAGTCCTAGCTTAAGGTTCTAGCTTTACTATAAGGTATGAGTTGGGGACTTTCATTGTTCAATCAGAAGTTTACAATTTTATCTTCCCATAAGGCACTGTCTAAGTAGGGTGGAGTAATTTCCAAGTTCATAGTAGGCACTTAATAAATGTTGATTGATTGATCGCCTTGTATTTTATAGAAAAAATAAAACCATTTATTGTCATCTCTTTCTTCTCCCTTCTTCCTCATCTCTTATCACTCATATGCCTTCTGACATTATGTCCTTCACCTGTCTCATGTGATGAGATGGCCTTACTTCTTAACAAGGCTAATTATCTATCTGCACAAATGATTGCATTCTGTCCCATCTTCTCCAACAGATTCTTCCCCACTCTGTCATCCCCACTGTATCATTGATTTTTGATCTCTCTGTCTATTGGCTACTTCCATATGCTTAAAAATATGTACATCTGTCCCATTCATTAAAAAACTCATTGATTAATCTATCTTTACTATTATTTCATCTCTTCTTCCCTTTGTGAATAAATGCCTCAGAAAGGGTATCTCTAATAGTCTTCTTAACCCCTTAAAATTCAGTCTTAGACCTCATTATTCTACTGAAATTTCTCTCTTTGAAGTTCCTGAGGGTCTCTTAATTGCCAAATCCAATGACTTTTTTTTTCAATCTTCATTCTCCTCTCTGCATTCTTTGCTACTGTTGAGTACTTTTTTTCATTGACATTTTCTTCTTTCTAGATTTTTATGACACCACTCTCTCTTGGTTCTCCTTCTACTTTTCATACCACTTCTCAATTTCAGTAAGTGTCTCAGAGGGTTCTCTCATTTAATTATTTCCTACTTATTTGAATATATTTTCTATGTACATAAGTATTTGCTTGTTGTCTCTCTTACTAGATTTTTGAACTCCTTGGAGATGAAGATTGTCCTTTGTATTCTTTTGCTTCTCCAGTATTTAGCACAGTTCCTGGTGCATAGTGGTACTTAATAAATGTTTATTATTTGATTGATTAGCTGATTTAGTAAAAGAGAATACAAAGAGGCAATTAGAAGGGAAATAAAGAAGAGTATCCCAAAGTCCTAGAGAGAAAGTGCTTACATAGTGTATGTGATAAACAGTTTCAAATGCTATAGAGATGTCAAAATAGAAGAATATTGAGAAAAGACCATTAGATCAGGTTATTTAGAAACCACTTTGAATATAGCAGTTTTGATTGAACAATGAAGTCAGAGGCCATATTGTAAGGGCTTGAGAACTGAGAAAAGAAAAAGTGGAAGCAATGGGTGTAGATAGCTTTTTTCTTTGAGTTTGGTTGATGAAGAAATAAGATATATAGGATCACAGTTTGAGGAAATAGTGGGGTCAAATGAGAGTATTTTTATTGTTAGAGGAAGACCTAAAAATATTTATTAGCAGCATAGAATGACCCAGTGTGAAAAGAGAGCAAAGGCCTGATTGTGAGGGCAATCTACTGGAGAAGATGAGAGGTTTTGGGGATCAAAGGTACAAGAAGAGGAGTTGGCCTTGAGGAAAAGGTTCACCTCTTTATCATCATGACTGACATTTATATAGAGCTTTTAAAATCGTAAGCCTGCATGTTTTTCATTTAACAAAGTACTAGGGGTCTTGACTAGAATATTTAACTTGAACTTGGTTTTTGCTTAATGCCATTGTTGACATAGTAATAGTGTGGGTGTTTGATCCTATTTTCTTCACTCTGTATCACTTCATCACCTGCTTCATTTTGGAATAATTCTGATAGGAAAGTAGTTCTTCCATACATTGAGTCAATATCTGTCTACTAACTTTTTCTACCTTAATCATAATTCTACCCTCTGGGGCAAAGCATAAAAAACTGAATCCATCTTCCATATGACAGCATTTCAAATATTTAAAGAGAATGATTACTATTCTCCAAAAGGTCTCTAGGCAAAGATTCTCCATTCTTTAAACCTAGTCCTATGTGCTTGTGATTGCAAACCTATGGCACATGTGCCAGACAGCATGCAGAGATTTCTCTGTGGGTAAACCTGTACCTCTCCCAGCAGTTGCTCCCTCCATCCTCTCCACTATACCTCCCCATGCCTTTCTGCCCCTCTGTGCTTATTCCTTCCCTTGACCTGAGTGCTCAGGCTATACCCCTCCTTTTCTCCCTCCTCTGTCTGGGACTAGGGGCTATAGGGTGAGGGATGAGGGGATCTCTTCTCCCACAGCCCAGCCTCACCATCTAAAATATCTCTATATCCATTCTTCCTTTCCTGGCCAACCACCAGTCTCAGGAGTGACCCTTCCCCACAAAGGCTAACTGTGCTCCCTCTGCCCCCTACTCCCACCCCCCACAGGACTTGCTACCCAATAGGCAGCCCTGGTGGGGCTGGATGCAGGGGAAGGTCTTCATAACTGCAGAAGGCACCTTCCTCCAACCCAGAGGGGCAGAGGCAGCAGAGGCAGCCTAGTCCCAGCCCCCAAACTCAGGGGATGGGGTACTCAGTGCCCCCCTTCTTTGGCAGGAGACACCACACTCTGCCCCATCCCATGTGGCTGGGTGCAGGGGTAGCTTCCTATGTTTACAGGAGGTGGCTTGGGTGGGGTTAGGAGCTTGGACTCCCCACATTGGGAGTTTCTAAAAGGTATAAAAGGTTTGCCATCACTGCTATATGCCATAGTTTTGAATCCCTTCATAAACCTTTCATTGTTCTCTGAACACTTTTCAATTGTGGAGTTTTTGATCTGCTCAATACTATACTATTTAGATGTAGTTAAATTAAAGTTGACCCATTTTTTAGCATGTCACATATTTTCAGATTGCTGATTTTTTTATATAATGCTGATTCATTTTTATAGGGGTAATGGGTTTGGATCTGTGATCTTATTGATGTAGGGAGTTTATGCCAATGTACTTTGGCAATTGTTATGCAATTTATGGTCTTCCAGAGCTTCTTGGAGGCACTAAGAAGTTAAATGATTTACTTCTTGTCACACAGCTAATGTGTCAAAAGCAAGGCTTGACCCTAGTCTATTTGTCATGGATAATTCACTTAGATTCTGAGAAATGTAACTAATAATTGACAATTGGGATAGTTTCCTTAAGATGATGGAACAAGAGGAAGTATAACAGCCCAGCCTTTTTACAACTTGTCAGAAAGGATAAAAAAAAAAAGATCATCAAGGTGAATAAAGGTCAAGAAATACAAGAGGAAACTAGGATCAGTGTGTTTAGCTAGCCAAGGTCCATACAAAATGGCAGCTATAAACTAGATCTAAATAATTGGAAAAAACATTAGTTGCACATAGTTTGGATAAAATAATATAATAAAAATGACAGTCCTACTCAAAGTAATTTACTTAGTGCCATGCCTATCAAAATACCAAATTTTTTTTTACCGAATTAAAAAAAAATTATAACAAAGTTCATTTGGAAGAACAAAAGATCAAGAATATCAAGGGAACTAATGAAAAAAAATTAAAGGATGGGGGTCTAGCAGTACTGGATCTTAAACTATACTATAAAGCAGTGGTCATCAAAACAATATGGCACTGGCTAAGAGACAGAATGGAGGATCAATGGAGTAGACTTGGGGTAAATGACCTCAGCAAGATAGTGTGTGATAAATCCAAAGATTCCAGCTTTTGGGACAAAGCTCCACTATTTGACAAAAATTGCTGGGACTATTGGAAAAAAGTATGGGAGAGATTAGGTTTTGATTAACATCTCACACCCTAGACCAAGATAAATTCAGAATGGGTAAATGACTTAAATATTAAAAAAAAAAACATAAGTAAATTAGGTGAACATAGAATAATATATCTGTTAAATCTATAGGAAAGGAAAGATTTTAAGACCAAACAAGGAATAGAGAATATTACAAAATATAAAATGAATAATTATAATTACGTTAAATTAAAAAAGGTTTTATAAAAACAAAACCAATGCAACCAGAATTAGAAGGGAAGCAACAAATTGGGGGAAAACCTTTATAATAAAACCTCTGACAAAGATTGAATTACTCAAATTTACAAGGAGCTAAATCAATTGTATAAAAAATCAAGCTATCCTCCAATCGATAAATGGGTAAGGGACATGAATAGGCAGTTTTCATATAAAGAAATCAAAACTATCAATAAGCACATGAAAACATGTTCTAAATCTCAAAATTAGAGAAATACAGATCAAAACAACTCTGAGGTACTACTTCACACCTAGCAGACTGGCTAACATGACAGCAAAGGAAAGTAATAAATGTTGGACTAGATGTGGCAAAATTGGGACATTAATGCATTGCTGGTAAAGTTGTGAATTGATCCAACTATTCTGGAGGGCAATTTGGAACTATGCCCAAAGGGCACTAAAGACTGCCTGCCCTTTGATCCAGACATAGTACTTCTGGGTTTGTACCTCAAAGAAATAATAGAAAAAATATGTGTACAAAAATATGTATAATTATGCTCTTTGTGGAAGCAAAAAATTGGAAAATGAGGGGATGCCCTTCAATTGGGGAATGGCTAAACAAGTTGTGGTATATGTTGGTGATGGAATTCTATTGTGCTCAAAGGAATAATAGACTGGAGGAATTCCATATGAGCTGGAAAGACTTCCAGGAACTGATGGAGAGTGAAAGGAGCAGAACCAGGAGAACGTTGTACACAGAGAATGATATGCTGTGGTACAACAGAATGTAATGAACTTCTCCACTAATGGCAATGCAATGATCCAGGACAATTCTGAGGGACTTAGGAGAAAGAACACTATCCATACCCAGAGAAAGAACTATGGGAGTAGAAACACAGAAGAAAAACAACTGCTTGATCACATGGGTCAATGGGGATATGATTGAAGACGTAGACTCTAAATGATCACACTAGTGCAAATATTAATTATATGGAAATAAGTCTTGATCAATGATAGAGGTAAAACCTAGTGGAATTGCTCATTGGCTACAGGAGGGGGTTGGAGGAAGGGAGGGAAAGATGAAAAAATATTCTAAAATAATTAATTAAATAAACAAAAAATGCAACTTTAAGTCTTGCAGCTTATAAAGAAATATAGCCAACCCTAAAACACAGTACATAGAATTCCAGATCTGCAATTTGAAGCAAGTCAAAGGACCAGTGAGCAGAGATGTAGGATGCCAGATGAAGGAATCTATAAATGGTTCTCTCTAACCCTAGCCTAGGGCCCATGCATCTTAAAAACAAAACAAAACAAAAATTTTAAATTTTATTTTCTGTTGAGGCCAGTTCTATAAATAGCTCATGGGTCCTCGAACAGGGGTGAGAGAAGTGATTTTTTAGATTATAGGAGGGCCGAACCACCACACTGACAGATCAGACATGCAGATGTCCTCTTGCTGGATCATGACAAAGTTTATTGATTTAGGGTGCACAATTTATAGGGACAATTATGTAGGCTATCAGATTAGGTAAGCCTTTTGTAGGAACAATGGTTAGTAATGATTTCCAAGATGGAAATAATGGATGTAGATTGCTTTAGTGGCTCTAAGCAGTGTTTTCTATAGGATAATAAATCACATGTCAGCATATCAATATATATCCTTTACTGTATATTCTTCTCACAGAACTCCTGCTTGAGTAATTTTCTTGGCAGGATATCTAGTATTTGGGGAAGGGGGAAAAGTTTGCTTTTTCATGCTGGGGAGCAGACGGAGTGCTTGGCAATTTCTAAACTATGATTTCCCAAAGAACTTGCAAACTGGGATGTATTGGGCATTCCACAGACTTGCTGTAATGAAAGCCCCTAATCTTCTTATGCTGTTCCCATGTCTGTTCCTTCTCTATTTAAATCAGACAAATGAAGCTGGAGTAAGTATATGCTTAATATCAATTTTTGCTTTCTGAGATAGGTGTACTTGATGCCAACCAAAAGTGAAAGAGAGAGAATAAGGATGATTACTCAAAATTCTCTCCCTCACTACACCCCCCCCCTTTCCCATTCATTGAGAAGGAAAGAAATGTGATACTTATTACATATATGAAGTCATGCAAAAATTTTCTGCCTATGCCATGTTCTGAAAATAAATTTAAAGGATAAGAAAGAAAATAATATTTCAATCTGTACTCTGAACCCATCGGTTCTATATTTAGAAGTGAATATTATTCATCATGAATCCTTTGGAATTGTGGTGAGTCATGTAATACCAGGATTTTAGGAAGGGAAAACACATAAGGATTAACATTTAAATAGTTTGTATTTATTTGAGATTGGGGAGAGGTTTTCGGGGAAGGAGAGTGAGGGAGAGGGTGATCTTATCTTTATACCCTTAATATTAACTCCTAAATTAATAATTCTATCTAACTAGACTAATATCCTAAAGGCAAATCAAACAGGGAAACTGAATCTTACAATAGAGTCTCTGGGAGCCAAAACAGGAATCCAAGGTGAAATGCTCACAGATAATAACTCCTCCAAGTTGAAGACAGCTCCTCAATCTTTAACCAGAAGATGCCTGAAGAATAAATCCTCACCACAGCCAAAAGATCTTCACAGGATAGTGTCTTGGGCATTGATCTTCTGACAGATTTAGCCACACTTCTCTCCCCTTTCCTCTTCAGATGCAGAGAAACAGTTTCTCTCAACTGAATCCCAATGATTCCAACACTCAGAGGCTCTTAAGATTCCAGGCACAAGCTCCTGTCAGTCAAACCCTTGCAACTCATAACTAAAGTCATTGTATTGCTTAGAATCGCTAAGTCTTTTATAGTTGATTATCTTAATAATATTGCTATTACCATGCAAATTGTTCTCTTGGTTCTGTGCACCTCATTTTGTATTAGATAATATGTCTTTCCAGATTTTTCTGAAACCATAACTTCCATGATTTTTATACAACAATAATAGTACTCCATCACATTCATATACCATAACTTGTTCAGCCATTCCTCAATTGATGGATATCCCCTCAGTTTCTAAATCTTGGTAACCGCCAAAAGAGCTACTATGACTATCTTTGTACATGAGTCTTTTTCCTTCTTCCATGGTCACTTCGTGGTATAGACCTAGTAGAGATATGGTTGGGTCAAAATTTTATAACTATGTAGGTATAGTTCCAGCTCATGCATCATTTAATGCTTTCAAATCTCTTGACTCCTTGATCAAGGCTGCAGGCTTTAGAAAACCAGAGGAGTGATCAGACAGAAAGGAGGTATAATGATTCTTTCTGCAAATGAGTTCAGCAGTTGTGGTACTCCCTGTATCACACTACCCCACTGAAACAATTCTAGCTTATATTTCCACCATTAAAAACCATCTAATTGTAATTTAGTGGCCAGAGCCCTTTCTGAGGTCATTGAAAAATGTAGCACTCATTATTCAGATCATATATCATATAGATCAAGACCAAATAAGGCCCCAATGTTCCTTCTAGAAATGTGCAGAGCCTGGTCCTGACACAATGCATAAATTCAGGAAGTAAGGATGGAAAAAATGAGTAGAAAGAAGAAAATATCAATGATAAATGCATATTTTGGAACCAGGAACACTCATGATACAAATATAGAAAAAAAGGATCACTCTGCGTTATCTATAAGTAATGCTTCAAAGAAAATCACAATCACTGGTATGTCTCTAACTCTATCAAAATTCCTGGAACAAATGAAAGCAACATATTAAAATTGTTTTTATTATAAATGAAATTAGAGTGCTAAGGCATGAGAAGTCATGCTACAAGGTGCAGAAATGAGTTATAAAAATTTTAACATAAGTAATGTGTGGGCTAGTTCTGCCTGATTATACTTAGTTTTAAAAATAGGATTATGATTTTTTTTTCCACTGAGGGTGTGGAGAATTGCAATAGATGTAGTATAGCTTGAGTTCCCCGATTTAAAAAAAAAAAGAGATTAATCAAAGCATTTAAAATGCACAAAATAGGAGAAGGACATTAAGAAGGAGCCACAGGCAAGGAGATCAGTTTTGAAAATAATGGGTTAAATATTTCATATTCCTTAAAAAAGACAAGCTTAGTTAATATCAAATATCTATCTATCTATTTTAATGGAGGGATTTGGAGCAGAGATGGTGATAATGGGGAGAAAGAGGAAATGAGATTGAGAGAGTGAAGAAATCCTTCTTCTCATCCCTTCCTTCAGGGGTTGGGGGGGGAATAAGCCAAGTCCAGCCGCCTTGAAAGGGGAGTATGTCTCCCCAGAGAATGCTTTCTGGGAGATGGAGATCAGGAAACTAGAGAGGGAATGCCTCAGTGAGATGGCCAGATGCCTCTCTCAGAGGAGCCCAGGGCTCCTGAAGTCCAATCTATCCTTGAGTGGCAAGATGATTTCCTATGCTCTGCTTATCCCAGGAATATGAACTGTCAGTCCCCTTCAGGACATTAGGACTACTCAACTGCCAAGGAAAGATGTCAGTTCCTTGGGTCAGGCAATCCTGAATCACTGGGATCTAGAAGTCAACCCCCTTTTGGGGAGAAGTGTGACCCTCCTCAAATCTTCAATCCCCTTAAATATGTTGTTTAGAGACTGGCCCAGACCTAAATCTTAAATATCAGGTGACTTATTGGGGTTCAAGCAGGGAAGGGGTGGCAAGGATATCAAGTAGGAAAGTGGGTAAACAGGGAAGCCCTACAAATTATCCCCTCTAGCAGGTTGACCCTCCAAAGTCTGGGGGTTCAAGGCTTCTCAGCCTTGATTCCTCTTTCTTGCCAACTGTCTTTTAGGCCCTACTTTCAAGCTAACTAAGTCTTGAATATAGGAGTCCAGTCACAGGAAAGGGAGAGACAGCCAGAGAGAAAAATCCTTGGAAGGGATCTATGGATGGTTTCCTTCAAAAGTCCCAATCCACAATCCCACTAAAGACTTTAGACTGCTATCACTGAGAGTTTAAGTAGAGGTATACAAGGGTTCTCCCTATATAAAGTAGATCTCCCAAGAAACAGGCTTCTTCTCAGCCTAGGGAATCCACCTCCCTCCTCTGGCTTCCAGCAGGAAGTGAAGTTGCCAGTTGGATCTTCAAGCTTCTGATTCTCTCCTAGAATTCTCATTTTTTTCTCTTGCTCCTCCCCCACTCTCTCTTCAGCCAGTCTCTTTCAGAGACTGTTCTCTCCTCAATGTAGAATGTCTCTTCTCTTATCTTACAAATCTCCCTTTTTATCCTGTGTGTTTTGTCACCCAGACAAAGCCAGGTTTAACAAGTGAATTAATGCTATTCCTTACTACTAAGTTTTTATCTATCTATTTTTGTATCCCACTGTTTTAAAAAAAAGGAGTTAATTTGTACTGGAGGAGGCTCAGACTTTCAGTATATGAGAGGGAAAGAGAGGAGAACCCCCTTCTCAAAGCAGGGTTCAGGGGAGATTGCTGATGTTTAGGGTTGGCTCAGAGAGAGGAGAGGGAGTTTGAAGATTTACCCCCTTCTGCCTTTCCTCCTGAGCTAAAGCTGCTCTCCCCAATTCACTCTTGTCCCTCTTGTCCCCCCTCTTCTACTCGAGACCAAAGGGTCTTCCCTTGATCTGTTCACCCACACTCAGCTTGGGGAACAGATAACTTTTAATGTTAACTCAATCAGGTAATACAAAAAGAATAATGGGCTGGGAATAATGGGAAAAGGAATGTGGGAAAGGGGGGTCTCTGTCTTTATCTAAATCTTTTCCCCTCCCTCTTCAGGTTTGGGGGGAACTCAGGCCTTGGTAGCCTGAGTCCCATGAGAGAAAGTCAGGTTGACTCACCCCTGGGCAACAGGAGCTGAGGTAAAGTCTGCTCAGTTTTCTCTTCAGAAAGTCTCTTCAATTGGGAAATGTTGGGAGGAAAGATTTCCAGTCACCAGCAGGAAAAAGTGGGTAACCCTAAGGAGAAAGTCTTTATCCACCTTTCCTGACTGAGGGCCTCATTGCTCTCTCCTCCAGGCAGAGTCTTCTCCTCCTCCAGATTCCAAACTCCTTAGGCCCCTCCCCCATGGAGGTGATCAATTTCACATATTCTTCAGCCTGGCACTTCTCTAGTGCCAGCCTCTGTCACACCACCCCCAAAACAAAAAATCTTATTTTCCTTAAACTATCTTTTACCCTTAACTTAGCTAACTAAACCTACTTTAAGATGGGTTTATGGGGAAAGGGTCAGGGTAAATGTTCTCTTAGTTACAGGGAATTGATACATTTGAATAAAGTGTTTTGGACAAACAATGTCCCAGAACAATTTGAAACAATTTGACTTAAATGCTACATGGTGACAATCTCTTATTGATACATTTGAACTATGGTAACTTTGCAAATCCTTATGCACAAAGACAATTGTCATTCTCTGGTCACCAGAGACTACTATCATACTACTTTGTGTTTTACTTTACAAATTCTTTAATCTATTATGTCTTATTTTATCCTATTCTGTCCCTCTCTTTTAATTTATTGAGTATCAACTTTCCTATTTCCCTATGCTTTCCCTACTTGTGTTATCTGTGAAGATTAAAACGAACTCTCCCCTGATTATGACAATGAAAATACTTAACTCTCCCAATTGTGAAGATTAAATTGTAACCCCTGCCTATTTTTTGAATACGGTACTTAAAGTGGAGTAGGAGATCTGCCCATTTTTAGATTAAACCACCAAAGGTGCAAACACCCAGTTTCACACATCGAGTGGGAGAGGTTTGTGACCCACTTGTGTGATAGTGGGTGATGAATCAGAATCTACTGACTGCCTTCTGGGCAGTCCTAGAGCAGAGCTTCAACTGTGATTGGTAGACATAAAATTAGGGGAAGACACAGAAAGTGACAAAAAAAGGGAGTGTCTTTAAAAGGAGCTGTTACTTCCGGTGGGGGAAAAAAAATTAATTCCTTGGAGTGCTGACTGGACCTGAGACCCTGTTTCCTGGTAAGGCTGATAAAGAATCTGCTGACTGGACTGACACATGGTGAGTGAAAGGTTAACTCTTAATGGCTGGTTTTTCTCTGAAGAGACCAACTTCAGGAAAGACCTACTCTTTAGAGAGACTTCCCAAGGTCTTTGGATTTGCTGAGGTTGGATGGAATTAACTGTCCTTGGGGGTAGGAGGGAGGAGGGGTGGAAATAAATTACTTAATGCTGAGGCTAGATATCTTACCTTATCCTCTCTCTGATTTCTTGCTTCACTCTTTTTACATTTTGTAATGAAACTGTAAATAAAAATCTCTTTGGAATCAATTAAAATTCCTGGCTACCACACTCATAAAATATAAAGTCCAACCCTTTAAAAATAAACCTTTTTTCTCCTTTTACATATCCTATGTTTGTTAGTCCTACTGTTGTTAGTGGTATTCCTATTTTTTTTCTCTATGTGGTGTTAGTAACCTGTGATTTACATTATATACATGTACGTTTCACTGTATAGCATTTTCATATGGTATGCATACATATATTACATATATACAAGGGTTTTCTTTTTTGGAGTCAACCAGACAAAAAGGTCCTTCAGTCATTTTCATCTGTTTAAGCTCTGCAAAAACTTTATTTACAGTTTCTTACATTTTTCATTGTTATGGATCCTGCTTATTTATGACAGGATCCCTAAGTCAGTGTGTTTTGTGTCAGTGTTTTCTAGATATGCAGTGTATGCATGTACATACTTACTCCATTTTGACAGATGTCCTTGTCACATGTCTGAAGGGATCTATCTTCTTTTCTGGAGCTGTGTGTGTGTTGGATGCATGTTCCTAACGTGAAGTTAATATGTTCATGGTTCACTATCTTACATGACCTGTCCCACGAAGATCTGTGTTCCAGATTGTTCATGGATAAAGTTCTTTATCTGTCCCTTATAGTTCATTCAAATCCTTTTCTGGTCCTGTAAGTTTTTCTTTTGTTTTATGACCTCTTTGTTGAACCTCACTTCATCTGTTCAGGAAAACAAATTTTTGCCTGTCATCTATTTTTGACTGAAGATCTTATCTGCTCTCCTGCACTGGAACATGTGTGTGTGTGTGTGTGTGTGTGTGAGTGTGTGAGTGTGTGTGTAAGATTTGTGTTCCATCAGGTAAGTGGGGGTGTGTAAGAGTGATTGGGGTTGTGTGAGTGTGGGTGAGAATGCATGTAGAATTTTTTCCTGTAGGCTTTTTGATTATGTGATAGTTTTTTCTTGTTAGAGAGAGAAAGAGTAATGGGTTTTATCTTTTCAAGTTTTAAGAATCAGTCCTTTTTGTCATTACTTTATGTCTCAGCATCACTTTGATCTCAGCTGTCTGCAGTTTGTGGTTTCCTATTCATGTCAACATCACTCTGACTCATTGCATCTTGTGTTTGGTCTTGAATGGTTTCTGGGCTTGTTTCTTTTTAGTTAGTCAAGGCATTTTGGGATTTAACTTGTGGCATGATACCTAGTTTATGTCTTTATCCTTCTCTGTTTTGGCAATAGTGGACAATGTCTGATTCCCTTTGGCAATGGTTCTTGAGGGTAGCTTTTGCCATCCTCTTTGGAAGCAGTCTTCAGTGTTTTCTTTTTTTTTCCCTCAGATCAAAGGATGGACCTTCTCCATCTCCGGAGTCTTGAGTTGCCTCAACTAGCAGCCTGAGGATGGATGTTGCATTCATCTAACTTCCCCTCTGAGCCTGCCCCAGAAGCTACAAATTGGTTTTTTGGTAGATCTCTCATTCCTGTGTAAGGAGGTTGCTGGGCATGTATTCTGGTGGGGTTCCATCCCTTCCATCTCCACCTGAGGTGATTCTGGGTGGAGGATGAGGGATACTGGTGACCTTTGCAGTTTCTCTTTGTGTTTCCCTGGATGAAGTGTACAGAGTGCCCCTTGGAGTGTTAGAGGTGTTTGCAGGGGTTGGAGCCTGGAAGCTCCCTGTTAGATATGAACTTTCTAGGCACATCAGGTTGCATTAGCAAGGACTGGAGATGTCTTTTTCTGATCTTTTGTCTGGACTTGGCCTTTTCCTTTTTCATAGTCAAACATCATAGTCCTTTTCCCTGTAGAGGCTATAGAGCTCTTAAATGGTACTAAAGTGTTATGATTTCTTTGCTGACAATAGGGTTTCCCTCCAGACTAGTTCCTCTTTTCCAGTCCAAGCCTGTAATCTCTATTTGATTTCCTTTGGTCCTTAGGTCATTGATATAGTGCTATGAAGAGATCATATCATTTCAGACACACAGGGTATACTTTAGCTTTGCTATCTTCATATTTGGGTAAAGTGAGATTGTTTGACTTTAGTGCTTGAGGAATAAAGAGGTAAATGATCATTCTTATCCCTTTCTGGTCACACTTGTTTTGTAATGTCTGAAAAATAGTTGACTCATTGGAGGTCTAAGGACATGTCTTAATCTTGGCAACCAGGGTTTGTTAACATAGGCTCTGGCCAATGATTCCTTGTTGTAGACCCATGACTTCAGTTTGCAAACATGTCTCCCCTTATGTTAGATGCTGATTCTCTACCCTGTTTTGTGAAGCTATCATGATTTGGTTTTCATTTGTATAGTGTGATGTTGTATTGGGTGATGTAAGTATTGATGTGCAATCTTTTGCATTCCTGTTTGTGTCCCATATTGAATTACTTATGTGCAAATTGTCCAGTGTTAGGTTTTTTCTGGTGTAAAAATTAAAATTATATCTTAATGATAAAAATATTATATTTTATGAGTTTTATTAAATGATCATTAGGGGTATAAAGAGGCTACAAAATAAAAACCATGTGCCCATAGCTGGTTACCCATTTTCAGCCATCCCCACTCACCACCATCACTGCTGATTGCTATATCATGCCCAAAAAAGAGAGAGTGGGAGGAGGATACATTCACTTAAACACCAATAACGTGGAGACACAGGAGAGCTTATAGGGAATTTTGGGAAATACTAAGTACTTCTGAGGAATGAAATCAAAGGTTCAAAAATCTCCATTTATACACTGGCCTTCTGTTGCAGAATGTGACAAAGTTACTTCTTGTTTCTGAGTAAGCTCAGTGTTACAGTTTTCTAGGCAAGGAAAAGTTGTTTCATTCCTCCTTCACACATATCCCTGGAGTTGAAGGAAAGTCCTGGTTCATGGGAAGGCATGCATTTCTGATTTGAAGTTTGGACATTGCCCTCTCCTTCCCAGTTCTTTTCCCAGTGATCTTTTGTGGTGGTTTGAGACCACTGTTTGGTTCTGTGTTGTTACTTTAGTGTTGTAGACTAGCTATTGTTTTAGGAAAAAAGTTTTTTTGCATTTGGATCTAAGTTGGATTTTTGTTCACAGTCTCTTAGTTTCCTTTGTACAGAAACTTGCCCTAGCTCTTCGGAATGTGGGGGTATAAATTCTTGCATGCTAGGATCTGTAACACTGGACTTTTCGTTTCTTGGTTTTTGCCTATTTCCTTCTCTTTGGAGTTTGCAGAATGAGTAAAAGGTTTGGTCTAGTTAATTTTTCTGTTGTGATGCTGGATGTGATTTGAGGAATTGTGAGGAAACCTTATGTTGCTTACTCCCAATCCATATTTGCATGTCAGAAAATTCTCTAAGTATCTCTTGATTTGTTCCTTGTTCATCTTATTATTCTCCTGTGTGCCCCTATGTGTTTTAAAGATTTTATCTTTCATGTTTGATATCTTTTGGCAACTCTCTCTCTTCCTTTTCTCTTTCCCATTGTTTCAAGTTGCTATTTTTGATCTCTGCCTCCCCAGATTTCATTTCCTCCACTAAGAACTCTTTCAGTACCTTATGCGCAATAGCCCCTGAATTACACCCCTGTACCATTCTTCTGGTTTCATACGTGATGCTGTGCATTTCCTTTTGTAACCACTATTGCATGCCTAGGCTTTTTGCCATCACTGATTAGTTTCTGCATTGTTTTCAAATTTGGGGTATTTTGATTTCTGAGCTTATAATGGTCATAGATAGCATTTTGGTTGGTAAGTATTGTAGTAACTGTTTCCCCAGTAGTTATTATTATTATTTCTATTTTGATTGTAATTGTTATTGTAATGTGATCTCCTGTTATTTCCTTGCTCATATTGTGACTTCAGGGGACAGGATCTGACTATGTGACCCATTTTGTTGCATAAAAAAGCATTTCCTTGCAGCCCCTTGACCCTTTTGCTAGTATTGAGGTCTTGTTTGAAAGTTCTTACTGTTGCTAAATTTTTGACTTCCTCTATCTCTTTTTGTTTTAGTGACTCTCTAGTCTCATCTAATTTCTGCTTTAGATCCTTGATCTGGTCATCTTTTCCTCTTTGCTGTTCTGAATTTGTTTCACGAAAGTAGGTTGCAGAATCCCTCAGTTTTTGCAACATGAGAGATTTGTACATGGGACAAAAACTCTTGAAGAAAGTTCTAAGTGTGCTACTACATCCTCTTAAAAACTGCCTCTTTACATGTGGTATTGCTTGCTCACTATCTTGGGGGTAGACAAAAATGACTTCCACGTTCTCTTACAACTTGTCTAAAAAGATTGAAGGGTACTCTTTGGGATCTTATCTGAATAGTTCAACTTTGTCCCATGCATTTGGGTGAACACAGAATGACTTAATTGTTTCTAGTAAATCTTCTCTAGCTTTTTTTGAGGTAAATTAAGTTCTGGGGTCTAGAAAAATTCCACATCTCCATAATATTCTGGCCAACTGGTGAGATTTGGATCCTCTCTGGTTTTCCTAGTGAATTGGGCTTTCTCTTGGGGTAATTCTTGTAATAAAAGTTCATTATCCTCAAAATTTGCCTCAGATAATTTAAAGGCCCATTTCACCTCCTTTACACATTAGAAAGGCTCAGTATAAAAACCAGGCATTCATTTGTGAAGTGTCTCCAAGACCATGGCTGAAAATGGCTTGTGAACTTTCATATGGACCATGCCTGAATCTTGGGTTATTTTTGCAAAATCCTGCAGAAGCATGATCTTTTGTGCCCCTGCAGCCCCCTCTGTTTGTGTGCATTATATGTTGGTTTGTTTGTCTGCCATGGTTTTCTCTGTGCAGAGTCCCACAGTTAAAATAGTTGATATAACTTCTCCACTATTATTGTCTTTTTCAGTATCTGTGTTTGCCATAGTGTCCTTTCCCATCCCCAACTTGTCTATCTCGGTCATGAAGTCTTGGTACCATTTTGTCATGGAGGCTATTTGAGAAAGCACTCTCTCTCTAGTTTACTGTCAGTGTTGTTGTCACCTTTGCCAATGATCACTTTAAGTCCCCTTTTCACAGTGCTGTAGAATTGCCATACCATCATTACAGACCCATAAATGGCAGGAAACATTGGCCACAAGGTTGTTATCTCAAATGTTATATGCTCCCAGTACTTAGTCATGTTCAATACTGTCCCTGTAACATCAGAAACGATGTTAGTTATCAAACCAAAAAGTGAGTAGTAAATGTGTGTCATTATCATTAGTACTATGCAGGTCCACAGTATCTTTTGGTACATCTTGTATATCAATGTACCTCACCTTTGCCCCTTTTGTTGTAGAAAACTCCCCAGAGGAAAAAAAGTTATCTGTTTGAATTTGCCCTCTCAGAACATCCCTTCCTCCCCCCCCCCCCACCAGGAGTACTGTTGACAGGATTCTGTGTGTCAAGATGGCTACCCCTCTCCCAGTCACTTTTAACTTCCAGTAACTGACAATGGTGGATTCTTATTCTCTAACTGGGGTGCCACTTGTCTCTTCTCTTACATTACACTATTCTCTCTCTCTCTCTCTCTCTCTCTCTCTCTCTCTCTCTCTCTCTCTCTCTCTCTCTCTCTCTCTCTCTCTCTCTCCATATCTATATACCAAATGTGATAATACTGTAATAATAAAAGTTAATCAATTTATGGGAAGAAATAGATAAGAAAAGTATAATAGTTGGATATCTCAATGTATTCCTTCTTAGACTTAAGCTTAGGTAGTCCAAAAGATAAATAAGAAGGAAATAATTTATTAGAAACTGAATAACATTTTAGAAAATTTAGATATGATCATTTTCTGGCAATGACTGACTGGGAATAGAAAAGAGTATACATATTCTCTAGCTATATATGTCACTTTTAATAAAATTGACTATATTCTAGGGCACAAAATCTCACAAATAAATGCAAAAATATTAAACAATTCCTTTATTGATCATATTGCAATAAAATTATACCCAACAAAGGGTATTTGAAGAAAAAAAGTGAATACTAAATAATTTAATCCTAAGGAATTGATATATCAAAGGATAAATCATAGAAATAAGAGTGGATTTCCACTGCTACTACCCCAATCCCCACCAAATTGAAAAAGTGTTTTGTTTTGGATAAAGCAAAAGCAATCCTAAGGGAAGTTTATACATCTAAGCAATTTCCTCAATAAAACGAGGGGAAAATTCATGTAAATGAACTGGATATGCACATTAACAAAACGGAAAATTAACAAATAAAAACAACAAAATACAAAATTCAAGAGAATCACATTTTTAAAAATGAGTTATAAATAAAGCTAGAAACTTTTTTTGGGGGGAGGAGGCAATTAAAATAAATTGACCATTAGTTAGTCTAATTTAAAAAAAAAAGAGAGAAAGGAAAATCAAATTGATAGAATCAAAAATGTAAAGGGAGAATTTATAATAAAGAAAAGAGAAAGGAAATTAATACAAAATATTTTGCCAATTATATGATAACTGACAATTAAATGGAAGAGATAAATGTTAACAAAAAATAAAATACCCAGATGAACACTATAAGAAATTGATCATTTAAGTAACCCAATCCCAGAAAAAGAAATTGAATAAGCAATAAGAGAACTATGAAAGGGTAAAGAAAATCTCAGATTAGATATATTTAAAGAGGATTTTATCATTTAAAGAACAATTCATTTTAATATTTCATTAAGTGTAAAAACAGGAAAAGATCCTATTAAATTCATTCTATGATACAAATATGATCTTGACACTTAAACTAGGCAGAGAAAAAACAAAGAAAGAAAAGCCCAGATTGATATTCTAAAAAAATATAAACAAAAAAGTTGAAAGAAAACATTTGCAAGATTAATATAGCTAAATACAAAAAAAAGATTATACAATGATCAGGTAGGAGTTATACTAGGAATACAAATCTGGTTCAATATTAGAAAAACTACAAAGAATTGAACATATTAAAAATAAAAATTTCAAAAGCATGTGATCTCTTTCTATAGTAGATGTGGAAAAATCTTTGAACAAAAGACAACACTCATTTCTGTTAAAAAACACTTAAAAAGGTGGGCAGCTGGGTAGCTCAGTAGATTGAGAGCCAGGCCTAGAGACAGGAGGTCCTAGGTTCAAATCTGGCCTCGGACACTTCACAGCTGTGTGACCCTGGGCAAGTCACTTGACCCTCATTGTCTATCCCTTACCACTCTTCTGCCTTGGAGTCAATACACAGTATTGACTCTAAGACAGAAGGTAAGGGTTTAAAAAAAAACACTAAAAAGCATAGGAATAATAGACTATTCCTTAATATGATGAAGAATCGTGTTACTCACCTTCTGACAGAAGAGTGATGGACTCAAGGTATAGAACGGGACATACATTTCTGGACATGACAAATGTGTAGATTTCTTTTTCCTGATTACACTTATTTTTTTTAAGGATTGATTTTCCTTTTTCATTGAAGGGAAGTGAAAAGGGACAGAAATTATTGATAGTATTATAAAAAGAAGAAAAAGAAAAAGGACAAGAGTAAGAAGAAGGAAGAGAAAGAGGAAGAAAATGATAATTGAAAGATTTTTTAAATGACTACGAAAGAATAGGACATTCAGAAGAAAGAAACACAAGAAAGCAAGATGGCTTTCAAAATAAGTTGAATTTATTATGTATGCTTTATAAAAAGAAAGCTGTGTGTCAGATATTTGTGGTTTCATATGTAATCTCTTTTTGTTGTTTTACTTTTATATTGAAATGTTAATATTTTTGGAATAGATTAAGTTATTTAGTAAAAATGATTCTTTAAAAAAGTAACTTGTCATTCATAATTTAGATGTGATGTTTTACATGAATTTGTCTTGCTGAATATTTATAATTCTTTCCCATGGCTTTGTAGGTCCTGCTTATGTATATGTCCTTAATGCAGTAAATATTTGTCAAGCATCTACTATGCATCCCACACAATGCCAGACCCTCTGGAGTATGCTAAGAAATCTGCAAAAGACTCTTGACCTCTTGGAGCTTACAATTTTGTTGTTGAGACAATTAAAAACATGTGTGAAACAATTATTCAACAGTGTACAAGAATAAAATGATGAAATTCAATGAAGGGACTCTACATATGGTGTGTGCCATAAGTTTTGTGAGTGTTCCCAGAGTTCCAGCATCCCACAACTACAGTAACAACCTGGTTTAATGGCTAGACTTGAAATCAGGAAAATTTGAATTTGAATATTTGACTCAGGTAATAACTTACTAAGTATATGATCATGCAAAAGTCACTTAATCTTTCTGATCCTCACCTTCCATAATTATAAAGGGTAAAAATAGTCCTTGCCACCCAGTATTGTTGTGAGGATCAAATGAGATTATATAAGGAAAATGTTTTACAAATTTTAATGGGCTTAGAATTGTGAGTGGAATTAGAATGTATATAAAACTCTTCAGAATTCTTAAAACAATACATAAATGTCAAATTACTATTATTATTGACCCTGTAGGTCATCTAGTTCAACTTCCCACCCAGGGCAAGAATCCTTTCTCTAATGTCCTTGTCCATCCAGCCTCTGCTAAAATACTTTCAATAACAGGGGGCTCACTATTTCATACAAAAGCCAATTTTAACTAATTGTGACAGTAGAGGATTTCAAGTTCTACTTTGTTTTTCTTTGTACTGATACAAAACTAGATTGTGGTGACCATCTGAGGTTTCTACCCCTTACTCTTAGTTTTATTGCCTTTTTACGATGACAGATTTCCAGAGTGAAAGGGGTACCATTAAGGATCTGTGATGAAATGAAAGTGATCTTAGATGACAAACCTTCATTCTTCATACCCTTACTGTTGCTCCCTTCAGCACAATATACCAACGGCTAGTTCTTAACTTTTCAAGTTTCAGGATCTCTTTAACATGAAATAATTTTATGGATCTCACCCAACATGATAGTAGTTTTACTCTTATTATCATTTGATTGAGAACTGTATAATTTTTTAAAAAGTACTTTGAATTAACACTTTTAAATGAAGTTGAATTTTCTTAATTACAAAAGCACTATGATACCCTAGAAAAGTGTAATATTTAATTGGATATTTATGCTGTCTCTGGAACTCTTTTTACAAATTACTCAGTGGTTACTTTTCACTAAGTATACCCTGACCCACACATAGACTACTGCTCTGCCATCATTTCCCTGACATCCTCTACCAGTTTCCTGCATCTTCTCCTGTAGGTTTTGGACCTTTGATTCCAGCCTGTGATAACTAGGGTGGGGTGGCCAAAGCTTTTTCCTGGGGACCAACCTCCAGCCGGTATTTGGGCTTTCATCCTGGAGAGCAGGCTTTCTCCCAATGTCTGGAAATAGGAGTTTTCTCACATCAAAATTCTTTGCTGGTCCACATGCCCAAAGAGTCTGGAGTACAATATAAGCCCTGGATTAGTGCAAGAGTGAAATCAAGGGCCCATAAGAGGAAAGGAAAGAATGGGAAGGGAGGAATAGACTAATTTCTTTCACTGTAGTAGCATTCCTCCAGGAGTATTTCATTTGAGGTCTATCTGTGCTGCTAACTTGCACCCAGATCCTGAGCTAAATATAATTCATTGATTTATCCAGTTATCACTAGCTAGCCAGCATGAGAGTAGATGCATGTTCTTATTGAGGGTAATTTTCTTCAAAAATCACTGAAGTAGATGTTGGAGACTGGTCATCAAATTTAGCTGGCACTAACTGAGTGCCTCCAACATCTCAAATTCACAATGTTGCCTCCAAGACTGGAAACTTCCATTCAAGATTGTTCTTCAGTTATCTATATTCAGGATAAAAACAAACTAGGAGGCTGACCAAGCTCTAAGTTCAAGCTCATCTAGTCAGGATATATTTATGGTCTGTTAGCTGGTGCCAGACCTGGACTCAGGGTCACCTGGGTTAAAATCCAGATTCAGACACTTAGTAGTTGTGTGACTCTGGGCAAATCTCTTAATCTTTTTGTTTTGGTTTACATACTTTACATACTTTATTTTTCTTTTTAAATGTTTTATTAAATTAATTAATTTAGAATATTTTCCCATGGCTACATGATTCATGTTCTTTCCCTCTACTAATCCCTCCCCCTCCTGGAGTTGATGAGCAATTCCACTGAGTTTTACATGTATCATTGTTCAAAACCTATTTCCAGATTATTAATATTTTCAATAATGATTGTTTAAAGTCAACATCCCCAATTATATCCCCATCGAACCATGTGATCAATCATATGTTTTTCTTCTGTACCTAATCTTTTTTGCCTCAGTTTCCTCATCTGTAAAATGAGCTGGAGAAGGAAATGTCAAAACACTTCAGTATCTTTGCCAAGATAATCCCAATGGGGTCATGAAGAGTCAGATACAACTGAGCAATGGCCCAGAATGTGCCCTTTGCCATGTGCCTAGTATGGAGAAGACTGGCATCTTCCCCATCCCTCATAGGAATATTCATGATGACTTGCCCTAGTTATCAGATGGGACTAGAGAGGTCATTCACTTTAAGGTCCAATGAGTGGACTGGTCCTTCCAGCTTAGTAGCCAACATTATTGATGCACGTACCCCTCCTGGCTATCATGGCACCAAAGAACCAATGAAGAGATTGCTTTATGGTCCCTAAACCCCCTCAAGACTAAAGTATAAATGGGCAGCCCAAAACAGTCAGGGTGGCTTAGCATTTGCTCAACAGCACTTGTTGTACTCATTTAGAAAGGAGAAAATTGATACTGACAGAGATGAAGTAGCCTCTATGGGAATCGTGTAGAAGGGGTCAGAGGAAAGACTTACCTACTCATTTCTGACTACAGGACCCGTATTTCTCTCTGGCCAGCAGGGGGCACCATTGCACATATCATGCTGAGCAGCCAGCCAGTCAGATCTTCCCCAAAGCAGAATTCTGTGTGGTTATCAGGCATTCTGACACAATCCCTGTCTAAGCACGTGAGCTTGCTTTGGTCTTCAGCATCATTCCATTCAAGCAATTATGACAAATCTCAGTTACTTGTGGGTGGGCTGCAAGGCTAGATTTATTTCTAAGGCACCTATTAGAGAGTGAATAAATAGTAACTTTTCTTTATTCTCCCCCCCTTAAAAAAAAGTAATTATTGGCTGCTAAATATTCAAACACACATTGAAAAAGCATCCCATTACATTAAGAAATAAATTGCTATTTCTAATTGCTTCTACAAGTTAATTACTTCTAATTATTATACTGAATAATAAATTACTACTTCTGATGATGTTGTGAGCCCAGTTGGCTCATTCAGAAATGTAATTTTCACAGTGGTTTATATCAGAATGTGTTTACAGAATTCTATGGTTAGAATTCCACTGAGTGGTGATGCATTCTGCTGAAATAGACCATGCATTGGCTAGGCTGTTGGTAACTGACTCTCATTAGGTGGCAGTTTAATATCAGTGATTAAAATTCAGTTTGACTTTTTCTGTCTCTTTAGGGGGCAGTGAATGACATTAAAATTGTACTTTGGGCTCCTTTTTGTAAGAGTTAGAAACAAATACAATTTTTTCTTATTAAAATATTGAAGAAAGCAAATGGGAATTCTATTCTTGAACCACACTAACTGCTCAATGAAATGATCAACCACAATTCTAGAGGACCAGTGATGAAGAATGCTACCCCATTTCCTCACAGAGAAGGGATGGACTGATGATATATATATATATATATATATATATATATATTTATTTATTAGACATATATTATTATTATTGTTGGTATTACTCTCAGTGTCCCTATCCTGACCTGAGCTAGAATATATTACTGGAATTTTTTTTTCTTGGCTTTTTCAATCAAGAATTTGTTTAGTGTGTTTTTCTAGGTTTGAGTGGAAGACTTGTGGTAAAGAATTTGGCTATATTTCTTCCTAATATTCTGCCATCTTGACTCTGCTTCTCCTTGACATATCATATTGCTGAGATTACATCACCTAAAGTTTTTGCCCCACCTTTTTTCTGTGCAATGATTGTGCTAATCAAGTATCTAAATACTCTAATGCCCTCTACTCTTAAACTAGAATGGATGGAGGAGAATGTCTAGATACCTTTCATAGCTTTCAACTGTGAGGAAAGGAATGCAAGAGGGACAGCACAATTTAAGGAAAGAAGCATAGAGTTAGAGACCATAAATATTGGAAATTACTAACGTTATCTAATATAAATTGCAACTGAGCAGAAATCCCTTTTATAAAAATTTCTTCTCAAGGGACCTTTCTTCACATGATTTACATCTTTTGCCCCTGGTTAAAAAGCCTCTGGTGTTAGATAAATCAATCAACATATTTCAATATCTGCTATAGCAGTATACAATAAGATATAAAGTTCAGGGAAAACCACAGACCTTTTTTTCTTCCTTCCTTCCTTCCTTCCTTCCTTCCTTCCTTCCTTCCTTCCTTCCTTCCTTCCTTCCTTCCTTCCTTCCTTCCTTCCTTCCTTCCTTCCTTCCTTCCTTCCTTCCTTCCTTCCTTCCTTCCTTCCTTCCTTCCTTCCTTCCTTCCTTCCTTCCTTCCTTCCTTCCTTCCTTCCTATTTAATGCAAGTACGTAGCACCTAAGAGTCTAGAGAAACAAAAATGAAAAGAATGACCTAAATCCAGCCTCCAAAGATCTGATGTTCTGTTAAAGGTACATCTGAAAAGGATGGTTAAAAACTAGAGTATGGCATGAATATGGAGAAATTTGATCCAATATAAAGATAATGGTTTTATCAACTGACAACTTAATGCTCATCTCAACCAATCCACTCATTTTATAAATGAGGAAACTGAATTGCAGAGACTTTTTCAGAGCCATTGGAAGATCATAAATATCAGATTGAGAACTCCCTTTGGAGCTTTCCATTGTACCACACTGCCTTGTGAAAAGAATTGAATCTGATGAAATTTGAAAATACTTTATAGCCAACAAGTTCTATTTAACATAAGCAATTATTATTATCACTAACCAGTAACAATATTCTGGAAAGTACCGTGTTCTTTTCTATAGGTTAGGTACATGACCATAAACTGTTAAGGTGACTCAGTTTCCATTCTGAGAAGGGTTTAGCACAGAGTGTGTGTGTGTGTGTGTGTGTGTGTGTGTGTGTGTGTGTATGTGTGTGTGTGTGTGTGTGTGCATTTTGGACCCCTTTGGCAGTCTTTTGAAATCTATGGATCCCTTAGCAAAATGATGTTTTTAAGTCTACAAGATAAAATACCCTGGATTTTAAAGGAAACCAGTTATATTTATTAAATGTATTTATTAAAATATATTTACTAAGAATACTTAAAAATCCAGGTCCACATATTCCAGCGTAAGAACCTTAATTTAGCAGGTGATGTGTCTGCTGTACAGGATGGGCTCCTGGATGCAGGATCTCTGCCCCTGTAACTCCCTCATTCATACCTCAACTCTACATTGGCCTTTCAGGTATGTCACAAGTCTTTCTCTATTTGTCATTTCACATAGGCAGTCTCATTAACAGAGGTTTGTGACTCCTGGGAGAGAAACATGCGACAAGGGTAGATAAATGCTAATGTTTCAAGAATATTTTAATGAGAATTATTGTTTTTTTAAACCCCTACCTTCCATCTTAGAATCAGTACTGTGTATTGGCTCTAAGGCAGAAGAGTGGTAAGGGCTAGGCAATGGGGGTTAAGTGACTTGCCCAGGGTCACACAGCTAGGAAGTGTCTGAGGCCATATTTGAACCTAGGACTTCTTGTCTCTGGGCCTGATTCTCAATCCATTGAGCCACCCAGCTGCCTGTAGCTGCCCCCCATACCCCCACTGTGAGTTACTGTTTTTAAGCAAAAGAGGAGGGAGGAGAAAGCTCCAAAAGTACCAAATGCACCGTAAGTAATGTCTTCTCTGGAGAAGGGGTGATATGGTAGCAGCTCTTTAAAAACCAAAAAGTTGAAAAAGTTCTCATCAGTTAAAAATGTACATACTGGCACCAGAACTCTGTGTGTAAAGCAGAGGACTGAGAAAACGATAGAACAGCTTTGCTAAGGGCAAAACCCAGCTGGTTTGACTATTTTGGGATCTTGGTGGCTTCCGCAGACATCAAATACATCAAAACTTTTTGGGGAAAAACTCTATGACAATTTGTTGAAATAAGAAAAAAGGAGTATTCATAATAAGAAATTAGTGGTGACATTATTAGATACTCGGCTGTGCTGAAAATAAGACATCTCTATCTATAGCTGTGTTTTTATCAGGATCTGTATGTGTGGGCATCTGAGAGGCAATATGGTTTAGTGGAACTAGGTGGCACCATAGTGTACAGAGAGCTGGTCCTGAGTTAGGAAGTTCTGATCTCAGATCCATCCTCAGACATGTACTAGCTGTGTGACCTTAGGCAAGTCATTTAACCTCATATGCCTCAGTTTCCTCTGCTATAAAATGGGGATAATAGCAGCTCTTACTTTGCAAGGTTGATATAAAGATCAAATGAGATAATACTTCTAAAAGCATTTAGCATAGTGCCTGGCATATAGTGGGCAATAATTACTTATTTCTTCTCCCCTCCCCCAGTGAATAGAGGTTCAGTCTTATAGCCAGGAAGACTTGGGTTTAAATTTTGTGTGCGATACATAATAACTGTTTCATCACAGCAAATCTCTCCATATCCTCTTCATTTCTCTAAAACTTTAAGAGACGGGTCACTGATTTAGAGAGAGTGGAGAGAGTCCACGTGAGAAATCACAGCTCTGTACCATGTTTATTATTTTTCTACGTAAATGATTCCTGGATCTATATATCTATTTACAAAATCTTTCCTGAACAAAAAGCCTATTGATTCATCTATCTCTGTCTATCTCTCTCTCTTTACATCATCTGCCTGTATCTATCAGTCCATCCATCCAACTATCTATCTATCTATCTATCTATCTATCTATCTATCTATCTATCTATCTATCTGTCTGTCTGTCTGTCTGTATATATGTCTGTCTTTCATCTATCTTTGTATCTATTTATGTGGAGTTGATTTAAAAGAATTTACTTTAATCCCCTCTTGGTGTACCTGATGATTCAGCCAACCAATTGAAAAGGTCCATATGGCATAGATAACCTTTACCTTACCTTCTACCAGCAGCCCCAAAGCACTTTTCTCTCTACCTTTCTCTAGCCCAATAACTTTGGAAAGAAGCATCTTTATCCAAAAAAAGATTCACGATAAAGATCACCCCAGAGTAATCTCCCATTACATCTCTAGGTTTAATAGTATTTTTAAAGCATCCTTAGAAAATGATTTGCAAATCCCCAGCCTCCACAAAAGTATTAGTGAACTCTCACCGATGTACCAATTAGTGTAGAAAGCAAAAATGGTGCTAAGTGAAACTTTTAAAAAAAAGTCACAATTTTAATGTATTTTCCTTAGCTCAGAAGACCTGCTTTCTCATCAGAATCCTTGGTTCTATTTTCAAGCATGTGGAGATGGTTATAAGTACTGCAGCTCTGCTGCTCCCAACTGGGAAATAGACAGCTACAATATAGCTAATTATCATAACTAATTAGTGGCATTCTGAATGAAAAATTTTAAGGGCTAAAATTACCACCTCACTCTGTTAATAAGGAGTTATTGAATTAGTACATGAGCTCAGTGGGTTCACTAAGGCCCTTAGGGAGGTTGGGGTTAGCTACCAACAGGCTCAAGTAATTGGGCTCCAGAAGGTCCAGAGCTAGGAGGGAACCCAGGGGGTGCCAGTAAAAGAGGAAGAATGAATACCCGGGGGCAGTAAATATGGAGTAAGTAGTGATAGGAGGCCAAGGTTCAAATCCTCACTTTGCAAGATAGTACATATCTCTCAACCTCAGCTTCCCCATCTATAAAATTAGGATAATAATCATTGTAATACCTGTTTACAGGATTGTTGGGAGGGAAATGCTTTGCAAACTTTAAATATCTCCGTAACTTTGAGTAATTCTTAATACAGTGTACCAAAAGTCTTACTATCATAGGTCAAGGATCATGATGGGAGGGAGGGGACTCCTATTGGCCTGAGTGGTGAAGATAAAGAATTCTGGAAGTCTTATTCATTTATGAATGTAAAAGCAGACCACTTACCAGTCTTTGGAACTCAAATCAAACACTATCTTCTCCATGATTTTTTCTTTATTCTCCCAGTTGGGGACGACCTTTTTTCCCCACTTGGGCCTCAAAAATTTTTCCTTTGTACCTTTTATAGACATTTCAAAAATAAGTGAACCTTACCTTCTGTCTAAGAATTGATGCTAAATATACGTTCTAAGGCAGAATAGTGATAAGGGCTAGGCAATTGGGGTTAGATGACATGCCCAGGGTCAGAAAGCTATGAAATATCAGAGGCCAGGTTTGAATCCAGGATTTCCAATCTCTAGGACTGGCTTTGAGCCACTTAGCTGCCAAACCTTTTGTACAAAACACTTTTAAAGGAAAAAAAAAATGTGATCCAGACATATGATTTAATTATTGTAGGGGACTCCAGGAGGAAGAAAGTGATTAATGCAGGATAGCAATTATTCTCCACTTGGCATTTTTGAGAGTTTCCTGGGATACTCAGAGGTTAGGGGAGTGATTACAAGTGACAGAGGTAACGTATATTAGAGGCAAGCTTTGAACCTGGGCTGTCTTCACTCCAAAGCTTGCTCTGTCTCCACTACACCATGTTGTCTCATCTGTAAAGATCTTAAATAATAGCATGTAGTGCTTTTGAGCTTACCTCTTTACTTCCAAACTTTGTAGGTAATCTCTATGATAGCAAGAAACATATCTGTTCCAAAGTTTACAGAAGACTATATGTCTGGTATATTGGGCTTGTTCTTTTAAATAGAAATTTAATAAACATCAGTCAAATGAATGATACAACCAACGAATGTCTGAATCAGGGTTTGATCCTTAGTCTTACTGACTTCAAGTTCAAGTATATTGGTAATATGATGTCTCTCTTTTTTACTTCACTGGGCCCCACAAAATAATTATAATTCAGAGGCTTAGGTCTTAGGTTTGTGAGGAAATTCATGAACCAAGGTGAGAAAGGATAATGGAGAACATTTTGGTAAAGGTCAGCAACAGAAATAGTTCTGACCAGGAAAAAATAAATCAAATTATCTAAAGAGATTGATGTAGATGTGGAAAGATTAACATTTTTTTAAGAGTAGGGACTCCTCAAGTGTCTTGCCTCAATTTGTCCAACATTTTAAATGATGGCTTGAATATAGTCTGAGCTTGCATATTTATCAGATTTACAGATGACACAAACATGGGAGAGCTAACTGGCACTTTGGATGACAAGATTTTGACAGGCTATAACAATAGACCAAATTTAATAAGATAAAAATAAAGCCCAACCTACTTTGGTTTTAGAAAGTGTTGTATAAGTTCAAGATGATGGAGGTGTGGCTAGACAACAGTTTGTGAAGGAACAGCTCAGGGTTTTGATTGCAAGCTTAAAATGAGTCAACATGTTTGACATGGAAGCCAAGAAAGTAAAAGTATTCTCAGGCTGTATTAATAAAATTGAATATAAGAATATGTCACCTGATATTTTCTCCCAGTTGGTACACATCTGGAGAATTGTGTTCAGATCTGAGCATTACATTTTATGAAGAATATTGAAAAGTTATGTCACATCCATCAGTAGTGAAGGACTGGAGACTGTGCCATCTGATGATCAGGTAAGAAAATGGGGATATTTGGCTTTTTGAAGAAATGACTTATGGAACAGCTAAGTGGCTCAGTGGATTAAGAACCAGGCCCAGAGTTGGGAGCTCCTGGGTTTAAATTTTTCCTCAGATATTACCTAGCTGGGTGACCTTGGGCAAGTCACTTAACCCCCACCCCAACCCCCATTGCCTAGCCCTTACCACTCTAGAATAGAAGATAAGGGCTTTTTTTTTTTTTAAAGAAAAAAACTTAGGAGAAATATAAAGACTATCAACAAGCCTTTTCAAATATTTTAAATTGATTAGGATTAGAGTGAAGGACTGTAGATTTTGGGGTAGAAAGAAACATTGTTGTTCAGTTGTTGTGGTTATGGCTGACACTTGGTTAACCCTATTTGGGGTTTTCTTGGCAATGATACTAGAGTAGGTTACCATTTCCTATTTCTCTCTTTAGTTTATTTTACAGATGAGGAAACTGAGGCAAACAAGGCTAAATGACTTACTCAGAGTCACACAGTTAGTGTCTGAGACTAGATTTGAACTCAAAAAGGTAAGTCTTCTTGCCTGCAGGCCCAACATTCTATCTACTCTTTTACTTAGGTGTCCAGAAAGAGACTGAGATGATCATAAAGTTCACCTGGACCATTTTACATTTAATAGAAGTAATGGAACTGAGTTTTGAGCACTGACTCTTTCCATTAGATCCTAGGCTCAGGCCTTGGGTCAAAGCTGAGCATGCACTGTTCAAGTGATACATGCTCTGCCTGCCGCAGACCGCAGGGGCATTCACTTTGGGATGGCATGGCTTCTGCTTATTAACCCCCATGGACTTGGGATTTGGAATGATGAAACAACATCCTTGATGGCTGATAGCCTCATTCCCATTGAGCTCAAGTCTGTGCCCAAAAGGAAGATCACCTACTCAGTAGACTTAACAGAGGAAACAACTACTCCCATTACTTTCTTTTGAATCTGTGGCTTGGTACTTTTACAACCCCATCTTGGATTTTCCACGATGACCTGATATTTTCTCCCTTCTGTGGAAAGGAAAACTAAAGCAAGTTTTGGACTTTCTGCTACTCAGGTGGAACAAACAGCAGTTGGAATGTTAGAGAGAAGATATTGACAAGACTGACAGTTGGTGGGGGAAGGGGAACTTGAAGTGACAGTTGGTCAGCTGACTCTTTCCTGTGCCTTGGACTGGAAGGAAGGAACCTCTCTACCTGCCTCTGGATAGAAGTATCTCTATTCCTGGATTTCCCCTACCTGGATTACTGTGATCGTGCCATCAAACAAAAGGATTGAAGGGAAGCAGTTTGAACTGTAAGGCCAGTCTTTATGGGCACTAGCTTGAAGAGACAGGCCCAACCAGCTCTAAAGGTGAGAACATTTTCTTTCTCTTGTTGTCTACTGCTATGACCTTAAACTTAAGAAAATTAGCATAGCTTAGTTTAGGAATAAAAGAAACCCTCCACCAGCCTGTGAGGCCTGACCTCAGCTCAAAAGCTGAGAGAAACTCAAACCCAATCTAGGGAAATCCCGATTCCCTCTTCCCTGATACCTCCCCAATCCAAACTTGTTATTAAAAATCATCTTTCTTTAAATAACTGCAGTCAAAAAAGAGGACAATAATTTCATGGTGACATAGAGTAAGTTGAACTTAAAGACAGCCATTCAACCATAAATGGTCCTTATCAGACCCCTGCTGGGCAATCTTTGTCTGGGGTAGGCTTGTCCCTGGGGGTGGGGGGGGTTCATACTTACCTGCTTGGAGGTATCTTCAACATCAATCAATAGAGAAGACATCCCCTCAGGCTTAGTTGGCCCATTTCTCAGGAACCCAAATTTTCAAAGATAGCCTCTCAGCAGGGGGTATCTCTCTCCTTTTTCCTCACTGGCAGCCATATTCCCTCTCTCCCTTGAACTCCTCATTTCTCTGCCATATGTGACAAGGAAATCACTTTAAAAGACTGATATATATATATTTTAAGGTCACCAAGGAATTCAGCTATGTAATTCCTAAATGAAAACTCAAGTCAGCAGTCAACCTTTTATGGAGTTTAATTACAAACAGGAGGAAGAAAGGTATTAGAGATAGAGAGAGGGAGAGAGAGAGAGAGAGAGAGAGAGAGAGAGAGAGAGAGAGAGAGAGAGAGAGAGAGAGAGAGAAAGAAATAGGGCTTAAATACCCCTTCTGTTTAGGCTGGGCCAAAAGGCCCAAGCCCTTAGATAGCTGAGGCAAAGAAAAGAGATCAGTCCCTATCACTCACGTGACCAAAATGGAGAAAGTCTCAGGGGCCTCCACCTCCAGCTTCCTTCAGAGCCAGCTTCTCAGAGCACCTCTCCAACCAACCACCCCTCAGTCCTCAGACCCCTCTATCTTTAAGGAAACCATCCAAGTTCCCTGCTCTCAGTTCTCACATCTACCAATCACTGTCCATGTCTTCCCTGTGCCAATGGTGGCTCTAGCTTAACCCAGAGGTTAAGCCCAGAGGTCTGTGGCTTTGCACATGTCTGTTGAAGGTCATATTCTCAAATAATTAAATCTTGATCCTTTGCTGCAGCCCTTCCTAAATCCTGTTAGGACTTAATGGGGTGGAAATTGTATTTTCCAAGACCTGGTTCTGTCATTCCAAGTATCTCTATTGTATCAATTCTAAAATCAATCATGACTCAAAGAACTTCCTGTTCTATGCTTAAGCATAGGTCAAAGCCCTTTCCATTGTTCAGCAAAAGGTTTCTGTCCTAAAGTAATCTTAAGAAGGGAGGAAGATGAACCTCCCATGCCAATGGGGTTCACATTCCAATAGAGTTCCCACTATCAATAGGAAATTTTTCAAGTATGAGATTTCCCAATGGTGAAATTTCCAACATTTATAAGTCTAAGGAATTTTAAGGTTTTCACATAAAACCTTCCTTATTCCCTGTTGTTCTTCAATTCCCTACAATTTCCTTTTAACTGTTATACTTCTCCTCCCTCCCAGTAGCAATGGTAGCTACTTGCACACAACAGTGAAAGTATGTGCTATCTATGTGAGCATGAGACTAGATCTCAAGGTCTTAGCAGCCTCTTTTTCTTTGTGTTTCTTTCCCAGAGTATAGATGATTCTGAGAGATAGACTTTTTGAGCCCTGTGGCTACCTCAGGAGATTAGGATTTTCTAGATGTTTTTCTTCTCTCTCTTTCTCTGTCTGTCTATTTGTCTGTCTCTCTGTCTCTGTGCCTCTCTCTCTCTCTCTCTCTGTGTCTGTCTCTCCCTCCTTCCCTCCTTTACTTTGTCTTAGTAATAATTCAAAGACAAAAGGCAAGGGCTAGACAAATGGGATTAAGTGATTTGTCCAGAGTCATACAGCTAGGAAGTACCTGAGGTCAGATTTGAACCCAGGTCCTCCTGATTCCAGGTCTAGTACTCTATCTACTGAACCACTTAGATGCCCCCCAGGATTTTGAATTGGTGCTGCTGACTTGAAGCTGGTTTTCTCTGTAGCTATACCCTTTTCAGAAGGGAAAATGGGTTTCTGGAAGAATAACTATACATGTATGTATACTAGACTGACCAGAAGATATAGATCTTGAGTGTGGTGCTCAGACATCTTAGGTAAAAGCAAATTACCTAATTAGTAACTATACCACCAAGTTTTTCCTACTTTGATGATTTAGATATCAAGCTCTTGGGGCAGTTTAATAGTAGTGATGTGTTTTATATTATGTTTTCTGAATTTGTCAATTAACACTTATAAGTCTTTATGTTTTAAGTATTTTTTTAGTGGAGGAAATAAATAGCTGTCCTGTATCTGATCTATTTTGTATATTGAGTAATCCATTTTAGGGTTGACCCTAGATTTGAGCCAATCTTAAGTTTAAGAAAATGTCCCCAGATCTCTCTGATGTGGGAACAATAAACAAGAGAGAATCTGATTCTCCTCTTGGGGGTCAAAATTCCCCAGAGCCAGGGAGTCTTTTAATATAAAGGACTCCTCTCCATTCTTGGTACACAGGACTTTATAGACAGCTGAGGACATTGAGTATTGTAGTATTTGTTACTTACCTAAGGTCACACAGGTAAATGGGAGAGGTGGATGTCAGATGCTTTCACACTCTTTTTTTTCTGTAAAATACTGCCTCCCTGTTCAGAGGAAGAGATTATAGTTATGATTGACTTGAGAGGACAAAATTAGTAACAAAAGAAGGGAATTATAAAGTGGAATCACATTTTGATTGAACATAATGGTGTGTTCTAGGATTACACAGATGAGTGAAACCCTCTCTAAAGGCTACCATTGACCTTCTGAACTTCTTTCTCTACCATGTCTTAGAAGTCTTCTCACCCCTCATTCTGTATCTACTGCCCTGTCTGGTTCCAACTCCAAAAGACTAGATGCCTCTCCAAGACAGCAGAAACTACTTTCAGCTCCTTTCACCTTGCATCTGTTTCTCTGTTTGGTTTCAACTCTATGGAGTAAGATATCCTATGGTATTCCCCCTACCCCTTCCTGCCTCCTTTTGTCCATCATCTCCCTTCCATTAGACTGTAAGATCCCTGAAGACAAGGATTGTATTTTTATTAATTGTAGCCCAGCATTTAGCATAGTGCCCATTACATAGTAGATGTGCTAAATAAATAAAATAAAATAAAAAGTAATAAAAAAGTAATAAGTAAATAAATAATAAATAAAAGTAAATGCCTATTGGCTTGGGTTTGAAGATCACTCTACCCTGTGGCTACTTCTTCTCATTGATCACTTCATCTCATAACTTTCATTCAAGGGGAAATGCCCAGGCCAAACCATTTTTGCTCCATTCTACTCTGGATTTTCTTCTTGACTCTCTGGACTTCTTTCTCTACTGTAATCATTATCTCTCCTTCCCTGCCTTCCCCTAATTTTCATATTTCTTTTATTGTTGCCTTTTGCCCTATGGAAGGTCCTTGAGGGCAAATATTGTTTATCTTTTTGCTTCCCTACAAATGTTCCACTTGATATAGTCTTTGCAACATGATGATTCATTAAACACTTGCTTATTTATTGCCTGTACCTTTTGTAGTAGGTGTGTGGTAACGATGAGATATCAAAGGAAGTTTCAAAATTAATTCCAAGGCAATGGGATTAGAAGGTAAAGATAAAAGAGAGGATGACAGAAGTGCTGGAGTACCCAAATATCATGCCCCATCCTGCTCCGTTACATTTGCTTCTCTTAACCTTGCTGCTAAGCCAAACATAGCCCCCTCTGACAGTCCTCCCTGAGATATTCTACTTCCTCCATTAGGAAGATCTAATTTGACTCAGAAAGAGAGTGATGGAGTTTCCATGCTTGTAAAATGAAAGAAAGAACATCTAGAGGAAAAAAGGGATATTTGAATCTTGGCTGCTGAAAATGAGGGGAATTTATCTTGAGTCTCAAGTCACGAGTCTAGTCTCTTTGCCCGACTAGAGGTCTGAAAATCAGCCATGATTTTCCAGGCATTGTGCATATGGTACTTCCCTATAAACTTAGGGAGTGTAGCTAGGTGGTGCAGCGAGTAGAATGCTGGGCCTGGAGTCAGGAAGGCTCATTTTCCTGAGTTCAAATCTGGCCTCAGATGCTTACTAGCTACATGACTGGGTAAGTCACTTAATCCTGTTTACCTCAGTTTTTTCACCAGTAAAATGAGCTGGAGAAGGAAGTGGCAACCCCCCCCCCCAAAAAAAAAAAACCCAAACGAAATCACAAAGAATCAGACCCAACTCAAAAATGATTGAACAACAATTATAAACATTAGGTTTCTCCCAGTAGAAGGCAAACTTTTCCGTACTAGTGGCTGCTTTCATTTACAGTGGCAGCTGTGGTTCAGTGATGAAGAGAATTGTGCCTGGAGTCAGGAAGATCCAAGTTTAAATCCAGCTTCAGACACTTCCTAGCTCTCTAGGCAAGTCACTTAACCTCTGTATTCCTAGGAAGCAGATAGGTGGTTCAGTGGTTAGAGTGCTAGACCTGGAGTTAGAAAGACCTAAGCTACAATCCAGCCTTAGACACTTGCTGGCTGTATGACCCTAGGCATGTCACTTGACCTCTTCTTGCCTGATCCACTGGAAACAGCAAATCACTCCAACATGCTTGCTGAGAAAACCTCATGGATAGCTATGGTCCATCGGGTCACAAAGCTTCAAACATAACTCAGTGACTGAATAACTACAACGTGAGAACAGAGCTCCTGGATTGAGCCAAATTCCTGGCCAGGCAATAGAGGCCTCCTGATCCATCTGACTCTGTTTCTGTGATAAAGGTCAAGTTTTTATTCCAATATTCCTATTTTATCTATATTGAACTTGGCATCAAGATCATTGATTTCCAGCTCTCTGTATCCTAGGAAGACAGAGAGAGACATTTAAGGTAGCTCATGGTAATAAAAGTACTAGCCATTGATTCTTTTCCTTTGACTCATATTTTACATATTAAGCCAATGGTCTTTCTTTTTTATTACTGAGAGGAAGTCTTAATGAACTCACATTTATTAAACACCCATAGGTGCCGGGCACTATTGGCCACATCCCCTGGGATCAGAGAGATGCAGGGGAGAGACATAGTTTGCTAGAAAGGCAGTATATATAGCTCTCCAACTCTGGGGTTGGCTATGACTTTTGATACTTAATCATTTCAATAGTATTCATTAAGTACCTGTTCTGTATCTGGCACTGTGCTAGGTTTGAGGTATACAAATACAATGAATTGGGGGCAAATAGATAGCATAATGGATAGAACATCTTACCTGGAGTCAGGAGGACCTGGGTTCAAATCTAACCTCAGATACTTACTAGTTGTGTGACCCTAGACAAGTCACTTAACCCCAATTGCCTAACCTTTGTTGCTCATCTGTCTTAGAACTGATACTAAGAGGATAAGGGTTAAAAAGAAAAACAAAACAAAAACAATGAATCAAATAATCCATACTTAGAAGGAGTTTGCATTTTAATTTAGTAGACACCAAGAGCATATGTAAATGTATATAGAATATAAATCTAATAAATTCAAATTGGTTCCATAATAAGTAGTTAGAAAGGGGAGGCATAGCAACTAAGGGACTCAGAAAGTTTTCATGTCAAAAATGGCCCTTGAATTTCACTTTTTATGGAAGAGAGAGATTCTAAAAGGAAGAGACGAGGAGAGAATCAATTCCAGGCATAAGGTACAAAGGAACGGAAGTGGTAAATATAGTATATAAGAAACTGAAAGGCCAGTTTGGCTACTTTGATGAGAGACTTTGGGGAAGTCCTGTAATGTGCTATGTGGTTAGAAAGATATATTGGGATGAGGCAGTGAACGACTTTAAAAGCTAGACAGAAAAGTTGATATTTTTAGATCTGTGTTTAAGGAAAGTCACTTTGGCAGCGGTGAAAAAAAGATGGACTGAAGTGTAGAAAAAAGGTGAGGGGACCCATTAGGAAGCCATTTCAATATTATAGGCAAGAGATAATGAGGGCTTAAAATAAAATGGTATCTGTGTGATTAGAGATAAGGGGTCAAGTGTGAGAGATGTTGGGGAGGTAAAGATAATTTGACAAGCGACTTGGTATGTTGGGTGAGGGAAAAGGATGATTCAAGTATAATGATAATATTACAAACCTGGAAACAAGAAGAATGGTGCTGCCTTCAAAAGAAATATGCCATTTGGAAAAGGGGTAGATTTGGGAGGAAAAGATGAGTTCTGCTATTGATATAGTGATTCTGAGATATTATTGGAAATGTAATTTAAAATGCTCAGTAAGAATTGGCAATGGAAGATAACTCAAGGAGAGACTGCAGTTGAATATATAGATCTGAAAATCATAGCCATAGAAATGGATGTTGATGGTTTTAAAAAGAGAAAATTTAGAGAGATGGTAGTAGGAATCTTAGGAAAGAATTTTGTTGAATGTCTTCCCATAGTGGAGTATGACCTTGATTATGAGCCAGCAAAGGAGACTGAGAAAGAGCAGTTGGACAGGTAGGAAAATAACTAAAAGGGAGAAGAGCTACACAAGTCTTGAGAGGGAAGAGCATCCAGGAGGTGAGGGAGTCATCAATGTCAAGTGCAGCAGACAAGGAGAAGGGAACAAGCATTTTTTAAGCACTTACTATATGCTAGACACCATGCTAAACATCTTATCAATATTTTCTAAAAAAGAATTAGAGAAATGCAAATCAAAACAACTCTGAGATTTCTCATATCCATCAGATTGGCTGAAATAATAAAGGGAAAAAGGACAAATGTTGGAGGAGTTGTGGGAAAATGGGGACATTCTACACTGTTGGTGGAACTGTGAAGTGATCCAAACATTTTGGAGATAATTTTGAACTATGCTCAAAGTTAGAAAACTGTGTATACCTTTTGATCCAGAAATACCTCTTTTAGGTTTATTTCCTAAGGTGATAAGAGAGAAAGGAAAAGCATCTATATGTCCTAAAATATTTATAGAAGCTCTCTGTGGTGGAAAAGAACTGGAAATTGAAGGAATTTGGGAAATGGCTAAACAAATTGTGCCACATAATTGTGATTGATCATAAGACATGATGAATAGGTTAATTAAAAAAACATGGAAAGAACTATTTGAAGACATGAAGAGTAAAATAAGCAGAACCAAGAGAACAATATATATAGCAACAGAAATATTGTTTGTAGAATGAATTGTGTATATCTACCTCCAGAGAAAAGAACTAATAAATAGAAATAAGCAAGACAGTTTTATATGTGCATCTTTTTGTTAAATGATACCATCTCTAATAGGGGAGGGAAAGGAAAGAATGAACTGGGTATTTTAATGCAACAAATAAATAAATAAACAAATAAAAAAAAGAATTAGTATTTAAAAGACTACAAAATTTGGCAATAAAAAGACCATTGGTAACTTTGAAGGGAATGGATTTAGTTAAATGATGGGGTAGGAAATCAAAATTGCAGGGGTTGATTGAGTAAAAAGTGAGGCAAACATAGACAGTTTTTTCTAAAAGTTCAGAGAAAGGAGGGAGGAATGAAGGAGAGAGAGAGAGAGAGAGAGAGAGAGAGAGAGAGAGAGAGAGAGAGAGAGAGAGAGAGAGAGAGAGAGAATGAGTCAGCCCTTTGTATCAACACCATTATATGACTTCCTCTAGCACTCTTTAGCCACTGAAAGGATTGAAAACATTGATGGGGAGAATATATTTTATCATCACTCAATTGATACAGTTTCTGTGCTTAGGTGTCTTGCATTTTTCTAGGGGGAAATATAACATGTTCATAGTTAAGTGGATGCAAGTCATAAATAAAATACATGTAAATGGATTGGTGGGGGCAACCAACAATTGGGGAAATCAAGAAAAGTTTCTTTAAGGAGGTAGACAAAGAGCTGAGTTTGGAGGAAACTTGAGCTTCCAAGATGAAGAGTAGAGAAAGGAGGATATTCCTACTATGCCATAAAACTCATATGAAGGCAGAGAGGCAAAAGATGGAATATATTTGGAATATCTTGCAAGGCAGTTTGGTTGAATTATAAAGTGTGTGATAGGGAGGAGTGTGTGATTAGTCTAGGAATGTAAGCAAGCCTTCTTTGAACCAACCCATTACATTTGCTGTCTCCCCTGAACCCCGCTTTGAGGAAGAAGGAGGTTCCCCTCTCTTTCCCTCTCTATCCATAACAAAAGGTCCAGGTCTTCCCTCTCAGGGTACATCCCTTCCTCTGTTGATTTTTTTTTAAAACATTAGAAAGAACTTTAAATACCAAACTAAGGACATGATACTTTATTTTAAGAATAGGAATAGGAAACAATCAAAGCTTCTTGTACAGGGGAGTGACATTGCTAGACTATTTAAGAATATCATTTTGATAGCTATGTTGAGGATTGATTAAATAGGGATGAAACTGGATCCAGGGAGACCAATTACTAGACTTTTGAAAAATTATCCATGTGAAAGGTAATGAGTTATTATTGTGATTATATATATATTTATATATGTGTGTGTGTGTGTGTGTTCATGGAGAATCAACATGATGTTTAGATATCTTATCAGCACTTAACACACTGCCTGGTACCCAGTAGGTGCTTAATAAATGTTTATTGCTTGATTAATTTTTAAAAAACCCAATAAAGAACTGCTGGTAGGAGAAGGCAAAAGAAACCAAAGACTGGTTCAGGATAATAATGAACAAATCAGACTTGTTTGAAATAATACTGGGTAGAGGAGAAGAATGGGTAAACTCCCTGTTGCATTTGTAGTAGTAACCTATTACAAAAGAGGGGAAAATTTTCTTCTAGCAATTTGAGGTTTTCAAAAAGTAGAATCAATTGCATTGGAATATAGTGATTTCCTATCACTGATTGAAGCTGGTAAGATAGTGACTCTTCAAGCATCACCTGGATGTTGAATCAACCAAATTATGGCACTTGAGGTGAAGTAATATAACTTTTCCTTTTTAAGAATAATGTTTCCTTTGTCTCCTTGGTGCTTAGTCCATTGCCTGAGACACAGTGAGCACTTAATACATTCTTGTTGATGGATTGGTCAATTTCTGTTTAGGTTGGGTTGCAATCAGAAGACCTTTAAGGTCCCTTCTGACTTTGAGCTTCCATGATTTTTAAATGGTTGTTAAGGAGCTAAATTCAGTTTCTGGAGGTCCTAGAGTGTTAGATCTGCTTAGAATTTATTGGCAGGTAATGGGGAGCATTGTAGGTTTCTCAATTGGATAATGCCTTGATAAGATCAGGGCATTAGAAGGCTTACTTACAACTCTGTGAGGAGCAAAATGGGGAAAATAAAAAACTAGAGATTCAGGTAAACAAGTTATGTATACCATAAGGGTATACATAGGAGATGATGAAAACTTGAATCATTGTAGAAATAAGACATGATTTTGTAAAGATACATTTGAAATGATTAAGTACAACTGATTTGAAGAAGGGAGTGAAGAGTGATGAGTCAAGGGTGGAGGGGCACAGCAAGGTGTCTCAGT
Organism: Monodelphis domestica; assembly: GCF_027887165.1. NCBI lineage: Eukaryota > Metazoa > Chordata > Mammalia > Didelphimorphia > Didelphidae > Monodelphis > Monodelphis domestica. The sequence continues at coordinate 134,827,898 of NC_077229.1, read as the reverse complement.
GGATAGAGAACTTGGCTTGGAGATTGGAGGTCCTAGATTCAAATCTGGTCACAGACACTACTTAGCTGTTTGACCCTGGGCAAGTCACCTAATCCCAATTACCTTTCTCTTAACTCTCTTCCAGTTCTAAGAAGAAAGTAAGTTTTTATTTATTTATTTTTAAGAGGCAAGCATGAATCAGGAAAGGATGTTCTCATATGTTTGCCTGTGTATCACAACAGGGTGTTAGCAAGACTTTTGCAACAGTGATAAACCAGGGAAGTTCTGAGTTTGGGTGCTTGGGAGAAGTCTCTTGATAGTAATGCATTCAAAAGAAGTGGAGTGGGAAGGATACATGGGTTTTGTGAGGAACTTAAGCCCCCAAACATTAATAAAGTACTTATTATCTCCAAAGCACTGTCCTAGGTTCTGCATATACAAAGGGAAAAAATGAAATTGTCCATACATTCAAGGAGATTGCATTCTTCATACAACCCATACATATAAATAAATAAATATTGTTGTTGAGTTGTTTTAGTAATATTCCACCCTTCATGATTCCACTTGGACATTTCTTGGAAAATGCACTGGAATGGTTCCCTGTTTTCTTTTCCAGCTCACTTTATAGAAAAGTAAATTGAAACAAACAAGGTTAAGTGACTTGCCCAGGGTCACAAAGCTAAGAAGTGTTTGTGGCCAGATTTGAGCTCGGGAAGAAGAGTTGTCTTGATTTCAAGTCTAGTTCTCTCTATCCACTACATACAAAGTATAGCGTGTCCCCAAAATCTCTTAAAGCTTAAAAGTGAACTATGATTTTGGGGATACCTTCAATCCAAAAAGTGATACAAAATAACTTCAAAAGGGTAGGGTGGAATGATAACACCTGGAAGGATCAGGGAGAGCTTGTGAAGGAGGTGGCATCTGAACTGTGTTTAGAAGGAAGCAAAGAAGTGTGAGAAGCAGAAGTGAGGAGGCGGTGCATTCCAGACATGGAGGAAACACCTATGGAAAGTCACAGAGAGGCCAGAAATGGAACACTGTGGGTAGGGAACAGTGAGCAGACCAGTTTGATTAGAATGGAAAATGCAAAAAGGAAGTAATGTAAGGATGCAAATATACTTTTTTTTTTTAGTCGTTGTTCATTCATTTCAGTCCTGTCCAACTCTTAGTGACACCATTTGGAGGTTTCTTAGCAAAGATATTGGGGTGGTTTGCCATTTCTTTCTCTAGCTCATTTAACAGATGAAGAAACTGAGGTAAATAGAGGTAAGTAATTTTCTCAGGGTCACACAGCTAGTATCTGGGGCCAGATTTGACCTAAGGAAGATGGGTCTCCCTGGCTCCAGGCCCAGTACTCTATCCACTGGGCCACCCAGCTGTCTCAAATATCATTTTTGATATGTTGAATTTGAAGTTCTTTACAGAACATCCAAATGGACCTCTAGCTCCATATATATTTGGAGCCCTGGCAAATTGGATCAAGGCTAAAGAAGATTTTGGAGAGAACAAGGGATAGGTTCTGGACCTGGGATTTTACTGAGAGAGGGAAAAACTCTCTCTTCCAATTCAGGCTACAACTTTTTCTGCACTCTTTAGTCTTGGTGGCCACACAATGAAAGGTTGTGAAAACCAGGCAATATCTGAGGAAGGATTTGAACCTAGATTTTCCTCATTTTGATGCTGGCTATCCATTTACGCTATCATGTCGTAGAAAGTTAGTGCTCAAAAAGTCAATTGATTTGGGGCTACTTTATGTAGCTATTGAGGTGCTTAAAGAAGAATGCTTTGGCTTGAAGGGGAATCATAATGTTCAAGGGATATTTCTGCTTCCTAAGAGTTTCTCCTCCCACTATCTTCTGAATCCCCAGGAAAAAAACTTTCTTTTGGAAAGCCCTGGGAAGGCTGCAACAAATGGCTCCCACACAAAACTCAGTTATCCAAGACAAATTAGGGGTATATTTCAGGACAAACAAAAAAGTAGAAAGAAGACAATAAAGATCCATGAATAACTAATTATGCACCTCAAAGCACACGGGGTTCCTTGATTAATCTTTCCAGGATGCCTATGGTTAATTGCATTGAACCTGGTGCAATGAAATTCATCATACTTTTGGTTGGCTTCTCACCTGACACAGTGAAAAGTGAGCTGAACTGAGAGTCCCAGGTTCTGAGTTTCAGTTCCAGTTCTATAACTTATCATTTATGCCATTGGCTTCAGTGTCCTCATATGTGCAATGATTGGATCCCTTATAGTTTTAGGACCACAGAGTTTGCCTAGATCCCTTCCAGTTTTAGCTCTATGGACTTTGACTTTATCCTTTCTTGTTTTAAATCTATGGGGTTTGCCTGGATCCCTTCTAATTTTAGTCCTGTGGTATTGGACTGAGTCCTTTCTAGTTTTAATTCTAGAGGATTTGATGAAATTTCTTCTGGTTTTAGCTCTGTGGGGCTTGATTGGATCTTTTCTAGTTTCAGTTCTAAGATCTTGTGCTGCTCATTCTCTAGGATTTCTCTGTAGGTTTTTGCCTCTAACCATTCTTCTCAGATGCTGCTGCCTCCTCTTTGGCTGTTGACTTCCTCTCAGCTGCTCTGCTCCTGTTTTATAGTCAAAGTGTCTCCTTACACCCTGCTTTGGGAAGACTTTCATCCTCTGGTGTCTTTGTTGACATCTTGTTGATAAAATTTCCTTGCTTTGTCATCGCTGCAAACACCCTGCTGACACATTTTTCATGCTACCATGCCAAGCTTTGGCACACTCATTACTGAGTATAAATGGAGCACTTGGAAATAATAAGGCCCTGAAAACTTACATGAGTTATTGATGCAAAAGCTCACAAGCTGTTCTTTTAAATAGGCTCTTAGTTCAGTTTAGTTTAGTTTAGTTTTTTTTAGCATATACTAGGATCTATCCCAAGGAACAGGAATGGGGAATGGCTTATATCCTAGTCCTTTCCAAGGGCTACATTTCCCCTAGAAAGGAGCCAGAGCACAAAAAGCCTAATGGAAGAGGACAGGATTCAGGCTCAGGGCTTCATGGGATAGTTGCCTGTTACAAATATCTCATTTCCACAATTGAAAAAGTGACCTCGACAACCCTGCCAATTTAGGAGGCAGGGAATTTTTGAGTTGAAGGAAAGCATGTAGACCTTCTAGTCCATCTTATGGAGATATAACTGAGCCCTGGAGAAGTGAGATGACTTTCCTAATCTGCACAGTAATAAGTGGCTGAACCAGGATTCAAAGCAGGATTAGGTCAGCTGACAACAGTCAGAAGTGTTAATTCCCCTATGTGATGTTTATAATTACTCCTGTTTTTGTTATTTTGGAAGGGGGTTTGAACAGAGTTGTGATTTCATTGGTACAGAAATATAGTTTTCCACTGTGGATTATCATTTGTTCTGCAATTTTTGGCCTTGACCAGTTGCCTGGAACAATGAGAGGTTAAGTGACTTTGCCAAGGTCATACAGGCGGATTATGCCAATCATTTGGTTGGCCAGTAAACACCCATTGTTCAGTTGTGTCTGACTCTTCACGACCCCATGGACCGTAGCTATCCATGGGATTTTCTTGGCAAGGATACTGGAGTTGTTTGCTATTTCCTTCTCCAGGGGATCCTTTAATCTGGCAATCAGTGGTTAAGTGATTGCCCAGGGTCACACTTCTAGAAAGAAACTGATGCTGGATTTGAACTCAGAACTTTCTGACTCCAGTCCCAGCACTCTATTCACTGAGGCACCTAGCTTCTTCCTAAGCATAAAGAGGTTAAGTGACCTGCCCTATGTCACATAGCTAGAAAATGTCTGAGGCTGGATTTGAACTTAGGTCTTCCTGAGCCCAGTGCTCTTAACCACTGAGCCATAGCTACCTCTATCACAAACATAAAGTAGGCACTTGGGTACCATGGAAAGCGAATCTCTGGGGATGCAAAGAAAGGATAAAGATGGTGTCTGATTTCCAGGAGCACAGTCTAATGGAGAAAAGAAATACAAACAATTATGTGCAAATGTGCTATACATATAAAACATATATATATATGAACACAGAGGGAAAGCACTTGAAGTCAGAGGTAGGATTTGTATGTAAGTCTATTCTGGACTCTATCCACTATGCCACAATAAATCTCTTACTCTGCAGTTGAAAAACCTGGGACCCAGAGAGGTTAATTGATGTGCCTAACATCACATAGCTAGTAAAAACTAAAACTGCGACTGGATCTGACTCTAATGTTCTCTCTGCTAAACCACTGCCCCTCCCAGCCTGCTTCACAGAGTTCCCACTCTGAGAGATTACCCATCTTAAAATAATTAGTACATAAAGCAAAATCCTGACTTTTAGTATGGGAAATAATGAATGGGCTGGTGAAGGAAGCAAATGAACTTGAATTCTTTCTATGACTAGGGCTCATCTGAAGCTGTGAAAAGTGGGAATTGTGGGCTAGGAGATTTCTGTGCACTTGTTTTATTTGAGTAAAGCGTACTGGTCAGGAGAGCCTTAGTCATGAGTAATTGCAAGTCCTTAAGCTAGGGAAGGTGATGGGGAGCCTAGCCAACATCCTAAGATAAAAGGTAGAAGTAGGGGGCAACATGGATTACCTCAAACTTCCATTTCCAGGAGTTTGATGCTCAGAAACCCAGAATCTTGGAGTTGGAAGCAGCCTGAGAGGTCAAACGCTCTGACATAGATGAACTATACTGGAAACTACTGGAAAAATTGATGGATATAATTACTGAACCACCGTCGATGATTTTTGAAAGAGTATAGAATGGGAGAGGTACTATATAACTGGAGAAGAGCAAACGTTATTCCAATTTTCAAAAATAGCATTAGAACAGAGTCGGTGAAATATAGGCTAGTGAACTAGACAGCAGTCCCAGGAAAAACAGTCGAAGGGATTTTAGAAGTATAGCTAATAAATACTTTTCTGTTCCCAATTTCTTCAGCCCTTCTCCATATGACCTCATGGTCTTTCACCATCCAGCTTACCCTTGTCTGGAGGTTCTCGAATGTTCTTAAAATGTGGCATCTAGACCTGAATAATGATAATTCAAATGTGGATTGATTAGGGAAGAATGTCTCTCACCTCCAAAGCAGTTTATTATGGAATCAAAGATTTTAGCAATTATATCATACTGTAGACTCCTATTGTGCCTCTAGTCCACTGAAATTCCAATATCTTTCTCAGATCACCTATTTAACCATATGTTCCTCTCATATTTTTAAAAACCCTTACCTGCAAGGCAGTGTCTGAAGCCAAGCTTGAACCCAAGACTTCCCATCTCCAGGCCTGGTTCTTTTATCACTGAGCCACCCAGCAGCCCTTCCACTCACATTTTTTTTAAGTTCTTACCTTCCATCTTAGAATTAATACTGTTTATTGGTTCCAAGGAAGAAGAATGGTAAGGACTAGGCTGTAGGGGTTAAGTGACTTGCCCAGGATCACACAGCTGGCAAGTGTCTGGGTCCAGATTTGAACCTAGGCCCTCCCATCTCTAGGCCTGACTCTCAATCCACTGAGCCACCCAGCTGCCCCTCTGCTCACATTTTAAATTAATAAAGAAGTTTTTGATTGCAACTTTTATCTCTACGTTTTTTATCCTAGGTTAAGCCTAATGCTGAACAAGGCAATTAGCTGGGTTACTCATTGAATCAGAGCACTGAGTATATTCAGTAAGTCCTGTTTTCAACCCTGGCCTCAGATATTGGATAAGCCACTCACTATCTATTTTATTCAGTTTCCTCAACTGTAAAATAGGTATAAGAATAGATTTTATCCTGCAAGATTGTTGTGAAGATCCAATGAGATAATATTTGTAAAGCTCTTAGCACAGTGCCTGGCACATAGTAGGTGCTAAATAAACTCTTATTTTTCTTTTCCCCTTCCTAAAGTGGCATACAAAAAACTAATTCAGTCTTGGGCCGCACTGTCTAGAACTAAGAAGATGATAGTTCCCGAACTCCATCTTTGATAGACAACATCACTATTACGTTTAGCTCTAGACATCATGGTTTTAAAAGGCTATTGATGAATGGGAGAATGTCAGGAAGAGGGTAAAAGGGATAGAAAGTGCAGAATTTTGACTCTATGTCCAAATGGGAAAAGAAAGGAAGGGAAGAGAATAAGAATTGGTATAGTAGTAACTATATGCCAGGCTCAGTGCTAAACTCTATGAATATCATAAAATTTGGCTGAAGGAAATAAGCATAGTTAGCCTGAAGAACCAAAGATGCAGGAAACAGGGGCACAAGAGCTGTCTTTAAGTATTTAAAGGGCAAATTGGAAGAGGGATTAGACTTGTTCTTTTTATCTCTTAGGGAAAAACCAGGATCTTTGGGGCAGAAGTTACAGAAGCAAATTAAATGAATTCATTTTATTTCAAGTTCATAAAAAAATTTTAAAGTTGCAAAACATTTAGAAATAAGAATTCTTGGGCATGAGGAAAGAAGTAAGAAAGTATAGGAGGCTTTAGGTCAAATAATGAATTATTGCTAGGAAAATCCCAGGATGGAAGTGGAGGGTCCTGGACTGGAAGTCTCGCTATTCCCAAGGCTTCTAGGTTCAGATTCTTGGACTGTCTCCATCATGCTCTGAGGAAAGATGAGAGTCAAATTGGCAAAAGTCTTTAATGTCATATTCACTGACCTAATCATATTTCCGATGTTGAACACTTTGACAGTATCAAGCATTGGGGTGGAAGGAACTTTCTTTTCTGCCTCTTTAGTAGTGCTATATCATGGCATCTGCAGGAGCAATTACCAGGCGGTACCTCTGCAAGTATTTCTGCCAGGATTAAGGTGGAGGGCACTGGACTGGAACCATTGCTATTCCCAAGGCTTTTAGGTTCTGGTTGTTGGACTGTCTCCATAAAGGTCTGCAAGGTTGTCAATAGTGGTTTGACTTGCTTGGCGTACTCTTTCGTCTTTCTTTCCCTCTGAGTGCCTTACTTCCTCAGATAGACAAAACCTTGTGTGTGGCAGTTGGTCTGAAGTTGGCAGAGATGAAATTTGTTTTCCCTGGTGATGGCTATATGGACCGGACTGGAAGCAGGACCACTGGCCTGGGGAGTGCTGCCACTCTTAAGGCTCCTGTGCCTAACTGCATATTGTTGGCAATTGGTTGGTAGTTACTGGTGGTAATGAGGATGGTGATCCCCTCTTAGGTCAGGTGGGGTTTCTGATGTTTTCCCAATTCAATGATTACTCAGGCTAGGTTGGAAGCAGGTATTTTTTTGGGGGAAGCATTGTTATTCCTAAGGCTCTTAGATCCAGGTGTCTCCATCAGGGTTTGAGGGAAGACGGGAGTCAAAGTGGTGGTGGTCTTATAATTTGCCAGGAGTCTGTCATTTCCTCCAGGTGCCTGGCTGATTCAGTTAGGATGACTTGCCTGCCCTGTGTGTGACAGGAAAAAAAAAAAACAAAGAGCAGTTTTAGTAAGATGCAAAGGAAGCTAAATTGTAAAGGCTCAGACTGAGAGTGAATATTAAGTGTATGGAGACATTAGGTTTTGACAATATTTTTCAAGATTTCTAGAAGTGAAAAAGAGGGAAGAAATGGGTTTTAGATGAATATTTTGGTCTTGAGCATATCTGATCATATTTGTAGGCAGATCAGGGAAGAAATGAATATTGAAAATGCATGGCAGAATAAAAATGGTTCCTGAAGAGCAGTCTTAAGAAAGCTGGAAGGGAACGGGTTCAAGGGCACATGCAAGGAAGACTACTTCTTTTCTTTGACTAAAAGGAAGGAGGAGATAATGGGTAATAGTACTAAGAAGAGAAGATTTCCAAGACAGGCTGAAGGATGCTATGCTGGATGGCCTTAATCCACTTAGATGTAGGAGTCTCAGCCATCTGCTACAAGTGTGTGGAACAAGTGGGCAAGTGGGGGAGGAGGTGCAATTGTGGGTGAGACATGAGGAAAAAAAGTTTGAAAAAGCTGCTATGGGGGATGACATGGAGAGTGCATAGCGGTAAAATAGAAGGATGCCAACTCTCTGGGGTCAGACTAACTACCTCTCAGGAAAGAGAAAGAACTGGGAGGTGTGACTGCTGACCCACTATCAAGGATATTAGAAATGTCATGGAGCTGGTGGAGTTACCACAGGACTAGAGGAGGGTGAATGGTATTCTAGTTTTCATGAAAGAAAAGAAAATGAAATCTTTAGGTTGCATTTCAACTTGGATTTCTGGCAAACCTAGGCCCTATTGATAAAAAGAGTGTGTAAACCACATCTATGAAGGGAAGCAGAGATGAAAGGGAGCCTGTTTGGGCTCATCAAGGACAGGTCATGACACTAGAACCTCATATCCTCTAGCAAATTATTTGACAAAGTCTTTTATGGTATCCTGATATATGATAGAGAAATGTGGGTTCAATGAAGGTAGTGTCAGTTGTTTTGGATTTGGATGGAAGACTGAAGCCAAAGATTACTTAGTCATTAATAGATCTTTCTCGTACGAGAGCAGGGGTTCTTCACCTGGGAGCTACATTTTCTGGAAAATATTGAGAAGCTGTAGCATATTTAGAGAAAGCCAACAGACTGGTAAGGAGCTTTGAAATCAGTCTATGTGGATGTCCCGAGGATGTTTAGACTCATGAAACAGAAACTTAGGAAAGACAAGGTATCTGCTTTCAGGAAATTGAAGGGTCTTCTGTGGAGGAAGAATTAGACTCACAGTCATAGATTTAGATCTAGAAAGGATATTTGAGATCATCTAATCCAACCCTCTTATTTTACAGATGAAGAAATTGAGGCTCAGTGATGTACTTCTTAGTGACATGAGATATATAAGTAGAAGAGCTGAGATATGATCCTAGGTTGTTTGACTTGAAAATGTAGGGCTCTTTCAACTAGATCAAGCTAAAATAAGCCATTGAAGATACATAAAGGTATATTAGTTCAATGAAAGGGGAAAATATGGCCCCCTCCAATTTAAACTTTCAAAAAGTAGAATAGGCTGCAGTATAGTAGTAGTAGACACTTTCTCATCTCTGGACACTTTCAACCAGATCCTGGATGATGTTTTGCAAATGAGATGTTATATAAAAGATTCTTGCTTAGGTATGTGTTGAACTAAATGGTCTCTGAGATGCCTTCCAGCTCTGTGATTCTATGATCTTTTATGCTTCATTCCCTTTCTTGAAGATACTATTATTATTTGAATGTTCTCCACATTTGCAATTCCTAGGAAGGTATGAGAAGTAATTAGATAATACCTTGTGAAAGGCTTTTAACTTTCTGGAAGAAAAGGAGTGAAAAAGAATGAAATTATCTTCCTTAAATTTACCAAGTGAAGCCACACAACTGAAAGCATTAAACAGGATTAAATAAAAATGGTAGCAGGGAATGTCTCTCTAGGCTAAACTGCTTAAGGATTCATATATTCTGCTTTATGATCTGCCACTAATTTGCCGTATGACCTTTAGTAAGACACTTTGGGCCAGATACTGCTGGGCAAATAGGTTACTCCCTGTGTGCAAGATAGACAATTGAAAAGCATATTAATTCTTTCATTCCACTGGGACACCTGCTTCTAAGCCATTCAAAAACTGGACCAAAGGGAATCATTTAGATTTCTCATACTGGCATTCAAGGCCCTTTATAACCTAGCTCTGCATGATACTATGCACTCTGGGGCTAGGAAGCCAAACCCCATTATCGCTTAGGTTCACAGAATAGTTAATTTCTGTTCCAGTCAACTCAGGAAACATCCTGATAATACCTTTCTGCTGGATTTTTTTTCTTTTAGCAGAATTAATATTTTTACTAGTTTTTTTTTAAACTCAGACTTAGTGTTTGAGGAAGGCAATAAGTTTATTATCCTGCCCTTCTTCCCCTCCCCTATAATAGCAACAAACTCTTTTAGATATAAAAAGGGGGGGGGTCACTGGAAAAATATTAAAGGAGACCCATGGGAGTTTGAAGACATGTTAAAAGATTAAAACCTTGATAGAGGTTTTATGCTTTTCAAATTCATAGATTTTGGTCCTAGTTCAATGAACAGACTATTAGCCATTAAATTTACTCTCACTGAAATTCCTATGGAAGGTTGTTTCACTGAAACTCAAAGGGAAATTGATTTTCACTTTCTATAAGGTTGAAATGTTAGCCTCATTCTGTGTAAATAAAACTGTTCAATATTTTGAAACCTTGTGTAACTTAGTACTTAAAAGGGGAGCTAGTGGCCACCCCTGAGAGAGTGCCATATCTTCTTCTAGAACCACATGTTATTCAGTTTTTTTTCAGTTTTGTTTGACACTTTTTGACACTCTTTTGGGGTGTTTTCGGCAATGACACTGTGTGGTTTGCCATTTCCTTCTTTAACTTATTTTAGAGATGGGGAAACTGAAGCAGGAAACAGGATTAAATAACTTGGCCAGAATCACATAGCTAGTAAATGCATGAGACTGATTTTGCTCTCTGATCTTTCTGACTCAACATGCATGGGAATAATCAACCATATTAGTAAGAAGTTTATTAAAGTAAGAAGAGAGTTGGTCTAAAAAACCCTACAAATTAACATTATATACACTGTATTGTATTTTTATTTATTTTGTTAAGCATTTATCAATTCTATTTTATTTTATTTTACCAATTAGATGTAATAACTTTTAACATAAGTTTTCTGAAATTATAAGGTCTAATTGTCTCCCTCCCTTCCTTCCCAAATCACTCCTTGAGATGTTAAGCAATTTGATCTGAGTTATACATATACATAATACAAAATGTGTTTCCATATTGATGATTTTTGTAAGAGAATACTCATATAAAACCAAAACCCCCAAATCAAAACCCAAATAAACTAAAGTGAAAAAGTGTATACTTTGATCTGCATTCTGATTCCAAAAATTCTTTCTCTGGAGGAGGTGGATAGCATTTTTTGTTATAAGTCCCTCAGAATTGTCCTGGATCATTGCATTGCTGAGAGTAGCTAAATCTTTCACAGCTGATCATCAAACAATACTGGTGTTACTGTGGATAATATTCTCCAAGTTATTCCACTCTGCATCAGTTCATGTAAGTGTTTCTAGCTTTTTCTAAAATCATCTTGCTTATTATTTCTTATAACACAATAGTATTCTATTACTATCACATACCTCAATTTGTTTCAGATAGTCCCATATTGATGTATATCCCCTCAATTTCCAATTTTTTCCTACCACATAAAGGGCTAATATAAATATTTTTGTACATGTAGGCCCTTTCCCCTTTTTATGACCTCTTTTGGATACAGACATAGCATTATTGGATCAAAAGGTATGCACAGTTTTATAGCCCTTTGGACATAGTTCCAAATTGCTCTCCATAATGACTGTGGAGTTCACAACTCCACTAACAATGCACCAGTATCCCAGTTTTGCCACATTCCCTCCAACATTCATCACTTTCTGTTTATTCCCCTTTATTGTACAATATGATAGGCATGAGGTGGTGTACCTCAGTGTTGTTTTAATTTGCATTTCTCTAATTAAGAGTCATTAAAACATTTTTTAATATTTGATTTTCTCATCTGAAAATTGCTTGTTCGTATCCTTTGACCATTAGTCAATTAGGAAATGACTTATATTCTTATAAATTTGACTCAGTTCTCTATATGTATGAGAAATGAGACTTTTATCAGAGAAATTTGTTATGAAAATGTTTTCCCAGTTTGCCATTTCCCTTCCAATCTTCATTACATAATTTTGTTATTGATGGTGGTGTTTTGTTTTGTTTCTTGGTAGAAAATCTTTTAAATTTAATATAGTCAAAATTATTCCTTTAATATCTTGTAATATTCTCTGTCTCTTGTTTGGTCATAAATTCATTCCTTCTCCATAGATCTAACAGATAAACTATTCTTTGTTCCCCTAATTTTTTTGTGGTATCATGTTTTATGTATAAATCATTAAACCATTTTGATCTTATCTTGGTATAGGGTATGAGATGAGGTCTATAAATAGTTTCTACCATACTGTTTTCTAGGTTTCCTAGCAGTTTATTTTTAAAATAGTGAGTTCTTTTTCCCAAAGATGGGATCTTTGGGTATATCAAACACTAGGTTGGTAAGGTAATTTATTCCTAATTTATTCCATTGATCTACCATTCTATTTCTTAGCCAGGACCAGATTATTTTGATGATCACTGCTTTATAATACAATTTGAGATCTGTTACTGCTAGGCCACCATTGTTCACAATTTTTTTTCATTATTTCCCTCGATATTCTTGAACTTTTGTTCTTCCAGATGAATTTTCTTATCACTTTTATGGTTCTATAAAATAATTTTTGGTAGTTTGATTATATGGCACTAAATAAGTACATTAATTAAGGTAGAATTACCATTTTTATTATACCAGTTTGGCCTACACATAAGCAATTAACATTTTCCCTATTTTTTAAAGATCTAATTCCCCCTCCTTTATAATAATCCCCCTTGCTATCCATCAATTACATTCATATATGGGTCTAACACTGGGGAGTTTGGGGGCTTTGAGTTTAACAACTCTGCCAACTGTCTCCTTTACTCCCTCTCAGACAAACTGGTTGAATGGTTCAGACTTTGTACCTTTTTATGGTTCTACTCTACTTCCCCACTTATTGGTCTAGTATAAATGACAGACTTGCCCTCAGGCAATTAGCTGTTGGCTGTCTTTTCTTAGCCTTAGGTAGGTTTCTAATCAGTTTCTTATTGTAAAGTGATGAACTATTTCTCTATATTTTGACTTCTTCCTACTAAGTATGTATCCTAAAGATAATATGATTTTTGTCCCCTTTTTCTGGCTGGATCTGTGATTTCATTGGTATAAGGAACCCTTTGTGAGGAACTTCCTTAGAGATGATGATGATAAATAACTTGTATTTGTATAGAATTTTGAGATTTACAAAGTAGTTTCCAAATTAATTTCTACAACAAACTTGGGATTTTAAGTGACTTGCCTAAAGTTAAATAGCCAATAAGTGTCTGATGCTGGATTTGGAAAGGGGAAGAGAAGCAGCATTTATGTAGCATTTATTATGTTCCAGCCACTGCTAAGTAATTTATTTTTATCTTAGAATCAATACTGTATATTGGTTCCATGGTACAAGGTCAGTAAGGGCTAGCCAATGGAGCTAAGTGACTTGACCAGGGTCACACAATGAGGAATTATCTGAAGCCAAATTTAAACCTCCCATCTCTGGGTCTGGCTCTCAATCCACTGAGCCACCTACCTGCCTCCAAACTTTTTTTTTAACCCTCACCTTCTTTCTTAGAATGATATTAAGTATCAGCCACTGAAGGAACTAGAGGTATTTAATTTGGAGATAAGAGAATTAACTGTGAGCATGATTGCCAACTTTAGGTATCTGAAGGGCTATCAAAGGAAAGAGAGATAAGGCTTGATTTGTTTGTCCCCAAAGGGTAGAACTAGAAGCAGTGTATAGATCTGCAGAGAGGAACACTTCAAATTAATGGGAAGAAAAAAATCCTTCCTAAAAATTGTAGTGATTCCCCAGTGGAATGAACTCTCTTGAGAGATGATAAATTCCCAATTGCTGGGAAGCTTAAAATCTAGGCTGGATGTTGATATTATAGAGGAGATTGGGGATTCTAGCTCCACTATGCATCAAACCAATGGATTTTGACATTCCTTTCAATTCTGGAACCTTGAGATGAAACTACTTTAATATCTTAAGTATCAATATTAACATGATAAACAGTTTATTGGATAGAATCAATTGACCGGATAATAATGACAATATCAACACTATATTCCCTTTGATTAGCACTTATCCTTTTTGTAACACTTTTACAAGTATCTCACTAGTGTGGAACAAGAAAAACAAGCATGCAAATGTCTAGTAGCCAATTCATTCAATGTACTAAATGATGTAGTGGATAGATAAAACACTGGATGTGCATTGAGTTAGAATCCTGCATTATATATTTACCAGCTGTGTGACCCTGGACAAGCCATTTAACCTCTATCAGCTTCAGTCAATATCTACCTCACATATTTTTGTGAAGATCAACTGAGATAACGTAGGTGAAAAATTAATCATTATCATCTCCATACTGACAATGGCATCATCTTGACCCATGAATAAAAATGAGTCCAGAAAACAAAAGAGACATTTCAGTCCTTTCTTGCTTAGATGGTTGAGTGCGTTAGTCTATATTATCATTGTCAGAATGAAGAAATGAAGCTGTCAGCACCTCTGCTAAAAATATATGCTTGGCACAGCCTGGCATTCTGACTAGGATGCTATACACATCTACAAGAGGAATTGCCTTGGGGAACTCTGTGAGGTGGCCCAGAATAGCAGCCATGCTGCTCCCTTGAGATTACAAATGACTAGTGAGAATCCCAACAAGTGAATGGACCAACATTTGCTAAGCACTCACTGTATGTAAGTCATGGTGCTGGGTCCTGGAGATAAAGATGAAAAATGAGAGTGTTTGCCCATATACAACTTCCAATCCAATATGGGAGATAAAGGATGTTTGCAAATAAAGGGGATACAACAGGGAGATACGCTCTTGGAGGCACTGGTGCTCTGTACTCCTGAGCAAAAAGATAAAGTAGTTAGGTCTGGGGAATATTCCATATACTTGGGCATCTAGGTGGTACTGTGGATAAAAGTCAGGAAAACCAGAGTTCAAATCCTGTATCGACCAGTTACTAGCTATATAATTCTGGGCAAATTTCTTAACTTTTCTCAGCCTCTGTTTCCTTAACTGTGAAATGAAATGGAAGTATCTCATGGGGCTATTAAAGGGATTGAATGAGATAACATATGTAAAGTGTTTTGCAAACCTTAAATCCACACAAAAATGCTAGCTATTATTATTATTATTATTATTAAGTATTGTTATTACATAGCACAAATAAATATTAGCCATATCTCTTGGGATTTAATACCTTTCTATTATCAAAGAAGGTTCCAGTAGGATGGAAGCTATCCAAATGTCTTTTATGGATACCAAACTACTCATTTCTCTTTTCTCTGATTGTCTCTTTCTGAAGCCACAAATTGACTGATGATTTGACAGAATTGACCAGACAATTGAGTTAAAAACAAACAAAGCATTAGTTCTGTCAATTAGACTAAGTATTTTGTGTGCTGTTGAATTGACCAGCTGTTTGACTGAATGGAACCAGTAAATTCAGTCTAGATGGAAAAACGGATTTTACATTAAGAAATGATCTCTGTGGATAAAGTCTTTTGCAGATCTAAGTACTTAATTGCTATCTAGCATATTGTGACTTGTAAAGAAAAAACACATACTTTGTAGTAAAAATTAGAGCTTTCTAAAAGTAGAAAGAGTTGTCTTAAAATGTAGTGAACTCCCATCTAGGTAGTGCAGTACATAGGTATCTGGGCTTGTGATCAGGCAGAACTGAGTTCAAATTCAACTTCAGACAATTACTGTGTATATCCTGAAAAGTCCTTTTGCTGCCTCAGTTTCCCCAGCAATAAAATGGGGAAAATAATATCACCTACTTCCCAGAATTGTTGCGAGAATCAAAAGAAGATAATATTTGTAAAACATTTGGGACAATGCCTGACACAGTGATTGCTTTATGAATGCTTGTTTCCTTCTTTTCTACTTAATAGGGATTCTTGTTTGGCTACTACCTGGATGAGATTCAGTAAAGTCAATATCATTTATTAAGCATTTATTTTGAGCAAGAAGCTATTCTAGGTCATGGGACAAAATAAAAACAAACAGTCCCTGCTGCCCTCCAGGATAAATTCTTTTGGCTCACCTAGCAGAGGGCTCTGCACACATAGGCAGCCATAAAAGTAGATTGATAATCCCTGATGAGCTCTGAGATTTCCTTTAGATTCCATCACTTACTTTTTTTCCTCATAAAGTATATGGCCCTGGAGTACTGGAAATTTTTTTATGAACTTAGATATCTGAAGAAACTAGTAAGAATGCAGAAAAATGAAACAATATTGAGCCATTCTGGTCTCTTTAATTTCTTTTTCTTTTTAGGAGTTAAAGGGAACCACTTTTTATATTAATTAAAATTTGCAGCAAATATGTAGATAGATATGAGATCTTAAAAACATAGCAAGGTATTCTCATTTTGTGTTTTAAATACAGAAACAGATCAAGGGGCAGATGCTTTTCTTTTAAAAATAAGATGAGCATCTGAGAGTCTCTACTGTTGCCTTCTGTAGAAGAATTCCACAGATGGCATTCATGTCATCAAAGAGGTCTTTGAAGCATTGGAGGGACTGCATTTTACTGCCATTTTAGGTGAGACAGGGTAGGGGGCCAGGTCATGTGCTTAAGTTACTAATTGAAGTTTCAGACACTTAATAGTTCATTCATAAGTTTAGGGCTAAAAAGGATTTTAAAGATCATCTTGTCCAACCTGCTCATTTTACAGCTATGGAAACCAAAGCCCAGAGGTAACCCTACGACCACACCCCCAGAAACAGGGAAGGGTTTGAAACTAAAATGCCTCCAAATCCAGTGTTCTTTCAATGCACTGTGGCCAAAATTTCAAATGAAGGCTCTGAGCTTAGAAATTCAATGATCAATGACATTTGTTTGAACCACTAAAGGGATAAGTTGTTTATTTTTCTTGTTTGTTATGTAGATAATTAAATCAACATATGGAGCCAAGTCTTGTAGATAGTTGCTCTGCAAAGTCTCATGAAACAGTTTCTGTCTTATCCTGTTCATTGATAACCCTTCCTTGTTCATTTTTAAATTTAAATTTTATGTTATTTTAATATAGTATTTTATATTTATTTTAATGTATTTATATAGTAAATATATTATTTTATAATAAAATACTATTATTTCATTATTATATTAGTCAACACACTTTTATTAAGTGCCTAGCAGGTGCCAGGCATTGTGCTGAGTGTTGGGGGATACAAAGAGAGGTAAAAGACACAAGTATATATAAGCAAAGAATATACAGGATAAATATAAATATTTAAATGAGAATGAAAAGGGCTTGGGAAATTACGATAGAATGCAGGATTTTAGTTGTGATTTAAAGGAAATCAGAGAAGCCATGGGGAAGAGATGAGAAATGAGGACATTGAAGGCATGAGGGAGCCAGAGAAAATGTTTGGGGATAAAGAAATGGAGTGGAACAGCAAGGAGGCCAGTATCACCAGAATGAATGGCATGTGCGCTAGTATAAGGTATAGCAACAATAATACATACATAATGCAGACCATGTGTTAAGAATTTGCTAAGTGATTTACAATTACTATCCCATTTGATGCACACAGCTTCTCTGGGGGGTAGGTGCTATTATTCCCACTTTACAGTTAAGGAAACTGAATCAAACAGAGGTTAGATGACTTGCCCAGAGTCATATATACTACTAAGTTTCTTAGGCCAAATTTGAACTCAGATCTTCCCGATTCCAGATCCAGTTCTCTATCCACTGTACTGCCTAGTTGTGTAATAAGGAAACTAAAAAGATAGGAGAGGGCTAGGTTATGAATGATTTTGAATTTCCAGACAGAGGATTTTATATTTGATCCCAGAGATGATAAAAAGCCACTGAGACTTGGAAGATGATAGTCATCTTGAGAGTAATAGAGAAGTTTGGAAAGGGGAAGGCTTTAGTGGGAAAGGTAATGGGTTCAGTTTATGAACTGAGTTTATGAGTTGAGTTTAAAATGTCGATCAGACATTCATTTTTTTTTAACCCTTACCTTCCATCTTGGAGTCAATACTGTGTATTGGCTCCAAGGCAGAAGAGTGGTTAGGGCTAGGCAATGGGGGTCAAGTGACTTGCCCAGGGTCACACAGCTGGGAAGTGTCTGAGGCCAGATTTGAACCTAGGACCTCCCCTCTCTAGGCCTGGCTCTCAATACACTGAGCCACCCAGCTGCCCCTCAAACATTCATTTTGATTTGTCTGAAAGGAGTTACAAGAGTGGAGATCAACTAAGAGGCTAGGATTAGATAAGTAAATTTTAGAATCAGATGATAATTAAATTTATGGGATATGAGATCCCCAAATGAAGAAGTATAGATGGAAAGGAAAAGAGAGCCCAGGACAGAACCCAGCAGGACCTCCACTATTAGTTAGTATGACTTGAATGTGGAGCTAGTAAATGATATTGAGGAATGATCAGATAGTTAGAGTAGAGAAGCAGAAGAGAGTAAAGTCCTGGAAACCTAGGGAAACTAAGAAGAAAAAGAGGGTGATTGACAATGGCAAAGGCTGCAGAGAAGTCAAGAAGAATGAGGACTGAGAAACTTTAGAGAGAGCAATTGAGGTGGAATGATGAAGTCAGAAACCAGATTAGAGAGCACTTGGGAGACAATGAGAGGAAATGGAGGCATCCATTTCAGATGACCATATCAAGAACATTTTCCACAAATTATAGAAGAGATATAGGATGATTATTAGTAGAACAGAAGATTAAGTATTTTTGAGAATAAGGGGGATATGGTCATGTTTGTAGGAAGGAGGGAAAGAGCCAGTAGACAAGAAGAATTTGAAGATAAGACAGTAGGATGACAAAAGGGACGATCTTTTGGAGGAAACGAGATAGAATGGAATATAAATAGAGATAGAATGGAATATAAATAGAGGAGTTTGCTTTTGGAAGGAATAGGGCCATCTCTCACTAAGAGAAAGGTCAAAGAGGAAATAGTGGCAGAAGACATCTGAGATCTGATATGGAGAGAGAAGAGGAAAGAAGAGGGAGTTCTTGGTGAATGGCTTAATTTTTTTCTTTAAAAAATTAGACAAGATTTTTAGCTAAGGACATGTGAGAAAATTAGAAAGGTTTCAGAGGAGATGAAAATGTTTGAAAGAACCATTGTGGAGAGTGAGATAATAGGGTTTTTAAAATTATTATATTTTTTTCCAGATTATATGTCAAAACAGTTTTTAATCTTGACTTTCTTTTTTTTTTTTAAAACCCTTACCTTCCATCTTGGAGTCAATACTGTGTATTGGCTCCAAGGCAGAAGAGTGGTAAGGGTAGGCAATGGGGGTCAAGTGACTTGCCCAGGGTCACATAGCTGGGAAGTGTCTGAGGCCAGATTTGAACCTAGGACCTCCCGTCTCTAGGGCTAGCTCTCAATTCACTGAGCTACCCAGCTGCCCACTTAATCTTGACTTTCTGCTATTTTGAAATCTGTGTTTTCTCCCCCCAAGAAGGTAGCTAATATAAGTTATACACAAGCTATCCGGCAATATATATTTCCATGTTTATGAAGACACATATTGCTTGTACAAAAAAAAAACCTCATGAAGGAAATAAAGTGAAAAAATGATATATTTCAATTGTGAAATAGTAAGTCGATAAGGGAAGTGTGAAAGAATTACTTATTGGCAGTGAGGGTCAAGATGAGGTTGCATAACATAAATTTGTAGTGAACCCAGTCATACTGGTGGTGTGATTTTATTTTTCTATTTTTGTTCAGTAGTGTATGTTGTAGGAGTGATTCAAGTCTAAGGCTTGGTAAGGTATAATCAATGATATGATAAGGGGAACAGAGACTCAAGAGAAGGCAGCATAGAGTTGAACTGGTTTACCAGAGGGGTCAAGATGGGGAAAAGATGGGGTAGTATGGATAATGCCTTGGGACAAAATTGAGAGGTCACGAAATTGGACGTCAGAGTACGGATAAAAAATAGGGTTTGGTATAGGAAGGTGAATTTTAATAGACCCTTAATATGTCTCCCTGCCTCCTATTTCCTCCCTCACCAGTCCATACAGAGGCAGCTAGAATTTCAAAAGATAGAATACTGAACCTGGATTAAAGAAGTTGTTCAGTTATTTCAATCATGACCAACTCTTTGTGGCCCCATTTGGGGTTTTCTTGGCAAAGATACTGGAGTGGTTTGCCATTTCCTTCTCTAGCTCATTTACAGATGAAGAAACTTGAGGCAAACAAGGTTATGTCATTTGCCCGGGATCACAGAGCTATTAAGTATCTGAGGCTAAATTTAAACCTAGGAAGATGAATTTTCCTGACCTTCCTAGGTCTGGCATTCTATCCAATCCATTACCTAAGGAAGACTTGAGTTCACATCTGGCCTTGGATATTTAATAGTTGTATGACTGGGGAAATCATGGAACCTCATCTTTAGTTTTCTCAACAAAAATGGAGATAATAACAACATCTACTTCACAGGGTTGTTGTTCAGGATGAAATGAGAAAATTATCACTTAGTGATCAAAAATCACTTAGCACAGTGCCAGGCACACAGTAAATGTGATATAAATGCGTATTCCCTGCCTTTCTCCAATCCTTCATATAAATGTCAGATAAGTCTTTGGAAAGTCCAAATTCTGATTATATCACTCCCATATTAAAAATCTTTCAGTGGTCTCCTGTTGTCTACCTAGTAAGGTCCAAATGCCTTACAATGGCTTTCAAAGTCCTGCACAATCAGAGTTTTAATGCACATTACTTCCTGTCAAAGATTCCATCTTTTAGCTTTATTGTTATTTTTGGTTCAGATTTGTTTTGGCATGCTTTAATTTAGGAAGTTTAGGGAGCTCCCTGATGAGGAAATCTCCTTTACCAAAACAGACCAAAAATAGGTTTTCCACTTTAGAGGGTTGCCCATAGCAACACCAACCTCTTTCTTATTAAATCTATCTATGAGTGCTTCTACAGTTAGTATGATGTGATGTAAAGACCACTGGTTTTGGAGGCAGAAAGCCTCCGTTCAAATCCCATCTCTGACTGTTTCTAACTTTGTGATTGTGGCAAACTAACCAATTCCCCTGAGTTTTAGCTTCTTCGTTTTTATAATTGCTTTACCCTTATAGCCACTATCTCACATGAGGAAAATATCATGAGACTTAAATTACCATAGTGCAATCCCTTTAAGTGTAGGGGACATGCTGGCCTCCGATACTTCCTAGCTATGTGATTCTGGCTGGGCAAGTCACTTTCTAGTCCTTTCCACTCTTCTGTCTTGGAAACAATACACAATATTGATTCTAAGAGAGAAATTAAGGTTTTTTGATTTGTTTTGTTTTGTTTCAAATGAGGGGCCTGTTATTTTTATTTTTTATAATCTCCTAGAGCACCTGGGTAGTATGTTACATACAGACAGCATCTAATATGTGCTTTGAATTATCTAAAGGAACAGGACACTCTTCAGAACCCCCCCTTTGTTTCTATTGAGTAGACTTGTGATTTTATTAATGTAGGAACCATTAGTAACTTCCCCTTTCAGCACAGATTGCCCTTTGTTCTATAACTTATAATAATGGAGAGTTCCCCAGGGCATTTAGAAGTTGTGACAACTCAGTTTAACTCATGCTGTAGGAAGCAGCACTCGATCTCAGGTCTTCCAGATTTCAAAAATCATCTCTCTACTACTCCATACTACCTCTAATGCTACACCTAAGGAAACTGAGGCCCAGAGAGGTTAAACAACTTTCTTAAAATGCCGCCTGTCTCTCTGAATTCATTTTCCATAGTTTTAGGCTGTTAAAAATTTTATACTCAAAAATCCTCATTTCCTTCCAAAGATATGACACCAAGATGAAATAGTCGTTCTCAATGTCCATTTGATTCAACAGCTCTGCATTCATGACACAGGGATGACTTTGATATCCTGTGGTCATAGAGAGGCTCATGCATTTCCAGTGAGACATGGCTTCGCTTCTGATCTCTTCATTAGTCTAAGAGAAACAAGTTAGACTTCAGTGAGCCAGTCAGTCATCTTTATGAGGAAGTGACAGTGTGCAAGATGTCTGGCATGACATCCATTGGTGAGGGGATTGAGAATGTTCCGTAGCATCAATAATGCATTCCTCCGCCTTTTCCTCTTGTCAGACTGAAGCATCCCATCCCTCCTAGCAAAGTTATTGTAGGAGATTTGAAAGTCAAATATGGAGATCCTGCCATTACCTCAGCCCAAGATTGCTTCCCCCGACTTACCTTAGTACATCATAATAACATCCCCATCAGGTGGCTCCTGCATGTCATGAGGCCATGTTAAGAAAGAAGGTGATGTGAGTTTATCTGGCATAAAACAAATTGATCCCCTGGGGAAGGAACACTAATCATCAAGGGATGGGGGAGGTGCTAGTCTTTCTATATTTTCTGACATACATTTCCAAAAGCATCTTCCTGAATGGGGCTGGGAATATGTTCCCTGAAATGAGGAGGAGACCAAAATAGATCATGTCTGCTGGTGCGTGTAATTGCATTTTGAACAGGTTTGATTTAGGCAAGCCCACTCAGGTAACCAAATGGGAGAAGATAGCAAAAAAGGATACCTTGTGCTCTGGTTCAGTGATTGCAAGAGACTGTGCTGAAGTGAAGCTCTTATTAGCAGTTCTGAAAAGTTTCTAGTAGGGGGAGATAGTGAGAGGGTCTGCTGCCCCCTGACTGGCTGGGTCCTCTTATTTTTGACACCAGTCCACCTAGAAAACTTAAAAAGCTCAGAAGGCTTTAAGAAATGACAAACAAGATGATCACAAAAACAAAACAAAACAAACAAACAAACAAAAAAACACCTGAAAAGGATTATTTGAAGTGATGCAAAGTGATGTGAGCAGAACCAGGAGAACAATGTATACAGTAATAGAAATTAAGTATAATGATAAACTGTGAATGAACTATTATGAGCAAGGAAAGGATCCAAGACAACCCCAAACATGTCCAAAAAGGCTATCTACCAAAGAATATACTGACAGAGTCTGAATGCAGATTGAAGCATACCATTCTTCACTTTATATCCTCCATGAATTTATTTATTTATAGTGCAAGTGATATGTGTCTTCTTTCACGAAATGATAAACACGGAAACATATATTGTATGATAACACATGAACAATCTACATCATATTACCTGACATTTTGGGGCAGAAGGTATGCAGGAGAGGAGAGAAAATAGATTGCAAAATGACAGAAAATGATTATTAAAAATTTTATCAATATATAATCTGGAAAAAAGAAAAAGGAAATTAAAAAAGTAAAGCCTCAGAAGGTACTGCCAAAAATGTGCTACTATGGGCTTTATTATTATTAAGTTTTATATTCAATATTTTTCTTTTTTTAAATATATATTTTTTCAGTTACATGTAGAAACCATTTTTGACAATTGTTTTCTGACATTTTAGGATTCAGATTTTCTCTCTTCATCTCTTCCCTAGGGGGGAAATAATCTAATGCAGGTTATATCAGGGCTTTCATGCAATATTTATTTCCATATTACTCATATTGTAATAGAAGACACATCATAATATAATTTAAAAAACTCATGGAGGATAAAGTAGAAGATGCCATTGACTTCATTAAACAATCATCAATAATGAGCCCTTTAATATATGCTGTGTGGAAGACTTGAACAACCTCCAGGAAGTGATGCAGAGTGAAAGGAGCAGAAACAGGAAAACATTGTACTCAGAGACTGATACACTGTGGTACAATCGAATGTAATGGACTTCTCCATTAGTGTCATTGCAATGTCCCTGAATAATCTGTAGGGATCTAGGAGAAAAAACACTATCCACAATCAGAGGACCAACTGTGGGAGTAAAAACACCGAGGAAAAGCAACTGCTTGACTACAGGGGTTGAGGGAATATGACTGAGGAGAGACTCTAAATGAACACTCTAATGCAAATACCAACAACATGGAAATGGTTTTGAATCAAGGACACATGTGATATGCAGTGGTATCGCACATTGGCTATGGGAGTGGTGGTGGGAGGGGAGTGGGAGGAAAAGAAAATGATCTTTGTTTCCAATGAATAATGTTTAAAATGACCAAATAAAATAATGTTAAAAAAAAAAAAAAGAATATGCCTAGCCCTGTAACTAAGATCACTTGGTGTTTCTGAACCTAAATCTCTTCAACTACAAAATAATTTTTTGTTCAGTCACATCCAATTCTCTGAGACTTCATTTCAGGTTTTCTTGGCAAAGTTGTTGGAGTCATTTGCAATTTCCTTCTCCAACTCATTTTACAGATAAGGAACTAAAGCAAACAGTGTTAAATGACTTTTCCAGGGTCACACAGCTAGTCAGTGTCTGAGGCAGGATTTGAATTTATGAAGATAAGTCTTCCTGATTCTAAGTCTAGTGCATTATTCACTTTGCCACCTAGCTGTCCCTGGTAAAAGAATAGGATTATATAATTAGAACTCCAGAGCTGGAAGGAGCCCAGAGGATTTCTTTAGATGAAGACACTTAGGTCTGAGGAGGGTATTTTAGATGTTTTACTTTCCCACATATAATAATATCCATCAGAATGTAAACTTCTTGAATTAAGCTACTATGTCCCAGGCACTGTGCTAAGTACTGGAGGTACAAAGAAAAGCAAAAAACCAAAATCAAAACCAAGTCTATGTTCTTAAAGAGCTCTCAGTCTAAAGGGAGAGAAACAGGGAAATATATATATATATATATATATATATATATATATATATATATATGTACATATATATACATACATACATAGATTGATAGATTGATAGAGACACACACACACACACACACACAGAGAGAGAGAGAGAGAGAGAGAGAGAGAGAGAGGATAAATTGGAAATAATCAACAGAGGGGAAGCATTAGTACAAGGAGAGATTGAAAAGATTCCCTGGAAAAGACATCTTTGGAACTTGAAGGTAGCCAGAGAAGCAGAGAAGGAGGGAGGGAGAGCATTCCGTGCATAAGGGAGAGGAAAGAAAGAAAACTTGGCTGCTATGTGTTGTACAGAAAGGCTCTTGGTCTAACCAGTGCTTGACTGAGCTTAACCACAGTTCTCATCATCACCGCCTCCTCTGGTCCTGACCCACACTAGGTTGGTATTAAAACACTAAGATTTTGGATGTCTGACTGTCATCTACACTTGAGAGTGATATGTCATTCCCCACCCACAGAAACAAGCATACGCACACATATACCATAATGAGGACATGAAAGAATATGTCAGAATAATCACTGTGGAGTCAATATATTCTCTGCTTTTCCCAGCCTCTCTGTTCTAGTTTTTGCCATTCACCCATGAAAATATTTCCAGTTAATCAAGAATATTGTGATTATAGTCACTTATTCTCTTGATCATGTCTTTCAGGTAGTCCGATAATTGTCAAATTGTCTCTCCTAGATTTGTTTTCTAGGTCAGTTGTTTTTTTAAAATAAGATATTTCATGTTTTCCTCTTTTTTTTCATTTCTTTGATTCTGCTTTATTGTTTCTTGATTTCACATGAAATCATTAGTTTATATTAATTGTGATTTTTAAGGCCTGGTTTTCCTCTGTCAGTTTTTGGTTCTCCTTTTTCAATTGGCCCAGATCTTCTTGCATAACTTTCATTTCTTTTCCTCCATTTTTCCTCTGCCTTTCTTAATTGTTTTTTGAAGTCTTTTTTGAGCTCTTCCAGATTCTGTGCCAAATTCACATTTTTCTTTTGGACTTTGCATATGTTTCCTTTGCTTTCACTGTCCCCTTCTGTGTCTGTACCTTGTTCTTTGTCTCCATAAAAATTCTTTAGATTAAGGTGTTTTTTTGTTGTTTGCTCTTTTTTCCTATCTAATTATAGGTAGGCTCTGGTTACCCTCTTGAACTTCAGTCCTTGCTTGATGTTATTCTCAGCTTATTTTCTGGGTCTGAAGGCTGAGAGTTCTGGGAACCACCTTCCCCTTCGGATTCAATTGATCCTTGAGATGCTAATGGCTTAGACTTGCCTCAGGATTGGATATAAGCTTTTGATCTCACTCTGACTTTGATCATATAGCACACTTGTTCCCTCTTAATGGGGCTATTATCCACATTCTATGATTCAGTCAATCTATTAACCCAATCAATAAGCATTTATTGGGTACCTACTCTTGACAGTACCTGGGACACAGTAGATGCTTAATACATTTTATTTGTTTATTGATTGATTGATTGCTAGGTACCACACAATGTGCCAGGTTATCAATCAATTAATCAATCATTCCCTCAAGGAACGTTTCAAACAATCTCACTGTATCCTTGTTTTCTCAAACCATTTTTGTGAGGCAAAGTACAAACCTCATAAAAATGTTTTATTACTTTTAGCATTTGGGGGTTTGTTTCTTCAATGGAAATCTTAGTTTTCATGTAATATCTATAATAGACTAGGGTACAGGACCACCTCAGAACAATAGAACAATTAAGACTAAATAGCCACTAGGCAAGGCTCTGTTTTTAATTCTATTTTTTTTTATTTTTACATGGCAATACAATTTTTGTAATCATTTTATGACATGTTGCAATGCAAATTCTTTTCTTCCTTCCTACTATTCCCTCCTCCTCAAGAGGTCAGATGATATAGATTGTACATATGTTATCATACAATATTTATTTCAATTTCATCATGTTATGAAAGAAGACACATGTCACTTACACAAGAGAAAAATTAAAAAATGGAGGAAATGAAATAAAGAATGGTATCCTTCAGTCTGCATTCAGACTCTGTCAGTTCCTTCCATAGCAGTGGATAGTCTTTTTTTGTCGTGAATTCCTTGGAGTTGTTCTAGGAGCTTACATTGCTGATAATTAATTAATTAATTCACAGCTGATTATTGTTACTATATATAACATACACGTGGTTCTACTCATTTTACTTTGCATCATAGTATATGTCTTTCAGGTTTTTATGTGATTGTCTTGTTTGTAATTTCTTCTACCATAATATTATTTCATAACAATCATATATCACAATCTGTTCAGTCATTCACCAATTCAAGGACAATCCTCATGTTTCCAGTTCTTTGCCACTACAAGAAGAGAGGCTATAAATATATTTGTACAAATAAGGCTTTCTCCACTTTCTTTCATCTCTTTAGGATAAAGATCTAGTAGTGGTATTTCTGGGTTAAAAGATATGCATTTATGGCCTTTTGAGTATAGTCAGAGCTCCTCTAGAGAGGATACTTGCTTAGGTAGGTGCTATACTAAAAGGGCTACTGGCTGGCGCAGTGGACTCCTCTTCCTGAGTTAAAATTGGCCTCAAACATTTACAAGCTTTATGAATTTGGGCAAGTCACTTAGCTCTATTTGCCTCAGTTTCCTCATCTATAAAATAAGCTGGAGAAGAGAATGACAAACCACTTCAGTCTCTTTTCCAAAAATATCCTAAAAGGAATCACAAGAGTGATTACATGACTGAAAAATGACCTCAACAACAACAAAAAAGGCTTGAAGTTCCTATCTGTCTTTCAACCTGGACATTCCATGATTCTGCTCTCCAGTTATTTTTATGGTAGGAATTACATTAGGATACTGTAAAAGGGAAAGGATACATTTGCTAGGAATGGAGAGACTGTGTTCTAAAATGAAAACCCCTCCCTTCGTTCTCTCTACCACTGTTGTAGCTTGTGTTTTGGAATGCTTGCTCATTTTCTAAGCAATAATCTTCTATAGATCAGTTTTTCTATCTGGGCTGTTATGTATACTTCATGCCAAAAAACTCAAATCTTTTACTCTGACATAGTGATTCTTCCAAGGGGAATGACTTCAAAGAGAATTTCTGATGTTTTGTTATTCATCCAATTGGTGAATAAACTATGAACAAAGTGTAGAGAAAGCTTGGTGTCCAGGGAAGAGTCTGCTGTTATCTCCTCAATCAGCATTTCTCTGAGCTCAACCAAAAGGTCTTACATAATAGCAGGAGGCTGGAATTGTACTAGAAATTCAGATGTTACTGCTGACCTCCTTTTTTATTTTTTATTGTTTATTCAACAGTGAACATTTGCCCATTTTGTGCAAACTAATCTTCTAGGTCCTGAGGTACAAAAAAG
This sequence comes from Monodelphis domestica, assembly GCF_027887165.1. Lineage (NCBI taxonomy): Eukaryota > Metazoa > Chordata > Mammalia > Didelphimorphia > Didelphidae > Monodelphis > Monodelphis domestica. The sequence continues at coordinate 134,800,218 of NC_077229.1, read as the reverse complement.
ATATATAAAGTTTAATTTCCATAAATTTAAGTTGAATTTGTGTCAACATTGTGTTTTTCTTAGAGGCTTAATTTATAGATGTTTTGTAATCTTTCTTGTGGCCAAAGAAACACAGGTAGACACATGGATGCACTCTGCAGATGACTTCTTGAGAAGGATTTCATTTTCATGTAGACTTAGGGGGATTTCTAAGCTTTATTGACCTCCATGTACTCTTTGATCCAGTAACGCTGGACTTCTTACTATTCCCAAAGAAGACAATCTATATCTAGATTCTATACATTTTTTTTCCTAATTGTCCCTCCCCCCATGCCTAGAATTCTCTTCCTCCTTATCTCTGCCCCTTGGCTATCCTGCTTTCTTTAAATTCCTAATTAAATCCTATCTTCTATAAGAAGCCTTTCTAAGTCCTCTCTGATTTTGATTACTTCCCTCTGTTTATTATCTTTATTTTATCATATATATGTATACACACATATTTTTGGTTATATGTGTATATCTGTTGGTGTGTTCTTTTCCCAATTATACTGTGAGCTCCTTGAAAGTAGGGACTTTCTTTTGCCTTTCTTTGTAACCCCAGTTCTCATCTCAATGCCTGATACATAGAAGATACTTAATAAATGCTTATTTATTGATTGACTGGTAAAGAGTTGGTTCATTGGAATTCAATGTTGGTACATTAACATTTATGTAGAACATTACCTAGAAGAGGTAATAAAAGTTCTCACAGTGAGGAGATAGAATCATAGAGTGCTAGAGTTGGAAGTCACCTTTAAGATTATCTAAATCAGCTTTAACCTTTTGTAGACAGGGAAATTGAGGTTGAAAAAAGTGAAATGATTTTTTTCAAACTGAAGAAGCTAGTTAGTCAAGAGTTAGTACTTGGCCATAGGTCTTTTAACCCTAGATCCAATGCTTTTGGGCATAGCAAATCTGCCCTTGAGGAAACTTTCAATTTATTAGAGGAAACATTAAAAAAGGCAGTTAGAATGTACACATTAAAACTAATCACCAAATGGTAGCCAATGCTCTAGTTTGAAAAAGTAATCTACAAATTTAGAAATTAGATTTCTTTTTATGGCATGAGGTATAACCATTTGTTAAAGTAAGACTTTTAATTCCAAGTTATTTCAGGAAAACATATTGATACTGGATTTCTTTTGTGAAACAATAGATAGCATAAAATTTAAACATGCTCACATTACAGTAGATCTGTTATCTTGCTGATGTGAGTCTTCCTAACCACTTACAGTCTGTCCATTTCTGCCCACCCTATGTGACTCTTCTCTACGTTTTCCCTTAAGTTTTCTTATAGGAAGGAGATTTCAACCAATGTATTAAGAGCCTTTCTTGAATCTTATCAGAATTGTGAGGCTATCAATGGGGAATGAAAGGCCTGTTGTTGAGAAAACTAAGACAAATCCCACATTGTTATTATGTGCCAAAAACTTTAGTTATGGCAAACAGATAAGAAAACAAATGAATGATTACATTTAATAAGAGAGGTATAATAAGAAATGTGTTGAATTTCTCATTGAAAAGCGAAAACAACCCTGAATAACAATTTTTTGTTTGTTTATTCAACAGTGAACATTTGCCCATTTTGTGCAAACTAATCTTCTAGGTCCTGAGGTACAAAAAAGATATATAAAGTTTAATTTCCATAAATTTAAGTTGAATTTGTGTCAAAATTGTGTTTTTCTTAGAGGCTTAGTTTATAGATGTTTTGTAATCTTTCTCTTCTGGGTTTTTGTCTTAGGTGTCTGTCATCATATTTTATGGTGGGAGTCTTTTTGCCTACTCATTCTTCTAGTTTTATTTCTCAGATTGAGACTTTGAATTAGGGCCAAATTCTGTACACTTCAGAAGAGAATGTCTGGGTATTGTTTGGTACTGCTTTGTAGTCTCTGGAGTTCTGCAACTGCTTTCTTCAGGAACTGAGTGATGTATTGTTAAAGGATCTTAGGGTCTGCTCAGCAAAAGGGCAGGAAAACATTTAAATGAGCCTAAAGTATTCTGATATAAGGCAAAATCATATTGCTGCCATTCTTGGCTAAGCTGTACGAGCTCCTGACCTTGATTTTGTCTGGACGGCACATCTATAGGAGTTGGAGCTTCTGTAGCCTTTTGCTCATCTTTCAGGTTTAGAAGACAAAACAACAGATCAAAACTTGGCCTGAGCTTCCTGCCTTTGTCAATCAACTGAAGGTCTCAGATTGGGTTCACAATGATTGTCATCAATCATAGATCTGACCATCTCACTGCCATATGCAACAAACTCTATATCAAAATTCCTTAATTCAGTATTTAAAATTATTTATAAAACAACCTTAGCCTACCTTTAAAGCCTTATTTCTCTTTATCCCTCTCCATGAAACCTATGGTCCAGCCACCTTGACCAACTAACTGCTTTTTCACACCTGACATTCTATCTCCAATCTTCCTGCCTTTGTACTGTCTTTCTCCTATGGCTGAAACATTTTCCCTTCTTTTCTTTAGAATCCCTAATTTCCTTTAAGACTGAACTCAAATGACAGCTTCTATGTGAGATATTTCCTGGTCTGCTAGTTCCCCCCCCCCAAAAAAAAGGTTACCTAGTTACTGCTTTATATGCAGTACAGCAGGGCTTTGTTGGAACCAGCTCACACTGTCCCAAGAGAGACGATTGTTAAATTTGTAGTATAAAAATTGGAAATTGGCAAATGTTACAAATCAGTACTTTAGTATCTTTTTGATTATCTAGACTTAAGAAAGTGATGGAGAAAATGTCAATAATGCAGATTAAATTTAAAAGTATAATTTGCATATTTTTTCAGAGAACTGGTTCTTTAATTATACCCCATCTGTGTATCCATATATATGAACATCCTATTTTCTCCATTGGAATGAAAGGTCCTTGAAGACAGTCTGTTTTATTTTTTCTTTGGATCTTGGTATCTGATCATAGGACCCTCTCAGTAAATCACTTCATCTTTCTGCACCTCGATTTTCTCATTTGTAAGGTAAGGGAGTTGGACTAGATACTTGTGAGTTCCTCAGACAGTGCTATATCTAAGATGCTATGATCCTTGACTGATATCGTTGTGGTATAAAGGGCATAGAGAAAACTAGAAAGGCATTTTGGGTCCAGATTGTGAAAGGTCTTGAATGCCAAGGCAAAACAGTTTAAATTATGTGTCGTGGGCAGTAGAGAGAACCTAAAGATTTGAAAATAGAGCAATGAAAGGCACAGGTGCTGGCATCCAAATGGGAACATTTCTTTTATAATGTTCTCTCCTCTGGGGAACATTTAGTCTGCTGGTGCTGGGTGAGAGGTGATGGATATGAGCTAAGGCCTTGTACTGAGAGTGTTAGGAGAACAGAAGGTGGTGGTGGTGGCAGCAAGTTGTGCTTTTCTTGGGGTGAGATTTCATGAATGCAAAGGAGCACAATTTGGAAGGTGAGGGGAGACGCTCTCCTTGCATATCCTTCGCCCAGATTGTCATTTGACATGTGATGGTGGTGTTCACAGACTTCATCTCACTTAGAGTTTGTGGCTAGTACCTCTTCACAGTATATACCAGTTTGCATCAAGAAAGGACAAGAATATAATGACTCACCTTTATGAAGCGTAGCTGATTAGAATCAGGCCACAGCTGAATTTGCCTCCAGTTCCTGTTCCTGAAGGTGAATGTTTGAATGGCCACAGGAGTGGAGAATTGACTGGGTAGGAAGCCAAGAATTTAACAATCTGTTTTTAATGGAAATGGCATTGAACTGGGAATCAAGAGGCTTGTTTCAAGACCTGACTTCTTCACTTCCTAGCTTTATGACCTAGGTTGAGAGTTCTGTCTATAATCACCAATAATGCCTCCACTACTTTGTGCAAGTGATTTCACTGATCTGAACGAATTTCCTTATTTGCAAAATAAGGATGATAATAATAGTTACATTATTTATTTCATGAGATAATTGTGAGGAATAAATGTATCTCTTTCTCGATGAGTATTGTATATATACATATAAATGTATATATATATATATATATATATATATATATATATATATCTCCTCTGTAATAATGTATCACCAAATAAATGAAGAGAATAGACCTTAAATTTATTAGCCCTCTCCAACAGTCATAAAGAACCAAAGAAAAATACAACTGTGGAATATTAGCCCTAAAAATTACTTTTGAGACTATCTAATCTAGTTGATGAATATGTGTGCTTCCTTAGGGGCTCTAAATAACTTCTAGTAAATAAAAATCTCCCCCATTTCAGACTAGCAAGTCTTTCTTCACCTTTTCCTTTACCCTGTTGTCTAATGAGGCTAATACTTGATAGCACAAATAGGATTAGGAATGGCCCTTGTCTTGGAAATGGTGTCAGAACTAATAAGGTCCTTAAGATCCTGTTTTGTTGTTGTTATTATTGAAATGTTTATTTGAAGAATTATTATAATCTTAATAAATTAGAGAGTTAATAGAATTTGGTTTTGTCTAAGCATATAATTATAGGAGTTGATGAAAGAGATCATTAAAAGGGATCATTAAGATAATTTGCCTGGAGATATTTAGCCCAGGGTTGAGGATAACAAGAATATAATGGGTGAGGTGAGTGTCCAAGTATTTTAAGGGCTGTCATGCAGAAGAGAGATTAGATTGATCCTTGTGGCCCCAGCAGTTGGAACAAGGGTCAATGAATAGAAGTTACAAAAAGGACAAATTTATATTTGATGTGAGAAAAACAAACAAACCTGAAATAACCTTCTTAATACTAAAGCTTCACCATGTCAATCACAGAGAGCAGTGAGTTCCTTTTCTTTGAAGACCTCAATAATGATTGGATGACTACTTATTTACTAAGTAACTAAGGGGATTCTTACTGAGGTATGGATTGGTCTTGAGAATCTTATCTACAATCAATTCACTACTCTCATTCCTTTCTTATCTTTCCACTGTCTGGATTCTGTTTTATCATTCAACTGACACTACTCTCACCAAAGTTAGAAAAGATCTCTTAAAAATATATGGACCCAAAAAAGTACATATATGTGGCTCAATAAACAGAGACCCTGACCTATAGACAGGAGGTCCAGTATTCAAATATGACATTTCTTATGTGATCCTGGGCAAGTCACTTAATTCAATTGTCTAGCACTTGTCCTTTTGTATCTTGGAACTGATACTTAGTATTAATTCTAAGACAGAAGGTAAGGGATAAGGTAAGGGATATATATTCCTTATCATTTCTCTGTATAAATAATTGTTATATTTAAAATAGTGGAGGATATAAATTATAGTAGATATAAGAGTGGGTGAGTAAATTGTGACTGCAGGAAATATGATTCACTACAGTGTCTTGGTTTTAAATCAAATATAAGGTGGTCACCAGGGAAATATTCCCAATTATGAATATACCCAAGTCAACTGGGTTTTATAGAGATTTTAATTAATACAAATGGGGAATTAAAGAAAGAGAGAAAGAGTAAGAAAGGAATAATTATGAAGGGCTTTAAGCCAACATGGCCTAGACCTGAGTCTTAAGAGAGAGAGATCAGTCAGTCAGTCTTTTATCACTCACCACAAGGTCTGTCTATGCAAGGATTCTAGTGACAGTCTCCTCAGAGAGAGTTCCAGCCAGAGTCCTCCTCAAAGAGTCTTCCAGCCAGAGACTGTTTCAAAGGGCCTCTCTCAAGAGCCTCCAGAGGGACAGAGTCCCCTCAGAGGAATTCCAGTGAGACCTCCTTAGAGATTGTCCTCCAAGAGCTTCCCTTCTCCAGAGCCTCTCTCAAGAGATTTTCCAAAAGGATTGTCATCAGAGATCCAAATAAGAGATTCTGCTTTTTCTTATATAGGGGGTTTTCTCCTATGTCACCTCCCCTAAGTTCTTCCATCTACCAATCACAGTAGACCTTTTCCAAGGGACAGCCCATTCTGAATTCACTGCTGGGTCGACTAATCCCTTTAGTAAGTTTGAACCAGAAAAAACTTCTGAATAAGTTTTCACCTCTTTGCTCCTGGCAAGTTTACAAGTTGCCTGACCTTTAATAGGTACTTAGCACCCCATTGTATTAATTCTAAAAATAGGCATGGCTTAAAGAACTTTTTGCCTCATTATAAGTATGGGTTAAAGTACTTTCATTGTTTAGCAAGGAGTTCTCTCCTCCAAAGCAGTCCCAAGTATAGGTGGAGTAGAGGTCCTCTCATTTCTGATCCAAGTAGAGTTCTCACTGTCAAAATGGGGAATGTTCCCAGTAGGGAATTGTTCCAATTGAGAATTCCCCAATGGGGAAATTTTTAACATTCACAAGTCTGAGAAATTTCAAGATTTACATAATATATATATATATATATATATATACACATATATATATATATTTGCCTTCTCTCAATCCACATGCTTCTTGACTTCTCTGTAGTCTTTGATAGAGTTAATTATTGTCTTCTAAATACTCTCCTCTTGGTTTTCATGATGCAACCTCCTTTTTTTTTCTTTCTATCTATATGACCACTTTTTCTCAGTCTCTTTTGATTGTTATTTAATTTGGTCATGCTTGCTCTATGTTTGATCCTCTTTGTTTCTTACCCTATACTCTTTCACTTGGTGATTTCATCAACTTCCATGAATTTGAATCCAACCCTAATCTCTTTTCTAACCTCCAAACTTATATCTCCAACTGTCTTTGGATAGCTTGGGATGGATGCAACATGGATATCTGAAACTCATCATGTTAAAAACTGAACTCATCTTTCCCCCCAAACTCTTCCCTTTTTCAAACTTCCTTATTACAATCAAAGATATCATTATCCCTCTAGTTACCCAGGTCATTCTCAATACCTGCCTCCTTCATGCACCATATGCAATATGTTATCAGTTCCTATTATTATAACAACCCTCCTATATGTCCTTTTCTTTCCTCAGACACTTACACCAACCACCATGGTGTAGGACCTCATCCTCAATCCTGGACTGTTATAAAAGCCTCTTAATGGTTTGCCAAACTCTCCCCCATTTAGTAAAATCCAGTGGCTCCCTATTACCAAGAAGACCAAATATAGGTGGGGCAGCTTGATGGTTCATCAGATTGAGAGCCAAAACTAGATAAGGGGGATCTTGGGTTCAAATCTTACCTCAGATACTTCCTAGCTGTGTGACCCTGGGCAAATCACTTATCCTATTGCCTAGCCCTTATTCCTCCTCTTCATTGGAACCAATAAAGTAGGTTTATTTTTTTAAGATGTGATATAAAGATCTTTGTTTAGCATTCAAAGACTTTCATAAACTGGTCCCTTTCTACCTTTCCAGGCAATACAGATATTGCCTCACTCATCCCAGATACTGTGTGATGCATTGATACTGGCCTTTGAAGTTCATTCTTCTGACTTTCTAGTCTTCAACACCAGGCCTATTCTGTAGTCTCACCCTGGAATCTCCCTCAGTGCCTGAGGCATCTTCACCCTGGGATACCCATCTGCCATGCCAGTCAACTTCTCCCATTGCAAGGACCTCAGTTTCAGAGAGAGTTCCAGACTTAAGAACCTTTACTCACCTTTCAGCTGACTTGCTGGAATTCAACTCCTTCATCCTCCTTTTCCCCTTCTCCACCCTGCTTTTCAGCTTCCTCAAGTCCCTTTAATGTATTTTCCCTCTTTAGAATGGAAACTCCTTGAGGGCAAGTACTTTCTCTTTTTCATTGTATTTATTTCCTGGTTTCTTAGAACTTTGTCAATGCTTAATAAGGCTTGTTACCTATGTACCTATGTACCTACCTATCTATCTACTTAGTGTTTGTAGAAAGGAACACTTCATCATCATACTGGACATTTTGATTTGCTGTCTTCCATGCCTAGAGTACTTTCCCTCCTCATCTATACCACCTGGCTTCCTGAGCTTCCTTCAAATCATGGCTGAAATCCTATCTTCTATAGGAGAAACCTTTCCTTTCCCCCCTTATTTCTAGTGCCTTCTCTCTGTTGATTATCTCTAATCATCCTATATTTGATTTGTATACAATGATTTTTACCTTCTCTCCCTGATCAGAGAGTGGTCTCCTGGAAAGTAGAAACTGTCTTTTGCCTTTCCTGGTATCTCTAGCATGTTGCACAGTGCCTGGCACATAGCAGGCAATTAATAAATGCTTGTTGCCTAATTGGCCTGAGTTTGCCTTAAAATTCTGAGATTTGAGGATTCTTTAAGATTTTTGGACCAAGGAATCATAGTGTATCAAACTAGAAGATTCTCTGGTTAGAAGGTAAGATGGATAAAATGAGAAATCCTAAGTCATCCTTGTCTTGTTTTGGAGGAAAAAAAGAGGGATATGGTTGTCATTACTTCCTAATAATGTCTGTACCTTGTAGTTATCTACAAGTTTTCATAACTCTGTTCTATCCTTCATATTTAAATAAATTTGAAGGTGATTTTATGTCCTTTTGGTTTCATGCAATCATAGACTAAGAATTTTAAAGGTAGGAGAATTTTTAGAGGTCTCAGAGATCATCTAGTCCAAAATCCCTATTTTATAGGTGAGAAACTGAGTCTCAGAGAGGAAATATGATTCATTCAAATCCACATAAGTAGTGTCTCAAAGAAGAGACTAAAAATCAAGTGTGCTAATTCCAACTCCAATATTCTTTTTCCAGTACCAAATATCTTCTGTTTTGTTTTTAATCCTTACCTTCTGTCTTAGAAACTGTCTTGGAATCAGTACTGTGTATTGGTTCCAAGTCAGAAGAGCAATTAGGGCTAGGCAATAGAGGTTAAGTGACTTGCCCAGGGTCACACAGTTAGGAAGTATCTGAGGCCAGATTTGAACCTAGGCCCTCCTGTCTCTAGGCATGGGTCTCCATCCACTGAGTCATCCAGCTGTTCCTCCCTCCCTTTCTAAAAAATAATGTCCCATTATAGTACATGTGTACCTAAGGGCTCTGTTCAAGGGAAACACTAGTTGTGAGAGAAGAAATGGCAAGATCTATCAATATGAGACTATTTGTACAAAGGCAAAGTAAACCAAATAAGATGAGAAAATCATTCATAGCTAAACTTCTAGAAAATGTTATCTACACTTATTGCTGTCACTTTTCAAACTGTCACATGCTGGCTTCTAGCATTTATGAGTCTGCTTTTTCCTGTCTCTTTTTCTCCTTGACTGACCACACTTTCTCAGTTTCTTTTGCTGGATGACTCACTATCCATGTCCTACCAACTAGCCAGATGTTGACCTCAAGGCTCAACCCAAGTCCATCATCTCTTCTAACTTTTGTAAATTCTTGGTCTTGGTCATCGCATCAGCTCCCTTGGGTTCAACTATCAACTCTATATAAATAATTCCCAGATATAAATCTATAGCACTTGTCTTGCTTCTGAGTTCTTAAATAGTTTCCCCAAAGGTCTATTGGATATTCTATAGGCATATCTAACTTAAGATTTCCTAAATAGAACTCATTATCCTCTCTCTCCTTCTGAATCCACCCTTTCTTCATACTTCACTGAGGTTGAGGAAAGCACTATCATTCTAATCATATAGATTTGGAATCTTGGCACCATTCTTTGCTTTTTCCTTTGTCACACCATATTTAATAAGTTGCTAGTTCTTGTCAGTCTTAGCTCTACAGTATACACCTAGCAATGTCCCTTTCTTTTCACTCATATGACACAGCTACCTTAGTTTATGCCTAGTTATTTTTCAGCCAATTACTACCCCTTGGAAGAAATTCTTCCAATTAGATTCCTGACTTTTCATGCTTTTCCTTCTCCAATTCTTCCTTCACATAGCTGACAAAATCTGACCATTGAGTGAAGTGGGCAGAATCAAGAGAACATTGTACAGAGAAGCAATAATAATGTATGATGATCAACTGTGAATTACTTCAATATTAACAAGGCAACAATCCAGTACAACCTCAAAGAACTTATGATGAAAAAAGCATATCCAAAACCAGAAAGGAAACATATAGAAACTGAATATAGATTGAAATATACCATTCTTCACTTTATTTCCTCCATGAAATTTTCTCTGGTCTAAGCAATGTCTTTCACAACACACTGGTCAGGGAAATATATATTATATGATAATATGTGTATAACCTATGTCTAATTACCTGCCTTCTTGGAGAGGGTAAAAAGGTGGGAAGTGGGGGTGGTGGAGAATGAGACATAAGTTTTCAGGAATAGCTAATGTGAGAATTTATTTCTCTTCGATAAGCAGATTTCTTATAATTTATTACACATTTGTAACAAGAAATTGAATTTTGTTTTCCTAAGGAATGTACTAACAATTTAATAAAAGAAAGTTTCCAGAGTGGGTTGTCTACTGTAAACGTATTATTCTATTTTATCCTTTTCTCATGATAAAAGATCCAAATTCGTATTATATGTTCATTTGAAAGTATATTATAACACATTTAAATAGCTATGTAATATGAATTTTCCAATAAACAAATAGTGTGATTTAAAAAAAGAAACCAGAGAGGGTATATGAAGTAATATCCACATAATAGCTTAAACATCAGTGAAAAGCAAAATTCAAAATAATAACCAAATAATGGTTCCCTATTGCTTCTAGGATAAAATTCAAATACTCCCATTTAATATTTAAAATTCATCACAATGTGGTTCCATGCTCCAGCCTAGTAACTCTACTTACTTTTCCTGTAACTCAGCATTCCAACCTCTGTCTCTGTACCTTTGCTCAGACTATGCCCCTTGCCTGGAAAGCTTTCTCTCCTCAATTTGATTTCCTAGAATCCCTAGCTTTCTTCAAGGTTCAGCTCATGATTCACCTCCTATCAAAATCCATTCCATATCGTCTTAATTCGTAGAGCTCTCTCTCCTCCTTAAATCATCATGAATATTCTTATCTCCTTATATATACTTTCCTCTCTGTAAAATATAAATAGGGGTTGTTTTTCATTTTGTCTTTGTAGTCACATTGCCTAGCACTGTACTTTGTATATAGTAGTCACTTTTTGTTGTTGTTGAGTCACTTCAGTCATGTCTTATTTATGAATCCCATTTGGGGTTTTCTTGGCAAGGATACTGGAGTGATTTGCCAATTCCTTCTTCAGTTCACTTTACAGATGAGGAAACTGAGGCAAACTTGCTCAGGGTAACATAGCTATTGAGTGTCTGAAGCCATATTTGAACTAAAGACTTCATGACTCCAGGCCAAGTGCTCTATCCACTATGCCTCCTAGCTGCTCCTAGTCACTTAATAGGGGCTTGTTAAATTGGGTTGTATTTTTTGAGAAAATTCATTTTTCCTCCTCAGATTTATCACTGCTAATTTGATTTGTCTAGGGTGACCTTGTTAGATTATTGAACTGTTGACATCATTATTCAGTTTTTACTTCTCCTTTATAGATGAAAATTTACATTAAGAAGATAAAGAAGAGACAGCAAAATATATTTCATTTGAAGATTCAAAAGGTTTTTTCTCTTAATTAACACAATTGACTTAAAATAGTGAATTAATGAATAATTCATATTGCAGAGAAACATGATATATACTATCAGTAGATTCTGATAGATCAGTAATGAGATTTTTTTTTTCATCAAAAGGTAAAATATCATTCTTAGGAGCTCCCAGGAGGTCACAGACTGTACCTGTAATGCTATCAAAGCTGCATCCAAGTCTGTGTTTGAATGAACATGCAAAATAACCGCATATTTTTATGCAGCAGATAGGGGAGATAATGGAATTGGCATCACTTATGCTGCATTTATATTGCTTTAATTAGTCCATGTATGTGTGACATAGATACCTGAGGTTTTGAAGAAGACGGGCTGTGACTGCTGCTAGTAGACAAATAAGCAAGCCTCAACTTTGTTGCTTCTAGGCAGATTTGGTAGTTTGGTAAAAAAGTCGCTCAGGGTTCAGAAAGTAGAGAGCTACATTGTGTAGGCTTCTCAGGAAGTTCTCTTCCTACGAGATTCTTTTGGAATTTCACCTCTTGTTCTCCCATCTGCAGAAAGTCAGCCAAGAGCTGGCTTATACAACTCTTACATCTATTTCTTTTCCTTGGATGTTTGTGTGTTTTGGTACTAGTACTCTCCTGAGAGACAGAAAGTTTGTCTTCTGGTACGAGTGGGTCTATGATGGCAAAGCATTTCAGAAATGACTCTGACCCTATATCTAAACTGGTGATTATTTGAAAAGGACAAATGTAGACTCCAAAATCCTTCAGGTGTTCAAGAGCCCAGGAATTTTATAGTAGGAAACAGAAAGGATTTCAGGAAACAGGTTCCTCATCCCTCTTTTCCATCTATAAAAAGCAATTCAGTTATAAGATTCTATAAGGAGTAAACGATACTAATTGACAACAATAGAATTTAGTGAAACCCTGCCTGGAATGTATAGGATTATGCATGGGTTGAAGACTTTTGAGTTGGAGGGATTCTGCTGCCTTGGTGGCTCTTGCTGAAAGAGGACTTCTGCTCTAGAGCATTTCTGTGTTGGAGATGCTGTGTTGGAGGTGGAGAGCTGAGATAGCTCAAAGAGTTCGGATTTGGTGATTCGCTTGAGTTGAGACAACCCTGGCCAGAGACACTGGCACTTCGGCTCTTCTCCTGTCTTTGGTGGGATGTTCTCTTTGGTCTGTAGGCCCTTGGATCTGGACTTAAAGTGTTTAGCTAGGCAATATTTTCTACCTCCTTCCTACATTTCCCCCTTTATTATCTCTTCCTTGCTGTAATAAAGCTACTAAAGCTATTGACAACCTTGTGACTTGAGTTAATTTTTATAAACGGTGACCACAACCATTTTTTAATTCTTATATTTATCAAATCCATTTTAATTCTTAGAAAATCTGGGGTAAATCCATGAAGTAAAACTGATGGCAATCTTTCTCTGTCACCTTGATTGCAAAACCATGTGATGATGTGACTCTCTATTACAATAAGATAACTCTGATCAAAATAACCTGATTTTCCTAGATATGTATAGATATGTGAATTATGTGTTGTAGTGGCAGTGGCCAGGAAGGATCCTGTGGGTTATAACATTGTCTGCTGGCCATACTGTTGTCTAACAAAGAGTTAATAATAAAATAAAATAAAAAATAAAATAAAAAATAAAAAAATAAATAATAAAAATAAAATAAAGTAAAAATGTTTGATTGAGGAGAAGATTTCTAATCCTAAAATGATGTACCCCCTATCTTAAACTATACTCAATATTGAAAAATAGAGAAAGGATTTTTGGCTTGTCATGAGATGTATGCTAGGTAAAGGACAGGCAGTGGGTAGTTGAAAGAATCATTAAATTGTTAATGCTTATTCCAGGATTGACACACATTTCAATAGTAACCTTAGACAAATATCTTAGAAAAGGAAGATGAAATATTCTGATGAAGTCTCCCTCTCCTTATCTTCTCCCCTCCTCTGTATTTTTCCTCCTCACCTTCAGTTTCTCTCAAATGTAAAGGAGATATATCTTCTCTTTTATATATAAAGTTATATATAGTTAGGTAATAAAATTTTATTTCTAATGTATTTATGCACATATCTATTTTTTATGTTTATACGTGAATAGGTATCTATTATTCACCTCTACCAGTGATGGCAAACCTTTTAGAGACCAAGTGCCCAAACTGTACCCTCACACTGCATGTGAGATGGCTCTTACCCCAGAAGGGAGGGAAGAAGCACTCCCATTGGGCTTCTGGGCAGAGGGGTTAGTGATGTGAAAAAAAATGTCCTTAGGCACAGTAGAGAGTAGGAAAGGAGCAGCACTCTCTAACACACATGCCATAGTCTCTAACACAGACCTATACCAATAAAAATCATAGGTACAAACCCTGGGTTATACAGATTGCTCTATTACTTAAAGACTTAAAAACAAACTCACCTTATATCTTAGAATTAATACTAGGTATTGGTACCAAGGCAGAAGAAATATAAGCCTGGACAATGGGGATTTAAATGAATTGTCCATGACAACAAAGCTAGGAAGTGACTGAAGCCAGATTTGAACCTAGCAGCTCCCATCTCTGGGATGGGCTCTATGTAATATTTATAGAAAAATGAGGTGGGATTGAAGAACAGGGAATACAGAAGATTTTATACCAGGGAAATGAGGAATTGAAGGGAGAGAGGGAATATGGCTGCCAATGAGGTAAAAGGAGAGAGATGCCCCCTGCCAAGAGACTATTTTTTAAAAATTGTGTTCCCGAGAAATGGGCCACTTATGATAGCCTGAGGGGATATCTTCTCTATAGATTGATGTTGCAGATACCCCAGAGCAAGTAATCATGGACCCTCCTGAGGCACAAGCCTCCCCCAGACCAAGGTAGCCCAGCACAGGTCCAATAAGGACCTTTTATAGTTGAATAGCTGTCCTGAGGTTCATCTCCCTCTATGTCCCCTGAAATGTTAATCCTCTTATCTGACTGCAATATTCAAATAAAGATAAATTTTAATAACAAGTTTGGATTGGGGAGGTATCAGGGAGAAGGTAATTGGGATTTCCCTAGACTTGGGTTTGAGTCTCTCTCAGCTTTTGAATTGAGGCCAGGCCTCACAGGATGGTAGAGGGTTTCTATTATTCCTGTCTATGCTAATTTGTGCTAGTTTTCTTAAGTTCAAAGTCTTAGCAGTAGACAGCAAGAGGAAGAAAAGTTCTGACTTTCAGATCTGGTTGGGCCTGTCTATTCCGGCTGATGACCCTAAAGGCTGTCCTTACAGTCCAAACTGCTTCTCTTAAGACCTTTGGTCCAATGAACACAATCTCAGGGATCCAGGTAGAGCACACATTTGGAAAATTCAGGAATAGAGACACTTCTATCCAAATAGAGGGAGAGAGACCTCCTTCCAAGTTCTAGGGCCAGGAAGGAAGTGCGAGTCACGAGATCAACTACCACTACCAGTTGCCCCTTCTCTCACCAACTGTCTGTCTTGTCAACATCTTCTCTCTAACATTCTACGTGCTGTTGGTTCCACCTCAGTGTCAGAAAGTCCAGAACTTGCTTTAGTTTTCCTTTCCACAATTATCCCCTTTTTTTGTTGTGACCTTCCCAACATCACTTAGTTTTATTATACTTACGAAGCTACTAAATCTAATTTCTAACTACTTCCCTTCAAAATAATAAACTTCCCTCAATTACTCTATCATTATTCTATGCTAACTTTATCTACTCTAAGGAATTCTATACAGGAAAGTTTGGGTAAGGGTAGTTTTAGGGTTTTATAATAAATTCAGAACAATAAATGTTTGAACAAAACCATTACAAAGAAATTTGAATCTTAGTGCTAATACTACTTACTCTTGCTAAGTAACTAAAACAGTTTTCCTATTTTATATATCTATTATTATTTACAAAATATTTATCTATATATATATATATTTCCATTAAACACAATTTCAGCATCAGCTTTAAAATAAACAATTAAAACATTACTATCTGCAAATGCAGCCTAAGACTATTCCTATATATAACTGTCTATGCTATGTTTAACTTAACTTACTCCTAATCTATTCCCTATTTACACCTTCTTAAAAGTCTTTAAGAGTTGCATGGGACACTGAGAGGTGGATCTCCAATGATCAAAAAGCTAGCACGTGATAGAAATGGGACTTGAACTTAATCCTTTTTTAAGGCCAGCACTCTATTCATGATGCTAGACTCTACTTCTTGTCTATATTCACATGTATGCATATTTAAATGTGTAACATATATGTATGTATGTGTACACATGTAAATGTCATAAATGTTGGTACATGGTAATATATTAATAATATGATAAATTATTTGAAAGGAAGATTTAGAATCAATAGATGATATTATATGGAAACAGCTTTAGGCACAAAACTAATACATTCTTGAAAATTAGTTTTCTGTAGATTACTACTTTTGACTTCCTCTCTTCTTTCTCCATCATTCCCTCTAGTATATTGAATCCATGGAGGAAGGGAGTGAGTGGGGGTGACTACTATTTCTTAGTTCAAAATATACTCTGTGGGTTTGAACTCTTAAAAGTATAACTTATCAGACATGACCAGTCAGTAAACACAATGAACTAAAATAAAAGTCTTTTACTAAAATGATGTAATAAGGGCCAACATCTATTCAACACTTTCCTAATAAATGGAGTGATCTTCCTATAAAAGCTTAGAATCAGTGAGAAAATTGGAGACAAACTTAGAGTATGCTGACCATGAGATAAATAGGTAAATATATAGGAAACAAAATTTGCCAAGCCATATCATGTCTCTGTTTCTCCTGCTTCTCCCCACCTACTCTCCCCTCCCCACTCCATACCTATATGTTGCATATTTTTGCTGGATTCATCATTCTTCTGAGTTCTGTGGGTCTGGTCTTCTCTAAAGCTCTAGTCCCAATTCCCAGGACTAATTCCCCCTTGAATCTATGTTCTTTTCTTTGCTACCAAAGGTAATGCTTCTTACCTCCTCTGCCTCTCTAGTTTGCTTTTTAAAAAGGTGTCAAGACTATAGTCTATCTTTTGACATCCAATTTAACAGCCTTTTAATCTCATCAAAGAAAATATCTTCATACTTATTAAAGGGTACAGATATATGTTTTCAATTTATGCTAACATAGTAGCATAATCTCATTGGTTTATCTTCCCCTTACTTTCTTGGATGACATCAAATAGTCTAGATAATAGTGGGTAGGGCTAGCTAGATGACACAGTAGACAGAGTGCTGGACATGGAATCAGGAAGACTCCTGTTCCTGGGTTTAAATCTGGTCTTAGACATATACTAACTCTGTGACCTTAGGCAAATTACCTAACTTTTTGCTTCAGTTTTTTCATCTGTAAAATGAACTAGAGTAGGAAATGACAAACCATTCTAATATCTTTGTCAAGAAAATCCCAAATGGGGTCATGAAGAGTTGGACATGGGGGGCAGGGCAGGGGGCAACTGTGTGGCTCAGTGGATTAAGAGCAAGATCTAGAGATGGGAGGTCCTGGGTTCAAATCTGACCTCAAACATTTCCTAGTTATGTGACCCTTGCAAGCCATTTAACCCCCATTGCTTAGCTCTTACTGCTCTTCTGCTTTGGAACTAATACATAGTACTGATTCTAAGATGGAAGGTAAGGGTTTAAAAATAAAAGAGTTGGACGTTACTAAAATGACTGAACAACAGCAAGGTATACCTAATAAGTTTGAAAATGGAATAGGCTACCTGGTTAGGTAATGACTTTCCTGTTATCAAATGTGTTTGAGCAGAAGTTCTATTCCCACTTTGGGGGCTTTTGATTGAGCAGACTCATTTTTCAGATAGAAAGTCAATTAAATAATCTCTGAGTTTCCTTTCAACTTAAAGGCTCAGTGAATATAATACTTTGGTACAGTCTATAAATAATGGTAGAAGTTCAGGAGAAAGGAAATTAATCAAGTTTAAGTACAGGAAGAAAAGGATTTATTCAGAAGACAGGGCCAGAGAATGTGCAGAACTTTCCCTTTCATATCATCAAAAATTGAAAAATTTTAATTTTCAGAATGGATCTGACTTTTGGAAATAATTTAAAAATGTTTTAAACTAAGAATGATAAATAAAATAAGAGATCAAATTGGGGAATGTTATTATTTGTAAAAACCAGAGTTATTATGGGGTGTACCTAGAGAGGGTATGGCAAAGAAGATTGGATATGGTAGGGATTATAGAGTAAAGAACTATCAAGGGTGGGGGGGGTAAAGGAAGTAGGGATGTCAATGAATACAATCCAAAGGGTAGCAGCCATAATTGCCTCTAGAAGACCAAACTGGTCCTAGTTTGGACACTAAAGATGTACTTGTTCTCTTAAAAAGATATGGGATGTTTAGGTGGGTAAAATGGGCCAGTAGGAGATAGATGCTCTCATTTTGAAAACTTAATGGGTGATTGAAATAGGAATCACACTGTAGAGAGGGCTATAAGGCATGTATTCCAGGCCTTGGTAGGAAGTCTTATAAGTTCCATAAGAATGTAAGCACAGTGCCTTGTACATAATAAGTGCTTAATAAAATCTTATTTCATGAATTAAAGGAAAATTGTGATTTGAAAAAAAAATCATTATGTAATGACTATCCTTTTAGTGATGACCTTCTCTGAGTTTAGCTAGGCTGGTCCTTAGGTGACTGAAGAACAAATATGACACCGAGCCAACAATCAGAGCTACTCTTGCTTAATGGACCTGCCTGAATTTTCGTTCAGATTGCAAAGAATGCAAGCCCCTGGGGTCGATGCCATACCATGATGAGACATCAGTGTATTTCAGTAGAAGTCAGAAGAATCTAAAGTGGATGGGAACAATCTAAGAACACTGAATGTTAGCAAATTAAATAGGCCTATAAACCCCTTGAATTATTTTCTAAATTGTACAGGAAATGTAAATGAATGCAAATGTGAAGAAAGTCACGAAACTGAGGCCAAATGTGGAATCTTAAAAGAGGAGGGTGAGATAAATATGGTATTTTATTCCTCGCAGCCAGCCACCAAGGGAACATGGCAATTTTGAGACATATTTGGATACGACCATAATTTCCAGGGCAAGGTAAATAGACAGAGAAGAGACAAACTATAGGGATTTGAGAAAGAAGATTTTATAATTGTCATTGTCAGAGGGCCAAGTTCTGGGCCTTTTAGAGGCACCTTTCATCAGCCAGCCATCATTTCCTTAGGAGCCCCTGTTGATGTTCATGTCGCTCCCAAGTCAACTCACTGACAGAATTCTTCACCTTCAAGCTAGCAGCCCTTTCCCCTCCTAGATCTATGTCCCCTGAGACCTCCTTTCTAGAGCCCAGAGTGCCACTTTATGAAAGTCCCCAGCCATACCTCCTTCACTGCTGGCTTGTCTGAAATTCTCCACTTCATTCACTTAATTTTTCTTCTCAAGCAGCCTTGCCTTGGCACATGTATCCTATCCTACCCTGTTCCCCCACCCCACTTTTCAGTTCCTCTTTATATATTGTCTTCCCTTATTAAAATGTAAGCTTTTTAAGGGTAGAGGAAACCATGATTGCTTATATTTATGCCCCAAGGACTTAACACAGTGTATAGTATATAGTAAATATTAAATAAATAATTTCCCTCTATCTCCCCATGCCTCTTTCTCTTCTTTATTTCCCTCTTTGACTCCCTCT
Source organism: Monodelphis domestica (assembly GCF_027887165.1). Lineage (NCBI taxonomy): Eukaryota > Metazoa > Chordata > Mammalia > Didelphimorphia > Didelphidae > Monodelphis > Monodelphis domestica. The sequence goes on along the minus strand of NC_077229.1, from coordinate 134,781,149 downwards.
TCCCTCTCCTTTTCCTTTGTCTTTTTCCCCTCCCTCTTCATCTCCTCTCCTTCCCTCTCTCTCCTCTTCTTTTTCCACTCCCTCTCATTCTCTGCCCCTGTCCTTTTTCTTCATTCCTTCTCTCTCCCTCTTTCTCTCCCTCTCTCTTTCCTCTGTTATCTATCTGGAAACTCCCTTTACTGATAGGAATCACTAATATTCTAGACTGCTGGATGATTTTAGGAGTAAATGTGATCCCTAAAAGTTCATCATGTGGTAACAAGCCTCCTGGCCACAAAGCCTTTTCTAGAGAGCTAGACTAGTTCTCTGTTGGATGCCAGTCACATTGCTGTGCCAATACATGGAAATTTTTAAGCATTGTAGGACCTGCCAAATCTGATGCTGCCCTGAGCATAACCTTTGAGAACTTACAAGCCACTTTCACTCTATGATCAAATATAGGAGGAAAACTTAGTGGGAAGTCTCCCCCAAATGTCTATGTTCTTGTGGTTTTAATAATCACTCAAATATGAGCTATCTATTGTTAGTCAGTTCCTGAATATGATCTATGTTCACAGAATCTCCAAACTTGAGTAATAATAATAAATAATAATTGTGTTTCTATAGCACTTTACATGTTGCAAAGCACTTCACAATTTTACATTTATCTTGACGACAATGTTAGGAGGTAAGGTGCTATTATCATCATCATTTTACAAATGAGGAATCTGAAACAGAGGTTAAATGACTTGCCCAGGGTCACAAGGCCAGTATATGTATGAGGCCAGATTTTAACTAGGGCTTGTCCTGACTCCATCACACTATACATTGTGTACCCCAACTGGTACTGTATATATATATATATATATATATATATATATATATATATTTTTTTTTTTGTATTTGTCCCCAAGAAGCAAAAAAGGTTGAATTGCAAGGCTCTGCAGGTACAGTGCGGACTGAATGACATCTGAGGTTACTTCCAACCCTGAGATTCTGTGAATCTGTTTTAGTGGGTTAGACATGAGTGGGATTAAAATGATCCTGCGGAGAAAGCACTAGCTCATGCAGTTAAAGGAATGGAGAAATGTTCATCAAGTTGCTAATATAGCTGCTTGATGGAAGACACTTAGTTATGCTTGAAGTCAAGGCTTTTGAAATTCTTGTTGTTCATTCACTGGGAACAGACAACTGCAATTCTTGGAGTAAAAACAAGCAATACATTATTCTGGAAGACTTTTCTTCAGTCTCTTTGTTATGCACTGGTAAAAAACCAGGCCAGTCAATGCCATGTTACCATAATTGATTTTAATTAGTTTTTAGCAAAAGAAATCAGATGAGGAACAACTCCCAGGGCCAACTCATAGATGGAGGGCATATTGTAACTGATTTGAGGGTTGCTGGAATGATGCACTGAATTGGCAAAGGAACTCACTATAGTCCTTGTAGTGAAAGAGTAATCATGCTCTTGATGTCTTCAGGCTTTTTAAAAAATATATGTTAATTAATCAGTTCAAGCAAAAGAACTGGGAGTTGAGTAATCATTATCTTACCCCTGGGCTAATTCAAGATAAGTGATTTGCTCCAACTCAAATGATAACTAGAGGGCAGAAGAGAGAATGAAATATATCCTGAATTCCATTCTCCCTGTTAACTGGTAAAATCTGGCTGGGTTTTATAGCTTTCTTCTGAATCTTTGGAACAAACTCTCTTTTAATGTCTCTTTGTCTCTATTCCACAATCTCTCCTCCCCCCCCCCCCCCTTCACTCTTTCTTTTCTCTTTCTCTGTGCCTATCTTTGTCTATCTGATGGTTATTTTATTTTCATATTTCCTAGACAACAGAGAAGGTTGGCAGGACACCTCGATGAATATTCTGTTATTCTGTTTCCATCTGAGACTCCTCCACCCCACTTCATTCCTCCTCTTCTCCATGCCTCTTTCTGTGATGAAATTAACTAGGTGCTGTTATAAATAAAAATTAATCTGGAGGCTTATTACCAGATTTATAAGCATTTATTAGTAAAGAGAGAGGAATAGATAGGGAAGAGTGAGAGATTTCGGCATTTCTAACTTTATGGTAGATCTTATTCTCTATTTAGTTGCATGTCTGAGGCCTTGGATTGTCAGAGATGGCCAAATCAAATAAGAAAAAGTTCAGAGACTGGCAATCCAGAGGTCCAATTGCTTCCTGCCCTCAAATTTCTAAATTCCCTTTGCTCTTCCCTCTGTGGGACATTGAGCTGGTGTTGGCTTCTCAGGGACAGAGCTTCAGGGTGTCTGATATGTGACTCAACAAAATAGTATGAGAATACATACATGTTCATTCCCACAAGAGTTTCTGTACTTATTCAACATATATAATAACAAGACATTCTATGGATGAACATGTAGGAAAAGAGAAGGAAGAAGGGGAAAATGAACCAGCAAATGATCAAACCTGGAACATAGGAATCTTTATTTCTGATCCTTTCTCTCTCTGTCACTGTCATACACCTCTCTTTCCTTTTTCTCCACAGCATGGACTCATCCTTCCTACCTTTTCAGGCTTATTATGAATTATTCCTCTTCACATATTCTGTAATCCAGCAAAAATGACTTCCTTGCCACTCCCTAGAAATGAGCAAGTTCTTAAATCAACTATCTGAAATGCCCTACCAAGCCCTCTCTCTTCATCTTCATTTCTTGGAATCCCAAGTTTCTTTCAAAGCTAAGCTCAAATGCTTCCTCCTAAATGAACCCTTTCTTGATCTTCCCCTATTCAGCCTGCTAGTGCATCCATATCATTTCAAAAGTTATTTCATATATACTTTGCATATATTTGTTGGTGAATATATTGTTTCCTCCAGAAGAATGTAATCTTTTTGAATACAGGAACTCTGATTTTTGCTTTTGCACCTAACAGTCTTTGGTACATAGCAGGCACTCAGTAATTGCTTGTGACTATGATTCTCTCTCTCTCTCTCTCTCTCTCTCTCTCTCTCTCTCTCTCTCTCTCTCTCTCTCTCTCTCTCTCTCTCTTTCTCTCTCTCTCCCCTCTTTATCTTTGCTCCTTTCTCTCCACCCTAGTCTACAACAAATATCTTACTCAAGGTTATGATAAAAATCTTGCTATCTATGCAGAATAACACCATTGAAAAAGGACTTCTGATATTATCTAGTCCAATTAGTATATATTTATAGGATTTCCTCTCACCAGTGGTTGCCTCTGAACTTCAGAGTTCTGTATCCATGCACCACCTACTCAAAGGATTGTTGTAAGTAATGAGGTTTCTAAACTTTAAGAGATTATAAACCTGTCACATATCAGAGTTCTGCTGGAACCAGCTCAAGCCAGCTCAGAGAACTGAGTGTTTAATTTACAATATGAGCATTTTCACTTTGGCAATCAGCAAATACAAGCCAGGGTTGATTTATTCTTTTGTTAATTGCCTAGACTTAAGGTGCTAGAGAAAATGTTTATAATATATGTTAAACTTAAAAGTAAGTTGTTTACTTTTTTCTTGAAAATCTGCTATTAAACATTTACCAGAACACACACCCTCACATGTGAGCTGTTATTAATAATTATTTTAATTCATTAGTATTATTGTAATTTATTAATGAAGTAATATGGACTTTATGACCTTATAAAGGAATGAGGATAGCTAAGTTTAGAATTAGAGTTGTAATTATTAGAAAGCTCTACAATATAACAAACTAAAATCTGTATCTATGAAAGTTCAATCCAGTGATCTGTGTTATTCTTTCTACAGCAAGGAGAATCTCTCCCTATTAATGACTGGAGAGCTGATCAAGTTAAATAAAGTTTTTACACTTCACTACAACCTGCCTTGAGCTCATTCTTCTCACTGTGTATTCTATTACTACTAGATGACTGTAATTGTAAAGTAATAGTAATTTTAAAAATCAACTTTACAAGACCAATAAAAGGAAAGTATGGTCAAACAGTAATTTGTCTGAAAAAGATCAGGGATCTTAGTGTATTAAAAGTTCTCAGATCTAGTCAGACAACACAATTGTCATCATTATTGTTCCTAGAAATGGTAGTTGAGGAAATTGAAAAGTCTCAGAAAAACATCCTGAAAAAGGTAATTAGGTTTGTGAATGGTCTTGAGTTCATATTACTTGAGGTTCATTTGAAAGATGCTTGCCTTGGAGAAGACTCGAGCAACATGTCCTAGCTATTTTTAAAAATATGAAAGGATGTCTTTTGAAGAAATTAGACTTGTTCTATGTGATCTCAGAGGGAAGAAACAACAGCAACAGGTGTGTGCCAGTTTTACCTGATATAAGGAAAACTTTCCAAATAAATTAGTTTGTATTCTTTTTAAGATTTAGATTTTGCACTTAAATTGTGTGTGCATACATAATTTCTCCTTTAAAATTGGAAGTTCCTTTATGGCTTGAACTGTTTTTTTTTATGTCATTGCATCCCTCATACTTGGCATAGTTCATAATGCCTAGCAGTTACTTAATAAATGCTTTGTAAATTAATTGCTCATTATTTGATGATAATTAAAGCTATTCAGATGTGCCATGGGCTGCCCTGGGTGGTGCTGGTGGTGGTTGACATCTCCCTGAAGGTCTTCCAACAGGTGCCGGATGATCACTTGTCATATGTGCTATGGTGAGGATTCTCTTCAGGTCATGGGAGCCACTGGGGAAGCTTAGATCCTTTCCAGATCAACTTTTTTGACTCATTTTTGTGAGGCCCTGATGGAAAGGTCTTGTTCCCTTTCTTTCCTTTAATTCATCTGAGAAGCAAATAGTTGATATCATATATTTGATAGTTGAGATCTCCATGGGAGAGAGTAGGATGATAAAGAACAGAAGGATCAAGCATGACTTCATGTATCCTAAGGGATGTCTCATACTCTCTCAAAGGCATGAAGAATGACATCCCAAATTTTTTTAATGAGAAAGAAAACTTTCCTCTCATAGGAGGAAAGGAAGAAAACTTTCTTCTCAATAGGACAAGAATAGTTTAAGTGATTTAATCTTCTTTTTGTATAACTTTATTGGACTACTTGTGGGTTAATTAATCTAATGAATCCCCTGAAGTCACTGGATCTAGATGATAGGATGTAAGAGTCAATAGAAATTATCTAGTTTAACTCTGACATTATATGGATGAGAAAATTAAGACCCCTCCCCCAAGGAGTCTTACTTCATGATTTTTTTCAAGTTCATAGTAGTAAATCAAAGAGCTGGGAAAGGAGTCAGAACATTTAGATTCTAGTCCTGGTTCTATCACTCACTGTCCTTGCACTATGCCTCAGTTTTCCCATTTGTAAAATTTGGTCTGTGAAATGTTTGTATTTCATAGTTTCTAAGGTCATATTTAACTTTAAAATTCAATGTTTTAATGTTGCTTTGGTGGTATAGATATATTGTATGGATATGAGTCATAGTTTTTATGCATTTCAGTAGAAAATGTAAGCATCAAATCCCTATTGGGTCTTCTACCATTGGCTATCTACTTCTGACATGCCAGAGGTCATACCTCATCTACCTACATACATTATATGTGTATGTCATACACCATATATGTATATCTATATTTGTATGTGTATGTATATACACAGGTATGTGTATATCTATATATGTATATACATATGCATAAACACACGTGCATATAGAGATACACCTATCTACCTATCCACATGTGTGTATGTGTGCATATCTATTATCTATATTTCTATCTCTACATACATGCCTAAGGCTAGATCTTGGATTACAAGCACTTCAAATATCATTCTGCACATTGCTACCTTGATTTTCAATGTTTTCTGACTTCTGTTTTGCTACAATTTGGACGAATTGACTTTGTTATTTGCTACTTGTGTTTATTATGGAATTGTAGCAAGTGGGGAAGGGTCAGACCTAGACAGATATAAAGGGTTGAGCATTGGCATTATGTTTCTGAATAGCTGAGGCCAGATTCTGGGAACTAAACACCTGTGTAAAATGTGAGGGCATAATGGTGGGGAAAAGGAAAGAAGAGGGAAAATTATATAAATTCGCAATCTTTATTGGACCTTTGTCAGGTCTAGATGTAAATAACTTCTGAGCAAAGGTGTCTGGGATTTGCCATGACATATAGTTCCAGTTAGATTGTAATGAGGAAGAAGGGGCACATCCTTTGCTAAATGCTATTAAAGAAATGCTGGGAAAATGTTCCTTCCCACTAGTGAGTGTTGAAAAACAGCTCAGGTAGCACCAATTGGATCAAACTTGCTACTCAAAAGGTCACAAAATTGGCTGCCCAAGGGAAGGACTTTGAGTAATTGCTATTTAATAGAAGGAAAAAAGCTCCTTGGCAAAGCCGGTGTTTGTGGGGAAGTCTTAATTAATGTGCTTCACTGCTCTTGTGTAAATTACTTACTTCTCAACTGGATTTTACTGGATTAGGCAAAAAGATGATGCTTGAACTCATGATGTAGAGGAAAGAGTGCTAAAATTGGAATCAGGACATCTGGTTTGGAATTGTACCAGTAGCTCAATTGATTGGAGCAATAGCCACTAAACCTTCCTAATCATGTATTTCATTCATTAAAAAAAAAAGGAGGACCTTTCCTAAATGTGTATATTTTAGTAAATAGCCCAGAGGAGAGAGTGTTAGGCTTAAAATTGGGACAAACCCTCAGTTGAGATCTTGCCTGATTTAGTAAAAGTGTGATAAGGGCAATTCACTTTACTTCTCAGCCTCAGTTTCCTCTTCTATAAGATGTGTATATAGTACCTAGCTACATAGTTTTTGTGGTATGAAATGAAATAATATTTGTGAAGGGCATAGCAAAACTTAAATTGTTATGTAACCACTTATAATTTGCATGCATGTACAACTGGAATAATGATTACATATAATATGCAAAATAGAAATAAAAAAACAAGATATAAAAATGGAACATGATTTGATTCTAGAGGTATTAAGAAGTCACTGGAGTTTATTGAGTAAGGAAATGATATAGTCATCCCTGCACTCAAGCAATATCAATTTAGCAGCTGTCTGTAGGATTGATTGGAAGTAAAGATCCTTGAGGCAGGGAACCAATTAAGAGGCTATTGCAGGAGGTTTGATAATTGATAAGAAGTGTGGGATAATGGAGAGTAAAGAGTCAATGACAAATAATACTGAGCTTGTGAACTATGGTTGCTAACAATATAGCAGTGCCCTGGATATTGGGAAGTTTAGAAGTTGAGTTTGAATGGAAAGATAATGTAAAGTAGATTACAACCCATGCCTGCCTAAAATATGTCCCATCAAAAACAAAAGTATATGGAATGGTGCAGGTGACTCAATGGATAGAGAGTCAGGCTTAGAGATGGGAAATTCTGGGTTCAAATGTGGCATCAGGCATTTTCTAGCTATGTGACCCTGGGCTAGTCCAATTGCCTTGCCCTTTTTGCTCTTCTGCCCTGGAAAGTAAGAGTTAAAAAAAAAAGTAGGTGATCCTTTTCATTGAATTCTACCCTTGAATGTAATCTGTCTGTTGAGGAGCTCCTGTCAAAGTCAAGAAGTAATCTGGAAAGCAAAGAAGTTGTGATGAAGAAAGTGGCAGGGATAATTTTGGACACACATCTGCTTCAAATGCCTGAATTGTAGTTAAGTTATAATTGCCATGAAAGGTCAGACTTTCCTGTCCTAGTCTCTAGGAGACTAGCTGTTGGAAGGAATGTGAATGGGGAATAGCTCACTTATGGCTATAGGAAAAATTGGAAGATTTTTTTCCTGTACTTTAGACCTTCTTTTCCCTTTTGGTGGTCTAGGATAACTCTGGGTCTTTATCTCTCTTGGTCTGTTTGCTGCCCTGGTTGTGCTTTGCACTGGAACTATGCTGTAGCTAGATTGAGAGAGTTTGCATATTTCCTTCCTTCCTTCCTTCCTTCCTTCCTTCCTTCCTTCCTTCCTTCCTTCCTTCCTTCCTTCCTTCCTTCCTTCCTTCCTTCCTCCCTTCCTGCCTGCCCACCTTCCTGCCTGCCTGCCTTCCTTCCTTTTTGAAAGCATGACCAGCAGTCTCTTGAAGCTGAGGGTCCTTTTCTGTCTAGGTATGACAGTTTAGACAAATAATGATGAGATGGGCGACAACTGAGTGCTCAGGCATCACAAAGCTGTTCCGTGTGGCTCAGGGTTCATGTTTATTATATAGTTAAATGAGTACATGTTTTTTTGGCACACAGTCATTTTTCAACATACATGACCTTCTACAGATAAATGGATATGTCACACATTAGCAAATTGCTTAATCATCAGTCTATGATCATATACCATGTTGCTACAACAGAAAAATTACATAATGGAGATAAATTACATAGACCAGTTAATGGGGGGGGTCAGATCCCCCTGACCTATAGGATGACCAGCTAAGAGAACCATTGTTGTTTTTTATGAATCAGAATTACTTAGGAGATGGGTAACAAAACATTTTGCATCTAGGCACAGAGTTAAAGGGTAATTTAATACAGACCAGAATCAGGGATCTTTCTAATTTTTAAGTTGCATTATTCTTTATGTTTCACTAAGGTGCCCTAATGATGTTGCCTGGTTATTGTACACAAATGATTACAGTGGAGTGTGTCAGCAGCTTGTGTTTTAGGGGAGTGATTGATGTGGTGCTTGTGTGTTTGGCTAGCAATGGGTATGGGGCATCTGAGTGTAGCTCTGTTTAGAGAAGAAGGAGGGGGTAGTAGGTAATGATCTTTGTTTTTAATTCTGTGAATGTAATATTTTGGGGGTAATAATCTGGGGGAATTAAAGTGGGACATATGTGTATTAACCCTGTAAATATTTGCTCTCATATTATTTTCCTGTAACTAGGAAGAGAACAATAATCATAGCCAATAGTAATGGAAGTTAGTGGGAGAAGTCACATAGGGGGTTCAGTGGGTGTCTCATCTTTCCTGGGGACCACCTTGCAATCCTCAGTTTCCAACTGTGACCATGTCAGACAGTGTGGGCTTGATGGCTTCCCATACTTCCTTCCTTCCTTCCTTCCTTCCTTTCTTCCTTCCTTCCTTTCTTCCTTCCTTCCTTCCTTCCTTCCTTCCTTCCTTCCTTCCTTCCTTCCTTCCTTCCTTCCTTCCTTCCTTCCTTCCTTCCTTCCTTCCTTCCTTCCTTCCTTCTTTCCTTCCCTCTTTCTCTCTCTCTCTTTCTCTTCTCCTTGCCCTCTCCCCTTCTTTTCTTCCCTCTCCTTTCATTTCTTTGTTTCTCCTTTTATTTTTTATTTTACAGTCATTTCTAAATTAGCCCCTTTCTCTACCCTTGCAGACCTACCCCTGTACAAAGACAAAGACTCAAAGGACACCAACACAGAAAGCACACCCATTATATAGCATCTACTGCATTCCATATCTCTGCTTATCTCTTCTTTGGAGCCAAGATAGGTCATTTAAATTATATAATGTTCATTTCATGTTATGATAACTATTTTCCCTCATTTATTTCTTAATTTTAAACATTTTCCTCTCAATGTTTGTTTATATGTATAACATTATATGTAGCAACAATAATATAATGTATGTGGTTTCTTATAAATATAGAATAATAAATTTTAGCCACGTGTAACAAATTATCATATTAGCTATGCCTAAAAATCTATGTTATTCTTTCCCCACCTCTATCCAACTCCTCTCCCATCCCCAAGAAGACACATAATATGATATAGGTTAGACATATTTTATCACATGATACATATTTCCCTGATTGTCATGTTGTGAAACAAGACACACATTGCATATGTTAGAGAAAAATCCATGGAGGAAAAAAAGTAAAGAATGATTTTTTCAATTTGCAATTAGAATCCCTCTGCTCCTTCTATGACAGAGGACATCCTTTTTTGTCATGAATCCTTTGGAATTGTCCTATATTCTTTTCTTGTTGATAATAGTTGTTGTTCACAATTAATCATCATACATTATTCTTTTTATTCTGTAAAATGTTCTTCTGGTTCTGTATACCTTAATTTGTATCAATACAGTATGTATACAATAAAATGTATCAATAAGTCTTTCTGAAATAAATCCAGAAATTATATTTATATATAATTATAAAACGCTTTTACATAAATAAAGTCAAATTTAAATAATTGGAGAAATATTAATTGTTTATTGGGAGAGCCAATATAATTACAATGATAATACTACCTAAATTAATCTATTTATTAAATGCCAAGCCGATTACATTACCAAAATATTTTTGTTGAAATATTAAAAATGTTACCAAAATTCATTTAAACATTAAGCTAAGAAAATTTTGAGTTCCAAATATTTTATTTCTTTCTAGATCTTGTATGGCAGTAGTCAAAGTGAGAACATAGTGTATGATTCCTCAGAGAGTTTACTTTACTCAACTAAATTGAGTAAATGTAAATAGTAAAAGAAGCCCCAACTATCCATTGAGAAAATGTATACATGATCCTTGACCATTCCTAGTACTATGGCTTCTTTGTTCTGTTTCTAGATAATATTTGAACAGTTTCAGGTATTTATTTTGTTCTCTTGCCACCCAGGATGAACATCTTATGAGTAATCTTCCCCAGTGAACCCAAAGAATCTAAATAATCTTAATAAAACCTATTAATAACCAAGCTGGCATGTGCCCCTTTTTTATTGATGCCTCAATTTTCTCTCAGAAGGATGCTACCTCATAATTGAAATAATAAGTACAGAATAGATCTTCTTTTTATAATTGGCATATTTGGCAGGATGGTCTGCCTCCCTAATGTCCTTACAGACTCTTCCCCACCAATTGAAAAGGAAAGGAATATGAATCTCATTATATATACATATATATATATATATATATATATAAACTTCATATATACATATATATATATGAAGCCATGCAAAAACATTTCCATGTAAGCCATGTTCTTTGGGGGAGGTTGCATTTTTATTCTAGGTAATTATTCTTTTGATTTGAATTCTTTGATTTCAAAATCTTTAATCTATTACTTATTTTATTCTTTGATATTAATTAATTAATTTAGAGTATTTTTCCATGGTCACATGATTCATGTTCTTTCCCTCCCCTACTCTCTTCCCCCTCCTGTATCTAATGAGCAATTCCATTGGGTTTTACATGTATCATTGATCAAGACTTATTTCCATATTATTAATATTTGCAACAAAGTGGTCATTTAGAGTCTACATCCCCAATCATATCTCCGTTGAATCATGTGATCAAGAAGATGTTTTTCTTCTGTGTTTCTGCTCCCACAGTTCTTTCTCAGGACGTGGATAGTGTTCTTTCTCAGAAGTCCCTCAGAATTGTCCTGGATCATTGCATTGCTGCTAGTAAAGAAGTTCATTACAATTGATTGTGCCACAGTGTATCCATCTCTGTGTATAAGGTTCTCTTGATTCTGCTCCTTTCACTCTGCATCAATTCCTGGAGGTCATTCTGATTCACATAAAATTCCTACTGTTCATTATTCCTTTTCGCACACCATCACCAACAGATACCACAATTTGTTTAGCCCTTCGATTGGAAAATTCTATTACAAAGGATGTGGCTATGAATATTTTTGTACAAGTATTTTTTCCTATTATATCTTTGGTGTACAAACTAATAGATGATATTTGAGGGGGTAAATTTGATGGATATTAGATAACTAATAGATCAGGTAGTTATCTTCTTTTGCTTACCCTCCTCCCTTTATACCTCCCTTCCTCTCCTCTTCTAGTCTCCCTTCCTCCCCTCTTCTTCCTTTCAGTTTCCCCTTCCCCCTTCTTCTTCAGTCTCCTTCTAAGTCACTCTGGGTTACGGTTAGTCACTCACTATGATGTTTCAGAGGTAATACTCTTTTCTCTTCTTCATCTCAAGTAAGGGTTTATTGGGGAAAACAGAAAATATGGGGGATAAGGTAAGAGGGGTGGGATTTCCCTATTATCTATAATGAGTGTTAGGTTGGAGGATATTGAGAGAAATGGCAATTCAGTCACTAGCATGAAACAGAGCCAGTCAGAGAGAGATATAGGGACTATTGTCCTTCTTCTTCTTCTGCCTTCAAATCAGCTAGGTCACCTCCAACTGAATCTTCAAGATCTGTTGACCATTTTCCCAAATCTGAACTCTATTCAATTATCTTCCAATTTAGGAATTGATTTAAGATTAGGGAAACCCCAAACCCTCTCTCCCCTCAACTTCTTTTTGTTTCTACTTCTCTTAAATAAACTACTTACTTAATCTTAAAGAAGAGAAAAAGTGACGTATCTGATATACCAAAATACTCACTCTGAGCTGATTTCAGTGAGACCAACAGAAGAAATCAACTAGGGAGGGGAAGGGAAGAAGGAAGAGGGACAAGGAGGGAGGAGAAGAGAAGAACAGGGAGGAGGGAGGAGATTGGCAGATCTGATCTTGAAATTATCAGCTCTAACTTAAAATAATCCCCTAATACAATATATAACTCATAACATAAACTCAAGGAACTAAGGTTTCCTAAAATAGGAGAGAAATTTGCCCTTATCTATGCCTGAAAATAAGTAGGATATTCTCTTGACTGGAATATCATTCTTAAAGGACATGAAGGAGCTATGAAAGTGTGTGTGTGTGTGCATGTGCGTGTATCTGTAGAGTGAGTGGAATACTATAGACTACTTCAGCAGAAGAAACAGTTAGATGAGTTGTTACTGAAATAAATCACAAATGTGTCAGAGACAAGATATCTTAGAATAACTTCTTTCCCAAAGCCCATTGGAATAGGATTCTCTTTTTATTTGTGGTGGAGTGCACCTCACCTCAGCATATTGGTCAAGAGATTGGGAGTTAAAGTTCTTGGCTCCAGTTTTGGAGGTTCTAATCAGAAGTTCCCCTTTGGGGATTTTCAAACAGAATTTCCCTCAAGGGTCAAATTGGCTTCCAGCTTTAGAGACTCCTACTTGAAGAGACCTTAGATTGGTAGCTTCCCATTCTTCATGAGCTGTTACCATGCAAAAATTTGGGTCACTGATTCCCTATAATATGATGAATTAAGTTGATTTGAGGAAATATTTTATGTTGCTTTTTTCAGATGTTATAATCTATAATTTCAACTCTAATAAAATAAGACCTAGTCCTTCCCTTCAAGGAACTTATGGTATAGTACAAAAATTAAAATAAATCCACCAGTAACTATAACATGTGGTAAATACTTAAGAAAAGTGATATAAAAATGCTACTAGGAGAGTTCTGAAGAGAGATCAGTCAGCCTAGGGCTCATGGAAGCCCCTAGAGAAAGTATCATTTGATCAAGGTCTTGAAGGATTTTTAGTAGGGAGAGATAACAAGGGGGGGCTTTTTAGGAAGGACATTGTCTGAGTTTGATTGCATCTTCAATTATATAAGGGGGAATCTAGAGAATTTTTAAACCAAAGCAGAGGGAAATTTCTGGTGAGGAATTAAATATTTTTCTTTGCTATTTTTCCTTCTTTTTTTCTTTGTTTCTCATTCTCTCCATCTGCCCATCTGTCCATTCGTCTGTCTGTCTGTCTTTCTGTCTCTGTCTTTCTCTTTCTCACTGCCTGCAAAAATATGAATGATTATCATGTGAGAGACTGAACAGGTTTACCCTTTGTGATTCCAGAGTGCCATATAAATTGATGGAAATTACAGAGATTAAGAATTTAATGTATTCACTTGAGGGAAATTTTTCTCTTTTTAACTCGAGGAAAAAGCATTTGACTTTTTGCAACTTTTTGAACCAGGGTTCAAATCTAATCTCAAACTGTTGCTAGCTGTACGACCCTAGCAAGTAATTATATCTTTTCAGTCTTAGTTTTACCATCTGTAAAATGGAATAATTATAGAACTTTCCATCTATGTGTTTTAAGGATAGAAAAATAAGATAACAAACATTAAACACTTTGCTAGCCCAAAAGCACTATATAAATGCTAGCTCTTATTATTATGCTTGGATTTATAAGATTTAGATTGACTGTCTTGTGCCCCTCCCCAACTCTTATTATAACTAAAGAGGCAGAGGGCTAACTAAATGACTTACAAATATCACTCAGCAAAAAGCATAGCTAATAATCTTATCTTACTTTGAGGTTTTCAAAGGAAAGTTAATATTAATCTGAACCCTTTTTTGATATTACCAAAGGTACCTTTTGATTTTAAAGCATAAAAATCTCTAGGACTGACACTCTAAACTCTATCTCTCTGAGGTCATGGGTTGAGTCCTTTATCCTCTTGTCTACCATGCTAGGAGATACTATACAAACGTTGTGTGGTCATTCTAAAAATGGCTGGATTATTCCTGGAATCCAGAAGATCCACCTCTTGTCTAAAGGTGTGAGTCCTCCAATTGAAGAGGCTTGGAAAAGGGACATGGAGAAGATCATAAATTGTTGGAGGGAGGGACCAGGAAGTCAGATTCACCAACTGAGATAGTTGCTCAGTCTGATTATGGGCTGGTCGAGTATGGTATCTGAGAGGGGGATAAGAAAGCTGGCAGGCAACACATGGCTCTGCTTTTCTCTTTCTTTATCTGTACCACTTTTTATTATTTAATAAATAATTATGAAATTTAAGAGAGAATCTCCAGGGAATTTTAAACATAACATCTCAGTTTATCCTCATGACAATCCAGTGAAGTAAAAACTATTATCATCTTACATTTTATTAATGAGAAAATTAGTATAAAATTATCAAATGATCTGCCCAGGGTCACACAGTTTATGACATGTCTGAGGAGAGATTAAAACTTGGGTCTTCCTGATTGCAAGTTCAACATTCTATTTTCTGTACCAACCAAACTCTTTAGATAGCGTCTAGTATAATCAGAATTTGAACTCAGATCCTCAGACTCAAAAACTGGTGTTCATTCCATGATAACATGAAACTCTTCAGCTGGTTGCTACTCAACAAATTGAATTGAACTGAAGAACTTCACAGTGAATTTTAAAACTATGAGTGGCCTTTGGGGATTTGGGAACAATCTCTTCCACATCATCTGCTCATAAGCCTTAGAAGCCCCTGCTTGATTAAAAAGAAAAGAAGAAAGAAAGAAAAATGACATTCTGGTATTGTTTGAAAATAGCTTGTGTGTTGCTTACTCACTCTTGTGCTTCTGTTTGCCCTCTGTTTTCTGCCTCTTTATTAGTTGGGGAGTTTGCTACCCCCAGGAGATCTTACATTTAAGATTTCATGGGGAGAGAAATTCAACAGAGGGCATTTCTCTGCTCTTTGAAATTCTAGCTACAGCATTATAGAGTCAGACTCATATGAACCAGGGGAATGAGAATTAGGAAATGCTATTTTCTGTACCAAATCCTGTGAGTATATTGATTTTTATCACAGTGCGCCCTTACTCCTGTGGAGTCCAAGAGAAGTTTGTCTGAAGGGATGATAATCCTTTTTTTATGGGACAGGGAATGGGAGAGTACAAATATGAGTGTGAATGGAAAGGAACAGAGGGCGAGTTGGGAACAGATTGAAAGAATGGCTTTTGCTTTATTTTATTAGCCATACTCAAAGGAGACTTTGCAAAGATTACTTTAGTTGGATTTGGTAAATTTGCTTTTAATTTGTTAGAAGCAAGAAGCTCTGACAATCAGTGATGAATAACTAATACTAAACATAATAAATGGAGAGTCATTTAAGTTTTCAAAAACTCATTCTTGTAACTTTGATTCTAAGAATTAAAATTCTGAAAAATGCTTGCTTGAATGGTTGTTGTCCTTCATACTCAAAGAGGACCAAAACAACCTCACTAGTGATGCCTTTCAACTTGAACACAAAGTGAATTTAAGTGAGGCAGAGTGGTATAAAATTGCTGGCCTCACTCTATCTTCCAGAATTATCAACGTCCTCTGACAAGACAAAAGTCAGGATGACTGGTCATGGATAGGGATGCATCATCAAAGGATAACCTTTGATGTCTAACCAAACTCTAGTGCCTGCTGTACATGCTATAGTTTCTTGGAGCCCCAGGTAAAAACTGGGTCACAGGTGGACCCCAAAGGAGGGAAACAGCTCTGAAAAGGGCTCAGAAAGCCCTCACATGAAAGGTACATCTGCCCTGTACACCCCATATAGCTTTGCTTGAACATAATTAGATTGAGAAGCATATATGAAGATTTGAGATTGTAACACTGCATAGGAAGTAGGGGCTAGGTTTAGCAATATTCACATATTTTGAGGGAATTAAAACAAACAAACAAACAAAAAAAAACAAGCTGAGTGATGATAGGGAGTATGTCCTAAGATGTTGACATTTAAAAGGTGCTTCCAACACATAAAAATGATGAGTTTACTAACTAGCTGGCAAAGTTATTTGTATAAAATAGGAAGCTATACTGCTGGGTCTGTACCCCAAAGAGATAATGGACACAAAGACTTGTACAAAAATATTCATAGCTGCGCTCTTTGTGGTGGTCCAGAACTGGAAAACGAGGGGATGCCCATCAATTGGGGAATGGCTGAACAAACTGTGGTATATGTTGGTGATGGAGTACTATTGTGCTAAAAGGAATAATAAAGTGGAGAAGTTCCATGGAGACTGGAACAACCTCCAGGAAGTGATACAGAGCAAGAGGAGCAGAACCAGGAGAACATTGTATACAGAGACTAATACACTGTGGTATAATCAAACGTAATGGACTTCTCCATTAGTGGGGGTGTAATGTCCCTGAACAACTTGCAGGGATCCAGGAGGAAAAAACACCATTCATAAGCAAAGGATAAACTATGGGAGTGGAAACACCGAGAAAAAGCAACTGCCTGAATACAGAGGTTGAGGGGACATGACAGAGGATAGACTCTAAATGAACACTCTAATGCAAATACTATCAACAAAGCAATGGGTTCAAATCAAGAAAACATCTAATGCCCAGTGGACTTACGCGTCGGCTATGGGGGGTGGGGGGGAGGAAAAGAAAATGATCTATGTCTTTAACGAATAATGCTTGGAAATGATCAAATAAAATATATTTAAAAAAATAGGAAGCTATGAGATACTGGACTTCCCTTCCCCACTCTGCAGCATTGAAACCCAAATGAGCTCTTTTCTAGGTTGGTTCCAACACCTCCATCCCCACACACCAAGTATTCATGGTAATGGCCTATCAGTGTGAAAGTTTCTGTCTCTCCCCAACACTGATGGGATGATATCTTCAGGACATGATGACAATTTCCCTACTTGCACTAACATTCTTGGGTATTTCTCTAGTTTCTAAAATTCCTACATATGGTGTTGGAATCCCTGTCATGTGGGAAAAGAATTAGACTTGTTCTACTTGACCCCAGAGGGCAGAGGTAGGAGTAAAGATAGAAGCTGCCAAGAAGTTGACAGATTCCAGCTGGATGTAGGATAAATGTCTTAGTAGTACCATACCAAAGAGGAACTGCTTGCCTTAGGAGTTAGTGAGCTCCCAATCAGAGAAGGATATTGAGTAGTATTTGACTGACCACTTTAGGGGAATGAGACAGTTCTTGTTCTAGGATGGTTTGGAATATAAGGCCTCTGGGGTTCTTTTCATCTCTGAGATACCATGATGTTATGAAAAATGAAACAAGATTCCTGATTCAATTTGAGTTTTATTTTTATACACACTAAGCCTGTCACATAAAGGAGAAATAAAACGTGGACTCTACCAAGAGTCACCCATCCAATGGAAGAAGGTCCCTCCCACTTGATTCAAGGAAGTACACATTTCTGTTTGTTTTGGAAGCTCCTCCATCACTGAATAGACAGGCATTTTTCTGCCATAATATTGGTATCTGGGACCAAGAAAGTTTTCAGTTGTGGAAAATAGTGCCCTAGTCATACAGAATAAGGAAGATTAAAGGACAATCAGTCCTACCTGGTAAGAATATTTATAGCAGCTCTTTTTATGGTGAAAAGAATTGGAAACTTAAGGGATGTCCATCAATTGGGGAATGGCTGAACAAGTGATATATTCTTTTGATGGAATACTATGGTGTCACAAGTAGGGACAAATAATATGATCACAAAAAAACCTGAAAATACTTATATGAAGTAATGCACGGTAAAGTGGGCAGCACAAGGAGAAGGTTGTATTCAGTAACAACAATAATGTATGTAACTATAAATAACTATAAATAAAAACTATAAATATAAAATAAATAAAAAACTATAAATAGACTATTATCAACAAGGAGAGATCCAGAACAACTCCATGGGACTCAATGAAAAAAGCTATCCACCACCATATAAAGAATAGAATCTGAATGTAGATTGAAAAATGCCATTCTTCATTTTATTTCCCTCATGATTTTTTTCTCTAGTGTAAGCAATATGTGCTTTGTTTTACAACCTGATATGCTGGGAAATATGTATAATATGATAATATATATGCAACCTATATCATTTTTCTTGCCTTTGGTGGGGGAGGGGGTGGATAGATTGGAGAGAGAGAACATGGATTGCAAAATTTCAGAAAACATTCAAAATATTAAAACATTGCATTGACATGTAATCTGGAAAAATAACAAAAATTGTTATTAAAAAATCCAGATTGGAAAAGATTCAAGCATATTTGAAAGTTTGTTATATTGAAGAGAGATCAGAATTATTCTTTTTAGTTCCAAAGGGGAGAACTCAGTATACATAAATGGAATTACAGATAGGTAGATTTTGTTTAACTTAAGAAAGAACTTCCTGTGTATAAAAGTAGCTGTACTGTACCCTATTATCTCCTTTCCTTATACTTTCTAATTTATAGATCCTGAAAAAATTGAGGAGGTCCCAATGTCCTAGATAATTGTCTTTCTCATTCTTCTGTACACAAATCCACATTCTCCTTGATATTCTTTTACTTTGTTGTGAATCCATAGTCATTCTTCCTCACACATAATAGTCAGTTACTGAGCAAACATTTATTAATCCCTAACTCTATGACAAATGCCATACTCAGTGCTAGGGATACAAAGAAAATCTAAAACATGGTTCCTGTACTCAAGGAACTCACATTCTAGGTGGGGTTTGAGGGTGGGGCAACATGTAAGAATTGCATATATGTAGCAAGTTTTCTCTGGCTTCACTCTCCTAGAAGCCTATTGCATCTACCCCATGGAGTTTAAACGGTAGTCTCAGAATTTCGGTAATGGCATTTTTTTCTTTCTTTGTGTGTGTGTGTGTGTGTGTGTGTGTCTCTCTGTCTCTGTCTGTCTGTCTGTCTGTCTGTCTGTCTGTCTGTCTGTCTCTGTCTCTGTCTCTCTCTCTCTCTGTCTCTCTTTCTGGAGACTCCAAATTAATTTCTTTCACCTAAGTTAGAACAAACATCAAAAGGAGCACTTTCATGGAACTTGTTTCTGTAGCAGTGTATGGATAAAAAAAAATAAACAAGCTGAGTGCCCACTACTAGTGTATTTTGAAGACATCTCCAGTTCTGGCTATGCAGTCAATCACAAAGGATCCTCCTAATCCTGTGGTTAACAGACTAGAACTAATTACACAGTGCTTATACATGCTTCAATATTTCTTCTAGTCACTTTCAGTACATGACATCCAAAGCAGTCGTTCCAGATTCTTCCAAGTGGGTAAATTGTAACAGCTGAATACGATACATGATGGAATCTGTACAGATAAAATTCTTCCTTCACACATATAAGATATCCATTTTTAAATGGAAAATAATCTCAGAGAAAGTGCAATAACAATGACCTCATCCTCTTTATCTTTTCTTTTCATTCACATTTCTGATCAGTATATGAAATTCAGAGACTCCAGCCTGTTCTCAATTGCTACACCTAATTGGTCATTAGCATAAAAAATGTCTTGCCATTTCTAAATATATCCAGAGAACTAGTGACTATTTATCTGCCATATACCTCTTTCACTTTAGGTATATTTTAGGTATATTTTACCTGCATGCTCAGGGTTTAACAGGGAGATGAATGACCTTTTTTGAGGGAGGCAGGAGAGGGATTTCTTAATACTGGAGTGAATATTGGATTGGGGGTGCATAGGGTCATAGATATACAGCTGGAAGGAACCTCATAAGCCATGTAGTCCAACTTCATTTTTTGCACGTGAATAAACTGAGGTCCTGGGAGGAGAAATGACTTGCCTAGTGTCAAACAGTTAGTGTCAGAGACAGGATTTGAACCCAAGTTCTATGACCCCAGTCAGAGCTATTTTCTTTATTCCATTCTACCATAATAACCTCAGAGATTTCTGCCAATATTTGCCATTCATGGCACCAATGGGTGATACATGGGGAAAGTACCTTTCTCCAGTAAGGGATTGTCGTGGTTTGGAGAAGATGCTGCAGGATGTTATATCTATATGTGCCACTAGGTGGCATTTGAAGCTTGAGTTATACCAGCTCACTGAGCACTGAGTGTGCCTAGGACAGCCTATATATATATATTTGTGTGTGTGTGTGTGTGTGTGTGTGTGTGTGTGTGTGTGTGTGTGTGTTTGTGTATACTTTTTGGGGTTTTATATTCCAAGGGAATGGATTAACTGAGCAAAATAACATCTCATCAAGTGACTTTAGCTTCCATTCCCACTCAGTTTCCTAGTTCTTCCTTTTTTTCCCCCTTCTCTCAACGTCATTCTAAAGAGTTATCTTAGTCACCATGTAGACTTAATGGGAATTTAAATAAAGGAGCTTGAAAGTAAATTGTTAACAGCATTAACCTCAACTATAACCACCCATGAGGATGTGAATGTCTAAGGCTCAGTTTATTTTCTGTATTATGCCTTTTACTTTTCCAATAGGAACAAAAATATTCAAGTCTTTCTATTGATGAATGTTGCTAAGCATTCTTATTCCCACAGATAAAATGGGAGAGGAGAAAAGTGAAACTCTTAGCTCATTACAAAGCAGGTGGCATCAACCTTTTTTTAATGCATTTTCATTTGTATCTTTTTTTCTTTGTATCACTTGCCTTTCCCAGAATATGGAGGGATGTACTGGAGGCAGCTTGAATTTCCTCTTGAGAGCCAATTGTTAAATTTTCACTGTAAGCATTTTCACTTCATAAATAGGAAAACATTTTAAATCAGGGGTTGATTTACTGTTTTGTTGATTGTCTAGACTTAAGAAGATAATAAGATGTTAATAATGTCAATTAAATATAAAAGGGTGTCAAGTACCCCCACATATCCAGCAAATTCACCTATTTACCAGCAAATCCCTAAATATATCTTTCCCCTCTATAACTCTCATAGAAGCATCTCTTAATGACCAAGAGTGGGGAGCGGTAAGTAGTTAGGTAAAGCAGAAGTCTATTTATTAAAGAATGAAAAATTTATTTTAGTCATTGACTCTTGCACTAGTGTTTGAAGGTTTCCAATGGCCACTCCAATGGAGCTGGAGAGTCCATTTCAACCAAACCCAGTGAAAGACTATGTCTGTAATATGATAACCAACCTGCGTAAGGGGAGAGGTCAATAAGCATGTTGGTTGGAACATGATAAAATTTTCAGACATAACATTTCTCATGGACTATCAAATAAAAGTACAACAGTGCTATGAAGAGATTAGGATAGGTAATGTCCATAATTGCTTATGTCTATAATATTGAACTATTGCCCCATTGATATTTATTTAAAATTCCTATGAGTCACTCATTCACTTAACAGCTAACCAGTGTGAATTTATCCAGTACCTACATCAACAATGCTAGATTCTGAAGACATGTGCATACACAAAAGATGTGTTAATCCCTTTTCTCAATCAATTTTAGTTGTATGCCTTCTATATACATAAGGCTGTGTGGTAGGCTATCTAGAAGTATAAGGCACAGCTTTAATTCTCAAGGAGTTTACTACTCAAAAGAGGAAATACAAAGTTCATACAAATAACTATATGACAAAGAAGGCTATGAAACTCAATCTAACATTGATAGAATTCTACATAATTTCTCTCTTTTGGATTTCAGAAAACTCTGTTATAGACATAGTTTAGATATTTTGATGCCTATTTTAAAGATAAAAGACCAATTTCATCAAGGTTAAATAATATGCTTATTTGTTTATATTACAGAGAGTAAGCACACGTGGTCAAATGGAGAGCATCCAGAAGAGCATAATTAGGGTGATGAAGAGTTTGGTATCATCGGGTATGAAGACTGATTAAAGGAAGTAGGGTTTTGTTTTTTTTTTAACCCAGACAAGAGGGCTTACTGCAGGTGAAACATGGCAATTCTCTAAATATTTGAGAAGTTATATAGAAAAAGTATACTATTTATATCATTTGTAGTATCCATCACTGCTTAAGTATGATAGTTTCATTAAGGAATGATACTACCATAGAAGGTGCTAAGTTTTCTATTCAAAGCCAATATTTGGGAATGCTGGGAGGCAGGACCAACATTCTAGATCCAAATATATGTGCAGACACACATCTTTAGGAACCAGAGTAAGTACATCAGATTTTCTGGACTATTTTTGAAACACAGACTCTATCATCATGATAGCTAACCGTCCAATCGAATCTCAAGCAACACCTTTTGTACTGTTTCCATCCTGTAGATTCTTGAGGCTGATCTGGACAACCCCATATGCCTCTGGCTCCTAATGTGAGCCTCTAACATCTTTAGCTATTGACTTTTAATTTTCACAAGACTTATTCAGTTTGGGATCCTTCTGAACACAAGACTTTCAAGCAATAGAAACCCCTTAATTCCCAGCAAGACTGCATGATGGAATGCCATCAGCTCTAGCCCCAAACAAATCAGAATAAAGTTAATTTCTTTTCTGTGACAGCCCTTCAAATACTTGAAAACAATTACTATTTCCCTTTTCCTCATCACACCCTTACCTAGCCCAAAGACCTCCCTTTTCTAGGACAAATA
Source organism: Monodelphis domestica (assembly GCF_027887165.1). Classification (NCBI taxonomy): domain Eukaryota; kingdom Metazoa; phylum Chordata; class Mammalia; order Didelphimorphia; family Didelphidae; genus Monodelphis; species Monodelphis domestica. The sequence continues at coordinate 134,758,415 of NC_077229.1, read as the reverse complement.
TGCCCATTTGCTTTAGTTAATCCTTATATGAAATGGCTCAAAGCCCATCACTATCCTAGAAGACAATGCTAAGATTAATGGGTGAAATCTTTGTTGTTATTCATTTGTTTTCTGTTGTGTCTGACTCTCTGTGACTCCATATGGGGTTTTAATGGCAGAAATACTGCAAAAGGTTGCAATTTCCCTCTCCAGCTCTTTTTACAGATGAGGAAACTAAAGCAAGCAGGGTTAAGTGACTTGTCCAGGATCACATAGCTAATTAATTGCCAGAAATCAGATATGAATTCAGGATGATGAGTCTTCCTGACTCTGGGCCTGGTGCTTTATCCACTCTGTTACTAAGGAAGTAAAGTTTAACTCAAAATGGAATAACTTTAAGAATTAGAGCTACCAACTAATGAGATGAATGGCATGTGTATAAAAGCGTGATTTCCTCCTTCAGCTCGATTTCATGATGTATTTCATCAAATCCAAAATTTAAATTTTGTTCGAGATAAATCTTCAGAGAAGAAGCTTGCTAACTAACTGAATCCAGAGAATGAACTGTTTGCAGAAAGATATCTAAACCTTTTCACTACAGGAAGATCCAGAATGAACCTTGGGGTGTGGTTGATTGAACATTTTTGAATGTACACTCTTATGCCAAAGGGGACTGCCCCCTAATTGGCTTTTGTCAATGCGCCCAGCAAAACATTGGTTTGCTATCCTTCTCTCTCCTCTATTTCCCCATATTTACAACTATTATAATTTTCCTCTTAGTGGAAAAATTTTTGTATACACTTATAGTTAGAAATTTTTGGGGTGCAGTATGCTTATGTTTAGTGATCAATTGGGGAGACTAGTCTCCCAATCATCATCAGGGGGGATTGTGAATTTTAAAAGTCTCCATCTTGGTCTAGCACCCAAAAATTGTGCACACCCACCTACACAGGCATGCGCTAGTCAATGACTAATCAGAAATAACTAACTGCCCACCTGGGCTGTCCTAAGCCAAGCTAGAGCCAACCATTGGATTGGTGAGACACAGGAAGTGAGGTAGGGAACAGCCTCTGAGATTCGCGGAACTTCCTGTGTAGAGAGCTAGAGGGGAGTGGGTGTTAGGAGCTTGGAGAGAGAGGACGCCCGCAGACAGCTTTCCTTCAGATCGGTCACGTGAGTTAAGGACTGGTTCTTTCCACCTGGGCCTTTAGGCCTAAACTCCCTCTGCCTTGGTCAGAGGTTGAGTAGCCCCTTTTCCCTTTTCTCTTCTCTCCTTCTCTCCCTCTCCTTTTCCCTACTCCCGTTGTGATTAAACCTCCATAAACTCCATTCTGACTTGAGTGTTCATTTTAGGAATTTCATAAGTAAATTCCTTGGCGGCCATTGTTCAATATTACATAAATCCTGTAGCCACATTTTAGCCATTACAATATTATAACCCTCTCCCAGAGACCTAAATTTCCCCATTACAATGATTCCATAATTATTTGTGGTTGGATGGTACAGAAATACAATTCCTCCTTTGGTTTCATTAAAACTAGTGATAGAGACGCAAATTTCAGAGTATAGACCAAAGGCCAAAAATAGTTTTTAGGATAATAATTATATGTATCTTGATACAGCTTTTCCATTATAACAACTGTGTGAGGTATGTGGAACACATTGTTATCTATTGTCAAATATTGTATCTTCTTACAACATTTCTTTTTTACATCCTTCTCTTCACTCACACAGCCATTACCCTAGTTCAGGCCCTTCTAACCTCTTGACTGGACTATTGTAATAGCCTTCTAAACTGGTCTCCCTGTTTCCAGTCTCTCTCCACTCCCAATCCATCTTCCCCTCAGCTACCAAGGTCTGACATATCAATTTCCTACTTAATAGGCTTCAGAAGCTCCCTTTTACCTATAGGATCAAATTTAAGCTCCTTTCTTTGGCATAGAAAGTACTTCAAATCTTGGCCCTTCCCAACCTTTTCTGTCTTCTTATACCTTATTACCTGCTAATACACTCTACAATCTATCAGTATTTACCTAATTGCTATTCCTCAAATGCAACAATCCATCTTTGCTCTTTTCTTTTTGCACTGACTCTCTTCAATACCTGCTAATGCTTTGCCTCCTTTTCTGTGTTTGAGTTTCTCTGACTTCTTTCAAGACTCAGTTCAAACCTCACTCTGTAAAGGACATTTTACAGATCCTCTCAGCTGCTAGGGTTTTCCCTTCTCATATCAACCTATACCTACTCTGTAGACATCGAGGGTAGCTGCTAGGTGGTGCACTGGATAGAGTACCAGGCCAAGAATCATGGAGACCTGAATTCAGATACAATCTCAGATATTTCCAAGCTGTGTGACCCTGGGCAAGTCACTTACCCTGTTTGTCTTAGTATCCTCATCTGTAAAATGAGTTGAAAAATGAAATGGCAAACCTATCCAGTATCTTTGCCAAGAAAATCCCAAAATGGTTCATGAAGGGCTGGGCACAACTGAAAAGACCCAACAGAATTATACATCTTGTATAATTTTTTATTTATAATTTTTATGTTATTTATATGTTACTTCTTATATTAGAATTTGAACTTTCTGAGTGTAGGTACTGTTTATTTTGTGCCTTTTTAAAAATTCCTAGTGCTTAATATAATGCTTGGCACAGATACATAGAGAATAAACACTTAATAAATGTTTGTGCCCATATTATATATAAGGAAACTGAGGCTCTGAATTGTTATTAGGCTTTTTTTATCATCACATTATTGGAACTGATCCCACATTGATGGGATTGAATTACAAATCTTCTAATAACTATCTATATTCTCAGGTGTTTTTCTGATCTTCCCAATTGTTAGTGCTCTCCCTCTCAAAAAATTCCTTTGGCTTTACAATGAATATATCTTATGGACCTATTTGTCTACATAGTATTTACCATTAGTAATATTAAAAATAACAGCAGTAATAAATAGCTAACACTCATATATCACGTTAAGGGTTACAAAGTACTTTATATATAGTTTCCTGAGGAGAAGGGTATTTCTATTTTTGTCTTTGTATTATCAGCATCTAAAATAGTGCCATGGTCAAAGTAAATCTTTAATAAATGCTTGTTGAATTGTATTGAATTTTCCCTATCCATTACACCATGCTTCCCCCATCCATGCTTGACAATAAAGAATAACCAACAGAGAAGATGCAGTCCCCCTTCAATTAGTTGGAAACACATTAATCTGAGTTTTATGTTGAACAGATTGAAATTAGATCATCTTAATTTGAAAAAATGATGAATTCCTTGGGATTGAATTTAATTCATGTGGTTTTGAACTGATGGATTTTGGAACAAAATTGAATCACAGAGCAATGTGTTAATAGCTGCAGAACCACATGAAGCTGAAGAGGAAAGATGGCAAATATTGTTTGAGGTCCAAATTGGCAGGTTTCCTGTAGTTCTCTTTGATAGCCTCATCAGGAAGATGAGTCATTCAAGAAATAATAAAAGGTGAAAATGGACAAGAAGTAAGTTGATATTAATGACTATTAACTCACTGACTAATGGCACAATTCCCTTCACTTTCCTTACACTATTTGTCTTCTCCTCTAGAAGGGTGGGATGTGACTGGTCAAAGAATGCAAAGACCCATATTATATAATCTGGGATACATAGGAGGCCATAGTGAAAAACAAAAACAGAAACCAAAAAATGCACTTAGTATCATTGGGCCATTGATTTACAGCTAGTGGCATAATAGAAAGAAGGTAGCCCCTTGAGTCAGAAATATTGGACTCTAAATTCACCTCTGCCGTTTACTTCCCATCTATCTTTGAATGTCTCGAAATCACCCTTGGTCTCAGTTTCCTCATCTTAAAATGAAGGGGTTGAACTAGATGATCTCTAAGTTCGCTTCTAGTTCTAGGTCTATTATCTTATATCCCCAAGGTATCTTTTACATATAAGGAAATTAAATTCTTTAATCTTTGCTGTTGCTATTTGTCCTTCATTTTTGAAGATCGATGGTATCATGGGGTGGTGTCATGACTAGTGTATGAATTGGATTAAGTGAGGCAGAGTTGCACAAAGTTCTCAATCTCTGTCTTCCAGAGTCATTGAAGTTCAGTGGCAAAATGAAAGTCAAGATGACTGGCAATGGCTCAAAATGTAGTGGATGATCTTGGTCTCTTTGATGTCTGACCAAGCTCTAAAAGCTCCAAAGCACCTGGGTCAGTTGCCTTCATGAACTTTGGGACAAATTGTTCTCATTTGTCTATTCCACTTCATCCATATGCTTGGGGGTAGATGACTCAAACTCACAGTCAGGATTTGAAGCCTGTTGTTTGACCTCAACTTATTTAGCCCATCTGCTGAAATAATCTTACCAGGGTGTGGCTGCTATGCAAACTATAGCTTCTTGGAGCCAAAGGTGAAAGCAGGTAAACACCAAAGTGGATGAGCAGCCCTAAAAAGGACTTGACAAGTTCTCGCATCAGAGGTACTCATCTTCCATAAACACCCCATTATTCTCTAATGCTCACTCTAAATAGCATTAGCTATTTCTGAAAATAAGAAGCACTCTTAAAAGAATCAATATTGAGAATACTTAAAAAAGATGCTGAAGGCAATTAACAGGAATTTCCATATAACTTTGAACAATAATTGCAATAGCAACAAGCACTCAAATAATGCTTCAAAGTGTTATGATATATTTTATATGAATTATTTCACATGAGCCGCTAAAGAACCCTGAACTATAAGTGATGCAAATGTCATTTCCCCCATTTTACAGATGATGAAATAGTCCAGGAATATTAAATAACTTATCCACTATTTACCAGAACCATTTATATAGGGCTTTAAGGTTTAAAAAAGGATTTTACATGCATCATCTCATTTCATCCTCACAACTTTATGAGATAATTACTATTATTATCCTTGTTTTATATAAGAGGAAACTGATACTGAGAGATGTTAAATGTCTTCTCAAGGGTCATACACCTAGTGAAGAGTCAAGTTAGGTCATCTTGACTCCAATTTCATATGAGAGCACCTTCACTGAAGTAAGTATATAGCCTTTAGAGGTAATGTCTTTGAAATAGAAAATAGCCATTTGGATTTGTAAGTTCCACACCATTTATTATATTATATGCTACCTCATATTAAATATATTCAGTTCAACAAATCTTCAATGAACAACCACCTTCAACAAAGCCAGGTAAGTGTGCCCTGCAAAGTGGGAAATATGAAAATGAATGTTACTACTCTTGAAGAGCCCTGTACTGCCGTCAAGCATGGAAAATGGAAGGAGATCAGACTTTTTTAGTTTAGTCTCAAGAGGATAGAACTAATGCAATGAATAAGAGAAGTAGATTTCCCAATAATCAGAAAATTCTAAAAATGAAACAAGATTCCTTGGAAAATGATAGGTTTCCCATCACTGGGGGTTTTCAAGCAGAAGCTGGATGACCACTTGTCAATAATATTGTAGAAGAAATTCTTATTTAGTTATGAGGTGAATTGTTGGATCTAATCTTTAATGATAGATTGGAGTTAATGGGACTGGAACAGAAGTGGAAAAATAGAAAGTGTTATCTACATTTGGAAGATATGAATGATCCAATTTCTCAAGTAAAGTTTTTATTTACTTCTATGTGCTTAATTTGTTATACTGATCTACTTTTCTATTCTTTAAAAAAATACAAATAGTTTTATGGTGGATATCATTGTATAGCTAGAGATATGTTTTTATGAAGCTTTCATTTATTTCACAATTCTCCTACCTCTTCCTTTCCTTAGACATTCTTGAACTTTTGTTCTTTTAGATGAATTTTGTTATAATTTTTCTGCTAGTGATTTTTTTGGGTTCATTTTAAATCCTGTTAATTTGCTGATGCTATTGTTTTAATTTTTAGTTAAACAACTGTAGGATTTCTTTAATGGATCTCTATAATGATTTTAAAATATTTCATTGTGGTTTATGTTAATCCCTTCAGTTCTTTTTCTTATCTTTATTGCTCTAACTATACTGATTATGAATATGTTTCTTTTCCTCTTGATTTTATTGGTATGTCCAATAGTTTATCTCCTTTGCATAATATTCTACTCCATAATTTGATTTCCTGTCTAACTCCCTACAGAGGCTATTTCAAATCTTTGTGTCTCTTGAACTTTCCCAGTTGAAAAATATTTGTTAAGTTTCTATTATTTTCCAGGCATTGTGCTAAGCTCTGGGGATACAAAAAAGAGGCAAGAGACAGTCCTTGAACTCAAGAAGCTCACATTCTACTGTTCCAAGTGCTCCTCCCCCTTTATATCTGCACTTTGCCTCATACTTCCTCATTCTCCTCAAGCATATTTCAATTAATAAAATTTCTTATTTTATTTTTTATTTTTAATATTTTTGTTGTTTAGTTATAAACTTTGGATTTGTTGCTTTCTTAGCTTTTTCTGGTTATTGAATGTTCAGTTCATTTGCTCTTTCTTTCTTTGATACAAATTTTCCACTAAGAATTGCTTTAATAACATTCCCAAAATTTTGGTATGATATTTCATGGTTATTTTCCTTGATGATATTTTCTATTGTTTCTCTAATTTGTTCTTTGGCCTCCTTTTTCTTTAGGATTAAGTTATTTAGTATGTAATTAATCAATGACTTTCTTCAAAGTCTCTTAAAATTACCTTTCATCTTAGAATCAAAAATATGTATTTGTTCTACGGCAGAAGAGCAGCAAGAATTAGGCAATGGGGATTAAATAGCTTGCTTATAGTTACAGAGCTAGAAAGTGTCTGAGTCAAACTGACAAAAATAACATGATTATCTCAATAGATGCAGAAAAAGCCTTTGACCAAATACAACACCCATTCCTATTGAAAACACTAGAAAGTATAGGAATAGAAGGGCCTTTCCTAAAAATTATAAACAGTATATATCTAAAACCATCAGCAAACATCATCTGCAATGGGGAAAAACTCCAAGCCTTCCCAATAAGATCAGGAGTCAAACAAGGATGCCCATTATCACCTTTATTATTTAATATTGTACTAGAAACACTAGCAGTAGCATTAGAGAAGAAAAAGAAATTGAAGGTATTAAAATTGGCAATGAGGAGACCAAGCTGTCACTCTTTGAGGATGATATGACGATTTACTTAAAGAATCCTAGGGAATCAACCAAAAAGCTAATCAAAATAATCAACAACTTTAGCAAAGCTGCAGGATACAAAATAAACCCACATAAGTCATCAGCATTTATATATATCTCCAACCCAGTTCAGCAGCAAGAATTAGAAAGAGAAATTCCATTTAAAGTCACCGGAGACAATATAAAATACTTAGTAATCTATCTGCCAAGACAAACACAGGAACTATATGAACACAACTACAAAACACTCTCCACACAATTAAAACTAGATCTAAACAATTGGAAAAACATTGATTGCTCATGGGTGGGACGAACTAACATAATAAAAATGACCATCCTACCCAAACTTATCTATCTATTTAGTGCCATACCCATTGAACTACCAAAAACTATTTTACTGAATTAGAGAAAACCATAACAAAGTTCATGTGGAAGAATATAGGATCAAGGATATCCAGGGAAATAATGAAAAAAAAATACAAAGGAAGGTGGCCTTGCAGTCCCAGATCTCAAACTATATTACAAAGCAGTGGTCATGAAAACAATTTGGTACTGGCTAAGAGACAGAAAGGAGAATCAGTGGAATAGATTTGGGGTAAATGACCTCAGCAAGACAGTCTATGACAAACCCAAAGACCCCAGCTTTTGGGATAAAAATCCAGTATTTGATAAAAACTGCTGGGAATATTGGAAGACAGTGTGGGAGAGATTAGGTTTGGATCAACACCTCACACCCTACACCAACATAAACTCAGAATGGGTGAATGACTTGAATATAAACAAGGAAACTATAAGTAAATGAGGTGAATACAGAATAGTATACATTTCAGACCTTTGGGAAGTGAAAGATTTTAAAACCAAGCAAGACTTAGAAAGAGTCTCAAAATGCAAAATAAATAATTTTGAGTATGTCAAATTAAAAAGGTTTTGTACAAACAAAACCAATGTAACTAAAATCAGAAGGGAAACAACAAATTGGGAAACAATCTTCATAACAAAAATCTCTGACAAAGGTCTTATTACTCAAATTTATAAAGAGCTAAACCAGTTGTACAAAAAAATCAAGCCATTCTCCAATTCAAAAATGGGCAAGGGGCATGAATAGGCAATTTTCAGTTAAAGAAATCAAAACTATTAATAATCACATGAAAAAGTGCTCTAAATCTCTTATAATCAGAGAGATGCAAATCAAAACAACTCTGAGGTATCACCTCACACCTAGCAGATTGGTCAACATGACAGCAAAGGAAAGTAATGAATCCTGTAGGGGATGTGGCAAAGTAGGGACATTAATGCATTGCTGATGGAGTTGTGAATTGATCCAGCCATTCTGGAAGACAATTTGGAACTATGCCCAAAGGGCGATAAAAGACTGTCTGCCCTTTGATCCAGCCATAGCACTGCTGGGTTTGTACCCCAAAGAGATAATAAGGAAAAAGACTTGTACAAGAATATTCATAGCTGCACTCTTTGTGGTGGCCAAAAATTGGAAAACGAGGGGATGCCCTTCAATTGGAGAATGGCTGAACAAATTGTGGTATATGTTGGTGATGGAATAGTATTGTGCTAAAAGGAATAATAAAGTGGAGGAATTCCATGGAGACTTGAACAACCTCCAGGAAGTGATGCAGAGTGAGACGAGCAGAACCAGGAAAACATTATACACAGAGACTGATACACTGTGGTACAAGAGAACATAATGGACTTCTCCACTAATGGCTTTACAATGTCCCTGAACAATCTGCAGGGATCTATGAGGGGGAAAAAAAAACAAACAAAACAAAAACAAACAAACAAACAAAAAAAAACTATCCTCAAGCAGAGGACAAACTGTGAGAGTAAAAACACAGAGGAAAAGCAATTGCATAGCTACAGGTGTTGAGGGGACATGATCAAGGAGAGACACTAAATGAGCACCCTAATGCAAATTCCAACAATAAGGAAATGGGTTCAGAGGATACCCAGAGGAATCGCCCATTGGCTAGGTGGAGGGGTGGGGTAGAGGGGGAGGAAAAGAAAATGATCTGTTTCCAATGAATAATGTATGAAAATGACCAAATAAAATAATGTTTTAAAAACTAAAAAAGAAAGAAAGAAAGAAAGAAAGTGTCTGAGGCCACATCTGAATTCAGAACCTCCCATCTCTAGACCTGGCTCTCAGTCCAATGAGCCACCTAGCTGTCCTCCAAAGGCTTTTTATTGAAAATAATTTTATTTTTTGTGGTCACTAAAGGATATTTAATTCTATTTTTATGCATTTAATTGTGAGGTTTTTATACCCTAATACATACATGGCCAATTTTTCTTCTTTTTAAAAATATTTATTTAAGAATTACATGTAATAACAAATTTAATATACCATAAAATTTTAAATACTCAATTTTAGTGTCTTAGTCATTGCTTATAAATATGCATATTCCTTTCTATTCACTTTTTTCCCAGAGATCTATCACAGCCAACTTTTCTAGAATTCTATTCAGTTTCTTAACTTATTTATTGTTTATATTTTGAGTACATTTGTGCACAGCTGGAAGAGATGCAGTGAGATTCCCAAATCTTATATTTTTACTATTTATTTATCCCTATAACTCATTAATCTTTTTCTTTAGGGATTTAGATCCCATACCATTTAGTTCATTTATTTTGATTATTTAATTTGTCTATCAGTCCTTTAAGGATATTCTAGTTTGACCAATTATCTCTTTAAATCATGCCTATTCTTTGCTGTTACATTATGTGAAATCACAAGTGCTAACTGATTATTTAAGTTCAGCTGAAGCATAATATATCTTTTCTCCAGCTTCTTATTTTAACATTGTGGACATATTTGTGTTTCAAGTATATTTCTTGTAAAAAATATTGTCTGTTCTACTTTTTAATCCATTCTGCTGTTCTCTTCAATTTTATGGGTGAGTTCTTACATTCACATTCACAATTATGACTGTTAATTTTTTTGTTTCTCTCCATCCTATCCTTTCTTCCTCTCTTTGCTCTTTAATCCCCTGTACCCCAGACCATTACTAGTCATCATGACTTTTGTCTTGCCACTGGACTTCAGTGCCTCTGGAAAAGAGAGTGAGGCTGATGTTTTTATGCAACTCTACCTCACTTAAATCCAGTTCAGGCTTGTCAAGACATTATCCCATGATGTCATTGACTTTCTTTGAAAATGAAGGACAGATATCAGCAATGACTCTCTTATAAGTGAGTGATACTGAAATAGCTTCTCAATCTCAAATCACTTTATTGTTTAAACCTTATTTCATATACTTTTCAACTCATGATAAGCTCTTTCCAAACCAGATAAGTTTCTGTCCAAAATGTGCTTTGCTTTATGGTTCTGAACTTTTGCTTAAACTTTTCATTGCATACATGCTCTCCTTCATTTTTACCTTATGGATTACAACCCATATGTTAAAGGCAAAGGCAAACATCTGTCTAGGAAGTCTTCCACCACCACTTTCTCCTTGCTATTTTCAACCACATTCATCCTGAGACCTTACAAAGTACTCTGACAACCCCCTATTTCACTTATCTCCTAATATTATGTATTATAATTACCCATGTTCATGCCATAACCCTCTCCAAATTTAGAACAGGAGACAGGTTTCAGTTCAACTTTATATCATCCCATGTGTGAGAGCTCTGTCCACATTTCAGGCTGAAAAGTTATTGTTAACTTGTTCATGATGAGGAACCTGGCATAGAAAATTTAGGTTACTTATCCAAGGTCATACTGATAAAAAGCAGCAGAGCAGGTATTTGAGTCCAGAGCCTTTTTTTCAAAACCATAGCTCTTTCTACTACACTATAAGCCTCTAACATAATGATGTAAAGGTGCAGTTTGTTTATTTTCCTTTGCAATGATTTCAGCCTAGGGCAGTATATAGAAAGCCAATAATGGAGAGTATCCAAGTTTGGTGATTGCATTTCTCTCTAAGTATTTTTTTCTTCTGCTTTTATTAGGGCAAGTTAACATTATAAGCACTTTTATTCTCAGTGCCATGATTTTTGGTACTTACTCATCATGATATGCTTCTCATACTTATTTTTTTTAACCCTTAGCTTCCAACTTAGATTCTAAAGCAGAAGAGCAAGTAAGGGCTAGGGAGTGGGGGTTGAGTAGTTTGTCTGTGGTCACACAGCTAGAAAGTGTCTGAGGACAAATTTGAACCCAGCACCTCCAGTCTCTAGGCCTGACTTTTACTCCACTGAGCCACCTACCTTCCCCTACTACTTATATTTATTTCTTACCTTTTTAAAAAATCCTACAGCGATCACAGAGAAATTTTTTAAAAAATCATAGTGAACCATAAACAGAATCCTCTCAAGCCTAGGAAGAAAGAATATATATTAAATATTTAACTGGTTATGAATTGGGTACTTGATGTGCTTCTTTGGTCGTCATTTTTTCTTTTGGGATCTTTGATACCTTGTCTTTTAAGGCACCCCAAGGAAACTATGTATGAAAAAGTGAGTAACTTGTGGAAATATGAGTGAAATTAAACAGTACTTCATTCTTTATGTCCACAGAATCAGGGACTTCTTGAAGGAATTTCAGAGGCCCTGTAGCTCATTCCCTTAATTTTGCAAATATCAAACCCAGGGAGATTAGAGAATTTATCCAAGGGTTAGATAGGTAGTCAGCATTATAAATAAAATCGGGACAGACATCCTCAGACTCCAGAACTGGTGTTCTTTTCATTGAATCACATACACACTCTTCCTGATCTTCTGTTACTCTTCAAAAATCCTAGAATATCACCCTCTTCCTCCTTTACTTCACCTCTTTCCCTTCTTTGTGAAAGCTCTGGTATTGAGAATTTTTGTGCCCTGAAGAAGGTTCAGTTGAGGACAATAGGGTAGAAACAAAATAGAATTGCATTGCCTCCACTGCGATTATTATAATAACAGACATTTATATGACATTTTGATGTTTTCAAAGAATTTTATGTACACTAACTCATCTAGGACTCACAACAACTCTTATGCGTTAGATGCAATGGTTAGTGTTTCTTCTGTTTTATAGAAAAGGAAATGGGTATAGAGAGGGGAATGACCTGACATTGTCACACAGAGAGTAACTCCATTTTAGATCATTGTATCATAGATCTAGAACTTGAAGGAGCATCAGAGGACATGCAGGCTGAACTCCCATCTTTACAAATGATGAAACTGAGGCACAGGGAGGATGAATGCCTCAAGGTCATCTAGGTCTGAACTCAGTTCTTCTGACTAGATCTAGTGCTCTTTCCAAGTTCAACATTCTCTCCACCCAGGGTAATCTAGATGAGGCATTTATGTCTCTCTGTGTATAAATCTCAGTAACCTTATAACTTAAGTTCCAGAGTAAATTTTTCAACCTTTGCTTAAATTTTGTAGAAATCATGAAGGGAAAAAGGAAAGAAAGGAAGAAATGAACATATAATGTACGGCACTGTTAAATGCTTTATGAATATCATATCATTTGGTTTTCATAACAACTCTAAAAATTAGGTGCAAACCCCATTTGACACATGGAAAAACTGGGTCAGACAACAGTTAAGTGACTTGCCCCCAGGCTCTTATGACTTAATTATCTGAGGGTAGAGATGAACTTAAGTCTTCCTGACTTCAAACCAAGTACTCTATCTACTGTAGCATCTTCCTGCCACTTTGATCACTGAGTAAAAATAGTGGAAGTACCATAATATACTTATTTTGAGATAATAACAAATGAGTATGTGTTTGAAGGATAGGAATATAAGGACATTTTAGTGTTTGGGAGGATCTCTTAGGGTCAGAGAGGCAGATCTGAGGGGAGAGGAATGATTGCCAGAGGGAAGGACCCATTTTCATCTATTGTCATTTGTTCTTTATTTTTGAAGACTAATGACATCATGAGATGATATCTTGATTTGTGTATAAATTGGATTTAAGTAAGGGAGAGTTGCACGAAGTCTGATCAGCTTCACTCTTTCTTCCAGAGTCATCGAAATTCAGTGACAAGATAAAAGTCATCACAACTGGCAATGGCCTGGGCTTCAGTGGATGACCTTGACTTCTTCAATACCTGACCAATCTCTATAAGCACTCCACAGGACCTGCTTCCTTTGGCTTTTATGGCTATTGGAGCACATTGTTCTCCTCCTCCCATTCACATGCTTAAGGTACACATCCTTCTAATTCACTGACCAATTTATGATCCATATTTACTCTCAGCCTGGTTTTTAGCCCATCTGCTGAGATGGGTAGGTGGGGTGTGGCCACAGGCTAGAGTTAAGTTCTAGGTGGATATCAAAGGAAAATTAACATCCCTAAAAAGTACTCAGTGAGCCCTTATACCAGAGGTGCTCATCCTCCATGAATACCCCATATGGCAAATCATAAAAGATGTAGGTAGTACAGTAACTGAAGCACTGGGCCTGGAATCAGCAAGATCTAAATTCAAATCCAGCCTCAGACACTTAACTAGCTATGTGATGCTGTGTGGAAAGTCATATAACTCTTACACTAGAGGAGCTAGTTATCCTTGAATACCCATTTATCTCATATGCATTTAGAGAATGTTGATATCCTTTGTATTTTACAGCTGCATGAAAAAATTAGCCTTTAGCATCTAACTAGTAAAAATATTTAGTTAAAATAGAATGCTAAGAAACGGCACACTGGGGTAAGTTATTCTACCTACTAATCCCACATAATCAATAACTTCTCCAGTGATATTATTGTGTCACCATTGCATACTTGCATCTTCCCTTCCTACTTTTAGCATCCCATCTCCTCCTAGATTGAGATACACATCACTTGCCTGGGATGTCATATGGAATACTTTTTCAGATTCAAAAATTTCCATTTTTAGATCTGGTGATTTATGACCTTTCCCAAAATGTGCCATGCAATTTTGACTACAGGATTCCATCCATTTTTACCCACTACCAGGTGTGTATTGCTTGATGTTTGCTCATTTGTTATAGGTCTGATGATCAGGTCCCAGAGGCTGTATTCTCCCTTAAAAAAATTAAATGAATATTTTGAGGCAAATTTTATTGTGTTTTTCCACATGTAGCAAATTTTGCAAAGGACATTATAGACCCTTAAACGCAGATTAGAAACAAATATACTGTTGGTTCAGAAGTTAGGGCTTTGGATAATTCAAGCTAATGGGATTTTAGTCCCAAATCATTATGACAACTGCCTTAATTCCCACTTCATTTTGGTTAAACTAGCCATAATGAACTCTGAGTTGAAGGGATTATTAAGATACATTTCCTGATTTTCAGGAGTAGACTCACTGACTGGTATTTCAAGAGAAAATTTCTTGCAATTATCAACACATAATTCTATTTTTTTCATTATTTCCATGGATATCCTTGATCCTTTGTTCTTTCTTTTTTTTTTAAATATATTTTATTTGATCATTTCCAAGCATTATTCGTTAAAGACATAGATCATTTTCTTTTCCTCCCCCCCCCCCCACCCCCCATAGCCGACGCGTAAGTCCATTGGGCATTAGATGTTTTCTTGATTTGAACCCATTGCTTTGTTGATAGTATTTGCATTAGAGTGTTCATTTAGAGTCTATCCTCTGTCATGTCCCCTCAACCTCTGTATTCAGGCAGTTGCTTTTTCTCGGTGTTTCCACTCCCATAGTTTATCCTTTGCTTATGAATGGTGTTTTTTTCTCCTGGATCCCTGTAAGTTGTTCAGGGACATTACACCGCCACTAATGGAGAAGTCCATTACGTTCGATTATACCACAGTGTATTAGTCTCTGTGTACAATGTTCTCCTGGTTCTGCTCCTCTCGCTCTGCATCACTTCCTGGAGGTTGTTCCAGTCTCCATGGAACTTCTCCACTTTATTATTCCTTTTAGCACAATAGTACTCCATCACCAACATATACCACAGTTTGTTCAGCCATTCCCCAATTGATGGGCATCCCCTCATTTTCCAGTTTTGGGCCACCACAAAGAGCGCAGCTATGAATATTTTTGTACAAGTCTTTGTGTCCATTATCTCTTTGGGGTACAGACCCAGCAGTGCTATGGCTGGGTCAAAGGGTAGATATTCTTTTAGCACCCTTTGGGCATAGTTCCAAATTGCCCTCCAGAATGGTTGGATCAGTTCACAGCTCCACCAGCAATGAATTAATGTCCCTATTTTGCCACACCCCCTCCAGCATTCATTACTTTCCTTTGCTGTTATGTTAGCCAATCTGCTAGGTGTAAGGTGATACCTCAGAGTTGTTTTGATTTG
This sequence comes from Monodelphis domestica, assembly GCF_027887165.1. Lineage (NCBI taxonomy): Eukaryota > Metazoa > Chordata > Mammalia > Didelphimorphia > Didelphidae > Monodelphis > Monodelphis domestica. Next base: position 134,743,074 of record NC_077229.1, on the reverse strand, counting down.
CATCTCTCTGATTATAAGAGATGTAGAGCACTTCTTCATGTGCTTGTTAATAGTTTTGATTTCTTTATCTGAGAACTGCCTATCCATTTCCCTTGCCCATTTATCAATTGGAGAATGGCTTGATTTTTTGTACAATTGATTTAGCTCATTATAAATATGAGTAATTAAACCTTTGTCAGAGGTTTCTATGAAGATTTTTTCCCAATTTGTTGTTTCCCTTCTGATTTTAGTTATATTGGTTTTGTTTGTACAAAAGCTTTTTAGTTTGATGTAGTCAAAATTATTTATTTTACATTTTGTGATTCTTTCTATATCTTGCTTGGTTTTAAAGCCTTTCCCCTCCCAAAGGTCTGACATGTATACTATTCTGTGTTTACCCAATTTACTTATGGTTTCCTTCTTTATGTTTAAGTCACTCACCCATTTTGAATTTATCTTGGTGTAGGGTGTGAGGTGTTGATCTATTCCTAGTCTCTCCCACACTGTCTTCCAATTTTCCCAGCAGTTTTTATCGAATAGTGGATTTTTGTCCCAAAAGCTGGGATCTTTGGGTTTATCGTATACTGTCTTGCTGAGGTCGCTTTCCCCCAGTCTATTCCACTGATCTTCCTTTCTGTTTCTTAGCCAGTACCAAATTGTTTTGATGACTGCTGCTTTGTAATATAGTTTTAGGTCAGGGACTGCAAGGCCCCCATCATATGTGTTTTTTTTCATTATTTCCCTGGATATCCTTGATCTTTTGTTCTTCCAAATGAACTTTGTTATGGTTTTTTCTAAATCAGTGAAGAAGTATTTTGGTAGTTCAATGGGTATGGCACTAAATAGATAAATAAGTTTGGGTAGGATGGTCATTTTTATTATATTGGCTCGTCCTATCCATGAGCAGTTAATGTTTTTCCATTTGTTCAAGTCTAGTTTTAGTTGTGTGGCGAGTGTTTTGTAGTTGTGTTCATATAGTTCCTGTGTTTGTCTTGGGAGGTAGATTCCTAGGTATTTTATTTTGTCTAAGGTGATTTTGAATGGGATTTCTCTTTCTAGTTCTTGCTTCTGAGCTGTGGTTGTTCCAGTCTCCATAGAATTCCTCCACTTTATTATTCCTTTTAGCACAATAGTATTCCATCACCAACATATACCACAATGTGTTCCGCCATTCTCCAATTGAAGGGCATCCCCTCATTTTCCAATTTTTTGCCATCACAAACTGTGCAGCTATGAATATCCTTATACAAGTTTTTTTCCTTATTATCTCTTTGGGGTACAAACCCAGCAGTGCTATGGCTGGATCAAAGGGCAGTCTTTTATCACCCTTTGGGCATGTGCTTATTAATAGTTTTGATTTCTTTATCTGAAAACTGCCTATCCATGTTCCTTGCCCATTTATCAATTGGAGAATGGCTTGATTTTTTCATACAATTGATTTAGCTCTTTATAAATTTGAGTAATTAGATCTTTGTCAGAGGTTTTTATGAAGATTACTTCCCAATTTGTTGCTTCCCTTCTGATTTTAGTTACATTGGTTTTGTTTGTACAAAAGCTTTATAATTTGATGTAATCAAAATTATTTATTTTACATTTTGTGACTTTCTAAGTCTTGCTTGGTTTTAAAGTCTTTCCCTTCCAAAAGGTCTGACATGTATACTATTCTGTGTTTGCCTAATTTACTTATAGTTTCCTCCTTTATGTTGAAGTGATTAACCCATTTTGAATTTATCTTGGTGTAGGGTGTGAGGTGTTGATCCAAACCTAATCGCTCCCACACTGCCTTCCAATTTTCCCAGCAGTCTTTATCGAATAGTGGATTTTTGTTCCAAACGCTGGGATCTTTGGGTTTATCATATACTGTCTTCCTGAGGTTACTTGCCCCAAGTCTATTCCACTGATCCTCCTTTCTGTCTCTTAGCCAGTACTTTTGTTTGTTTTTTTTTTCAAAGTACCAGCTTCTAGTCTTATTTATTAGTTTAATAGTTCTATCACTTTCAATTTTATTAATTTCTCCCTTAATTTTTAGGATCTCTAGTTTGGTTTTCTTCTGGAGGGCTTTAATTTGTTCACTTTCAAGTTTTTTTATTTGTATTTCCAATTGATCCCTAGTTTGTTAATATATGTACTCAGGGATATGAATTTACCTCTACTGCTTTAGCTGCATCCCATAAGGTTTGAAAGGATGTCTCACCATTGTCATTTTCTTCGATGAAATTATTATTTTTTCTATGATTTGTTCTCTAACTAACTGATTTTGGAGTATCATATTATTTAATTTCCAATTAATTTTTGATTTGGTTTTCCATGTACCCTTACTGATCATTATTTTTATTGACTTGTGATCCGAAAGGGCTGCATTTATTATTTCTGCTTTTCTTCATTTGTATGCCATGTTTCTGTGACCTAGTGTATGGTCAATCTTTGTGAATGTGCCATGTGGTGCTGAGAAGAAGGTGTATTCCTTTTTGTCCCTATTTATTTTTCTCCATATGTCTATTAATTCTAATTTTTCTAAGATTTCATTCACTTCTTTTACTGTCTATTTCTTCCTTCAATTCTCCTAGTTTCTCCATTAGAAATTTGGGTGCTATACTATTTAGTGCATACATGTTGATTAGTGATATTTCCTCATTATCTAAAGTCCCTTTTAACAAAATATAGTTACCTTCCCTATCCCTTTTAATCAGGTTTATTTTTGCTTTGGCTTTGTCAGATATCATGATTGCAACTCCTGCCTTCTTTCTATTAATTGAGGCCCAGAAGGTCTTAATCCATCCTTTAATTCTGACCTTGTGAGTGTCTACTTGCCTCATGTATGTTTCTTGAAGACAAAATATGGTAGGGTTTTGGATGCTAATCCATTCTGCTATTTGTCTATGTTTTATGGGTGAGTTCATCCCATTCATGTTCAAAGTTATGATTGTCAATTGTGGACTCCCTGTCATTTTGATATCTTCCCCTAATTCTGACCTTTCTTCTTTAGCTATAACTTTTTAAGCCAGTGACTTACTTTGAATCAGTCTCCCTAGTCCCCTCCCTTAATATGTTTCCTTCTCTAGCCCCTCCATTTTTGTTCCCTCCCCCCCTGTCTCTCTCTGTTTCCCTGCCATCTGTGTTGGGCACCCCAGAGACTGGCCCAGGTTGCTTTCAAGGTGCTTCCTTCAGAATAGCCGGCCCTGAGGTCATTTTGCTGGCCCTGAGGATCCCGATGCTGCTGTGGGCTCAGAGCTCTGGGTTGGGGGGTAGGAGCCCTGGGACCTTCCTTCTGCCTTCCTGTTAGATCCAAGTGATCTAGGATTCTGGCTTTTGGGGGGCATACCTTTTGATACGAGTCCAGAAGGAGGGTTCTCCAGGTCTGTCCTGTTGTTCAGTTTGAATTTCAGTGCCCTAGGAGCATTTGGTTTGTGATCAGTAAGGAAGGGTTTTCTGAGGTCTGATCTTTTGCTGCCTCTACCGCCATCTAGATTGGAGGTCTGAGGTACTTTTAAAAGATTGGTTTGGAAGCATTATCATAGTCGTTTCAGCTTTTGCTTCTACTAATGATAATTCTATTTTAAAGAATCTTTGTATTCCTGGCTCCACCAAAATTACATAGAAATAATGCCCTTAGAACATGAACATACATATCAAACAAGGAAACAGGACCTTGAAAGTAGACTGCAGTTGCTTGCAAATAGCAAATAAAGTATTATATTTTACTTACATACACATACTTTATGGTTTTAAATCAACCATGAGCAGTTCAACCAGTCAAACAAGCAACCTATCATGTATTAATATTTATTAAGAATTCACTATGTACAAGGCATTATGCTAGGCACTGGGATACAAAGACCAAAACAAATAAACAGTCTGAATCCTTGAGGACTAACATTCTACCAGAGGATTATCTCATGTAAATTGCTAAATTATGTACATATTGATATGGGAAGGAAGATGGTACTAAGAATTAGGTAGAAGGAAAGGCTTCTTAGAGATGAAGAATACATTAGACAGTGAGATCCTGAAGTCAGAACCTGTCTTTTACCTTTCTTTGTATCTCTAGAGCTCAACCTGTTGCCTAGAACCAATTAGGTGCTTAATAAGTGATTATTAACTGAGTGACTGAGATAAAGGACTCTATTCCACCCCTACTTTCAGTGGTAGCTCATATTATCCGGGGTAGGAAGACTATTGTGGAAGTTTTGTTGAGGAGATTATGGCTAGATAAGTAAAGGAAAGACGATAGATGTGAGAAATCCTAATGAAGAAGAATTAGCCAATTTTTGACTCATTATTGAATATGCAAGGTGATGGAAGAGGAAGAGAGAAGAATTGAGGATGACTCCAAGACTGACTACTGCTGATTACTGCTGACTACTTGGGTAATGAAGTATTAGGGTGCCCTAAGCAGATTTTAAAATGTTGGGGAAGATACTTATTAAGGAAGAAAGATAATGAGTTCTCTTTTAGATTTTAAAATTAAAGATGCTAAGGGACATCCAAGAGGCAGGTTGGTGGCATAGTGAATTAGAATGCTGGGCCTGGAATTAGGAAGACATGAATTCAAATCCAAACCCAAATACTTTAGCTATGTGACCCTGTGCAAATCACTCAACTCTGTTCACCTCAGTTTCTTCATCTATAAAATGAGCTTTAGCAGGAGATGACAAACCACTTCAGAAACTTTGTCAAGAAAATCCCAAATGGAGTTAGAAAGAGTCACACACTATTGACATGACTGAACAAAAGACATCCAACTCTAGATATCCTGGTGACTCTTGATGGGACAGGTACTCAAAACGGAGTATAAATAGTTATTCCTATATGGATAGAGATTATTACCTATGGATCATACAGTTAGAATTAGAAACGAATTTAAGAGTTATCCATGACAGTCCCTTCAATTTCCATGTAAGAGCTCGAGATGTTGTTAGTTGTTCAGTACTTCCAGATCCTATTCAGAGTGAATGGCCAAGAATGCTTGTTAGCAGAAGCCTGTGTACCCTCTTCTGTTCACCCCAGGATGTTCAGACCAAAGGCAGCAGTGTTCTCCCTCCCCTTCCCTTATCAGTGTCCACTTCTCTTTCACACCATCATCTAATGGACTGATAAATCCTAAGGACCACTTGACCTCATATTCCTAATATTGACAGTAATTAGCTCTCTGATCATGAACAAGTCACTTAAGCTCTTTGATTTATTTCATTTTCCTCATTTATAAAGTTAAAGGGTTGGAATAGGTGGTTTCTAAGGTCTCATTCAGCCCTAAATCTCCGAGTTTATATACTATTTAGTCTTGTATTATTTTCACCGTCCTTTGCCTTTTCTCTTATTCACATTCTGCTGAATGGAACCAGGGAAAATTGTCAAATTGTGTTGAGTCCACTATGAGTTTGTATTACATAATCTCAGTTGGACCCTCCCTTCAGCATAGCAATTCTTTTACACCTCCCTTAATGATTCACTATCCTTCTTACCATTGTGCCTTTACCAAACTCTTCCATCTATTCTTAAATCTTCCCACAGCTCTTCCTCTCCCTGTACCCTCTTGGCTGAGAATCTTGCCTCATATTTCATTGAAAAAATGAGAAAATTCTCTGAGAGCTCTATCTTCTTCCTGTTTCTCATCTCACATTATTCATATGCTTTCTGTCATCATTACTCCATTCACTCCTATCTCACAGAAATAGGTGGTCCTTCTTGCCAAAGTAAATCTCTATCTATGCCCAAGAGATCCTATTACATCCTATTTTCTCCATCAATATTTGCTCTTGATTCTCCTTTCCCTTTATACTATTTTGCTTGGTGAACTCATTAACTCCCATGGTTTCTATTGTTATCTTTTTGTAGATGACTCATATCTAGTAGTCCATCACTAATTTCTTTCTCAATTTTTTGTCTGCATCTCTAACTGCCTTTTAGATATCTTGAACTGTGTATTCTGCAGACTATCTTAAAGTCAGCATGTGCATAACTGAAATCAATATTATTTGCCACAAACCCTTCAGTCTTCCCAACTTCCATATGACTACTGAATCATAGCCTTACTATCTAGATTCACTATCTAGATATCATTGCTTGACTTCTCTTTCTCTCTCCCTCCATATCTAATCAATAGTCATGTCCTGTAATATCTGTCTTTGTAACATCTCTTCTATATGATCCCTTGTCTCTTCTGACTCTACCACTATCCTTACCTAGGCCCTTATCACTATTGTTGTAGCCTGCTGCTTGGTCTCCTGGCCTTAAGTTTCTATTTCAATCAATTCTTCACTTAGCTGTCAAATTGATCCTTCTAATGTATAAGTCTTATCATAACAACCTACTAGTCAATGAACTCTGGTGCCTCCATATTACCTCTAGGATCAAATATAAAATCTTGTTTATTCTAGATACATAGTTATCTAGCAAGGTATTTTGTACATTGTATAAACTTCACTGCTTTTCCTCATGCCTGAGACAATCTTCCACCTCAACCCAAACCCTTAACTTCTCTGGCTTCCTTCAAGTCTCTGCTAAAGTTCTACCTTCTGCAAGTAACCCTTCCCAGTTTTCAGTTTGCATATTGACTCCCTCATTATACTATGAACAGCTTGAGAACAGATTTTTTTTGTCCATTCTTTGTATCTCCAGCACTTAGCACAGTGCCTGACATAGTAGTTATTTAATAAATGTTAGTTAACTAACTGATTTAACAATAGAATACTGATATGTATTATATTATATGTTGTATATAATATATTGTATATGTTATATATAGAGAACATTTTCTTCGGAATTACTGACATTTTAGAATTATAAGTAGAGTAGATCACTTTTAATGATGTTGATTAGGCTGAAGAAAAATGCTTTGGTTGCTAAAAGAGAGCAAACAGGATCACTTGTTATTTGCTATTGTATCTTTGTCTGGTATTAGATTTCTGGGAAATAAATTTGAAATTCATGTAATATAGGACAGCTAAGTGGTTCAGTGGATAGAGTGGAAGGTGCTGTGTTCAAATCTGACCCAGACATTTACTAGCCATGTGAACCTTGGCAAGTCACTTAATTTCAGTGTTTAGACCTAACCATTCTTCTACATTGGAACCAACACTAATATTGATTCTGACAGATGCAAATGGTTAAGATTTAATTTTTTAAAAAGAGATTTGTGTTGTATTCAAATTAGTATAATGTGACAGCGAATTGTCTCTCCCTCTCATGGAAGTATTAACCTTCCTTCTCCATATTGAGGCTTTAAAGTTGGTCATGTGTCACTCAGACTAGGTTCATTCAACACAGAATGAAAGGGTGAAATTTTCCATTTAGAAATGGATTTTAGTTGTGTAAATGTCTGAGAGTGGTGTAAGTCTTCTCCAAGATGCAGGTACTTTTCCTTTGAAATTGATCTCTATTTTTTTTTTTGCATGTAGTTTTATGAGAACATGTTTTCCTTGATAGAATGTAAGCTTCTTGAGAGTAAGAACTGATTTTGTCTTTGTACATCCAGTGCTTAGTATAAAACCTGATACATATAAAGTAGGTGATTAATAAATGCTCATGATTTGACTGATTGATGTACCTCCACTGCTACTATAACTAGCATTACCCAGCTTATGTCTTGAATTCCCCCTCACTTTGTGCTGTGTAGACACTGCTTTTTGTAATCAGTGATGGAGTGTTCTTTCCCTGTGCTGTTGCTATGAACACCAGGCTATGATTCCTTCTGCTCTATCCAGTGCCTTGCCAAGAGATCTTTATTTTTAATTCTGGAGTGAAATGTGTTGCTTCTTCATAAAGCAGTGGTTTCTGCTCCAATGTCTGGCACGCTGTTGGCCCAAGACTCACAGTAAAATAATAGCAGTATTTTCTTTTGATTCCATCATTAATTTTTTCAATTAGTCTCCATCTGATATGTATCCTTTACTGGGCATTCCTTGTTAAAAACAGAATTTTAGCATTGGAAAGGACTTTATTCATCATCTTTAATGAAATAATGAAAAATAAAGTGAGATAATGTTTGTAGAGCACCTAGCATAATGCCTGGCATAAAATAAGTACTATGGAAATGCCAGTTATTGTTGTTACTATTTTGTTGTCATCTAATCTGATCCTCCTCTTTTGACAGGTGAAGAAACTAAGCCTAAACAGGTAAAAAGACTTGTTTGAGGTCACACAACTAATTAGTGATAGAATTAGTCATTTATCTTCTCCTAGGTGTCTTGCTACCCAGCAAATTATTTTAATGTGACTTTTCAGTGTATGGGTATATGGGCAATGAGAACTTCTATTCATAGAGGATAGTCTGCTATAGTGGGCAGAGGTCTGTATTTAGAGTCAGAAGACTTGGATATAATTTAGAAGACCTATTTTTATTTATTTTGTATTTAATTTAACATTTACATATTTTAATGTTAAAACAAAATTAAGTTTAGAATTCTTTCCCTCATTCCTACCCCTCCCATACCTATTGAAACAGCAAGAAATGTAATATCAGTTATATATGTAAAATCATACGAAACATTTTCACATTAGTTCTGTTGCAAAAACAAAACAAAATAAAACAAGCAAAACAAAGAACTAAGAAAACTAAAGAAAGTGAAAAAATATGTTTCGATCTGCATGTAAACTGTCATTTTTTACTCTATCAGTGGCTGGCACATTTTATTATAGATCCTAGGGAATTGTATTGGATTATTGTATTGATCAAAATAGCTAAGTCATTCAGAGTTGATCACTCAGAAAAATTGCTGTTACTACATACAATGTTCTTCTGATTTTCCTCACTTCACTTTGCATCAGTTCATATATATCTTTCCAGGTGTTTTTAAAACCATCCTTCTCATTTCTTATGGCAGAAAAATATTCCATTATATGAATGTATCACAACTTGTTCAGCCATTTTCCAAGTCCTCAATATCCCCTCGATTTCCAATTCTTTGCTGCCACAAAAAGCTGCTATAAATATTTTTGTAGATAAAGTACATTTTCCTTTTAGTTTAATCTCTTAGGGGCACAGACCTAGCAGTGGTATTTCTATGTCAAAGGGTATGAGAAGTCTTGGTTTTGAATTTTCCCAGGTATTTCTTTTCGTCTGAGAGCATGCTTAATTTATTGTATCTATATCTATTTTTATCTATTTCCATACCTATATTTTTATCTAACAAAAATCTACATCTATTTCTCTCTATAAATATATGTACACATACTTATATGTGATACATTTAGGTATACATATCTATGTTTGTAATCTATTGATATCTATGAATCATCTCTCTATACATACATATGAATACATACATACATATATATACATATATATATATATATCTTGTTTTCACAGTTGCTTACATGTTCTTTCCTCCCATTATATCATTAGCTATTTAAGGGCTGAGGCTGTTTTTGCATTTCTTTGTATTCTTGGTGCTTGGTACAGTGATTAAAACATGGTAGGTGCATAGCAGGGATTACTGACTTCACTTTTTAAATAACAAACTCTTTTCCTTCATTTGATTTTTCCTATGTGGATAGTTAGATGTTTTTCAGTTTGACTTAAATTAGAATGTTGTTCAATCCCCCAAGGTTTTATTGAATTAGCAAAATGCCATCTATTTAACAGAATCTGGAGGACTTTACCTTCATTTCGTTATTAGATAATAATAACTATCATTTAAGTAATATTTTGATGTTTGCAAAATTCTTCACAAAGGCCAATTCATTTAATTCTCATTATTTTGAGATGAGTGCTATTGCTTTCCCCAATTTTACAGATGAAGAATGAAATAGAGATTAAATGACTTGCTCAGGGTCACATTGCTTCTAAGTGTCTGCAGCTGAATATGAACTCAAGTCTTCCTGAAGAAATTCCTCTTCCATTTGAACTCTGTACTGAATATCATCCATGAGTATGACTCACATCTTTCATAAGCATACATCTTTCTGTTTTATGCCCTGCTTGCTCAGAGGTTTAGTTAACAAAGTCATGTCTGTAGTTCCATCTTTTAATAAATCCTGCATCATTTTGACATATGCAAGGAAATCTTATATAGAGAGACAACTCATCACCTCAAACTTATTGTTAATTGATCTCTTAGATTCTGGATTCTATACACTGTCAAAATAATCTTCTTAAAATATAGGATTATTCACATCACTCCTGCAGTCCTAAATCTTTCAGTACCTCTCCTTGTGGAATAAAATTCAAATTTCTCAGTCTGGTCTTTAAAACTCTCTAAAACTGGCCCTGATCCAGCTTTATATTACTAATTGCTCATTTGAATCCATTACTCCAGCTAAACTTATATCCTATAAAATGTCTTATGTTGTTGTTATCAACTCACCTTCCTCTAATATACTTCATGTTTTCTCTCTTTGAGCCTAAGCTCATGTTCTTTTTTTCTCTCTAGGAAGTTTTTACCTTGATATCTTCTACTGTCCTTCTTCTTTGAAGTCCAGGGCTTTCCCATCTTTGAAGATTTCTCAGGTCCCCATAGTTGAAAGCAATCTCTCTCTCCTTTAAAATCTCACAAAGATTGCTGTCAGTTTTATTTATTTGGCACTTACCCTAACCTCTCATTTTCATAATTATTTGGTTAAGAATATTCTCCCTTCAAATATATAGTATGTTCCTAGTAAAGAGGGGCTGTGCTTTGTATTTAAACAACTAAATACCACCTTAGACCTTGCCCAGTATAAAATATCTAGTAAGTATCCCACAAATGTTCTTTGAAAGGAAGAGATGAATGAAGAGGAGAAGAAAATAAGAAGGAAAGTAGTAATGAAGAAGCAGTCTTATCATGGCTAGTAGGGTTCTTTGCACATAAACTTAACATTGGCATTCACCATTTCCTAAGAACAAGCAATATAGTATCTATTAAAGGATGCTAATTATTAATATAACATGCAGAGCTTGCTTAGTATGCCTAGAAGTCCTCTCCAGAAGAAAGTGTAAGGGGCATACTCATGATATTTTAACAAAAGCTGTGTCTGTAGAGACATTGAAAAGAAAAAGGGAAATCCTTCAGGTGGAATGTTCCAAGAAAGGACAGAAGACTTGGATACCTTAATCTCATAGACTTGCATTCACATATTTAGTCCTAAGGGCCAGTCCCAAAGGAGTATGAGAACATGAAAAGCTCTGATTATTTTATGGGGATATAGAGTTGTTCACAGAGAGAAGGAACTTCAGAGCAGGAAGAACTTAAAAAGAAAAGGCAGAGGCAGAGCTAAGATGGTTGCAGAGTCAACAAAAAGTGAGAATGAGATTCTCCAATTTAAGAAAACTTCCATTTTAAAGGAGTGGATGGTTTGGAATATGATATTTCAGAAAGCAAACTAACTTACTAAAATTCTATTCACCTGTTTAACTTCTTTCTTATTTATTTTTAGGTTAGTTTATCTAGTTCTAAGAGAGGAAAGTTGAGGTCCCCTAATAATATAGTTTTGCTTTCTATTTTCTACTGTAGCACTTTTAAATTTTCCTTTAAAAATTTGGAGGTGATACTATTTGGTGCATATATATTTAGTATTGATATTACTTCATTGTCTGTAACACATTTTATCAAGTTGTGATTTTCTTGCCTATATCTTTTAATTAGATCTACTTTGCTTTTGCTATGTCTGAGATCACGATTGCCACTCCTCCTTTTTTATTTAACTTTGACTGAAGCATAATACAATCTGCTTTATTCCCTTAATTTTACTCTGTGTATGTATCTCCCTGCTACAATTGTATTTCTTGTAAACAACATATTGTAGGATTCTGGTTTTTAATCCACTCTGCAATCTGCTTTCATTTTGTATGGATTAATTTTAGGGGTATGACTAAAATATGAGAATTCTAAAGTAATATTGTGGTCACCAATTAAAAATATTATAGCTCAAGTCAAATGACTTTTAGTAGCTTTTATTTACAAAGAAATGGAAAGAGTGAAAGTAGAGAAATGTAAGAAGAGGGTTTAGAAAATGTCTAGCCTATCACACTAAATGTTGCTCTGGTGTCTAGATCAGCTTCATCAGGGCTCATTAACCCTAAACCAGAGTACCCAATGATGTCTTATGTAAAGGTTCCAGAAACACAGCCTCCTCCAAGAGAATGAGGCCTCTCCAGAACTAATCTCTCCAGAAGCCAGGAAGGGAAAGCCAGCTACTCACTCAATAGAAGAGAAGTCCAAAGGGGAAGGTCCAGGAGCAGTATAAGAAGCTAAGGTCCCAAGTCAAAGCTGAGGTCCAAGTCCAAAGCCACTTCCAAGAGGAAAGATACCAGCCAAAGCTCCAAACCGAAGATTCAAGGTGAAGATTCAAGCCTAAGACCCCTTGGACAGGAAGTTCAGGACCTTTTATAGTCCTTTTTCCATGTTCCTTCCTGTCCCTTCCTCCACTTTAAAGGGGCCAATCACAGCTTCCAAATTACCTGGCACTGCCCAAGGGAGCAGTATCTGTAGGATCTAGTTCTCATCCTCTAAGGGTATAAACTCTTATAATTTGATTCACAAGTTTCTGGAATTGTCACCCATTTTAGTTAAATGACTTGGGAACTCCCTTGCTTAGTGTTTAGAAGGGGTATTTATGTTTTTTGGTTGCTTAATTTAAAACAGACAAAGAGAATAAAGAATTCCCTTTCACAGTTTTATGAGTGAGTTCATTCCATTCACATTGACAGTTATGATCACCAACTATGTATTTCCCCTCCATTGTATTTTCCACTTTTGATTCTTCTTTTTCTCCTTTCACTCTGTACCTCTTCACAAGTGTTTGCTTTTAATTACTGCCTCCTCCATTTCACCCTCCCTTCTATTAACTCCTTCTTGTCTTATTCCCATCCTACTTCTCTATAGGTTAAAATAGGATTCTATACCCAAATGAGTATGGTTTGAACATTATTATTTAGGGGGAAACAAATATTTAATGAAATAGAAGATTTTCAAATATTACTGATGAAAAGGCCAGTGATGAGTATAAAATTAGATATTCAAATATTAGCTTCAAAAAAGAATAAGAAGATATAAAATAACTGAGAAACCATAAAGACTCAATAAGTTTAAACTTATTAGGGGCAGAAAGATGGTACTGTAGATAGGCTGTTGTGTGCTAGAATCAAGAAGATCTGAGTTCAAATCCTGCCTTAGGTACTTACTAACTATGTGGCCTTGGATAAGGAATTTAACCCTATTTGCCTCAATTTCTTCATATGTAAAATAAGCTAGAGAAAGAAATGACAAACCACTCCAGTATCTTTGCCAAGAAAACCCAGAATAATATCATAATGAGTTAGACATGATTGGAATGACTACACACAAAAAGGTTAAATTTTTTTTTTCTAAAGGGAAGATGGGCAATTAGAAGTAAACTTGGAGAATGTGAATGTGACATGACTATGATGGAATATTAAAAAAATAAAATTAAAAGGTGAGAAAGAAGAATGCATTGGGGGAAAGGGACAGGGAAAAGTAGAATGGGAAACTTTTTCTTAAGGAAATGCACAGAAAAGCTTTCATAGTGGAGGGGAAAAGAAGGTGTTGGCAAGTAATATTTGAACCTTACTTTCATTGGAATTGTTTCAAAAAGGAGAGTACCACCCCCACGATAAAGACTTGAGCTCACCTGGGTGTAGAAATCGATCTTACCCAATAAGGAAAAAGGAGGGGAAGGGGCTAAGAGATACAAAGAGTGGAAGATAAAAGGGAGGATAGATTAAATGAGGAAGTGGTCAGAAGCAAAATAGACTAAAGAAAAAAAAAGAAAACCCTTACTTTCTGTCTTAGTAACAACTCCAAACCAGAAGAACTGAGGTTACATGGCTTTCCCAGGGTCACATAGCTATGAAATGTCTGAGATGAGATGTGAACCCCAGATCCTCCTGTCTCCAGGTCTGGGTACTCATTATGCTACCTATAGGCTCCTCAAACAGACTTGAGATTTTGAGAAGAGGCAGTATAAAAATAGAGAGAAGGATAAAGGGAAGAAAGTAGGATGGGGGGAAATATACATTTATTCATCATAACTGTGAATGTGAATGGAATATACTCCCTCATAAAACAGAAACATATAGAAGAATAGATCATAAACCAGAACCCAACAATATGTTGTTTATAAGAGACATACCTGAAACAGAAAGACACACAAACATTTAAAAAAAGAATTGGAACCAAATTTGTTATGCTTCAGCTGAAGTAAAAAAAGGTAGGGAAAGCAATCATCACAGACCAAAAGCCAAAATAAACACAATTATAAGAAATAATCAGGAAAACTACATTTTGCTGAAAGTTACCATAAACAATAGAGTAATATTAAAAATTATAGCAAGTTTTTATGATAAAGGCCTAATTTCTCAAATGTATAGGGTACTGAGCAAATTTTATAAAAATAAGTGCCATTCCCCAATTGATAGATGGTGAAAATATTTGAAGAGTTTTCAGAAGAAATCAAAGCTACCTCTAGTCACATGAAAAAAAAAATAAAAGCTCTACATTACTATTAATTAGAAAAATGCATAGGATTGTAATTAAGTACTATAAGATGTGATGAAGTACTATAAGAAATAATAAAGGGGGTGCTTTTGGAAAAAATATATGGAGAGATCTACATGAAGAGTGAAGTGAGAACTGGGAGATCATGTGCACACTAAGAACAAATGTCATAATGATAAACTGAAAAACTTGGCTATTCTGATCAATAAAATGATCCAAGACAATTTCAAGATTCATGATGAAAAAAGGTTATCCGTCTTCAAAGTGATAATTTATGCACTCAATACATTGATTTTCCCCCTTTTTTCTTTTTTTTTTTTGCAATATCGGTAATTTAGAAAGATGTTTTGTATGATTTCACATGCATAATTGATATAATTTTTTTTAACTCTTACTGTCTGTCTCAGAATCAATATTATGTATTGGTTCCAAGGCAGAAGAGTGGTAAGGGCTAGGCAATGGGGGTTAAGTGACTTGCCCAGGGTCACACAGCTAGGAAGTGTCTGAGTTTAGATTTGAACCTAAGACCTTTCATCTCTAGGCCTGGACCTCAAACCACTGAGCAACCCAGCTACCCTCATAATTGATATAATTTTGCTTGTCATCTTGGTGAGTGTGGGAAGAGTTAGAAAAATTCAAAACATAAAAATAAAAGATATTAAGAATAAATAATAATAAATAAAAAAGTTATTTTTTTAAAAAGAGATAGCAAATTTTCCATTTTCTTCCTGGAACTACAAAGATATTGTTGAGAAGATACTCTCAGCCCATTAAAATAAAGTATTAACCAATCAGTGCTCCTTTCATAGCTAGGACCTTCTAAAGAAAGGAAGACCACTTTGAGAGTTGCGAATTGCCTTCGCTACATGAGTCTTGTATTTGTGTGCTTCATTATTATTATATTGGGGTGTATGGGGAGCTCAGGGTGGGGTAGTATCTCTGGTATGGATGGCTTGGCATGACTTTTAGGGCAGCTCTCCAGCCTTTGACCCCCACCTGACACCCAGCTCTCACTTGTGGCTCCCAGTAGCTGCTAGCATGCAGCAGCGGCCACACCCTGGGCAACGGCTTCCACAGTCCGGCTAAACCTTGTGAGGGTAGCCAGCAGGTCGTCGACCCCTAGTGAACCAGGGCTTTGCTCACCCAGCATGTGAAGACTGCTTCGGCTGAACAGATGGAAGAAACCAATAAGCAGGTTCAACGGCTGAGATGATGACTCAGCAAAGCACTGTGGAGTGCTTAGGGTGTGTTGGAGCACAACAGACAACAGGGCCATCCAATACAGCTGAGGAAGTCTCCAGGTGTAACGAATTTTCTTGCCACTGGACCCAGGCTTCCAGCACCGAGAGAGTGGGACTGTCTCTGTGCATCGACTTTTCCACTTAAATCTCCTTCATGCACAAGTGTCTTTGTGCACACTCATCTATCAGAGATGAAAACACACAAAGACAATCGTCATTCTTGGTTACCGAAAGACTACTATTACTATTATTATATTCTAAATTATTTCACCATCTTAGATTTTTTGTGTATACATTTCAGATAATGAGCTCCTGGGGTTAAATATTAAAATTATATGTTGTAATGGGAAAAGGATAGAGATAAGGATAAGATTTAAGAGGAGTGAAGGTTGTCTTTAATTTTTTTTTCATTTCAATTAGTTTAGTCAATTTAGAAAATTATTCCTTGTTTACAGTGATCATGTTATTTCCCTCCCTCCCCTCTACCCACCCTTTCCACAGATGATGTGCAATTTCATACGGTATTACTTGTATTCTTGATCAAAACTTATTTCCATGTTGTTCATGTTTGCACTAGGATGTTCATTTAGACTCTATATCCCCAATCATATCCCCCTTAACACATGTAGTCAAGCAGCTGTTTTTCTTCTGTGTTTCTACTCCCACAGTTTTTCCTCTGAATGTGGATAGTATTATTTCTCCTAGATCCCTCCAAGTCGTTCAGGATCACTGCATTGCCACTAATGGAGAAGTCCATTATATTTGATTGTACCATAGTGTATCAGTCTCTGTATACAATGTTTTCCTGGTTCTGCTCCTCTCACTCTGCATCAATTCCTGCAGGATGTTCCAGTCCCCATGGAATTCTTCCACTATATTATTCCTTTGAGCACAATAGTATTCCATCACCAACATATACCACATTTTGTTCAGCCTTTACCCAATAGAAGGGCATCCCCTCATTTTCCCATTTTTTGCCACCACAAAGAGTGCAGTTATGAATATTTTTGTACATGTTTTTTCCTTATTATCTTTTTGGGGTACAAACCCATCAGTGCTATAGCTGGATCAAAGGGCAGACAGTCTTTTATCACCCTTTGGGCATAGTTCCAGATTGCGCTCCAAAATGGTTGGATCAATTCACAACTCCACCAGCAATGCATTAATGTCCCAACTTTGCCACATCCCCTCCAGCATTCATTTACTTTCCTTTGCTGTCATGTTAGCCAATCTGCTAGGTGTGAGGTAATACCTCAGAGTTATTTTGATTTGCATTTCTCAGATTATAAGAGATTTAGAATACTTTTCATGTGCTTATTAATAGTTTTTATTTCTTTAACTGAAAATTGCCTATTCATGTCCCTTGCTCATTTATCAATTGGAGAATGGCTTGATTTTTTGTACAATTGGTTTACCTCTTTATAAATTTGAGTAATTAGACACTTGTCAAAGGTTTTTGTAAAGAAGATTGTTTCCCAATTTGTTGCTTCCCTTCAAATTTTGGATGCATTGGTTTTGTTTGTACAAAACCTTTTTAATTTGATGTAATCAAAATTATTGATTTTGCATTTTGTGATTTTTTTCTAGCTATTGCTTGGTTTTAAAGTCTTTCCTTTCCCAAAGATCTTAAAAGTAAATTATTCTGTGTTCGCCTAATTTGCTTATAGTTTCCTTCTTTATATTCAGGTCATTTACCCCTTCTGAGTTTATCTTGGTGTAGGGTGAGAGATGTTGATCCAAATTTAATCTCTCCCATATTGTTTTCCAATTTTCCCAGAAGTTTTAACAAATAGTGGGTTTTGGTCCCCAAAACTGAGATCTTTGGGTTTATCATAGACTGTCTTACTGAGGTCATTCACCCCAAGTCTATTCCACTGATCCTCCTTTCTGTCTCTTAGCCAGTATAAAATTGTTTTGATGATCACTGCTTTACAGTATAGTTTAAGATCTGGTAATGCAATTCCTACTTCCTTTGCATTTTTTTTTCATGATTTCCCTGGATATCCTTGATCTTTTGTTCTTCCAAATGAATTTTGTTATGGGATTTTTCTGATTCAGTAAAAAAGTTTTTTGGTAGTTCAAGGGGTATGGCAAGGGGTAAGTAAATTAATTTGGGCAGGATTGTCATTTTTATTATGATAGCTCATCCTACCCATGAGCAATCAATGTTTTTCCAATTGTTTAGATCTAGTTTTAATTGTGTGGGGAGTGCTTTGTTGTGTTCATATAGTTCCTGTGTTTGTCTCGGCAGATAGATTCCTAAGTATTTTATATTGTCTAGGGTAATTTAAATGAAATTTCTCTAATTCTTGCTGCTGAAATGGGTTGGAGATTTATAGAAATGCTGATGACTTATGTGGGTTTATTTTGTATCCTGCAACTTTGCTAAAGTTGTTGATTATTTCCACTAGTTTTTTAGTTGATTCTCTAGGATTCTTTAAGTATACCATCATATCATCTGCAAAGAGTGATAGCTTGGTCTCCTCATTGCCTATTTTAAATATCTTCAATTTCTTTTTCTTCTCTAATTTCTACTTCTACTGTTTCTTGTACAATGTTAAACAATAGAGGTGATAATGGGCATCCTTGTTTCACTCCTGATCTTATTGGGAAGGTTTCTAGTTTATTCCCCATTGCAGATTATGTTTGCTGATGGTTTTAGCTATATACTGTTTATTATTTTTAGTAAAGACCCTTCTATTCCTATACTTTGTAGTGTTTTCAATAGGAATGGGTGCTGTATTTTATCAAAGGCTTTTTCTACATCTATTAAGATAATCATGTGATTTTTGTCAGTTTGCTTGTTAATATGGCCAATTATGTGGATGGTTTTCCTAATACTGAACGATCTTTGCATTCCTGGTATGAATCTTACCTGGTCATATTGAATAACCGTTGTGATGACTTCCTGGAGTCTTTTTGCTATTATACTATTTAAGATTTTTGCATCTATATTCATTAAAGAAATTCGTGTATAGTTTTCTCTTTTTTTTACCTGTCTGGCTTTGGGATTAGTGCCATATTTGTGTCGTAAATGAATTTGTTAGAACTCCTTCTTTGTTTATTCTGTCAAATAGTTTGGATAATATTGGGATTAGTAGTTCTTTGAATGTTTGATAGAATTCATTTGTGAATCCATCTAGACCTGGAGATCTTTTCTTAGGGAGTTTTTGATGGCTTGTTCAATTTCTTTTTCTGATATGGGGTCGTTTAGGTAATCTATTTCTTCCTCTATTAGTCTAGGCAATTTATATTTTTGTAAGTATTCATCAATATCACCTAGATTGCCATATTTGTTGCCATATAATTATGCATAATAATTTTTAATGATTGCCTTAATTTCCTCTTCCTAAAGGTGAGGTCTCCCTTTTCAACTTGGATACTGTCAATTGGGTTTTCTTCTTTCCTTTTTTAATTAGACTAACCAGTACTTTGTCTATTTTATTTGTTTTTTCAAAGTACAAGTTTCTAGTCTTATTTATTAAATCAATACTTTGGCTTTGAATTTTATTAATTCCTCCTTTGATTTTTAGGATCTCTAATTTAGCCTTCATCTGAGGATTTTGAATTTGTTCACTTTCTAGTTTTTTAATTTGCATGCCCAATTCATTGACCTCTACCCTCCCTAATTTGTTACTATATGAACTCAAGGATATACATTTCCCCCTCAGTACTGCTTTGGCTGCATCCCATAGGTTTTGAAAGGATGTCTCATCATTGTCATTTTCTTCAATGAAATTATTGATTGTTTCTATGATTTGTTCTTTAACTAAACTGGTTTTGCAGAATTGTATTGTTTAATTTCCAATTAATTTTTGATTTACATCTCCATGTACCCATACTAATTATTATTTTCATTGCATTGTGATCAGAGAAAGTTGCATTTATTATTTCTGCTCTTTTGCACTTGTTTGCAATGTTTCTATGCCCTAATAACATGGTCAATTTTTGTGACTGTACCATGTGCTGCTAAAAAGGTTTATTCCTTTTTGTCCCTATTTATTTTTCTCAACCTATCTACTAACTCTAATTTTTCTAAGATTTAATTCACTTCTCTTACCTCTTTCTTATTTATTTTTTTGGTTTGATTCATCTAGTTTAGATAGAGGAAGTTTCCGGTCTCCCACTAGTATAGTTTTTCTATCTGTTTCATCCTTGAGCTCCACTATTTTCTCTTTTAAAAATTTGATGCTATGTTATTTGGTGCATACATGTTGAGTACTGATATTTTCTCCAGCATTCATTACTTTCCTTTGTTGTCATGTTAGCCAATCTGCTAGGTGTGAGGTGATACCTCAGAGTTGTTTTGATTTGCATCTCTCTGATTATAAGAGATTTAGAACACTTTTTCATGTGCTTATTAATACTTTTGATTTCTTTATCTGAAAACTGCCTATTCATGCCCCTTTCCCATTTATCAATTGGAGAATGGCTTGATTTTTTGTACAATTGATTTAGCTCTTTGTAAATTTGAGTAAGTAAACCTTTGTCAGAGGTTTAATGAAGATTGTTTCCCAATTTGTTGCTTCCCTTCTGATTTTAGTTACATTGGTTTTGTTTGTACAAAAGCCTTTTAATTTGATGTAGTAAAAATGATTTATTTTACATTTTGTGACTCTTTCTAAGTCTTGCTTGGTTTTGAAGTTTTTCCCTTCCCAAAGGTCTGAAATGTATACTATTCTGTGTTTGCCTAATTTACTTATGGTTTCCTTCTTTATGTTCAAGTCATTCACCCATTTTGAATTTATGTTAGTGTAGGGTGTGAGGTGTTGATCCAAACCTAATCTCTCTCACATTGTCTTCCAATTTTCCTAGAAGTTTTTACCAAATAGTGGATTTTTGTCCCAAAAGTTTGGATCTTTGTGTTTATCATATACTGTCTTGCTGAAGTCACTTGCCACAAGTCTATTCCACTGATCCTCCTTTCTGTCTCTTAGCCAGTATCAAATTGTTTTGATGACCACTGCTTTATAATATAGTTTGAGACCTTGGACTGCAAGGCCCCCTTCCTTTGTGTTTTTTTTCCATTATTTCCCTGGTTATCCTTGATCCTTTGTTCTTCCAAATGAACTTTGTTATGGTTTTTTCTAAACCAATAAAGAAATTTTATGGAAGTTCAATGGGTATGGCACTAAATAGATAAATAAGTTTGGGTAGGATGGTCATTTTTATTATATTGGCTCGTCCTACCCATGAGCAGTTAATGTTCTTCCAATTGCTCAAGTCTAGTTTTAGTTGTGTGGACAGTGTTTTGTAATTGTTTTCATATAGTTCTTGCGTTTGTCTCCGGAGATAGATTCCTAGGTATTTTATTTTGTCTAAGGTGATTTTGAATGGGATTTCTCTTTCTAGTTTTTGCTGCTGAGCTGTTTTGGAAATATATAGAAATGCTGATCACTTATGCAGGTTTATTTTGTATCCTGTAACTTTGCTAAAGTTGTTGATTATTTCGATTAGCTTTTTGGTTGAATCTCTAGGATTCTTTAAGTAGACCATCATGCCATCAGCAAAGAGCAATAACTTGGTCTCCTCCTTGCCTATTTTAATGCCTTCAATTTCTTTTTATTCCCTAATTGCTACTGCTAGCGTTTCTAGTACAATGTCAAATAATAGAGGTGATTGTTGGCATCCTTGTTTCACTCCTGATCTTAATGGGAATGAATCTAGTTTATTATCCCCATTGCAGATGATATTAGCTGATGGTTTTAGATATATACTGTTTATTATTTTTAGGAATGGCCCTTCTATTCCTATGCTTTCTAGTGTTTTTAATAGAAATGGGTGTTGTATTTTATCAAAGGCTTTTTCTGCATCTATTGAAATAATCATGTTATTTTTGTTGGTTTGCTTGTTGTTATGGTCAACTATGTGGATGGTTTTCCTAATATTGAACTAGCCCTGAATCCCTGGTATAAATCTTAATTGATCATGGTGAATGATCCCTACTCAAGGGTAGACCAATGATTCTTAAATTGTCTCTCTTCTATTGATTTTCTAAATTTTCTGTTTCATGAATGAGATGCTTCATATTTTCCTCAATTTTTCATTCTTTTGGTTTTTTTTATAGTGTCCTGCTGCCTTGGGAGCTCACTTAATTCTAGTTATTGTATTCTGGTTCTTAAAGACTGGATTTCATCCCTGAATTTTTGGTCATCCTTCTCCTTCTGGTCTGATTTTCTTTGGAGGTCATCTTTCATTTTCTTTACCTCATCTCTCATCTTCTTTGCCTCATCTTTTAGCTCCT
Organism: Monodelphis domestica; assembly: GCF_027887165.1. Lineage (NCBI taxonomy): Eukaryota > Metazoa > Chordata > Mammalia > Didelphimorphia > Didelphidae > Monodelphis > Monodelphis domestica. Next base: position 134,721,178 of record NC_077229.1, on the reverse strand, counting down.
TTGCCTCATTTTCAAGCTGGTTGATTTTGGCTTTCAAGACACTATTTTCTATTCCCAAATGATTTATTTTAGTTTTTATATTTTTTCCCAATTTTCTTCAGTCTGTCTTAATTGTGTTTTTAATTGCTTTTTTAGTTCTTCCAAAGCCTGTATCCAATTTGCTGGGATTTCTGATTCATTGTTTGATGATTCCTCCTTCTCTTTTTTGTTTGCTCTTTGTTCATTGCCTGTATAGAAGCTGTTGACTGTAATTTCTTTTTTTTTTCTGTTGTTTGCCCATATTTACCCTTTCTTTAATCCCCTTATTTGTCTGTGCTCTTGCTTCTCTCATTTTTTTGGTTTGGGGGTTTTCTGTCAGTCTCCCCTCTTGGAGCTTTGTCAGAAGATCTCTCTGTGAAGTCTGTGGGGGATGGTTGTTGTCATTTGAGCTTCCCTGTCCTCTGGAGGCTTTTGATTGGATTATAGTCCAACAGTCTGTGGAAGAGTGGTGTTGGAGCTTGGGCTGATCCTAGCACAGCCCTGATCACAAGGTACACCCTCCAGGCCAGTGCCTTTGCCTGCCCAGAGGTTTCCACAGTGGCTGGAGGCTTAGAGCTCTATGGGGGGGGTTGGGCATCCTGGGACCTTCCTTCTGCCTTCCCCTTAAACCAAGTGTTCTCTAATTCTAGCTTTGGGGGGACATAACTTTTGAATTGAGTCCAGCAGGAGGGTTCCTTGGCTCTGTCTTGTTGTTAGGTTTGATTTTCAGTCCCCTAGGAGCATTTAGTTTGTAATTGGTAAGGAAGGGTATTCAGAGGTCTGAACTTTTTTTGCTTCTACGCCACCATCTTGACTCCACCTGCTGAAGGTTGTCTTTAAGGCACATACTAGGAACTCTAAAGAAAGGATTTTAGCAGGCATGGGGCAGAGGAAGAAGAGTTTCTAAGAGACAACTGTTAGTATGAGTGACTTCCTGTGGTAACTAGGGACTCTTCCTGTTCTGAAGGGAAGAGGAAAGGCTGGCTTGCCAGAGCTTGAATATTTCGGCTTCTCTGTGGAGAAAGGAAAACCCAAAAATCATCTTTGGAGATTCTGCGTTTGACTGGAGAATGTCCAGCAAAGGATCTGATTATACCTACTATGTTTTTAGCAACTTTCCAGAAAGTTTTGTCTAAAATCCTGTCAGTTTGGCTTTGAGATTTTACCTCAGTGGTCAGACCCACCGGGTTTGGACTTAGCCATTTTGAGAGCAATCATAATGGGTTTTGGAGACGGCTTTTTAACTCAACCAAACCAACTACTGAAGATCATAGATGGCAGTTTATCCAGATGTTTTTTGGGAAATACCTAGGTAGAATAGGGAGCTGGTAAGTTAGCTTGAAGGATGGAAGCCTCCCTCTTGTGAGAGATGTAGATTGTGGTGGGTTGGATAGCTAGATCCTTTAGAGTCAGGAACACCTTATTCTGATCCTCAGTTTGTACCCTCTCTTTATAACATTGTCTCCAAGGCATTTTGGACAACTGGACCAGTGAGAGAAAATGACTGTGGGAATAAATATACCTATTCTATACCTATTTTATGTTTGGGCTGTAGAAATAATTTTAGGGCTGTGAATTAAAATCTAAATTAATTGGTCGCCAGGGAAAAAATCCCAAATAAAATATCCAAGTCAGTATGGCAATTTATGGTAATTTTAATTAATATAGAGGGAAGGATTTAAGGAGAAAGAGGGAAGAGGGTATAAGATTTCTCCCACCTGGCCTGTGCCAGGGGGAGTTCAAAATCTCTGCTGCTAAGTCTCTGAAGGAGATTAGAGGCTTCTAAGAGAATGAAGTTTGGAAAGTAAAGGAGGGAAAACTCAGCCAGAAACTCACCACTGAACCGGAAAATAGCTGTAGTCACACCAAGATGCTGAAAGGCCCAGCAAGCTACCACCAGCCACGTCTCCACCACCAAAGATACCAGATAGAGGAAGTGACGTGAAATATATATATCTTTTACTCTTGTGTCCCCTCCTCTAAATTTTCACATCTACCAATCATATCAGAAGCTTTTCTCCAGGACTGCCCATTCTTTAGTTCTCATCTTCTTTGATTAGATTATATCTTTTGAGTTACTTAACATTTCTTTGTTGTTCACCTTTTCTTAGTTACTTAACATTTTTGTGATTAATTTACCCTTTATCGTTACTTAACACCTTTTTGTATTAAGGTTTTAAAATAGACTTAGCTTAAAGTTCTAGCTTCACTATAAAGTAAGAACTAAATACCTTCATTGTTCAATCAGATTACAATTTCATCTTCACCATAAAGTAAGATCTAAGTAGGGTGGAGAAATCTAAGTTTCACAAAACTCTGAGTACCTGTTTACACTCTCCTTCCCTTGATGCAAAGAATCTTAAGGCTTGAGTAAAATGTAAAATTGCTCTCAGTGTAACCCGAAGAGGGATATGAAACAGCCAGAAAATGGGCAGCTTATTGTCCTAATCAAAAAAGCATTTCCTTCTTCTGAACCTAGGCAAAACACAATACTATTAAAGGGAATGGCCTTAGGTAGCCAGCCAGCCCCCAAGATTTGAACTGAGTGGTGCCTGACTAGTCACTATACTAGATTTACAAAGTAAATGCTGAGTTTGTATCAGAAAGTTTTGCATAGAAAAGGCCTTGTGGAGATGTCATGTAAATTGACCTTAGAAGGAAGCTAACCGATTTAAAAATAGAGATGAGGAGGGAGGAAATTTCAGGTATGAGTCACAGCTTTTGCAAAAGCAATAATCACAGGGATTCCAGGTAGGTAGTAAAAACTATTGCATTTTCTCTAGAACATAAAGTATATGTGGGCGGTAAGTAGAGTAATATGAAATCAGAATGGAAAGATAGGTTGGGCTAATATTATGAATAATTTTAAAAGCCAAACAAAGGAAATTGAATATTATTGAAGAGGTAATAGAGAGCTATAAAAGTTTTTTGTGCAGGAAAGTACAATGGTCAGACTTGCACTTAAGGAATATATTTTTGGAAGTTATTTGTAGGCTAGATTGCAGTAGGGAAGTTAAATACAAAGAGATCAATTTAAATAGTTTTAAGGATCTAAACTATGTTGATTGTGGTATAAGTAGGGGAAGGAGACAGATATGAAAAATTTGGTGCTGATAAAATGGATAAGACTTGGCAACTCACTGGATATGGGAGTGAAAATGATTGAAGATTTAAGGATTACTCTAATGTTTTAAACATGGGTTCCGGAAAGAATCCTGGCATCTGTCAGAAACAGGGGTGAGGACAAATGTATTTGTAGAAAAGAATGAGTTCAGGAAATATGTGTTATATGAGGATGAGCATCATCCTAGGCAATTTTACAATATCAATGCAAGTAAGTGCTAATATTCTATATGCCCTGACACATTTATCGTACAATATTAGGCATAGATATGGTTTGAATGGCTCCATATATGTGCAATAGGAAGTACAACTTGGTTACTTCCTGAAGGGATAACTTTGAGTTAGTAGGATTTAGAAAATTTGGGTATCTGGAAGATTAGTCATAGGAAATGTTTCAGTCAAAAGTCTATGAATCACTTAGAGAGAAGATAAGTGATTATTTTGCAAGGGAGTAATGATTTTGTATTTCCCATAGATATCTTTGAATTACTACTGGGACAATAGCAGCTGGTGGCAGCAACTAGATCAGGAGTTTAAAACAGATTGGACACAATGGAAAGGCTCCAAAAGGAGGACAGTAATAAATTATAATATGCCTAAGGAAAACTTCATGAATACCTTTAGGAATGGGAGAAAATTACTTTCAGGACCCATGTGTTATCCCTTTGCCACACATGTGCTCCTTAAGCTGGATTTCACTTTCCTCTAGATTTAAAGTACTTGTTGGAGAGTATGCTCTCATTTTAGGATAATATCTTCTACCAGCTATACCACTGTAGCACATACCTATTTATTTTTTAATTAATTAATTTAGAATATTTTCCCATGGTTGCATGACTCATGTTTTTCCCCTCCCCTTTTCCCCTCTTCCTTCCCAGAGCAGACAAGCAATTCCATTAGGTTGTACATGTATCATTGATCAAAACCTATTTCCATGTTATTCATACTTGCACTAGAGTCATCTTTTCATGCCCAAACCCCAATCATATTGTTATGATTAATATTTTGGGGTTTAAGCTGTGTCAGTGTAAAAATTAGTTTCTCTGTCAAGAAGTATTATATTTTATGAGGTTTATTTAAGATTAAGATTATTAAGATTATTTATTTAAGATTTAAGTTTAAGAAAATACAAGTAAGAAAGAAAGCACATGTCTAGGTGGGCCGATAGGCCCATTCAACCTCACCTACACCATGAGAGACCCCTCTGCTTGCAAGCGGAAACAGGAAAGAGAGACCCAGCCAAAGGCGGAGACTCTTTAAATAATAATCTGCTCTTGGCCCAGGTGAGAATTCAGTGAGGTTACAAAGCATCCTGGGAACCAGAGCAAGGTCTTCTGGGGATTGGAGTCCAGGGTTCAAGTCTCCATTTTTACATTTCCCCCATCAAACCACAAGACTGATCACATTTTTCTTCTGAATTTCTACTCCCACAGTTCTTTCTCTGAATGTGGAGAGCATTATTTTAAAAAATTCCTCTGGATTGTCCTGTATCATTGTATTGCTCCTAGTAGAAGAGTCTGTTACAATTGTTTGTGCTACAATGTTTCAGTTTCTGTGTCAAATGTTCTCCTGGTTCTGCTCATTTTGCTCTGCACCAATTCCTAGTGGTCTTTCCAGTTCACAAACATAGAAATCCTCCAATTCATCATTTTTTTCAGCACAGTAGTATTCCAATACCATCAGATATCACAATTTGTTCAGCCATTCTCCAATCACTCACATACCTATTTCTTAAAGGTAACCCAAGTGTGGCTAAAAAAGTTAGATCAACTAATAATCATAAGTACACTAGTGGCTGCTTGAGAGCTATATCATTAGAAAGACAATCAACTTCTCAGTGGTAATCTTTGGAGCCCTAAGGATGGGTAGTAGCCATGTTTCAGGGATCAGGCTCATCATTGGAATCCCCACCAGGAAGTGAGGATAGTAGCTTGAGATATATCCTACATTTCATTTTGAGCTTCCAAATGAACTTCTGGTTAAAGATGTCCAGCAGGCATTTCAGGGAAATGATGAGAGCTAGAGATATATACAGTTCAAGGTAACACATTCCCTTCTATATCTATTGAATATATCATCATTTTTTTTTGCCAGGCACATTTGATGTCACAATCTTCCTCAACTCTACACTACCACTCTGTTCATTTAGTTGCCTGTTTTGTTGATTCTTTCTCTAAAATATCTTTGAATCCATTCCCTCCTAGATAGTAGAATTCCAGTAGAAACCACTGGAATTCAAGTTATCATTTTTACTTGGACTATATAAAGAGCATCCTAATAGTTCCCCTACTTCCATTCTCTTCCCTCTCTATTCCATCTTTTATACACCTATCAAAATGATATTCAAGAATTCATGTTACTTCCAGCCCAAGAACTTTGAGTGGTTTAAGTGGCTAGAGACCTAGATCTAGAGTCAAGAAGACTTGAGTTGAAGTCTATTATCAAACACTTACTAGGTAAGTGACCCTGGGATGGAGACTTCCATTTTGATTTGCCTAAATTTCTCTGTCTATAAAATGAGAATGATAATAGCATCTATGTCCAGGATTATCATAAGGATAAAATGAGATAAAATTTGTAAAGCACCTTGAACCATTAAAATTCTATATTAATGTTATCATCACAACCATCAGTATTGTTATCATTATTTAAAATACAAGTTGTTCTATTCAACAATAAAGCCCTTCCAAATGCCTCCAACCTATCCTTCCTGCCTTAATACCTGTTACTTTCCTTACTTTAAATTCTAGCATGACTCTCCTACTTGCTATCTCCTATGTGTGGTATTCCACCACCCATTTCTGTACTTTGCAGATACAATCTCTATGGCCTATTATGGTCCTCCTCCCCACCTCTGCCTCTTGGATTCCCTAATGTTTATGGTTCAGTTCAAATGGGACAACCATATTCTGATTCTACCACTGGTTAGCATGCCCTTGCCAAATATTACTTCATATGTTCATGTAACCCCCATGTTCTGGGGACATATGGACATCAGAAAAATATAAACTTCTTTAGAAGAGGGTCTTTTTTGGCTTTAGTCTTTATATTCCAACACTGTGCTTGACCCTTAATAGTCACTTAATAAAAGTTTATTGAAATGATTTATATTGAACTAACTTCAAATTTCTTTGTAACAGAGAAAGCAGTATTTATTCCTTAACTCCCAGTCTGCTAGAGCAGGGAGGGCATTCAAATTTAGTAAATTTGAGATAATATTTGTTGGCTTAGGAAACTCATCCTGTTATCAGGCACCAACATTTATTTCTGGGTATTGAATGCCAAAGCCTTCCCTGCCTGACTTAACCATAGATTGTTCTTTTTAGATACCTCCTCTTGTAATCAATTTTATCTCATTTGTCATTATAGCAACCTATCTAGGTCAATAACTCCAACCCTCCATCTAGTTCCCTACAATATATTATAATTACTAAAATAATTCATTTTTGCATTCTCCTTTAAAGTTTACAAAGTGCCTTTAATAGAACAGTGTACCATAAGCATTATTAGATTCATTTTATTTTTCATCAAATTAATTTTATTATGTATATTCATTTTGGTACCCCATCTTATCACTACCCTCTGCTATCCTCTCTCTCTAGAGAATGGGATAATGTAGCCCCCAAGAGTAGGCCCCGGTAAAATCAAAACCATGGTTTGCCCAGAATCACTCTTCGTATGAGACCCTTCCAAAGCCCTCCCTGATGTACTTGGTAAATGACGGGCTATTCTGGACAAGCTCACTGAAGTAAACATTTCCCTGAGAATCTGGACTAAATGGTTACATATTTACGTGTGATTTATTATCCTACAGAAAACTCTGCTTAGAGTCCCTGAGATCATCTAAATCCATTGTCTCTATCTTGTAAATCATTACTAACCACTGTCCCTGCAAAAGGCTTACCTAATTCCTTTAACTACACCATTTACCCTATAAATTGTTGACCCCAACCCATTAAACTTTGTCAACACTCAAAGAGACTCGCTGCATGTTTCTTAGTCAATACAACTCTCCTGTAATCTCATGACACATCCCTCTCACCCTGGTTTGGGCAATCTGCAGTTTCCAGAGCCAGCCTCTGACATAATTGGGGGCTACAGGGTAATAAACTCCAAACTTCCATTTAAAGAGAAAATTCAGCTCATATATCTCCTCATTTCTTATCTGGCTATATACCTTGGGTTCTCCACAATGTGCCCTCCCTTGTATCCCCCTACTATTCAGCTTCCTTCATTATATTATAAGTTCCTTAAGACCATGATCTAAATTTTTTTATTTTTTATTTTTATGTCCACCACTAAGCATAGTGCATGGCACAAAGTATTCACTTAAGAACTATTGATTCACTGATTTTATAAGTAAGGATACAAGACTCTAAGAGTTTAGATTTTCTGAATTCATAGTATATTTAATTGAAGATAAAGTTATGTTATTTTTTAATCTCAATGATATATTATTTTTTTCACAATTATATATAAGAATAATTTTAAACATTTGTTTTCAAACATTTTCAGTCCCAAATTTTCTCCCTGTCTTTCTCCTCTGATCTCCAATTTAGAAGGTAAAGAATTTAAGGTAGGTTCTACATGTGCTATAATGCAAATGCATATTTCCATATTTGTAATGTTATAGAAGAAGACATATGTTGAAAAAACACAAAAATAATAAAGTGAGGTGACATTGTGGGAAGATTTAAGAACAGGGTGTGAAGCTTCCTTTCCCTCCTAATAATCCCCTACAAGCAACCAAAAATAGTGCCATAGAATCAATGCTAAAATTGGCAAAAAAAAAAAAACAGATAGGAGTCAGGAGTGATGCTGAACATGTAGGGTTAACTAGAGAGGAAGGTTTGTGACCTCTCTGACTTCAGTCCCACTGCCACAAGACCTAGGGGAAGGAATCAAACAAACATAAATGGAATCATGAAAGCAGCTCTTGGGAGCACAACCAGCAACATCATCTTGTTTGCTGAGACCTGGAGTTTGCATTCTGGAGGATACCAGTGGAATAAAATGAGGGACATAGGAGCAAATGTGTCAGCATTATCATAAGCTCTGGAGATCCCCTAATGGCCTATGACTGGAAGTTGACAATACAGAATTTTTGGGTACTAGGCTCTAACTACAGGAACTCAAACCTCTTTGCTAACAAGAAAGACTTTGGAGACTCCGGAGCATGAACTAGACACATGCCCTGTCCTGAGGTGAGGCAATGGGAGAAAAGGTGTGAGGAAGGACTGTGGAGGGATGAGTGTTGTTGCTGAGGAACTAGGTCCTTGACAGCTATTGTCACTCATAAGAGAGTAGAATCCCTGGTTGCTGCCATAAAGGAAGGTGGATGGTCTGCTGGAAGTTGCAGTGGCAGTACTACCCATTGGCCTAGTTACTAAAACTATTTTTTTAAAAAAGCACATGAAGGAAAAGGAAACCAACTATTGATAGGTATTATGGGGAGAAAAGATCTCTGCTCAAATTCAGAGGACAGTGAAGTAAAATCACCTACTTCAAAAACAGTAAATAAATACAATAAAGGGCCAAAAGCTCAAAAATAGCTATTATAATTTCTTTTAAAAGACCTCAGAAATTAAATGAGAGAATTAAAGGAAACATTTGATAAAGATCAATACAAGAAAATCAAGAAAATTATGAAAGATCCCCCAAATGTAGAAGAGATCCAGAAAAACTCATGGTAGAAAATAATCTATTAAGAACTGGAATTGGAAAAAGGGAAGCTAACAATTTCCTAAGACAACAAGAAATAATAATTTAACCCCCCCCCAAAAAAAATACTATATTATCACAAAAACAAGAGACCTAGAAAATAGATCAAGGACTGACAATATAAGAATATTGGACTACAGACAGTTATGATCAAAGAGGATTTTAGATACCATACTCTAAGAAATACTTAAAGAAAACTGCCCAGAAGATCTAGAAAAAGAAGGCAAAATAAAATTGAAAAAATTCCCTGATCACTATCCCAAACAGTTGGAAAGATAAACTATACCCAGGACCATGACTGCTAAGCTGCATACCAGTCAGGTTAATTGGAGGAAATAGCTGAATAGAATGTGATATTTGACTATAATGGATTTTATCATGTTATTAGAAATGACAAACATTGGAAATATAAATAAAAGGAAAGGAAATATATTAAGAGATGAAAAGAGAATAAGAATAATGCACTGATTACATTTTAAAAAATAATAGGCACAAAATCAAGAGAAAAAAGTATCCAATTAAAACAAAGGGTACTCAAAAGCAGAAAATGTTTATATTAGCACATATATCTTTAAACAAACTATCAACAATGCTGAGTTTGCTGTTTCATACTTAATATTTTGCATTTGTTAATTTAAATGTTTACTGTTGTTGTTGATGGTTACTAAATATATAATTAAAAAATTAAAAAAGAAAATAAAATTTAAAATAGTATGCTTCAATTTGCATTCACATTCCACCAGTTCTTTCTCTTGAGGTACATATAATTTTTCATCACGAGTCCTTTGGAGTTGTCTTGGATCTTTGTATTCCTGATAATATATGTGATTCATAGTTAATCATTATATATTATCGCTGGTATAGTGAATAGCATTCTCTTCATTCTGCTCACTTCACTTTGTATCAGTCCTGCATGTTTTTTTGAAAACAGTCTGCTTATCATTTCTTTAACACAATAATATTCCATTTACAATCATATACCACAAATTGTTTAGCAATTTCAATTTGTGGATAAACTCTCAATTTCCAATCTTTACCATCACAAAATGAACTGCTATGATGTCCTTTTCCCTTTAAAAAAATCTCTTTAAGACACAGACTAAGTAATGATTGACCAATGATTGCTGAGTTTTACAATCCCTTAAGCATAATTTAAAAATATTCTTAAGGATGGTTGGATGAGCTCTTGCCTCCACCAATAGTGCCTGTCCTAGTTTTCCCTCATCCCCATTTTTTGTCATTTTTTTCCTTGTCATATTAGCCAATCTGATTGGTGTGAGGCAATACCTCAGAATTGTTTTAATTTTAATTTCTATAATCAAGAGAGACTTAGAACATTTTCATGATTATAGATAGCTTTTCTTTCTTCATCTGAAAAATGCCTCTTCATATCTTTTAATCATTTATCATTTGCATGATGTGTATTTTATAAATTTAACTGAATTTTCTATATATTTGAGAAATGAGGCCTTTATCAGAGATACTTGCTATAAGAAATTTCCTCCAGTTTTCCATTTTCCTTCTAATCTTAGTTGCATTAGTTTTGTTTGCTTAAAAACTTCTTAAATTTAATGTAATGAAAATTATTCATTTCACATCTTGTGATGCTCTTTATCTAAGTGCTAAATTCTCAGAAATCATCAATTTACAAGGAAACAATGAAAAAGAGGCTCAAGGAGGTCCAGTAACTTAGCCAAAGTTGTGTGATTAATTTCAGTGGCAATCTGATTGATTTAATGGTAACTTTTGAGAAATTAATCCAAATAAGAGATATCATCTGACTGGATATGTAAAAAAATTTTGTCTTCACTTTTAAAATAGTAAAGAAGATGAGAATTATACCTTACAAAGAATTAACATTATTTTTATTTTTTTATTTAGAATATTTTTCCATGGTTAATGATTCATGATTTTTTCCCATCCCCCTTTCCTCCCCCTCCCTCCCAGAGCTGGCAAACAATTCCATTGGCTTATACATGTATCATTGTTCAAAACCTATTTCCATGTTATACATATTTGCAGTAGAGTGATCTTTAACATCAAAACCCTGATCATAAACCCATCTCAGTATGTGGACTATCACATATTTTTCTTCTGTGTTTCTGTTCCCACAGTTCTTTCTCTGGATGTGGATAGTGTTATTTTTCATAACTTCCTCTAAATTGTCCTGGGTCAGTACATTGCTGCTAGTTGAAAAGTCCATTATAATATATTGTGCCACAGTGTATCAATCTCTGTGTATAATGTTCTCCTGGTTCTGCTCATTTCACTCTACATCAATACTTGTAAGTCTTTCCAGTTCAAATAGAAATATCCTAGTTCATCATTCCTTTCAGTATAATAGTATTCCATCACCATCAGATACTACAATTTATTCAGCCATTCCCCAATCAATGGTCACCCTCTCATGTTCCAATTTTTTGCCATCACAAAAGCTGTGGCTATAAATATTTTTGTACAAATATTTTCCCTATTATCTCTTTGGGGTACAAACCCAGCAGTGGTATGGCTGGAACAAAGGGCAGATATTCTTTTAAATCCCTTTGTGCATAATTCCAAATTGCTCTCCAGAATGGTTGGACCAATTCACAACTCTACCAGCAGTATATTAGTGGCCCAATTTTGCCACATCCCCTCCAACATTTATCACTTTCCTTTGCTGTCATATTGGTTAGTCTGCTAGGTATAAGGTGATAACTCAGAGTGGTTTTTATTTCCATTTCTCTAATCAGGAGGAATTTAGAACACTATTTCATGTGCTTATTGATAATTTTGATTTCTTCATAATGTCTCCTGAGTTCATATCCCATTTGTTGACTGGGGAATGGCTTCTTTTTTTGGTAAATTTGACTTAATTCCTTATAAATTTGGGAAATTAAATCTTTGTCAGAGAGTTTTGTTATAAAAAGGTTTTCCCAGTTTATTGCTTTCCTTCTCTTATTGTCTTTCTATTGTTGCATTGGTTTTGTTTATAAAAAAATTCAATTTGATATAATCAAAGTCATTCATTTTACATTTTATAATATTCTCAATATTTTGATTGGTCTTAAATTCCTTTCTTTCCACTGATCTGACAGGTACACTATTCAATGTTCACCTAATTTACATATGATTACAATTTTTATTTTTAAGTCATTTACCCATTTGGAATTTATCATGGTAAAAGGTGTAAGATGTTGATTTAAACCTAGTTTTTCACATACTGTTTTCTAATTTTCCCAGCAGTTTTTTTTTTTTTTGTCAAATAGGGAGTTCTCCCAAAAGCTGGGATCTTTGGTTTTATTGAACATTACATCACTGAGGTCATGTACTCCTAGTCTATTCCATTGATCAACCCTTCTATCTCTTAGCCAGTACCATACTGTTTTGATGATCACTACTTTAAAGAACAGTTTAAGTCTGGTACTGCTAAGTCCCCATCCTTCACATTTTTTTTCATTATTTACCTTGATATTCTTGATCTTTTGTTCTTCCATGTGAACTTTGTTATATTTTTTTCTAATTCTATAAAACATTTTTTGGTAGTTTAATAAGTATGGCACTGAATAAGCAGATTAATTTGGGCAGAATTGTCATTTTTATCATATTAGCTTGTCCTACCCATGAGCAATTAATGTTTTTCCAATTATTTAGATCTAGTTTTAATTGTGCGGAAAGTGTTTTATAGTTGTGTTCATATAATTACTGTGTCTTGACAGATTCCTAAATATTTTACATTGTCTAGAGTGATTTTAAATTAAGTTTCTCTTTCTAACTACTGCTGCTGAATTTTCTTGGAAATATGCAGAAATGCTGATGATTTATGTGGGTTTATCTTATATTCTTCAAGTTTGCTAAAGTTGTTAATTATTTCCACTAGCTTTTTAGTTGATTTTCTAGGATTCTTTAAGTATACCATCATATCATCTGCAAAGAGTGATAGCTTTGTTTCCTCATGGCCTATTTTAATCCCTTCAACTTATTTTTCTTCTCTAATTGTTACTGCTAGCATTTCTAGTAAAATATTAAATAATAGAAGTGATAATGGACATTCTTGCTTCAGTCCTGATCTTATTGAGAAGGCTTCTAACTTGTCCCTGTTGCAGATGATACTTGTTGGTGGTTTTAAATATATTCTGTTTATTATTTTTAGGAAAGGTCCTTCTATTCCCATACTTTCTAGTGTTTTCAATAGGAATGGATGTTGTATTTTGTCAAAGGCTTTTTCTGCATCTATTTTTCTGCCTATTGAGGCAATCATGAGATCTCTATTGGTTTGATTATTGATATGGTCAATTAATTGGGTGGTTTTCCTAATATTAATCCATCCTTGCATTCCTGGAAATCCCACCTGGTCATATTGGATAATTCTTGTGATAACTTGCTGTAGTCTTTTTGCTAGCATTTTATTTAAGATTTTTGCATCTATATTCATTAAGGAGATTGGTCTATAGTTTTCTTTGGTTTTGGTCTGCCTGGCTATGGAATCAATATTATACTTGTGTCATAAAAAGAATTAGGTAAGATTCCTTCTTAGTTTTGTTTTCTTTTGTCAAATAATTTGTAGAGTATTGGGATTAATTGTTCTTTAAATGTTTGATAGAATTCACGTATGAATTGATCTGACCCTGGGGATTTTATTCTTAGGAAGTTCCTTGATGACTTGTTCAACTTCTTTTTCTGAGATGGGATTATTTAAGTATTCTATTTACACTTTTATTAATCTAGGCAATTTATATTTTTGTAAATATTCATAGATTTCATGAACATTGTCACATTTATTGCCATATAATTGGTCAAAATAGTTCTTAACAATTACCTTAATTTACTATTTATTAGAGGTGAGGTCACCCTTTTCATTTTTGATACTGTTTTGATACTGATTCTACTCTTCCTTTTTTTCATTATATTAACCAGTACTTTATCTATTTTATTTCTTTCCCCCCCAAGCTCCTACTCTGATTATTAGTTCAATAGTTCTTTTACTTTCAATTTTATTATTTTATTCTTTAAATTTTAGGATTTACAATTTTGTTTTTGCCTGGGGATTTTTAATTTGTTCTTTTTCTATATTTTTTAAGTTGCAAGCCCAGTTCTTTGATCTCTTCCATCTCAATTTTGCTGCTATAGGCACTCAGAGATATAAATTTTTCCTTGAGTACTGCTCTGGGTGTATCCCAAAAGTTTTGGCATGTTGTCTCCTCACTGGCATTCTCTTTAATGAAGCCTGTAATTGTTTCTATGGTTTCTTTATTGTCCCACCAGTTTTGAAGAATTGGATTATTTAGTTTCAAATTAATTTTAAATTTGCCTTTCCATGGACCCTTGCTAATTATAATTTTATTGCATTATGATCTGAAAAAGTTGTATTTACTATGTCTGCTTTTCTGCATTTGTTTGAAATATTTCTATGCCCTCATACATGTTCAATCTTTCTATATGTACCATGTAGTACAGAGAAGAAGTTATATTTCTTTTAATTCCTATTCAGTTTTCTCCAGATATCTATTAACTCTAATTTTTCAACATTTCATTCACTTCCCTTACTTCTTTCTTATTTCTTTATTTTTTTTGGCTTGATTTATCTTCTTCTGAAAGGGGAAGATTCTGGTCCTCTACTAGTATGGCCCTACAATCTATTTTCTCCTTGATATCCTTTAATTTTTCTTTTAGAAATCTAGATGCTATATGATTTGTTGCCTAAATGTGTAGTAATGACATTAATCCATTGTTTATAGTGCCCTTTAGAAAAAATGTAATTTCAGTCCTTATCTCATTTAATCAGATCAGTTTCAGCTTTAGTTTTGTCTGGTATCATGATTGCTATTTCTGCTTTTTTTACTTTAGATGATGTGTAATAAATTCTGCTCTAGCCTTTTACTTTGGATCTGTATGGGCCACCCTGCCTCAAATGTGTTTCTTGTAAACAACATATAATAGGATTCTGGTTTTTAATCCACTCTGCTATCTGTTTCCATTTTATGGGTGAGTTAATCCCATTCGCATTCAGTGTTATGGCTACTAACTGTGGATTGTCCTCCATTATATTATCCCCTTTAAATCCTACTCAATTCCCTTTCTCTCTGTTCCTTCTCACCATTATTTTGCTTTTTGTCACCCTCCCACTTACCCCTCCCTCTAATTACCTCCCTCTTCCCTTATCTTATTCCCCTTCTACTTCTCTGTGGGGTAATATAGAATTCTATACCCCACTGCATATACGTCTTTTTCCCTCTCTAAAACCTGTACAATGAGAGTAAAGTTTAATCATTTCTCTTTAATACCTTACCCCCCACCCCAGAATGATTTTTCATGCCTTTTAAATTATATAATTTACCCCTTCTATGTCTCCCTTCCTTTATCTCTCAGTGACACCTTCTTTCACCCCTAGATTGATTTTTACATATCATGGATATGAATATATATCATATAATACATATATTTTGTTCCATATTTTCACATTTACATATTCATCATAACATCATATGCATCATATCATTTTCTTCAGCTTATTTCTCCACCCTCTTTCTGAGTAAATTCCTCCTGTGTTCTCTACTACTGAGAGTAATTTTTGAGAATTACATAAATTCTCTTTCCTTATAGAAATATAAACATTTTTACCTTAATGAGTCCCTTAAATTTTCTTTCTTATTTACCTTCCTGGACTTCTCTTGTGTCTTGTGTTTGGACTGCCCTTTTTTTTTTTGTCTAGACCTGGCTTATTCCTCAAGAATGCTTGGAAATCTTCTATCTCATTGAATGTCCATTTCCCCCCTGAAAAACTATATTTAGTTTTGCTGAAAAGATAACTCTGGGATGTAAACCCAAATCTTTTGTCTTCCTGAATATCATATTACATGACTTTTGATCCTTTAATATAGAAGCCACTAGGTCCTGTGCAATCTTGATTGTAGCTCCATGGTATTTGAATGATTTCTTTATGGCTGTTTGAAGTATCATTTCCTTAGCTTGGTGCCTCTTGAATTTATCTATTAAATTCCTGGAAGTTGTCATTTGAAGATTTCTTTCTGGAAGTAATCCGTGAATACTCTCAATTTCAATTTTATTTTCTTGTTTGAGGATCTGTAGGCAGTTATCTTTGATAATTTCTTGTATTATGATGTCCAAGGTTTTTTTCTTGAACATTGATTTCAGGTAGTACAGTAATTCTCAAATTGCCTCTCCTAGATCTATTTTCTCGGTCAATTGTGTTTTTTTAATAAGAAATTTCACGTTTTCCTCTTTTTTTTCATTCCTAGATTATGCTTTATTTCTTGATTTCTCATAATATAATTAGTTTCTAGATGGCCAATTCTGATTTTTAAGACCTGGTTTTCCCCTGTTAGTTTTTGGTTCTCCTTTTTCAATTAGCCCATTTATTCTTGCATCACTTTCATTTCTCTTCTCCACTTTTCCTCTGCTTCTCTTAATTGGTTTTTAAATTCCTTTTTGAGTTCTTCTAAAATCTGTGTCCAATCCATACTTTTATTTTGGACTTTGCATGCATTTCCTTTTATTTCACTGTCCCCTTCTCTGTTTGTACCTTGTTCTTTTTCTCCATAAAAATTCTTTGGAGTTAGGTGCTTTTTATGTTATTTGCTCATTTTCCCTATGTAATTATAGTTAGCCTTGTGGAGATGATGTAATGGTCTGAGGGCTGACAGCTTTGAGAGTCCCCTCCTCTTGAGATGCTGATCTCTTAAAGACTTGACTTGGGCTTAGGAATAATCTTTTGATCTCACTCTGATATTGATCAGGTCAGGGACTTTTTACTTGATCCAACAAGGCACACTCTTGAATCTCCTGTCTTGGAGCTCAATCCTGAGCTTTAGGCAAAAATATCAATATTTAGTCCTTAGTACTATCAACCAACACCAAGTGTGAATTAGTTCATCATCTCAAGGCCCGACTAGAATTCCCTGTGCTGGGGCTCTGAAATTCTCCATAGGTTTGAAATTTCAAGGGGTATGATTGGCTTTTTCCACTATTTGCATTGGCAGGATCTCAGGATGTGATTGTTGGCTTGGTAATAGGTTCCCAATGCTTGGATAGCAGATGTGGGGTGGGGGTGTGTGTGGCTTGCTCTTGGCTTGCTCTTCCATCCTTGCTTCAGCTTCTTCTAACTCTGTTTGCTTCTCACCCCAGTGCCCCATTTGTTCTTTGCCTACCTTTTGGGTTTTTCTTTTCTTGAAAGTTGTTTCACTCTGTCTCCTTGTTGCCTTTTTCACTCCTGTATTCATTTTGTGTTGATATTTTAATCTTGGTCAGAGGGGATTCTCATGGTGACGTGGAGCTGCTCAGGACTACTCTGCCATCTTCAATGAATTGTTTAAAGGGTAATTTATGAACATGTTAAAAATTAAATAGTGACTGGATAGCCAGAACAGAATCAGTAAAAATCAAGCAATGGCAAAGTAATTTCATCTCCTATTTTTAAATTTAACATGTATATATTTATTGACTACTATGCATAAAGAGCATAACCAAGTATCAACCTCAGGAAGGGTTGCTTGCTTCTTTTTTAGGATTTCTTCATTCATCTTGGATATCAACTTCCATACTATGAGATAGTAATTCCTTTATTCTTTTATTCTTATTCTTCCTATAGGCATAATAGTATTATAGAAAATTTATTGGATTTGGAACCAGAGGATCTTAATTTGACTCTTGTACTTGTCATTTACTATGTGTGAAGAGAAGATTAACTCTCCCTTTGTCTATTTTTAGCTAATAAAATCAAGAACTTAAAGGAACCCTACTTAACATTAAGTATAAGAGTTTGCAAGTCATTTACCAGAGTAAACTCTCACCTCCAAAGGCTACTCCCCCCATCCCCTTGGGCAGTGCTAGGCAAGTTGAAAGACTGCCATTGGTTTCTGTGAAGAAGGGGAATTTACATGAATTGACAGGAAGTGATACAGAAAATAAGAGCATAAAAGGAAGAGGCCACCATGGTCTAGAATTCATTCCTTCTTGGCTTCTGGAGAGACTGGTTCTGGAGATTTATTCCTTTCCTAGCTTCTGGTGAGACTAGTACTGGAGATCCCTGCCTTGGCTTGGAGGAGGCTGCATTGGGGGAACCCTGGCTGAAGAAACCTCCAGGACTTTTGGCTGAGGACTACTGGTAAATCCACATGGAGACAGAGTCTTGGGGAAGCCCTGCCAGGACTGAGCCTGGCTTCTCAGGAGAAGGGGTGGTTGACTTGTTAGAATCTGTCTCTTTATCTACATTTTTCCACTTTTCACTCTTTCCCTTCTTTGTAAATAAAGCTGCTAAAAGTCATTTTGACTTAAACTATAATATTTTTAAATTGACAACCACAATATTACTTTAGAATTGTCATATTTAGCATAAAACTTAAATTTAGCACTTACATAGGAAAAGAAAATTTTTTAGATTTATGAAATATACAACACTGGACAGAATACTGGATTTGGAATTTATAGACCAGGGTTCAAAACTGGAATCTACCATTTAACTTCACATAATCTTGGTCAAAAATTTTATACTTTTTAGTTTCAATTTCATAATTCTATAAAATGAGAAGTATCAACTAAACGAATGGTAAATTTCCTTTCAGTTCTAAGTGTGTGAATCTATTCTAAAATAGAGGTACTCCATACTGGTCTTATAGGACCTAGGGTAGCTCCCTTAGCCCTGTTCTGTACCCAGTTATGGAGGTCCTGAACCAGGTTCATTGCAATGAAAGTCTTTCTTTATTAGATGAGGCTTCCTTTTTTTTTTTACCCTCATTGGCTAATTTAACCTCTCATATGGTTATGTACTCTAGGAAAAATATTTGTTTTTTTATTTTACTCGTGTTTAGTTAGATCCTTATCAAAAAGCAATAAAGACTCACTCAATATATAGAAGAAATTTAATATAGAACAAATAGCTTGTTCCCACAAAGAAAGAGGGAATATTAAGCAGAAAAGACCACACCCTACATTAACAGACTCATTTGAATAAAATTCAGAAATAGCATTAAATACTATTGCAATAAATTGTGATGCCAATATTTGAAACCTGCTCAGAACCTAATGCAATTCTGTAATACCATGAATTATTATTTAACTGTTGTACTGGCCAATTTCTGATCACTTCTTGTACTTGTCTTCTGGTAAAAAATAAGATTGACTTTCTCCCCCTTCCCAGTCCTGGCACTATCTGTACTTTTCAATGCAGAAACTTCTCTTCTTCTCTTGACATTAGCCAGATATATGACTGCTAGTGTCAGTGCCACTACTATAAAATGGTCTTCCAGGATTTAAGCTCTTTTGGAACTCACAAGGACACCACCATTCCTCTATATATTCACTATAAGATACTTATTAACCTAAGACCAGAAGATAACAACAAAGAAGAAATGCCAAAGTAGCCACAAGCCCTAGCATAAGTTCAACTGGTAAATTCCATATTGTCCCCTTATCCTTATCACATATTACTCAAACATCTTCAATTTTTTTTCCTTCACTATTTTTCTCCTTCATTCTTATTTTATATGAAGATGTGGCCCTTCTTCTTGCCAAGATAAATCTTTCTATCTACATCTGTGTTCCATTCTATGACATCTCATCCAGCAGATTTCTTCCTTTATCATTCCCACCCTCTCACTAATCTTCTATATGTTTTTCTCCTGCCTACAAACATGTTCATGTCTTACCTCTCCTCAAAAAAAGCCTACCTTGATCTATCCATTGCTGCTCGCTATTCTTATTTCTCTACTCTATTTTGTGTCTAACTTTTCTGAGGTCATTTTCAATGTGAATACATTATCCTTCCTCCCACTCTTTTTCTTTGCAGCAGAGCTTCCAACCTTCATTTTCTGATTTATTTTGAACTTCAAAACCATACTTCCATATTGCTAGCTCATACTGGAACTTCCCTTGAAAGCTAGAACTTTGTTTTTTCCATATTATTCATTTTTATAACAATCTTTTAAAACTAAAATCCCAAATCACATACCCATATAAACAAGTGATACATCATATGTTTTCTTTTGTATTTCTTCTCCCGCAGTTTTTTCCCCCCTCTAGATGTGGATAGCATTCTTTCACATAAGTTCTTCAGAGTATTCCTGAGTCATTGCATTGCTTTTAGTAGCCAAGTCAATTATATTTGATCATCTCACAATGTTTCATTACTGTGTATATTGTTCTCCTGGTTCTGTTTAATTTCACTCTGCATCAGTTCATCTCAGTCTCTCCAGAGCTCTCATATATCACCTTGGAATGACTGAAATTTGCAGATACTCATAATTAGATCTGAGGGTACCAGCACAAAAATACTGAACTTCAGAAGAATACCCTCTTTAACCTGGAAACTGAGGACATATTTAATGCAAAAGTCTAGGAACATGAGAAAACATAATAAAAAAAATACTTAATTCTAGAAATTTATTGTGGAGACAAGGTAGAGTGAGGTAAAAATTCAGAAGAGAGTAATGAGATCAAAGCAGCTATAAGAAAAAGCATCAAAGAAAAATGAGAATAGGTCTTAGACTCTGAAAGGCTCAAAAATGATTTCAAAAATCAAATTAGAGAGGCAAAGAAAAAATGGGGAAAATAAATGAATGGAAGAAGAAAATAACAGCTTAAAAAAGTAGAATTGCCCAAATAGTAAAGGATGCACAAAAATTCACTGAAGAGAAGAATTATTTAAAAAGCAGAATTGGTCAAATAGAAAAAGGTACAAAAATATAATGGAGAAAAAATATATTGACCAAGTGGAAAGTGTAATTCAAAATTTTACTGAAGAAAATAATACTTTAAAATTTTTATTGGACAAGTGAAAGCTAATGACCTCAGGAGACATATTTTTTATTAGAAATAATTAAAAAAGAAGAAAATGTTAAATACTTCATTGGAAAAATAACCTGAAAAATAAAACCAAAAGAGAGAATTTAATACTTATTGGGCTACCTGAAACCCATGATGGAAAAAAAAAGCCTAAACATTATATTACAAAAAATTATCAAAGAAAACTGCCTTGATGTTCTTGAAAAAGAGGTTAAAATATAAATATAAAAATCTACTGATTACTTCCTGAAAGAGATCCCCAAAGAAAAACTTCTAGAAATATTATAGCCAAGTTCCAGAGCTCCCAGGCTAAGGAGAAAATATTGACAACAGCAAGAAAGAAACAATTCCAGTATCATGGGGCTACAGTTGGGATTACACAAGATTTAGTAACTTCTACATTAAAGGATTGCAAGGCTTACAATAAAATATTCCAGAAGGTAAAGGAACTAGGTTTACTACCAAGAATATTTACCAAGAAAAACAACAACAACAACAACAACAACAACAACAACAACAACAACAAAACACCATAGTATATCCTATTGGGGAATATGGTTGTCAAATGAACCAATGGGTTTCCAGACATTTCTGATGAAAAGACTAGAGCTGAAAAGAAAATTTGATGTACAAATACAATATTCAAGAGAAGCATAAAAAGGTAAACAGGAAAGAGATATCTTAAGATAATGAATGAGGTCAAAGTGTTTAGTATATGATAAGATTATATTTGTAACTCAAGAACTTTTTGTTATTCTTAGGGCCCTTAGAATGAGTATCTTGAAACAGAGTATAAAGGAATAAGTTGATTATCATGAAATGATATCTAAAAATATATTAAGTGGTGAAAAAAGAGGATTACACAATAAGAAGAGGGATCTCATTTGAAGAGTCAAGAAAAAGCTATTTAAATGGAGGGGAGATGAAGGTGATTATGGGCAACACTTAAATCTTACTCTCATTAAAACCATATCAGAGATGGAATACATCCATTGTTATCCATTTGAGTATAGAATTTAACTTATCCTATAGGGAAAAAGGAAGAGAATAAGAAAAGGGGAGGGTCTAAAAAAAGGGTGGGGGTAGTCAGTGGTTAGATGTAAACACTTGTGAGGAGTGACACAGTGAAAGAAGAAAGAGCAGGAACAAAAGGGGAAAATATGTTGGAGGGGAATACAAAGTGTGAGATGAGAAAATGAATATTTTATTATAGTAAATAAAAAGTTTTACAAATTTCTCTGATGGAGGCCTCATTACTCAAATATGTAAATAATGGAATCAATTTTATAAAAATAAAAGTCATTTCCCAATTTACAAATAGTCAAAGAATATGAACAGACAGTTTTCAGATGAAGAAATCAAAGCTATAATCATATGAAAAAATATTCTAAATTACAATTGATTAAAGAAATGCAAAAAAGACTCTGAGATACCACCTCACACATATAAGATAGACTAATATGATAATAAAAGAAAATCTAAATATTGAAGGGGATGGGGTGAAATTGGGATACTAATACATTGTTGGTTGAATTGTGAATTGATCCAACCATTCTAGAGTATGATTTAGAACTGTACCTAAAGGGCTATCAGACTGTATATATTAGGTTTGTGACCCAGAGAGATTAATAAAAGGGAAAAAAGACATTTGTAGAAAAATATTTATTAGCTCTTTTTGTGCTGGCAAAGAATTGGAAATTGAGGGGATGTCCATCAATTGGGGAAAGGCTGAACAAACCATAGTATATAACGATGATTTTATATTTCACTATAAGAAATGATGAAATGATCTCAGAAAATCCTGAAAAGAAGTACATGAACTGATGCAGAACAAAGTAAGCAGAATTAAAAGAACACCATACATACTAACAGCAACATTATATAATGATTAACTGTGAAAAACTTAGCTATTCTGAGCAATTCAGTGATACAAGACAATTCTGAAGGACTTATGACAAAAAATACTATTCATCTCCAGAGAAAGATCTGGAGTCTGAATGCCAAGAAAAGCATTCTATTTTTCACTTTAGTTTACTTGTGTTTTCATTTTTGGATTCTGGTTTCATGTAGTATTCCCTCACAACATGACCAATATAGAAACATGCTTTGCAAGATCATACATTTATAACCCAGTTCAAATTGCTCACCATCTCAGCATGAGGGAAAGAGGTAGTAAGGTAATTTGGTTATTATAATATCAGGAAACCTATGTAAAAGATGGTTATTAAATGAAATTGGGAAAAATCAAACATTAAACATAAAAAAATCCTGAGCCTCTCTCTTCCAAAGTCATCCAAGTCCAGTGGCAAGACAAAAGTCAGCCCAATTTCTGTTGTCCTAAGATGCAGTGAATGACACTGAGATCTTTGATGTCTGACTAGTCTCAAAGCATTCCATATTACCTGCTTCAATTGCCTTCTTGAGTCATTCAACAAATTGTTCTCATTTGTCCATTCTACTGGAGTGGGGAGGGGAGGGGTTTCACTTACTTGGGACAGACATCACACTAAACCACCAATGATCTTAAGGCTTGTTGATTACCCTCAATCTGATTTAGTTGGCCTGCTGAAATGGTTTTTACTGGAATGTGGTTGCTGTTCATGCTATAATTTCTTGAAGACAGAAGTGAGAATTGGGTGAAAAGTAAATACTGAAGGTATATGAGCAAACCTTAAAGGGGCTCAGGAAACCCTTCCATTAAAGGTACTAGTCCTCCCTGAACACCTCATACAGTCCTGTTGCCCTCCATAGTAAGAGGGAATGCAGGAGAGGAGTAGGATTTGGGGCAAGGAGAATGAATTCTGCTTTGGGCATGCTTAATGTAAGATGTCTTCTAGATATTCAAGAAATTAATACCCATTTCCTTCCTTCTACCTCCTCCTTACTTTCCTCATACAGAACACTCCAAGTTTTAATCCCCAAGGGTATTCATTGGCTGTCCTTCATGCTTGAAACTTTTCCCTTCATCATCCCTCACTCCTCACTTCCTTGGTTTCTTTTAAGTCTTAGCTACACACTTACTACCTTTTGAAAGAAATTCCTTCAAGTAGTCCCTAATATTAGTTCCTTCCCTTTGAGTTATCTTGTATATATTTTTTTCTTGTTTGAATATATGTATGCATATTTTCTAGCTGAGACTGTGAATTCCATGAGAGTAGGGAATGCTTTTTCTTTCCTGTTTTCTATCTCCAGACCTCAGAACAGTCTTGATCATACAGTACTTAATACTTAATTGTTTAATGCTTAATAAATACTTATTAACTGACTAAGTAGGATAGAGGTCTCTATCCTACCAGAAGCCCATTTTCTCATTCACAGAACAAGAGATTTCCAGCCAAAAACTGTATATTTTTTTAAAGCACCATTGGGTTATCCTCTCTTCTAGATCTATAGTCAGGAGAGTTTTCATCATCTGCAGTGCAAACTCTTAATTGATGAGTCATAGATGAATCTTAAAAATTCTCAGACTCTACCTTAGAACATGTCGTTAAGGCTATTCCCCATTTTAAACAATGGAGGTACTTATTCAGGAATGTATGTGAGAACTTATTACTCCACCCATACGTAGACATACTTTAGGGGAAGCAAAAGTTGTTAACTCCTTACTGAACAATGAAAAAGTACTTAACTCATACTTATAGTGAGTCAAAATCCCTTAAGCTAGGTCTATTTTTAGATCTAATTCAAAAGGGTTCTAAGTACCTATGAAGGTCAAATTAATAACTAAAAGGTCAGGCAATTTGCAAACTTGCAAGGGACAAGCTTAACAAAAGAGGTGTGAAGTTTTAGTCTACTCAGGTATGAATTACTCAAAAGTTTAGTCTACTCAGGTGTGAATTAAGAATGGTCAGTCCTGTGACAACATCTACTGTGATTGGTAGATGTGAAAACTTAGGGGAGGTGATATAGGAGAAAATTCTCTTTAAAAGGAGGCCAGAAGGCCTCTGAATGGGAATTCAGCTATGGAGCTGAATTGGAGGCTGGTCTCTCTCTAGGTGGCTGAAAGGGAATTCAGCTTTGGTAGCTGAGTTGGAGCTCGTACTAGTTGGAGTAGCTGGGTCTCTCTGAACACTAGAATCTTGCTTGGGACAAATCTTGTGGTAAGTGGATTAAAGACTGGCTGATCTCTCTCTTAAGGCTTAAGCCTAGGCTGGCCTAGCCCTTTTCTCATTATTTCCTCTTACTCTCTCTCTCCCTTTGATTAATTCCTTAATTTGTATTAATTCAAATCTCCATAAAACCAAGCTGACTTGGATATTTCATATTTGGAAATTTTTCCCATGGCAACCACTTTATTTTTAATATAAAACCAAGATACAAAAAATTATCTTTACAGTTTTGGCAATTCAAAGTCTTGAAACCATATTTTCATGGTCACAGTTTAAGGCAACCACTCTTTTAACTGTTACAATGATCAGAAGCATGTTCTCCAGAATTACCAAAAAGCTAACTGGAAAGAAAGAAAAATATTTATGTATGCTTGGTACAAATATGTTATACAATGAAGACATCTGTGAAGACCATCCATATCCTTAAGAACCAAAACATATATTAACTTTCAATGTCTTTTCAGGTTTAGATTTCTTCATTGTATGAGACTTTTTGTTCCTTCCTAGAAGGAACTCTATGTCACATTTATTTCTAGCTCCAAACTCCACCAATGCCTAATTATGGAACATACAGTAATATTAATTTCATGAAATGAAATCCAACTATCATTTACTGTAACCATTTTATGTGAAGGAGTACAATTGTTATCTCAAGCCATCAAAAAGAAAAATTATAAAGAGATATTCCAATGGCCTGTGTTCCAATCCGAGTAGAAAATCTGGATTATATGTGAAATAATAATTCTTATAATATAAATCTTGATTTTACATAAAATATTAGTAGATAAATTAGTACATTATTATTATTGGATAAATTAGTAAATAATACAAACTATGTAATAGATATAGCTTTCAAAGGTGTTCTGCCTCTTTCCCTAAAACATTCCTCTTTTCCATATTACTTTTTATCTAATTCCAATAATACTTATCCTAGAAAATACTTCAATAACTTTTTTATTTCTTCTTTTTTCTTTCTGAAATACTATTCTGAATTCTTTCCAAATTCTGGGACCTCTCTATAACTCCAAAATAATCTAATTTTTGAAATACAGACATTTTAATAGATAAATATATATCCATGAATGGTAGAAGTTTAAAAGAGTGATTAGAATTATTCTACTAGGCTCCAGGAGATCAGAAATAGGACAAATAGCCAGAAGTTACCAGGAAGCTATTTCAGCTCAACATAAGGAACATTTTCCCAACAATTAATGTTGTCCAAAAAAATTAATTAAGTTCACCTCAGGGGGTGAGCTTTCTAGCACTGGAGTGTTAGTGTTTTTGAATATTATAGATCAGATGCATGATTTGGTTAGGAATTGAACTGGATTACTCTGATGGTCCCTCTTAAATCCTAATTCTGTTTTTTGATAATCTTGCCTCTGTCCCAAGGCATGATGAGAAATCATAGTGCTATTGTAATAAGCATAAGCTTATAAATAAGTATTTAGGCTTCCAAAGGGACCATTTAGGAGGAGAAAAAGTCATTTGGATCTATGTTTGGATGTGTTTATTACAAAACCAGTCACGTTGTGGCAGTCCCAATTTATAATCCCTTTCTGGAGTAATGTGAAGAAGAAACACATCTGGTTGCTTTATCTTAATGGAATCAGATGCATGAGGGAATATGAGTAATATTCTGTTACATCCTAGTGGTCAAAGCTTCCTATGAGATGTATTATAGCTACTTCAAGCAATTTCCCCTCTTTGAAGCACAAGTGTTAATGGCCTAATACTCAGAAGAGAGCAATTCATTTGGTATTTTGATGCTGTTCAACTTTTGCCCAAAACCCTTGATGTCTAAGGAAGAGATTTACATAATCATGAGATTCCCCAAAGGATAAAGGCTGCATAAACCCATATTGAAGATTCTCTTCACTAATCAGTAGTCTTTCATCAGATACCTAACTGGATTAGCAGCCTCTATGGAGAATTGACAGAATCTGTAGCCATGCCTTTATGTGAATTCATTTTCTTTTACATTCTTCTGATGCTCCCATAAAGAAAACACCAATAAAACTCTTTCTGGTGATGCTGCCTTTTTCACTTGATGTAGAAGAAACAAATGAACAAAAATAAAAGATTAATTGACAAAAAATTGGGGAAAATATATAAAAGGTCAAGACCTGGGGAGTTTGGATGGGCAGAATCTCCAATTCCTTCTGGACCCATCATCTAATCCATTATAAACATCAGTTCATTGTAGATCATTGGAGAGAAATAAATAATCACCTTAATACCAATTCTTCTGAGTTCTTGGTTTTTAAAGAAAATGACATTGATTTATTTGTTGTTCCATCTCAAAAAGCTGTATGTTAATCATCATTTGCAGTCCATATTACAATGAATTCAAAAGAGATTAAACAAAAAAGTTTCTGCTGAAATCTCATGTTTTAGAAAACATAGTATGTACAGCATGAACTCAGAGATTGCATAAATCCACTTTGATTTACTTATTGTTTAATGAGTTGATGTGCAGAGAGATGCTGTGGGCAGCCAGTATCCAAATCTACTAATTATCTCATATGATTATGCAAATAAACATCTGCATTTCTGTTTTCCTTGAGAAAGAAGTAGGAAAGACGATATTTGATTGAAAACAAAATGAAATTGTAGAATTCTGACATTCCTTTTTAACAGAATCTCAGAGTTAGTTAGGACTGCAGTGACCAACTAGTTCAATCCAGACTTGAAAACAAATACCCTGTATAAAAAGGCTCAAATGTATGCCTTTTTTTTTTTTAAGCTCATAGTGAGGGGGTCACAATTCCTCACCAAGGCAGTCCTATATCTGAAGAACTCTCGTTATTAGGATGTTTGTGTTAACTCAATCCCAAACCTACTTCTTTGGAACTTCTACAAATGAGGAAATTGAGGCTCACAGAGATGTTGGAACTATATTTTGAACCTAGGTGTTCTGACTATAGGTCCAGAGTAGTTATCCAGAAAATACTATCCATCTTTAACTTTTCTCCTGCTTTTTTTTAAAAAGTAGATTCAATTAGCTAATTAGCAAACATTAAGTACCCATCAAATGTCAATCACTATGCTGGGGATGCAAAAATTCATTTTTTTTTTAAATTTCAAAATCTCCTCCTTTGAGCTGTGTTTGTCCTTTGAGTGTAGAGGAGTGGGACCATCTACTGAAAGATGAAAATTCTCATACCTGATCCTGTCACATCCCAATTACTCTGGACTTGTAGATCATCATCATCCAAACACCATCCCACACCCCATACCATCTGATTTCTCATTCTCATCTACCTTAGTTCTTCTACTTCGTTTCATTCTATTTCAACTCAGCCCTTCCACAGTGCCCCGTGGAATGCCTGTTCCATTGGCAATAAAATTCCTTTAATTTTAAATCTCTTCCTCTCCCATTTCTTTCATCTACTAGTTCTTATTGCAACTTTGCTTTCATCCTGATGCAGCCTTGTTCATGATCCACTTCAGGTCTCCCTCTTCCTCTATCACTCAGGAATCTCTCTTTCTCTGAGGTTCATGTTATTCCTATTCACTACCCAATCAAAATTCTGATAATTCTTGTCTACAGACCCCCCAAACTAATACAATGAGTTTGATTCCTGGTTTATAATTTTTCTCTCCTTCGCAGCTTCTGCCCTCATACTAGGGGGCTTAAACATATGTATTAATTCTCCATCAAGCACTTGGTTCCTCAATTCTTCACTTTCCATGAGCTACTGCTCAGTACTACTTTAGCATGCATAATGATGGTCATACCCTCGATGTTGCCATCATCCCAAAACATATCGCATCCATGCTCAAGAATTCCAAAATCGCTTTAGCCAACCAAAATCTATTTGATTTTTACACCTCCCTCTCCTCCATTCCCTTACATAATCCCATTCATTTTCTATTCTAGTGGTCCAATTCCTTCCCTTCTCTTTGCCTCCTCTGTCATCCCCATTCTTTTACTTATTTTCAATGTCTAACTCTCTACTGACTCATTTCCTATTGTACCCATGTGTCTGATATCTAGAAAAAAAAAAAAAACAACCCTTTCCCTTAATCCTTCTATCCCTGCTAACTATTGTTCTCTATCTCTTCTGCCATGTGTTGCTAAACTCAAAAAAGCTTTCTACAATAGGTGTCCCCACTTTCTCTCCTCTTATTCTCTACTTAACCTCTTAAAGTTTATTCTCTTTTTTTCTCTCTCCACCAGATTCTCCCTCCAAAATTGCTAATGACCTCTTGATTGCCATTTAGTCCTCTTTTCTCAATTCTCATTCTCCTTAATGCCTCTGTTTTCTTTGACAATGTTAATCACTTTCTCCCCTTTGATACTTTCTTCTCTATAGGTTTTCAGGATATCAGCTTTCTCCTGTTGTTCCCCCCCCCCACTATTATTACTCCTGTCTCTTGCTGAAATTTCTACCAGATGACGACTTCTAATTGTAGGTGTCTCTTAGTCTTCTCTCTTGAATCCTCCTCTCTTCTCCTTCAATGATACTTCACTTGGTCATCTCATCATTTCTCAGGGATCTAATTAACTTCCATATGTTGAAGATTCTCAGTTCTTCCTTTCCTGACCCAATCTCTCTGCTGACATCCAGTTTCATATCTTCAGCTGACTTTCAGAAATCTCAGACTGGATGTGCACTAGACATCTTAAACTCAACAAATCAAAATGAGAACTCACCTTACTTCCTAAACCGTTCTTCCTTCCCAGTTCTGTAGAGGACAACACCAGACTTCCCACCCAGGAGTCATCCTGGACTACTCATTATTTCTCACTCACCACATTGAAACTATTGCTGAGGCTTGTCAATTTCATCTCTATAAAATCTCTTCTATGCCACCCCCTTTCTCTCCTGTGACATTGCCATCTCTCTAGTGAAAGCCCTCATCACCTCACACTTGGATTGCTGTAATAGTCTGATAGAGGGTTTGCCTACCTCAAGGGTCCCCCAATTCCATTTCATCCTCCATTCAGCCACTAAGATACATTTCCTAATACATATTCTGGTCATGTCACCCCTATTAAAAAATTCAGGGACCCTCTATTCTCCCCAAGAGCAAATAAAAATGCTCTATTTTACCATCAAAGTCCTTCATAACCTAGCCCTTTTTTACTTTTTTCCAGTATTGTTATACTTTTCTCCTCTCCTAATTTTCTTTGATACTTCAATACTGCCTCCTGACTGTTCCACTAACAAGACAGTCAATCTCTCAGTATTTTCTTTGGCTATCTCCCATGTCTAGAATCCTCTCCCTCCTCTGCTCCAACTACTGATATCTCTGAATTCCTTTAAGCCTCAATTAAAATCTCACCTTCTATAGGAAGTTTTCCCTGTACCCTCTTAATTCTAGTGCCTTCTCTGTTAATTATATGTGTCCTATATTTAAGCTCGCTTTGTTTCTAATCATTTACATGCTGTCTCCCCTATTAGATTTTTGTGATTATCAACTTGTATTTGCTTAGCATGTTTAAGTGTCATATTTGTCTGGGAACCAGGTGGAGTCTTTTTAAAAGAAATTAAATCAGACCCATCATCTTGTGAGAATGCAACAGTTTTTGTAATTAGACCTCTTCAGTACCCTGAGTTCTGCCCCTCTAAGTGGAGGTCCAGAGGACAGATTAATGAACCACCCTCATTCCCCTGGGCTTCCTTATAAAGAAGCATCCAAAGTTACTTATTTGCCACTAGCTGCACTCCTTTGACTAGATTCTCTCCTGCCAGCAAAGCACCACCTTCTCCAACCCCTCTTTTCAGCTTTTTTTTTTTGGTCTATTATCTTCCCATATTTGATCATAAGCTAGTAGAAGGCAAGAC
Source organism: Monodelphis domestica (assembly GCF_027887165.1). Classification (NCBI taxonomy): domain Eukaryota; kingdom Metazoa; phylum Chordata; class Mammalia; order Didelphimorphia; family Didelphidae; genus Monodelphis; species Monodelphis domestica. The sequence goes on along the minus strand of NC_077229.1, from coordinate 134,690,634 downwards.
CCCATTCTTTATCTTATTTGTATACCTAACCTTAGAGCAAGAGATTCTTGATAGGTACTTAATAAAAGTTTGTTGACTATTGATTCTATTTTTTTTTCAGATCTACCTTCTTTCCTTCCTACTTCTTTTCCTTGTTATATCCTCTCCTCCCATTGAAAAATCAAGAAAAACACAACTCATTACAAATGTATATAGTCCAGCAAAATTAATTCCTGGATTGGTCATATTAATAGAAAAAAGCTCACAAACTTTTTTCTAAGGAAGCTGCCTTGCAGGATGGAGATGTTGAAGTAGTCAAAATGGGACCAGAAGAAGGTGACAAGAAGGAGGCAAAGTGAAACATCAGAATTATAGGCAGAGGAGAAAAGGAACTCTGTGCATGAATGTATGTGTTTAAGCGTATATATGGGTTTATATATGTGGTATATATATGTATATATGTATGTGTGTGCCTATATAAGTGAGATGTGCATATATATATTCATTTATACTTGTATGTGATATTTGTACATGGGAGTATATTATATATATTTGTGTGTAACATGCATATCTGTGTATGTGAATTCAGAGTATGCATATATGTGAGTTGATGTATTTGGGACATGGAATCAGGAAGAGGGTTCAAATCAGGCATCAGACTTTAGTTCTGTGACCCTAGGTAAGTCACCTAGCCTCCCATTAAAATGAGAGAGTAAGAGTAGATGGCCTCTGAGGTCCAGTCCAAAAAAAATATTCAAAACAAAAACAAACAAATAAACCAAAAAAAACCCTAAGGTCCCTTCCACTCCAGATCTGTGATTCTAGGATCCTAGCATCATCTCTGAGTAATACAAGAGTATGAAACAGAACAGGTATTTGTTTTAGAGGTCAGAGAATCATAGATTTAGATCTGGAAGAGACCTTTGTCCAAAATCCTCCTTTGCCCTCTAAGGAATCAGAGACCCAGGGAGGTTGTCACTGGCTGAGTCAAACCAGGAGAAACAAAGAATTCTGAATCAAAATCTAGCACTCTTTTCATTACACTACTGTGTGCGGAAGTATGGCAGTGGTGGAGATGTTCATAGGGTGTTGATCTAGGAGGGACCTTTGAAATAATTTAGTCCAATACCTTCATAAGAGGGAAGAAAATGAAGCACTCAAAAGTTGCCCCCCCCCTCCGCCCAGTATGAATGGCAGTGCTGGGATTCAAATTCAGATCTGCTCACTCCAAAGCTGGCATTTATTTTTTAAATTATAGGACCCTCAGGTGGGTTTCATGAAAGAAGAAAAAAAGAAGACTGAAACAGAAAGCTTGAAGCAGTGAGTCCAGAGTCCCTTCTGAGGGATAAAAAAATATATATATTTTATATATATATATATATATATATATATATATATATATATATAAATATAAAAAATAAAATAAAATAAAACAAAACAAACAAATTCCCTAAACCATACCAAACCAAATAACAAATGTTTAAGGCTAAGGAAGTATGAGTTAATTAGGAATTAGATCATTTCAATAATCATTTATTGATCATATACTGGTTACAAGTCATTCTTTGTATCTTCTGCATTTCTTGGGGGACACCAAGATGAAAAAGATGAGTTTGGGGTCTCTCCATTTAATGGGACTTGCACAAAGAACTAAATCCAATACAAGTCAATTGTAGGACAAAGTATCCTGGGAGCTTTTGTTACTGAACTCCAAACTCTGCCCACTCTGAGATTTTTCCATCATTTTCTCTGTCCTACTGTCCCCTATTCTAACAACTACAATCCCTGCTTCTCTGCTTCTCCCCTCCCCACTATACTCTGACCAGGGTTTTGATAAGTCCCCTCCCCTTAATCTAACTCAATGACTAGTTGAGTTCATTAAGCACCCGCTGCGTGCAGGGTACTGTGTTGAGTGCTGGGGGCCCAACGCAGTGTTCAGATGTGACAGTCACTGCTGTCATAGAGCTTATAACCTTATGCCATATGTTCTTATATTAGCTACTTATCAGTAGTTGTCTTTTCTCTTTAAGAGGAAAACTCCTCTTAAGCAGAGAACTGTGGCTACTATTGCTTCTAAAAAAAGAGTTTTGTGGCAAATCAATTAATCTTAGTAAACACTTTATTAAGGAACTAAAGAGAGAAAATAAAACAAAGAAAAACCCTAAGAAATAAAGCTTAAAATGTTTAAGTTCAATGTTATATGGAGAAAGAACAGTGACTGAAGTCAAAGGATCTGATTACAAATTCTGATTTTGGCAATTAGTTCCTGCCTAGGAAAGTAATTTAGATTCCATTGGCCTCAGCATCTTCAATAGAAGAATGAGGGAAAGTGACTAGATCCCTCCCAGTCGGTCCCATGTCCTAATATTGGAAATGTCACAGAATCTCAGTCTGAGAGTTGAAAGGAACCTCAGAATCCATCTATCACAGGATTTAGCTCATAGACAAACAAAAATAAATTATTTAATTATTATTTATTTATTGATAATATTTTATAATTCATTATTAAATGCTTTCTCTATATAGTTCAGGGTACTGGGTAGAGTGTCAGGTCTGAAATCAAAAAATCTCATCTTCCTGAGTTTAAATCTGATCTGAGATACTTAATAGCTGTCTGACCATGGACAAGTCACTTAACCCTGTTTGCCTTAGTTTCCTCATCTATAAAATGAGCTGAAAAAGGAAATGGCAAACCACTTCAGGATTTCTGCCAAGAAAACATCAAATGGAAGCATGAAGAATTGGCCAGGACTGAAAAATGCCTGAATAACAAAAATCTAGTTCTTCTCATATCTGAACAAAAACCCTCTCCATCTACAACATACATAACAAGTGTTCATTCAATATGTATTTAAAGATATCTTGTAAGAGAAAACTCCCTACTTATAGAGACAGCCAGCCCATTGTAGCTCTAATGAGAATTACAAACAGTTATTTTCTCACTTGAATCTAGAAACTGAACCAAACAGTTTGTTAGAGAGTTAAGGAAAGTGCTAGACTTTCCTGAGGAATAGTCTTAAAAGAAGAGGAGGAAGTATGTTTAGGAGAGCTACAGAAATTATACTGTATTTAAAAGGGTGGGCTGTATTTAAAGAGGCTGCCATTGAATAGTTATGGAAGAACCAGAATGTTAGATGCCAGAATAAAGGTTTCAGTGGAAAGGAAATACATATTCTGGATATAAGTGCCTTGGATCAGATTTGTTTGCTTCATATTAATGGTCCTGGATCTAATTGTTAGGATAATTTTCTTTTTTTTAGAGACAACCTAAAATTGTCACTTTGAAATTTTTACATATTATTGTTCCTAGTTGTATACCTATGGGTCAGGAAGGAAAAAAAAAAAACCCAAACTAATCAGTCATTCACATAACACTAACTGTCCTCCCCCTTAATCTTTTCTTTTCCAGGCTAAACACTCCTAGTGACTTTAGTTGATTCTCCTTACATCAGAAAATAAAAGCCTTTCGTGATTATTCTTGCCTTATGTTGGGATGTTTTCTGGCTCATCAATCTCTTCCCTAGAATGTGCCAAACTCAAATAAAAAGGGATCCAAGCTGGGTGCATATTGACTTAGAAAATCACCAATTGGTATTATCTTTGTTGTAGTGTATCCTTTTTTATTTCTTAAACATTTTCCAAATATATTTTAATCTGTTTGACAGACCTTGTCATTCTCTGATCAGGAGTTTGACCCTTCTGGCATATACAACATTACTTGTACCACTCAATGAATGAAGTTTAAGATTGCATTAGATTTCTTGATGCTATATTATACAATTGACTCATGATGAGTTGAAGTCCACTAAAGCTGCTATATTCTTTTTCCAGGGGAATTTTTATTTAGCTACAACTACTCAAACTGATTTATTTTAGACCCAAGTATAAGACTTTCTATTTATTCCTCTTATATACTTTATGTTAGATTTCAACTCAGTGTCCTAACATATTAAGAGGGTTTCCTATGTCCACACCTCTCATCTTTGTGTCATCAGAAAATTTGACAAATATATCTTTAACCAAGTCATTAATAAAAATTTTAATTAGCATAAGAGTAAGTTCCATTCTACTGGGAACCTTCTAAATTGACATGAACTATTAATGGCTGCCTCTTACAACTGTCATTCAATCGTCAGTACATCTCACTGTATTATTGTCTAGTCCACGGTTAAGGTTATTCCATTTACACAAAAGATGTCATTCTTTCCTAGCCCCTGTCACATGAAACATCATTCTTGAATATAGGTAGGATGAGCTTTTCTTGATGGGTGAATTCAGCCCAGATTTCCCACCTGTATTTAACATCTCTGTCCAGCACAGTCCTGCCCAGATGGATTAAAATGGCCTTACCATTTTAGAGCCCTTCTCCAAGAATTCTGAGCACATTATGTAATTTTAGGCATAGTAAAGCAACCCATAAACATTTATTAAGCACAGGAACTTTGCTAAGCCATAGTCATATGAGGACAAAAATGAAACATTCCCTGCTCTCAAGGACATTCTATTGGGAAGAAAACATGCATATCTATTAGTACAAATAATAAATCACACTTGAGGTTGTTTAGGGAGAGAAAGGACTGAAAACAGAAAAAAGATCACCAGATTTGTGAGTTAAAAATATCACCGGTAAATTTAAATCAGTTGATTTTTGAAGTTTAAAGCCAGATTTTAAAGAGTTGAGTTCAAGAAATTTGAAGAGGAGGAGATGTGGAGGAAATGAGGGTAGACAACTTTTACTAGGAATTTAGAAAAGGGAAGAAAGATATAGGATTATACTTTGAGAGAATGACTAAGTGGAGTTTTTTGTTTTTATTTTTTAAAGGAAGAGGAAAGCTTACTAAAATTTGAAATAAATGAAGGAATAACCAGGCCATAGGGAGAGGCTAAAGATTAGGTAAAGAAGGCATCATAGGAAAGAGGTAAACTGCTAGAGAAGAAAAATAAGTAAGGATGAAAACAAGACACAACATATTCAGGGTTTGGACTTAGGAAAGCAGTCATAAGCACTCTGATGACCATTAAATGAATGTGGGTTGATAAGGTCACAGAAGGCATAGGGAAAACAATGATGGAAGAAGCATAACCAGTGGAGGCTATTGGTATTGTCTAAGGTCCCAAGTTAATGCCATCTGAGGAAAAGATTCTGAAAACAATTGGAGATATTTAACCTGGAGAAGAGAAGAACCAGTTTGGACATGACAGCTCTTTTCAAGTTTATGAAGGGATGCCTTATGGAGAAGGGAATGAGCCTATTCTGCTTAACCCATGGGGACAGAACAAGAAGCTAGAAGTCAAAAATAGACAAATTTAGGCTTGATACCAGGGGAAAACAAAACAAAACAAACAAAAAGTCTCTAACAATCAGACCTGTTTTGGGACCTTGGGAGATTGTTATTAGTCTTCTTCAAACAAAATCTATGACTTTTGCCTCTTTAATACCTCTTGAATATGTCCCTTTTCAGGCCGCCATCTCCCCATACCTGGATTATAACAACAGCCTGATGGTTGGTCTGCCTGCCATAAATTTCTCCCCTCTCCAATCCATTTTCTACTCAGTTGTCAAGATGATTTTCCTTAAACCCATGTCTGATCTTGTCAGACCCAAACCCAATAAATTCCAGTGACTTCTACCACTTGTAGGATCAAATATAAAATCTTTTCTTGCAATCTTTGAAGCACTTCATATCCTGTCCCTCTTTCCCTCAACTTCTCCAGTCTTGTTACTGGAAGACTCACCATCCCCATCACTTAATTCTCTTCAATCTAGGAACAATGGTCTCATTGTTGTTCATCAAACAAGATACTCCCTCTCCTGACTCTGGAAAATTCATTAACTGTCCTCAGTTCCTAGAATGTTATCCTTATTCCCATTTCCTGACTTCCCTGACTTCCCTCAAGTTTCACAAAAAAGTCCACCTTTTATAAGAAGCCTTTTCAATTCTCACTTAATTATAGTGCCTTACCCTTGTTTGTTATTTCCAATTAATCAAGTGTCTTGTTTGTAATGAGTTGTTTGCATATTATTTATCTTTTGCCCAGATATTTTTTATCTCCAGTACTGATCATAGTGTCTGGAAAATAGTAGGTACTTAATAAATGCTAATTTACTTATTCTTAGATGAATCATTGTTAGGTATATTTAAGAATGAATTTCTAAATGAAAATGAATTGAATTCTAAGACCTCTGAAATTGTGTCCAGCTGTGAGATTCTGTGATCCTGTTTTTGGGAGAATAAAATTAGAATTAGTTCTGGTGCCTCTTTCTAAAAGGAAAGCTCCTTGGTCCTTGGGCTTCTCTTACTTGAAGATTCATTAAGACTGCCACTCTCTGAATCAAGAAAACATTTCTTACCTGTCCAGGGTCAGTTACCAGCTCAAAGAACCAAAGAATCGTGGCACTGGAAGGAAACTCATGGGTCACATAGTCGAACCTGTATCTATATATATACCCTCAGCACTAACAGTGTGAAACTCAAATTGAAATGGAACCCCTGTAGGTTAGAAATTGATTTAGAATACCACAAATCAACATTATCTATATCACATTGTATTTTACTTATTTTATTAAACTTATGCACATTGCATTTAAATCTGGTTGGCTGCACTGGAAAGTTTTGTGGATGCTTTTGACATCTATACTCAACATCTTCCTATTCTCTCAACTTTGCTTGAATACCTGAGGTCACCATTTTTATTGTTCAGTCATTTCAGTTGTGTATGACTCTTTGTGATTTCATTGGAATTTTCTTGATAAACATCAGTGGGCCTTCTCCAGCCCATTTTTACATATGAGGAAACTGAGGCAAAAAGCATTATGAGATTTTCCTAGGGTTATGAAGTTCAGAAGTATCTGAGGCTGGATTTGAACTCAAGAAGAGAAGTCTTCCTAACTGGAGACCTGGGACTCTATCTACCTAACCACAGATTAAATTACTTTCCGTATTAGAGAGGGGTACTTTAAAGAAGAGGAACCAATGTCCAGCTGTTTGGGGATTGAATACAACATGACACTTCCTTCTTTCCTTCCTTCTTTCCTTCCTTCTTTCCTTCCTCCCTTTTCCCCAAACTGAGCTGTTTACAAATGGAGTCAATCTAACTAGACTAAAGGGTAAATCAGATTTTCTCTCAGCCTCCTTCTTGAAATGATGGGTTTTGAAGTTCCCCTCCTAACACATTGACTCTGATTCAAGTTCTATTAAAAAAACAAGATGTCTAGTTTATTTGGATATAAAGTTGTTGAAAGAGTAATGAAAGGACAATGGGAAGAGGAAGTCCCTAAGGTATCTTCTCTATATAGCTTTTGAGGGTTTGATTAGGAAATCTTCTTCAGAAATAAGCTGTGGGTTCCCCTAAGAGAAAAAGAGAGTCTTTATCCCAAAGATTGCCACCAGTTGAAAAATGAGATTTTCTTTCTTATGCTCAGATAAAAGGATTGAGAAATTTGGTTATCTTAACAGCCAAATAGTTCTCCCTTCCAGATCCCAAAGATTCCAAGACAAGAACTTTGATCTTTTCTTCCAATTGCTTTTGAGCCTGGATGGAATTCCATCCTATTCCCCCAGGTCTTGTGGGGTTTCATCTACTCATTTTCTGATGCATTTCTTCAAAATTCAATTCTTCTTTGATTCTGGTCATTCCCTTTCCATTATCACACAACTAGTGTATGTCAAAGATAGTATTTGAAATCAGTGCTAAGGGGCTTATCACCCTATTTACTATGCCAAGGCTACTTCTGTGGGCTATTAATTAAGCATGCATTTGGTGAAAGGCCTTTGTGTGGGTAATAATGGCCTTGCACACATTTCCTGAATAATTGAGTCAGTTGTATTTGGATAGGATAGCTAAATGTTGGAATAAGAACTCATAAAAGGGCAGCTTTTTGGAGAAAAAATATCAATATCGTATTAATTTTAAAATTCAGTGTCAGAAAGCAAAGGAACCTTGACCTGTTTCCTGATAGACAGTTGCCCTGGGAAATAAGCAGAATCAGTCCCCAGAGCCAAAAATCAGAAGGTGAGAAAGTGAGTTGCTGAGTGGTCCATTCTGTCTCATCTTCCCTCTGATTTTACTTTGAATGTTTTCATGAGCTTTCCAAGAGGCCAGCCTATACTGAGTTCCACCAGTGCTTGCTGATAACTACCCACCTATCTGCCAGGCTTAGAGGTCATTGTTCACAGATGCTTCACATAGAGGAAGCAACCCACTGATATTAATTATAGTCTTTATGGATATTCATAAGAGCTTTTGAGCTCAGACCCATCTCTTCACTAATGGAACTCCAAGCCTCTGTGATCATAACCTTAGAATCCTTTTCACTGGTCTCTCACTTTATTTTTTTCTTTTTTCTCTTCAAACCCAAATCCTGTGTCTATTCCCTTCTCCATCTCCCCCACTCCCTATCACTACATTAGTAGATCTAGCTATTGAAAAAATAAAGGGCAACTGTGAATAATACCCACAGTCCTGGAAAAGGAAGGAAACTGATTGCCCTGAATGGCCCGATTCAGTCATTTCTGCCTTTTGATCTTCCTTTCTACTCTTCCTATCTGGACCATAATATAGCTCAAGGTTTTGTCTGAATGTCTGTGGCTTAATGATTGGGTTCAGACCAAGTCACTGTCTCACCCCTCAAGTATCTTTTGTTCCTCAGCTCTATTAATCAGTGACTGTTTCCTAAGAGATATATTGCCTCTGTTCTATTGAGGTACTGATTCCTTTTTTTTTTAAACCCTTACCTTCCACCTTAGAATCAATACTGTGTATTGGCTCCAAGGCAGAAGAGTGATAAAGGATAGACAATGGAGGTTAAGTGACTTGCCCAGGGTCACACAGTGAGGAAGTGTCTGAGGCCATATTTGAACCCAGGACCTCTCATCTTTAGGTCTGGGTCTCAATCCACTGAGCTACCCAGCTACCCCCTGAAATACTGATTCTTGAGGCTAGATGCAGAATACAGATTGTCATCTGTTCCTATCCCCTTTGGCATTTACTCTGTGTCCTGAATCCCTGATAGCAAGGGAAAGAAGCAAAGATGGGAAAGATGGAAGGGATATGGGTGTGTTTGTGTATGTGAGATATCACACTGAGCCATGACAAATATCTTTGCCACTTTTCTAGTCTACATTTCCATTTATGCAGTGTCCTGTAACTCTTGGACTAGGCAGACCAGTCTGGACCAGCACTGATAGTACTGTCAAGCTACCTTCTATATCTATTGCATCTAGGTGGAGTCTGATTCATCTCTTCAGCCTGGGCAGCTTTACCATGTGTTCTTTGTTATGTACCATCTGGGAACCTATATTTCTGAAATTCCAAATCTAATCAACTTCATGACCTTAAAAGCCTGATTCATACACCTCATCCTCTTCCCTTGTCGCAGTCATTTTATTAAGCTATAATAATAATATAAAATATAATTTTTATGCCAATGAGAGTGTTCTCATCTCTTCAACTAGGCAAGACAAAACAAAACATAAAGAAAATAAAAAATAAATAAAAATACCACAAACACAAGAGAAAAAATTAAAATGTTTTAGTTTTAGCCAATGTTCTTGCTGGTGGATAATATAAGCTCCCAGAGGGAGAGCATCATAAAGTTTATCTTCCATGCTTAGAACATGCTAATATATGCATGGTGATATATTTATTGGTGTACAATTGTCAAATGACATCTTTATTGAAATGTTTGTTTTGGTAAATTGAGGTGGGCTAACGGAATGTGATTAGAACATCTTAGAATTTAGAATGTCTAGAATTTAAAGTCTTATTTAGAATTATAATACCAACATTTTATTGCAATTCATGAGTACTTTTAATTATTCTCTGCAATGTGTATCATCATAAACTTGGGCTGACTATTGCTTGAGCTCACCTTCCTTCGTGACTTGGTTTTCTTAACTCCTTTGACATTTCCTTACAATCATCCCTCACCTTGATTAAATGAGGTAATTCTGTCAGCAAATCCAACCACCTTGCTGTCAGCTCCCACTTTTGCATTGTTAACCAATATATTGAACGGTGCTACTCTTCCTTTGCGAATGCTGGCAACAGACCATTTATTTCTATCCCTTAACCTGTCTCCAACCCATGACAGAACTTTATCTTTAGTACAAGCTTTCTTAAGGATGCTGTTTACACAGCAACCTTTTATGGGGGGCTTTATCAAAAGTCATCTGGAAAATATAAACTGATTTTATGTTGAACATAGCTATATTTATTTGGTACCATATAGCTGTGGCACACCAAACCATACTTTTGGATCATAGTTCAGAGGAGAGGAAGAGTCTCAAAACATGTTTAAGGGAAAAGGTCCAGTAAGAGGCTTGTCAGGTCAAAAAGGAACAGAAGAAATTTAAATCTATGTGTTTACACTTTTTTTCATCTGTAAAATGAAGGAATAAAATATGTGACAAATAATGTCTTTTATATCTCTTAATATGTGACCTTACAATTTAGCTAAAAATGTAATTTTATAGATGAGGAAGCTGATGCCAAGAAAGACTAACCATCTCATCCAAGGTCACACAGATGAACAGTGGAGGTGGAGATTGTCAAAGTAAAAAGAACTCTAGTTATAAGCTATGAGAGGAGGAGGAAATTAATATAATAATAATTTCTCATTTATATAGCACCTTAAAGTTCACCCAAAAAATGTTTCCCTCACAAGGCCTGTGAGTCTTTTAGATGGGTAATACAAGCAGACAGAATTTCAAGCCATTTGTCATGAACTCCCTCTCTTCCACAGTTATATATTTCAAATTATCTCGGCACCTTACTTCACTTTGCCCTTCTTGTTCTTATCTTGGAGGAAGACACTTTTTTCCTCTGCTTACAGTAAACTCTGTACTTGAGAGCTGGGACCCATCTGCTCCTATTGTCTTGGACACCTTGCCCCTTTTTTCATTCTCCCTATCTCCCTATATAACAATCTTGCCTTTTTCACTTATTCCTATCTTATCATCTATAATAGTATTGATAGCTCTGGAGAGGATTTTATAATTATGAGGTTAAGCATGAAGAGAAGTCCAAGGGAAAGAGATAAAGAAGAGGAGGGATAGTGAGGAATTGGAACTACAGAACTCTCTTGCTTGGAATGCTGTTTTGGGAGGGACCTGAACTACATTTATTTTGTTCCAAATTCATTTTCTTCAACTTCTCCACTTTCTTGTCAATAGCTTTGCCCCTCACAGCACTGATCTCCTTTACCTCCCTTTATCTCCTCTTTATGGCTTTCTTTTTAATATATTACTTTCTCACATTAGAATATAAGCTCCTTGAGGATAAGAACTGTCTTCTTATTTCTTTTTATTTGTATAAAATGCTAACACATCATGCATAATTAATGTTTTTATCTATCTAATGATATAGAATATAGAGAAGTTTTTAATGAAGTTTAGGAACAAAGGAGAGGAGAGGAAGGCTTAAGAGAAACTCTGTTTGATGCTATGAATTCTTTCAAAATATTTCATAGAGAGGCAAAGCTAAGATGGTGGAATAAAGGTAGGTGCTGACTATGAATGATTCCAATTTCACCTCCAAACAATATTAAAATTCTTCCTGAAAATAAATTCCATAGTGCCAGAACCAACAAAAGGACAGAGTGAAAAAAAAATTCCAACTCAAGATAACTTACAAAGTCAGTAGGAAAAGCCTACCTCACTGGGACAAGAGTGGACAAGAGTCAAGCACAGCCTGGGCTCCAGTAAGCCAAGAGCAGGCCATGGTGGTGAATAGATGCTAATGATTAATAATAGCAACTTTCAGAGTTCTTACCCTTCAGATGGTAATGGAGTCGTACAACTGGTCAGAAGGAGTCTCAGAGGATCTTTTTGTTGTTGATAATGGGTGTAGAATTCTGCTGTATTGCCCATATAAGGATTCAGGTTGCAGTTCCAGGGCAAGAATGAGTATTAGTACATTGGAACTGCAGTTGTAAGGAAGTAGGGAGCCTGGTCACAGTTCCAGAAAGGAAAAAGAGTGTCTGAGGTCACTCAGGAGAGCAGTGAACACACCTCTCCTATGAACATAGAATCTTGGAAGAACTGAAAAGTTATGGACATCTAGAACTATCTCTGAAAACACCAGCACAGAAAACATAAAGTTTGGGACAGTGCCCCCTCCACACTGAAACCAAAAGACCAATTTTTTAAATGTGAAGAAATAGGTTGGAAAAATGATGACAACAAAAGAAAATGACCATAGAAGGTTGCTACGATGATGGGAAAGATCAAAACACAAATTCAGAAGACAAAAATGTTGCAAAGCCTAAAAAAAAATTAATTGGTCTAAGGCACAAAAAAAAAAAGAATTGCTAGAAGAGATCAAAAATGTTTTTAAAATCATAGAAGAAAGATAGAGTAAAAACTGGAAAAGAAATTATCATGATACAAGAAAATCATGAAAATAGAGTCAATAGCTTGGTAAAGGAGTCACAAAGTACTAAATAAAATAACATCTTAAAAACAGAATAGATGAAATAGTAAAAGAGGCACAAAAATTCACTAATGAGAATTCATCAAAAAGCAGAATTAGCAAAAAGGTCAAAGATGTACAAAATATTTACTGAAAAAAAAAACTTCTTAAAAAGTAAAATTTGAGAAGCTCTTTGAAGAAAACAGCTCTTTGAAAATTAGAATTGGGCAAGTGAAATCTAATGACTTCATGAAACATCTAAAAACAATAAAACAAAATCAAAATAATTTTTTTTACATAGAAGGGCAAGTGAAATATCTAACTGGAAAACAATTGATCTGAAGAGCAGATTGAGGAAAGAAAATTTACAAATAACCAGACTACCTGAAATCCATAATAAAACAAATCCTTGACATCATCTCTCAAGAAATTATCAAGGAAAACTGCTCTGCTATTCTAGAACCAAAGGTTAAAATAGAAAGGGAAAGAATCCACTTACAACCTTCTGAAAGTCTCCAAAATAGACACTCCCAGAAATATTATAGCAAAATTGTAGCAAAATTAGGGGGAAAATGAAATATTCAAATAAAAGTGAAGGGATGAGAAAGAGAAGAAAGAAATGGAAAAATGAGAAAAATTACCTCACATAAATGATGTGTGTAAGAAAAAAAAAACTTTTACAGTGGCAGGAAAAATGGGAAGGGGGTAGCAAAGTGTACTTATCCATAAAATGGAAGTGGAAGGCAAAATAGATTAGAAATCAGAATTCAAAAATATGTTGTTTATAAGAAACATACTGGAAAGAGAAACACATGATAAAATACAGGACTGGAGATGGGTTTATTATGTGCCTGCTGAAGTAAAACAAAAAAGTCAAGAATAGATCTTAGAAAGACAAAAACAAAAACAAAAATAGATCTGATTCAAAGAGATAATCAACAAAACTACATTTTGCTAAAAGATACTATATAGCATATAAGCACCAAATGGCAGAGTATGCACACTTTTAAAGGAAAAGTTAAATGCCTTGTGGGAGGAAATAGTAAAATTATACTAGTAGGAGGACCCTAACTTTGCTTTCTTGAAACTAGATAAATCTAAACATAAAACAAAGAAGAAATAAGTTAAGAAGATGAAATTTTAGTAAAGTTGGATATGGCAAATCTTTGGGGAAAAATGAATAGGAATAGAAAAGAATATACCTTTTGCTGAGCTATACAACACTGACTATGAAGGGCATAAAAACTTACAAAACAAATGTAGAAAAGCAGAAATATTAAATGGACATTTTGATCAACAATACAAAAAATTGCATTTGGCAAAAGTGCTTTGAAATATTTATTAAAATTAATTTGAAATGAAATAATCTAATTATAAGAAATTTTAAGTGGGTTAAAGAACAGATCATATAATCAATGATTTCATTAAAGAGAATAATAACAATGTGACAAGGTAGCAAAAATTTGGGGGATACAACAAACGCAGCACTTAGGGGAAAGTCTAATCACTAAATACTTATAAATAAAATTAAAACAAACAGTTCCAAAAAAAAAGTAAAAGAACAAATTAACAATTCCCATTTAAATGCCAAATCAGAAATACTGACAAATCAAGAAAGAGATTAATAAATTTGAGAGCATATAAAAATAGAACTAATGAATTTAAAAAAGGAGTTGGTTTTACCAAAAAAGAAAAAAGCCAATGTGATGGATGAGTGCTTAATTTGCTTCAAGTAAGGTGAAAATCAAGTTACCAGTAAAAAAATAAAAAGGTGAATTAACCACCAATGAAGATAAAATTAAATTAGGACATATTTTACCCACTTACCTATCAATAAATCTGAATACCTTAATGAAATGTTTAAACATTTACAAAAATATAAGCTGTCCAAATTAACAGAAGAGGAACTAGAATCTTAAATAACTTTTTATTAGAAAGGGTAATTAAATAAGCCACAAAATAGCTTCTACAAGAAAAAAAAAATATCCCCATGACTAGACAGAGTTAAAATAAATTCTCATAACATATAAAAAACCATCAATTATAGTACTATATAAATTATTTGGAAAAATAGACAGAAGAGTCCTACCAAATTCTTTTTTCACCAGGAATATTATCTTCATATTTAGACTAAAATGAGTAAAAACAGATAAAGAAAGCTATAGACAAATTTCCCTGATGAATATTGATGCAGAAATTTTAAATAAAATACTAGCTAAGAGATTATAACAATATATCACAAAGATAATACATATTACTAGATGGAATTTATACCAGAAATTCAGGGCTGGTTCAATATTAGGGAAACAGTATAAATGGCCATATCAATAACAAAACCAACAAAAATAACTATTATTGCAATAAATATTTTAAAAAACTTTTAACAAGATATAAAATTCATTCATATTAAAAACTCTAGAAAGCATAGTTGTGAATGGAGCTTTCCTTAAAATGATAAGTAGTAACTATCTAAAACCATCATCAAGCATTATCTCTAAAGGAGATAAGGTAGAAGTCTTCCCAATAAGATCAGGGGTAAATCAAGGACATCAAATATCACTATTATTCAATATTGACATCAAAATACTAACTATAGTAATGAGAAAGAAATGAAATTGAAGAAATTAGAATAGTCAGTGAGGAAAAATTTGATCACTTTGCTGACAATATGATAGTATACTGAAAGAATCCTAGAGAATCAACTAAAAAAGTCTAGTGGAAAAAAAATCAACATTAGCATACAGACAAAATAAAATACTTGGGAGTCTACCTATTCTTTATCTGCATATGGCAAGGCACATTCAGGGACTCTATGAACAAAATACAAAATACTTCACACAAATAAAGTGAGATCAAACAATTGGAGAAATATATTAAATGTTCATGTGTAGACCAAGTCAACATAATGAAAATGATAATCCTATCTAAATTAATTTACTTATTCAGCATCATATTAATCAAATTACAAAAATTATAAAGTTAGAAAAAATAATAAAATTCATCTGGATGGACAAAAAGTCAATATGAAGGAAGGTAGTTTAACAGTACTATATCAAACTGTATCACAAAGCAATAACAAAACAATCTGGTATTGGTTAAGAAATAGAGTGGTAGATCAGTGGAAAACATCATGTACACAGTACACAGTAGTAAAATGCTATAGTAATCTATCATTTAACCCTCCCAAAGATCCAAGATTTTGGAAAAGAAATCATTATTTGACAAAAATTGTGTAGAAAACTAGAAAGTGGTTTGGTAGAAACTAATTATAGGTCAAAATCTCATACCATGTACCATGATAAAGTGAAAATGGATACATGATACATACTTAAAGGATGATATCATATGCAAATTAGGAGAGCATGGAATGTTTTGCCTATGAGATATCTAGATAAGGGCAGAATTTATGATCAAACAAGTGATAGCAAGTTTTATAGTATATAAAATGGATATTTTTCATCATATGAAATTAAAATGGTTTTGTACACACAAAACCAATGCAGCAAATATTAGAAGAGATGCAGGAAACTGGAAAAAGTTTTATGACAAATTTCTGATGAAGGCCTCATTTTTCAAATATATTGACAACTCTTAAATTTATAAGAACATGAATCATTCTTCAGTTTACAAACAGTCAAAGGATATGGACAGGCAGTTTTCAGAAGAAATCAAAATTATTAATAGTCATGTAAATATGCTCAAAATTACTGTTGTTTAGAGAAATGCAAATTAAAACAATTCTGAGGTGCCACCTCATACCTTTCAAATTGGCCAATATGACAGAAAAGAAGAATGACAAATGATGGGTTGGATGTGTTAAAAATTGCAACATTAATGCACAGTTGGTGGAGTTGTGAAATGATCTAACTACTCTGGAGAACCATTTGTATCTATGCCCCAGAGGTTATAAAACTGCATATCCTTTCACCCCCAAAAACTAGTGCACTTTCTATATACCAAAGAGATTAAAGAAAAGGAAAAATTATTTATATGTACAAATATGTACAAAAATATTTATAGCAGTTTATTTTTTTGTGGTGGCAAAGAATTAGAAATTGAAGGAATGATCATTAGTTGGGGAATGGCTGAGCAAATTATGGTATATGGTTGTAATGTAATACTATTGTGTTATTAGAAATGGTGGACAGACTCCTTTCAGAAAATCTTTCAAGACTTACATGAACTGGTGCAAAGTAAAATGAGCAGAACCAGAAGAACATTGTATACTGTACTGGCAATATGATACCATGACCGACTATGAGTGATGCCTATTTTCAACAGTACAATGATACAAAGTCCTGAAGGATTTATTATGAAAAATTGTATCCACCTCAAGAGAAAGTAATGATGGACTATGAATATAGATTGAAATCTGTTTTTTCACTTTTTTTTATTCTGCTTGTCTGTTTGTGTGATCTTTTTTGCAGTAAGGCTAATGTGAAAATATTTTGCAAGACTATGCGAGTATAATCATTACCAAACTACCTGCCTTCTCAAGGAAAGCGGGGGAAGCACAGAAGGAGAGAATTTGGATCTCAAATTTTTTTAAAATGTTTAAAATTATTTATGTGTAATTGGGAAGAAACAGGGAAAGAAAAATATTCTTATATTAGGTAGTTTAGGTAAAGATGAAAACAGCAATGATATATAAAAACTGAAATTTTCTAAAATCTCAAGAGAATTGTGGATTCCTTATTTGATGTTCTTCTCATAGTTCAATAGAACTATGAGAATAGTTAATAGTATTAGAACCATAAAGCTGACTGGTTTTCACCACATGAACCAGTTATTGGAAAACCAAATTTAAAAGATTATACTAAATTGTATTAAGTATTGTTACTGGCAGATTTTAACAGAATTATTTAGGAATCTACAAATTTGGGACCAGAAAAGTGGAGCCCTCTTCAAAGTTCCCTAAGAATCAGGCCAATTTCTAAGTGTCCAAGAAAAAATATTTCCAGTGACCAGACAACTAGATGAAACATCTGAGGCTCTCAATGAAATGATTAAATGGAAATTGGGAGTAGGTTACTTGGATACAAGAAGACAATATTATTTAATGTTCATGATCATCATTGTATTACTTAGACCTTTTATTTCATGGTGTTTATGTTTACTTTTCCTTGGTGATATGTAAATTTCCCCTCTCAAAATTAATTCATTGTGAGCTCTTTAAATTGTTTGATTTATAGCCTGAAATGGTTTATCTATAGAGTCAATTTAACAAGATTTGTATATCATGATTATTGCTCTTAGATTCTGTGTTAGCTATTGTACCAAGCTTTGTGAGAGGATGCTTCTCAGTCTTTTTTTCCCCCCTTCTTGGTATCTAATATTGATGGAGTGCATGAGCACATTTAAAGCCCTCTAAAATTGACCAATAGATAACTGAACCAGTTGCCTAACCCCCTCCCCCATGAATCAAAAGTAGGCTTTAATGCAATTTTGGGAACCATATTAACTTTGTCTTATGGCTCCGTTTTGGACATAGTTCAGTTCCCTACTCATTCAATTATGGATCTAGTCCAAATTCTTTCTTGTGATAAAACTTTGTTATGGGAATTGTGAGAAAACCATTGCATTGTTTGAACTTACATATGTTTGGGAAACTAGATCACCTTTACCTGTTGCTTGGAGACCTTTAACTTAAGACCTAGGTTATGCTGATTAGAAACCCAGTGAGATCTGAACCGATTCAAGTTTCCTTATATTTTAAAATTTGATCAACTTATATGTCTTATCTAAAAACTGGCCCTATATGTTGGTTATTGTTTCAATGTTTCTTTTATTGAATACAGACCCTTGAAGGAGGAGGGGTGTTTGACACCTCTTTTTCTGATTTCAGGGATTTGTACTGTTATAAATGAAAATGAAATTTTTAAATGTAATATTAAAAGTATTGTGGTTGCCATTATAAAGTCTACTCTCAAATCAGGAGTCCATTAGTAGCTCTTAACAATGTAATTTAATAAAAATGGAGATATATGAAAAAAGGAAATGAAAGAAGGGGACAGAAATCTCACCTATTGTACTCTCCTTACCAGATTCTTCTCTCCTCAGGAAATTCACTCTTGGGGCCCCTCCCCTATTGAGGTGATCAATTTCATATACTCTTCAGTCTGGCACTTTTTCCTCTAGTGCCAGCCTCTATCACACTATCCAGAAAAACACCTCAACCAAAATCCCAAGAGACAGCAAGAGAGAAAGCTCCACACCACACCTTTTATCCTCCATGCCCCACAATTGTACACACACAAAAATGGGATGTGAGGTAGGGAAAATTTAGGGAGTGGTTTCTATCATCTATTCAATTTTACCCTCTCAATCTGGACAATCCTTAATTTTTCCTACGATAAGAAATGAGATTACCTAATCTTCTATCCTTTTTAACTGTTCGTTGTTAATCTTGTTAATTGTTTTCTTTTAATCCATAAAAATCTGCCTCTCCCTATATTCAATATCAGTGCAAAGTTGAGAAGACCAGGTCCATATTTGTTATGTGATTGGCATGCATTGCTAAATAAATAGAAATGCTCAGTTCCTCATGTAACAGTTAAAAATTTAAGAAACTGAGGCAGGTAGAAATTAGTTTCTCTCTGCAAGGAGTATTATTTTTTTAGAGGTTTATTAAAGGTTGAGGATTAAAGAAATTACAGAATAAAAAAACATATGTCTAGGCCCACAGAGAGGCCTAGACACAACCTCACCTACATTATCAAAAGAGCCATGTCTGCTTGCAAGCAGAAAACAGGTAAGAAAAAAGGCACAAAAGCCTTTGCAATCAGGTTAAATACCCCATCTTGTTCTCGGCCCAGGTGAGGTTTTCAGTGGGATTACAAAGCATTCTGGGGAAGTGGAGCAAGGGCTTCTGGGGATTGAAGTCCTGGATTCAAGTCTATTTTTTACATTTCTCCATGTGATCATTTTTGGAAAAAATTAGTTTTTTCCCCAAAAGGATCATGAAAACATAATCAACTTAAAGATTACAATAATGTGAGGATAAGAGGGGAAAAAAAACAATAATTGCTGGTCGCATTGACAAAAAGTCAGTTAGGGGGCAATCCCCTTTGGCATGAAAGTATACATACAAATAAATGTTCAATCAACTACACCCAAAGTTCATTTTTTGTGCACTTGTGGTCTGGAGGCTTCTTCATGGTATCTTCAACAGTTCAGTTTCTGGATTCAGAGGTAGTATCTTTCTTTACCCAAAATTCTTCTCAAAAAGAATTTAAACTTTGCTATTTAAATAATAATATTTTTTACATTTCCCCGTGTTGTGGGTGATTGAAAAATACATGATCACTTAGGGATGCATGGCTGAGGTATGAGGTATATGAATCAACTGACAAGAGATATTAAAAAGATATCAGAAAATCCAAAGAAAAAAGAAAAATTTCTGGATGAAAATATAGACTATTAAAGTCTTATGTGTAAAAATTCCACGTAAAAAGAAAAATAAATCTATAACAGGTCCTTGAATCAGGGCCCAATCAAAATGATCTAAGCAATGATGCATTTACCCAGTCAATAGCCAGGACTACAGAAAGGTACCACACTATAAAAGACAGAAAAGGGGACCAGATTATAGGAGCCAAGGTTTCGGGGATACTCGTCTGTATTTATTCTCAGAGTGAGTGTGGACACAAGGAAAGCCTATGTCTAGCAATGATAAACACAGTAACCTCGAGTCTTCATACTATGTTCAAGACCTTTTGGTCTAGAAGTGCATCAATCCATCCTGGATTGGTTTTTCTTTGGCTCTGTTCAATGACTCTTGTGTATATCTTGTCCTGGAATCAGACAGAATCATTAAATAAAGTCCCATATTTTTTAAAAATAATTAGTGGCATCATTTTTATAGTCACAAGCTTTTGGGGCATGCATTAGCAAATATATCTTAAACTTATATTACTGAAAAATCAAAAAGTTAAAGAAAATTGTAATGCTGGTGACATGTGCTTCAAATATAAAAAAGGAGAGAAAAAAATAAAAAAACCTGAAATAGTGATATTGTACATGCAAGAAAAATGTGATAAAAGAGCTTTTAAAATTAAAAATACATAGCTTATAATCATTGACACACTGTGTCAGCTAAGAAAATAAAGATTACAAGGCTTTCTCACCAAAAATGAGATCCATTTCCTCTTCATGTCTGGCCATGATCACTGTGAGTGAAAGGCAAATGAATTGAAGGTAACATTTTTCATTTTTAAAGAAAAGTATTACAAATATGTAGATATCTCCAAAATTCTCAATAGCCCAATTAATTACAATAGCAAACAAACACAGTATCATATTTCACATGAGTTGCTGTATGACTTTTTTAAAAATCTATGAATTGATGGATATTTGTCACAATTTTTTACAAAGGTAGCAATTCTTTCAACCTTGGTGAATAAACATATGTATTTTTAAATAAGGTAAAACTTATCTGGGGTTAAGAACATAATCAAGAAATCTATATATCATTCTGGTGGAAGTAAAATAGTGAGCTGAAGAGTATAAATGAAGGGTGCTCCTTTATTGGAAGCTTTTTTAGGAATACAAATGCCCTGAGATTAAATGCCCCACATTCCATTCACATATTTGGAATGCTGGGGAAGGTTGGGGGTTATAATTGTATTTCACTTCAGCTATGGGCCTTACCTGTGGTAGGGGCAGGCAAAAATGACCAGAGATTTTAAAAAAAATTCCAAAAATCATATTTTAAAAACCCTTAAAATCATTTGAGATATTTAGCACATTAAATTTTCCAAAGGTTGTTATAGCAATTGTAACCAGTTCCGATGAAGTCCATCTACCTCTACATGACAATTTACAAAGGCAAAAATAGAAAAGCTGTTTTTTCATATATGGGCTTATTCAATAATATTTGTTCAGCACAGTTATAGGGGAAAAGAAACAGAATATAACAGTAGTTAACCCAATACATTAAAATGATTCAGTGTAACAGAATAATATTGAATACAGTAGTGTATGAACTTAAAATCACAAATTTATATCTTAAACAAAACAAACGGTAAAATGCAATAGAATACAGAGATTTGTATAAACCATTGGAGTCTTAAATGCCTTAGAATATATAACCTC
This sequence comes from Monodelphis domestica, assembly GCF_027887165.1. NCBI lineage: Eukaryota > Metazoa > Chordata > Mammalia > Didelphimorphia > Didelphidae > Monodelphis > Monodelphis domestica. The sequence continues at coordinate 134,669,151 of NC_077229.1, read as the reverse complement.
CAGTCTTTAAAGTTCCTTAGGTGTGTGTTTTTTTAATTATCCATTTAAATGTCTATTGTTGGAAGGCAGAGTGGTAAGGGGTAGGCAATGAAATGGGGGTTAAGGGACCCATCCAGGGCTCCACAGCTGGGAAGTGTCTGAGGTCATATTTTAACCCAGGACCGCATGCCTTTAGGCCTGGTTCTCAGTTCACTGAGCCACCCATTTGCCCCTTCAAAGTTAAAGTTGAATCTTTGGGCTGAATCTTTCTTCTGTCACGCAGGTGAAATCAATGAAATTACCAGAACAGTCAAAAGGTATCCTTTTAAATAGCCCATTGCTTTTTAAGTTCCTGTTTAGAAAAACCTTTCTTCTTCTCCTCTCCCTTTTCTCTCTCCCCTCCTACACTCCAATCTGCCCACGTGGCCAATAGTTACTAGCTGGTAGAAATGAGTCTGCTCCAAGGATCTGGGTTTGTTGGGCAGGCAGGTCACCAGGTGATTGCAATCTTGTTTGAATCAGGTGGGCCAGGTGAGATAGAGAAAGACTGCCGAGGTGGGAAGGGCTGGGAGAGGAACACAGACAAGCAGGGCCTGGTAGCCGGGGTGGGCAGGTGAGCTGCAATCTGCAACAGGTCTGCAAGCAAGGAGAAGCGGCCGTCCAAGGAGGATGGCGGCGGCAGGCAGGCAGACAGACAGGCAGGCAGGCAGGCAGGCAGGAGCTAATCAAGATGGTTTTCTAAAAAAGCATCTTGGAGAAATATGGCTTAAAAAAATCATTATCTAGACTAAAAAATTTGAGAAGTTCTCATCTAATCTAGTGGTTGCCAAAACTGTAACAGTTTAACATTTAGGAAACTGAGGCAGGTAGAAATTAGTTTCTCTCTGCAAGGAGTATTATTTTTTAAAGGTTTATTAAAGGTTGAGGATTAAAGAAATTACAGAATAAGAAAACATGTGTCTAGGCCCACAGAGAGGCTTAGACACAACCTCACCTACATTATCAAAAGAGCCACATCTGCTTGCAAGCAGAAAACAGGGAAGAAAAAAGGCACAAAAACCTTTGCAATCAGGTCAAATACCCCATCTCATTCTCAGCCCAGGTGAGGTTTTCAGTGGGATTACAAAGCATTCTGGGGAAGTGGAGCAAGGGCTTCTGGGGATTGAAGTCCTGGATTCAAGTCTATTTTTTACATTCAGTAATTTCAGATTTCACCTGGCACAGTAAATATTACTTATTATTTTAAGGAAAACTCCATTTATCCTTTTGATTTCTAGTATTTTACATAAATAAGTATTATATTTTTATCAAAAGCCTTTTTTTTCTGAATCTACTAAGATAGTCATATGATTTTTGATGTTTTTTGTGATCAATTATGTTGATATTTTCCTAATATTGAACCAGTCTCTGTTGTATAACAGAAACCCACCAACTCAATGTAGACAATTTAGGTATATAAAGTCAGAAAGCCAAATTTCTCCAAGTCAAGGTAGAAAGGTAGTTTTTATTAGAAGGAAAACAAATACTCCAATAAAATCATTCTCTTGCATATATTACATTGTTGGACCCTGGCAAGAGACAAAGCCTGGCAGCAAAGACCTGGTTTTTATACCAGGACAATAACAAAATAAATATTTCCATACAAGGTTGATGACAAATCACAAGACATAACATCATATAGAAAAGATAATTTTTAGAGTTTTGAATTAAATTCTAAATAAATGGTTGCCATGGGAAATTCCCAAATATGAAAAATACCCAAGTCAACTGGGGATTTATGGAGATTTTAATTAATAAAGAGAGAATGAATTTAGGGAAGGAGAGAGAGAGAGAGAGAGAGAGAGAGAGAGAGAGAGAGAGAGAGAGAGAGAGAGAGAGAGAGAGAGAATTAATTTAAACTGCTCTTGTTCAGGTCTGAGCCAAGCAGTAGTTAAAGGTCTTGGCCAAAGTGGCCTCCCTGAGCCTAAATGAAAGGGGAGTCAGTCGTATAAGTCACCACAAGACTGTCTCCAAGCAAGCTCCATTCCTCCACTGAATCTTCTGAACTGAGTTCAGAATCTAACTCAATTCAACTCCAAACTCAATTGCTCAACTCACTTTTTACCCCTTCCTTTTAAAGAAATTTTCTCTTATGTCACCTCCCCTAAATTTTCACGTCTACCAATCACAGTAGATGCTTTTTTCCAGGACTGCCCATTCTTAGTTCTCATCTTCTTTGGTTCTAACATTCTCTGATTAGATTATGTCTTCTGAGTACTTCACACCTCTTTGTTAAGCTTGCCTTTTGTAAGTTACTTGGCCTTTTTGTGATTAATTTAACCTTTACAGATACTTAACACCTTTTTGTATTAGATATAAAAATAGACCTAGCTTAAGGTTCTAACTTTACTATAAGGTATGAGTTAGGGATTTTCATTGTTCAATCAGGAGTTTACAACTTTATCTTCCCCTAAGGCACTGTCTGAGCAGGGTGGAGTAATTTTAAAAGTTCCCAATACATTCCTGATTCTCTTTAGACCAAGTGTCTCCATTGTTACAATAAGGGAATAGCTAAACAAAATCTTTTAAGGTATAGTCTGAGTAGTTTTTAAGATTCACAATATAGACCTCATTTAGAAATGGTTACCCAAATTACAAAGCTAGTTGGTTAGTTCATTTAGTAAAGCCCTTATTAGTCTAAAGGTTAAGTCACAAGACAATACCCTTAGTTAGGCAGCTAGTGGTGACCATTACCTCAGACTCATCTGATCTGGGGGTGGTGGTGGTGGTGAAGGATGGCTATTTCCAAACTGGGAAGGGTGCATGATGTTTGTACCATATCAGGATATGAGATTCAGATGGTCAGCATCTTATGATAAAGGAAAGTACAAATTTAGGGAGGGGTTGGAAATCCCCATAGAAGCAGTTTTATGCTTAAGTTAGAAATCCTTATAAAAATCATGAAATCTACTGATTGTATTAAGATTATAATGGAATTTATGCTAATCACTTTAGAATCACAATATTGATTATCTTAAACCTATCACTATCACTAAAATCCAATCAAGTATAAGGGGGTAGGGTTCTATCTTCCAGGCACTCTTACTGTTATAAATTTTACCTGAACATCTTATATGAACCTTTTGATATATTCAGTAATCTCTTAAAATCTGCATTAATGTTTATTAAGGAAGTTGATTTGTAATTTTCTTCATTTTTTTCTCTTCCTTGTTTAAGTACCAAAACCATTATGTTAGAAAGAAATCAGTTAAAGCTCCTTCTTTGCCTATTTTTTCAAATAAAATGTTTGGTAGAATTCACTTTTGAATCCATCTGGTCCTGGGATTTTTTTTTTTAATGCAGCTAAAATCATGGTTTGTTCAGTTTATTTTCCCCAACATAGAACTATTCAAGTATTTTATTTCTTCTTCTTTTAACCAGTTCAATTTACAGTTTTATAAGTGTTCACCCACTTCACCTAGATTGTCCGACTTACTGGATATAATATGACAAATTAGCTCTGTTAAAAAATTGTATGTGTGTTATTATATAATAAATATTTTCATCATGTTGTGAAAGACATCATATATCACCTACAAGAGAGAAAAAATAATGGTGGAAATAAAGTGAAAAATAGCATGCTTCAATCGGCATTCAGATTCATACAGTTCTTTTATGGCAAGAAATAGCTTTTTTCATCATGATGCAATAATTTTTGTATTTTTATCACAGTTTACTACAAAGTAAATGCTTAACAAATGTTTTTTTTTCATTCATTTACTCATCCATCCAAAGATTCTTCCCAGTTTTGACCTTCTATGTTCAAAATCCCCTTCTAGCTCTATGTCTGTGTTCTAGGATTTCTTTCAGGCAGGACATTATAGGTCAGAGTGTCAACTTTTTTTGAGTAATAAATCCTTTAAGCAAGGAACCTTTTGAAGCTCAAGGAACTTTTCTCAGTATAATATTTTAAAATGCATAAAATAAGTATATAGGATGGGGTGTTCAGGGAGGAGTAGTATCTCTGATATGGAGGGCTTGCCGTGCCCTTCTAGGGCAGCTCTCTAGCCTCCGACCCCCACCTGACACCCAGCTCTCACTTGTGGCTCCCAGTAGCTGCTAGCATGCGGCAGCGGCCACACCCCGGGCAACGGCTTCGACAGGCCGGCTAAACCTTGTGAGGGTAGCCATCGGGTCGTCGACCCCTGGTGAACCAGGGCTTTACTCACCCAGCATGTGAAGACTGCTTCGGCTGAACAGGCAGAAGAAACCAATAAGAAGGTTCAACGGCTGACATGGCGACGCAGCAAAGCACTGTGGAGTGCTTAGGGTGTGTTGGAGCACAAAAGACAACACAGCCATCCAATGTAGCTGAGGAAGTCTCCAGATGTAACAACTTTTCGTGCCACTGGACCCAGGCTTCCAATGCCAGAGAGTGGGGCTGTCTCTGTGCATTGACTCTTCCACTTAAATCTCCTTCACTCACAAGTGTCTTTGTGCACACTCATCTACATCACAGATGAAAGTGCACAAAGAGGATCGTCATCCTCAGTTACCAAGAGACTACTACTACTACTACTACTACTACTACTACTACTACTGCATACCTTGTAACTGTCTTGGATTCTTACATTGCTGGCAATATTGAAGTTATTTATATTTGATCATTGTACTTTGTTGCTGTTACTGTGTACAATATTCTCCTGGTTTTGCTTACTTCATTTTGCATCACTTCATATAAATCTTTCAAGTTTTTTTTAAAGAATCATCTTGTTCAACATTTATTATGGCAAAGTAGCTTTTAATAATTGATTTAATTTCATTTTTATTGGTGATAAACTAGCCCAATTCAATTTTTATACTTATAATTTGACTTTCTTGTTAAAAATAAAATAAATAATAGTTCATCTATTTTATTGTTTGTTTTTCATAAATCTAGCTCCTAGTTTTATTATCAGACCAATTATTTTACTTTTAATTTTATAAATCTGTCCCTTGATTTTCAGGACTTCCAAATTGGTTTCTTAATTGGAGAATATTAATTTGTTCTTTTCTGCTCTTACTCTACTTTATTGATGTGTATCTGTAGAGATATAATTTTCCCCTGAGTATTGCTTTGGCTTTATTCCAAAATTTTTGGAATGTTTTCTAATTGTTGTCATTCTCTAATGAAATTATTGATTGTTCCTATCATTTGTTCTTTCACCCACTAATTCTTTAGGATTCAACTACTTAGTTTCCAATTAATTTTTAATCTGTTTCCACAGTTCCTTAATGAATAATGTCTATTGTATCAGGTTACGGATAGAGTATAATAAATATTTCTGCTTTTCTTCATTTGGTTTTGAGAATTTTATGATCATTTTTTGTGAAGATGCCATGCACTGCTGAGGAAAAGTTGTATTTTTTTTCCTATTCATTTTTCTCCAGAGGCTATCATAGTTAACTTTTCTAAAATTTTATTTGTTGCCTTAACTTCTTTCTCATTTGTTTTATGATTATATTTAACTAGTTCTGAGAAAGGAAAGTTGAAGTCACTCACTAGTATAGTTTTACTGTTGATTTCTTCCTGGAACTCATTTAATTCTTCCTTTAAAAATTTGGATTTTTTGGTTAAAGGATTTGAACAAGCAATTTTCAGATGAAGAAATCAAAGTCATTAATAATCATATGAAAAAATATTCTAAATCACTATTGATTAGAGAAATGCAAATTAAAACAATGCTGAGGTAATACCTCAAACCTATCAGATTGACCTTTATGGCAGTAAAATAAAGTAATAAATGATGGGGGGAGATATCACAAAATTGGGACACGAAAGCATTGTTGGTGGAGTTCTGAACTAATCCAACCATTCTGAAGGACAATTTTGAACTTTATCCAAAGAGCTATAAAACTATTCATACTCTTTGACCCAGTAATGCCACTACTGGGTCTGTATCCCAAAAAAATAATAAGAAAAGTGGAAAGGAAACACTTTTACAAAAATATTTATAGCTGCTCTTTTGGGAGTGGCAAAGAATTGGAAATTGAGAGGATACCCATCCATTGGAAAATGGCTGAACATATTGGTAATAGAATACTATTGTGCTATAAGAAATTATAAGCAAGAAGCAAGAAGATTTCAGAAAAAAAACTGGAAAGATCTATGGGAACAGATGCAGAACAAAATAAGTAGAACTGGGAGAATATTGCACATAGTAATAGCAATACTGGATGATGATTATCTGTGAAAATTTGGCTACTCTCAGAAATGCAATGATCTGGGACAATTCTGAAAGACTTATGAATGGAAATGTTATTTACCTCCAGAGAAAGAACTGTTGGAGTGGTTTTTCACATCAGTGTATCTATGGTTTTATTTTGGGTTTTGGTTATGTATGAGTTTGCTCTTACAATAATGATCAATATGGAAGTATGTTTTGCATAAAACTAAAAACAGGGAAAAAAAAGAATTTGGATTTTGACTTATTATTTTAGGCATCCCAACGCCAGAGTTTATGGTACCCTTGCAGTGATGGGCAACCTTTTGAGATTGGTGTGTCAAAATTCACCAAAAAAAAAAAAAAGAAGCATAATTTGGGTGGTGTGTCACTTCAATTAAAAAGTGTATTTTCACAAAATTTATAGTTTAAATAACAAAAATGTAATATATAACTGTATTTAAAAAACCAAAAACTAATTCTTTAACTTACCTGCTTAGTGACTTCTTTGTTCTTCATCTGTCAGTTGGTTTCTTTTGTTGGTCTTGATATTATTTAATTTGTGCAGGGTGCTTTGAACTAAGATAAGTGAGAGGGAGGGGAAATTCTTTAACAAACCTATTAGTGACTTTTTTGTTGCTGAATTTCATTGGCTAAATCTTCAATTGAAGGTTGGTATTTTGTACACTCAAGCCCAAGCAAGTGCTACTAACTTCTTCTGTCACCTTGTTTCTTTTGGTGGTTTTGATATTATTTAAAGCTGAGAATAAGGTCTCAACAAAAGTATGTAGGGGGAAAAATTGTAAAGCCATTGCTATGTTTTTCACAGTGTTAAAAGTGTCTGGTAATGGGTTCCTGGCAGTTCTCCATTGCACTTGGGCCACAGCCTTGCCCAGTCTTTCCCAGGCCTGGCTCTTCCCCAACCTCCCCAGCCTGGTTGCCCCAGGCACTATGAGAGCAGTAGCTTCCACCTGCCAGTCAGCCTTCCTGCATGTGCTCCTTCTGCCTGCTAGCTCCTCCTCCCCACCCCCTCAGGAACCCCACATGCTCTAGCCTCCAGGTGTGTGCAGCCTGCATCTAACCCCCCCCCCTGTGGCTAGTGAGTGAAGCAGCTCTCCCCCCATGGCCACAGCTGTGGGCACACAGCTCCCCGGGAAGGAAAGGCCCCACGGCGCACTGAGCCTGTATGCAGTCATGTGTCCTCGAAAATGGCTATGCATGTCAGTGCTGACACACATGTCATAGGTTCACCATTGCAGACATAGGTCATCAATACTTGAGCCAGTATTTTTAAAGTAGTACAAAATAGCCTCATCTATAGTACTTTGTTCTCTATTTCTCCAATGCAATTATCTCCTGTTATTGTGCTTGTCTATTTGAGTCTCATCCATCCCATAAGACCACAAGCTCTAAGAAGACAAGAAGTGGGTCTTATCTGATGTATTTTCTCTCTCCAAATGCTCTGCACATAGTAGTAATTTAATAAATAATTGATGGTTATTGATGTGTTGAATGATTTGCTGAGTTACTTTCTAAACTTTGTAACTTTGTAAGAAAGGAGGAATTGCTAGATAGGAGAGGCAAAAGATGGACTTTTAAATGAAGGTGATGCAAACATCAATCATTCTATCATTAGCAAACATTTATTATGTGCCTATTATGTAATAGGCAATGTGCTAATGATGGGGGATACAAAGAAAGGGGAAAAAACCCAAAATATATCCTTAAATTTTTAAAGTTTTTTTTGAAAAGATTAAATTAGTAAATCTTGAGATGTCTTTACTGAATCCCTCCCCAGATTGTTGGGGGAGGGATTGTTCTATCTAAGAATTTGTGCTTTTCACCAGTGTGATAAAATTAGATATTTCCTATCTTTTATCCTAAAACAATGAGGTTGTTCAGGCACTATTTAAACATATGTTTGACAAGATGGCAATTTAGATTCTCCCATTCAATAGACAAGATCATAAAAAGAACCCTACCCCCACCCACCAGTCTTTAAGGGAACAAATAAGCTGTAATCACTGCATTGTACCAAGATAAAGTCACTACTGAAAGTTACTGGGAACAAAGTAGCTGCTCTTAAATCCAGATTAGGAGGATAGGTTCCTTATTAGGACTGAGCATTGTAGGATCAGATATGGCTGATGACCATAATGATGAACCTTACTCTTATCAGGCAATACTCAATTCTGCCAAGTCTATAAATTAGATTAAATGAAACAATGTTAGAACTAGAGGCTATCTTGTCCAACCCCTTATGTAATATGTACATGAGCAAACTAAGGCCCAGAGAGGTTTAACACAGAAACATTTTTAGTCATTATTTTTGCCTCTCTCTGTTTTTAGAACTTTTCCAATGGTACCACTTTATTCCTAGCAGACTGAACAATATGGCAGCAAAGGAAAGTGATAAGTGTTGGAGGGGATATGGCAAAATTAGGACATTAATACACTGCTGGTGGAATTGTGGATTGATCCAACCATTTTGGAGGGAAATTCAAAACTATGCACAAAGGGAGCTAAAAGACTGCCTGCCCTTTTTACCCAGCAATACCACTGCTGGGTTTGTACCCCAAAGAGATCATAAAGAAAAAGACTTGTACAAGAATATTTATAGCCATATACTTTGTGGTGGTAAAAAACTGGAAAATGAAGGGATGCTCTTCAATTGGGGAATGGCTGAGCAAATTGTGGTATATGTTGGTGATGGAATACTATTGTGCTAAAAGGAATAATAAAGTGGAGGAATTCCATGGAGACTGGAACGACCTCCAGGAAGTCATGCAGAGCGAAAGGAGCAGAACCAGGAGAACATTGTACTGATACACTGTGGTACAATTGAATGTAATAGACTTTTCTACCAGCCGTAATGCAGTGATCCAGGATAGCCCAGAGGAACTTATGAGAAAGAACACTATCCACATCCAGAGAAAGAACTGTGGGAATAGAAATGCAGAAGAAAAACATATGATCAATCATGTAGTTAGATAGAGATATGATCAGGGTGTTGATGTTAAAAGATCACTCTACTGCATATATGAAAAACATGGAAATAGGTTTTGAACAATGATACATGTATAACCCAATGGAATTGCTTGTCAGCTCCAGGAAGAGGTAAGAAAAGGGGGGCGGGGGATCATGAATCACATAACAATGGGAAAATATTCTAAATAAATAAATATATAGATAGGTAGGTGGGTAGGTAGACAAATAAATTAAAAAAAAAAAACTTCTCTGATGTTAGAATATAAGCTTTTTGAAAGCTTATATTGTTCATTGTCTATCTTTCAATCTCTAATATCTAACCTATTGCCTTACTTGGTGTCTAAAATCCTAGATTTAGAGTCTGTTAGAACAGGGTTCAAATTCAGAGACTGACTAGCTGTGTAACCCTAATAAGGCCAGTTTTCTTATCTGTAAAATGAAGAAAATAACACCTTTGTCTCTACCTCACATGGTTGTTGGGAGAGTCACAGGTGATAATATGTGCAAAGTACTTTTAAACCTTAAGGCAAAGTTGCATGCAAAGTAATAATCAAAATTATTGCATATTTTGAATACTCACAAATAATTTTGCCCCAATACTGGTTTGGGTGGTGGTATAGAAAGAACATAGGCTACTGAAAGTGGGTAGGATGGTTGAAGGAGATAGGGAAAGGTTGGAAAATACAATTGGAAGAAGAGCTTACATAAATAGTATAAGTAAAGTTTGCCAAGGCTAGTATATTGCCCACTCATCTCCCCAGTCAACCTATGTCTGGGTTCAAACCTCAGGTAACATAAAACCTATGTTACCTCAGGCAAACCACTAAATCTCTTTGCAACTCATTTTCCTCACCCCTAAAATGAGGAGGATGAATTAGATGATGCGTTTGACGCCTCCATCTTTAAATACATAAAAACAACAGAATCTCAACAATTGTTCATATTCTTTTATAATTTGCTTTTACTACATGTTTAACATTCATTTGTACGTTGCTTTAAAAATTGTAACAAATTCTTCATTTGAATACAATATGAGCCATGAAAATTAATTGCACTAATTGTTTAATGAAAAGTAGGGTGGGTATGACAATTTCCTTTTGTCAAAAAAAGTGGGTCACCATGAAATAGAGTTTAGAAATAATTGCCTTAAGGTGCTATATAAATGCCAGTTATTATTAATGTTTTAACAATTGCATTAAATTTTCTTAAGATCTCAGAACTAATAAATGGTAAAGCTGGAGTTCAAACCTGACGATCCTGATTTCTAATTTAGCATTTTTTTCTTTTTCTTCTTCTTGACTATAACACTCTATCTCTTCTTTATTCCCAAAGGCCTTTATTACACACATGAGAATACTCAGATCTAGAAAGATGGAGAAATTTGGCTAAGGTAAAACACTGAGTTAGTGATAGAGTTGAGAAAACAACCCTATATTGTTATTTGGTTTGCTTACTTTGTTCTCACTCCCACCCAGGAGCTGCCTCTCAGCTGCCAAGTCATAGACCATCAATTTCACCTGATCTGTTATTCTAGAAAATGCCATCCTCAATAAAGTTTTAGCATAAGATGCCTGAACTAGATAGTACCTTGTAGGTCATCTTGTTTAGCTGTCTCATTTTGTAAATGAGGACACTGGGGTCAAACAATCAAGGTAGGATTTAACATAGATTATCATAGTGCTTATTAAAATGTGTTTTGCATATTTCATCTTGTATTATGAAGGGTTTACTATGATCCCTCTAATAAGAAGTATTTGCCTCTTAAAAGAGAATTACTAGAAGGAAGCAATACTTAATTTGGAGGTATGGATTTCTGACAATAGAATTTCAGGCACAAATCAATGACTCAGTAAGCATTTATTCACCTTCTACTATGTCAGACACTATGTTAAAGTCCTTGGGGATACAACGAAAGACAAAAATAGTACCTGCTCTCAAGGAACTCACATTCTAAGTGTATTACATGGAAACAACGATGTATAAATAGGCAATATATAAAATGAAGATAGTTTGGGGGATGAAGGCACTAGCATGATGGGGAATCAAGAAAAGTTTCTTGAAAAAGGTAGAATTTTAGTTGAAAGTTAAATAAAGTTGGGGAAACCAAGAGCTGAAAATGAGAAAAGAGTGTCACAGGGCAGCCATTGAAAATGTCCAGTCCAGAGATAGAATATCTCACAGGAGGAATAACAATGGACTAGTGCCACTGGACTTAAGAGGATAATTTTAGCGTTGTGACTTAAAATCTAAATTAATTGGTCACCAGGGAAAATCCCAAATAATAAAATACCCAAGTCAGCTGGAAATTATGGTGATTTTAATTAATATAGAGAGAAAGAATTAAGGAGAAGAGAGAGAGAGAGGAAACAGTTAATTTAAACTGCTCTGGCTCAGGCTGAGCCAGGCAGGAGTTAAAGGCCTTGGCCAAAGTGGCCTCCCTGAGCCCAAGGGAAAGGAAGTCAATCTTAGGCAAGTCACTACAAGACCATTTCAAGGAAGCTGTCTGAGTGAGCTCCTCCAGGCTGAGTTCCAGGATCAAACTGAACTCTATGTCCAAATCTCCAAATGTCCGAATGAACTTTTCATCCTCTTTTATAGACCTTTCATTCTTGTGTCTCCTCCTCTAAATGTTCACATCTACCAATCACAGCAGATGCTTTGCTTCAGGACTGCCCATTCTTTAGTTCTCACCTTCTCTGGTTAGATTATATCTTTTGAGCTACTTCACACTTCTTTGTTAAGTTCACCTTTTGTTAGTTACTTGACCTTTTTGTGATCAATTTAGCCTTTATTTTATTTAGCCAATTTAGCCAATACATCTTTTTGTATTGAGATAATAAAAATAGATTTAGCTTAAAGTTCTAGCTTCACTATAAGGTGAGAACTAAGTAACTTGATTGTTCAATCAGGAGATTACAACTTTATCTTCCCCTAAAGTACTGTGTGAGTAGGGTGGAATAATTATTAAAGTTCACAGCATGTGGAAGGGAGTAGGGTTTAAGAGGACTAGAAAGGCATGGAAAAATGCAGTTTTTAAAAAGGGTTTTAAAAGACAAACATTTGATCTTAGAAATGATAAGGAGCCAAAACTTACTGAATGAAAGTAATGGTGGTGATGTGGTCAATTTGGTACTTTAGGAAGATCATTTTGACAATTGAATAGAGCATGGACTCTAGCCTATGCCAGTTGGGAGAGACTTGAGGTAAGCAAATCCACCAGCAGGTAATTGCAGTAGTCTAGGCATGAGTTCCATTGTGGTGGCAGTGTCAGAGAAGAGAATGTAGTATAAACCAGAGATATTACCTATGTCAAATTTATAGGAATTAGAAACAGATTGGATATTCAGTGGGAGGAGTGAGAAAGTGAAGATAGCGCTTAGGTTGTGAGGCTGGGTGACTGGGAAGATGGTGATACCCTTAGCAGTAATAGGAAAACTCAGAAGAGGGAAGGCTTTGGCATGGAGGAAAGGGATGAGTTTTGTTTAGAACATGTTGAATTTTAGGTCTCAATGGAGCCATCAGATCAAGATGTCCAAAAAGCAACTGGAGTTGAGACAGGAGGTCAGCAGAGAGGTCAGAGCTGAATAAATAGATCTGAGAATAATTTGCATGGAGGCTATAAGTGAATCTATGGGAGTGAATGAATTGCCCTGGGCAAATAACACAGGTGGGGGAAGCAATGAAGGACCAGAACAAAATCTTGGGGGATATCCATAGTTGGCAGCAAAAGAATCTCAGTAGTGGTCAGACAAATAGGAGGAGAATAAGGAGAGAGCAGAGGCATGAAAACCTAGAGAGAGACTAAGTCTCTAGAGTAGTCAAAAAGAACAAAGACTGAGGAAAGATCCTTAGATTTGCCAATTGCATCACTGTTAACCTTGGAGAGGACAGTTTCAGATGAATGAGGAGGTTGGAAGTCTGACTCTAGGGAGCTAAGAAGAGTGAGAGAAAAGGAAGTGGAGTCCCTGATTGCTGGCAACTTTGTAAAGTTTAGCCATGAAAAGGAGACATGTATGATAATATTTAGTAGGGTTAGAGGGATCAAGAGAGGATGGGAGAGACATGGGCCTGTTTGGAGTTAGCAAAGAAGCAGCTGGTAAATGAGAGATTGAAGATGAGTGAGAAAGTGGACATGATAGAGAGGGCACTGTGCTGGAGAATCTGGGAAGTTATGAAATCATTTGTGCCTTCGAAGGCTTTTCCTTGGAAAGAACTACATCTTTATGTGAGACAGGTGAAAGAGGAGATAGTGACACCTGGATGGGAGGCATTTGGGGGCACAACAACCTCCTATTGCCTTTCTCACCCCATTGTGTAGGTGGAACTGCTTGTCCTGAATCCACTGGGTCATAGATGCATAGTTTAAACATGTGTTTGATGAGATTCTAATTTTGGTTCTTCTATCAAGAGAACAGTGCACAGAACAAAGAATTCCCAACCCACTCCTCACCCACCAGTCACTTGGTAGAACAAATGAACAAAACTGAGAGGGAGGTGATGAATAAGGGGCAAAGAATAGCTGTAAAACAGAGACACCTGTGAGGAAATCAGGATACCGTTCTATTTCTATTTCTCAAAATGGGGAAGGGGTAGAAACAGGTAGTATTTTAAAATTTGATTTAATTCAATAAACTTAAAAAATTATTTACCTTTCATTTCTGAATATATCCTTCTTTCTCCTCTTGTCAGTGAATAATCCCTTGTAACCTCAATAAAAAAATAAATTTAAAATTTTAGTTTAAAAAATATCAACTAATTCTCATATTATATACAATATTTCACAACACTAGCCCCTCAACTCAGAAGAAAGGAGAGACTATTTTTTTCAACTCTCCTCCAGGGAAAAGCTTGATAATTATAGTTATTGTCCAATTGTTTTGCTTTTTGTATAAACATCATTAAAAGTACTGTGCTCAAGGAAGGCACTATGTGATCTAATGAAGTTGATGGTTGAACTAGCTTTACCAAGCTTTTGGTAAACAGTGGAATTTGTCTCTGAAGGATCTCTAATTTTTTTCCCTGAGTTTCTTAACTCTTCTGGCTCAGTTTCCTCATTTGTAAAATCAGCAACATAACTACAACCCCTTCTCAGATTTGTTATGTTGTATGAGGATCAAATTAAAGAACATATATAAGACTTTTTGAAAACCTTCAAGTACTATATAAATGCCAGCTATCATTACCACCACCAGTAGCATCATTATCATTAGCTTTCATTATCATCAACATTATTCAGCCTTTCCACCATTACCTTTTGATTAATTTGAGTGTTCTTTAATGAGTACCTACTTTGAACAAGACATTATCTTAGGTGCAGGCTATACAAAAACAAATTGAAAATTAATGTCTGCTCTTAAGGAGATTCCAGTCTATCAGAAGTTTTATAGTTTTCAGCACTTTCCTGCTAACCAGGGAGAAAAATGATGATTGTCCATTCATTCATTCCACAAAGATAATTGAGCACTATTATGAATAGACACCAGTGTACAGTGTGCAGGAAAACAAGAAATGTTGAAAAAGAAGTGGTCCCTACTAGGTGATCATGTCTTATCATGAATCCAGGAGATCTCAGAGTCCCAGAAGGGCAACAGTATTGTGCCAAACAAAATGAGATTCCAAGGAAAACACTCATTAGAAACTGAGGATCAGGGAAGACGTCAGAGAGAAGTGTAGAACAGATGTGAGGGAAGGTATCCCAAGTATAGGGCAGAGCCTAAACAAAACACACCCTTTCCTTTCCTCCTCTTTTCCTTCCTCCTTTTTTTTTGTGTTGTCTCTCCCTTTAGATTGTAAGCTTATTGAGAGTAGAGACTGTCTTTTTATTAATCATATTCCCAAGATTTAGCACAGTGCCTGACCAATCACAGACTCTTAATCAATGTTTATTGGGTTAGATTTATTGGATTAGATTATATGGTGCCTACTATGTGCCTTTTTTCATATGTGTTATCTCATTTGATCTTTATAATCCTGATGCAGGAGAAAGAAGAACATATTTGGTAGTCACAGATCAAATTCAAGGGGAAAAACATGAAGTCAAGTTGAAATGTCAAGATGATATCTGATTGGAAGGGATAATAGAGCATCATAGAAAATGTTTGAGTTGGAGGCTAGACAATTAGGTTTCAAATTTTGCCTCTTTTACATTTTCTAGTCATTTGGTCTTGACCAAGATTTTCTTCTCCTTCCCCAGAACTTATTTTCCAGTTTATAAAATGGAATGGTTTGACCAATGGTTACTGGCATTCTATGGTCCTTTATTAGATCATAAGTTTAAAATTGGAAAGTACTTTAGAAGTCATATATTAAAATCCCCTAGTTTTATTGATGAACAAACTGAGGTCCAAAGAGGCTAAAGAAAGAAATTGCTCCAGGATACATGGATAATAAGTAGTAGGATCTGAAATCCTCTTCTCTCCCAACTCTTCCTTCCCCCATAACCTCCTCTCTGCCTTACCTACTAAACACTCTACTTCCCTGTCCACTCTCTTCTATTTCCGCTTTCCTTTCCCTCCCTCTCTCCTTCTCTTCCTTCCCTCCAAGTATCTCTTCCATCATCTCCCCTGTCTTCCTTCCCCTCTCCTTCCTGTTATCCCTCAGATCACTTTAATTTACCCATGGAACAAAATACCCTCACACTGGGCACCATCTGATATCCTGAACATTCCTCCATTCCTGCCTCTTTTTTTGTGTTTTCTCTCCCTTTAGATTATAAGCTTGTTGAAATCAAGGAGTGTCTTTCTTTTTATTAATTGTATTTCCATGATTTAGCACAGTATCTGATCAGTCACAGGCCCTTAATCAATGTTTATTGGATTAGATTTATTGTATTGGATTATATAGTGCCTACTATGTGACTTTTTTATTTTGTAAATATCTCATTTGATCTTTATAACCCTGAAATGTAGGCAGGATAATTATTCCCATTTAACAGTTGAAGAAACCAGGGCAAAGAGATTCAGTGATTTGCCCAGGCTTCTCCCCTGCCCCATCCTCTCACTTTCTCTCCTCCTTGTTTTTTTGCTTTTTGTTATTATTATTATTTTTTTTGTATTTGTAGTTCTTGACCAGTGGCCAGCTCCAGAAATGTCCATCCCCAAGACAGTGAGTGATAGATCCCCAGGCCCATTGAGGCATGGAACAGCTAGAAAGAGACATGCTTTGCAAAACCTACCCCAGATTCCTGGCAAGGACCAAGTCATGAAACTGGAGGTCCACAAATCATGTCAAAGACATCTGGCTTTTCTAATTGACTCTTCTTAATTGTCTTAAACATTCCTGACAGACTAAAATATTATTGAGTAGGTTAACATAACCTCCATACTCTTCCTATGCATCCTGCTATGCATTCTACTCCCAGGAAATTCCTGACTAGTTGTCACAAACTTTGAATTGTGTCTCGAGGACAGAATGACCTTCTTTAATGTGGCACCATCACTAGCTCATGTCTTGGACAACATCCCAAAGAGAAACCTTGTAGATTGGTATTGATGAATATATTTACTCTTTTATGCAGCTGCCTGCCTTTAATTGGCCTGCATACTTTGATAAGGCTTGTCTACTCTTAATTGACACATAGAAAATATGTGTTTCTGACATGTCATCCTTTCCTTGATGCATGTGCACTTCTGACATGTAACTTCTTTGTTCATGGAAGGTATAAATATCAGTATCGAATGCCCAATAAACCAGGTCTTTGTGATTCCACCCTCAAGAGCCTTCCTAGGGTACCCATGACTCAATTATTCTCTGGGCGTCCCTCTCTCGATCTCTGTCTATCTCCCTGCTCTTATTCTGTCTCTGACTCTTTAGTCCACAATCACACACCCTCTCTCACTCAGAGATTAGAACTTAGACTGTGTCTGCTGGTCAGAACACATTTGTGGTAATTCGAATCCTTTTCCACCTGAGCTAAACAGCCCAGGGTTGGGCTTTACCTTCCTTTTAGCTACCAGAGTAACCCACAAGGCAAACATTTCTTCCATTTCACCACAAATGAGGACAGAAGAAACTTCCATATTTTTTTTTGCCTTTGTGTCGCCAGCATCTTGTATACAGTAGGTACTTGATAAGTGTATGATTTCAATGTGCCTATCTTAATGGACAGTTGAAAAGTCACTGCCTTAGAGCACAGTCATCTATCTTTCCTCTATTGAAACAATATTCTAACACCTGAATTACTTCTCTGAAAAGTTCAACCCTAGTTTATCCTTTCCTCATCCTACCTTCCCAGTCATGTTCCTGGACAGATCCTTTCTCACTCTAAACCAGGAAATGTAGTCCCTCTGCATGGCCTGGGGTTTTTAATACAGATATGTATCTGTATATATAATAATATGTATATTATATAATATATAATAATAATCCTAAATATTTAGAAGGAAAGAGGGATCTTTTTAAGGAAGGTAAGGGAGGGAAGAGAGAATAAGATTCCCCAGGAATTTAAATGAAAACAAAGAGGATTTGTCCAAGGATGAAATTTCCCAGAGATAGAAGTTAATTAAATCTAAAAGTAGTCTGCTTACAATTAATAATTTGGTCTGATTTCACATAAGGTCAGTAAGCATTTATTAAGCTCTTACTCTATGTCAGCACTGTGCTGACATATAGTAAGAATAAGAATACAAATTTAGGAGAAAGAGAATCCCTGCCACAAGGAGTTTGCATTTTAGTGGGAGAATACAACACATAAATATAGGCAATTAGGTGACCAGGTTCATATTGAACTGGATTTGCAATCAGGAAGACATATCTTCATGAGTTCAAATCTGGCCTCAGATGCTGTATGATGCTGGACAATTTATTTTAACTTGTTTGCTTCAGTTCCTCCGCTGTAAAATGAGTTAGAGGAGGAATGGCAAACCACTTCAGGATCTTCTCTAAGAAAGCCCCAAACTGCATCAAGAAGAGGCAGACATGACCAAACAACAATTTATGAATGTGATCTGAAAAGGGCATGGTGGATATTGTAGAGAAAATCCAAAGGCTCAGGAAGGCAGCCTGGGGAGAAATGAAGACTGGCTTGGACATCTTTTTTTTTTTTAGTTTTGGGAAGAATGAGCCAATCACAGGGAGAGGTGGAGGATTTTTCCAAAATGGCAAATACTGGGGAAGAATAAACTTCCAGGATGAAGAGATTTTTGTGACATTGTAGAGAAAATTGGCAAGTCAGGAGTGCAGCCTGAAGATAGATGTTAAAGGATATATGATTCCAGGCAGACTTGAAGAACTATTTTCAGCTTCTGGTTAAGTTTAGAGACATATTAAAAAGGCATAGAGTTAATTGTCCCCTAAAGCAGGCATGCTCAATGCCTGGGGTTAAACATACTGAGTAATGAGGAGATTTTCCTGTAGGCACTCTTATTTCCATTGTGGAAAACAGGAACAGTGGTGACCAGTACTCAAACTCCTACTGAAAACAAAAGGGAATTAGTGTTCAAAATTTAGGTCTTAAGACATCATAGACATTGTCTTTGCACCAAGAAAGCAAAAGTAGAACATAGACTATTTGAATGAGCCCTAGTCTTTTTAGATGCTTAATTCCTTGGATTTTTGCCTAATATTAAACTAGATTTTCTTTCTCCTTTCTTGTTTGTCTTAGTCCTTGGAGCAGTTAGGTGGTTTCAATGGGCCTGGAATTGGGAAGATACATCTTCCTGCATTCAAATCTGTCCTCAGACACTTACTAGCTGAATGACCTTGGGCAAGTCACATAACCCAGTTTCTCATCTGTAAAATGAACTGAAGAAGGAAATGGTAAACCTTCCCAGTATCTTTGCCAAGAAAACCCCAAAAGGGGTCATGAAAAGTCAGGTATGACTCTACTCATGAACAACAAAAAATATTATATTATATTATAATATATTAAATTATAATACATTATATTGTATTATAGTATAATATGTTAAGTAATATAATACAAAACTGTATTACATTATATTATATATATTGTTTTGCATTTTGATATTATTTACCTATTTTTTGTTTGAATCCAAAAGTTCTCATATTACTGACATTTCCTGTCTTTGAAATTAATTTTCTTATCTGTAAAGTAAAAACAATAATAAAAATAGTTAGCATTTACACAGAATTTTAGGATATAAAATATATTTTTTCTCATTTTATAGATTAAGAAACTGAGGGAGAGGTTAAATGACCTACTCAGAGTCATGCAGTCATTTAGCATCCAAGAGACTTTTTGAACTCATATCTTCAAGACTCTATAAATCCAGCATTCTGGCCATGATGACATGCTGCTACAATGAGTTAGCCTAAATGTCATTTAACTATTAGTGAGGCAGATAGGTGATGTGGCAGGTAGAGTGATGAGTTGAGGGTCAAGAAGATGAGGTCATTTCCTGCTTCAGACATTTACTTGCTCTTCAAACCTCAACAAATCACTTAACCACTCTTTGCCTCAGTTTCCTGTAAAAATAGGAATAATAATAACACATCTCAAAGTTGTGGTAATGATCAAATGAGGTAATATTCACAAAGTGTTTTATATAAACCTTAAATTACTATAGAAATACTAGCTCATTATTATTACTATTATTGCAATGATGCAATTCAATTGAATTTGACAACCAATCAACAAGCATTTATTAACATTTACCATGTGTCACTACACTAAGGCCTGGGATTCAAAGATATAGCAAATATAGTCTTATCTGTCAAGCAGTTTCTCTCTCTCTCTCTTTCTTTCCTTCCTACTTTCCTTCTTTCTTCCTTCTTCCTTCTTCCTTCCTTCCTTCCTTCCTTCCTTCCTTCCTTCCTTCCTTCCTTCTTTTCTCCTTTTCTTTCTTTCTTTCTTTCTTTCTTTCTTTCTTTCTTTCTTTCTTTCTTTCTTTCTTTCTTTCTTTCTTTCTTTCTTTCTTTCTTTCTTTCTTTCTTTCTTTCTTTCTTTCTTTCTTTCTTTCTTTCTTTCTTTCTTTCTTTCTTTCTTTCTTTCTTTCTTTCTTTCTTTCTTTCTTTCTTTCTTTCTTTCTTTCTTTCTTTCTTTCTTTCTTTCTTTTTTTGAATCAATTCTAAATATCAGTTCCAAGGCAGAAGATCTGTAAGGGCTAGGCAATAGGGATTAAGTGGATGCATCTGAAATCAGATTTGAACCCAGAACCTCCTGTCTCTAGGCCTAACTACCTGTTGAATCAGCTAGATGTCCCTCAGGTAGATTATTTCTAATGGAGAGAAAACAGCATCATTCTTTATTATATACAGGATATATTCAATATGACTACTAGGTAATTTAAGGCAGTCAGATACTAACAGTAGGGACACAGAGAGGAAGAAAAGAAAAGATTTATTTAATTAATTCAGATAACCTAGATAGAGTGACTTGGAAGTTCAAAGCTAGGATGTATAATTTCTAGCTCAGAGAAATCTGGGAATACTTCATAGAAGAGATGGGTTATGAGTTATACTTTGAAGCATAGGTAATATTCAGTTGAGTGTATACTAGCCACTCAAGCCTAAAACTTAAGTCACATTTAATTTCTACCTTTTCTTTACCCCCTACATTTTACATACCACATTATCACATGGATTGTAGTTTCTATCCAGTGGTAATCGCTGGCCTCTGCCAAGCAATTGTCTGTTGGTTTTGTGGTCCCTGCTTAAGCAGATAGTTATTATAGCCATGATAATTGAGGAAGGGAGGTGCTAGAAACTAGGGATCAAGGAAAATGAAACAGAATCTATGTGCTTTAACATATTTATAGCAGCTCTCTTAGTGGAAAGATCTGGTAATTAGGGAGTGGCTAAATAAGTTTTGGCATATGATTGTGATGGAATACTACTGTGCTGCAAGAAACAAAGGACAGGTTAATTTTGGAAGAACATGGAAAGTCCTACATGAAATTATGAAGAGCAAAATGAGCAGAACCAAGAGAAAATTATATACAGCAACAGAAATCTTGTTTGAAGAATGCCTGGGTATGTCTACCTCCAGAAAAGGAACTGATTGAATAGAAGTAAATAAGACATGGTTTTTTATATGCATATGTTTTTGTCAAATGATGCCTTCTCTAATGGGGGAAGGGAGGGAGATAGTTAATTGGGTATTTAAATGTAACAAATAAATAATGTTTTTAAAAAGATAAAAAGTAAAGAAACTAGGGAGATCAGTGAAATTTCCTATAGAAGGTGGGCACAGGACCCTGGTCTTGAATGAAGCTAGAGATTCTCAAGAACATTGTTTGGAATGAGAAAGCCAGGATTTTAAACTGGACTAGATTACTACCTAGAGCATCTAGGTAATATAATGAATAGAGCACTGGGGTTGGAATTAGGAAGATTCATCTTCATGAATTCAAATCCAGTCTCTGACAGTTACAAACAGTATGACTCTAGGCTAATCATGCAATCCCATTTACCTCCATTTCCTCATCTGTAAAATGGGCTGGAGACAAATGGTAAACCACTCAAGTATCTTTGCCAAGAAAACCCAAATGAGGTCATTAAAAGTTGGACATGACTAAAAAAAAAGACTGAAAACAGACTGAACAGCAAAAATATTTGGCAAATCATAATCTCTATGGCCATCGGTTTCTTTATTTGTAAAATGAATCTTGAACCTTGTGACCTTCCAGGTTCCTAGTGATGTCACTTAGAGTAATATAATAGCTTCCTCAATGGTAATGAGGACAGCAATTTAAATGAAGATCCACTGCTTTTGCTTTAAGTGAAGAATAAGCTTTGATAGATTTCCCTTTAAGAAAATGATGATTACATTTTTTGCTCAATATATTCTGTGTGACCTCTTCCTGGTCCACTAAGAGAATGTTCTGAATGTCTATGTCAAGCCAACATATACCAGTTGCCACGTCTTCCTATCAATTACTGCTTTCTCAGTAAATTCCCCAAACACTTAAGACTGTTGGAGAATTGCTTTTGGGTTTTAAATGTATTAGAGGATCAAATTAGTGTTCACAAAGTATGCTATAGTTCATCTGAAGCTTACTTAGACTGCCTCACAGGAACCAGAGAAAAGAGCATTGAGATGGTAGTCCTGACATCTAAGCCAATGAATGACTGTGATGTTGAACACTACAAATCATTGAGCTTGTAAAAACCCATCTGTAAAATGAGGAGATTAGATTATATGCTTGCTAGGAATTTTTCCATCCTCAAATCTATAATTCAATGATCACATTCAGCCCTCAAGTTCGATTTCTATTTGTAATTTTTCTTTCCCTACAGAACGCCCAAGGAATCATTCCAATTAACTGTACTTGACTCCAGCCATCCAAGCTTGTTTCTCACTTGTTTCTTCCAAAGTAACAGACAACTAATTTGCAGAGAACACCCTGAAAAAGTCTGGAAGAATATGACCTTTCATTCCAAAGCCTAAACTGCTTCCTGATTATGTTAGTCTGGAACTTCTAAATTCATAGATTTAATATACCTTGTTAATAAAAATACTACCCTTTTTTACTCCTCTGCCCTCCTGAAACTTAAATAGCATCACAGTCTTCTCTCCTTTCAGGTCATAGATGACTTAAGGTAATTTTTCTACCTGAACCCTTGAGCCCATTCCCTAATGCCTTAATCAAGTCTTTAATTCATCCAGCATTTCCTCTTTCTCATGCATCTTTAATCTCTCCTCTGTATTGATTCCTTCCCATTTGCCTACAAACATACCCATTAGAGTTACTGTCTCATGTCTCTCCACAGTTTTTAAAAATTCTTCATTCTCAAAACTTTAGCATGTTCCCTATTGCCTTCTAAGTTCAGACTACTCTGCCAAGTATGCAAGGCCACCCACAATTAATGTCATATCTTCTTGTAGTTCAGTGGAAAGACCTGAATTTGGATTCAATGAAAATGTATTTAAATCCTAGGTCCGCCATTATGATCTCCATTACTTTTGGTAAGTCACCTAAATTTAGGTGTCTTAATTTCTCATCTATAAAATGAATAAATTAGATGAGATGACTTATGAGTCCCCCATAGCTCAGACTCCATGTTCCTATAGTAATCCCTGCCTAGGTTTATCTCACATATCTTTTCTATACATTGGTCCTGTCTCAAATTATATTTTTTTTCCTGTCTTAATGCTCACACATTTCTTTATTATTGGAATGCCCTTGAGTTTTCTCTTAATGCATTGAATTCCTACATAGGGTCATCTCCTAGAATCCACTTGTCTTTCTTCCTCTGCTTCCTGTTATATCCTCCCTTGATGCATTCACTAGATTTTAATCTCCAACATTTGTGAAATTAGATTCACTTCCCCTTATCTCAATAGGAAAAAAAAAACCAACAACAACAAACTATCTCCTAAGAGCCTGCTATGTGCAAAGTACTGTGTTAGTTACTTGGGATAGAAAGTCCAAAATAAATCAGTTCTTGCTCTCAAAGAATTTACATTCTATTCAAAGACATAATAGAAATACACAGATAAGTGAGTCCAGGGTAATCTAAGAAAAGAGAGCTTCAACAACTGAAGAGGGGTACTTAGATCAATCAAACAACAAGTATTTCTTAAGCATCTACCATAAGCTAGCTAGGTAATGTGCTAGTCCTTGAGGATTCAAATACACTTAATAAAATAATTCTTATATTTTGTCCAAGAAGATAACAAGGGCATATATAAGCATCTATGGACTAAATATAAAGAGAATAAATATAAAGTAATTCATTACAAGCCAGTTTGGAAGGGAGGGCTTTGGTGGTTTCAAGCATCACAAAAAACTCCACTTAGAAAGTGGTGACTGAACTACTTCTAGAGGAAAGATCAGAGAAAGGGGAGACGGAGTTTATTAAAGACATAAAGACAGCCAGGGCAAAGGCATACAGCTGGGAGACTGAATGTTGTAGGTGAGGAACAGAAAAAGACTTTTTGAGTCAAAAGATTTGGTATCAGATCCTGGAGGTGAAAGGAACTACTGGAATTTATTGAATAAGCAGGTGGCACGGACAGATTTATTCTTTAAGTAGAACAATTGTTATGGGATAAGGAGACCTACCGGGAGACAATTGCAAGAGTCAAGGCATAGGGTGCAGAGATCCTGCCCTAGAATGCTGATAATGTCAGAGGAGAGACTGAGGCATATAGAAAAGATGTTATAAAGGTAGAAACAAGATGGGATATCTGATGGGATGTGGGAATGTAGTGTGGAGGATCACAGAGTTAGAACTACATTTAATGAAAATCTCTTCATTAACAGTATATACTATTAACTGAAGTGGAGAAAGAAGAGCCAAAGAGATTATTTTGGAGGTTATTATAATAATCTAGGTGAGAGATGATGAAGATCTGAACTAGGGCATATTTGCTATGTATCATGAAAAGACAAATCCTTAAAGGATTTCTCTAACAAGTTAATAACAATAATAATAATAATAATAATAATAATATAATATTTATAACAACAATAATAAATCATTTAATTACTACTCTAACATATATACCTTTATCCTTACAGGATCTTGGATGTGTTCATTGAAAATAAATCTATCCATGAACAAATGAAGATCTCAAACTCACTAGAATTTGAAGATTCCATTAATCAACTTATCTTCCCACCCCCACCCCCCAAGAACCAAGGCAGGGTAAGAGCTCAACAATTCAAAATAACCTATGAAAGACTCTTTAGGTTATTACAGCTGTGTTCTTAATATAGCACTTTGTTCTGTCATACTCTGTGCTGACTGTGGTTTTGATTGTTGTTTAAGAGGTCGTCATCTCTCCTGTCACTCCTCGGTCTTTGGAATCTCAAGGTTCTGTTCAGCATGAAATCTTTGTTAAGGGTGGCCGCCCACACAGAAGGATTTCTGTGGCAGAAATATCACACTTTCCAGACACTGACAACCTCGTTGACCGAATCACAAGAGGTTTCCGTTTCTACCTGACCTCGTGGCATTTTGTTTGTCTGGTGGTTCCATGTCTTTCAAAGGCATAGATGTATCTTAATCTCATTTGGTGAGCTTTTAAAGGAATCCAAGTAGGCTCACTTTTTATTCGTGGGTTAGACTGCCCTCTTTAGACAAAATAATGGACAATAAATTTTTCCATGTGGGTACGTCTTTCCGGATTTTGAATGAACTGTATTAATATTAATAATCATTTCTATTTCCACTATACCGTACTGATTACTTCCAGGGTCGGGAATTTAAGCATAAAGCAGCGTAGTTCTGTTTAGCCTGGAGGGGGCTGGATCTTGAAGGACTCTTGACCTCTGGGAACATAGAACATCAGGCTGTTGTGCTGCTAAGTTTTTTTCCATTGAGTGGCTAGGAAAGTTGATGGAGGCTACCATTCAGATGGCATATTACAATTCAGCAGAATTGAGGATCTATAATGGATTTTCATCATTATTGAATCTGTAAAATCCTATAATTTTTAGGAAATTGCTTAACAATTATCGAGTTATATTCTTCGACACTTATAGTTCTCCAATTTCATCAGTGTGGGTGCTGCCGCCTTCACCAATGCAGAACAGAACCCTCACTGCCTTATTATGTACTTCCTGTGACCCACTGTGGCAGGGGAAAGGCATCCTCCTACAGCAATCATGGGATGGCTTAAATGGGTTGGCCCTTGGACAATAGACAAAATAGCCATTGCTACTCCATACTTAAAAATCTAGTTTGTTGGATCTGCTAGTACTCAAACCTAGGCTTTGATGACCCAATGTTATCTCTTTAGGCATCAGAGGAGGACTTGAGTGTAAGGGAATATATACATACCTCTACATTTTATTGTTCAGCTATGTCTGACTCTTTGGAACACTATTTGAGGTTTTCTTGGCAAAGATCTTGCTGTGGCTTGCCATTTCTTCTCCAGATCATTTTACAAGTGAGGAAACTGAAGGAAAAAGGGTTAAGTGACTTGCCTAAGATCACACAGCTAGTAAGTGTCTGAGACTGGATTTAAACTCAGGAAGATGAGTCTTCCCAGCTCCAGGCCTAGCACTCTACCACACCACTTAGCTGTCCCACATACAGACATGTACATTTATACATATATATTGATTTATATATGTATATTTAGACATATAACCATGTAGACATAGTTCTAGTTGTATAGTTATCAGTCTAAATACAGATATGCATACACATAGAGAAAGAGAATCAGAATAAGAGAGAGGGGGTAGAGAAAGGGAGACAGAGAGAGAAAGAGAAAGATGGAGGGAAAGAAAGAGGGAGAGAGAGAGAGAGAGAGAGAGAGAGAGAGAGAGAGAGAGAGAGAGAGAGAGAGAGAGAGGAGAAAGACAAATAGAAATAGAAAGAGAGACAGAGAGAGAGACAGAGTGGGGAAGAGTGAGAGAGAGAAGGGGAAAAGACACAGAGAGAGAGAAATCTGCAGCTAGGTGGCAAAGGCCTATGTTGTGAAGACTCATTTTCTTGAGTTTAAATCTGGCCTCAGACACTAGTCATGTGACTCTGGGCTTAATATCATTTGTCTCAGTTTCCTCAACTGTAAAACAAGCTGGAAAAGGAAATGGTAAACCACTCCAGTATCTTTGCCAAGAAAATCCTAATTGGGGGTCATGCAGGATTGAACATGATACAAAATGACTGAACAACAAAATGCATATACACATTCATATGTGCAATTAGAATTTTCTCCCTAGAACTCTTTTTCCCAGCATCCCATTTGCATATTTACATTATATACTAATGTAGGAAAGATATACGTTTTGTGCAGTTCCTCCCTCACTCTTTTCTTCCTGGAACATGAATATGGAGGAAGGGAGGAGAGCTTGGCAGGAAAGTTTACTCACATGGTCATACTTAAGCTTTGTACTTCTATTTTTTTATTTCTTCTACTTAAAGAGATTCCTTCCTTCCTTCCTTCCTTCCTTCCTTCCTTCCTTCCTTCCTTCCTTCCTTCCTTCCTTCCTTCCTTCCTTCCTTCCTTCCTTCCTTCCTTCCTTCCTTCCTTCCTTCCTTTCTTCCTTCCTTCCTTCCTTCCTTCCTTCCTTCCTTCCTTCCTTCCTTCCTTCCTTCCTTCCTTCCTTCCTTCCTTCCTTCCTCCTTCCTCCCTTCCTCCCTTCTCCCTTCCTCCCTTCCTCCCTTCCTCCCTTTCTCCCTTTCTCCCTTTCTCCCTTTCTCCCTTTCTCTCTTCTCTCTTTCTCCTCTTTCTCTCTTTCTCTCTTTCTCTCTTTCTCTCTTTCTCTCTTTCTTTCTTTCTTTCTTTCTTTCTTTCTTTCTTTCTTTCTTTCTTTCTTTCTTTCTTTCTTTCTTTCTTTCTTTCTTTCTTTCTTTCTTTCTTTCTTTCTTTCTTTCTTTCTTTCTTTCTTTCTTTCTCTCTCTCTCTCTCTCTCTCTCTCTCTCTCTCTCTCTCTCTCTCTCTCTCTCTCTCTCTCTCTCTCTTTCTCTCTTTCTCTCTTTTTTCTTTTTTTCTATTAAGCCTTTACCTTCCATCTTAGAATCAATACTGGGTAATAGTTCTAAGGCAGAAGAGTGATAAGGGCTACACAATGGGGGTTAAATGACTTGCCATGGGACTGTTATAAGGAAAAGAAGGAGCAAGAGACTAGACAGAAACTCAACCTCCTGCTTGTTCAACTTCTCATTTCCTTATAACAGGTCACACAGCTAGGAAGTGTCTGAGGTCAGATTTGAACCCAGAACCTCCTGTCTTCTGGCCTGACTCTCAATCCACTGAGCCATCCAGCTGCCCCCTGATTACTAATAAACCTTATAAAATATAATACTTGGAGTTATTGGACATTAATTTAAATTCTATACATATGTAAACAAATATATAATATATAAATGGACATAAAACATACATGTATGTATGTATGTATGTATGAATTCATACACATAGATGTATATGCATCTATATACATTTCTCTGGGTCTATATACCTGCATTTACATACCTCCCTGTCCTCATAGTGCCTTGCATTGGGCCTAGTGCACTAGTATTGGGGACTCTTAGTTTCCAAAGTGAGGAAGCTTCATTTATAAAGCAGATTTGTAACTTTCTGCAACTTGCCATATTGGACACTTGCTTGGGACTGCTGGGAGAAAATGGTATGTCTGGAGTCATAAAGCAAATTGTGTCAGAGCCATGTAAGCTTAAAAATTAATATGCAATAAATCCAGATACATTTTGTAAGATTTATTAATTATAACTAAAATAAAAATCTAGAGTAAAAAGGCCAGGAGAGAAGAGAGAAAAAAGAACGAGTTACCGAACTTAAAAACAATATGCATAGGATGCTAGGTGGATGAAGGGAAAAGGATTCTGGGAGAGGATGTCCAAGGGTTCAAGATTTTCTAATTATACAGCTGGAACTTGAAACTAAGTCTTCCTAGTTCTGAGGTTCCATCTCTAACCATTATATCATACTGCCATAATGTTTCCTCTCCCTTTTTGCTCTCTCTGTCTGTGTCTGTCTGTCCATCTGTCTCACAAATACACATATATTTTCAGGAGGAGTTAGTTCCAGGCATCATTAAACTATATTGATACCTTTGAAAGTCATTTTGGAGCAAACTCAGGAAATGTGTAAATGGGGACCTTTTGTTTGTTTGTTTGTTTGTTTTGTTTAATGTCTGTCAATATCTAGGAATTGGAGATATTCTAACAAAGTGCCCATAAATATAGATTTGTACATATATGTGTAATATATATGTCTATTCACAGTGTGTGTGTGTGTATGAGAAAGAAAGGGAAAGAGAAAGGGATGAGAATATTGTGGCAATGTGTTCTAATGGATAAGAAATTAACCCCAGAACCAAGATGTCATGGTTTCAAGTGTTTTTCTCTGACGCCTTTGAGTCCCATGTGTGTGTACATATACAGGTTACACATAGGGGTGTGTATATAAGTTATAGTCTCATATATTTGTAGATATAATGTTCATATAATAATGAAAGCCCATTTTTGGTACAAGTGGATTTCTTCTATCTCAGATGGGTTTTGAGGACGATGAAAAGAAATAAGATAAGGACATATATAAATATATGTATAGATATTTAAATTTTTATATTAACATATTTATATTGAGGAAGAATATATCTTTAATTCCCACTTTTTCTATGTGTATGCACACTGCTTAGTCCCTGGAAACCCTGTGAGGAATGAGACATGATAATTGCACCCACTCAGGGTTTATTCATAGAATCACAAAATGTCAGTCCCCTGATTTTACAGATAAGGAAACTGAGGGGGTAAGATGAGATACAATCTAGAGATCATCTCTAGAGTCATTTAGGGCTCTGGTTTTTGATGGTTCTTCCCTATAGTTCCTGCTCAGGCCTTAGGATTTATATCATCCTGAGTAATAATAGCCTGGGGTAGGGGTGGGGGTGGAGTGAGCAAAAGCTAAAGGGTTGTAAAGCAAGATTTCTCCTGACACTGACTTCTCCTATCTCTATAATTCATCTGAGACAGAAGGAATTTAATTATCTTGAAAATAAATAGGATCCCTTCATCAATTTCCCACCACCTCCCTCGTCCTGCCTCACCCCCTACCCCACCCCAATCACAAAAAATTATTGAGTGCATAGCAAAGCTTCTTATATGGAGGCTGTAATGTGGGACTCAGCCGGGGACATGGGCCAGACTCTGCCAGTTCATAATTGTCTCCTAGGGAGTGAATTAGGATGTTCTGAAAGCTGCATTAACTAGATTAGATCACCATTTAATAAATGGCTGGTTCCTTGATCCAAATATGCCCTGCTGGTTTGAAAGTTGTTTTTCTCAGGGGGAGGGGGGTAGACAAGGATAATGGTGTAGGGACAATTTCTAATCATTTCCAACTTTCACCCAGGATGTAATTGCCATATGGAGTAGAGTGAGAACTGGGGCAAAGAATGTCATTGTATATAATGATTTAGAAGTCAAAATACCTGAATTCTATTACAGATCATTCTTACTTTGAGCAACATTTTACCTTTCTCAACCTCAGTTTTCTCATCTAAAAATGGAACTAACCATGATTATCCTTTAGAAAACAGCACTATGACAGTACTACATCATTACTAAAATCTTTCATATTTTTAATAGGATCCTGGGTTTAGAGTTCAAAGAGACATTAGAAGATAACTAGTCCAGTCCCCTAGAGGTTTAAGGATATTTTTAGTGTTATGACCTAATCTAAATTAATTTGGTCACCAGAGTAAGTCCCAAATAAAATATCCAAGTCAATTTGGAAATTTATGGTGATTTTAATTAATATAGAGGGAAGGAATTAAGGAGAAGAGAGAGAAAGAGGGTATAGGATTTCTCCCACCTGGCCTGTGCCAGGGGGAGTTTGAAGATCTCCACCACTAGGTCTTTGAAGAATATTAGAGGCTTTTCTAAGAGGATAGTGTTTGGAAGGTAAAGGAGAAAAGAATCAGCCTAAATTCTGAGAGAGCTCAGTGAAGATGACTCACCTGAACTAGGCTACTCAGCTTCTCCCAGTATAGTGTCAAGGAAAACACCACCAAACCTAGACAATAGCTGCCACCACTCCAAGATTTTGAAACACTCAGCAAGCTGCCACCAGAGCCACCTCTCCATTGAAAAGAGCCAGAGAGAGGAAGTGATGTGAAATATATAGATGGTTTTTACATCACTTTCTGCATCTCACATGTATCAAGAGTAGCTTAAGCTTGACTTAGGACAGCCCAGGGGTCTGTCAGTTATTTCTGATTTGTCATTTGCTAGCACATATCTGTCATAGGTCATCCTCCTAAATACTTAATCCTTAAGTATGGGTATAGACATCCTTGTTTTTGTTAGACTAAGTAGGGTGGAGTAATCTAAAGTTCCCAGAGGCAATTAGGAGGATTAGTGAATAGAACCATCAGCCTGTAATCAAGAAGACTGAACTCAAATCCAGCCTCAGATACTTTCTAGTTCTATGACTCTGGGCAAATTAATTCACCTTTGCCTGCCTCAGTTTTTTCTACAATGTAAATTTCTTCAGTGTAAAATGGGAACAAAAATAGAACCCACAATGTGCCAGGCACTGTGTTAAATGCTTCACAAATAGCTTGTTTTATCCTCATGACAACTCTGAGAGGTAAATTCTATTGTTATCCCCATTTTATTTGCTTCTTCCCTCCCTTCATTTTATAGATAAGGATCTAGAGGAATAACTGAATTGCCTGAGAGAAGGACAGAAATGAAATTTGAACTGATGCCCTCTGAATCCAAAGCCTGGGCTCTTTCACTCTTCTAGGCTGCCTATTTTTTTTTAAGTTTTTAAGAATCTGGAGTCTTCTTCCAGTGGCATAGATTGAATGCCATAGATCTTCATGCCTTAGTAGTTGGCTTCATTAGTTCCTATGGCCAAAAGTAGTCATATCCTGATGGCCAGTCTTCTGGTGATGATCCTTTGTGAATTCCATTAGGTTTGACATCACTTGACTAGTTCCCAGTTTATTATCCAAACTATAGTAGAAAGTATTGGTAGAATCTGCCACAGAGAGTTTGGGTCAAGTGGCACTCAGATTTAAAAATTATCTTTTGAATTTAAGGTGATTTTGGTAGAGATAGTGGAAGGGAATAAGCATTTATATAATACTGACTCTGTACTACACAGTATACTATGTGACAAAATTATTTTCTTATTCAATCCTCACAAATTCTCTGAAAGGTAGATGCTATTATGGTCTTTGTTTTACAGTTGAGGAAACTGAGGAAAGAAGAGGTTTAATAACTCTCCTGGGGTCACAGAGCTAAATATCTGAGGTCAAATTTGAACTCATCTTTCTGACTCTAGACCCAGCACTCTATCCACTGAGTCAGCATCAATGTTGTGATTATTATCAACACCAATATTATTATATAAGTCTAGAGTATCCAAATGGCTTAGAGCTAAACCAATTTTGCATAACTGTATTTTCAGTTACAAAGAAAGTGAAAAATTAAACAAATATCACACTTTCTGGGAAAGCAGCCAGAGAGGTGGAAGGATCCAGTAAAAAGTCAGTGACATTTCTATGGTATAGAAAATGGAAGCAATTACTTTGAGTCCCAAGATTTGGGCAGGTTCCTCAAGGAAGAAGCTGGCAGGGAAAAAAAATGAGGTGACTTCTAAATTTTTCTGTTATTTCTTAGTTTGGTTTTATGTATTTGCTCTCTGGGAAGGTTATCAGAAGTTTGGATGACTTCACATGTAGCCCTTCAACTTTTGAATGTGAAGTTTCTATTAGGTAGTAAGGAGGAAAAATGTACACTTGAATGTGTGTGTATATGCATGTTTGTGTGTGTGGGTGTGTGTTTGTGTGAGAAAGAGAGAGAGAGAGAGACTCAGAGAGAGAGAGAGAGAGAGGGAGAGAGACTCAGAGAGAGACAGAGAGAGAGACTCCTTTTAGTATCCCTCTTCAAAGCATGAGATCCTCAGAAGCTTGGTTGATTATCACTTTCTCTCAAGGTTCTAGAAGGAATAATGAAAAGATAGTTTCAAGTGTTTAACTTATAAGCTCCTAGTGGTGTGATACCTATTGACAATTAGCCAATTCCACTGATATTTATAAAAGGGATTTATTGAAAAGATAGAGTCAGGAACAATTATTATAAAACCTACTCTTTCTCCCTCTCCAACCTTTGATGTACTCTTCCCTAAACAAATATGCTGTCTATAGGGAAAATGCACTAAAATTATAGTAGTAGTGAGGCATGTGTGTAGTGAACATATATGACAAAGGTACCTCCTGACTCCTGGTGTGGAGAATCCTTGTTTTCCCTTTATGATATCCTTACCAAATTCCCTTTAAATTTTTCTTCCTATTGTTTGGCAGCACATTTGGGACCCACATGTTTCCGCCATGATTGAGTACATAACTGGCCCTTCTTGAGGGTGTCTTGCTCCAAGAAACTGTCTACTACCTGATATGTGTCCCTTCTCATCCATTTGTCATCAATGTGTTTCCACTCTTCCTATAGACAGACACTGTCATTAACTGTTGCATTTATTGGAATACTCATTTGCCATCCAACTCTAAGCACCAATAAGACTTCTAGATGTCTCCAACTCACAAGGAAAATTGAACATACATCTCAGAAAATTCATTCAGATAATATTAGGACATAAAATACCAAAAAGACCCAGGGGTAGTCATAGTCTCATTTGCACTATGACCTGAATGAATCTCAGATCAGCTCTAAGCAGCCCTGCCTCCTCAAAGCTATGAAGGCAAAGAAAGCTACGAAAGGGTGGGTGACCACATGTCCGATGAATTTGATGTGTATTTGTGGGAAAGTACAACCTAGACTTTGTGTGTGTGTGTGTGTGTGTCTTTGTAACAACAATTCTTGTTTTACCTTCCCAGTAAATCCTTTTTCTAAAAGTGAATGGATTGGCAGCTAGGTGACTTAGGGTATAGAGAACCAGGACTATATATAGAAGATTCTGGGTTCAAATCTGGTCTCAGACATTTCCTAGCTGTATGACCTTGAGCAAATCAATTAACTCCAATTGCTCAGCCCTTACCACTCTTCTTCCTTGGAACCAATACTTATTATCAATTCTTTGACATAAAGTAAGGGTTTGAAAAAAATGGAGTAACTAGTTGGTGGTTAATGTGGAACACATTAGTGGAATCTCTGTAATGGCAATACCCACATTCTTCTCAGTGTTATCCCTAGAATTCCAAAAGAAAGAGATGGAGAGAAGTAGTAGTAGTCAGTTGATCCGCTGGGGCTATGTTGGCAAACTTATGACACATATGCCAGAAGGGGCTGTTCCCCTGCCCCTCTCTATTGCACCTGAGGACATTTTTCACTTTACCCTCCTCTCTACCCAGCAACCCAAAGGGAATGCTTCCTCCCTTCCATATCTGGGGTAAGTAGGCAGCTCACATGTGGCAGGAGGGTGCAGTTTGGGCACTTGGTCCCTAAAATGTTCACCATCACTGCTCTAGGAATTCCAGTCCATCAAGGGATTGGCTCCAGAAGGGTTGCTACATGGCAAGACTTCATCTAAACCAAATTTTGGAGTCTTTTACATTTATAAGAATCAATTAGAGATATTCACTTAATATCAATCCAGACAGTCACAGAGTAGAAAAACTATTCCCTCCTTCAGTATATACCTATTCAGGTCCTCTTCCTCCCCTCTTTAATCTTACACTGATACTCAGCTTTATTTCATTTGCAGTAAATATGAGGCAGGTTGGGAAGAAAATTTGCACTACACTTTAGGCTATTTCTAAACAGAGTTCTTTACAAAATGAATCCTCTAGCAGGGTTTCTTAACCTGTTTCTATGTAATGGATCCCTTTTGTAGTTTAATGAAATCTGTAGATTTCTCCTCAGAATAATGTTTAAAATAATTGAAGAAAATGCTAAATTTCTTTTTTTTTACTAACTTCCCTATTAACATTCCTATTTTTAAAATTTGGGGTTAAAAATTCTCTCCCTCCTTCCCACTCCCCTTCCCTTACTCCATCCACCCCTCCCCTTCCCTGAGAATGTAAACAATTTGAATTAGATTTTACAAATGCAATCATGAAAACATTTTTCTATATTGATAATTTTGTGAAACACCTCAAAAAAAAAAGAAGAAAGGAAGTAAAATATAGTATGTTTTGGTCTGCATTCAGACTCCATCCATTCTTTATCTGAAGCCAGATGGCATTTTTCATCATGAATCTCTAGGACCATATTGGATTACTGTGTTGCTGAGAATAACTAGGTCATTCCCAGTTGTTCGTCAAAAATATTGCTGCTGCTGTGTATAATATTCTTTTGTTTCTGTTCACTTAGCTTTGCATCAGTTTATGTAAACCTCACCAGATTTTTCTGAAATCATTCTGCTTTCTTATTGCTCATCAGAATATCACAGCTTGTTCAAACATTTCTCATTTGATGGATACCCCTCAATGTCTAATTCTTTACTACCATGAAAAGAGCTACAATAAATAGAAAATGTTGAATTCCATTGCATATTAATAAAAATAAAGATGTATTCCCCCTTTATATGTTCCCTAAAAAGTTTTCTTGAAGCTTAGGTTTAGAATCCCTGCCCTGCAGTTTTTTCCCCAATGGGGACAAATTATAGCAGTTGTCTGAGTTATCACAATTATTTTTGAATAAGTAAACATTTGGTAACTAGAATTTAGATGCAGTAGAATTTATTTTTCATTAGTATATTAAACTGTATTGAAGAGGATTTTTATATAAGGTAGAAAAGTTACATATTTAACTGCTGGAGAAATGAAGATTATGCATATTAGTTTTGCTACTCTGGTCCCCACTTCTGGAGTGTAGGCATTGCCAATATTTTCCAGCTGATCCTCTTCTTTTCCCAACAAGGATAATTAAACTCTCTACCAGCTGTCCTCAGCTCCGCCTCACTTGGGAATGGATTTTTGAGCATACTTGGAAGTAAGCAGAAGTGAAAAGGGCTCCATGACTAGAACAGCCACTCTCCCCTCTCCTAACAGAATGAAAATTCTCTGCCTAAGAGAAAAAGGTCAGATTCATACCAGTCCCACTTTATGAAGTTATGCTTTATAAAATATAAAAATCAATGACATTCTAGCTTATATTATTTGAGAGCCCTTATCCAGATCCCATCAAGTCCGAGAGAGGGTTTCTCTCCCTCCTTTCCTTTCTCTATCTCTGTCTATCTGTCTGTCTCTCCTCTTTTCTTTTCTCTTTTTTTCTTCTTTCCTCTCTTTGTCAATCTCTCTACTTCTCTTGGCAACATGTCTTACTTTCCCTTCTTTTGTTAATGATCATCCATTCATAATTATAATGATGAAGCACAATGACTAGAAGTTGCCATGACCAATCAAATATTCATCAAAGCCAATATATGTACTGATCACACAGGTATATAAACAAACTTAAAAGACCAGGTAAGCTTTGCACTTAATATCTGCCCTTGTGGATAGGGGAAGTGGGATGATGCAAGTGCAGAAACATTTCTTCCTTTGTTATCAGTTTTCCTGGTATAAAAAGTTAAATAATGATCAGTCCAATTCAGATATGTTGGCACTCAGACTATTCAAAGTGGCAGTAACAGTGATAGAGACCTACACAATGCTCAAACATCAGCCTGCCACCTCTCTGATTTGCTCTCTTCTTTAATGTCCCGTGAAGAAACTCTCTCCAAAGTACTGGTGAGATGTGATTTCCAGAGCCGAAATGATTTTGCAGGCCAACTGAGGCATGATGGACAAGTCTTAGGGAGTACAACTAGGTGGGAAATGCCAATGTCTATATGTCTACATGTCTATATCTGTCTGTTTCCATGTGACTCTTTATTTGTACTTTTTAATCTATTTAAACATGAAGTTACCCAAATGTGTATATCTGTGCCTATGCCTATGTGTGTGTGTGCCTGTGACTGTAACTGTTGTCTGCATGTTTGGATGTGTCTATCAGCCTACATGTGTACAGAGACTCCTATGTAGTTCATTGTTTTCTTTTCTTTTTAAAATTTAAAACCCTTGCCTTTTGTCTTAGAATTAATACAGTGTATTGGTTCCAAGGCAGAAGAGCAATGAGGGCTAGACAATGGGGGTTGAAGTGACTTGCTCAAGGTCACACAGCTGGGAAGTGTCTGAAGCTAAATTTGAACCCACAGTCTCCCATCTCTAGGATTGGCTCTCAGTTCACTGAGCCCTGGGCTGCTCCTGGTTCATTCTTTAGAGACTTTCAGATGATAGTCAATTACCCCTCCTGGCCTGAGCAGGGTGTGGCATTTGTTGACTTCAATCCTTATAGGCTGTAATATTCAATTTGAGCATAAGTTGTCTTGGCAACTGCTTTGGCTCCTCTTCTCCCACTGGCTTTTTCTCAGCTTGTGATGAAGGGGGCTTGAGTATGTAAATCACCAGCTGAGGTCCCATGGTTTTCCCCCACATAAAGAAGCTGGACATTAATTGATAGTGCAATGCATTTTCCATTGCCTCTGAATCCTAATGCAACATTCCTAGCTCTGCCATTGTCCAGTCATACATTATTCATGACTTCCAAATGTAATAAAGACACATACTTAATATCTGTTTTCCAATTAAGGTTTATGATGAGAGGTTGGTGATGGTTATATTTTTTGGCAGTGTTTTTTAATTTTCTTCAAACGCTTTCCTGGGATTCAAGAGGCCACATTAAGGATAAACATATTTAGCTTGGGGGAAAAGCACGGGGAAGAAAAGAATTGCTACCTTCCAATCTAAGCTAGTTATTT
Organism: Monodelphis domestica; assembly: GCF_027887165.1. Taxonomy (NCBI): domain Eukaryota; kingdom Metazoa; phylum Chordata; class Mammalia; order Didelphimorphia; family Didelphidae; genus Monodelphis; species Monodelphis domestica. The sequence goes on along the minus strand of NC_077229.1, from coordinate 134,631,912 downwards.
CATATGTAGTTTTCACTTTTTTAAAGCAACACTTCTATTTTTATAAGTCAGAATTTCTTCTTAATTAAACTGTCTTTTCAGGGTAGAAACACAGGAGAATTTGGCAAATGAATCAATTTGTTAAGTAGCATTTGTACAGTTGATTGTTGCATTTGATCTTTCTCTAGCAGCAGCAGCAGAAGTAATAATCAAATCCTTGAGACCAGGGACTGTGTTTGTCTTTCTCTGTATCTCTAGTACTTAGCACAGTGCATAATAAGTGCCTGATAAATATTTGGTGACTGACTCATTCTTTGGAATAAGTCTATTAGGAATAAAGAAGTCTATTAATCTCCCTCCCTTTGTTTTTGGTGAGGAATATCAGTCTTTCTACCATGGGGTTAATGGACCTTAAATTTCCTTGACATTGTATGGGGTTTTGTTAGGATACCTTCTCTCTCTGTTATGTTCCATTTTATAGTTCCAAAAGTGTCTGTTGAGAGTATGAAAAATAATCCCAACATTAACCTCACACAAATGGATAACACCCTTGAGCATATATCTGAGATTGGAGCAAAGCAGAAAATGCCACCAGCAGAGTAAGCAAACTAGGAGAACAATGACAAGAAAAAGCAAGATATGGCAATGGAAGTAGCTTGCACATAACAATAATGATGGGTTGACTTACAGAATGTTGCTTAAATGATTCTGGGATTCATCCTCCTTTGTTATCTGGCTAGAACATGTTGATTCATTCCCTAATGGCTGGCTCACTCATGGTGTCTTCATCATGCTGGTCATCTTACTCTGGACATGCCCCAGATTTTACCTAAATGGGATGCTCAGAACTGAACATAGAAAAATGTTTTCTGATCAAGGCAGACCACAACACTTTTATAATTTCTCTCATTCTGGATGCTATGGTTTTGTGCTGCAAACCTGAGATTATATTAGGTTATTGTGAGGTTACATTATGCTGTTGAGCAATAACTGAGTTTGTATTTCATCAAGAATCCATAGTTTTAGGGGTTCTCCCCATTCTTTCTAGCCATGCCATTACCTAGCCTTTACTTAGATAGTTTATTTTTGAGCTCAAAACTGTTGTTTATAGTTGTCCTTATAAATCCCATCTTGCTAGCTTCACCTCACCATTCCAACCAACCCAAGGAGATGTTTGGGGGGATCAAAATACCATTATCCATCGTAGACCATTGTTTGATATTGTTTCTTCTTCCTTTTCTAAGAAGACTAATGACATCACAAGGTAATAATATCTTGACTTGTGCATGAATTTGATTTAAGTGAGGCAGAATTGAACAAAATCATCAACCTCACCCTCTATTCCAGAGTCACTGAAGCCCAGTGGCAAGACAAAAGTCAGAATGACTAATGATGGCTTGGAATGTGGTGGATGACCTTGGCATTTTCAATGTCTGACCAAGCTCTAAGCACTCCACAGTGCCTGTTTCAACTGCCTTCATAGCTTTGAAAACCAGTTTTTCTCATTTACTCATTCCACTGGGGGAAGTTTTCACAAGCTTGGGATAGATATGCCCCTAATTCACCAATGGGTTTATGGTTCATTGGTTACACTCTGGACAAGCTATGTGCAGCTTCATGGAGCTATAAGTGAAAATTTAGTACCAAGTGGACACCAAAGTGGATAAACAAGTCTGAAAAGGGTTCAGCAAGCCCTTGCACTAGAGGTGCTAGTTCTCTTTGAACACTAATTTACATTGTTTCATATAAAAACTGATAAGTATATGATTTTTGTTTTTTATCCAAGTTATTGATAAAAATGTTGAATACAACATGGGTTAGTATCTGCATTTTGCTACTAGAGACATTTGCCAAAAGTCTTTTGATCTGGTTAATCAAACATTCCCAAATGTACCTAATTATCACTCTACAGAGTTTTCATTTCACTGACCTGTATAAAAGGATATACCTTGCTGAAATTCGGGAATGTTATTCATAGAATGCTCCTCTTACCTACCAGCTTAGGAATGGTGCCCCACATGTAAATGAGGTTAGTTTGACATGACATTTCTGTGGTGAATCCATTTAGAGTATTAGTGATTACTTCTTTCCTTCAAAAATGATCATATATCATCTTCTTACTAGTGTTTTCTAGAATTTTAGCAGAAATCAAGTCAAACTTGATTTGAATAACTTATTCACTTTCTTGCCCTTTTTGAAAATTGATTTGTTAGTCTCCAACATAGAAGTACTTACTATATTATTTGCCATGATATCTCTCATAACTTATTGCACTTTTGATTTTACTATATATGGGAAAGTGTTATTATGAGTGAGAGATCTTTCCATTTCAGCTGAGTCAGGAGATATAAATAAGGTGCCAAATTTTCTTAAAACCACAACACACTGAGTGCATAATATCTTCAATTAACTTGAGGGGATTATAAGACAATGGTCATTGGATGAACACAACATTTTTGAATAGGCTAAGAGAATTGGTCATGGCTCCACATATACAAAGTAATAAAATTTTTCCAGAAGACAAAGTAGACCAAGAGAAGCAGTGGAGTGAGTCTACTTTGCCAACACTTCTGGAATGTGAGCTTACTGGAAAAGACCAAAGAAAAAGCAAACTTAAGCATAACTAAGCCTTAGGTTTGGCTGAGAGTTTTGCTTCTTCATCCTTTTTTCTGTCCAAGGTTGTTTCTTTCCATTTCTGTGTTGCTACTCTTTAGTGTCTTCAAAATTCTTCCTTTCAATGACTCAGCAAACCCCTGCTTTTGTGACTGCCCCCCCCCTTCTTATATTTTCTGGTCCTTATAAAACAGTCCAGGTTCTTTAATATTCATGCCTCAGCATGCTGACAGTCAGGTTTCAGAGAGCTCTGTGTTAATACCCTTCTCTCTTTCAGGACCTGCCTGGGATATTAGCTTTGGAGTTTCTATTTCAAAATACCCAGCTGTTTACGTACATTCCTGGTGAGCTCATCATACTTAGCTCATCATATTTTTCTGAGTGCTACCATGTCTCTAAAAATCACACTTTCCCTCCATTTTCTAGAGAACGCAGACCTTTATTTTTCTCCTCTGTAGGCAGAGACTTGTTGGGATCTTTACTTAAGAATACATTGTCTCTGAGCAGTTTACATTAGATTCTGGGAACACATAAGAATTCTCTTGTCCTTAAGACCTCTTCAGACAAGAACGGAATTGTTTCATCTGTGGTACAGATCAGTGAGGATGTCATACATTTGCATAGTGCTCCATGGGTTACAAAGCACTTTCACATTCATAATAAAATTAATGACAGTAATGCTTCAAAGACAAGCATTTTGGAGGCAATGGTGTATAGTGGAAAGGGAACTGGGTTATTAGTCAGGGGAGCTCATTCAACCTCCAGCTTGCACTTTGGGTGACTAAATATTAATTTCTTGATTTGTAAATTAGTTGGCTAGAATTAAATTCTGTGATTCCTGATAAGATCTTGTATTAACATTTTCCAGTTGTTTTTATATACAGCATCTCTCTCTCCATCTGTCTGTCTCTCCCTCCCACACATATACATATTTTACTGTCATGAAACTTTATGATTCAGTATTGTTTTCCCTGTTTTATTATTATCCTTTCCTCTCTCCCTCCATTCTTTCCTTCATTTCTACTTATTTTCCTTCCTTCCTTCCTTCCTTAGTTCATTCCTTCCTTCCTTTCTTCCTTCCTTCTTTCCTTCCTGTCAAAATTTACTTTGTGTTCTTTGAACAACTCCCTCACCCCCTTAAGATGTCTTAAAAGCTTAGATTACTCCTTCTTTGTGTTTTTGCATTTGGACTTGTATTATAGGAGGCAAAGAGTCTCAAGTGGAATGTCCCAGAGATCTGTGCTTGGTGCTGCAATGTATGAAATTTTTATGGACTTGGATAAAGACATAGATTTCATGTACATTAAATTTGTAAATGACACAAAGCTGTGTGGGGATAATTAACACACTGGATCTACAAATATCTTGACAAATTAGAATATTGGATTTAATAAAAGAAAGCTAAATACATAATGGAAAATGTAAATTATTATACTTGGGTTCAAAAAATCAACTTCACACATACAGAGGAGCCTGTATTTTCTGATCTCTGGATGTCTTACACCTCTAAATCTATAATTGTTATCTAAATGGAAACTAGAAACTAGATAGAAAAGCTATCATTTCTCTCCCTCCTTTCCCCAATCTTCTTTTCCATTATTATATGAAGTCAAGACATTTCATCATCCTGTTTGCCCTGTTCTGGATGCTCACTGTTTCAATATCCTTCCCAAAATATAATATGGATGTAGTCTGACAAGGGAAGAACATAGACTATCACCTCCTTATACCAGTCAAAAATAGTTCTGTTAGGGTCATCTGTTAAACTTCTGTTAAACATCTGTTTAAGAATTCTATTTCCTCTTCTGTTAGTCTAGGCAGTTTGTATTTTTGTATATATTCATCCATATCACCTAAATTGGTGTATTTATTGCCATATAATTAGGCAAAGTAATTTCTAATGATTGCCTTAATTTCCTCTTCATTGGAGGTGCTGTCCCCCTTTTCATCTTTAATGCTGTTAATTTGCTTTTCTTCCTTCCTTTTTTTAATTAGATTGACCAGTACTTTGTCTATTTTGTTTGTTTTTTCAAAGTACCAGCTTCTTGTCTTATTTATTAAATCAATAGTTCTATCACTTTCGATTTTATAAATTTCTCCCTTAATTTTTAGGATTTCTAGTTTGGTTTTCTGCCTGGGGGGTTTTAATTTGATCGCTTTCGAGTTTTTTCATTTGCATTTCCAATTGATTGATCTCTGCTCTCCCTTGTTTGTTAATATAAGCATTCAGGGATATGAATTTACCTCTGATTACTGCTTTGGCTGCATCCCAAGTTTGAAAGGATGTCTCGCCATTGTCATTTTCCTCGATGAAATTATTAATTGTTTCTATGATTTCTTCTTTAACTAAAAGGTTTTGGAGTATCATATTGTTTAATTTCCAATTGGTTTTAGATTTGGTTTTCCATGTACCATTACTAATCATTATTTTTATTGCCTTGTGATCTGAGAAGGCTGCATTCATTATTTCTGCTTTCCTGCATTTGTGTGCTATGTTTCTATGACCTAATGTATGGTCAATTTTTGTGAATGTGCCATGTGGTGCTGAGAAGGTGTATTCCTTTTTCTCCATATGTCTATTAATTCTAATTTTTCTAAGATTTCATTCACTTCTTTTACAACTCTTTCTTATTTATTTTTTGATTTGATTTATCTAAATTTGATAATGGTTGGTTTAAGTCTCCTACTAATATGGTTTTACTGTCTATTTCTTCCTTCAATTCTCCTAGTTTCTCCATTAGAAATTTGGGTGCTATATTATTTGGTGCATACATGTTGATTAATGATATTTCCTCATTGTCTAAAGTCCCTTTTAACAAAATATAATTACCTTCTCTATCCCTTTTGATCAGGTCTATTTTTGCTTTGGCTTTATCAGATATCATGATTACCACTCCTGCCTTCTTTCTGTCAGTTGAGGCCCAGAAGGTCTTACTCCATCCTTTAATTCTGACCTTGTGGGTGTCAACCCGCCTCATGTGTGTTTCTTGAAGACAACATATGGTATGGTTTTGGATTCTAATCCATTCTGCTATTCATCTACGTTTTATGGGTGAGTTCATCCCATTCACGTTCAAAGTTATGATTGTCATTTGTGGACTCCCTGGCATTTTGATATCCTTCCCTAATTCTAACCTTTTCTTCTTTGGCTCTACCTTTTAGTCCAGTGATTTACTTTGAATCAGTCCCCCTTGTCCCCTCCCTTGATGTTTCCCTTTTTAGTCCCTCCCTTTTTGTTCCCTCCCCCTCCCCCCTCTCTTTCCCTCTCTTTTTGTTTACCCTCTCCCCCTCCCCCCCCCTTGGTTTTCCCTTCTCCCTACCCTTGTTGGGTAAGATAGAATTCAAGATCCCAATGGATCTGGATGTTTTTCCCTCTCAGAGTTGATTTCCCTGAGATTAAGGTTTAAGTAAAAAACCCCTCTCTTCCTCTCCTTCTTATAGGAGTTTTCTTCCCCTCCCCTTCCCATGTGAATCTTTGTGTGAGAAAGACTATTCTATTTGGTCTTTCTTTACCCCCTATTTATACATTACATTTTCCCCACGTATTAGTATACATAGATTGATAGAAATGTAGTCCTTATAGAAGAGAGTTTGAGTAAAAGAAGAAGATAACATTTTCCCCCCTTTCATTAATATTTACCTTTTCAGGTATTCCTTGCTCTTTGATTTTCGGTATCAAACTTTCCACAGAGCTCTGGCCTTTTCTTTGCAAAAAGTTGGAAATCTTCTATTTTGTTGAATGCCCATACTTTCCCTTGGAAGTATATAGTCAGTTTTGCTGGGTAGCTGATTCTTGGTTGGAGACCCAGCTCTCTTGCCTTTCTGAAGATCATGTTCCATGCCTTACGATCATTCAGAGTAGAACTTGCAAGGTCTTGTGTGACCCTGATTGGCATTCCTTTATATCTAAATTGTCTTTTTCTGGCTTCCTGTAGGATTTTTTCTTTTGTTTGATAGCTTTGGAATTTGGCAATTACATTCCTGGAAGTTGTCTTTTGGGGGTTTAGTGTAGAAGGTGTTCTGTGAGCTGTGTCAGTGGCTGTATTGCCCCCTTGTTCTAGAATCTCTGGGCAATTTTCTTTGATTATATCTTGTATCACAATGTCGAGTTTGGTGTTTATTTCTGGCTTTAAACATCTGTTAAACTAATTCATTTTAGCTATCAATCTTGGGAAATATCTTAATGCATCATTGCAGCTCTCAATATCGTAACTCAAAAGTGTGATTAAAGTGATTTCAAATCCTCAGCTAGTCCAGTGTAGGGGAGAGAAAGAGAGAGAGACAGACAGAAAGACAGAGATAGAGAGAGAGATTTATTTAATGACAGGAAGAACTTTAGGGAATTCAAATCGTGCCACCAAGGAAGTTGCCTGCTTTGCTTATACATGGGACTTACATTGTGTAATTCACAAGGTGAATAATATCCAGATCTTTCCCTTCCTTGCATTTGTCTTGTAAGGGACATGCTATTACTCTAAGCCCAAATCACTCCTAGTGTTGAAATTGTTTGCTGGGCATGATGAATGGCTCTTCTTAATGTCCTTCCTCTAACTTTTTTTTAGATATCACTGAAGTAACAGCCAGATTTACAAAAGTCTTTATATCCAGGTTACTACAAAATATTTGTTCTGGAAGAGGTCTTATAATATATCGTTAGAACAAAGAATTTTAGAGCTGGAAGGAATTTGATGGATCATCTTGTTCCAGCCTTTTCTCCCTTCTTCCCCTCAGACTGTTGTTCAGTTGTTTGTCATGACACCATTTAAGGTTTTCTTGTCAAAGATACTGGAGTGGTTTGCCATTTCCTTCTCCAGCTCATTTACAGATGAGGAAATGGAGGCAAAAAAAAGATTACCTCACTTGCCCAGGATCACAAAGCTAATATGTGTCTGAGGCTGGATTTGATCTCAGGAAGATGAGTCTTCCTGACCAGCACCCTGTCCACTGTGCCACTCAGCCACCTCATCCCCCAGACTACCATAGTCACATCTTACAGATGTGTAAACTGAAACCTTGTACTAACTGAGGTCACCTATCAAGTAGGAGAAGAAATGAGGGATGAGAAAAATTGTCACACCCCACTATCAAAAGGCAGATCAAAAGGCAGAAGTTTATGTCTGAGTTAGAGAAACCAGAATTAATGTTCCAGAGGATATATTTAGTTAAATGTCACAGGGGTTATATTGTCAAGTTCTCTGTAATATACCTCTGTTGAGTTGAATGGTGTTTGCAGGGTGTAAAGAAGGGAGTTGGGAGTGAAAAAACAAAGAATGGGGTAGAAATATGCCTCGTAGGATTTAGAGCTGAGCAGGAATTTAGAGACCATTGGATCATAAATCGAAGCCTTAAGTGAACCTTAAAAATCATAGAGGCTTATGTGTTCATTTTACAGATGATTTTAACTGAGGTCCTGAGGTGCCAATTGACTTGCCCAAGGTCACCAGAACAATCAAGTAGAAGAATCAGGATTCAATCTCAGATTTTCTGTTTACAAGTCAATCCCTCCTCCCATTGTACCAGTCATCTTGCTTAACTCTTTCAATTTACAAAAAGGGAAATTAAGTTACAAAGAGACTGAGGGATTGACCTTTAGGCATCATGGATGATAGGATTTCAGGAACTCCTGGGCTCTTTTCATATTATCATTCTGCATTTCCTCAAAGTCAGTAGCTTGTACAAGGTTCAGCCTAATTAGGAGCAGTCTTAGGTGGCTAGTTGTAGAGTAGATTCATTTTTTTTCCCTTATGAAACCAGCAGAATATAGTATAGATCAAGAGCCCTGAGTCAGTTTGAGTTCGTGTTCTTACATTTTCTTAGCTGTATGTCTTTCAACAAGTCCCATATCTCCTTTGCCCTACTTTTTTCTTCCCTAAGGAAGTGCCATGCCACCCCAAATTAACCCGTTCTGAGACTCACTTTGCTTATCTGTATAATGAGGATAATGATACTTACATTTTCATCATTATTGTAAAGAAAGGACTTTGTAAACTATAAAGAACTACAAACATATGACTCATTTTGCTAACACGTAGCTAGCCTCTTCCTCTCTGATCTCTGTCTGTATCTAATTCCTTGCTCATCTTGGTTTTGAACAACCTCCCTTCATAGATTTTACATCTATCTGGTTTTTTTCCTAACTGCATACTGAGTCTAGCACGCCTCTTTCCTGTACCACTGCTTCCACTGGATAGATTATCCAATGAGATATATTACTTTCCTTTATCATTTATCCCTGGTGATACTGACAGCGACTTCATGGGTCTGGATTCTTTCCATGTTCCCAGAACCTTAACCCATGACCAAGTCATGGTCAACACTAAAAATGAGGCAGGTTTCCTTAGTTGATTAGAAAAGACTAAATAGTTTCCCCCTTCACCATCATATAGAACTTTGGAGCTTATGGAATTATTAAGGTTATGGAATTTTAGAAACACTGGACATGAGGACTGAAAGGGGCTTTACAGTCAGAAGACAGTAAGATATAATGGAAAGAATCCTGGAATCAAATTATCTGAGTTCACATCTTACCTCTTTCCTCTAATGTGACCTTGGACAAGTTTATTTAACTTTTTTCTAACCTCAATTTCCATATCTACAAAATGAGGGTATTAAATGAGATGATTTCCAACATCCCTTTAGGTCTAATACTATCACTCTATGATCTGGAGGCATCTATTTCAAGTCCTTCATTTGTCATTTAAATAAACTGAGGCCTAGATAGGGGAAGCAAAATCACCCATATATACAAATCTAGAGAATGCTAAAATTATATTACTCAAATCCTGTTCTTAATACTCTGAATTTAGTCTTTTCTATGATATCACAATTTGTCCCAGACTTCAGATCTTCAGGTCTAACATTATTCCTTCTCCCTGATATCTATTCTAACAATCTAATATTTAGTTTACTCAAGGTACATCCTTACTTATTTCATCTTAATTATTGGTATTTCAGTGAGTCAATCATTCAACAACTTTAATGGGCAGGTACCAATAGAATAGTGTTAGTACTCTTGAAACTCTGTGTTTGGGGGGATTGCTGTAGGTATCAATATAAGAAATATAAGAAGGGAACCAACTTCCAAGTCAAAGGACCATGAAGCAAGAGAGAAGGAGAACTGAAGGACAAGTTGCCAGAGTATAATACTGAGAGTTTAATTGATCTGGAGAGAATCAAGGCAAAGAAAGAGTCTCCTGATGCTACTGTAGCTGGGAAGAGGATAAACAGAATTACTGGGGTGTAAATGCAAACCAAAAGGGAAAGAAAGAAAGTGAGCGGCACTATTTGTGCACCTTAAGAGAGGGAACCTCTGCAAGCCTCTAGATCAGCGGCTCTCAACCTCTCAATTTGTAGCAATGAGAATACATAAGGCATATCAGGTATTTACATTCCGAATCATAACATAGTGTAGCAAAATTACAGTTCTGAAGTAGCCACCAAAATAATTTTTTGGTTTGGAGTCACCGCAACATGAGGAACTGTATTGCGGAGTCACGGCATTAGAAAGGTTGAGAACCACTGCTCTAGATCTTTCCAGTAGGTAAGAAGGGTGCTTAAAGTCTCTGGTGCCTCATTCAGGATTATGTTATGAGTGGCAAAGCCAATATCCAAAATCTGGGGAGAATATTCCTACTGAAAAAAAATCTTTATTGAATTAGTATGGGTCAAGATGCAAGTTTCACTGATTCAGCCATCCTGCAGGGCAATTGGGAATTATGCCCAAAGGGCTATACATCATTGCTTTGCCTTTGAGATAGTAATACCTCTACTAGGTCTATATCCCAAAGAGATAAAAAATGGGAAAGGACCAACTTGTACAAAAATATTTATAGCTGCTCTTTGTGTGGTGGCAAAGAATTAGAAATTATGGGGATGTCCATCAATTGGGGAATAGCTGGACAAATTGTGGTATATAATGGTGATGGTATACTATTAGAAATGATGAACAGGATGATTTCAGAAAAAGCTAGAAGGACCTTCATGGGCTGATGCAGGGTGAAATAAGCAGAACAAGTAGAACATTCTAACAGCAATATTGTGGAATATTCAGACGTGATAGACTTAGCTATTATCAGCAATAAAATGATCTGAGACAATTCTGAGGGACTTTATCAAAGAATGCTATCCACCTACAGAGAATTGTTGGAGTCAGAATACAAATGAAAGCATATGGTTTTTCAATTGTTTATTTGAGTTTATATTTTGATGTTTCGGTTTTATAAGATTCCTCACAAAAATTAACAATATGGAAATATCTTTTGCATGATAATACATGTATAATTGAAATTGAATCATCAGTCAGCACCAGGGGAAAGGAAGGGAGGCAAGAGAAAGTTTGATCATATAACTTGGAGAAAAGTGTGGAAATGTGTTATGAAATGTAATTGGTAAAAATAAATAAATAAATAAAAGATATGTTTCATCCATGTCTATTATATTTTTTAAACCCTTACCTTCTGTCTTAGTAATGATACTAAGTATTAATTCTAAGGCAGAAAAGTGGTAAGGATTAGGAAATTGGTGTTAAGTGACTTGTCCAGGATCACATAGCTAGGAATATCTAAAGTCAAATTTGAACTCAGGACCTGCAACTCTAGGTCTGATGCTCTCTATTCAGGCTACTTAGTTTCCCTGTGTGCCTATTATCATATTAAATAAAACTTGTTTATGTTAAATACCTCTGCTTATCCAAGTACCCTCAGAGGATATGAGGGCTTTGGGTGAAGGTATTGAAAAAGACATTTCCTAGGGTTTCATTGGAGTTAGGTCAAAAGATAAAAAAGATTTTGTGATAATCCTCCCTAAATTATATCCTGATCCATTCTATAAAGGCTTCAGGTCCAACTAACATTCAGGTTATAAAACTATTCCCTACCCAGGGGCTCACATCTTAAATCACAGGGCTGAAAACCTGGAGAAGTAGATTTTTTTTTTCTGACTGACATCAGAGTGTCAGTGCTCATGTTCTTATCTTGTAAACTGAGCCTTATAAGAGAACTCATCTGTTCTTGCTGTTTGTGGTCAGATACTGACTGCTGAGAGAAGGGAAACTTCCCATGGTAGTCACGGAGGTGACATGAATTCTATATGGTACATAGTTATCAGAAACAGCAGGAGCCAAGGCAAGAGTCCAGGACATGAGCCAACAATCCTTGAGATTGAATGCTCATTCTGATACAGACTCTCACTTTTCATCTTGGCAAGTCTCTTAAGGATAGATTCATAGCTCAATCCCCATTGGGGGAAACTTTCCTTGATCCTGCTGCTTGACCTGTGTGTACAGAATTGCTTTTCAGAGAGGCCAGGGAAAATAGGAATTTGGTATTTCTTCTTTAGAATTACACTTCCCCTATTGCAAGACTAGAGTCATAATACCTCCCACAGAGGTACTGTCATGATGATTAATTGGCTAATATTAGTAGAAAAGGGACTTTGATAATGAGTGTTAAGTGTTAGCTCTGTGCAATTGTCATTTTTTTCATCCCCTAAGGAAGTGGCCATATTATCCTTAATTAACCATTACTGAGTTATAACAGAAGAATATTTGTCATTTGCTACTAAAATTAGCAGAGGTCAACAGTTTTCTGAATGACATAATAATGCTTCTAACCTCAGTTAGATTTTCTGAAGTTTTATGGAGACCTTCAGCATTTTTAGTATTGTTATTAACTATGACATGAGTATTAATTATAGCAACAAATGTGGCTTCTGTTAATTATTCCACATAAGTCTTATGTTTGTAGTGGGTTGAGCAGGAAGCTTTAAAGTTAAAGAGACTAGAGTTGAAATTCCGCCCCTAACACTCAGCTTTGTGTTACCTTTGGTAAATCACTAAACCTCTCTGTGCATCAGTTTCCTCATTGTTTTTAAAAAGAGAGTTATCCTAGATCAGCATTGGCAAAGTATTGGCACACATGCCCAGCCAACACTTGAGGAACTTCTCCTTTCCCCCTCTTCCCAGTGCCTGTGGACATTTTTGCATGCCCTGCCCCTCTGTCCAGCTGCCCAAAGCAAGCCCATCCTCCCTCTACTCTCTCAGGTAAAGTGGGGGGGCTCACAGACAGCTTGAATTTGCTCTCTGGGCACTCAGGCTCATCTAATACTATCCTAGATGGTTTTTGAGGGGCTCCTTCCAATTCTAAATCTGTGAATCTTACATCACAATTTCAATATGCCTTAGAAAACTCCCTAGAAACTATAGTCTAGATAAGAGATGGGCTACGACCCTATGCAAACTAAATCATAGAGCATGTTTATTTTTGGTAACAACATAAACTGTTCTTTAGGAATTTTACTTCAGTAAATTCAATTCAACACACATTTATTAAGTGCCAATAAACATTAATAAAATAGTGGGAGTCATTTCGTAGAGAGCATTCTAGTGCTTTGATGAATCTGTGATCCCAGTGGTTTGGATATTTTATTTAAACACTGAGTTTATAATTCATTCACACTGGTCCCTATTATGACTCTGTATTATAACATGTCCATATCCTAGATCTATTAATCCATCCCATGCCATTCCTCACAAATGCTAGGGGCTTTTCTCTCATCTATTAACATTATCCAAGTACCAAGGGAACACATGGCTATCCATCATAATCATTCACTCTTATGACCAGCCCATCTTTATCTATCATATGTCACCTTGATAACATCCTTTCTATCATTTTTGAATTATTCATCATTTGTAGTATGTTCAGGTCTCTATATACCCTTAATGAACCTTTCCATGGTCCTTAATGTGTGCAGATAGATTAACTCTCCCGATGTCTATTTTTAGCTAAACAAATCAAGAACTTAAAGTACCCCTACTTGACACTAAGTAAGAGAGTTCACAAGTCAGTTACTAGAGTAAGGTCAAACCTCCAAAGGTTACTGCCTCCCCCCCCCCCCCCCCCCGCCTTGGTGAGTGCTAGACAAATTAAAAGGTTGCAATTGGTTCCCATAAAGTGGAGGAGTGACAGGAAGTGACATTGAGAAAACTGCTTTTAAAAGGCCAGCTTGAGTATTCAGTCTCTCTGTGTATTGGTGAGCCAGACTGGAGGAGGAGATGCTTTCCCTGGATCCTGCATCAGCTTGCAGTGGTGAATGGAGTGGTTCCTTCTTTGGTCCTTTGGTGAGGAGACCCTCTCTGCTTGTTGGCGCTTAGAGGGACACTCTCTTCAGTATGAGTTCTGGTAAGATTCTTGCCGGTCTTAGCCTCCTGTGCACTGAAGGTTCTTGGACAGATTCTTCAGTGTCTCCAGTTTCTTTGGATTTCAGCTTCCTAATTAGGACTTTGGATTTGGTGAGATTTGCTTTCAGATTCACATTTTTATTCTGGAAACATTAGGATTAAACTTGGGGTATTTGTAGCTAGGAAGTACTTTCTGTCTCTTTATCTACGTTTTCCCACTTTTACTCTTTCTACCTCTTTGTAAATAAAGCTGCTGAAAGTCATTTTGACTTAAGATGTTATATTTTTAAATTGGTGGCCACAATATTACTTTAAATTCCCATATTTAGCATAAAATTTAAATTTAAATTCTTACAAAAGTGATGCTTACTTTCAAAATTCTTCAGACTGTAGTATTCTATAATACAGACATAAGCAGAATAATGAGGTAAATGAGACCTAATCCTTGTACTCCAAGTGTTTAGGGCCTACTAGGAAGAAAAAGGACGTGTACTTGTAGCTCCTACATGAGATAATGCCTGCCTAAGCCTCACTTCCACTCTTCTCAATTAAAAAGTAATGATTGAGGCTGATAGATTGATTGAATTTGGAAGTGGGATAAAGTCTGATCATATGTCCAGACTAGTTGGGCACCAATATATTGAGCCTCTGAGTGTAGGAAGATACCAATTGCCCAAAGCAGAGGGTAAGTAGCCCAAGTCATAAATAAAGCAAGTAAAAACTTTCATAACAATGAGCAGCTGAGACAGGCCAATGAACTTCCAATTTAGACTAGATGGGGAGACCCAGTCAGAAGGAGGAAAGGGGTAAGAAACAGATAAAGTCTATAGGTTAAATTAATCACAAAAGGGTCAAGTAACTAACAAAAGGTGAATGTAACAAAGAAGTGTGAAGTAGCTCAAAAGATATAATCTAATCAGAGAAGGTGAAAACTAAAGAGTGGAGAGTCCTGGAGAAAATCTAACCACAGAAAGTGAGAACTAAAGAATGGTAGTCCTGGAGAAAAGTGTCTGCTGTGATTGGTAGATGTGAAAATTTAGAGGAGGAGACACAAGAGTTAAAGGTCTATAAAAGAGGATGAAACGTTCAGTTTTGGACATTCGGAGATTCGGGGATATGGGCATTCAGATATTCATAACTCAGCCTGGAGGAGCTCACTCAGCCTGGAGGAGCTTCCTTGAGAAGAACTCCTGGTGAGTGATAAGACTGACTTCCTTTTCTCTTGGGCTCAGGGAGGCCCCTTTGTTCAAGGCCTTTAACTCCTGCCTGGCTCAGTCCAGAGCAGTTTAAATTATATCTTCCCCCACCCCCCATCCTCTCTCTCTTCTCCTTAATTCCTTCTCTCTGTATTAATTAAAATAACCATAATTTCCAGCTGACTTGGTTATTTTATTATTTGGGATTTTCCCTGGTGACCAAATTAATTTAGATTTTTTAAGTCACAGCTATAAAATTATCCTTTACATAGACAGACACATAGCAGAGACAGAGAAATAAAGAAAAGACAAAGAGACAGAGATAAGAGGAGAGAGAAAGAGGTAAAAAACACAGAAAAAATATAATTCAAATAACACATAAATATATTTCCAGACTTTCACTAACCACTAATATAGGAGTAAGTTCCTACCTTATATATCCTATAAAATGCAAAAATTCCCCTGAGCTATCCCTACCTTTTTAGTAAAAGTGGGAAGTTTAACAATGGTAACAGCATCAATAGCAATCACACAATAATGCAAATGCCCATTGAAAAAATCTTTGTTATCAAAAACATCTCTACATTCAGAATGAGGGGAGGAAAGAAAAGAAGGGAGAAGAAACCCTCAGTCTCCTGCTTGCACAACCAATTGCAAAAGTCCACTAATGCTTTCCTTTTTCCCCTCCCTGCTCCACTTTGAGTAACCACAAGATCTCATTTGCTCTTACCCTTAATAGATGATCCTATTCCTCAGCAAGCTATCTCAATTAGGCTCTGAAAATTTGTAGAAGCTACATGAATAAATAAGGCTAATACAAACGAGTATTGTCAAAAATACAGACAAAATAAAAAAAAAATACATACAAAATTTTTGGAGTTGGAAATAACATCAGTAACCAACTATTCCAACTCAGATCCTAAAGAACTTTCTTTTATAATATGACCAATACGAAGTCTCATAGCCTCTTTTCATAAACCTGCAAAGAGAGTTCCCTTTTGGTTGGTATTAATTGTGAGGATGTTTTTCTTAATAGCAACCCTTAATTTACCTCTTACAAATCCCACTCTTTGCTCCTGGTTGTGTCTCCTGGTTTTAAGTGGAACCAAGCAGGCATTCAGTCACTTGAAGACAACAAGCATATTTTTATTATATTCTATTCTTTTGGAAAAAACAGCCCTAGTTCCTTCAGCCAGTTTGCATAAGGCATGTGTATTATAACACTCCATTATAATAAGTACTCTCCTCTACCTGCATGGTTTTATGTATATTCTTAAATGGCTAAGTAACTCCAACAACACTGAGAACAAATTCTTAGAGGGATGTTCCTAGGCTGATAGATAGATGGATGGATAGATAGATAAAAGGAAAGATAGATATAGATACATACATACATATATAGATATATAAAGTATTTATGTATATACATATATACATATATAAACATATAATTTTCTACAGTCCCCTATATCCCTTACTTTGAAACTCACAAAAATAATAACATCATTCTCATTAAATATTGGTCCTATTCTGTATATCAGTACCCCTTATGAATATTAATTTTCATAAATGACAATATTTTTAAAACAACATACTCCAAATATCACAAAGTCATCAATGCTAACATTTATATTTACATAATCTCTTTGTTTATGATCCCCAAATCTACCTTTCCTACTCCAATCTCTTTGTTCACTTCCAACTGAACGCTGAAATTGCATGAGTTGAGATGAATGATAATCACTGGGTATAAGGAAGGGAATTGAGAGTGAAAAAGCTGGTGGATCTACTTGCCTTAAATCTTTGCTCACTCCAATCCATCTCCCATTGAGTCACAAAAATGATTTTTCTGAAGCACAGGTCCAATCATGTTACCGCACTACTCAATAAATTCTGATGGTTCTCTATTGCTTCCAGGATCATATACAAAATGCTCTCTTTGATTTTCAAAGTCCTTTATAAGCTAGTCCCTGTTTATCTTTCCAGTTTTATTATACCTTACTCTTCTCTCCATACTCTCTGATCCAGTGACCCTCTTATTCTGGCTATCCCACTAACAAGACATTCAGTCTTTCAGCTTTGGACATTTTCTCTGGCTGTCCTCCATGTCAGAAATGTCAAAAACTTCTCTGAGTCTGACCTCTCTGGCTTCCTTTAAGTCTCAACTAACATCCCATTCTTTTCTTACTGGAAATGTTCTTCAACTCCTCTTAATTCTTCTGTCTTCCTCCTGTTAATTATTTCCTATTTATTAGGTATATAATTGGATTATGATGCATGTTTGCATATTTTCTCCTCCATTAGATTGTAAATTCCTTGAGGGTGGGGATTACCTTTTACCTCTTTCTATATCAGTTTTTAGCACAGAGTCTGACACATAGTAGGTGCTTAATAACTATTTGTTGATTGATTGATTAAATTATTCATTTAACCACCAAAGAGCAAACCCACAAATTACCAAATTGATCAAATTCAATAATGCAAATAAGACATGATAATAACAGTGTGAACAAGGATTATTTATCAAGAGATTATGACAATTACAAATTAATTGGTCTTCTGATAGGCTTATATTAGAACTATAATTCTTATAATAATAAACAATTTTACTATATAATGTTTGAATCCTGCTCAAAAAGGAAGACAAATAAAACAATAAAAAAAATAAATTGATAAAAATTAAACAAAAATTCACAAAAAATAAGGCAAAAGCTCAGCATTAAAAATTTTAAACTTCTATAGAAAAGAGAAAGCCATACATATACATAGCTATTCACATATACATACATATACATACATATCCATATCTCTCAGTAGAGTTTTTCTTCCCCCCCCAACACTTGCAATACCCTATTATAATACTTGGCATATTTTAAGCCCACAAACAACAAAATGGTCCTTGAGATCCATGTGGTTTCCTCCTCTGTTGCTTTAGGGAACTTATATTAAATAAAATGCTAAAAGAATAATCATACTTGCTCTGAGCCCTTGGCTAGTAAAATTCTTAACATTTAAACAGTTTTGGTTCTTTGCTTTAATTTACAGTATTATTCCTCTCTTGCTAACTCCTTTATTCTTTGTGATTTAATTTTTTGTTCCAAGTTATGAGTAAGACAAATGACACTTTCCAATTTCTCTTCTGTATCTCAGCTCAGATCCAATGTCTCTTTTTTCTGGTTGTCCCAATACTGTTGACTCTTTCTGGTTCTGTTCTTGATATCTTCAGGTCTTCCTCTCTGCTTCTAGACCTTCGAAATACCTCTCAGGTTCTCAGCTAGTTTTTTGTTTTATGACAGTCCTTCATATAGTCAAAACAGTCTTCCTGTAGCATCTAACTTAAATTTTCTATCATTGATTCTTTCATTGATTCAGTTGTAAAAGTCTTGTTCACACTTATTTCTGATAGACCGAGTCCATCAGAAATGTTGTAAACTTAACAAATGCAAGTACTTGAAAGTAGAGTGCCTCTGTGTTAAAATAGATCCTCATTCTTCCATTAAAAAGTGCTTTATGTTGGTTTCCTTTCTGTGAATACTGTTCATCTTATGAATGACCTTCTTAAACTATGGTACCCAGAACTGAATACAATACTGAAGTAATCTTTCATCAGGGTAGGTTATAGCTGGATTGTTTCCTCTATATTCCTGGAAGCTACACTGCTTCTCTTAACACAGCATCAGATCACATTAGTTTTTTGGCTGTCACATATTACTATTGACTCACATTGAGCTACAATCCACCAAAATTTCCATGAGAAAGGTGTCATCAATGTTCTGTGAGAATTTGAGGCAAGGGGGTCCATACTTGAAATTGTAGATAGTCAAAGTTTAGTTAAGGCTTTCTGGATGTGGTGGGTAATGAGGTCTATGTAAGATTTCAGCATGTAGAGATAGAGGGGAAAGGCTTACCAAGCAGAGGAAATGATAGGAACAAAAAAGTGGAGGCAAAAGAATACAGGTGATGTTTCTGAAATTATGAGTAGGATGTGTCAAAGACACATGTACTGCCCTGGCAAGTCATAGATTCCTCTTGATACTTTAAGCAAAAGCAGGATGACCACTAGTTAGTATACTTATTTGGGAACATTTTGAACTAGATGATGTCTTTCTTCTCTAGCAATCTGATTGATGTTTCTGTGATTTAGAGTCATAGGTCAGCTAAATCACAGACTACTTAAAGTATAAGGCTGAAAATATAGCAGAAAGGAGGGCCAAGAAAGCAAAAAAAAAAAGGATTTGGGAATTTAATTTATAGATTTTAAGGAATTATGACTATTTTTAACAAGTGAGTGGCATGATGTTCACAATGTCTACACATTTAGACTAATCTGTTTTTATTTTTTTACAAAACCATGGAAAATTATCACAAAACACATCAGTTTCCACCATTCAATAACTATAGAATCATCATCATGGCCTGCAGTAATATTTTATTGTCTGCCCCATTAGATTCTGTGCTTCTCAATGACAAGTATTGTATTTTGGCTTTCTTTATATTTCAAATGATTAACACAGTGCTTGGCACACAGTAAGTACTTAAATATTTACCGAGTGACTATCTCTTGCTTATTCTGAAGGGTGAGAAAATCATTAATGTTGCATTTGTTGAAGCTAAGGCTTAGGAATAAAACTTACATCTTTTTTTTATAGAATATAAACTTCTAGAGTACAAGGAATTTCATTTTTTATCTTTGCTTTCCCAGTGCATGACACATAGTAAGAATTTAATAAATTCTATGTGCTTGATTATTTGCAATGAAGGATGAGAAAGTTAACCAAATCATGACTAAGCAATTCCCTCCATCTCTTCTTCCTCCTTTGAATCCATGTGATTCAGATATGACATCTAGCTAGTTGAAAACTCTATACTTGCTACCATTCATGTACATCTATCTTCATTCATCTCAACTCTTTCCCTTGTTAGTCTTTTTCCTGATCTTCTCTTTCACCATGTCCCTTTGTTAATTGGCATATTTCTTACCTTCCCATAATTCTTTTATCTTCTTACAGCCAAGGAAACTTGAATGCCTCCAGAAGATTCTGCATCTTTGTCTACACTCTTTAGTAATGGATACTGGATATACTATCTATAACAGATTCCAACATATTGGACTGAAAAGGGGTGATTATACTCTACTGCCACATACAGACATTCCTTCTACCACTCTTACTTAGCTAACTTGCCTCCTTTGAGGTTTGATCCAACTATTTATTACATCCTTTCTGTATCCTGATTGCTATCATGTACTGTCCTCCAGTTCAGTCCCCTTCTTTCATTAAAGTTGCCAATAACTCCTTTCAGGCATCCTGTCTTCCTTAACTCCTGATCTCATACATAGAGACTTTAAAACTGCCATCTCAGTAAACCAAATCACCTCCAAAACCACATCTGTACTTTAATTCTACCTCAACAACATAAAGTGATTATGGTCTTAAGTTTGTTTTCATTGTCACTCAATACTTGTTGGAATTCCATGACCAAGAGTTCTAAAATACTTGCTTCTGACCATTACTTCCCTATCTCACTCATTGACTTACACTTTTAAAAACTATTCTCTTTTTTTTAGGATTTAGAAGACTTTTGTCACATTCCCATTTTTTTTTTAAATTTTACTTAATTAGGTGATTTAGAATATTTTTCCTTGGTTAAAAGACTCATGTTCCCCCTCCCCTTTCTCCCCCTCCTGTATCTGACATGCAATTCCACTAGGTTTAACATGTGTCATTGATCAAGACCTATTTCCATATTATTAATATTTGCACTAGGGTGATCTTTTAAAGTCTACTTCCCCAGACATATCTCCATCAATCTATGTGATCAAGCAATTGGTTTTCTTCTGTGTTTCTTTTCCCACAGTTCTTCCTCTGGACGTGGATAGCATTCTTTCTCTATGTCCCTCTGAATAGTTCTGGATCATTGCATTGCTACTAGTAGAGAAGTCCATTGCATTAGATTTTGCCACAATATTC
This sequence comes from Monodelphis domestica, assembly GCF_027887165.1. Taxonomy (NCBI): domain Eukaryota; kingdom Metazoa; phylum Chordata; class Mammalia; order Didelphimorphia; family Didelphidae; genus Monodelphis; species Monodelphis domestica. Next base: position 134,610,976 of record NC_077229.1, on the reverse strand, counting down.
AATGTTCTCCTGGTTCTGCTCCTTTCACTCTGCATCAGTTCCTAGAGGTCATTCCAGTTCCCATGGTATTTCTCCAGTTTATTATTCCTTTGAGCACAATAGTATTCCCTCACCAGCAAATACCACAATTTGTTCAGTCATTCCCCAATTGAAAGGCATCCCAACATTTTCCAATTTTTAGTCAACACAAAGAGTGCAGCTATAAATATTCTTGTACAAGTCTTTTTTTCCTTATTATCTCTTTGGGGTACAAACCCAGCAGTGCTATGGCTAGATCAAAGGGCAGACAATCTTTTAGTGCCCTTTGGGCATAGTTCCAAATTGCCTTCCAGAATGGTTGGATCAATTCACAACTCTACCAGTAATGCATCAATGTCCCAATTTTGCCACATACCCTCCAACATTTATTACTTTCCTTTGCTGTTATGTTAGCCGATCTGCTAGGTGTGAGGTGATACCTCAGAGTTGTTTTGATTTGCATTTCTCTGATTATAAAAGGTTTAGAACATTTTCTCATGTGCTTATTAACAGTTTTGATTTCTTTATCTGAAAATTTCCTACTCATGTCCCTTGCCCATTTATCAATTGGAGAATGGCTTGACTTTTTTTGTACAATTGATTTAGCTCCTTATAAATTTGAGTGATTAGACCTTTGTCAGAGGTTTTTGTTATAAAGATTGTTTCCCAATTTGTTGCTTCCTTTCTAATTTTGATTAAAACTATTCTTTATTCTTATGAGGCTCTATTCATTTAATCAATCCCTGTGTTTTCTGGAGTAGAGCCAAGATGGTGGCTTAATAGCAGAGATAGCTAAAACCACTCTGAAAATCCTTCCAAACTAATCTTTAAAAAGTGTCTCAAAATAACAGGAGTCAAAAACCAACAGCAAGATGGAATGAGGGAGGTCTCATGTGGAAAACAATGTGAAAGGCATGTAGAGAGAAGTCAATTTTCACAGGATAAAGGGGAACTGGAAATAAATCTGCATAAAGAGAAGTTCTTGCCTACTACCTCCCATCTCCTGCACTAGGTACTGGGCCTGGGCATAGACCACCTTCAGGATCCCAGGATCCTGCCTAAACCAACAACAGAATACCCCACACCCACCCCTTGAAATCCCAATCCCTAGTTCCAGCCCATAGTGAGGTCTGGAAATTCATAGCCCTTGGCTCTTTTAAGCCTATTCTGCCAGTAAAGCCCTAGCCCCAGGGCAAAATAACTCAAAGTCTGTAGTCTAGCAAGCCATTAGCAGAGGAGGTAGGATCATTAGTATTCATAACTCCCAGTCCACAGACTAAAAAAAAAATGGCTGGGAGAATGAGCAAACAACAGAAGAAAAATCTAAACAAAGGATATTTCTGTGGTGACAAAGAGCAAGTCATAGAGTCAATAGGAGATGGTGAGATACAAGTAGTCACATACAATACTTCAATGAAAATTGATAACTGGTCTCATACACTGGAAGAACAAAAATAAGGAATTAAAAAATCAAATATGACAAGTGAAAGATAAATAGGAAAAGAAATGAAAGTAATGCAAAAAAGAAAATAAACTGGAAAAGCAAAATTGGTCAACTAGAAAAAGAGGCACAACAATCCAATGAAGAAAAAAGTTCTATGAAAGATAGGATGGATAAAATAGAAAAAGAGGCTCAAAATATCATGGCAGAAATTCAGTCTAAAAATTAGAATTAGGCACATAGTTCATGATTTCATAAGACATCAAGAAACAATAAAACAAAACCAAAAGAATGAAAAATAGGAGAAAATATTAAATATTGCATTAAAATTAACTGGAAAAAAGATCTAGGAAAGAAAATTTTAAAATTATTGTACTACCTGAGAGTAATGATAAAAAAAAAAAGCCTACACATTATATTACATGAAATTATCAAAGAAAACTAACATGATGTTCTTGAACATGAGGGTAAAATAGAAACTTAAAAAATCTACTTATCACCTCCTACAATAAATCCCAAAATGACAAATTCCAGGAGTTTTATAGCCATGTTCAAGATTTCTAAGGTAAGTGAAAAAATACTGCAAGTAGCCAAAAAGAAACAACTCAAATATTATGGAGCCCCAGTCAGCATTACATAGTATGAAAGAGAATTCAGACCTTTTGTTTATTTTTAATGTAATGAATCAGCAACCTTTTGATCAATCAAGAATTTGAAGTGCCCCTACTTAGCACTAGGTAGGTCACTAGGTAAGAGAGTTCACAATTCACTCCTCCAAAGGCCACAGGAAGTAACCCCCTGGACAGTGCTAGGCAAATTAAAAGGCTGCAATTGGTTCCTGTGAAGCAGGGGAGAGACAGGAAATGATGTTGAGGAAACAGCTTAAAAAGGCCAGCCCAAGGAAGGATTCATTCATTCTGGGTTGATGAGCCAGCTCTCTATTATCTGGGGTACAAACCCAACAGAGCTAGACAGACTTTTATCGCCCTTTGGGCATAGTTCCAAATTGCCCTCCAGAATGGTTGGATCAATTCACAACTCCACCAGCAATGAATTAATGTCCTGACTTTGCCACATCCCCTCCAGCATTCATTACTTTCCTTTGCTGTCATGTTAGCCAAACTGCTAGGTGTGAAGTGATACCTCAGAGTTGTTTTGATTTGCATCTCTCTAATTATAAGGGATTTAGAACACTTTTTCCATGTGCTTATTAATAGTTTTGATTTCTTTATCTGAAAACTGCTTGTTCATGTCCCTTGCCCATTTATCAATTGGAGAATTGCTTGATTTTTTTGTACAATTGGTTTACCTCTTTATAAATTTGAGTAATTACACCTTTGTCAGAGGCTTTTGTTATGAAGATTGCTTCCCAATTTGTTGCTTCCCTTCTGATTTTAGTTACATTGGTTTTGTTTGTAAAAAAAAAACTTTTTAATTTAATGTAGTCAAAATTATTTATTTTACATTTTGTGACTCTTTCTAAATCTTGCTTGGTTTTAAAAAATCTTTCCCTTCCCAAAGGTCTGACATGTATACTATTCTGTGTTCACCTAATTTACTTATAATTTCCTTCTTTATGTTCAAGTCATTCACCCATTCTGAATTTATCTTGGTGTAGGGTGTGAGGTGTTGATCCAAACCTAATCTCTCCCACACTGTCTTCTAATTTTCCCAGCAGTTTTTATCAAATACTGGATTTTGGTCCCCAAAGCTGGGGTCTTTGGGTTTGTCATAGACTGTCTTGCTGAGGTCATTTACGCCAAGTCTATTCCATTGATCCTCCTTTCTGTCTCTTAGCCAGTACCAAATTGTTTTGATGACCACTGCTTTATAGTATAGTTTGAGATCTGGGACTGCAAGTTCTCCTTCCTTTGAATTTTTTTTTTCATGATTTCCCTGGATATCCTTGATCTTTTTTTCTTCCAAATGAACTTAGTTATGTTTTTTTCTAATTCAGTAAAGATGTTTTTTGGTAGTTCAATGGGTATGGCACTAAATAGGTAAATTAATTTGGGTAGGATTGTCATTTTTATTATGTTAGCTCATCCCATCCATGAGCAATCAATGTTTTTCCAATTGTTTAGATATAATTTTAACTGTGTGGAGAGTGTTATGTAGTTGTGTTCATATAATTCCTATGTTTGCCTCAGCAGATAGATTCCTAAGTATTTTATATTGTCTAGGGTGATTTTAAATGGTATTTCTCTTTCTAATTCTTGCTGCTGAAATGGGTTAAAGATATACAGAAATGCTGATGACTTATGCAGGTTTTTTTTGTATCCTGCAACTTTGCTAAAGTTGTTGATTATTTTGAGTAACTTTTTGGTTTATTCTTTAGGATTCCTTAAGTAAATCATCATATCATCCACAAAGAGTGATAGCTTGGTTTCCTCATTGCCAATTTTAATACCTTAAATTTCTTTTTCTTCTCTAATTGCTACTGCTAGTGTTTCTAGTACAATGTCAAATAATACAGGTGATAATGGGCATCCTTGTTTTACTCCTGATCTTATTGGGAAGGCTTCTAGTTTATCCCCATTGCAGATGATGTTTACTGATGGTTTTAGATATATACTGTTTATTATTTTTAGGAAAGGCCCTTCTATTCCTAAACTTTCTAGTGTTTTCAATAGGAATGGGTGTTGTATATTATCAAAGGCTTTTTTCTGCATCTATTGATATAATCATGTGATTTTTGTCAGTTTTCTTGTTAATATGGTCAATTATGTGGATGGTTTTCCTAATATTGAACCATCCTTGCATTCCTGGTATGAATCCTGCCTGGTCATAGTGGATGACCTTTGTGATGACTTACTGGAGTCTTTTTGCTAGTATCCTATTTAAGATTTTTGCATCTATATTCATTAAGAAGATTGGTTTATAATTTTCTTTCTCTGTTTTTGACCTGCCTGGCTTTGGGATCAGTACCATGTTTGTGTCGTAAAATGAATTTGGTAGAAATCCTTCTTGGCTTATTCTGTCAAATAGTTTGTTTAATATTGGGATTAGTTGTTCTTTGAATGTTTGATAGAATTCATTTGTGAATCCATCTGGACCTGGGGATTTTTTCTTAGGGAGTTCTTTGATGGCTTGTTCAATTTCTTTTTCTGACATGGGGTTGTTCAGGTAATTTATTTCTTCCTCTTTTAGTCCAGGCAATTTATATTTTTGTAAGTATTCATCAATATCACCTAGATTGCCATATTTGTTGCCATATAATTGGGCATAGTAGTTTTTAATGATTGCCTTAATTTCCTCTTCATTAGAGGTGAGATCTCTTTTTTTAATCTTGGATATTGTCAATTTGGTTTATTTCTTTCCTTTTTTAATTAGACTGACTAGTACTTTGTCTATTTTATTTGCTTTTTTTTAAGTACTGGCTTCTAGTCTTATTTATAAAATCAATAGTTCTTTGACATTCAATTTTATAAATTTCTCCTTTGAGTTTTAGGATCTCTAATTTAGTCTTCATCTGAGTAAATCCAATCTTCACACTGGATTTACAACCAAGAATCAGCTATCCATCAAAATTGACTATATTCTTTCAGGGGACAATCTGGTCATTTAATAAAATAGATTTCCAAGAATTCATGAAGAAAATACAAGACAAATAAAAAATTTGATGTCTAAATTCAAAAATAAAGAGGAGCATAAAAAGGTAAATAGGAAAGAGAAAAAAAAGTAAGGGCCTCAATAAGATAAAATTGTTTATATTCCTATGTAGAAAGAAGATATTTGTAACTCCTAATTTTTTTTCATTATCATAGTAGTTAGAAGAAGTATATGTAGTGTGTGGAGGTAAGCTGTTTAGGATGATTTGCAACAACAACAAAAAATCAAGGGGTAAAAATGAAATTGGGAAAGAAAAGTTAAATTATATCACATAAAGATGTGTGTGTGTGTGTGTGTAAGCCCAATACAGTAGAGAGGAGGAGTAGGGTGGTGATGGATTAAACTTTATTCTTATTAGAACTGGCTCAGAGAGGAAAGAAGAGCCAGATTCATTGGTGTATAGAATCTTTTCTTACCCTATAAAGAAGTAGAAGGAGAATGAGTAGAGGGACAGAATGAAAGGGAAAAGGGCAGGATTAAAAGGGAAAACAAGATGGAGATGCAAACATAGATGGTAATCATTCTGTGAATGTAAATGGGATGAACTTACCTATAAAATGGAAGAAGATAGCAGACTGAATGAAAAAAAAAACAGAATCCCACCATATGTTGTTATAAGAAACACTTTTGAGGCAGGTAGACAGACCGAGAGTAAAGGTCAGGGGGTGGAGAAGAATCTATGGGGATTCAACTGAGATTAAAAAAGCATGAGCAGCAAACATGATCTCAGACATAGCTAAAGCAAAAATAGATCTGATTAATAGAGATAAGGAAGGTAATTACATTTTGTTAAAAGGTAAGATATACAACGGAAAAAATTGGTACATAACATATGCACCAAATGGTAAAACATCCAAATTTTTAAACGAGAAACTAAACTAATAGACAGTAAAATTGTATTAGTGAGCCTCACTGTTTCTTTATCAGAACTAGATAAACCTAATGAAAAAATAAATGAGAAAAAAGTAAAGGAAGTGAATGAAATTTTCTAAAATTTAGATTTAAAAATATCTGGAGAAAATTGAAAAGGGATAAAAAGGAATATAATTTCTTTTCAGCAGCACATGGTACATATACAAAATTGACTATGTACTAGGGCATAAAACTTCACAACCAAATGAAGAAAAACAAATAATAATGTTTTCAGATCATAATACAGTAAAGAATATAATCAATAGGGTTTCATGGAAAGGCAAATTAAAAATTAAATGGAAAGTAAATGATCTAATACTTTAAAATGGGTGGGTCAAAGAACAAACTATAGAAACAATCATTGATTTCATTAAAGAGAATGATAATGAGGACACAACATATCAAAATTTATGGGATACAGCCCAAAGCCATACTCTGGAAAATGTATATCTCTGAATGTTTATATCAATAAAATAGAGGAAAAGCAAATCAATAAATTTGGGCATATAACTAAAAAAGCTAGAAAAAGAACAAATTATCCCCTCCCCCAGTTAAAGACTAAGTTGGAAATCCTAAAAACTGAAGAAGAAACTAATAAAATTTAAAGAAAAAGAACTATTTCCCTCCTGATTACAGAAATGCAAATTAAAATAACACTGAGGTATAAACTCACACCTAGAAGATTGGCCAATATAGCAGCAAAGGAAAGTGATACATTTTGGAGGGGATGCTGCAAAATTGGGACACTAATGCATTGCTGATGGAGTTGTGAATTGGTCCAACCATTCTGGAAGGCAATTTGGAACTATGCCCAAAGGGCACTAATAGAATGTCTGCCCTTTGATCCAACCATAGCGCTTCTGGGTTTGTACCGTAAAGATATAATAAGGAAAAAGACTTGTACAAGAATATTTATAGCTATGCTCTTTGTGGTAGCAAAATAATTGGAAAATGAGAGTATAACCAACCACAAAGAACTTTTGATATCTGATGATGATGGAATACTATTGTGCTGAAAGGAATGATGAACTGAAGGATTTTTATATGAATTGGAAAGACCTTCAGGAATTGATGCAGAGCAAAAGAGCAGAACCAGGAGAACATTGTAAACCAGTAACTGATATATTGTGTCACAATCAAATGAAATAGACTTTTCTACTAGCAGCAGTGCAATGATCCACTTATCAGATTGGCCTATATCACAGTAAAGGAAAATGATGAATGTTGGAATCTGATGAAATTGAGATACTAATTTTTGCTGATGGAGCTGTGAACTGATCCAACCATTCTGGAGAGCAATTTGAAATTATGTCCAAATGGCTATAAAATAACACACACCCTTTGATCCAGTAATAGAACTACGGAGTATGTATCTCAAAGAAATTTTAAAATTGGGGAAGGACATGCTTGTACAAAAATATTGATAGCTGCTCTTTTTCTGGTGGCAAAGAATTGGAAACTAAAGTGATGTCCCTCAATTGGAGAATGGCTAAACAAATTGTAGCATATGATGGTGTTGGAATACTACTGTACTATAAGTAATGAATAGGATGATTTCAGAAAGAACTTCAAAGACCTGCATGATGTGATGCAGAGAAAAATAAACAGAATCAGGAAAAAATCATACACAATAATAACAATAGTGTGGAATAATCAAATGTCATAAGACTTTGCTACTGACAGCAATGCAATGATCTAGAACAATTCTGCGGAACTTATGAAAAAGAATGCTATCCACCTCCAAAAAAAAGTAGGAATTATGATGAAAGTATATGATTTATCATTTGTTTATTTGGATATATGTTTTGGAGTTCAGTTTCATAATTTTATTCACTTAAAATGAATAATATGGGAATATATTTTGTGTGATAATACACATATAACCCAGATTGAATTGCTTGCTAGCTCTATGAGGGGGAAGGGAAGAAAGGAGTGAGACAATTGGGATGATATAAGTTTGGAAAACTTATGTGGAAATTTGTTATTAAAATTAAAAAATAGAAAATAGGAAAAAATCCCTGTTTTTCCAATCTATGACTTCCACTCTGACCCCACTTTTTTCCTTTGAGAATCTGGAATTTTTAGGTAACCAATTGAAGTTTATACAGTCCTCTACCCTTGAAACCCTTACACACTTGTTTGACCTTAATGCTTTTCATGCCATACTCCAAACCTGACTTCTTGCCATTTATAGTCATTCTCTCTATTGTTTTCCTGATTCAGATTCCATTACTTCCCATCAATTCATATATCTTTTTATGTATTCATCATATTCATAGGTTTTTAGAAAAGAGCGATGTTCCATTATATTCATGTGTCATAGCTTCTTTAACATTCCTATCATTTACCAATTGGACATCTACTTTGTTTCCGATTCTATGCTACCATAGAGTTCTTGCTATACATATTTCATTTCAATTGGAGTTTGCCTGTCAGTAGAATTTCTAGATCAAAGGACATGAGTATTATATCTGTTCTCTTAGCTTAATACCAAATTGTTGTTCAGAATGGTTGGACCAATTTACACCAACAGTGCATTAACATGCTTGGCTTTTTGCAACCTGTCCAATAATGATTTTCCCTACATTTTGACATCTTTGGAAAGTGAGGCAGCTAGGTAGTTTAGTAAGTAAGAGTGCTGGACTTGGATTCAGGAACACCTCAGTTCAACTTTTGTCTCAGATGTTAGCCCTTAACTAGAAATTCTGTCTTCTCCAAAAAACCTTTCCCTGTCCTCTTTAATCTTAGCATCTTTGCTCTGAGATTATCCTCAATTTATTTTGTTTGTATTTTGCCTATACATAGTTGTTTGCATGCTATCTCCCCTATTAAACTATGATCTCCTTAAGAGAGCAAACTGGTATTTGTCTTTTTTGTTTTTCCAGAGCTTAGCACAGCACCTGGTATGCAGTGGATATTTAATAAATACCTGTTGACTTTACTAATTGTATGACCCTGATCAAGTAACTTTACTCAGTCTCAGTTCCCTCTTCTATCAATAGAAGTAGTAATATCTATATTAGAAGGTTTGGGGGAGTGGGGATCAAATAAAATTATATATATATGTGTGTGTGTGCATATATATATATATATCTTAAAGTATCATATATGGTAATATAAGAATACTAATAACATTATTATTAGTTAATTGTGAGGTAAAACACTAAGATTGTTTTTATTTGATATATTATTATTATTGGTTTTTGAAAGGCATATATTCTTCTCAAGTTTTTTATTTTGTTATTAACAAGAATTCCTTTACATTGTTTATGGGTTTTTTGTCTGTTTACAACCAGGATTCACTTCTTTTTGAATATGCTTTTATTTTCATTGATGAATGGCATAGATTTTTAGGGTGTATCGTTTTGTCCTTCAGCTTGAGGTTTACCTTTCCAGTTGCTCTATTTGATTTCCTTTTGCAGTTGTGTGCGTGTGTGTGCGTGTGCGTGTGTGTGTGTGTGTGTGTGTGTGTGTGTGTGTGTGTGTGTAGGAATCTTGAATTTTTGAATTTGTTTTCCTTTACATTTCAAGGTATTTTGCCTGACTATTATCAGAATGTTAATTTTCATTAGAATTGTTCAATTCAGGTTAAAGGATAGGGTTTGTTGGTGGTGGTTTGTTTTTTGGGTTTTTGGGGGGTTTTTTTGGATTAGAGAAATTTGTGGCTTCTTTGATTTGTGCTTTGTCTTCTTGAGGAATTTTTTCTGAATTATTTACTGCATTGGTATTGAGTTTTTTTGATTTGTTACATTCCTCTGGGAGAACTATGCTTTGAGCTTTATATATATCCTATCTTCAAGGCCAATAGCCTTGGTCTGTACAGTGATAATGTGTTCCTTTTAACCATTGTTGCCCATTACTTACCTTCTGGTAGACTTCTTTCTTTTCAGTATTTATTTATTCCTTATTTGTCCATGTCTCTCAATTCTTTGGAGATAGTCTCTATTATGAGTTTATGGTTGCTTTTTTCTTAACTTTTACATTACTTAAAACTTCTAACTCACATATGTATATATAAATATATTCTTCATTTCTTCTCTTAGAGTTTTCATTTATATTTTGAACTATTCCTAATCTTATGTTTCAGTTAGGATCTCACAGAAGTCTGTATTTCATTAGGCATTGGCTCACTTTGTTTTGTAACATCCATTAAGAGCTTTGCAATCTCTTTGAGGCTTATATATTCGTTCTAGGTTTATTACCCTCTCTGCCATCCAATTGTGTGCTTATTTTTAATTGTTTCATCCCTTTAGAAGTATTTGGATTTTTTTTTCTTTTCCTTTCTTATATTCCCCATCACTAACTTTCTAATTCCTCCTCCTTTTTGATGGGCATACCCCTGGATCTTGTCAACAAAGCTTCCTCACATTCACTCCATATTAGAGGATTTAGGTTTCATTGTGCTTAGATTCTTTTCTATAGCCTCTTGAAGTATAGGATCAAGCTCTCTAAGTTTCAGTCTCCTTTCAGAAAAACTAGCCATGCTGGTCTCAAGTCTGAGTTCCTCCTTTGGCTCCTTTCTTCCTTCTCTGGACTGGCTAAACTTTTATCTTCTTTTTGAAGGGCTATGAACAGGCTTAGATGTTGTTGCAGAATCTTTGTAATATTAGGAATCTCTAACCTAGGGAACAGCCTAAGCAGAAGGCACTACACATCCTCCCATTAACCATATCCCCATGTAGTTGAGCAGAAGGAATTGGGTGATGTGGGGAGTGGATAGAGGACGATGCATGCTGTCAAAGGCTCTGTACTGAAGGAATATTTTAAGAATTAAATTTTCCAATATTAATTCATAAGAATTTCACCTTTTGGGGTATCTTGATTTTTTTTTCTCCTGTGAATTCAAGTGTAATTGTTCTGCACATGTTGCATAATTCTGGAAAAGAGAGAGAAAGAATTCTAAAGTATTCTTTCATTTGCCAAATTCCATGAGCTTTTCTCAATTCTTTCACTTCCTTCACTCTTTTGATCTGGCTTTTGACTCAGTTGATCTGTTGGCTCATTTTATATACTTTCCTTTTATATACTTTCTCTTTCTTGGATTTTAGGATGATAATCACTTCCTCCTACCTATACTTGGTTACTCTGTTGCTGGACCATTCATTTCCTTTCTCCTGATTTTCTGTGTATCCCAGAATTCTGCCCTGGATTTTTGTCTTTTCTCTCTCCCTCTCTCTGCACTCTTTCATATGACTTTTAAGCTTATGTATCATGCCTTTATCTCTCTCAAACTCCAGGCACCAACTTCCCCTTAGACACCTCTACCTGGGTGTCTCTTACGTAACTAAAATGTGATAAATCCAAAACAGAATTTTCTTTTCTCCTAAACCCAACTTTCTGCCTAACTTCTGTAGTTATAGCAAGGCCACCACAATCTTTCTAGTCACTGAGGTTTAACCTAGAGGTCATTTTTTGCTCTTCATTTTTTTTCTTATTTCCACATCCAATTTGATTGTCAATTCTTGGCAGTTACTTTTCCAGAATTTATCTCACAACTGTTTTCTTTTCTCCATTCCAATCATACCTATCCCGATCTAGGCTCTTGCCACTTTCCTTGTTTGGACTATCACATGAGCTTTCTAAGTGGTTTCCAAATTCTAGGTTTGTTTACTCCCATCCATCATAGATATAAGTACCAATTTGACATTCCTAAATCACCTGATGACTATGTAACTCCATTAGGAATTTTCAGTGACTTCCAATTTTCTTTAGGATAAAATACAAATATTTATTTAAAATTGAAAGCTCTTAAAAGTCTTCCTTTGTCCTATTTGTTTCACCTTCCCTCCCCCACCCAACCTAGTTATTTATATTCTAGTCAAATAGGACCACTTGTTCTTACTTATGCATGACATATCATCTCTCCTGTTTCTTTGCACTGTCCTCCATTCCTGGAATTCTCTGCCTCCTCACTTCTTCTTAGAATTCTTAATTTCCTTCAAAAGTCAGGTCAGGTGTCACCTTCTATACGATGTCCTTCCTATTTCCTCTGTTTGCCAATATCTTTACCTATAATCCCCTCAGAACTTTAAGTTTATATTTTTCAGTACCTCAAAGCGGTACAGAACCTCAGTGGAGGTTCTTTGAAAATATGGACATCTTATTTTTTGTCTTTGTATTCCCAAAACCTAGAACAGTGCCTTGGCCAAAATAAATGTTTAACAAATAGTTTTTCAGTGAATGAATGAAAGCGATTATAGACAAGGCATGTCATCATGGGGAGGGGTCCTCATCCAGACTGGAGTGAGGGAGGAGAGTCTAGAGTAAAGTATGGAATATGAAATTTTCTTCAGGCTTTGAAGTTTCCTAATTCAATTGTAGTTGATTTAATGAGTAAATGCCCACTACACTCAGTGTAAGCCCTTGCACAGTTAGTTATTATAATCTGCTAGTGCTGTCCAGACAGAAACACTCATTGTTACACTTTTTCTCTGGTTTCCTGTGCCTTCTAGTCTCAGCCTGGCCACTGGGAAAATTATCATACCCAAAGCTTCTATCAAAACCAGTCTTCCAAAAGACTTCTTCCCCTTTCCTTTCCTTTTTTTAAAGCTGTCACACAAGAAAGACAGTAGTTTCTCTGTCCCTCCTGACATATTTGTTTATCTGTCTGAGTCTCAACAGTGCTGCCATATTTCATCTTCCATGAGCATATTTTGGAAATCTTCCCCAAATCAAATGAGAAGAATGATGGAGGACAAATAGTGAGCAAAATATTTTTTTCAGACATTGTTATAGCTCTTAAAGAGTCAATGCAGAACTTGAAGAAGGAGGTAGTGACAAAAGACAAAGAATACAGAATTAATAATAATTAATAACCATGATATTGAATAAGATTAAATATGTATAAATAATTTTAAAATATTAAGCACTACATAAATGTCAATTATTATTATGCATTATTTTATTTGATGCTCATCACAACAACCATTTGAGATAGTAAAAGTATCATTTACACAATGAAATGAAACAACATGTTAATGCTGTTGACTATGATGATGGTCTCATTTTAACAAAAAAAGAAACAAATTCAGAGTTTCTATTACCTTACCATTAGTCACATAGCTGGGAACTGCAGGGATCTGGGGCTTAAATCCAGATACTCTAGCTCTAAGATCCTTTCATTTCAGTAAACTGCTTTTCTCTCATATCACTAGATATCAGAAGGGATGAATTTATTTATTCATTATTTTATTTATTAAAATGAATGAGTTCAACCAGAAGACACCAATTTGTTTCATTTTAATAATTCTCTAACATCTCTACAGCCTTTTTTTCACTGTGGGTTCCCATTATACCCAAGGCAATGCCAAACAAGCCTTATATTTCTAAATCCTGTTCCCTCCAATTATCCAACCTGTAGATAATTTCATCATTTTGGAATGAGTTAATCTGGCCAAATTAGCTTGGCCCTAGAAAATTCATAGCCCCAAATGGATTATTGTGTGTGTGATTAGTGTCTTGTATTGCAAACTTGATAGGAGACTGCTGTGCCCATGAAATCATTATTCCTGCCAAACTTAGAACCATGTGCTGGGAACGCATAAAGCCTTGTTGTCAGAGTTGCCTTTATTGTTATCTCTTGGTTTCCTATTACTCAGACTTTTACAAATACTCTTTCTTACTTTTTTTTTCTTTTGAGGCTTACTGAGAGATGATGTGGATTTTCAGTGTCCAAACTAGTTTTCTAGGTATTTATTTCTTCCACAAATGAAGATAACAACCCCTCCTGATTTAGTAGAAGGGTTTTTTTGATTAAAGGTCAAAATATTTACCATCTGGTGGCCAAACATTCCCTAATGAACCTATAACAAATAAGGAAGCCTGCACGTCAGACTACAGATACATAGCCAACATTCAAGTATGGTATTATATATAAAATATTTGTAAGTATTGAAGTGCTCTATAATTATAAATTATTATTGATATTACTATTATTACTCAAAGCCTTTCAGGCTTGGTAGAATTAAAGAATTATAGAATCCCAGAGATGGAAGAAGCCTTAGGTATCAGTTCATTCAACTCTTATCTGAATGCAAATTTCCTCTAACATGTCCCCAAAAAATGGTCATCAATATTCAACTGAAGGCCAATGATGAAAAGAAAACTAACTATCTCCTGAGGTGGCTCATTTCACTTATATTGTTCAAATTGTTATAATGGTTTTCATTCTATATCAAACATAAATTTACTTCTTTGGAACACTTACTCATTCCTAATTCTTCCCTTAAGGGAAAGGCAAAATAAGTCTAATTGCTTTTCCACATGATAGCCCTTATAAAACTGGATGAAAGTTATCATGTCAATCATGAATCTTCTCTCGACAACCTAAACATTTCTAGTTCGATCAATCATCATTTAAAGTAATTTTGAATGTCATGAGCATTCTTTTTTTTTAAACCTTACCTTCTCTTTTAGAATCAATAATGTGTATTGGTTCCCAGGCAGAAAAGTGATAAGGGCTAGGACAATGGGGTCAAGTGACTTACCCAGGGCTACATAGCTAGGAAGTTTCTAAGATCAGATTTGAACCCAGGATCTCCCATTTCTAGGTCTGGCACTCAATATACTGAGCCCTCTAGCTGCCTCTCTAATAACCTTTCTGATCCTTATCCAGGCACATTCTAGGATCAAAAGAATCAAGAGAATTATCACAGAGACAAGGGAAGAGAGAGTCTACAGACAAAAGTGGTCAATAATCAATGACTATCAATAATACTTTCAGTACCTGCCTAGAGATGAAGAAGGATGAAGACTGAGAAAATGCCAGTGGTTTAGCAATCAGGAGATCACCGGCAAACTGATAAAAAACAATTTCTGTTGCGTGACAAAGATATCAGATTTCAGAATGTTTTTAAATGAGCTTAAGGTGAGAAAATGGAGGCAATGAGCACAGAATACTTCAGAGTTTGTGCAAGAGAAAGAAATATATAGCTTGGGGGGACTATTACAATTAAATGATTTTTTTGAAGAATGAGGTAAATCTGAATATATTAATAAGCAGTAACAGAGGAAGCAGTAGATAAGGAGAGATGGAAAATTAGAGAGAAAGAAAGAAAGAACAAAAGGACAACCTCATAATGGAAATGAGGTCAAGGAAACAAATACAGTGGTTGACCAAGGGCTTATCCATGATCTTTCTAAAATGTGTTAGCCAGAACTGCACATGACACTTGTAATGGTATAGACTAGGATAGATTTCAGTGGAACTCTAATTCTGTTCTAGATTCTTCTAAGGTTAATGAAACCCAACATCATGATAGATTTTTTCCTCCTTATTTTTTGTAGGCATATCACAAATCACAATTGACTCATTGGATCTTGCAATACACTAAATTATCCTGTTCTTTTTCACATTGAGTTTTGCCCAACTCTATCTCCATTATCTTCCCCTTTGAAACTTATTTTCTCAACTCAGTTTTAGGACATTATGTTTATTTCCATTAAGTTTCCTATAAGATATAACCAATTGTTCCTTCTTATCAAGAATTTTTTTAGGTTCTAATTCTAATTCCATCATGTTGGCTATTCTGACAGCATCAAATCATTTGAAAATTCAATATATCTGTCACTTGTCATTCATGTCACTGGAGGGGGGGACTATTGAATGCAGAATTAGTTCAGTATTGGGGAAACTATTAGCATAATTGACCATATCAATAAAAGACACCAAAAACCATATGATTATCTCAATAGATGCAGAATAACTTTTTATAAAACATAATTCTCATTACCACTAAAATCACTACTAGATCACATGGGAATAAATAGAATTTTCTTAGTATTTATCTAAACCATTAGCAAGCATTATTTGTAATGGGTATAAGATAGATACTTTCAAAATAAGATCAGGGAAAGGATGCCCATTATTGACCAAAATTATTCAATACTGTACTAGAAATGCTAGCTATAGTAATAAGAGAAAAAAATTGAATGGATCAGAATTGGCAATGAGGAATTAAAGCTATCACCCTTTGTACATGAAATGATAGTATACTTGGAAAATACTAGAGAATCAACTGGAAGCTAGTTGAAATAATCAACAACAGCAAACTTTTATATCAAATCATTTCATGTAAGTCATCAGCATTTTTACATATTTTCAACAAAATCCAATAAGAAATGATAGAGAATTCAATTTATAACTAGACAATATGAAATTCCTGAGTCTACCTGATGAGAAAAACTCAGGGGCTATATGAATACAATTACAAACATTTTTCATGCTAATAAAGTCAGATTTGAATAACTGGGAGAATATTAATTACTCATGAATAGACTAAGTCAACATAATCAAATGGCAATTCTATGAAAATTAATATACTTATTCAGTACCATACCAAATTACCAAAAAATAATTTATTGAACTAGAATAAATAAAAATAAAATTCATCTGGAAGAACAAAAGGTCAAGAGTATCAAAGAAATTAAATTTTTAAATGTCAAGGAAATTGGGCTATCTATACCAAATCTCAAACTATACTATAAAGCAATAATCATCAATACAATGTTTTTTTTTTAATTAAGAAATAGAGTGGTGGATTAATGGAATAGATTGGGTACACAATACATAGTAGTTAATAACTATAGTAATCTAATGTTTGATAGATGCAACCATCCAGTTTTGGAGCTAAGAACTCATTATTTGACAAAAACTACTGGTAAAACTGGAAAAGAGTGTAGCAGAAACTAGATATAGACTAATAACTCATTCCACATACTAAGATAAGGTCAAAATAAGTACATGATTTAGACAAATGGTGTTGGTATAAACAAATTAGGGGAGTATGGAATAGATTACCCATTAAAGCTATAGATAAGGGAAGAATTTACAAGCAAAAAAAATTAGAGAATTATAGGATATTAAAAGGAATAATTTTGATTATATTAAATTAAAAAGTATTTGTACAAACAAAACCAATGCAATCAAAATCACAAGGAAAGCAGAAAACCATGGGGGCGGGGGTGGTGGTGGAAATTACAGTAAGTTTCTCTGGTAAAGGCCTCATTTCTCAAATATAAAGAGGACAGATCAAATTTATAAGAATATGTCATTTCCAAATTGATAAATAGGCAAAGGATATGGACAAGAGTTTTCAGAAGAAATCTAAGCCATTTATAGACATGAAAAAACGGTCTGATTCACTCTTGATTAGAGAAATGCAAATAAAAAAATCTCTTAGGTACTATCTCACACCTATCAGATTGCATAGTATGGTAGAAAAGGAAAATTATAAATGTTTGAGGAAATGTGGGAAAATTGGGACACTAATGCATTGTTGGTGGAGTTGTGAACTGATACAATCATTCTGGAAAGCAATTTGGAATTATGATCAAAGACTATAAAACTATGCCTACCCTTTAGCCCAGTAATACCATTACTAGGTTTGTATTCCAAAGAGATATTTTCAAAAGGAAAAGAATTTATATGAGCTCTTTTTTGTGGTGGAAAAAATCGGAAACTGATGTGATGTCTATCAGTTGGAGAAAGGTTGAACCACTTGTGGTATATGATTGTGATGGAATACTATTTTGCTATAAGAAATGATGAGCAGAATGCTTTAAAACAAAACCTGGAAAGACTTACATGAAGTAATACAAAGTGAAGTAAGCAAAACCAGGAGAACACTGAACACACTAACAGCAATATTGTAAGATATGTACTTAGGAATATAAAGATCCAAGATAATTCTGAAAGACTTCCAATGAAAAATGCTATCCATTCTCCAAAGAAAGAATTGATGGAATCTGATTGAAGATTGAAGCATACTACTTTTTTGCTTTACTTTTTTCATTGTTTTTAATCTGTAGTTTCTTTCACAATACAAATAATATGGAAATATGTTTGCACGTCTGCACAGGTATGCCTATATCTAATTGCTTATCATTTAAGGGAAGCAGGAGATGAGGGATGGGGAGAGAGAATTTGGAACTCGATTTTTAAAAAAATGATTGTTAAAATTAGTTTCACATGTAATTGGAAAAATATTCAAAAATAAAATGCATGATGCACTTTTTACCTGCTTAAAAGAGAATAGAGATTAGCTAATTTTTTTCTTGATGACTTATTGTAATCATTATGAAATTTTATTATTGCATTATGTTGCCACTGTAAAGGTTTCAGTGCTTACTGGAATGTGGTGCTCTTTGCCCTACACTAAATGACCCCATACTACTATAAATTTTGTTAAAGAATGCTTTTAAAATTATTCTGCCATCTCCTTTGCTTGTCAGCTGTTACTTATTATTTCTCTAAATGTGTTTGCTTCTAGCAGCTGCCTCTATTCCAATTTTCTGTTTCTAAATTTCTGTGGGATGGAAAACAGACCACCAAACTGGTTAGTATTATGTTTCATATAAGAGTAAAAAGGCTCTGAGTGAGAATATGCATCCTCTCTTGTGAGGAAAGCATATGAACTTAAAATTCATCTATTTGGGGACATCTGTTTTAGTAGCTAGGGCTGATTTATTTTTTTCCTAGTTCTCATTCATGCTCTAGATTGGAAATACTTCTGGATAGAAATGAAAATTCTATTCTATTCTATTCTAATCTGTGTTATGCTATTCTATTATTCTAGTCCAGCTAAGAGCATGCCAGATTTGCATTCATTAGCAAATCACTAAATTTCTCTGAGATTTTGCTTTCTCATCTGAAAAAGGAAAATAAGGATAATTATGTCTTCTCTCTCAAAGAGTTATGAAGAAAGCATGAGGGGAACTTAAAATATTACATATATGTAAATTAGTATTTATTATTTTTTTATGATATGCTCTGCTATGCAATGCTATGCTAGACTTACTCTGCCTTAATTTGCTCTGTAATGACCTGACCTAGTCTAAGCATTGGAAGAGTCAGAATAGAATTACCACTCTATGAGTCTTTGGCTAATTTTAAAATATGAATTTGAATGGATTCATTCTGCAGGTGAATTTTTTCTTCATTCTCTTTACCAGGGGTCCCCCAACTTTTTACATAGGGGATCAGTTCACTGTCCCTCAGACCATTGGAGGGCTGGACTATTAAAAAAAAAAACTACGAACAAATCTGTATCTCGCTGTCTGGGATAGCGGAGGATGCAGCGCTGGCTATGATGCAATTGTCACACCTTGCACAGGCCCATCACGGCCACCACTATACAGGGCAGCAGTATACACAGTGCAGAATCCCCTCCAGATCACCGCTCACCCTGCTGACTTCTTCCATCATGCAGTCACATAATCCTTTGCACAACACCTTGTTCTTGTTCAGCTACTCTCAGAACAAGGAGCCATGCAAAGGATTATGTCACTGGAAGTAGTACTGTACGCGAACTATTCCTCGTTCTGCAGCGCCACCACACACAGTGCTCCTCTCATTGACCACCAGTGAAAGAGGTGCCCCTTCTGGAAGTGTGGTGGGGGCCTGATAAATGGCCTTGGGGGCTGCATGTGGCCAGTGGGCCGTAGTTTGGGGACCTCTGCTCTTTACTGTCCTGGATCCTTTTTTGTTACTCTTCTTCCTGGTATGTGAACTCAAGTTAAAAAAACAAAACAAAACATAAATTCCCCTTGCCTACTTTATCCTCTCTCCTTCCTTGTCTTTCTTCCTCTTCATTTTTCCCTCTTTTCCTCCCTCCTCTCCTTCTTTCCTCTCTCCCTTTCCCCTCCTTCACTCCCTCCCTCCCTTCCTTCCTTGCACAGCAGCTTTGATGTGCTTCATTTCCATACTTGGCAGCTGGTAGTTTCCCACTTCTGGCACATATGATGACAATTAGCTCTATTAGTGCTCAGAATTCCCAAACTCAAATGATCCATTGGCTTCAGCCTCCCCATCATAAAACATAGTGCCCACTTCCACATACTACTTTTCAAACCACTTTCTTACATGCTCTAATTAGTTCTTCTCAACTCTCCTAGAGAGTCTCTAGGAACATAATGTTTCTATTTTATAGATGAGGAAACTGAGGAGAAGTAACTTGTTTAGAGTCATATAATGGGGCAATGATGGATCCAGGAGTAATAATAATTTCCTTATTATTTATGTAGTAATATATGAAATTTGCAAATTACTTCCCCCAAAACAATCTTATAAATTATGCAATTCAATTAACAATATCCCATTTTACAAATACAGTTATTGGTAAATGACAGGTGGTCATACCATTCCTCTGGCTTCAAAGCTTAATTTAATTCATTTTAATATATCTGTTGAATGAATGAATGAATGAATGAATGCAGAGCTCCTAATCACCTTACAAATGTTGTTCCCCTTAGTTGAGTGTTCTTTCTACCATACTAAGTTGCTTCCATATATCATTTCAGCCTTGGAGAGCAAGGACAGGCAAGACAGAAATCCCTTGAGCCTTTGCCTCATTTTAAAAGGGGAACTTGAACTGAACCATTTTTCAACTCAGGTAAAGTTTTTTCCATGACTTTCAGTTTCTTGACTCTTGTGCTTTCCTCTCCTGGGCCAGAAATCCCAGTGCCAGAAATCTCATAAATTTCCCTCTACTGATTTCTAGGCCAATTTTGCCAACTCAAGAGATTTGTGCAATTTGAATAAATCTGAAGTTCGCCCCCTCATTAGTAATGCTTGGGTGAAACCCTTGGCTTTGAGAACTCATTCATTTTAATGGATTCTGGCCTTTTATTGTAAGGAGAAACACTGTGTGAAAACAAGGTGAATTATATCAGCACAAGGCTGAGCTTATTCTGATCAGAGAGATTGAGGAAATCTCGTGTTAGGATTTTCTGCCTACTCAGTTGCTAACAATAGTGGATGCTCACATCAATGTGTCCTAAGATCTTAGCCATGAAGAGTCTTTCCTACCACTTTCTAGGTACATGGAAAATACTCATTGAATAACAAAGGCAGCAACAATAATGACATTAACAAGTATTTAAAGAACATTTTCAATTTATTTCATTTGAACTTCACAAAAGCTCTTTGAGGGAGGCACTGCAAGGATTATTATATCTCCTTAGCAAACTGGGGCTCTTGAGTCTTAGGGAAATTCCATGAATTGTCCATGATCATATAACTAGCCTGGACAGTGAGATTTAAATCCAAGAGTTCCAGAGTCCAGGTTCACTTTCCAATGTAGATGTGTAGATGGCAGATTTCTTTCCTTCATTTCACTCACTACCTCAATTCAATCCTATTTTCAGATCCAAATCACCTCATTAAAATCATAGGATTTAGAAAGGGAAGAAACTTACTCAAGATCATAAAATTAAAAAAAAACCATCAAAACTGAAGAAATTAATTCAGACTTTTTAATTCTAAATTTTATGCTTATTACAAAGTATCACACTGTCTCTGTGTCACAGGACCTGTATTAAACCATATAGATGCAGAGATGAAATAAATTATAGTTCTTGATCTCACAGAATGTATAAATAAATTATATATTTAAAAATTTTATGGCTGTCAGTTCAAACCCCAAAATATTCACATTCTATCTATCTACTATATGGAAATATATATATATATATAGGTATAGATATAGATGATATATATGGGAAATTGGTATAAATTTATATAGATAAATATAGATATATAATTTAGGTAAAGGTATAGCTGCAGATATAATTATAGACAAAAAGATTTTAATGTGCTCTGGTTTTATAGGTGTACAAACAAATTTAACTCATGGTCCCTGATCTCAGAGAACTTTTAATCCAGTTGAAGAGATAAGGTGAAAAAATTAAATATTAAATAACAATATAAATAAAGATATTCAAAAGTATCATTAAGCTGTATAGGTTCATATATATGTCATTGTCAGCTGAATTGTCAACTAAATGAATCAGAAAATAGTGCTCTAAGTATCCAGAGAAGTTCAAGATTATACTGAATTGAATTAGGGATGGTTTCATGAAAGAGATAAAATTGGAACTGAGGATGAATAGGAAAAATTAATATAAAGAGCAATGGCTTTCTATGGAGGTAATCAAGCTAACCAGGCACAGTGGCAAGAAAATAGAAGATATTTGGGGGTAAGGAGAGGGGTGGGGAGCTGGAATTTGTAGTCTATAGTTTAGTTGGAGTCAATATGATCTCTCTGTGTCTAGTCCATCTTTCACAAATTTGGTGATCTAAACTTCCTAATGTACAATCATATTGTTTTCCTTTCCCCAAAAATCTTCAATGGATCCTCATTTCTAACTGAATAAAACACAAACATCTTATTCTGGCATTGGAAGTCATCTACAAATTGACCACAGCTTCTTTAGTAATCCTATTTCATACTAATCCTCCTCATATAATACTTTCTAATCAAAATGACCTCCAATACTTTCCTATCTCTATGGATTTATAGACATTATATTTCTTGTCTGGAGTCTACCCACATCTCTACTTACTGAAATATATATTTTTACTTCAAATCCTAGATTATATGACACCCCCTTCATAAAATCACCCCTGATTACTACCAGGAAAAAACGATCCTTGTCAAGAACCCAAATTGAGTTCTTGATTACATTCTTATTTGTATATTTTATGGGTATATCCCTTCTACCAAGTACTTATCCCAGTGCCTGGTATGTAGTAGACACATAATAAATATTGATTGAGTGATCTATTTCAAACTCCTTGGGAGGGGGTGAGTACTATAAATTATACATGTGTATTTATCTTTCTCATCCTAGCTCAATGCCTTGTATACAGTAGGTACTTAATGAATGATAACTGAATGGAATTGAATGCAGAGTTTATGTAGAAGACTTAAGAGAACAGTCTAGATGGGGGGAGGGGGGTAGAAACAGATCTTTAGCAGTCTTTGACTTCTCTTATAATCTTGATTTTAACCTTCCCCCTCCCATAGGTGTCACATTTTTGAGGCATCCTCAAAGGAAGAGTGAGAGATGGAAGAGAAGCAGAGATGGAAACATAGAGACAGACAAAGACACAGAAAGATGATTTGTTGAATAAGAAATAATTGTAAGGACCTTTGGCAACTATATGGAATGTGTCTGAAAGGTAAGATCTTGGATCTTTGTAATGCCTAAAAAAGCTATGGTGACCAAGAAAATACAAATAACAACTTCTATACAAAAGTTTTATGAGAGGAATCTAAACTTTCATTCAATTAATTCAATAAACAAGTCTATTATGTATCATACACTTTGATAAGTACTCAGAATACAAAAAGAGGGAAAAGACAGTCCCTTCCATTAAGGAGCTTGCAAACTAATGAAGGGAGGCAACATACAAATAAATATATGCAAAGCAAGGTACACAGAGAATAAATAGGAAATAATTAAAAGAAGAAAATCATTTAAATTAAGAGGAGTTAGAAAAGGTTTCATATAGAAGGTGGAATATAACTTCAGACTTAAATGAAGTTAGAAATTCAGTAGTTAAAGCAAAGGAAGGAAAGAATTCCAGGATTGGGGGACAGCCAGAGAATAGGCCTCGAGCTGATTGATGGAGAATCTCATTTAAGGAAGAGCCACGTGGCTATTGTCACTGAATTGAAGTGTATGTGTTGGAAAGTAAAGTGTAAAAAGATTGGAAAAGTAAGAGGGAACTAGGATATGAAATATTTTGAATGCCAGAATATTTTGTATTTGTTCCTATAGGAAATAGGAAGCTAATAGGGTTAATTGAGTAAGGAAAGACATGATCAGACTTGTGTTTTAGGGAAATCATTTTAGTAGCTGAAAGGAAAATGACTTGGAGTGGGAGAGAGACTTAAGGAAGGAAGACTCACCAGGAGGCTATGAAAATAATCAAGATGGGGAGGTGATGAAGGCCTTCATTAACATGGCAGTGTCAAAATAGAGAAGAGGGGTTATTTGGGATACATTGAAAAGATGAAATAAGCAAACATTAACAATCACTTGGATGTAGGAGGTGAGAAATAGTGAGGAAATCAGAATGGCTTCTAGGTTTCCAACATGAGGGACTGGGAGTTGCCTTCTACTATGAGAGGGTAAAGGAGGATAGAGTTTAGGGGAAAAGATAATAAATTCTGTTTTGTACATATTGAGTTTAAGATGTCTAATGAATATGGAGATAACAATATCTGGGATAAATAAGAGTGGAGATCATCAGAGAGACTGGAACAGAAAAGGTAGATTTGGGAATCTTTAGCAAAAAAAGATAGTAATTTAACCCATGGAAACTGATGTTTTCAACCAAGATAAGTAGTATTTATAGAAAAGAGGACCTAGGACAAAACTCCAAGGGACATGTACAGTTTGGAGAGCATGATCTGGAGGAGGACCCAATAAAGGAAATCAGAAAAGGAGTGGCCAGACAGAAGGAAAGGCAGGAGAAAGTGGTGTCCCTAAAACCTAGAGAGAAGAGAGTATCAAGGAGAAGAGATTGGCCAGCTGTGTCAAAGGCTGCAGAAAGGTCAAGAGGATGAGGATTGAGAAAGCATCTTTGGATTTCACCAAGAAGGCCAAACAAGCAGGAAGAAAAAGTGTCTAGTGCATGGTGAAATGGCCTGGGTGAGAATTTAGTGTTCAAAGGATTGGAAATCATGAGGCTGATGAGAAAGGAAGTAAGGGAAGGTAAAGGGACAGCTAAAAAGCCAGTAGATTATGGTCAGATAAGAATATTTCATAATTCATGAACATGGAGATGGTACATTTTTGGGTAATGACAAGATTGAAGTTATGACTATCTGTTTCACTGTGGTAGGATAGAGGGAGGAGTGTAGATTGAAGAAATAAGTGGTTATGGTATTGAGGGAGAAATAATATCTGCATTTAAGACTCCTAGTATAAGAGTAGAAATTAGAGAAAAGAGAAAAAGTTAAAAGCCATGTATCAAACTAATTGATTCATGAAGGGGAGTGACATGAGGGTTATAGACAACTGTTACCAGGATTTTGATTGAGTGGTAGATATAAATAACATGACCCTCAAAGGAAGAAAAATTAATGAGTGAAGAAGGAAGAGTACTTGGAAGTACTAGTAGAGAATAAAGAGAATTCAACCCCCTAAACTAGTAAGCTAAGGAAAATGAGTGCAGCCAGGACTAGAAAGGGTGGTCAGGAAGTCTATGTCATCAATGGAAAGACAAATTTCAGTAATTGCCAATGGATGATTGGAGTGGGAAAGGAATAGATTTAAGATGAAGGTACATTTATTGTCTTTGGAACAAGCATTCCAGAGAGCACAGGGAAAAGGCTGAGTGGAATTAGTATGAAACTTTAGAATGAGAGTATTGAAGGAAATGGGAATAACAAATCAGGTGGTAGGGGTCTTAAGTTTGGATGATTATCTGTAGGAACTAAGAGTCGAGGTGGTGGTAAGGGATAACCAGATGTGAAGATTTTCACCAATAAGAGTGCCATGGCTCTACCCTCACCAAACAGATGCGGAAGGAAATGGAAGGTCTGAAGTTGAAGGAGGGTTTCTCTTGTTTACATTGGAGGTTCTCCATATCCCAGATGGAAGACTGGACTAGCAGCAGGAGGTGGGGGATGCCTTGTGCTGGCATGAATGGAAGTGGTTATTTTGGGAGTAGATGGAAGATAAATGATCTGACCTTTCAGCCTTTCCTCAGCATGCTGCACTGAGCAGAAGATGGAAGATCAGTACACTAGAATAGCTGTGGCATGAGATCTTTTCACATGAGGTGGCCAGCTCTGCGTTGGCAACAGGATGGGCAGATCATGGTTTGAGGTCTTTTCATCTGAAGAAGCTAATGATGGGTTGCAATAGGAGAGCAACCTTTCCATGAGAATTATTAGAGAAAAGTCAGGTTTTTACAAAAGGTATTTGACAATGAGCCACATTTTTTTTTACCAACTGACAATTGAATGAAAGATGTTAGATATAGAAGATTCCACTGTAAGTCTTGTTTGTTGATTAAAAAAACAAGAATTTCTTTGGATAAAATAAAATATTACCTTATAACATCTTTTATATCAAGATGTCTTCCATCCAACTTAAAGACTATTCAAGATTCCTTGGGTGATGTAACAAGGAAAATAACTCTATTCAATAAATATCTGATATACTTATGAAAGGAGTTTACCATTGAAGTGGAAGAATTCAAGCAAAAGTCCATATCTAAGAAGGATTCTGTGCAGAGGCTGAGGTCTCTCAGATTCTCCTGTTTGTGGATGATACTGTGTTGATTACTTCAAATATCTAGTTATTGTAGAGACTCTTGGAAGAGATTTAAAAAGCATTGATCTCTACTGTACTGAGATATCCATCTTCTCATCTCAGCATGCTGAGGAAAGGCTGAAAGTCCAGGTCAAGTATCTTCCACCTATACTACCAAATAGTCACTTCCATCTATACTGGCAGGAGACATTTTCCACCTCCTGTCCCTCTAAATAAGAAAGACCAGGTGGATGATTAATAATTAACTAAATGGGTTTTTTTTTGGAAAAAATATTTTATTTTGAAATATAGTTCTTAAAGATAAATCTGACTTCTATTTCTCTTGTCCAGGTACATTTGACAAATTACCATCCTCCAAAAAACACAACTGCAGAAACAAAAACCCCACAAAAAACCAAAACGATCTCCCTCATGACAGTATGTACTAAGCTCTAAAATGAGCTGTGAATATCTACAAGAGACTAACATATGCTCTTTGTGTGTGTGTGTGTGACTTTCTATAATTTGAGTTAGCCAGAAGATTTATTAGCTCCTTAGAACTGCAGGTGTAGCTTTAGGAGGCAAATTGGGGTCAATTGGGACAGGTTGGGCCAGAAGAAGGCTTGGCAGGGGGAGACAAGCAAGGGTGGGGAGAGGGGCCAGACATATATTTGGATGGCCACCTTATAGAGCTTGACCATCAATACATAGCAGTTGGGACTAATTACACAAATGTACAATGTACTGTTCAGAGTTGATAAAGAAGATTAATTTGGTTTCAGTAAGCTAAAAAGAACTTTAACTGAATTTAAGTTTCCCATGAAAGTAAAGGCATATCTTTATCCTTTTTTTAAATGTTGTTATGCCAGTGAGATGTAGAACACAAATGTCACTGAAGAAATAAAGTGGATTATCATATGGACAGTAGACAATAGAGAGGTGCATGGCAGGTTTGCGAAGACTGCAACATATAATCACCAAGGAACTCTGAAGAAGAACATTAGTTTTTAGAGGAATTATATGAAAAGAAGAGAATATGGATTGATTATGTGGTAAGAGAGGGAGAGAGAAAATTTTGACATTCAGCATGCTTCACTGACATTCTCTTGAAGTCTGAAGAAATCAAAGAATGTCTCTGGCAGATTAGGTGGACCTCTCATTTTTTTGGAGGGGTGGGAAATAGAACAAGAATAGCATAGGACAGAAAGCAGTGGTTGGATTTTAATCAACATGAAGGGAGGGAACTCTTGAATCAGTGAGATCCTTGACTATTTTGAGTATTTTTGCACTGTGATTTAAAAGATTTTACATTGTTTTATTGACTAGTTTTTTAAAATCTTGGTTTGACACTTTGTGACATAAAAGTTCAAAAATAGACTTCTAAGTTCAGTTTAATTTGAGTCTTCATCTTGGCTGTCATGCTATGCTTCAGAAAGATAGGTTGATCCTAATTTAATATGTTCATTTTTCAATCTCATCCAGCAATCATAAAAATTATTGAAATATGGTTATGTTTACAACTACCTTTATGTCAGGGGACTTGGAATAGGGACTGAGGTGTATCTTCTTTGGAAATTAAGTCCCAGGGATAGAGGTTGGCTATTTCAGATGGGAAGAATGGAACAGTCTTGGGGTACTGGAGGAGATACTAGGGTCTGCATAGTTTTCTCATGACCTTCCTTTGCCTCCAAGCTCTCCTATGCTTTCTTAGAAACTGATAGTAGAGAAACTACTCCTGAAACTTTTCTTATTCGACCTCACATTTACCAGTAGTTTCAAAAGCTGTGTCTTTTGCATTCTCCTATTGCTACCTGCCATTGCTACTTCCTGTTGTCTCTCACCTCTGCCCTTGCTAGCTGCTGCTTTCTCTTGACTCTTCCACTCTTGCTAGCTGCTAGTCTCCCCGCCTCTTGCTAAACATTATTCTCTCCCTCCTTGCTAGATGCTATTGTCTCTCGCCTCTTGCTAGCTGCTGCTATTGCTTCTCACCTCTCTCCTTTTGTTAACTTCTGTTGTTGAATGTTTCCACACCTTCTTCACTACTAGCATAACTATATCTGCTTCTTTCTGAGTTTCCTTGCTGAATTTCTTTCTACCTGGATGTGAGCATCTCTGGTTTTTCTGGAGACAAGGAAATAAAAGAATCCTGGAAGGCATCTAGGCACTTTTCTGCTGCTTATATGCAGTACCCAAGTCAAGGAATACAAAAAGTGTGAGTGTGACTGCTGTGGAAGAATTGGGGAGTGGGGAACAAGGCTGAATGGGGCATGACCAATCACCTTAGGACCTTAGGGTGAATAGTGGCCACAGTTTATTGTCTAGCTCAGCCTAATTGAGCAGAGGCTGGGAGAAGGCTAGAAAGGAAGGCCTGTTGAACTCCCCTGCTCTCCTCAATTCTAAAATTTTCATGTTCCCCACTAGATTTCTGTTTCTTCTCCTTGGAGCAAGCACACAACACTTTGGATATTGCTGTTTTATATCAGTGAAATCATAGGTCTGATTTAGAAAAAGTGGGAAGGGTTAGAAAGTTCTTTCTCATATTGAGCTAAAATCAATATCGCTGTTATTTCTATCCTTGACTTCCAATTCTGCCCATAGTGGTCAAACAATAATGCCAACCTCTGTTTCAAGCAACAGCCTGACAGAAATTTGAAGTCTGCTATCAAGACCCTCCTAAACCTACAGTTTAATCTGTTTTTATTCTTCCCCTTTGAAATAGATTTGATTTCTTCAACTATTCTTTTATGTCATCTGGTTTCTACTCTCATCATCCTAATTACCTTTCTCTAGACATGCTACAACTTATCAATAATCTTCTTAAATTTTGCCACAACTTCTACAGCCTAACTGAACAAAATATGATAAATAGGATATGAGCAGAATGTGAGGTAGCTTAATAGACAGAGAGCTGACCTCAAAGAAAGGAAGGTCCATAATGGAGACCCTTAGACTTTGTGACCCTGGGCAAGTCACTTAAACTCTCAGTGTACCAGATAACTCGGAAAATGGCAGATCTGCATCGGTAGAGGGAATTTCTTCATGTAGAGTTCCCTGTACTTTTAAAGTTTCTGGATCTTCCAGGGACTTCCGGTTAAGATGGCGGCTTAGAGAAAGCTAAAGCTCAGATCTCCTGAAAACCTTCCCGACCGATCTCAAACTATAAGCTCCTAAGGCGCCAAAATTCAAAACGATCAACAGCACAGACCCTGGGAACCCTCCTCCTGGACCTGGACCCAGATCAAAAGGTACGGCTCCCCTTAAAAGCCAGAACCCGAGATCCCTCGGACCTCAGGGGTAGGAGCGCAGAGTCCAAGGCTCCCGGAAGCCGCAGCCCGGCCGGGCTCAGAGAGCAGGGTCCTGAACAACAACCCTCAGGGCCTTCGAGTCCCGGTGAAACTTACTGCCTGGGGCTTCCGCTGCAGAGAGCTGGTCGAAACAACAGCAACCCTCAGGGCGGGCAAGACAGCCTCACCGGCTGGATCCTGCTATCCAAGTCTCAGTGAAAGTCCTTGCCCTCGGAGCTTGGGCTAGCTGCAGCCCATCCCCCCGCAGGCCGACGAAACAGCCTCACGGCCAGCGATTCTGAAGGCATCTTCCGGAAAGCAACGTGGTCCGACCCTTCCATTCCAGTTCCAGTGAGGCATATTCAGTTTAACCCAGGGAAAGCTCATAGAACCATCTGCCCAGGACTAAAGCCTCTGAACACCAGACAGAGACAAGAAAAACTAATCCTCCACATTCAGAAATGGCAAACTCCACAGAACCACAGAAGCCCCAAAATACCAAGAAAAATAAGAAGAAAGGGGCGACTTTGGACACATTCTATGGAGCCAAAATACAAAATACAGAGCAGATAGAAGATAATATAAAAGAAAATGCTCCAAAACCTTCCAAAGGAAATGGAAACTCTCCACAAACCTATGAAGAGTTTGAATCAGAAATGACCAAAAAGATGGAAGCCTTCTGGGAGGAAAAGTTGGAAATAATGCAAAAGAAATTCACGCATCTACAAAACCGGTATGATGAAACTGAAAAGGAAAACCAGGCTTTAAAGGCCAGAATCAGGCAGCTGGAAGACAACGATCGTGTAAAAGAGCAAGAATTAATAAAGCAAAGCCAAAATACCAAGAAATTAGAAGAGAACATAAAATATCTCACCGACAAGGTGATAGATCTGGAAAATAGGGGGAGAAGGGACAATTTAAGAATAATTGGACTCTCAAAGTAAATCACTGGACTAAAAGGTAGAGCCGAAGAAGAAAAGGTTAGAATTAGGGAAGGCAATCAAAATGCCAGGGAGTCCACAAATGACAATCATAACTTTGAACGTGAATGGGATGAACTCACCCATAAAACGTAGACGAATAGCAGAATGGATTAGAATCCAAAACCCTACCATATGTTGTCTTCAAGAAACACACATGAGGCGGGTTGACACCCACAAGGTCAGAATTAAAGGATGGAGTAAGACCTTCTGGGCTTCAACTGATAGAAAGAAGGCAGGAGTGGTAATCATGATATCTGATAAAGCCAATGCAAAAATAGACCTGATCAAAAGGGATAGGGAAGGTAATTATATTTTGTTAAAAGGGACTATAGACAATGAGGAAATATCATTAATCAATATGTATGCACCAAATAATATAGCACCCAAATTTCTAATGGAGAAACTAGGAGAATTGAAGGAAGAAATAGACAGTAAAACCATATTAGTGGGAGACTTAAACCAACCATTATCAAATTTAGATAAATCAAATCAAAAAATAAATAAGAAAGAGGTAAAAGAAGTGAATGAAATCTTAGAAAAATTAGAATTAATAGACATATGGAGAAAAATAAATAGGGATAAAAAGGAATACACCTTCTTCTCAGCACCACATGGCACATTCACAAAAATTGACCATACATTAGGTCACAGAAACATAGCACACAAATGCAGAAAAGCAGAAATAATGAATGCAGCCTTCTCAGATCACAAGGCAATAAAAATAATGATTAGTAATGGTACATGGAAAACCAAATCTAAAACCAATTGGAAATTAAACAATATGATACTCCAAAACCGTTTACTTAAAGAAGAAATCATAGAAACAATTAATAATTTCATCGAGGAAAATGACAATGGCGAAACATCCTTTCAAACCTTTTGGGATGCAGCCAAAGCGGTAATCAGAGGTAAATTCATATCCCTGAATGCTTATATTAACAAACAAGGGAGAGCAGAGATCAATCAATTGGAAATGCAAATGAAAAAACTGGAAAGCGATCAAATTAAAAACCCCCAGCAGAAAACCAAATTAGAAATCCTAAAAATTAAGGGAGAAATTAATAAAATCGAAAGTGATAGAACTATTGATTTAATAAATGAGACAAGAAGCTGGTACTTTGAAAAAACAAACAAAATAGACAAGGTACTGGTCAATCTAGTTAAAAAAAGGAAGGAAGAAAAGCAAATTCACAGCATTAAAGATGAAAAGGGGGACAGCACCTCCAATGAGGAGGAAATTAAGGCAATCATTAGAAATTACTTTGCCCAATTATATGGCAATAAATACACCAATTTAGGAGAAATGGATGAATATATACAAAAATACAAACTGCCTAGACTAACAGAAGAGGAAATAGAATTCCTAAATAATCCCATATCAGAAATTGAAATCCAACAAGCCATCAAAGAACTTCCTAAGAAAAAGTCCCCAAGGCCTGATGGATTCACCTGTGAATTCTATCAAACATTCAGAGAACAGTTAATCCCAATACTATACAAACTATTTGACATAATAAGCAAAGAGGGAGTTCTACCAAACTCCTTTTACGACACAAACATGGTACTGATTCCAAAACCAGGCAGGTCAAAAACAGAGAAAGAAAACTATAGGCCAATCTCCCTAATGAATATAGATGCAAAAATCTTAAATAGGATACTAGCAAAAAGACTCCAGCAAGTGATCAGAAGGATCATTCACCATGATCAAGTAGGATTCATACCAGGGATGCAGGGCTGGTTCAACATTAGGAAAACCATCCACATAATTGACCACATCAACAAGCAAACTAGCAAGAACCACATGATTATTTCAACAGATGCAGAAAAAGCCTTTGATAAAATACAACACCCATTCCTATTAAAAACACTAGAAAGCATAGGAATAGAAGGGTCATTCCTAAAAATAATAAACAGTATATATCTAAAACCAACAGCTAATATCATCTGCAATGGGGATAAACTAGATGCATTCCCAATAAGATCAGGAGTGAAACAAGGATGCCCATTATCACCTCTACTATTTGACATTGTACTAGAAACACTAGCAGTAGCAATTAGAGAAGATAAAGGAATTGAAGGCATCAAAATAGGCAAGGAGGAGACCAAGTTATCACTCTTT
Source organism: Monodelphis domestica (assembly GCF_027887165.1). Lineage (NCBI taxonomy): Eukaryota > Metazoa > Chordata > Mammalia > Didelphimorphia > Didelphidae > Monodelphis > Monodelphis domestica. The sequence goes on along the minus strand of NC_077229.1, from coordinate 134,578,558 downwards.
GCGGATGACATGATGGTCTACTTAAAGAATCCTAGAGATTCAACCAAAAAGCTAATTGAAATAATCAACAACTTTAGCAAAGTTGCAGGATACAAAATAAACCCACATAAATCATCAGCTTTTCTATATATCTCCAACACAGCTCAGCAGCAAGAACTAGAAAGAGAAATCCCATTCAAAATCACCTTAGACAAAATAAAATACCTAGGAATCTACCTCCCAAGACAAACACAGGAACTATATGAACACAACTACAAAACACTCGCCACACAACTAAAACTAGACTTGAACAAATGGAAAAACATTAACTGTTCATGGATAGGACGAGCCAATATAATAAAAATGACCATCCTACCCAAACTTATTTATCTTTTTAGTGCCATACCCATTGAACTACCAAAATACTTCTTCACTGATTTAGAAAAAACCATAACAAAGTTCATTTGGAAGAACAAAAGATCAAGGATATCCAGGGAAATAATGAAAAAAAACACATATGATGGGGGCCTTGCAGTCCCTGACCTAAAACTATATTACAAAGCAGCAGTCATCAAAACAATTTGGTACTGGCTAAGAAACAGAAAGGAAGATCAGTGGAATAGACTGGGGGAAAGCGACCTCAGCAAGACAGTATACGATAAACCCAAAGATCCCAGCTTTTGGGACAAAAATCCACTATTCGATAAAAACTGCTGGGAAAATTGGAAGACAGTGTGGGAGAGACTAGGAATAGATCAACACCTCACACCCTACACCAAGATAAATTCAAAATGGGTGAGTGACTTAAACATAAAGAAGGAAACCATAAGTAAATTGGGTAAACACAGAATAGTATACATGTCAGACCTTTGGGAGGGGAAAGGCTTTAAAACCAAGCAAGATATAGAAAGAATCACAAAATGTAAAATAAATAATTTTGACTACATCAAACTAAAAAGCTTTTGTACAAACAAAACCAATATAACTAAAATCAGAAGGGAAACAACAAATTGGGAAAAAATCTTCATAGAAACCTCTGACAAAGGTTTAATTACTCATATTTATAAAGAGCTAAATCAATTGTACAAAAAATCAAGCCATTCTCCAATTGATAAATGGGCAAGGGAAATGGATAGGCAGTTCTCAGATAAAGAAATCAAAACTATTAACAAGCACATGAAGAAGTGCTCTACATCTCTTATAATCAGAGAGATGCAAATCAAAACAACTCTGAGGTATCACCTCACACCTAGCAGATTGGCTAACATAACAGCAAAGGAAAGTAATGAATGCTGGAGGGGATGTGGCAAAATAGGGACATTAATTCATTGCTGGTGGAGCTGTGAACTGATCCAACCATTCTGGAGGGCAATTTGGAACTATGCCCAAAGGGTGCTAAAAGAATATCTACCCTTTGACCCAGCCATAGCACTGCTGGGTCTGTACCCCAAAGAGATAATGGACACAAAGACTTGTACAAAAATATTCATAGCCGCGCTCTTTGTGGTGGCCCAAAACTGGAAAACGAGGGGATGCCCATCAATTGGGGAATGGCTGAACAAACTGTGGTATATGTTGGTGATGGAGTACTATTGTGCTAAAAGGAATAATAAAGTGGAGAAGTTCCATGGAGACTGGAACAACCTCCAGGAAGTGATGCAGAGTGAGAGGAGCAGAACCAGAGAACATTGTACACAGAGACAAACACACTGTGGTATAATCGAACGTAATGGACTTCTCCATTGGTGGTGGTGTAATGTCCCTGAACAACTTGCAGGGACCCAGGAGAAAAAAACACCATTCATAAGCAAAGGATAAACTATGGGAGTGGAAACACCGAGAAAAAGCAACTGCCTGAATACAGAGGTTGAGGGGACATGACAGAGGATAGACTCTAAATGAACACTCTAATGCAAATACTATCAACAAAGCAATGGGTTCAAATCAAGAAAACATCTAATGCCCAGTGGACTTACGCGTCGGCTATGGGGGGTGGGGGGGGAGGAAAAGAAAATGATCTATGTCTTTAACGAATAATGCTTGGAAATGATCAAATAAAATATATTAAAAAAAAAAAAAGAATAATTGGACTCCCAGAAAAGCCAGAAATAAACACCAAACTGGACATGGTGATACAAGATATAATCAAAGAAAATTGCCCAGAGATTCTAGAACAAGGGGGCAATACAGCCACTGACAGAGCTCACAGAACACCTTCTACACTAAACCCCCAAAAGACAACTCCCAGGAATGTAATTGCCAAATTCCAAAGCTATCAAACAAAAGAAAAAATCCTACAGGAAGCCAGAAAAAGACAATTTAGATATAAAGGAATGCCAATCAGGGTCACCCAAGACCTTGCAAGTTCTACTCTGAATGATCGTAAGGCATGGAACATGATCTTCAGAAAGGCAAGAGAGCTGGGTCTCCAACCAAGAATCAGCTACCCAGCAAAACTGACTATATACTTCCAAGGGAAAGTATGGGCATTCAACAAAATAGAAGACTTCCAACTTTTTGCAAAGAAAAGACCAGAGCTCTGTGGAAAGTTTGATACCGAAAATCAAAGAGCAAGGAATACCTGAAAAGGTAAATATTAAGGAAAGGGGAAAATGTTATCTTCTTCTTTTACTCAAACTCTCTTCTATAAGGACTACATTTATATCAACCTATGTATACTAATATGTGGGGAAAATGTAATGTATAAATAGGGGGTAAAGAAAGACCAAATAGAATAATCATTCTCACACAAAGATTCACATGGGAAGGGGAGGGGAAGAAAACTCCTATAAGAAGGAGAGGAAGAGGGGGGGGGGGGTTACTTAAACCTCAATCTCAGGGAAATCAACTCTGAGAGGGAAAAACATCCAGATCCATTGGGATCTTGAATTCTATCTTACCCAACAAGGGTAAGGAGAAGGGAAAACCAAGGGGGGGAGGGGGAGAGGGAGAACAAAAAGGGAGGGAAAGAGAGGGGGGAGGGGGAGGGAACAAAAAGGGAGGGACTAAAAAGGGAAACATCAAGGGAGGGGACAAGGGGGACTGTTTCAAAGTAAATCACTGGACTAAAAGGTAGAGCCGAAGAAGAAAAGGTTAGAATTAGGGAAGGCAATCAAAATGCCAGGGAGTCCACAAATGACAATCATAACTTTGAACGTGAATGGGATGAACTCACCCATAAAACGTAGACGAATAGCAGAATGGATTAGAATTCAAAACCCTACCATATGTTGTCTTCAAGAAACACACATGAGGCGGGTTGACACCCACAAGGTCAGAATTAAAGGATGGAGTAAGACCTTCTGGGCTTCAACTGATAGAAAGAAGGCAGGAGTGGTAATCATGATATCTGATAAAGCCAATGCAAAAATAGACCTGATCAAAAGGGATAGGGAAGGTAATTATATTTTGTTAAAAGGGACTATAGACAATGAGGAAATATCATTAATCAATATGTATGCACCAAATAATATAGCACCCAAATTTCTAATGGAGAAACTAGGAGAATTGAAGGAAGAAATAGACAATAAAACCATACTAGTGGGAGACTTAAACCAACCATTATCAAATTTAGATAAATCAAATCAAAAAATAAATAAGAAAGAGGTAAAAGAAGTGAATGAAATCTTAGAAAAATTAGAATTAATAGACATATGGAGAAAAATAAATAGGGATAAAAAGGAATACACCTTCTTCTCAGCACCACATGGCACATTCACAAAAATTGACCATACATTAGGTCACAGAAACATAGCACACAAATGCAGAAAAGCAGAAATAATGAATGCAGCCTTCTCAGATCACAAGGCAATAAAAATAATGATTAGTAATGGTACATGGAAAACCAAATCTAAAACCAATTGGAAATTAAACAATATGATACTCCAAAACCGTTTACTTAAAGAAGAAATCATAGAAACAATTAATAATTTCATCGAGGAAAATGACAATGGCGAAACATCCTTTCAAACCTTTTGGGATGCAGCCAAAGCGGTAATCAGAGGTAAATTCATATCCCTGAATGCTTATATTAACAAACAAGGGAGAGCAGAGATCAATCAATTGGAAATGCAAATGAAAAAACTGGAAAGCGATCAAATTAAAAACCCCCAGCAGAAAACCAAATTAGAAATCCTAAAAATTAAGGGAGAAATTAATAAAATCGAAAGTGATAGAACTATTGATTTAATAAATGAGACAAGAAGCTGGTACTTTGAAAAAACAAACAAAATAGACAAGGTACTGGTCAATCTAGTTAAAAAAAAGAAGGAAGAAAAGCAAATTCACAGCATTAAAGATGAAAAGGGGGACAGCACCTCCAATGAGGAGGAAATTAAGGCAATCATTAGAAATTACTTTGCCCAATTATATGGCAATAAATACACCAATTTAGGAGAAATGGATGAATATATACAAAAATACAAACTGCCTAGACTAACAGAAGAGGAAATAGAATTCCTAAATAATCCCATATCAGAAATTGAAATCCAACAAGCCATCAAAGAACTTCCTAAGAAAAAGTCCCCAAGGCCTGATGGATTCACCTGTGAATTCTATCAAACATTCAGAGAACAGTTAATCCCAATACTATACAAACTATTTGACATAATAAGCAAAGAGGGAGTTCTACCAAACTCCTTTTACGACACAAACATGGTACTGATTCCAAAACCAGGCAGGTCAAAAACAGAGAAAGAAAACTATAGGCCAATCTCCCTAATGAATATAGATGCAAAAATCTTAAATAGGATACTAGCAAAAAGACTCCAGCAAGTGATCAGAAGGATCATTCACCATGATCAAGTAGGATTCATACCAGGGATGCAGGGCTGGTTCAACATTAGGAAAACCATCCACATAATTGACCACATCAACAAGCAAACTAGCAAGAACCACATGATTATTTCAATAGATGCAGAAAAAGCCTTTGATAAAATACAACACCCATTCCTATTAAAAACACTAGAAAGCATAGGAATAGAAGGGTCATTCCTAAAAATAATAAACAGTATATATCTAAAACCAACAGCTAATATCATCTGCAATGGGGATAAACTAGATGCATTCCCAATAAGATCAGGAGTGAAACAAGGATGCCCATTATCACCTCTACTATTTGACATTGTACTAGAAACACTAGCAGTAGCAATTAGAGAAGATAAAGGAATTGAAGGCATCAAAATAGGCAAGGAGGAGACCAAGTTATCACTCTTTGCGGATGACATGATGGTCTACTTAAAGAATCCTAGAGATTCAACCAAAAAGTTAATTGAAATAATCAACAACTTTAGCAAAGTTGCAGGATACAAAATAAACCCACATAAATCATCAGCTTTTCTATATATCTCCAACACAGCTCAGCAGCAAGAACTAGAAAGAGAAATCCCATTCAAAATCACCTTAGACAAAATAAAACACTTATAAAGTTTCTGGTTTGTACCCCCTAGACCTCCAATGATAAGGCAGAGTATTATGGGATTACCACTTCCAATATTATGTACTCTATGCCTTTATTTAAAAAAATGTAGTCAGAGTTAGTTTTCATTAAAAGATAATTTGAATTGATACTTTTTCCTTATCGCCAGAATTTCTCCCAATATTTCTATCCATTCTCCTCCCAGAGTCATCCCACATATAGTGAGGTTTTCCCCTCACTAAGGGGAGGCATGACTCAAAGACAGACAACATAAATATCTCTAGCTTCTTCTTCTCTCTACTCTTCTCCAAGGGAGATTTTAATTCCTTCCAATTTGGGAATGAGGTGAATGGAGCCAAAGTTTGGCCATTTTCTTCTCTCCATAGAGAAGATGCAGGAAGCTAGAATTATATCTCTCTGTTCACTTAAATATCGTTAGTCTAAAGGATGTTATTTTCAGATTCAGGATGAATTTCTGATTGATATTCATCAATGGAAAAAGCAGAACCCTAAACTTTATATTCAAGATGACTCATTTCCCATAAAATATTAGTTCCACAGTGAAAACACATAGCAATGAGCAAAGAACTTCACTTAAAGAAGTAAATAACAAAACAGAAATCAGAGAAAGTATACATAATAAAACACATGCTAGACTGTACAGACCAAAGGAGCTCTCCCTTTAGGAATGGGGTACTTAGGTGGAGAGTGAGAGAGACAGAGACAGATACCCAGAAAGAGAAATAGATGAAGACAGGCAGAGACAGAGAGAGAAAGTGAGGAAGAGACAGGAAAAAAAAAGAGGCAGAGACTGAGAGGCTGAGATTTCACCAAGGGGTAATTCACAAAGTTGCTAGTGCAGCAAGCTGGGATCATGACATAATGAAGACTGCCAGCTCCTCTCATCTTGGCTTCTTACCAGGATCTTCTTTTCCCTTGAACAATCTGATATGGAGATGGGCATTGTCCTTCTCTCTCAAAGCTGGAGGCCTGAAGCAACTTGAAAAGTCCAGTGCTCTTTTTTTTCCTCTCTTGCCAACTCTACCCCTCCCCTGAGCAGGGCATAGGCCATTGATCTTTGTCATTGGAGGAGAAAGTCCCATTTCAATGGTGTTTGGACCTAAAGAATATTTTTTTAATTATAAAAGAGAAAAAAGAGGAAGAGGAAAAATAAGCAAAATCAATCAATGCATTGAAAAGGTCTGAAGTTAAATGCACACCATGTCCATGGACCTCCCACCTTTGTAAAAGAGTGAGATGGGGAGTGAGGAGTGCCTTCATTCAGAACATGCTAATTGTTTGTAATTTTGTAACTTTCTCTTTGTATTCTCTTAGGACTGTTTTTTGTGTACTTTGTTGTTGTCTTTGTGTTTAATATTTTCTTGCCTCTACCTCACTCTGCATCCAGTCATGTAAATCTTTTCATTTATCTGTTTTCATTATATCATACAGTACAATAATATTCCATTACATTCATGTTCATAATTTAAGGATTTTTTTCTGTCTTGTCACCTATTAACTCATTAATAGAATCACAGAATTACAAATCACAGAATCATATGCTTAGAAATGAAAGATGCCACATACTAGATTTCTCAGAGAGAATTTTGTCCAGCTCTCTAAAGAAAATGTATGCTTTATCTCCAAGATCTCCTCAAAGTGATCAGCTAAACCCTATTCATGAGGATGCTATTCTTTGGGTAGATCTAATTATTAGTAAGTTGTTTATATTGACCTCAAATCTCTCTCCCTCTCACTTCTACCAAGAGCTCTTAGTTCTTGCTCTCTGGGGCCAAATAGTACAAAACTAATCCTTCTCTCTCAGGACAATCTTTTTAGTATTTGAATACAGGCATCATTTCCCCTGATATTTTTTTCTTTTCTATGTCAAATATGCCTTTTTCTTCAATCAAATTTTGTCTTGTATAGGTTTTAGTTCCTTCTGCATTTTCAGAAAAGGAGAAAGAGTTCTGAGGTCCTTCAGGATTTTGTAAGTTCTTTGTCAAATAGAGGTATACATGCAGAAGCTGACCAATTGCTCCTAAGCTGTCACTACTTGCCAGAATCAGAAAATCTAGGTTAAAATTCTGTTACTTTTTATTTAATGTGATGCTGGGGAAAGGGATTGTTTAACAGAGTTTCCCTCTACAATATCTACAGAAATCCCACTGGCACAGAACTATGTCCTGAAGAAGCCCATTCCACTTTTGAGATCCTTGCAACTTTGAGTCATTACTAATGGACTTCTCGTGTCAAGAACAGTTCTAATTCTCCTTTCATATGATTGTTCTTCATATAGTTAAAAACAAGTATTTCCCTTTCTCTGACAAACATTCCCAGTTCCTTCAATTGAGGCAGCTAGGTGAGGGTAGAATTTGTAAGACTCTAGACTTAAGTCAAGTTCAAATTCTACCTCAGACACATACTAGTAGCTGTGTGACTTTGGGTAAGTCACTTAACATTGCCTCAAGTTTCTCATTTGTAAAATAGGGGAAATAATAGCATTTACCTTTCAGAGTTGTGAGGATAAAATGAAAATATTTGTAAATCAACTTAGAGCACCAAGTGATAGCTATTATTATTATAATTATTACTAAATTGACCTCATACATCATATTTTTCAGCCTGGTCACAATCATGTTCAATCTCCTTGTTTCGTGTGCCTTCTAGAATGTGGTCCTATAATGAAGAGCATCATTTCTGATTTGGTTTAACTAAATTAGTACAGCAGAGCCCTTGCCATTTTATATTTGGACAAGATGCTTCTCTTAATGCAGCTTAGGTTATCTTAGCTTTGATGCCTGCCACCCCAGACTGAAGTCCAATAATTCCCATGCTGTCCTTCATTTTCAGTCAAGGAGAAGATGCTAGAATTTGATTTGATGTTGATGTGATATAACCAAAAGCCAAATAACCAAATGAACTGGTATGAGTTTTAGAACTTCTTACCATTTGGTAACAGCAGAAGAATACCATGCAAGACTGTAATTTTTTTTTTTATGTGCAGAGCTACTTCTTATTTGTCCTTGTATATTCCAAAGCACAGAACAGAGTGCCCTTCACAGAGGAATTGAAGTAAAACATTCTGAATTGGATTCTCAAGTACTCACAGATTACTACTTATTATTACAAGGGGAGAAATCTCCCTATACCATAAAAATTCAAACTATTGAAAAAACTATTTGTTTGCAGAAAAATCTTATACATGTGTGATGTATGAATAAATGAAAACACTGGCAGAAAAACAGAGGAGAAGTCAAAGGTTTTAGATAATCCAAAATATGGCTTTTTGGTTGCTATATTAAAGAGAAATGACTTTTTTTCTATTTAGCTTCTGAGTATATAGGTCATTGGCTTTGGAGCTGAAATGAACCTTGTAAATCATTGAGTCCAACACTTTCATCTTACTCCACCATAGGCTCAAAAGTAGTTTTATACATTTCAATACACAAGCAACACTATCTTTTGCTCTTGGTTTTAGAGATGAATTTTCCCATAGAATTTTATAATACATTTTCTAAAAATATGTGTTGTTATAGTTTGGGTAGATTTCAAAATGTAAAATGGCTGAATCAATCTGAATTATCCCTTTTTCAACAGGAAAGATAAATGTGTTCTGAATAATAATAAACCATTATGAAAATCAAACAAGTTTAGGAGCTCTGACTAATAAGGATTATGTAAAGGAAAAGATGATCTCATGACTAAATATTGGAAGTTGGACATAGTACCTCTTTCACCTTCATTCATTCATGCATGAATTCATTTTTTCATTTGTCCATCATTCATTTATTCAACAAGTTCAACATTTAATGATAATCTACTATGTTTCATGAATTATTGAAGATTCAAAAGAGGCATAAAATGGATCCCATAAAAGTCTGCAGTCTTCTTAAGATGGCATACACATAAAGTGTTTAGAATAGTAGGGTTAGATTGGCCATAGAAGTCATCTAAAATGGCCAAATGACAATGCAAGTCAATATTATAGACATATTGCAAAGCAGGAATGTGTAAGCATTAAAAATAGATACAAGAATATATTTTTAAGTTGTGGGAACACTTAATCTGGAAAAGAGAAGACTTGGGAAGATATGCTAGCAGTCTTCAAGTATTTGAAAGACTGTTAAGTGAAAGAAAGATGAACTTGTTCTGACTGACCCTAGAGAGTAAAACTGGGAAAAAAGGATGGAAGGTGCTGAGAAGAGTAGTTAGGCTTGAAGTAAAGGAAACCCATCTTAACAATTAGAGGCTCTCAAAAGTGGAATGTGCTTCCTCCAGAGGTAGAGACAATTCCTTGAATTTCACATGTCAATCAAAAGTATATATCCCATGTCTTAAAGTATCATCTTTTATATTCTCTTTTGAAGTTTCAGTTATATCTTGGGTGCTATTTTTAGTGCAGGGGGTTTGTGGTGCGGGAAAAGGAAGAATCTTATAAGAGCCATGCTGGGAAAATCTTATTTAGATTTGAAGTATAAAATCAGAATTCCTAGGAGTCAAGAAAGCAGATGCATCCATTTAGATAAACAACCTAGTTATCAGAGGTGAAGAATGGGGAAATAAAAGAAATAAACCAGGTAATAAAGACAAGACCTAAAAATATGTAATAACCAGATGTCAGGACTGATCCAGAATAGGATAGGGGTTAGTAATTCATTGTGAAAAACTCCTGGTTAGAGGGATAAAAACTAACAAAATTCTGAATAGAGCAAGACCTCAAATCTAGGATTTAAAAAACCCCACAATGCTAAAGTTATTTATTTGTTTGCTTTTATTTGTTTTGAGACACTGGTTTCACACCTTACCCAAACTAGAATTGCAACCCCAACTCACAGACTTGATGTCAGTGCTCATATGCCCTAAAGCTCTGACTTGCCCAATTTACTACTTGAGCAGATTTTCTACTCCTTAGGGGGTTCATCATATTGGTGCCAGAATTAGTGGGTAGAGTAATCAGCTTTAACCTTATTACAACTCAGAACTCCTGAGCTCAAGCGATACACCACCAATCCTAGCCTCTGCTAGTAGTAGAGATTACAGCTATATGCCACCACACCCAGCATGATAGCAAATTTAGAGGAAAAAAAATTAGAAATTTTCTAGGCCAATCGCTTCATTTTATAGATGAGATGACTTTATAGGCAAATATTTTTAAGGCTAAAAATTATGTTTCTAAAGTTACATGACCTTGAATCAGATTTGAGATTCTAATCCAGATCCTATAACTTCATATCAGGGTTCTTTCCACTGGAGAGGACTCTTTCAAGGAATAATGAATCAAAGAACCAATGATCAGAGTCCTATGAAGAAAAATAAAGACAGTTTCCAATAGAATTTCCTTATACTCTTCTTGCTAAGGCAGGAAATTTACCTATGAGGACTCTGGGCAAACCCTGAGTTCCAAGTGTAACATTACTATAGCTGGCTGAGAAAGAAGTAAGAATGAGAGACATGAAGTTTGACACTAGACAGCATCGTGATTCATTGCCCAAATTCAAAACTGAAAGGAATTCTATACATTTCAGAGTAATGGGTATAACCACTGTCTTGTGGGTAAACTCTCTTAAGTCTAATGTAAAAATGTAAGCCTGGGTAGGTTAGAAATTGTCTACAACTTCTAGAGTTTCTCTGTCAGTCTGAATATTTGGAAAATTTTCCACACTATTTAATGGAGTTAGTTCAGCTTTTCTTTTGTTTTAGTACTATTTTATAGGTGTTCCCAGTTGGCATACAAATCTACAGTGCCCTATTGCTTCTTGATGCCAAAACACTCTGCTCAGTGACCAGTAATTTGGACTGTCAGAGTGCATATCACAGTCTGAGGCACAGAAAATGTGATTACACTTAGAAACCCCTGGAAGTCTGTGAGGCAGTAAAGTCAAGAGGTCCTTTTTTTGTTGTTGTTGGGGAACACTCACACCAGACAGCTTTCCTGACTGATTGGAGGCTTTGGTTCAACTCTTCTGTTTAATCAATCTTAGCAGTCATTTATTGCTTGCTCTACTTTAGAGAAACAGTGATTATCACTTCAAATACTTTCTCTGCCAACCCTTCTGTAGTTTGGAATTTTCCACAGAGCCAAATAAATGACCTGAAGTAGATGAGCCAGTAACTGGAATGGTGCTGGGGTGGATGGGAAGTAAGAATCAGAATGATTTCATAACTCAAAGGTAACCCAAAGTTTCTGCATAACCTATGTCAGCATGGAAATCTAGAAATCCCCAGTTTACTTAGTTTAAGGGTATAAACCCCAGGCTTTGACCTTGTCACAGGAGAGATTTCCCCCTGAGGGAAGGTCCCACATCACCAGACAATAAACATCCCCTTCAGGTGGGAGGTAAATCCCATCTGAAGTCAAGTAACTCTTTTGTCTCCAGAAGCCTTTTCCAATATATCACACCTTCCTTCTGAGGATTGAACCTTCAGCTTGGGAGACTGAGCTATCTACTGCGCCAAAGCTGAAGTGGATGTCTGTTGTCTGGTGAAGTGGGACCTTCCCTCAGGGGGAAACCTCTCCTGTGACAAGGTCCAAACCTGGGGTTTATACCCTCAAACTAAATAAACTGGGGATCTCTAGATTTCCATGTTGACACCTACTTCAAATCAAGTTTCCTAAACAAAGACTGACTATAGACCTTGATGGGGATTATGGATATAGTAATAGATAATTAATTGATCTAATGTCTATTATAGGGAAACCTAAAGATGACCAGAAATATTGAATTTAGAGGTAGAAGGAACCATTAAAAATGATCAGGCTAACCCTTTCAGATAATAAACATGGAAACTGAGGCACAAATGCTAAAATACTTCTAAGCCTTGGATGTTGTTCAAAGATATTCAATCACAATAATGCTCAGCATTAAAGGAAGAGGACAGATCAATAATATTTTTTAAAAACTACTAAATATAAAGAATATCTAATACCTAAACTGAGTTAATAAATTAGCATTTATTAAGCATTTGCAATGTGCCAGGCACTATGCTACATACAAAAGGTACTCAGAAAGTACAGTTGACAAATATTATTAGGCAGTTTGTCAAGACACTTGTCTCTTGGAATGGAAGTATATTAAGACATTTTTTTTCAGAAAAGATGATGCTATAAAGGTCATAGAGAAGCTCAGAAAATATCTGAAAAGTAGACTAGATAAAGCAATGAAAATGAAAACTGAAAAAAAAGAAGTAATTTCCTACACCTAAAAGAGAGCTACATAAAAAGAAGCAAGCTGAGGGGAGATGGGATATCTCAACAAGGAATTCCTATTAATGGGCCTGAAGTCAGGAGAGGAAGTATTATACCAGGGAAGCCACTATAGCCTCCTGTAAATAAATCTGAAGCTTTCTAGTGCCCTAAACTTGTAGTTTGCAAGAAAGTATAGCTCTAGTTATCAAGTATCTGAAGCCAGACATCATCCCTGGACTGACCAGAGACATACATGATCCCCACAGGTCTCTGTGCAGAGAGTCCAATTACTTCCCTTGGCGACTCAGAACCAAAGAAAGAGAGAAAGCCAACTTAGTCATCTAGCATTTATTAAGCACCTACTATGAAGCACTGGTTATACAAAGACATATAAAGAAGAGTCCCTGCCCTCAAGGACCTTACTTTCTATTGGGAGAAACAGTAAGTGCTATATAAGAATAAGCTGTATAAAGGACAGATTGGAGATAAAAAAGGAAAGTAATTAGCATTATGGGAAATTTGCAAAGACTTCTTGCAGCAGGTGAGATGTTAAAATTTAAAGGAAGCCAGGGAAGCTAGGAAGTATAGATGAGGAGAAAGAGAGTTTTAGGAAGACGGAACAGCCAGTGAAAATGCCCAGAGTTGAAAGAAGTACATAATCAATTTTGATGAATAGATCATTCTTGGTTGTAGACCCAATTCTCTTGCCTTCCTGAATATCATATTTCTAGCCTTGATGTCCCTTAGTGTGGAGGCTGCCAGATTCTGTGTAATTCTGACTGATGTGAGGATTTGGCTATCTCTTGATTATAACAATGAAGGTACTTAGCTCTTTCTTTATTGTGAAGATTAAATTGTAATTCCCTGTTGATTTTTAGATTTTAACCTCAAAAGTGTTAACTCAGTATTTAAAGTAGATCTAACTACAAAAAAGGTGTTAAATAAGCAAAAAAAGGTGTAAACTAACTACAAAAAGGTGATAACTAACTACAAAAGGTGAACTAACCCAAAAAGGTGTTAACTAACCTCAAAAGGTATAACTAACTATAAAAGGTGTGAACACCCATTTCATACATTGAGTGGGCAATCTTGAAGAGGAGCATCTGCTATGATTGGCAGGTATAAAATTTAGAGGAGGTGACACAAGAGAAAAAGATCTTTAAATAGAGGAAACAGAGGCACATGGAAGTGGGATCAATTGAGAGAGATTCAGTTATTCCAAGTTGGATTGAAGAGAGTCACTTGGAATTGGAGTAAAGAGAAACACTTGAGAAGAGACTGGAAGACAAACACTCAGACTTGAAGTGAAGACACTTGGCTGTGGAACTGGACCCCTGGAGGAGCTAATGCAGGAGAGCTCAGACTGCTTTCCTTTTAGATGGTCACCATGGGGAGTGAAAGGCTGACTTAGTTTCCTTGCCTTTCTGCAGGTGTGAACCTTCAAGAAAGACCCATCATCTTGAGACTCCTTTCCCTTGGCTGGGGCTTAGAATTTCTACCTGGCTCAGAGGAAGCCATAGCTTTCTCTCTCTCTCTCTCTCTTTCTCTCTTTCTCTCTCTCTCTCTCTCTCTCTCTCTCTCTCTCTCTCTCTCTCTCTCTCTCTCTCTCTCTCTCTCCCCTTTTCTCTATTCCTTAAGATCTTCCCTCTATTGTAAATAAACTTTCAGTAATTCCATTTACTTTAGTAATTCATTTTTTGGGATCTAGTAATTAATTCCCTGGCAACCACCAATTTAATATTCAGGTCCAAACATAATAAATCTAACACTGAGGTTCCTTGATATCTGAATTGTCTCTTTTTGGCCATTTGCAGTATTTTCTCCTTGGTCTGAAGCTCTTAAATTTGTCTAGAACATTCCTGGGAGTGGTCTTCTGGGAATTTAATGTAGAAGCTAATCTATAGATTCTTTCAATGTCTATTTTGCCCTCTTGTTCAAGAATATCAGGGCAATTTTCTTGGATAATTTCTTGTAATATGATGTCAAGACTTTTATTTTGTTCCAGGTTTTCCAATAGACCAATAATTCTCTTATTGTCTCTCCTGAATCTGTTTTCCAGGTCAATTGTCTTTTCAATGAGATATTTCATATTTCCTTCTTTTTTTCATTCTTTTGATTTTGCTTAAATTCTTGCTTAATTCTTGCTGTCTCATGAGATCATTAACTTCTACTTGCCCAATTCCAATATTTAAAGACTGATTTTCAGCTATGATCTTTTGATTTTCCTTTTTGGTTTGATCTATCCTGCCTTTCATGGCTTTCAACAGTTCAATTCTGTCCTCTAATTTGCTTATTACTTCATTTAATTTCTGTGCCTCTTTTTCCATATGAGCAACTTTGTCTTTTAAGTTGTTTTTTTTTTCTTTTTGTATTACTTTACTTTCTATTTCCCACTTTTCTTCCCATTTTTCTTTTATCTTTCTTACCTGGTTCTTAAACTCCTTTTTAAGATCCTTAAAAGCTGGTGACCAATTTCCATTTTGGGGGGACAGTTTGCATTATGTGTTTGCTTGTTTTTCCCTCTGTGCTATTACTTCTGTATTTTGTTCTTTTTCTCCATAGAAATTATTCAGGGTCAAGGTTCTTTTTTTTCTTCTGTTGCTTATTCTTTTTGTCACTAGTGGATTGGAGTTCCTGCATGTTGGTGGACATTGTTTTCTTAGCTTCTGTCTCACTGGGCTTTGCCTTGATAGTATCTTCCCTTCCCATTCAGAAACCTGAGTGGGGGCAGGTAGATCTATGATGTTCTTTGTTAGGTATGTTTTAAAGCATTTTGTCTTGAGGCTATCTTTCCAACCCCTTCTGGCTCCACTTGGACCAGTCTTGTTTCTGCACAAGCTCTACACTCTGTTGCCCAGGCTCCACCCTCGTCAGCCTCATGTCTCAAGTCTTGCTGCCAGGTCCTTGCACTGCCTTGAAGGGTAAGTCTGTGGTGTTTTTAGGTAGCCCCCTAAGAATTTAGAGAATTCCCTGGCCCTTGCTGTGATTCTGGCACAGTAGGTGGTGTGCAGAGGGTTGACCAGTTTGCATATTGATTAGTACATTTTCATCCCTTATAGCATGGCAATCCCCAAATACTGCCTACCTTTAAGGTTGCATCCAGTGGGAGAGCCCTTTTACTGGTCTGGTTTTGATTTCCGTCTTTTTGAGATGCTTTGTAATGATCAGTTGGAAGGAGATTCAGAAGGATCCTGCTACTACACCACCACCTTGGCTCTGTGTCAAGGAAGCTCATCCCCTCCCCCTTCCTGAATAACTTTACATGTCCATCAAACATTCCTGACATACTACAGTTGCACCAGATTTGCTTTGGCTTGTGTTGGCATATGTCTGTATGTCAATAAAAGTTAAGGTTTGGAGACAATGGGGGAGGCCAACAAGAGAAAGGGAGAGATGAAGAAGAAGGCCAGTAGGTGAGGGGGAGTAGAAAGAGACAGACCAGCTAAGCTAGCATGCAGCCAGGTTACTTAGAAATTATTGTCTACTCTTCATAATAAACTTTATAAAATATATATACCTCTGGGTAGCAAGAAATATTATTTAATTTTAATTATTACAGATCCACTATCCCAACATTTTCTTCTTAAGTAAAGAGATATCATGCTGGTCTATCACAGTTATAGATTTTTTTTTTCATTATCAGTAACATGTCTAAAGACTTGCTACTATTTATTCCTAATCCTTTTCTACCTTCTCTTCTGACATCTCTTATATGGATGACATTCCTTGTGCCACATTGTGCACCTTTCTATTGGTTTAATAAGATCATAGATTTAGAACTAGAAGAAACTAGGCTCCTACTCTTTCCAGTTGAGAAAATTGAATGGAAGAAAGGTTAAACACTGTTTTGTGATCACAGTCATCATAAGTAGTAGAGATAGGATGTGATGAGGTACAGACACATCACCTCAAGACTTAATTATTACAATAATCTGTTTTTTGTCTATGTTGGTCTCTCTACCTGCTCCAATGTCTCCACTGTATAACTGTCAAATGAATCTTCCTAAAATAGATCTGACCATATTGTTTCTCTCCTTACTCCATTCAAGAAAATCCAGTGATTCCTTATTATGTCCAAGATCAAATTTAAAATTTTTTTACTTTAAAATTTGTTCACTACCTGATCTTTCCTCATCTTTCTATTCTTCTTGTACCTTGTTTATTTACCTCAGTGTATTCATCAACCAAGTGACCTTGGTCTCCTTGTTGCTCCTCCTATATGACACTCTATCTCCCTACTTCCAATATTTTATCATCTGTCCTCCATTCTTAGAAATCTTTCCTCTCTTTATCTCTATTGCTTTGATTCAGTTGCTTCTTCAAATTTTAGCAAATGACTCACCTTCTACAAGAAACTTTCCCAATCATCTTTAATTTTAATATTGTCCCTCTGAGACTACACCATGATATTTTGAATATATATTGTATGTACATAATTGTTGGCATGCTTTCTCTCCTGTGAGCATCTTGGATACAGGGACTATTTTTTCATCTTTCTTTGTATCCCCAGTGCTTTGTTTGATACATGACAAATCGTTCAGTTGTTTTAGTTGTATAAAATTCTTCATGATCTCATTTAAGGTTTTCTTGGCAAAGAGACAAGAATGGTTTGCTATTTCCTTCTCCAGATCATTTACAAAGATGAAGAAACTGAGGCAAACAGGTTAAGTGGCTTGCCTTGGGTTGTCCAGCTAGTAAGTGTTGGAGGCCAGATTTGAACTCGGGAAGAATCATCTTCTTAATGCCAGGCCCAATATTCTATTCACTGCACCACTTCGCTTCTCACATGACACATGGTAGCCACAATAAATGTTAGTTGACTGACTATCTACAAATCCAGGGCTCAATAAATGCTTTCTAAAATGAATTTGAGAATTTTATAATCTTAGACCAAGATTAGCTATTCTAATGATTTTAGAAAAGAAAGAACAGAGCCTTTTTTGTAGGGATCCTCTGGGAAATTCAGACTGGTAATAAAGTGGCAGATTGTAGATAAGAAACTTGTTCAAAATGTACCATTAGAGTAAGTACTCATTAGAAGCTTTCCTTTTTATCAGTAATATACCACAGAAAGATCAATTAGTTAAACTAGTCAGAGGCTTATGTTCAAACTCCACTTTTGATATATATTACCTGTGAGCTTGGAAAACTTGCTTAAACTTCCTGGGCTTCCCTTTTCTCAATTCTAAAATGCAATTGACCTCATTTCCAGTTAAAATGGAAATGTGGGATGTCATGGAGGAGCACATCTCTCCAGAACATATTTTTAAATGGCATTGTATTGAATAAGGATCAAGAAGAAATAACAACAATCTCTTTGATTTGGTTAAATTTGCATAAAAGGACAATAAGAGTCTGTGGGCTCTGGCAGCAGTATGATCAAGAATATTCAAGGGTAAATTGAATCTGTTAGCTCTTTGACCAGGGATTCTCCAGGATGAATAGAAGGCCTAAATGCTCCCTAGAGATAAGTGAAGCCTTCTGGTGCTGTGAAAACTAGAAATATCAGGAGAGTTACAAGTTTCCTGTCAGGAGCACTAGAAATCAGGATCAGGACCAAAATGAGCTTGATATTCCCATACAAGAGCAAAGGAGGTAGAAGAGCCCTTGGTATAGAAGTGTAAAACTAGAAATTTAGTCTAGAGATATGAAGAACAAACAGAAATAAAAAGATATAAACAATATCATAAACATCAGTTATAGTTTACTGTAAAAAAAATTGTTAGGTTCAACTTCATTGTCCTAAACTACTTCTCTATTAAGGAAGAGCCCATATATTTCTATTCTTCTGAACATTTCTTTTAAACCAAAGGTGTATAATATTTTGGCAAAAGTATTTTCTTTATGATTGTGTTATATTTAGTATTGATATTGCTTTTTTAGGTTATAATTTTATGAATATTAATTCAAATTTGAATTCTAATATAATTTTGACCTGTGAAGCAGGGAATGTTTTTTAAACCTTCATCTTTTGACTTGGAATCCATACTGGTATTGGTTCCAAGGCAGAAGGGTGGTAAGGGGTAGGCAATGGAGTTTAAGTGACTTGCCCAGGGTCACACAGCTAGGAAGTGTATGAGGTCTGATTTGAATCGAGGATCTCTCATCTCTAGGTTGGCTCTCAATCCACTGAGACACCCAGCTGCCTCTTATTCTGCATATTTTTAACATGTTGAAGCTTTTTGACTAATATATTGTTTGATATATTTTTTCTTTTTCTATTTTACTTCTCCCAGGTTTAGTTATCAGGATACTTATTTATTGATCTCTATTAGAGAGTTTGATAGAATTTCTTATTTTCCTTTCTTTGGAAACAACTATAATATTTGAATTAAATCTCTTTTGAATGTTTGATAGAATACAATGCATATATTCTATCCATCCTATATCCCAATACTCCCATACCCCCTGCCCTCACATTCCTTTATGGGTTGTTCAATTTCTTCATACAGAATTGAATTATTTAAATGTATAAATTGGTTAGTATTTTGTTAATATGGAATTTTTATTTTTCATAAGTATTCCTTTAATTGAGTTAGTTCTGTTTGTGTCTAATTGAGCAAAATAATTTCTAATTATTTCCTTAATTTCCTTTTCATTTCCTATAAATGTTCCCTTTAAAATAATGGACATGTAGTTTTCCTCTCTCCTTTTTTTGAAAATTGGATTAGCTAATGGTGTCTGCTTTTATTAGTTTAAAAAAGGACCTAGATTTTTTTCAGTAATTCAATGGCTAAATTGTTTTCAATTTTATCCATCTAAAAATGTCTAATTTATTTAGTTTTTTTCTTTTAATTTGTTATTTTCCTATTTTTAACTCCATTCCCAAGTCATTTGTCTGTTTTTTTCCCCATCTTTTGTTGATACCTTTACCTAGAGATATAATTTTTCCACTATGGATTTCTGTGGCTATGTCACAAAAACTTAATATGTTTTCTCATTGTCATGCTCTTTGATGTAATGATCTATCACTTCTGATACATTCATTGACCCAGCCATTTTTCAGGATCACAGTATTTAAGTTTCTTTTAAGATTCAGTTCTTTCTCTAAGTGTCTTTTATTAATCATATTTTATTATGTTAGCAGCAAGAGGTGCTATTATTCCTTCTTTTACACATTTGTTTGTGAAATCTTTATTTTCTAGCCCTGCAGGAGACAAAGACTATATAGAAGATTTTTTAAAATGAAAAGATAAAAAGAATAAAAGAATTCTCATTTCAGCTTTAGTGGTAATTTCTGTCTTCAACCCAACCAGAGGAACTATCAACACATGCTCAACTAGATACTAACCTCAGGTTGAATATTGCCAAGAAGTGGAACAAGCCTTTTATGTAATAGTTGCCTGTAGGATTTTTAGATTACATATTCAGAAGCAATCTATATAAAAGGATATATCCTAATTAGGTTTATTGAAGCTTCCATTTCAATTGAACTGGTGATTTCTGAAGGTCCACATAAAAGCTCTAGCTGTACAGTCTTTGGGGGCTTCCTCAGGCTTCTGAAAACATGAGATCACAATGTTATTGTACAATCCCCTGGTATTTGTGCCCACATATTGAATTTGTTCTGTTTCCTGTAATATATGGTTCACAATGATGTAAGATATACACGACCAAACTCTGTTTCCATGTGCAGTAATATCCAAGGACTGGTTCTGCCTCCTAATTCTGATTCTATTCAGATTCAGATTCAGATTCAGATTCTCTATTTTTGTCTTGTGACCCACCTCAGTTCAGAGTGGTGACTAGTTTCAGATCCATTTTGAGTTCATGCTCTCTTCTCTGGAATAGTTCATCTTCCATGTTTACCGAGCTAATGTTGGATTTCCTGGCATAATTCTTCTCCTTGCATTTGACAGTTCACAAATTTACATGAGCTTTTGTTGATTTCCCTGGTGTGACCCCTCTAACAGTCTCCACTGGTCTTTTTCTATAAAACTAGACTTTATGGAGAAGTTTAGTTCAGATTACTTTCTTTTATTTATTAGTCATTCTAGGGCCTTTTATCAAATTTGTTGGGGTTTATGTGAAATAATGGCTTCTCCAAGGTTATTCACACCACCATCTTAACCAGGACTCAATAATACATGATTAGGCATCATTGTTTTATTTTCAAATATTCAACCAATTTAACGGAATTTTTCTTCTTTCAGTTTCCCACATAGAAAGGATATTTGTCCATTTCTATTCCTTTGCATTAGATATTTTATATGACATAAACTAATTCCTCCTCTCCTCTTCCTCTTAGAAGTTTTTTTTTCCTTTAAAATTCAAGACAAGCACCACTATCTACAGAATCACAATGAGAATTTATATTGCATGTTAGAGTTTGAAAAGAACCCCACAAATATAATCTCATCTTATTACCTAACAACACTGGGAGATATGTGCTGTTAGTAGCCTTATTTTATAGATGAGGAAACTGAGGTAAACAGTAAGTGACTTGCCCAGAGTCACAGGTTTAAGTGTTTTGTCTGAAGCTGTATTTGAATTCTGGTCTTCCTAATTCTAGGTCTAGATATCTCTCCTCTCTGCCACCAACCTGCCTCATACCTTATGCCCATTAAAATACTATATGTTGTTTGGGCTTTCAGTACTATATAAATTACACATGTTGTTGCTTCAAAGTTATATTCCACTGATGCCTTTTTATTCAATGCTTTCTCATCATCTAAGAATGATCTCTAGTGTAACTAACCCTAAATTATGATGTCATGGAAATAAAATTGGAATTTGAAGTCAGAGAACTTGAGTTTTCATCGTGGCTCTGCAATTTGCTGCCTTTGCAGTCTTTGGTAATTAATTTTACTCCTCTGTATCTCATTTTCTTCATCCACAAAATGGGATGTTAAGCTTACATGATTCCTAAGATCCCATTCCTACTTAAATATTATTGTAAGGGTTTAAAAGGGTGTGGTCATCACTTTCATATTATCTCCTATTAATCCTTGCCATATTGATGTCTTCTCCTCATCAACTTGGATAATGTTATAAACTAGATGTGATAACTCAATCCCCAATCAATAGAGTTAGGAGACATGTGAAAGTAAACTAATGATACCATTGTCTAGTTTCAGTGAAGTCATAAGAAAAAAAGTATGAATGTATAGAAGGTTGGTATGGTTTATGGACATCCATAAGAACAGGTAAAAGGGATGTCCAGACTGGAAAAAGTAGATATAGTTACAAGCAGTGAGAATAAGAGGAGTTATATATTAGTAACTGGAGTAGGGATAAAATAAAATGGAGTCTGGAGAGTTAAAATCAGGACCTAGGACAGCTCAGTGGGAAAGTTATTGTAATTATGTCAAATGATTTTCCCATACTCTGAATTTTCCCAAGTCCATGTTTCCTGAGGTTTCACAGAACCAAGTTTCAGTATTACAAGGACATCAAAAATCTTCTATTATAACACATCAAAACAAAAAATGTCTTTACAGCAAAATAGCAGGTGGTCATCCAGGTTTCATTTGCAAATTTCTAATATGGAAGAATTGCTTTTGGGCAGCTGCAATTATTAAAATGTGTATTCTTTATACTGAGCCCATGTCTGTCTCTATCTTACATTTACCTATTTCTCCTATTTAGGTTACCTAGGAATTTCATATATTCTTTTCATAAGTCAGAATTTCAAATACATGGAAACAGTTATCTGAGCTACTTTAAATTGTCTCTGGCCTCAAACAAACATCCCTAAATTCTTGACATAATTATATTAAAGTACAATGATAAATGTTAATGGAGTTGAATTATCACTGGTTATCCTTATTTGGATATGAAAATATGGTACAATTGAATACAATATTACAGAATTAGTCTAAATAGGACCATATCACATCTCTGTGAAGTCAGGCTCTATAGACTCTTTAAGAGTTTCAATCTTGTTATTTGACTCTACCTCATCTTCCAATATAATCAGTTACTGGATCTGATCAATTTTATATCTAAAATGTGTCTTTGATATCTTCTCCTCTATTATCCCACTGACACCACCCAAAGGTAGGTCCTTATTACCACCTACCTTTATGACTTTTGTTGTATACTAACTAGTGTTCTTTCCTTCAGTCTCTCCTATCTCCAATCTATCCCTTACACTCCTGCCAGGTCAACATTCCCTATGTGCAGTTCTCAAAGCAGAAGAATTAAAAAGCTCCTTAATGTCTATCAAAGTCCAAACTCTAATAGTAGCCCCTAATTCAGTAATCATCTTAATATGGTATTATCTTCTCTTTCAAACCTAGATCACACTACTTCCTAATATTTATTTTACCTTCCGATAAAAATGGGCTATGCATTATCACCCATATATGTTTGATACTTTCCCATCTCTAGGCCTTTTCTTATACCATTCCCTATACCTTTAGCTCTTCTCAATGATTTCTCTGTCCTTTAAAATGTACTTGTCTTTCAAAAATCAGTTCAAATGCTTCTATTTTATAAGGCCTTCCATAATTCCCAATCAGAAATTCTATCTTTCCCATTAGGTCTCATGTAGAAATTTAAATATACCATTCTTTTTTACTTTATTAAAAATAACCATTTATTTCTATACTATATCCTGGAAGGAGACTATAAGCTTTTTCTAGACAAGGACCTGACATTTCTCTTTATATTTTTGTCAAAGGAATTGAGAATATCGATGAATTGAGAAGCCTCAGTATTGAATTGTGTGAAGTAAAGAAAACAGTAAGTCAAGTACTAAACTTATTGTAGATAAATAAACTCCATTGAGCACCTTGGTGCCTCAGTGGACAGACAGCCAGGCCTGGAGTCAGGAGGACATGAATTCAAATCTGGCCTCATACATTTCCTATCTGTGTGAATCTGGACAAGTCACTTAACCTCAATTGCCTAGCCCTTGTTTTTTTTTTCCTGTCTTAGAGTTGATACTAAGGACGAAGGTAAGAGTTTTTAAAAATATACTTCATTTGTTCCAAAATAGAAAACAAAAATACATATGTTTCATAGTCATAGCCCTTTGTAGTCATGGTTCTAAAATTAATAACCAATAACTAAATATTATATTTTATAAAGTTTTATTAATAATAACAAAAGTGAAAGAACTACCTGACTTCAGCATGGTCACAGGTGCAAAAGAGGAAGAGGGAGGAGTTATAGTCACTTAAATACAAATGTGGGGACACAGGAAAAGGAAAAAGGATTCTAGCAATACAGAAAAGAACTTTGGGTAAAGTAGTTTTGTTTAGGGGTTCAAGAATTTCTAACTATACATTCCCCCTGTGATCCTGCTGGGGAGACCAGTCTCCCCAAAAGGATCATGGAAACATAAGAAATTATAAATTGCAATAATTGGTGGATAAAAGGGGGAAAAAAGAACAAAACCAATGATTACTAAGTTGAAAAGAAGCCAATTTGAGGGCAATCTCCTTTGACATTAGAATATACATTCAAAACAAAGGCATTTCAACTCCCCATAGTTCAATTCACATCCCAATGTTGACTCTGGATCTTCTGGTGCAGCATGTGGTCTCTGCAGGCATCTATCTTCATTTCACATTCTGGATTCTGGGAGGTAGCAAGTTTCTTATCCTAAAATTGCTCAAATTTAAATCAAAGTTTACAATAATAACATAGTCTCCCCTGAGGAAATTAATAATACATCCTCCCCCCAGGTGGATACATGGATGCATGTAGGAATTACACAGGGATCACTCAGGGATGCATTGCTGTGTTATGAGGCATATGAATCAATTTGCAAAAGAAAATAAAAAAAACATGAAAAAATCCAAATAAAAGAGAAAAATAACTTGTGGATGAAATACAAAATGTAAGTCTTATGTCTAAAAAAAATCTAAGTAAAGGAAAAACAAATCTATAACAGGTCCTTGAATCAGGACCCAATTAAAATCATTTAAGCAATTATGCATTTACCCAATAAGTACCCAGGACTACAGAAAATTTGCCACACTATGAAAGACAAAAAAGGGACTAGATTATAGGAGCCAAATTTGACATCCTTGGTAGAACATGGGACAAGGAAGACTTTCCTTTTGACATGGGCACTGTACCCCCAGAAACCCAGGCCAACTATTATCAGGGAAACTCCTTTGCCCTTGCATCCTTGTGACTCTTAACCTAGAAACACCCAATGACCCCACCCAGGGTCCTGAGATGTTTACCCTCTTTTGTCCTCTAGATTTAAGGTGGACAAAGAAATGAATCCTTATGCCTCCAGGCAGACCCCAGTCAGATGACCACCCACCCCACCAAATGCCTGAGGGACTAACATTCTGGTCACATCCACACCAGGACATAGCATCTAAAGAGTATATAAATCCCAAAACTGATGTCATCTGGGGGACAGCCTCTCCATCCATGCTGTCCCCATGGAGGAACAGCCTTTCCTTTCACGCTGCCCTCCCAGGGAACTGCTCCCCATCTTGCTGTTCTACCTTGCTATCCTCCTGGCCACTCTCAACATTACTCTCTAAATTAATAAATCTCTTTTTGTTTTTAAGCTAACTTTTGGAGTCATTGCATGCTTGTAAAAGGTATCCTTCCAGAACCCCAAAGGTATCCTTCTTGCTCATAACACCTTTAACACATGTTAAACAGCCACAACCTCGAACCCCAAACATGATCAAGTTCTCTTTTCTTGGCTCAAAATTACATCAACCCCATCAAGATTGGTTGGTCTCTTTGACCTTGTGCTCAATTGGCACAATGCAGTTTAGCTTTGTGCTTCTTTGGCACTGTGCAATGGCTCTTTTTGTATTCTCTTGTACTGGAAACAGAATCATTAAGCAAAGTTCCATAAATGTTTTTTAAACAATGAAGGGCATCATTTTTATAGTCTAAAGCTTTTGGGGCATGCATTAACATTAGAACAAATGTATTTAAAATGTATATTACTGCAAAAATCAAAAAAAAAGTTAAAGAAAAATCTTATTGATACTGTTGACATGTGCTTCAAATACAAAAGGGAGAGAAAAAATAAAACTCAGATACTATATTGCACATGCAATAAAAAAATCAAAGTTTTAAAAAAATTTTTTTAAAATTAGAATATATAGCTTAAAATCAGTGACACACTGTTAGCCATGTGCAAATACAAAATGATTTTCAGAATAAAACAGTAACACAGTAGATAATGAACATTCACAGAAGTACCAAAGTCCCCCCAAATTCACAATAGCCCAATTAATTACAATAGCAAACAAATCCAGTCTCATATTTCACATAAGTTGCTGTATGACATAAAAAACAAAACAAAACTATGAACTGATGGATATTTGTCACAATTTTTACAGATCTAGCAAATCTTTCAACTTTGGCAAACATATTTTTAAACAACGTAAAACTTATTTGGATCTAGAACATCATCAAGAAATCTAGATTGTTTTGGTGGAAGTAAATTATAATGAAGAGTTTTACAGGAGCTCTTTTTCTGGCTTCCTGATTACATATAAACACCTCGGTAGGAATATTTCTTTGTTTCTCTACCTTTAATACAACATTCTTTATTATCCATGCCCCATGTGCCACAACCTCTGCGCCTCAGTCTTTGGACTTCAAAGCCACATGAGGATACATCAATAGATGATAACGCACAAAGATAATAGTCATTCTTGGTCACCGAGAGACTACCACTATATATATATATATATATATATATATATATATATATATATATATATATATAATATCCATTCAGAAACCACTAGTTATGTAAAATTATTTCTGAAGACCCCTTAAAATTACAATTAAATTCTTAGATTATTAAATTCTCTAAAGGTTGTATATAACTTTTAACCAGTTTTGTTGAAATCCAGTCATCATCATCTATGTGACAATTAACAAAGGCAACATGTGATCTTTGTCAACATGGAATTTAGGAATCCCAAACTTGTGGCCTAGTGGGATCTGATGAACCCCAATTTTAAATTTAGCTTGTAGATTGGAGACCCCAAAAGCTTGTCCTTGTTCCCTGTTCCCATGAGAAATCTACCCTGAAGGGAAATGATGACCCTGGGTGAGATAAGCATATGCTAAGGACATTCTTTGTTTTAGGTAGTGTCCCCTATTGTATTAGAACCTTTCTCAGGAAGGTCAGACCTGGGCAGGAACCATCCTTTAGTATCTATTGTAAGCAGCCCCTTCTCTTACACCCTAGCCTCTAGCTATGATTCTTTTCCCAAGCTTGATTGTATCTTGTCAGTGTAGTTTGAACACTCTGTAACAATTAAAATTTAGGGAAGACTGAGGCAGGTAGAAATTAGTTTCTCTCTGCAAGTAGTATTATATTTTTTAGAAGTTTATTGAAGATTAAGGATTAAAGAATATACTTGTAAGAAAAAACACGTGCCTAGGCTAGAGGCCTAGACAAGACCTCACCTACATTATGGAAAGAGCCATGTCTGCTGCAAAACGGAAGTCCAAAAAGAGAGCTCAAGAGCCTTTGCAATCAGCTTAAATACCTTCTCAATCTCACCCACCTCAGAATTCCGTGAGATTACAAAGCATTTTGGTGAAGTGGAACAAGGGCTTGTGGGGATTGAAGTCCAGAGTTCAAATCTCAATTTTACATTTCCCCCATTTGATCCTCTGGGAAGAAGTCCTTCCCCAAAGGATCATAAAAACATAATCAATTTAAAGATTACAATAATTTGAGGATAAGGAAAAAAAAACAATAATTGCTGAACACATTGACAAAAATCCAGTTAGGGTGCAGTCCCCTTTGGCATGAAAGTATACATATAAATAAATGTTCAATCAACCACACCCAAAGTTCAATTTTGTGCAACTTGTGGTCTGTAGCTTCTTCATGGTGGCTTCTCCAACAGTTCAGTTCTGGATTCAGAGAGGTAGCATCTTCTTTACCTAAAATTCTTCTCAAAAGGAATTTAAGCTTTGTAATTTAAAATAACATTTTTTACATTCCCCCCATTAAGAGGGTGATTGACAAATACAGAATCACTTAGGGATGCATGGCTGAGGTATGAGGTATATGAATCAATTGGTAAGAGATATTAAAAGGATATCAGAAAAATCCAAATTAAAAAAAAAGAAAAAACTCTGGATGAAAATATAGACTATCAAGTCTTAGGTGAAAAAAATTCTAAGTAAAAGAAAAATAAATCTATAACAGGTCCTTGAATCAGGGCCCAATCTAAGCAATGATACATTTACCCAGTCAATAGCCAGGACTACAGAAAGGTACCACACTATGAAAGACAGAAAAGGGGACCAGATTATAGGAGCCAAGTAGGAGCCCAGGTTTTGGGGATACTCATTTGTGAGTATCTTCAGAGTGAGTGGGGACACAAGGAAGGCCTACATCTTAACGTAAGTCAAGTGTCGCAACCCCAAGTCTCACACTAGGTTCAAGATCTTTGTATTGGCCTAGAAGTGCATCAATCCATCCTGGATTGGCTTTTCTTTGGCTCTGTGCAATGGCTCTGTTGTGTATATCTTGTCCTGTAATCAGACAGAATCATTAAGCAAAGTCCCATCATTTATTTAAATAATTAGTGGCATCGTTTTTATAGTCACAAGCTTTTTAGGGCATGCATTAGCAAATGTATCTTATACTTGTAGTACTGAAAAATCAAAAAGTTAAAGAAAATCTTAATGCTGTTGACATGTGCTTCAAATATAAAAAAGAGAGAAAAATTAAAAAAAAAACCCTGAAAAAAGTATATTGCACATGCAAGAAAAAATATAATAATAAGAGCTTTAAAATTCAAAAATATAGCTTATAATCATTGAGACTCTGTGTCAGCTAAGAAAATATAGAATGCAAGGCTTTCTCACCAAAAATGAGATCCATTTCCTCTTAATATCTGGCCATGCTCCACTGTAAGTATGAGGCAAATGAATTGAGTAAGGTATATTTTTCATTTTTAAAGAATAGTAGTACAAATATGTAGATATCCCCAAAATTCTCAATAGCCCAATTAATTACAATAGTAAACAAACACTATCATATTTCACATAAGTTGCTGTATGGCATTTTTTAAAGCCTATGAATTGATGGATATTTGTCACAATTTTTACAAACGTAGCAATCTTTCAACCTTGGTATTCAAACATATTTTTTAAA
Organism: Monodelphis domestica; assembly: GCF_027887165.1. Taxonomy (NCBI): domain Eukaryota; kingdom Metazoa; phylum Chordata; class Mammalia; order Didelphimorphia; family Didelphidae; genus Monodelphis; species Monodelphis domestica. The sequence continues at coordinate 134,549,911 of NC_077229.1, read as the reverse complement.
AACAAAGTAAAACTCATCTTGGGTTAAGAACATGATAAAGAAATCTATATATCTTTCTGGTGCAAGTAATGAGCTGAAGAGTATAAATAAAGGGGTGGGGTGGTCCTTTTTTTTGGAGGCTTATAGGGATACAAATGGCCTGAGATTAACTGCCCAACTTCCATTCACATATTTAGAAATGCGGGAAGGTTGGGGGTTATAAATAAATTTCACTTCAGCTATTGTAATGGGCCTTACCTTGTGGTAGGGACAGGCAAAAATGACCAGAGATTGTTAAAAAAAAATTACAAAAATCATATTTAAAAAACCCTTAAAATCATTTGAGATATTTAGCATATTAAATTTTCCAAAGGTTGTTAATACAATTATAACCAGTTCTGAAGACCATCTCTCCTCTATGACAATTTACAAAGTGAAAAATAGAAAAACTGTTTGTTTGTTTGTTTTTCATGTAGGCTTAATTACAATATTTGTTCAGCACAGTTATAGGGGAAAAACAACAGAATTTCAAAACTCAGTACATTAAATGAACAGTGTAATATATGAACTTAAAATCACAAAGGTAAACCTTAAACAAAACAATCAGGAAAAATGCAATAGAATACAGAGATTTTTTATAAATCATTAGAGTCTGATATGCTTTAGAATATAGCCTCTAGTCTCTTCAAAGTTCTTTGGGGTTGTTTTTTTTTTTGTTGTTGTTGTTTGTTGTTTTTAATTATCCATTTAGATACCTATTGTCCAAAGGCAGAGTGGTAAGGGCTAAGCAATGGGGTCTGAGCGATCTGCTCGGGGCCACATGGCCATGAAGTGTCTCAGGCCAGATTTTAACCCAGGACCGCATGTCTTCAGGCCTGGCTATCAGTTCACTGAGCCACCCATTTGCCTCCCCAGAGTTGAATCTTTGGGCTGAATCTTTCTTCTGGCACACAGGTGAAATCAATGAAATTACCAGAACAGTCAAAAGGTATTCTTTTAAATAGCCCATTGCTTTTTAGCTTCCTGCTTGAAAAGTCTGTTTCTTCTCCTCTCCCCTTTCTCTCTCCCCCTGCTCTGATATGATCCCTCCTCCTGCCCCAGTCCATGTGGAGCCCAGGCCACCCACATGGAGTCAATACCCCGTCCACTCGGAGGCTTAGCCTAAGGGGGAATTATCCGTACTCCTTTCCCTCTCGTCTCTTCCCTCCACCCATGTGGCCAATACCCACGTTTAGTCCTGAGCAATGAGTGAATCTGCTCCGAGGATCTGGGTGATAAGCCGGCTTGGGTCAAGCTTGTGGGTCTGGGGCACAGAAACAGGCAGGCAGGCAGGGCCGGAGCAGAGTGGGCAGCCGGGGTGGGGCCGGGAGAAGCGGAGATGGGGGCAGCAGGTAGGCAGGAGCTGATCAACAGCTTTGCGAGGGTAAAAAAAAAGACAAGCTGGGCCGGAGCTCGGGCACTAGGTGAGCAAGAGAGAGAGAGGCCAGGAGCAGTCTCTGGCTGGAAGGCTCTTTGAGGAGGACTCTGGCTGGAACTCTCTCTGAGGAGACTCTGTCACTAGAATCCTTGCTTAGACAGACCTTGTGGTGAGTGATAAAAGACTGACTGACTGATCTGTCTCTCTTAAGGCTCAGGTCTAGGCCATGTTGGCTTAAGGCCCTTCATACTTATTCCTTTCTTACTCTTTCTCTCTTTCTTTAATTCCTCATTATATTATTAATTAAATTCTCTATAAAACCCAGTTGACTTGGGTATATTCATAATTGGGAATATTTCCCTGGGGACCACCTTATATTTGATTTAAAACCAAGACACTGTAGTGAAGCATATTTCCAGGGGTCACAATTTACTCACCCACTCTTATATCTACTATAATTTATATCTTCTACTATTTTACTCACTACAGTTTACAACATCAACCATTTAAACTATTTTAATCACCACATTTTATGACCATAACTATTTTAACTGCCATAGTTTATGGCAGGCAACTAATTTAATTATTACAACTCCCATTTTCCTTGTAGCTATAATGATGTCAGTCATCTTTCCCTGCCCCTGGATTTCCCAAATGGTATATAGGTTCCTCAGTTCTTTTGTTCCTTGGAATTGTCATCTAGCGTTGTGGCGATCCCTAGGGATAAAATCCCCAGAGTCCAGGGTTTGCACCCTAAAAAGGTTGTGGCGACGATTCTGAGTAAAGGGCCAAATTGGACTTATCCCTATCCTGATTAAAGACTTGGTTTTTCTGACTATTTAGTAGTTCTGTGTTATTTCCAAGTTAACATCTTCAATGGATCTAGTGACAAGGGTTTTAGGAAAGATGTTCATGGGCTTATAAAGTGATATTTTGTTCTTCAGAAGAGGTAAAAGTACAAATTAAATATCAACATAGGCAAGACATTGTAGCTTAGAATGATTAAATATTACAGAAAGGTATTGACAAGATTAATACAGATAAACTTAAAAAAATTTAAGCCTTAAAGCAATCAGTAAATACAATAGTATAAAAAAAGGTGCTGGCAGGCAGTGTAGTCAAAATCCTTTTCACTAATTCCAATAGACTTGTTCACTATTATAAGAGAATAAACTCAAATAGTTAGCAAGAAACTTCCAGATGTCTTTTAAAGTTTCCTTCCCCTCCCCCAGTATTCATTATCCATTTAGATTTCATTTGTCAGAGGTTTGAATTTCCTCATAGAAGCACAGGGCAGAATCTCCACTCTGAATGTTGAGAGCAATTAGGACTTTTGGAACTTTGTCGAAATATTTCGGGTTGGTTTGTAGCATAAGCAGCCTTTCTTGTGGCATATTCTTGAGGAGAGGGAAATAAAGTGGGAATTCTCCAAAGAAAATAAAATGTTTCAGGAAAAGAATTAAGCTGATCCAAACTACACTTTTTAACTCTACCAACTCAAACTGTTGTTTCAGAGATTCAAGCATGCTTTGCAATAGCATTTTTCCTGAAAGATGCTGAATGGGGTTTGATTAACAAGTAAGCAGAAAGAAGTAAAACTTCAAGGGAAAACAATAGCATATTTGCATATGAAGAAAAAATACTTCTCCTTAGTGTTTTGTGTTAAGAAAAAGAAGGGAAAAAAAAAACACCAGGATTATTCCCCCAAACTGACTTTAAATCTACTAATTTGGAACAAACTGCCCTCCCTGTGAAAAACCTTTAGTAATAGCCTTCTAAACTAATAGTCCAGGATCAGCTTTTTTAAAAAAAAATCTGCTGGAAATTTAGAAGGTGTGGGATTCTTTTCTCCACAATGAAAAATGGCTATGCCAGACTAGAAACATACACATGGAGTGTGGAAAGGGATTGGGGCAGAAAAATTTTTATACGCTACCCTCTGTGGAAAAATAATAACTGGGATTGGCAGGCTCTTGTGGTGGGTCTGGTCTCGGCAAGAGGAGGCTCCAAGCTGGGTGGAGAGCATTGAGGAATGCTGGTCAAGCAGATGGACAGGAGAAAGGGCAGGCAGTGGCAGGCGGCAGGGCAGGGCTGGAGTGCAGGAACTTTACTGTAAGGCTATCTGCTCAAAAAATTTTGTGTGGGTTCTAAAATTAATAACTAAATATTATATTTTATAAAGTTTTATTAATAATAACTAAAGCAAAAGAACTACCTGACTTCAGCATGGTTACAGGTACAAAAGAGGAAGAGGGAGGAGTTACAGACGCGTAAATACAAATCACACAAAATGTGGGGACGCAGGAAAAGGAAAAAGGATTCTAGCAATACAGAAAAGAACTTTGAGTAATGTAGTTTTGTTTAGGGGTTCAAGAATTTCTAAATATACACTAGGCTTCTTATACCTTACTCTCTTCCATGTATTCTTTAATCCTACAACACTGGCCTCCTTGCTATTTCATAAACAGGATATTCCCTCTCTTGGCTCTGGACCTTTTCTTTGTCCCCAGTGCCTAGAAGCCTCTTCCTTTTCATCTCTCTTTCCTGGCTATCCTGGCTTCTTTTAAGTCCCAACTAAAAGCCTATTTTCTACAGGAAGTCTTTCCCATTCCTTCACTTCTGGTGCCTTCCTCAACCTTTATTATTTCTCATTTATTTCATTTATTATTTCCTATCGATCCTGCATGTAAAATGTTTATACATCTTGCTTTTTTCTCTCCTACTAGATAAGCCAAATTCTATTTTCTGCCTTAATAATATTGGTTCCTAGGCAGAATGGTAGTAAGGGCTAAAAAATTGGGGCTAAGTGATTTCCCCAGGATCACATGTTAAGGTCCAGGATTTCACCCACCACCAAGGAAGACTGAGGGCAATGCAATCAGGCAAGGAAAAAGGCTGTTTATTATGGAACTGATACTCGCATCAGTAGGAACCTCTGCCATCAGAGTTCTGAGCTGCTTCTGACAGACTGGGCTTTAAATACTTTTCAGTATGTATGGCCCCCCCCTTCCAGCCCCTTATCTGCTACATACCATCCTTGGAATTTTGCTGGCATGTATAGTTCTTATCTGTTTCCTACTATTCTTGGGACTTGGACAATTTTATGTTATTGGGGTCTTCCTGGCCTTTATCTGGTACCTACTGCAGCTGTGGTTTGGCATATTTATGGTTCTGACAAACTTCCCAAGGCTAGCCAGCTTGTTAAGGCCTTCCTGTATTTTCAAGGCTGGTCATTTTGGCCTTCCTCACACACAGCTAGGAAATGCCAGAGGCTAAATTAGAACCCAAGATCTCCTATTTCAAGGTTGGGATCTCTCTATACACTGAGTTCCCTATTAGATTGTGATAACATGAATTATATTTTGCCTCTTTTTCTATTTACAACACTTAGCAAAATCCCAGGCACATAATAGGCACTTAAATAAACAAATGTTTATTGAATCACTAACTGGAAAGGAGAAAAAGCACATAGAAACATAGACGACAGAAACCAGGATCATGACTGCATGAATCCATCTTTAAAAGAACAGAGGTAGTTGTCAAATTATGGTGTCACAGAGAGAGGAGGAAAGAGCTAGAAGTAAAGAATAGGTAAATTCCTCTTCTGGATGTTCTGTGTCTGGAGTAAAGCAGTGAGAGAAGTTCAGTAACCCTTGGAGGGTATGCCAAGAGATGTGCAAACTCCAGGGGAAAGCAAAACTTCACTGAGCACCAAAAGAGGGAATATGAATGTAAAAGATCTAAAATGAAGAGAACTTTGTTATCAGTAGAAAGAGTATCAGAGAGTATAGTAGAAAGTCCATGAGGTTAGGGTTGGGACATATTTATTTTTATGATTCAGGATATGGCAGTTGCCAATACCATATTTAAGTGCTCCTAGTCATTTCACATGATGCCAGGCTCCAGGCCAGGTGGTAAGTCAGACATAGGCCATTCTATTGGGAAAGCAATATCTAGGTGAAGGTTATGATAGGGTTGAGATCCTGGGGGTTGCAGACTGAGGATCATGAGTACTTCTCTCAAAGTGAGTAGGGAATAAGTATACCCAGACTTTATTTTTTAACTTTAGCTCTAAGGGTTACATTAAGAGCTGTGCACTTCATTTGCCCAGAGAACCACAGCTCAGAGTCCTATGTACTTATTTCTTTAAGACTGTACAGTCACTTGAAATCTATCTAACAATATTATTTGATTGCCCTTCTGTTTTTTTCCTTAATGCGGAATGTCTACAATTCATCTTTGAATTTCCAATTCTCTAAGGGTTGGAGAAAACAGTACACACAAAATCACATTTCTTTTAACTCTTAAACAACTACTGCATTAGACCTAAATATAGCAATAACTTTAGAGTCAAATTGAATTGATGCTATTTTGATTGACTATTACTAGGGAGTACACGCTCCCTTTAGTTTGCCTTTAATTTTGTCAGGTGGATAGAAGAGATAGTACATTGGGGGAAATATGAAATCTGGCTAAATTTTGTAACTGTTATTCACAGAAGAACCAAAGAACAATTATTCACCAAGAGTCAGATTCTAGAGTGAGCAAAATGTTTTTATTTGAGCTTCACTATATTGGAAGCTAACAAAGGCAGTGGTGCTTTGGGAGCCAATGGTTTATGTTAAGCAAAAATGGGTTCTGTGAACCATGGTCTTTTGATACTCTCTCCCCAGTTTACATGTTCATAGGTCTAGGCATAGAATATGAAAATAGGCAAAGATGGTCTTTAGGTGTTCTAGTCTTTCTGGGGTCCCTGCCCAATTGGTACCCCTTGTTACTCTCCCTCAGGTCTTTTTGTACCTATTTCTTTCAAAATTAGCTCTCAGAAAAAGCTCTGAAACTTAGACACATTAAAATATAAATGAATGATAATAGCTTAGAGTATTATCCCACTTAGGGATAAGTGTATTTTAATAAGCACACTGCAGTCTTTGAGCTTAAAGGAATGTCATTCTTTTAAAAATATTTTTATTGATATCTTTTTCATATCACAAAAAATGTATGCCTTCTCTTCCCCCCCCCAAAAAGAGTACTTTAGATAGCAAACATTCATTTTAAAGACAAAGAAGGAGGAAGAAATTGGCAAAACTGATCAATATACTGAAAAAGTCTGAAATTGTGTGTGATGTACCATAATCACAGACCTCTGAAAAGAGGTTGTGTAAGGGAGTCTTCTTATATTTCTTCTTTGAAATCTGTCTTTATATTGTTATATGTCATATCATAGCATATTTTTGTAATTGTTCAGTCATTTTTCAGTTTTTCCTACTCTTTATGACCCCACTTTGGTTTTCTTGGCAAAGATACTGAAATAGTTTGCCATTTCCTTCACCAGATTACTTTATAATATATAATTATCTTATATTAGCAATATATAGTATATGTTCTTTTCTTGATGCTCTGCTTGTTTTGCTCAGCATCAGTTCATAAAGATTTTTTAATTTTCCCCATTATTCATCACACCTGTAATTTCTTATAACTCAAATATGTTATACTAATATAATTTCAAACATTAGTCATTGAAGAGGTGAAAACTTTAATGGCAGCAAAGCCCCTACAGTATCTCTATTCTGAGTTTACACTTGTGAAAAGGCAATCCTTTATTCTCTTTGCCTAGTTGGAGTTGACACTTTGGTTAACTAACTTAAGTACCCCTACTTAGTGCCTCACTAGACTGAAGACAGAATTAACTCTCCTTTGTCTACCTTTTAAATTGAATCAACAAAGGATTAAACACCCTACTTATTGCTAGGTGAGAAGCTAGCAAGGTACTTGGAGAGCTCCATCCTTATTTTTAACTCAATCAGTCAGAAACTTGTGAATTATTTTAAGAGTTCACACTCTCAGAAACTGTTCATTCAGGAAACTATGAACCTTTTGATGAGAAATTGACCTTCAGAAGGTGAGAAGTAGGGGGCAGCTCAGTGGACTGAGAGTTAGCCCTAAATATGGGAGGTCCTAGGTTCAAATTTGGCCTCATACACTTCCCAGTTGTGTAACCCTGGGCAAGTCACTTGACCCCCATTGTCTACATCTTATTGCTCTCCTGCCATGGAACCAATATACAGTATTGATTCCAAGACAGTAGGTAAGGGTTTAGTAGTAGTTATCTCTCGGTAACTGAGGATGACAATTGTCTTTGTGCGCTTTCATCTGTGATGTAGATGAGTGTGCACAAAGACACTTGTGCGTGAAGGAGATTTAAGTGGAAGAGTCGATGCACAGAGACAGCCCCACTCTCTCGGCTTTGGAAACCTGGGTCCAGTGGCACGAAAAGTCATTACACCTGGAGACTTCCTCAGCTGCATTGGATGGCTGTGTTGTCCTTTGTGCTCCAACACGCCCTAAGCACTCCACAGTGCTTTGCTGTGTTGCCATCTCAGCCGTTGAACCTTCTTGTTGGTTTCTTCCGCCTGTTCCGCTGAAGCAGTCTTCACATGCTGGGTGAGCAAAGCCCTGGTTCACCAGGGGTCGACGACCCGATGGCTACCCTCACAAGGTTTGGCCAGCCTGTCGAAGCCGTTGCCCGGGGTGTGACCGCTGCAGCATGCTAGCAGCTACTGGGAGCCACAAGTGAGAGCAGGGTGTCAGGTGGGGAACAGTGGCTGGAGAGCTGCCCTAGGAGGGCACGACAAGCTCTCCATACCAGAGATACTACTCCTCCCTGAGCACCCCATACACCCTGAAGGTAAGGGTTTAAACAAAACAAAACAAAACAAAAGAAGGTAAGAAGTTGATCCCACAGACATTGCCCCCTGGGCAGTGTTAGATAATTTGGAAACTGTGATTTGTCCCTGTGAAGGGGGGAGGAGACAAGAAATCATCATAAAAACAAGCCCAAACTCCTTCAGAGCAGATTGTCTTGAGTAGATAATTTGAAGAGACAGTCTGAAGAGATTGTATTCTGGAGATAGTCTTCTAACTGGGGAGAGTTTTTGAGGGAGCTTTGCTGGAGACTGTAGTTTAGATCATGGGTATGGAGCTTGACTCTGACTCCTAGACTATTTCCTTGGGTGAGTCAAAGGCTGACTTCTTTCCTAGTTTCCCAAGAGACTAGCTTCCATCTTGTAGGAGGCCATGTGGTTATTCACCACCAGCCTTCCTGGTTGAGAGTTAATTAATTTCTGCCTGGATTAAGCAGACCTGGGAAAAACATTTAGATTGATAGGATATATAACTTCTCTCTCCCCCTCATATTTCTCTTCTTTATTGTTTCCTCTCTATAAATACTTATAACTAAATTTCTGACTCAAGATATAATAAATATTGGTGACCACTTAATTGTATAAAATTCCATTAATTTTCACTTTTACACTATTCTATCTACATATGGGTGACCTTACCCATCCAAAATTAATGATAGTTATTTTTCACTGAGCCCCAACTCACTTTTCAGCACAGTCCTTTCCTCTAAGCAAAGAAACAAAACTTCCTAGTCCAGAACAGGTATTCTGTAGCCCCTGCTAGTAAATAATTGGTTGGTTAGTTCGAGGTACTCTAGATTTATTTCTTGATCCATAATGGTCAACTCATGATAGCACTGTATTCTATTTAACCCAAACCCTATTTAACTGAGGGGTTCTTCATTCATTTAACATTAAACAAATAATTATTAAATATCTACTGTAAGGGTTAAAATATAATGGTTAGACTAAATACATAAAAAAATGTGGTCACCAAAATATATTACTCAAATCAGAATTACTTTTTATGGTAGTTTATTTACAAAAGGACAAAGAGTGAAAGTAAGGGAAATGAGAAAGAGAGTAGACAATTACTCTGGCCCCGCCGGAACCAGGCAGGGCTTCAGAGGCCCCAGCAAAAGGGGGACCCAGAGGTAAATTAAACAAGGGTTCTAGCCACAAGGCCTCCTCCAAGATGAGGGGCCTCTCTGGAGGCTAGTATCTCCAGAAAATCCAGGAAAAGGAGTCATTTTTTTCACTCACCCACATGGTAGTCCTAAGGGAAGATCCAAGTGCAGTCTTACCAGAAGTAGTCTGAGTTCCCAAGTCAGACCTCCTCCAAGGCCAAGTTTGAAGGAGCAAGAAATCTGGTCACAGGATGTTACCACCATTTTTAAAGATAGTTCTTTGCCTCACTTCCTCTGCCTTCCTTCCACTTTACATGGACCAGTTGCAGTTTTAGCTTTGCTTAGGACTGCCCAAGGGGCAGTCAGTGGGTTCTGATTTGTCACCCACTATAGCACTCATGAGCCACAGACCTTCCTTCCCTCCCCCCCTCCCTTAAAGGATTAATTGGTTTATACATTCCTGGTGGTGAAAATCTAAAATTAGCTAGGGGAGAGTTAATCCCATCTTCACATTACTATATGCAATGTATTTCTTATGGCTCTAAAGAACTACTCAACAAGTTTCTATAGGAGGAAACACTGCATAAATACCTATTACATTGAAAAGAGGAGATAAAATGAGATCATATGCAAATCATTTTACAAACCTAAAAGCATTAGCAATTAATAGTACTTATTACTATCATTGCTAGTTGTGAAGAATTATTATCATTCAGCAAATTTTACCTCTTTCAGAGAATGCACTTTATTTAAAGACAGAATGGAGAGGAAATCATATTATCTTTTTAAATCTTCCATTGTTTTGTGGTGTGCACATGGAATGCTTTCTTCTATTTTTAAGAGGGATATTATTGGGTAAATCTAACTTCTACCATAAATATGAGTAAATATTTCATAGAACACTTGATCTATACTTCAATCCTGCCTCCCCACTATGAATGCAGGATGTGTATACCCTTCCCCATGAAGAAGGAGATGGGGAGATTTTTAATACCTTTCCCTATCTTGCTTCCCAATTTAAGTAAATCTCACTGAATTTGGAACTATACATTTCCTTGGATCTCCTGTCAGTTCTTTTTTCAGTCTCTAGACATATTTTTGCAATCCAATTTTCCCCTTTCTAAATGTCATGTCATTAAGATTTCTCAAAGTGTAGATCTTGGAATATTTTCCCTCATAAATTCATCTTTCTATGAGTGTTTTTGACCAGCAATGAACAAGGTATTGTGTTCTTTTACCTCCTAGTACAGATTTACCTCTCTAGGGACTCCATTTGCTATCCTTCTTGATCTCCCAGGTGTCTCAGCTCCACTGCATAATGATCATTGCTGAGTCACTGCTCTGTTTGAGTTTATCTATGGTGCCATAAAAATGGGCCCATGAAAAACTGTCTGGCTCATAGGGGCATAAAAGGATCCCGAAGAATTTCTATTACACTTGCCTGACTCTTTCAACCTGACCCCTGCTCATTGCTTATGATGAAGATATTTCTAATGAGTCTTGGATAGAGAATGAATTTGAAATTTTTAAGGTGAACTTTGCCAGCTCTGCACATAACTTAATAAGAAAGAAGGGAAGTAGGTTCTGGTTCTATAAAATACTGCTTATATGCTCTATAGGTAAGGTGTTAAGAAGCTATGTGACATATGTGTCCTTCATAGTGGACTGATTATGGGTCAATTCCCATGCTACTCAATGGTCCGAGCTTACTTTATATCAAAAAGGAGTCTATGTAGTGATGAAATATGTAGCAGATTCAGCCTACAACAGACATCTGATTCTCAGCGATTAAGATCAGTATTTTCTAACTCTAACATCCATCTCAGAATTATAGAATTTGAGCATTTGATGGGTTTAAGCCCTTTCACCTCTGTAACATTAGGGTTATGCTGTCCTGAATGGTGATTTCCTCATGTGTGCCACTATTTCAAGTAAACTGCATCTATTCTTTATTCCAGTCCCTCTTCCCATCTATCTTCTTCCCAGTCTCATCATAATCTTACCATTTAGGTGACATAAAACATACATTTGGGGTGTAGGAATAGGGATGGGATTGAGTAAATCATTGAATCAGTCTGCTATAGTGGAAAGATGATATTTCGATTAGGAGTGGGAGGCCATGATTTTGGATGCCCACGTTTTGTATTTGATCTTGGACAAATCTTTTTCTTTTTAATCTTATCTTTTCCAACTTGGGAAAACACAGAAATACTAAAATAGTCAGATAAAGCCAAGTCTTTAATCAAGAAAGTTAGGTCCAATATAATCAGCCACTATCACAGAGCCAAGTGCCAAAATACCACACAGAGTCAAAATGCTGGGGCTCTGGGGATAGTATTTCTGAGAGAATGCACCACATGAGATGACTCTCCAAAGAAACAATAGAACCCAGAAATCTTAGATATCTTTTGGGGAACTCAGGGCACCAAATATACACTGACAGGTTATAAGGAGACTTGGGAAAGAGTCCATAGCCAGAGGCTGGGCTTTCAGGGAATGGTCTACTTACAATGGATACTAAAAGGATGGTTCCAGCCTTCTTGGGAATGGATCTCTGATACAAAGGGGGAAACTTGTAAGACTAAAAGGGTACTTAACATTTGATTAGATCTGCTAGCCTCACCTAAACTGGAATCATCAAGTACTTTAAGGTCTATTGTTTAATCTGAAATGGGTGAGTGTGGGACTTCCCTCTGGTGAGTTTTTGGGGTACAGTGGCAAAATTGGGGTCTTCAGATTTCAAGTTGACACTTTCAATATTAGAATCAATATTGTTTATTGGTTCCTATGTGGAAGTGATAAGGGCTAGTGTTATAATTAAAAGAGTGGTTGGCATAAACTGTTACCACAGAAATATGGTTTCAAATAAAAAATGTAGTGGTCGCCATGGGAAAATTCCCAAATATTAAATATACCCAAATCAGCTGGGTTTTATGGAGATTTTTAATTAATACAAATGAAGGAATTAAAGAAAGGGAGAGAAACAGAGTAAGAGGGAAAGGTAGGAAAAGCTTAGGCCAGCCTTAAGGCTTAAGCCTTAAGAGAGAGATCAGTTAGTCTTTTATCAACTCACCACAAGATTTGTCCAAGCAAGACTCTAGTGTTCAGAGACCCACCAGTTCAGCTTTGGCAAGCTGAATTTTCAGCCAGCCACCAAGCCCTTCAAGGCAGCTCTGGCAAGCTGCCCCTCTCCAATTCAGCTTTGGCAAGCTGAATCTCCCAGAGACCTCTTTTCTCCTATGTCACCTCCCCTAAGTTCTCACATCTACCAATCACAGTAGACATTTTTCCAAAGGACATACCATTCTTAATTCACACCTGAGTAGACTAAACTTTTGAGTAATTCACAACTAAGTAGACTAAAACTTCTGAGTAAGTTCACACCTCTTTGCCCCTTGCAAGTTGCTTGAACTTTTAGTGATTAATTTGACCTTCATAGGTACTTAGCACCCCTTTGTATTAGATCTAAAAATAGACTTAGCTTAAGTGCTTGGCCTCACTATAAGTATGGGTTAAGTACTTTTCATTGTTCAGTGAAGAGTTTACAACTTTATCTTCCCCTAAAGTATGCTTAAGTATGGGTGGAGTAGAGTTCTCACATCCCTAATCAAGTACCTTCATTGTTTAAAATGGGGAATGGTCTTGACCAAATCTTATGAAGTTGGGTCTGAGAATTTTTAAGATTCACACTAGGCAATTTAGGTTTAAGTAAATTCCAGGGTCACACAGCTAGGAAGTGTCTGAAGCCAGATTTTTATCCAGGACCTCCCTGCTCTAGGTCTGGCTCTCGATCCACTGCACCACCCAGCAGCCCCTTTGGGGAAAAATTGCAAATTAACTCTCAACTCTCTCATCTTGAGAGTAAGGCTGGTTGGACTAAATGAACCCTGAGGCTCCTATCAGTTCTAAGTATGCAATCCCATGATTCCAAAAAAATTCTTCCCTATTGCCTTTTATGGTCCACTCTTTCAAAAGTCAAAAGTTTTGCCACTAAGACTAGATACCAAGCCCTAGATGTTTTGACTATATATTTCATCTCCAGAAATATTGTCCTTAGTCCCCTGATTCATCTGGTTCATTATTTCAAGGAGATATTACTGCAGGCATCTTTCCCCACCTCCAAAAATTCTGGAAATATAAACAAAGCAACTCTACCATTGGCTTTGGAAGTAATGTGTCAATCTATTGTCTGATGGTCCCTCTTACCATATGTAATATTCTAAAGTCCTCCACCCTTTATAAGTGCTAACTATTTCATTAGAATATGAGTCCTCCAAAAGCAGGAATTATCTTTGCTTTTGTAGTTATTTTAGGGAAATGTAAACCTCAAAATTTCTTAGACTTATAAATGTTGGAAATTTCACCATTGGGAAATTTCATACTTGAAAAATTTCCTATTGATAGTGGGTCTTGACTATTGGAATGTGAACCCCATTGGCATGGGAGGTTCCTTCTCTTCCCTTCTTAAGATTACTTTAGGACAGAAACCTTTTGCTGAACAATGGAAAGGACTTTGACCTATGCTTAAGCATAGAACAGGAATTTCTTTGAGTCATGATTGATTTTAGAATTGATACAATGGAGATACTTGGAATCAATCTCCCCCCATTCAGTCCTAACAGGATTGAGTAAGGGCTGCAGCCTAGATCAAAATTTAATTATTCCAATCTCTACCCTACTCAGGTTAACAGGATTTAGAAAGGGCTGTAGCAAAGGATCAAAGATTTAATTATTTGAAAATATGACCTTCAACAGACATGTGCAAAGCCAGAGACCTCTGGGCGGTCCTGGGTTAAGCTAGAGCCTCCATTGGCACAGGGAAATTGATGGACAGGTGATTGGTAGATGTGAGGACTGAGGGGAGGGAAATTGGATGGTTTCCTTAAGGATAGGGGGGTCTGAAGACTCGGTGGTGGTGGTTGAGGAGTTTGTCTGAGTGGTGGGAGTGTGCTCTGAGGAGCTTGCTCTGAAGGAAGCTGAAGGTGGGGGCCTCTGAGACGGTTTCTCCATTTTGGTCACGTGAGTAATAGGGACTGGTCTCTTTTCTTTGCCCCAGCTATCTAAGGGCTTGGGCCTTTTGGCCCAGCCTAAACAGAAGGGGTATTTAAGCCCTATTCCCTTCTCTCCCTTTTTCTCTCTCTCTATCTCTAATTCCTTTCTTCCTCCTATTGTAATTAACTCCATAAAAGATTGACTGCTGACTTGAGTTTTCATTTAGGAATTACATAGCTGAATTCCTTGGCGACCTTAAATTAATATATATCAGTCTTTAAAAGTGATTTCCTTGTCACAGAAAGAAGCAAATGCCTACTAAGTGCTAGCTAGGCACTGCCCTTATAAATATGATCTCATTTAATATTCATGATAAATCTTTCAGGGAGCTGCTTTGGTATCCCAACTTTACTGTTGAGGAAATTATTTCCTCAGGATCATATCAGCTTAGAATACTTTGCACATAGTAACCACTTTAATACACGCTTTCATTCATTCCTCCTTAATGCAGCCTCTTCTACTTTGGGATTGCTAGGAATTATTAAGAAGTTTTTCCTTAAATTGAGTCTAAAAATTCATCCTTACAGATTCCATTCATTATTCTTTGTTCTGTCCTCTGAGACCAAAAAGAAACAAGTCTAATCCTTTTTTCTGTTCTGTTCTTTTCTTTTTTTCCTGGGGAGGGGAATTCCTTTTCTAATTTATTTATTTGTTGCTTATTATATTAAAGTTCCCAAGTACCTCCCTTCCTCTCTCTCATTTTTCTTCCAAGTACTTGATGACAGTTGCTTTGTTACCTTAATCCTTTTCTTTCTCAGGCTAAATAACCTTTTTTTTTTTTTCATATGGATAAAAGATCCCTCACATTTAGCTTTCTCTGGATGTTTTCCACTTTGTCAATATCCTTCCTAAAATGATATTCATGAAACTTAACATGTGTCCTGACCAAGGCAGAAAACATCAGGATTAATGCTACCTTATTTCTGGAAATTATAGCCTAATTATCATAGCCCAAGATGGCCCCGATTTTCTCCAATATTATCTCTCACTGTTGTCTTTAGTTTACAATTCTTTACACCCTCTGATTTTTGAGTCTGACCATTCTATCTGTTCCAAAGTCAGTGAACTATACCATTGTCTAGTCCATATCTTTGTATCTTTTTGACAATTAGTTTAACAACCCAGTTGAAAAAAGAAATTGAGTTAGTCTGGCATGACCTATTCTTGATGAGAGTGTGTGTGTGTGTGTGTGTGTGTGTGTGTGTGTGTGTGTGAGTGAGAGAGAGAGAGAGAGAGAGAGAGAGAGAGAGAGAGAGAGAGAGAGAGACTGTTTCTTTTTTTAGATATTTACTAGCTACTTCTTTAATAATATAATTAAAATTTTCTCAGAAAGGAAGAGTGTGACTCCTTGGTCTACAGTTTTCAGATTGTCTTGTATTCTTAGTAACTGGCAATGGTATGTGAAAAGAAGCTGCATTCTTGATATAGGTTATAGTAGATGGTGTCAATGTGGAATCTAGAAACCCTCAAACTTGTAGCCTAGAAAGATTTAATGATCCCCAGTTTACTTAGCTTAAAGGTGAAAGCCTCAGGTTTGACTTTGTGGCAAGAGAGTTCCTCCCTCAGTAAAAGTCCTACTTCACCAGTCTCAGACTAACAATAGACTTTAAGGTAGTTTAGGTGGGAATAGCTAATCCCATCAGGTATTAAGTATCTCTTTTGACCCAGTGTTTTCTCCCATTAGGCCAAAGTTCTTTACCAAGGTGGCCCAGCCCTTGGCTGGGTCCTTCCTTTTTGTGTCCATTGTAAAATATCAGTCCCTCACTGTTATTCCTGTCTGGGACTCCTCATTTTCCTTTGTCACCATTGTAAAGTCAATCAATTGCCCCTCAGCCTCAGCCCCCATGTTTCACCTAGAAAGGTATTTAAGCTTCCCAATTATAATGGCTCCTTGGAGGTGTCCAATGTAGCTCAGTTGGCTTTCCCAGGGGTCAGAATCCAGAGTGATAAGTTCAATTCTTAGACTCTTTAGGCATGTGGCGAGCAGCTCTGTGTAGAGGCCTACTATCACATTGAACCCCTTTCCCTTGATTAAAGAGTGGTTTTTCTGACAATTTGATAGTTCTGTGTTTTTCAAAATCAACAATGGTAAGTGAGGCCCTTACTGTGATTAAATAATTCTGATTTTTTTTTTTTGCTT
Source organism: Monodelphis domestica (assembly GCF_027887165.1). Classification (NCBI taxonomy): domain Eukaryota; kingdom Metazoa; phylum Chordata; class Mammalia; order Didelphimorphia; family Didelphidae; genus Monodelphis; species Monodelphis domestica. Next base: position 134,533,513 of record NC_077229.1, on the reverse strand, counting down.
TATATAATATATATTCCTTTACCCAAGCTTACATTCCAAGTAAACTGGACTACTTTCTGTCCCCATGGCATGGAATGTTGTACCCCAAAATTATAGAAGTGTTTTAGGCCAAACTGTAAGCAGGAAAATTATTTTGCTTCTTTGCAACAATGTGATTATCAAACCTAAAATATCAAAATTCCTGATTAGACCCTGCTACATCAAAGGGAAAGTGCTCTGAGAGAATTATCCTCCTAGGAATGTCCCCTCGGCTTTAAGATGGACACAGAGATATACCTCAATGCTATTCTCTGATACCACTGGGTTATATCAAAGATCTATCTGTCCCCTAAACTGTGAGGGTCACCCCCAATGTCTTCAGGATGACCCTGGTAAAATGACCAACACCCCCCCTACTTATGCCTGAATGCATACCCTCCTGAGGTCACTTATCACCTGTTGTAAAGAATAGAAAGACCCCAGAATTGATGTCCTCAAGGAGGTAGCTTTCAATCTATGCAATCTTCTATAACTGCAAAAATGTGGGTTTCAAGACTGTGAATTGACAAAACTGTAAAGATAATTTTTAGTGTCTTGATTTAAATCAAAAATAAGTTGTCGCCATGGGAAAAATTCCCAAATATGAAAATACCCAAGTCAGCTTTTTATGACTGGTTTTTTGACAGGTTTTATGGCGATTTTAATTAATACAAATGAAGGAATTAAGGGAAGAGAGAGAGACAGAGAAAGAGAAAATAGTAGGAAGGGCCTGAGCCTTAAGAGAGACTAGTCAGTCTTTAATCACTCAACATAAGATTGTCCTAAAGCAAAACTCCAGTCCTTCACTGAAATCCTCAACTCCTGAACTGAGTTCAGAAACCCAGCTCCTCCAACTAACTCCAAACTCTAACTAAGTTCGGAGAGCCAACTCCTTTTAAAGAGAAATTTCTCTTATGTCACCTCCCCTAAATTTTCACATCTACCAGTCACAGTAGATGTTATCCCTAGGACTGACCATTCTTAGTTCACATCTTCTTTTGTTATCACCTTCACTGATTAGATTATATCTTCTGAGTATTTCACATCTCTTTGCTAAGCTTGCCCTTTGTAAGTTACTTGACCTTTTAGTGATCAATTTAATCTTGATAGGTACTTAGTGTCTTTTTGTATTAGATCTAAGAATAGACCAACTAGCTTAAGATTTTAGCTTCACTATAAGTATGAGTTGGGGACTTTTCATTGTTCAATAAGGAGTTTACAACTTTATCTTTCCCTAAAGTATGCCTAAATATGGGTGGAGTAATGTTAAAATTCCCAATACATTCCTGACCAAGTACCTCCATTTGTTACAATAAGGGAATAGCTTAACCAAGTCTTCTAAGGTAGAGTCTGAGCAGTTTTAAGATTCACACTTCCCAGCCAAGTTCAACATGAATTCCAAATTAATAAATTTCTCTTGTTATTTTTAAGCTAAGTTATGGAGTCTTGCATTCTTGCAAAGAGTACAGAGGGTTCACCTCAAGCCCCTCACAGCATTTCCTCATGCTATTACCCTGAATTCCATATGGTGAAGTTTCTCCCTGACTATAATCCCAATATTCCAATGATTACACTAGACATCTTTTCTACATTTACCAAATTCTCCTCTGTATCTTTCTTTATTTTTTGTTGATTTTTATTTTTATTGATTTTTACATCATTGATATTATTTTTATTGATTTTTTTACATCATTGATATTATTCAGTAAAGTCATCCTCTCCTTCACACTCCAGTTCAATAGCACCAACCTTCATAACAAAGAAGAATAAATACGTAAAACAAGGCAATGCATTGGCCCTGTCTGACCAGATTCCTCATTCTGTACTTAAATGGTCTATTCCCTTGAAAAAGAAAGTATATTTCAATATTAGTCCTCTAAAATAAAAATTTCTCCTTTTCCCCATAGTGATTTTCTTTTAAGTCTGTTTGCCGTCTTAATTTTTTAAGCTCCTTGAGAACCAAGTTGGTATTATATCTATCACTAGAAAAATGCCAGTTATTATTATGAATGTCCCCAGTAGCTAGAACATTATCTTGCACTTAGATTATGGAATCATAGGTTTAGAATTGGTAATAGCCTTAGAAGTCACATAGTTCAATTCCTTTTAATTTTTGAATAAGAAAATAGGACCAGAAATCATTTAGGTAATAATTAGCAGATCTAAAATTTGAACACAGATCCTCAGACTACAAATACGTGAAGATTTCCATTGTTATTTTCTGAATTTGAGATTCATTGTGAGTTAAAGGAAAGAGTCCTGAATTTGAAATGAAAAAAATTTAGAATTAAGTTCCATTTCCTATACTTATTATAAATGGATAATTTTTGCCTCTAGGGCAGTGGTTCTCAACCTTTCTAATGCCGTGACCCCGCAATACAGTTCCTCATGTTGCAGTGACCTCAAACCAAAAAATTATTTTGGTGGCTACTTCAAAACTATAATTTTGCTACAGTTATGATTTGGAATGTAAATACCTGATATGCATTATGTGTTCTAATTGCTACAAATTGTTACGTTGAGAACCGCTGCTCTAGGGTCTAATTTATTTATCTATAAAATGGAGTTGATAATTTTTATCCTATCTTCATTGAGTGGTGGATTTAAGAAAAGTGTTAAGAAAAGATTAGTACATCAATTGACTTTCAGCTATTATTATTGAATTTGAACTGCTTGTTGCTAGTCAAAAACAGCTTGACTTGTGAGGCTTAAAGAAAGGAGGGAGCTCATGAGGAATAGGAACAGTCTCCTTGCTTCAGAATGTTTCCTAACGCCTTTTATTAACTAGTCTGGTCTCTGGTTCCTCAGACTTGAACATAAACATTCCATCCTAAATCAGGAACAGACCAGAGACAAGGAAACAAACACAACTGCAACAGCACCCTGGTACCTCTTCAAATGCCCTCCTAACTATGAAAATCCAACAATTGGTGCCTAGGAATGTTTAGCTTCTGGAAAAGAAAACTTAGAAAAATTCCTGAGGGACATAGAGAAGACAGAATATTCCAGATGTTAACTTACTTCCACCACCTTAAATATCATCCCTAAGGAGTGAACTGTCACCAAGAAGCAGAAGTAGCAGCAGCTATCTCCATATAAGCCACAGCTACTTAGCATCCAGAAAAGAAAATTCTTGCCACCAAAGCCTTGTCATTATCAAATAGATTAACATCACAAATAGATATGTTTTTATCAGAGAAGATACATTACTATCTACTTTGTTACTGTACCAGAAGTAATACAAAGCCTTCCCATTTGTTTTACAGGTGAAAGCTTCTCTATATGCCATCTTCTCCATTAGAATATGAGATCCTTGAGGGCAGGGACAGTATTATTTTTCTGTTTGTATTTCCAATGTTTAGCATAGTACTTGGAAAATAGTAAAAATATAATGAATTCTTATTAATTAACTAATTAATTTATAAGTATCTTTAAATGTTTGAAGGATTTTCATGGGGAAAAATAATTAATTTTGTTTGACCTCAAAAGAAATAACTCAGATTTATGAACACAATTCCAAGGAGGCAAATTTGGTTTCAATGTCAAGGACTCTGTAACAACTAGAACTGTCAAAAAAGGGAATAGATTACCTCGTGGAATAATGTACTCCCTGTTATTTACAGGTAGTATTTGAGGGTAAATTTGATATTTATTAAGAATGCTAAATATAGAATTTATCTTGTAGAGAGTTGGACTAGATCATGTATAAAGTCTTTTTGGTTCAAAAATTTTGATTCTATAAAATAATGATTCTAGGGTTCTTTTATAAAGATGATGGTGATTGTTATAATCTGTTTGAATTTGATTGTAAACTGGGGCAAAAGATAACTTCCTTGCCTTGCTTATTTCAAGGTCATGTGATCTATATTTCCTTTAAAAACATCTTCCAATATTCAAGTAATACTCAAGTGGGTCAAAATTGATTATGTGTCTTAGTCTTTGAGATAAAAAAAAAACCAAACAAACAATGAAGGGTTTAGATTTTTTTTCCTTCTTCCTGCATTGGAAGGTGAATTTCTGTGAGGAGGGTAACAACCTCAAAATGTCATGTATGAATTACGATTCCAAAGCTTCCCAAGGAGAAAAACTGCAGCCCAGAAAATAGTGATAGAAATGCAAACACTGAGTAATGTTCTCTGGCATTAGTCAATGTTTTCTAGATTCACTAGAAAATTCCTTTACTGGGTGTGAAGGAGGGGTAGGACAGGTAAGTTCCAGCTTTGGGGATTAGTAGGCCTTAAAATCATGAACAGTAAAATAAGATTGCTAGAACTCTGTTTCCTCAATCAAAGTCATGAGAGGAGGCACACATTCTCTGGCATTTTTTGGTAAACAGAAGGTAAATGGTCATTGTAATCCCATCTCCCTTTGGTCTATAAAGGGTGAAGGAGGAGGCTGGATTAAGCATTTCATCCCATGCCTCAGGCAGATCCTGTCCATAAAGTGGTGAGCACACTTACCAAAAATCATCACCATAGACACAAATGAGATTTACATAGCACTTTAAGGTTTGCAAAGTGTTTTAAACATTATCTCATTTGATCCTTACAACAACTCTAGAAATTAGGTGCTAGTGTTATTTTACATATGAGTAAACTGAGGCAGATGGAAATTGAGAGGCTTACAATGTCATGCAGCTAGTATGTGTCTAAGTCAGGATTCAAACTCAGGTCTCCCAAACGCCAAGCCCCGTACTCAATCCAATGTACCATTGAGTCACTGATAAACTCTGCCAAGAGAAGATAATGGAAAAGAAATTTGGACCTGTCTCAAAGTTACCTAGTATTCATGTGGCATAGGTTTCCCCTTGAGATTGTCTCTATTGGTCCACTAGTAAGAAGACATAAGCAAAAATTAATCAGAGTCCTAGACAATCAAGTGTTCATCATTATTTTCTATTGACGAAAAAAATGACAAGTTGAGTATGCTTCAAAATTAGATAATTTATGCACATCATTCAATTCAGTAGAGAGGCGTGGGCATCAGGAAATCATATTTCTGATCCAAATGCCAGTTCTTAGTTATGCATCTGTGGATAAATTATTTCAAACAACTCGGTCTTAGGTTCCTCTTGTCTAGGCTGCACCTACTAATATCTGGGCTGCAAACCTAACTGGGCTGCAAATTTCATAGGGTGATTTTAAGGACCAAGAAAGATATCAACAATGTGGCAATTAAAACTGCAACAAAGGCATACTGAGACACAGTTTCCTCTAGGGCAAGATAACAAGTTTTTTTTAACAATGGCAAGTAACTTTTTAGAAGATGGGTCCTGCTGACCATCTCAGGGATCCTGAGAATGATCAATTTATTAGTTAGACCAATAATTACCATAAATTAGGCAAATGGTTTCTCTCAATAACCAAAGACCCTGAGTGAGGACTGAAAGGGTCTTTTAAGCCTAGCTGTCCCTTCCTTCTGATTGCCCTGGCAAGAATTTACTCCGGCTTACTCTGGCAAAGGGAAGATAATCTTGATTGGTAGAAATTTTAATGAGGAATTAGACTGAGTGACCTCAGTTCCTCCCTATTTCTTCCTCTTTGGGAACCAGGAGTAAATTTCAGGTGACAGGATTAGTCAGCAGCTGGAGAAAGTGGGTTGACTGGCCTTCAAGTGTGGTGATCATGCCCTTTTCTAACAAGTAAGGAATAATAATCGCTTTATGGGCTTCCTTTGCCTCTAGTAATCTTGACCAGAACCATCCCAACTGGGGTCTCACACACACACACACACACACACACTTTGACCTCCCCTTTGGAAACCAAATCACTACTAATTTTGATGAGGAGATAGAATGACAGGGAGGACCCAGAACAAGCTGGTTCTCTGTTTCCCTGTAAATAGAAGCAGAATATCCCTGCAAGTAACTCAACTTTCCTCTGTCTCTGTTTCCACATCTATAAAATGAGAATAATACTAGCACTTATCTTCCAGAATTGTTGTATGGATCTGATAAGATATTGTTTAGAGCACCTTGCAGACCTTAAAATGGTATTACATTAATGATGCTGCTGATGACATTTGGTGAGTGTGCTTATCTCTTTATAGATAGGACCTACTTAAAGTGAGTTAGACTGAGAAATGGGGTCTGAAAAAAATGGGAGAAAAGATGGATTAAAAATTAATGTTAATTATTAAATAATAAGCATATTATTAATTTCCTTAGCAACATCAAATTATTATGTGTCCAGTAAAATGATAACTGACATTTATAAAGGATTTGAAAGTTCACAAATTACTTTAACCCCTATAAACCACCAACTTATAAAGAAGATTACTGTTCTTATTATCCTTTTTTTTAAAATGAAGATTTGCAACTTCATAGTTAAGTGATTTGCCCATTGTCATGTATTTAATATGTTGAAGTTTGGAATTTGAATTCATGCCTTCCAGATTCAAGCCCAGTGCTCCAGATGCTTTAGCACCCACCCTATGGCATGCTAACATTGTACCATAAAAGACAGATGCATGAGAAAAGATACAAAGAATAATAAAGCATCATTCTTGTCTTCAAGGAATTAATACTATAATCAAAATAGCTCCTATTTACATAGGCCTTTAAACTTGCAAAGCACTGAAGAAAAGGCAGTATGATGATTAGAGGTCTCATAGGACCTATCTAGAATCAAATAAGTAGAACAGAAGAGCAATTTATACAGTGACTTTGGTCATTGTAATGTAAAGGAAAACATCAATATAGTGTCTACTTGTGACTTCAGAAAAGGTTTTGTTAGCATGCCTTCTTTCTCTTGGGAGAGTGGCAATGGACAATTGATGGTGAACGAGAAAGATGCTGTCAGATAATGCTTTGCATACTTGTACTTCTTTGTTATAAAAGAAAACTTTATTTGATGGTGTGAATGTGTGGTAGAGAGTTGAATCATTGGGAAGGGAAGGTAATTTTTCCTTATTCTTTATTAAAGTTTATTTATGTAATTAATTAGTTTAGAATATTTTTCCATGGGTGCATAATTCATGTTCTTTTCTTCCCCTTCTCCTACTCCAATCCCATAGCAAAGGAGAAATTCCACTGGGTTTTTGCATGTAACATTGATTGAGACCTATTTCCATATTTTTTTAATTTGGAAAATTTTATTTAATTAATTAATTTAGAATATTTTTCCATGGTTATGGATTCCATGTTTTTTCCCTCCTTTCTCCCCCCCCCCCCCTTGTAGCTGACATGCATCCCTACTGGGTTTTGCATGTGTCATTGATCAAAATGTATTTCCATATTAATAATATTTGTACTAAGGTGATCATTTAGAGTCTACATCCTGTTAATTTTTTTTTCTTTAGTTGAGACTGAAATATATTAATTAGGTGGTTGCCAGGGATTTAACTTCTAAATCCCAAAATGAATTACTAAAATAAATGGAATTTATGGTAGTTTATTTACAATATTTATAATAGAAGGAACATATTAAGGAATGAGAGAGAGAGAGAAACTCTGGCTTCTTCTGATACCAGTTAGAATCTCCAAGCCCCAGCCAGGGGAAGAGAGTCTCAAGAAGATGGGCTTTACCTGGAGGCTTCACACCTCCAGAAAGGCAGGGTCACTAAGTCAGTTAGAATTTCTAAGTCCCAGCCAGGGGAAGAGAAAAGCAAGTCCACTAAGTCAGCCTTTAACTCACCTACGATGACAGTCTAAAAAGAAGTCCAGGTGTTGGTCTTCCAGTTGCCCCTCTGTCCTTCACTCCAAGCCTGGGTGACTGTTTTCTTCAGTCTTTTTTCCCCTCTATTTAAAGACCTTTTCCTCTTGTGTCACTTCCCCTAAATTTTCACGTCTACCAATCACAGCAGAAACTTTTCTCCAGGACTGCCCATTCTTTAGTTCTCACCTTTTCTGCTTAGATTATATCTTTTTGGGTTACTTAACACCTCTTTTGTTAAGTTCACCTTTTATAGTTACTAACACCTTTTTGTAGTTAAATATCTAAAAATAGATTGTAGCTTACAATTCTAGCTTCACCATAAAGGAAGAGCTAAGTATCTTCATTGTTATAATCAGGAGATTACAATTTATCTTCATAATAAAGAAAGAACTAAGTATTCATCAGGAGATTTCAATCAGGAGATAGCTAAATCCAATCTTCACAATCCCCAATCATATTCCTATCGACTCATGTGATCAAGCAGCTGTTTTTCTTCTGTGTTTCTGCTCCCACAGTTCTTCCTTTGGATGTGGATAATGTTCTTTCTCATAAGTCCCTCAGAATTGTTCTGGATCATTGCATTGCTGCTAGTAGAGAAGTCCATTACATTCTATTGTACCACAGTGTATCAGTCTCTGTGTATAAGGTTCTCCTGGGTCTGCTCCTTTCACTCTGCATCAATTCCTGGAGGTCATTCCAGTTCACATGGAATTCCTCCAGTTCATTATTCTTTTTATCGCAATAGTATTCCATCACCAACAGATACCATAACTTATTCAGCCAAATTACCAGAAGGTGATTTAAATAAAGAATATAAATAAAATATGTAAAATGAAGGAAGGAAGAAAGGCAAAGAAGGAAGCAAGCAAGTGAGGAAGGATGGGAAGGGGAGGAAAAGGAATGCGGGAGAGAAAAAGGAAGAGATGGAAAAATAGAGGGATGGAGGGTGAGTGAGCAATGTACTAAAAACCTGTAATCCTGTGTTCTAGTCACTAACTCATTGTAACTTATCCCATTTCCCCTCTTAGTTTCCTTATCTATGTAATGAATGGGTTGGACCAGATGATGTCTAAAAGACCTTTCTTTCTAATGATGTATGATCACATAGTAATTTCCTTAGTAATATGGTAAACATTTAATGAACAACAAAAAATCATGGAGAAAAAATCCTTGACTCTTTCCACATGAAGTTTATAGTCATAGAATCTAAGATTTGGAAGAGAACAACAAATATCATAAAAGACCTGGGCTTGGGAGGAGAAGTGATCATTTTCAGCTCTTTAGAGGCAATGGAGGAAGTGGGATTTGAGATAGTACTTAGAAGATATATAAAATTTCAAAAGATGAAGATAAAGTTGGTGGGCAGTGATAGGGTTGTGATGGTGAGTCTATGTCACATATGCCAAAGATGGCATGTAGAGAACTCTCTGTGGGCACACAAAGGCCCCTGTATTGACCAGCTGGGAGACTTTCCCCATCCCCAAGTCATCTCATTTTACTAGAGTGTGGATAGTGTGGAGGAGAAAAGAGTAAAATAAATACAAGTACTCCTGTACCTTTGATTTTGACATTTGGGTCTTTGGTTCCTCATACTTGAACATAATCATCCCATCCTCCATCAGAAATGGAAGAGACACAAGGGGAGAAAAGTAACAAGACCAGTACAGTGGTAACTTTTAAAAATGTCCTCCTGAGTATGAAAACTGAACAATTCGTGCCTGGAAATACATAGTTTGGGGAAAAGAAAACAGAAAAATTCCAGAAGGACAGACAGAAGGCATTTTTAAAAACAAAATTCTACTGATATAATTTTATAAATAACGCCTACATTTCTCATTGCATCTCTTCCCCAACTCCTGCTCAGGGAGTCACCTCTTATATTGAATTTATACATATGTGTGTATGTATATATGTACACATATATACTACATGTGTATGTGTATATTGTATATATGGGGATATATGTATATATTGTGTGCATATGTGTATATGTGAAAGTATGTGTTTATATGTGTATAATGAAAGACCATGTGATACATTAGAGAGTGAAGAACCAGAAAAAACTGAGTTCAAGTCTGGTCTCTGACCGGTACTTCTTATAAGAGTCTGTGCAAAGATCCATTAATTTCTAAGGGCTCTGAGCAATTCTCCAGGACTATAAGTTGCACAAAAGGTCCAAACCTGCATTGGTAGAAGGAGGCACCTGGTCTTGTCTTTGCAGCCATGAAATCACAAGTCCAATCAAAATAAATAAATAAAAGGTAGTTGGGTTGGGAAGTCACTGGCAGTTAGATGAATAATGTCTTTGTGGAGATAGTCCTTGAGCTCCATCTGGAAGGAAGTGATGCATTTTGTTAGGAAGAAGTTGAGGAGGGAGTGAATTCCAGACATAGGGGATGACCTTGGATACCCCAAGGAACCCTTTGCCCTTGTCTCAGCTGGTCCTTGCACCTTGTTTAGGGAAGGCTGAGTGTCTACGGAAGACAGACAAGTTCCAAGCACTGACAGGATTACTGAGAGAAACTTGCTGGAGGATGTGTGGGTGGGAAGGAAAGATAATAACTGGGAGCAATGAGATGAAATAAAAAAGAAGAAAATTGAGTGAAAAGAGCAGCTAATCAGGAAGCCTGCAGCCTGACCTTCTAAATGAGGATAAGTACCTTTTCTCTGGAGTCAAAGCAAGACTCAAGCAAATCACTAGACAGCCTTCTGTGTGAAGCAGTCCAAGTCTGTTCTGTGGATAAATAAGATGACCTCTAGCACTTTGGGTTCCTAATTTCTGCGATTATCAGTCCTAACTTTTCTTGCAGTGTTATTGAAAAGGAGGAAGGTAAATTCGGTGCCAAACAATCATTCAAATATATCACTCCATAGGAGAGGCTTAGAATTTCCTAATGACATTACCCAAGTGAAGAATGCTGACCTTTCCTTGAAAAAGACACCCCGACATTTATTAACTAAAAAGGCAAGAGGCTGCCAGGGTGTCAGCTTAAATTTGAGAAGGAAGATCAAACGGTGAATTCTACTGCTGTGACAGGAAGTCCCTTTAGACACTTTCAAGTGCAATGTATGTTTAATAAAAGAACAATTTCCTTCTTGTATCAGTGCTCAGAATTTCCAATTTTGCTGGCAGGAAGACTAGTTAAAATCTCTGTCACATAACTTACTTGTGTAGGTTTCCTTATTCTAGCCTCATTTCTCCAAAGCATTTTAAGTAGTTTTTGTACCACTCTGATTGGCTTGCATTTTAAATTCAATAAAATGGAGTTTCTAGTCAGCATAAGCCTCTCTCTGGGTCTGTAACCAGGAATGGAAAGATCATTATTTTTACTGCATGCAGCTTATGTTCACAGCCTGGGAGAGCTGTAGGCTCAATTTCTGTTTTCAGCTTGCCTTCGGACTCATTGAGTGACCTTGACCAAGTCTTTGGTGAGGCCATTTTTTTCCTCATTTCTAAAATGAGGGACTTGGATGAAGTAGTCTCTGAGATTCCTTTTCATTTTGAGAAGTCTATGATTTTTGACATTAGATTGTTTATTTTTAAAATTTATTGGTTTGTTATTTAAAATTCCCATGCAACTCCCTCTCTCCCTCCCCTTCCTGTGCTAGAGAAGGCATCATATGACAAAAAGATATATGTATATATAAGACTATGTCTTCCTTGTTTCTATTTATCTCTTCTTTCTCTGGAAGTGGACATACACAACTTGTTTTTCAATCCATATTTCTGATGCTGTATATAATGTTCTTTTGGTTCTGTTTATTTTACTCTTCATAATTTCATGTAGCTATTTCTATGGTTTTTTAATTAATCTACTTATCATTTCTTATCCTATCACAGTCATATGCTATAATTTGTTTTTGTTTTATTTGTATCCCAGTACTTACAATAGTTCCTGAAACAGTTAGTGCTTAATAAAGGATTTATAGTTCTCTCTCTCTCTCTCTCTCTCTCTCTCTCTCTCTCTCTCTCTCTCTCTGTCAGTCTATTGGTCTATTGATTTGTCTGTGTCTGTCTGTCTATCTCTGGTTCTTAGACTTTTTTCCCCTTCCCTTTGGAAGTCTGGTGAAGCCTATGGACACCTTCTCAGAATAATGGTTTTTTTTTAATTCACAAAATAAGATAATAGAGGATTTAAAAGAAAGTAACTATATTTCAACACAGTCATTAAATATCAAATTTCATCATGCAGTTATAAAAATATATACTTTAAAATTTCTTGGACTGTAGTTTAGGAATCCCTGCTCTAACAGTTAATTTAAAAAAGGAAATGGCACATACTTAAAAAGAGAAACTGGAGAAAATGCACTAGTAGTAAAGTACATACTTTATCGATTCAACATAAATATGTGTATTTACTGGCCCAAGAGATGTTTTGTGAATTGCAGAATGGGTGTCCTAGAGATTGTCTACCAAAGGCTCAAAGCACTCTTGTTCTGCTCTCCTGAACCTATAGCTCATGAGCCCTGGCCATTGAGTTTGACTCCCAGCTAAAGACCGTAATTAATTCAATGCAAAGATGTTCTATGAAAAACATCATATTAAGGATAAATATATATATATATATATATATATATATATATATATATATATGAGAAAAACTCTCCATCTAAAGTTGATATATATTGTCCCACAAGTACAAGCAAAACTAGGGAGAATAGACACTAATAGAGATCACAATTAAACAGGCAAAGATGTGTAGTCACATCGTGTTAAGGAGGAACAGCTTAGTCCTCTGGTGCTCTAGGAGTGCAGGCTTCATGATGTCCTCAGAGAAGATCCATTAGCAATCATCTCATAATCTCCTCTGAATACTGCATTGGTCGAACCTGGGCACTGCTTGGCTATAGCCTTCACTGTTTCCAGTATCATTTAATCAGAACTCTTGACTAGAGCAGAACAAAATAAAACCCTAACTCAGGCAGCAAGAGATGTCTTTAGTACTATCCCCTGGCAAGCTTGGGTCTTTTCCCTCTGATGAGGACTTCTTTGATTTCCTCTCTTTGATATAAATATATACAGACATCAACACAGTTAGTGGATATATATATATATATATATATATATATATATATATATATATATATACATATGTATATGTAAACATACATGTCACATCTATACTATCTCTATAGTAATATACTACCTGTAAACATTTCCATTTATCTGTATATCATATGCACACATATATACATATGTTATGAACACAAATACACATGGATACATATTTTATTGGCATAGACAGCTCAAATTGAGGAACTTTCTATACCAACTAAGACTAGTATCTTCTCTTCTACATATAATTTTAGGGAAAGGCCTGAAACATTGAAGGGTTAATGACCAATTCAAGATAATATAGTTGCTGTTTCAAGTTGGAATGGAAGAAACCAGAACTTGCAAATATGTCAATCTCTCTCTGCTTCTCTTTCTTTGTCTCTTTGTCTGCCTGTCTGTCTGTGTCTGTCTGGTTAATGGACTTAAGACTGTTTGACTTGCCTGAAGAAGGCAAGAGATTTGATATAGATTATACATGTGCAGTCATTCAAAATATTAGCATATTAGGCATGCTACAAAAGAAAATGCAGGCTATCCCCCCAAAGAAAACAAAGAATAATAAAGTAAAATAAAAAAGTATGCTTCAATCTGCATTTAGACTCCATCAGTTCTTACTCTGAAGGTAGATAACCTTAATCATTAAAAGTCCTTCTGGATTATCTTAGATCATTATATTGCTAAGAATAGCCAATTCATTCACAACTGATAATCAAACAATATTGTTGTTAGAGTGAGCAATGTTATTCTGTTTCAGCTCATTTCACTTTCCATCAATTTCTGTAAGTTCCTTGCTTTGTCTTTTAATTAGGTCTATTTTTGCCTTTGTTTTGTCTGAGATCATGATTGCTACTCCTGTTTTTTTGTTTGTTTGTTTAACTTGGAGCATAATAAATTCTGCTCCAGGTCCTTATTTTTCACTCTTTTCATTCCTCTGTTTCAAGTATGTTACTTGTCAACATATTTTTGGATTCTGGTTTTAATACATTTTACTACTTGCTTCGTTTTTATGGGTGAGTTCATCCCATTCACATTCACAGTTATGATTATTAATTGTATTTCCTTCCATCATATTTTCCTATTTATCCTTCTCTCTCTCTCTCTTCCCCCTCCCTCCCTTCTCAAAAGTCTGTTTTGTTTCTCACCACTAGCTCCCTTAATCCATCCTCCATTTTATCAGCTCCTTTGTCCTTCTCTAATTCCCTTCCCCTCCTACTTCCTGCTTCATTAAGATATATCTATATTCAACTGAATGTGTCTTATTCCCTTTGATCCAATCTCAAAGAAAATAATTGTTCAAGTGTTGCCTGCTACTCCTTTGCCATCTTCCCCTCTATTATAAAAGATCTTTCATGACTTTCATGCTTTTTTTATGTGAGATAAATTTTCCTCTTGTTACTAAATGATAAGATGATAGGAATCTCAGGAAAGTTCTATCCTGGCCATCCTCTACATCTGGCTTCAGTCTTATGGTATCCCTGGATTTAAAATATTTTTATTACCTACTAAATTGAGGATGCATTTTTTTATGTTTACTCCTGAAGGAAAAAAAAAATTGCCAGTTATGCTTCTATTAAACAGTAATGTGAAGATGTGGGATAAGAGATGGGCGTGTCAGTATGTAGCAATTTATTACCAAGAAAGACTTGCACATGAGAATTGGTGGAAATATATTGCCAAGAGCTGAAAATGGAGATGGACCACTCATGAAACAAGTATATATTAGAAACTATTAATTTCTATTCGATAGATGTTCACACAGAATGATACAAAGATACTGCTGCGACTCCAAAAAACAAATAAATGAGAAACAAAACAAAACAAAAAGCCCACGATAATATCGAAAGAATACATCCAATGTTTTGAGTGACTATTCAATACAAGATTTATGGAAATACATAAGTAAGAAATGTAAAATATGAGGAATTATAGAGTAGTAAGGTATTTAAAAAATGCTTTGGTGTTTGGAATTAAAAGTTCAAATTTCCAATCTTGAGTTTTATCTTTTTAAAAATGAGTTAGTTATAGTGGTGATATCCTTGTAAAGTCTGGCATCTACACCAGTGAAAGGAATATCTAGGATACACCATTAAAGTATCAAAGCATTTATATCAGTTATAAAATGAATATATACATATAAATATAAATACACCTGTAAATATAAATATGTGTATGGGAGTGACACCTGGTAAATAGAAAACTGGCCACAGAATCAAAAAGACTTGAGTTTAAGTATCACCCCTGACTCTTACTGACAGATTACTTAACTTGTTCCATTAGGCAACCAGAAAAGAAAGGGTATTGAACACTAATTGATTTCTGAATGGATTTCAGGAGGTTCATGAATTTGAATTGGGGGGGGGAATCTTATTTCAATATAATTGATTTCCTTTTTTAATCCTATGTACTTTATTTTATTTAATTTATAACAATTTTTTGGAGAAAGTCCACAGGAAAGGAGACTTCTGGGTAAGCATAGCGGCAGATTAGACATGGCTCTCTTCCCATACTCAGATCCAATGGTACAAACGACCTCAAAAGACCCCCCAAAATACATCCTCATAAGAATGGAGGGAATCTACAGCAGGGAGCAGCACTGAAGGTATGTGAGATATGGGCATTTCCACACTACATGAATGAACAAATGAAAAAGTTCCCACCCAAACCTTAGCAGACCTACCCTCACCCACCACAGCTAAGGAGCCAGAGTTAAAGTTAGCACATGCCAGAACCAATGAGTGAGGGAGGGGTTCACCAGGAGTAAGCAATGGGCAGCTCCAGGTTTGGGGAACTACTAAGACCACCAAAGACTTACCCCTGAGAGCAGTAACACCTGAAACCCCAGCAGGCGGAAAAGGGGAGCTCAGACCTTGGGTGCTCAGAACCAGTGCACCATAATCAATGAGTGTGTGAAGTACACCCCTGAAGTGAGCAAGGGGCACCTATAGGTTTTGGGAGTTGACTAAGACCACCAAGGATTCACCCCCTGAGAGCAGTAACACCTGAAACATTGGCAGGCAGGGGAGGGCAGACCTTGGGCTCCCCTGGGAAGATAGCCCAGCTGTGGAGAAATGAGAGGTAGCCCGAGGCAAAAAGCCTTGGTCAGTACATCCATACACAGAGAGCCAGCCCTCCTCACTCAGATTCCTGACTGGAAAGGGAAGGGAAAACCATAGAGATGGCAAACAGTGCCTAGGAACAACTTCCAAACACCAAGAAAAGCAAAAAGAAGGGGTTGACATTGGATAGTTTTTACGGAAGAAAAATACAGAATACAGAAGAAATAGCAGAAGAGGAAACCCAAGTAAATGCTCCAAAACCTTCCAAAAGAAATGGAAATTGTCCACAAGCTCTTGAAGAATTTATATTGGAGGTTATCAAAAAGATGAAAGCTTTCTGGCAGAAAAATGGGAAATAATGCAATGAGAATTTAACAATCTGAGGATAAGAACTCCCAATTGGAGAAATAGCTGGAATCCTAAAAAAGCAGGAAGGACCGAACTGAAAAGGAAAACCAGTCTTTAAAGACCAAAATTAGGCAACTGGAAGACAATGATCTTGCAAAACATCAAGAATTAATAAAGAAAAGTCAAAAAATTAACAAATTAGAAGAAAAAATAAAATATCTCACTGACAAGATGACAGATCAGGAAAACAGAGGAAGGAGAGACAATTTGAGAATCATTGATCTACCTGAAAAGCCAGAAATGAACAGGAATCTTGACATCATCATACAAGATTTCATCCAATAAAACTGCCCTGAGATTCTAGAACAAGAGGACAAAATAGACATTGAAAGAGTTCATAGAACACCCTCTACACTCAGCCTCCGAAAGACAACTCCCAGGAATGTAATTGCCAAATTCCAAAGCTTTCAAGCTAAGGAGAGAGTCCTACAAGAAGCCAGAAAGAAACGATTCAGATACCAAGGAGCTCCAATCAGGATCACGCAAAACCTGGCAACTTCCACACTGAACGACCACAAGGCCTGGAACACAATATTCAGAAAGGTAAGAGATCTGGGTCATCAACTAAGAATCAGCTATCCATCAAAACTGACCATATACTTCCAGGGGAAAGTATGGGCATTCAACAAAATAGAAGATTTCCAAGTATTTGTAAAGAAAAGACCAGAACTCAGTGGAAAGTTTGATATCCAAACACAAAGAACAAGAGAAACACGAAAAGGTAAATATGAAAGAACAGGAAGAAGAGAAAAATGTTTTTGTTTTCTTTTATTCAAACTCTCTTCTATAAGATCTACATTTAGATCAAGTTATATATATTAATATGTGGGTAAAACTCTATGTGTAATTCTCAAAAATTGTATGCATTATTAGAGTAATTAGAAGAATTGTTCATAGGGAAAGATCTGGGCATTAAGATGATATGGAGAAATTGGGGAAAAGAAAGAAAAAGGGAGGGGGGAATCAATGATGGTATCAAGATATACTTGAAGAAATAGAAATAAATTAAATAGAATAATCCTTGTCACACAAGATACACATGGGAAGGGGAAGGGAAGAATTTTCATATAAGAAGGAGAGGAAAAGAGTGATAATTGGTACTACTTAAACCTTACTCTCAGTGAAATCAAATCTGAGAGGGAAGAGCATCTAGAACCATTGGGATCTTAAATTCTATCTTATCCAACAGGGTAAGGGAGAAGGGAAAATCAAGGGGAGTAGGGGGGAAGGGAGTACTAAAAGGGAGGGAAGGAGAGGGGGTATGGAAATTAAGACCCTAAAAAAATAAAATGAAATAAAAATTTTAAAAAAGAAGGGAACACAAAGGGAGGGGCTAGAAAGGGAAGCATATCAAGGGAGGGGACTAGGGGGACTGATTTAAAGTAAACCATGGGTTTTAAGCATTATAGCAAAAGAAGAAAGGTCAGAATTAGGAAAAGAGATCAAAATGCCAGGAAAGTCACAAGTGACAATCATAACTTTGAATATGAATGGGATGAACTAGCCCATAAAACATAGATGAATAGCAGAGTGAATTAGAATTGAAAACCCTACAATATGTTGTCTTCAAGAAACATACATGAGGCGAGTAGATACTCACAAGGTCAGAATTAAAGGTTGGAGTAAGATCTATTTTGCATCAACTGATAGAAAGAAGGCAGGAGTTGCAATCATGATATCTGACAGAACCAAAGTAAAAATAGAATTGATTAAAAGGGATAGGGAAGGTAAATACATCCTGATAAAAGGGAGTATAGACAATGAGGAAATATCACTAATCAACATGTATGCACCAAATGGTATAGCACCCAAATTTCTAATAGAGAAACTAGGAGAATTGAAGAAGGCAATAGATGACAAAACTATATTAGTGGGAGATCTGAACCAACCACTATCAAATATAGATAAATCAAATAAAAAAATTAGAAAGAGGTAAAAGATGTGAATGAAATATTAGAAAAATTAGCATTAATAGATATATGAAGAAAAATAAATATGGACAAGAAGGAATACACTTTCTTTTCAGCAGCACATGGCACATTTACAAAGATTGACCATGTATTAGGTCATAAAAACATGGCAAACAAATGCAGAAAAGCAGAAATAATAAATGCAAACTTTTCAATTATAAGGCAATAAAAATAATGATCAGTAAGGGTACATGGAGAGCCAAATTAAAAATCAATTGGAAATTACATAATATGGTACTCCAAAATCAGTTAGTTAGAGAACAAATCATAGAATGAATTAATAATTTCATTGAAGAAAATTACAATGGTGAGACATCCTTTCAAACCTTATGGGATACAGCCAAAGCAGTACTCAAAGGAAAATTCATATCCATGATTGCATATATTAACAAATGAAGGAAGGCAGAGATCAATGAAATGGACATGTAAATCAAAAAACTTTAAAGTGAACAAATTACAACCCCCAGAAGAAAACCAAATTAGATATCCTAAAAATTAAAGGAGAAATTATTAAAATTGAAAGTGATAGAACTATTGAACTAATGAATAAGACTAGAAGCTGGTACTTTGAAAAAATAAACAAAATAGACAAAGTACTGGTCAATCTAATTAAAAAAAGGAAAGAAGAAAAGCAAATTAACAGTATCATAGATGAAAACGGGGGGCTTAACTCCAATGAAGAGGAAATTAAAGCAATCATTAAAAACTTCTTTGCCCAATTATATGACAATAAATATGCCAATCTAGGTGATATGAATGAATATTTACAAAAATATAAATTGCCTAGACTAACAGAAGAAGAAATAGAATTCTTAAATAATCCCATGTCAGAAATAGAAATCCAACAGGCCATCAAAGAACTCCCTAAGAAAAAATCTTGTCTTTGGTCAGCCTTGTTTCCTGAGTCCAGCTGGCAGTTCACCATAGAATACCTGTCTTTGTATTCGCTGTGGGTCCATGCAGATGACGTGTCCAGACCATCATAGCTGGGTGTTGAGGACCATGACTTCGATGGTGGTGGAGTTGGCTCTGTTGAGGACTTCCTGGTTGGTGATACGGTCCTGCCATTGAATCCTCATGATTGACCGGAGAGAGCGTTGGTGGAATTGCTCCAGCTGTTTCATGTGCTTCCAGTACAGTGTCCATGTCTCGCAACGGTACAGGAGCGAGCTAAGGACCACTGCGTTATACACTTTGAGCTTCGTCGCATTGCTTACACCTCTGTGTTGGAGGACTTTGCAGCGCAGCTGAGTGCCTGGCTGGCCTTTTGGATCCTGGCATTGATTTCGTGGTCCAGGGACCCGTCGTTGGTGATGGTGCTGCCCAGGTACTTGAAAGTGTTAACGTTAGAAAGCTGAGTGCCATCGATTGTAATGCACGGCTGGTTCGTTGGCCTCCCTGGTGCAGGTTGGAACAGCACCTCTGTTTTGCTGAGGCTGATCGTCAGGCCAAACAGTTTTGTTGCAGTGGAGAACCTGTCCACAATGGTTTGGAGATGATTTTCTTGGTGGGCCATGAGAGCACAGTCATCTGCGAAGAGAGTTTCCAGGATGAGTCTCTCTGTTGTCTTTGTTTTTGCAGTCAGGCGGCGAAGGTCAAATAGTGAGCCATCCAGTCGGTATTTGATGTAGATGCCCAGGTCTAGATTCATCACAGCATGTCGTAATACTTGGGTGAAAAATAAGTTGAATAGTACTGGAGTAAGGACACAGCCTTGTTTCACGCCATTGGAGATTTGAAGAGATCGCAAGTCTCTCCACCAGATAGGACTTGCCCTGTCATGTCAGCATGAAAGAGCTGGATCAGTTTGATAAATTTTGCTAGGCAACCGAGCTTGCTGAGGATCACCCACAATGCATCCCTGTTCACTGTGTCGAAAGCCTTTGTTAGGTCTATGAAGACAATGTAGAGACTTAGGTTCTGCTCAAGGCATTTTTCCTGCATTTGCCTCACCGTGAAGACCATGTCGATGGTGCTACTATCTGGTCGTAAGCCACATTGTGATTCAGGCAGGTTCTGCTCCGAAACAGATGACAGGAGTCTATTGAGTATAACACGGGTGAGGATCTTTCCAGCAGTGGAGAGTAGTGAGATGCCTCTGTAGTTGTCACAGGCTGCTCGTGAGCCTTTGTTCTTGTATAGGGCTACAATGGAGGCATCTCTGAGTTCTGGGGGCATGTCTTCCTCTTCCCATATGCTGGTCAGCACTATGTGGAATGCCTGGAGCGCCTTTCCATTTAAGGCCTTGTACACCTCGGTTGGGATCCCATCTTTACCGGTTGCCTTGCCTTTACTAATTTTTTGAATGGCTTTTTCGACTTCCTCTATTGAAGGAGGGACGTCAAGTTGTTCAATGGTGCGGTTTTGGGGGATCTGGTCAAGGGCACTTTGGTCGACTGAAGAGGGTTGGTTGACAAGCTGACTGAAGTGTTCTTTCCACCTGTTGCTGATGCCTTTTTTATCTTTTATGAGAGTGTCACCGTCAGAGGATAGCAAGGGAGTGGTGGGTGGGTTTTAATGGCCCATAGACAGTCTTGAAGGCATTGAAAAATTGTTTGTAGTTTTTCATATCAGCAAAATGCTGGATTTCTTCTGCCTTTTTTTCCCCACCATTGGTCTTGCATCTTCCTGATCTCACGCTGTGCCATGGCTTAGAGAGACTTGAATTTGTCCTTTTTAGGAGCAGAGTTTGGGTTATTTTACCCCTCCATAAAGGCTTTGTTCTTTTTGCTCAAAAGGTCTTTAATAGCAGTGTTGTTCTCCTCGAACCAGTCCTGGTGGTTGCGTTGTTTGGGGTCTAGGACTGCCTTTGATGTTTCCTTCACTGCATCTCTGAACTGGTTCCATTTCTCGGTTGAGCTTCCAGTGAGTAGTCCCTTGGCAGACAGCTTGTCATCCAAGCAGGACTGGAATGTTTGCAAATAAGATGGATCTCTAAGACGACTCACTTTGTAAAATGTGCGAACTGTCTGGGCGCGTTTTGGATGACGGGGCGCAATGTGCATTTGAAGAGTCGCTCTAATCCATTGGTGGTCTGTCCAGCATTCAGCTCCTCTCATGGCTTTGGTGATCTTTATATCCTGGATGTCTTGCTGGAGTACAATGATGTAGTCAATGAGATGCCACTGTTTTGATCCTGGGTGCATCCATGTTGTTTTATATTTGTTCGCCATTCTGAACACAGTGTTTGTGATGGTGAGGTCGAACTCTGAGCATTTGCTGAGTAGCAGTAGGTCGTTGTTCATTTTGGCCACGGCGTGTTTGCCGAGCACTCCTTTTCATCTTTCATGGTCCTAGCCAACGCGGGCGTTGAAGTCTCCCAGTAGTATCAGCTTGTCATTTGTGGGCACTGAGTGCAGGACGGCACTCAGGTCAGAGTAGAACTGCTTGATGGTCTCCTCTGTGCTGGTCAGTGTTGGGGCATATGCGCTGATGATTGTGGCATACCGGTCTTTGCTGAGAGGCAAACAGATCTTCATGAGCCTCTTGCTGCTGCTCACAGGCAAGTCTGGCAGCTGTTTGAGCAAACTGGTCTTGATGGCCAGGCCAACACCGTGGATTCTGTCTTCATTTGAGGCTCTACCTTTCCAGAAGAAGGTGTATCCAGTGGTGGGTTCGCTGAGTGATCCCTCTTCTGATAGGCGTGTTTCGCTTAAGGCTGCAATGTCGATGTGATATCTCGCCAGTTCTTTACTGATTAGAGCTGTTCTTCTCTCAGGTCTTGGGGTATTCTCTCTGTCAAGTAATGTCCTGATGTTCCATGCTCCTAATAGGAGTTTCTTTGTATTTTTTCTTTGATTTCGTCCGCTTAAAGGGGATGACCCGCCAGCCGCGGTGTCCTGACCGGGTGTTTGTAGGGCAGGCAATGTTTGGGACACCTTTTCTAGTCCCCTCCCTTGATTAGGGTGAGAAGTGCTGTCCTAGAGAGGGCTGCTCAGTCACCCAGGGTGCTGCTGAACGTCCCTGCTGCCCACAGGGCCGAGCGACCACTGGTCTGTGGGCCGCCTATGTGCAGGATCATGACTACAACTGCCAGTGGTCACCTCCACCTGTTGCGTCGCCACTCCCCCATCGCCGCAGGTCTTGAAGAGGGTGGACGAGGTTAGGATAGATGAGTGTGCACAAAGATACTTGTACGTGAAAGAGATTTAAGTGGAAAAGCCGATGTACAGTGACAGTCCCACTCTCTCAGCGTTGGAAGCCTGGGTCCAGTGGCACGAAAAGTCGTTATGCCTGGAGACTTCCTCAGCTGCATTGGATGGCCAATGTTGTTTTTTGTGCTCCAACACACCCTAAGTACTCCACAGTGGGTGTATGGGGTGCTCAGGGAGGGGTAGTATCTCTGGTATGGAGGGCTTGTCCTGCCCTCCTAGGGCAGCTCTCCAGCCTCTGACCCTCACCTGACAGCCAGCTCTCACTTGTGGCTCCCAGTAGCTGCTAGCATGCGGCAGCGGCCACACCCTAGGCAACGGCTTCGACCGGCCGGCTAAACCTTGTGAGGGTAGCCATCAGGTCATTGACCCCTGGTGAACCAGGGCTTAGCTCACCCAGCATGTGAAGACTGTTTCAGCTGAACAGATGGAATAAACCAATAAGAAGGTTCAACAGCTGAGAGGGCGACGCAGCAAAGCAAAACAAGATCTATATTATAAATATATATAACAATTGTGCATAATGTTTCTACATTGCTATATATTATACTAAATATTACACACATACATATACACAATTATTTCTCTGTCTACATCTAACCCACCAGTATATCTATCATGCTTACTGATTCTATGTTTTCTTTTGTACTGGGAACCATTAATGAGGGAGTTATAGGCAGCCATTTGTGCCACAATGATCCCTATTCTTCACCTTATGGTCTTATAGAGTTGCTTGCTTTCATGAGAGTTTAAATAACTTGCCCAGAGTCACATATCCAGGGTATATCAGAGGCAGACTTGAATTCCAGTCTTCTCAATTGCTAGACCAGCTCTTTATCCATTATGCTACAGTAAATCTCTATGCAGATAAAAAAAAGTGATTTATTATTCTTTTTTTTTGGTAAACAATCAGTAAAATTCTTTATTGTGCTGGTAAATGTTTAGCAAGTAGGCTCTCTGGGCAAGAAAGGGGGAAGGAATTGTGCACATGATACACTTTTAGGTTTACTCTGATTTGTTAATATTATATCTATCACATTCATTTTTTTCTTTTTCTTTTCTTTTTTTTTTAATTTTTAAACATTATTTTATTTGGTCGTTTTCATACATTATTCACTGGAAACAAAGATCATTTTCTTTTCCTCCTTCCCCCCCTCACCCCCCCCCCCCCGCCTTTCCCTCTCCCATAGCCAACGCATGATTCCACTGGTTATCACATGTGTTCTTGACTCGAACCCATTTCCCTGTTGTTGGAATTTGCATTATAGTGTTCATTTAGAGTCTCTCCTCAGTCTTATCTCCTCCAACCCTGTAGTCAAGCAATTGCTTTTCATCGGTGTTTTTACTCCCACAGTTTATCCTCTGCTTGGGGGTAGTATTTTTTAGATCCCTGCAGATTGTTCAGGGACATTGCATTGATACTAAAGGAGAAGTCCATCACCCTTGATTGTACCACAATGTATCAGTCTCTGTGTACAATGTTTTCCTGGTTCTGCTCCTTTTGCTCTGCATCACTTCCTGGAGGTTGTTCCAGTCTCCATGGAATTCCTCCACTTTATTATTCCTTTTGGCACAATAGTATTCCATCACCAACATATACCACAATTTGTTCTGCCATTCTCCAATTGAAGGGCATCCCCTCATTTTCCAATTTTTGGCCACCACAAAGAGCGCAGCTATGAATATTTTTGTGCAAGTCTTTGTGTCCATTATCTCTTTGGGGTACAGACCCAGCAGTGCTATGGCTGGATCAAAGGGCAGACATTCTTTTATCGCCCTTTGGGCATAGTTCCAAATTGCCCTCCAGAATGGTTGGATCAATTCATAATAGCAATGAATTAATGTCCCCACTTTGCCACATCCCCTCCAGCATTCATTACTTTCCATAGCTGTCATGTTAGCCAATTTGCTAGGTGTGAGGTGATACCTCAGAGTTGTTTTGATTTGCATCTCTCTGATTATAAGAGATTTAGAACATTTCTTCATGTGCTTATTAATAGTTTTGATTTCTTTGGCTCTAAACTGCCTGTTCATGTCCCTTGCCCATTTGTCAATTGGAGAATGGCTTGATTTTTTGTACAATTGATTTAGTTCTTTATAAATTTGAGTAATTAAACCTTTGTCAGAGGTTTTTATGAAGATTGTTTCCCAATTTGTTGCTACCCTTCTGATTTTGGTTACATTGGTTTTGTTTGTACAAAACCTTTTTAATTTGATGTATTCCAGATTATTTATTTTGCATTTTGTGACTCTTTCTAATTCTTGCTTGGTTTTGAAGTCTTTCCCTTCCCAAAGGTCTGACATGTATACTATTCTGTGTTCGCCTAATTTTCTTATAGTTTCCTTGTTTCTGTTCAAGTCATTCACCCATTTTGAATTTATCTTGGTGTAGGGTGTGAGGTGTTGATCTAAGTCTAATCTTTCCCACACTGTCCTCCATTTTTCCCAGCTGTTTTTATGAAATAGTGGGTTGTTGTCCCAAAAACTGGGATCTTTGGGTTGGTCAAATACTGTCTTGCTGAGGTTGCTTGCCCCCAGTCTATTCCACTGATCCTCCTTTCTGTCTCTTAGCCAGTACCAAATTGTTTTGATGACCCCTGCTTTGTAATATAGTCTGAGATCTGGGACTGCAAGGCCCCCTTCCTTTATATTTTTTTTTCATTATTTCCCTGAATATCCTTGATCCTTTGTTCTTCCAAATGAACTTTGTTATGGTTTTTTCTAAATCAGTAAAAAAAATTTTTGGAAGTTCCATGGGTATGGCACTAAATAGATAGATGAGTTTGGGTAGGATGGTCATTTTTATTATATTGGCTCGTCCTACCCATGAGCAGTTAATGTTCTTCCAATTGTTCAAGTCTAGTTTTAGTTGTGTGGAAAGTGTTTTGTAGTTGTGTTCATATAGATCCTGTGTTTGTCTCGGGAGATAGATTCCTAGGTATTTTATTTTGTCTAAGGTAATTTTGAATGGGATTTCACTTTCTAGTTCTTGCTGCTGAGCTGTGTTGGAATTATATAGAAATGCTGATGACTTATGTGCGTTTATTTTGTATCCTGCAACTTTGCTAAAGTTGTTGATTATTTTGATTAGCTTTTTGGTGGAATCTCTAGGATTCTTTAAGTAGACCATCATGTCATCGGCAAAGAGTGATAATTTGGTCTCCTCCTTGCCTATTTTAATGCCTTCAATTTCTTTTCCTTCTCTAATTGCTATTGCTAGTGTTTCTAATACAATGTCAAATAATAGAGGTGATAATGGGCATCCTTGTTTCACTCCTGATCTTAATGGGAATGGATTTAGTTTATCCCCATTGCAGATGATATTAGCTGATGGTTTTAGATATATACTGTTTATTATTTTTAGGAATGACCCTTCTATTCCTATGCTTTCTAGTGTTTTTAGTAGGAATGGGTGTTGTATTTTATCAAAGGCTTTTTCTGCATCTATTGAGATAATCATGTTGTTGGTTTGCTTGTTGATGTGGTCAATTATGTGGATAGTTTTCCTAATGTTGAACCAGCCCTGCATCCCTGGTATGAATCCTACTTGATCATGGTGGATGACCCTTCTAATCACTTGCTGGAGTCTTTTTGCTAGCATCCTATTTAAGATTTTTGCATCTATATTCATTAGGGAGATCGGTCTATAATTTTCTTTCTCTGTTTTTGGCCTGCCTGGCTTTGGAATCAGTACCATGTTTGTGTCATAAAAGCAGTTTGGTAGAACTCCCTCTTTGCTTATTATGTTAAATAGTTTGTATAGTATTGGGATTAACTGTTCTCTGAATGTTTGATAGAATTCACTGGTGAATCCATCAGGCCCTGGGGATTTTTTCTTAGGAAGTTCTTTGATGGCCTGTTGGATTTCTTTTTCTGATATGGGATCATTTAAGAAAACTATTTCTTCTTCTGTTAGTCTAGGAAATTTATATTTTTGTAAATATTCATCCATATCACCTAGGTTGGTATATTTATTGCCATATAGTTGGGCAAAGTAGTTTTTAATGATTACCTTAATTTCCTCTTCATTGGAGGTGAGATCCCCCTTTTCATCTTTGATGCTGTTAATTTGCCTTTCTTCTTTCCTTTTTTTAATTAGATTAACCAGTACTTTGTCTATTTTGTTTGTTTTTTCAAAGTACCAGCTTCTAGTCTTGTTTATTAGCTTAATAGTTCTGTCACTTTTGATTTTATTAATTTCTCCCTTAATTTTTAGGATCTCTAGTATGGTTTTCTTCTGGGGTTTTTTAATTTGTTCATTCTCAAGTTTTTTGATTTGCATTTCCAATTCCTTGATCTCTGTCCTCTCTAATCTGTTAATATATGCACTCAGGGATATGAATTTTCCTCTAAGTACTTCCTTGGCTGCATTTTATGGTTTGAAAGGATGTTTCACCGTTGTCATTTTCTTCAATGAAATTGTTAATTGTTTCTATAATTTCTTCTCTAACTATCCGATTTTGGAGTATCATGTTATTTAATTTCCAATTAATTTTTGATTTGGGTCTCCATGTACCCTTGCCAATCAATATTTTTATTGCCTTGTGATCTGAAAAGGCTGCAGTTATTATTTCTGCTTTTCTGCATTTGAGTGCCATGTTTCTATGACCTAGTGTATGATCTATTTTTCTGAATGTGCCATGTGGTGCTGAAAAGAAGGTATATTCTTTTTTGTCCCTATTAATTTTTCTCCATATGTCTATTAACTCTAATTTTTCTAAGATTTCATTCACCTCTTTTACCTTTTTCTTGTTTATTTTTTGGTTTGATTAATCTAAATTTGATAGTGTTTGGTTCAAGTCTCCCACTACTATGGTTTTACTGTCTATTTCCTCCTTCAATTCTCCTAGTTTCTCTATTAAAAATTTGGATGCTATACCATTTAGTGCATACATGTTGATTAGTGATATTTCCTCATTGTCTATACTCCCTTTTAGCAGAATATATTTACCTTCCCTATCCCTTTTGATCATGTCTATTTGTGCTTTGGCTTTGTCAGATATCATGATTGCAACTCCTGCCTTCTTTCTATCAGTTGAGTCCCAAAAGGTCTTACTCCAACCTTTAATTCTAACCTTGTGAGTGTCAACCCATCTCATATGTGTTTCTTGAAGACAACATATGGTAGGGTTTTGGGTTCTAATCCAATCTGCTATTTGTCTACATTTTATGGGTGAGTTCATCCCATTCACGTTCAAAGTTATGATTGTCATTTGTGGATTCGCTGGCATTTTGATATCTTCCCCTAGTTCTGACCTTTCTTTTTTAGCTATCTCCTTTTGAACCAGTGATTTACTTTAGGTCAGTCCCCCTAGTCCCCTCCCTTGAGATGCTTCCCTCTAGCCCCTCCATTTTTATGCTCCTTTCCCCTCCCCCTTCTCCTTCCCTCCCTTTTTATACTCACTCCCCCCTCCTTAATTTTCCTTTCTTTCTTGCCCTAATGGATAAGATAGAATTCAGGATCCCACTGGATCTAGATGTTCTTCCCTCTCAGATTTGCTTTCACTGAGAGTAAGGTTTAAGTAATTCCACTTCACGCTCTCTTCCTCTCCTTCTCATATGAGAGTTCTTCCCCTCCCCTTCCCATGTGTATCTTTATGTGGAAAAGATTATTCTATTGAGTCCCCCCCTATTTCTTGAAGTTAATCTTAGTATTATCAACGGTTCCCCCCTCCCTTTTCCTTTCTTTGCCTCCACTTTCCCCAAATCTTCTTAATGCCCCAATCTTTCCCTATGCATGTTTCTTCTAACTACTCTTATGATGCTACAATTTATGAGAGTTACACAAAACATTTTCCCCACATATTAATATATATAATTTGATGTAAATGTAGTCCTTATAGAAGAGAGTTTGGCTTAAAGAAAAAGATAAAATTTATCTCCTTTTCCCTTTCTTTTATATTTACCTTTTCATGTTTCTCTTGCTTTCTGTGCTTGGATATCGAACTTTCCACAGAGCTCTGGTCTTTTCTTAGCAAATGCTTGGAAATCTTCTATTTTTTTGAATGTCCATACTTTCCCCTGGAAGTATATAGTCAGTTTTGCTGGGTAGTTGATTCTTGGTTGGAATCCAGCTCTCTTGCCTTTCTAAATATTGTGTTCCATGCTTTGTGGTCTCTTAGTGTGTTAGCCTCTAAGTTGTGTGTGATCCTTATGGGAGCCTCCTTATATCTGAAGCACCTCTTCTTGGCTTCTTGTAGGATTTTCTCCTTTTCTAGGAAGCTCTTGAATTTGGCAACTACATTCCCAGGGGTTGTCTTTTGGGGATTTAGTATAGAAGGTGTTCTATGAATCCTTTCTATTTCTATTTTGTCCCCTTGCTCCAGAATGTGAGGGCAATTTTCTTTTATAATCTCCTGTAGAATAATATCGAGTTTATTGTTTATCTCTGGTTTTTCTGGGAGACCAGTAATTTGGAGGTTTTCTCTTCTCCCTCTCTTTTCCAGACCTGTGACCTTCTCAGTGAGATATTTTATGTTTTCTTCTAATTCATTAATTTTTTGGGTTTGCTTTATTGATTCTTGCTCTTTTATCAGCTTGATTTCTTCAAGGTGCTTAATTCTGGTCGTCAGGGACTGGTTTTGCTTTTCAGCCTTGTCTGCCCTTCTATTGGATGCTTCAAGTTCTTTTTCCAATTGAGCAGTCTTATCTGTCAGACTGCTGATCTTTTTCTCCCATTTTTCTTTCCAGAAGATTTCCATCTTTTGGATAAGTTCCAATTTGAGATCTTCCAGAGCTTGTTGATAGTTTCCATTTTGGGAGGCATGTTCTGATTTTTTTTGGATTTCCTCCTCATTCTCCTCTTTTCCTTGGGTACTTCCACCATAAAAGTTTTCAATAGTCACTTTTCCCCCTTTCTTCCTGGAGGCTTGATTTTGGGCCATGTGAGCCATCCCTTTGGTGGTTTTATTCCCCTTTCCTTTTTGGTCTGGGGTCTGGGTTATATGAGCGGTTTTTCTGTGAATTTAGGTTGCTTCAGACTAGTTCTTCCCAGCCTCCGAGGTTTCTTAGAGCACTGGTTCCCTGATCACAGCCACACTGCCCAGGTGTTCAGCTCCGCCCAGATAATCAAAGTGTGGTCAGCCCCTGGTGTTTAGCTCCGTGGAGATGTTCAGCGCAGCCGCCCCAAGTACAGCTTTGCTGACAGCCCTAATCAGTGCCGGATTCTCCAGTGAAACCACCCTGAGAAGTTTTTTCCTGGCAGTCCCCAGATCCCAAGACCCTGGAGTGCCCCCCCCCAGACAGAGACATTCCCCACTCACTCGCTGTCCCGGTGAGCGCTCAGGTAGCTCACTCTGGTTTTGTGGGGGAGGTGGAGTGGGGGAAGGGCGGCTCAGTTCACGTTTCTGTGCAAGCTTTTCCTCCTTATTATAGTGTGGAAATGTTCAAACCCCACGTACCTTCGCCTCTGTGGAGTACTGGGAGTACTGGGGTGTCCTTCTGTTCCTCCAAAGGTGATTTTTATGCTCCTTTGATGTAGTCTATTTCGTTCAGTGCCGGGGAGAGGAAGCGTGTGGCGTCTAGATTGCAGCCATGATTACCTGGAAGTATGTGATTTATTATTCTTGTATATAATTCTGCCTTTTACAAATCTTTGTAAAGAGAGCCAAATTGTATAGATAAATATAAATCCACTAATTGTTCTTCCCTGTTGAGAACCCAGTCATGTCCTTTGTTATTTAAATGAAATTTGCACCTGGAAATAAGGGATAATACCTGGGCTGGATTTCATGATATATAGGATGTTTCATCTCCCCTTTAGGCTCAAGGAAGACTATAATCCACTCTTTATTAAGTTATTAAACATGTATGCCTGTGCATATCTCTTAGCAAGAGAAAAACATAGCTCACTAGCAGCTAGCACATCCAAGACCTTGGTGATGGGGAAAGGCTCCTCTACAGCCAAGATTATTGCTCATTCTCCCCAGCAAAACTCTTACATCCCATTACTGTTCTTGTGTTCTTCCTGGTTCTTAATGCCTGTCTTGGGGCTATGGCATGCATTTGGCTCTTACTGTCTCATTTAACCCTCAGGAGCATAAATTACTTTAGAGGCAGATGGAGAGGATTCTAATTTGCAATTAAATCCTCCAGACCCATCAAGATGTTTCATGCTAAGTCAGCTCCCAGAGAGGCTGCAGAGATATTCATCTTTCTGGGTGCACCATATTAGGAAGGACATCGATAAGCTGAAAGATTCTGCCATAGGAGAATGGAAGAAACTACAAAAGCTTAGCTTGGAGAAGATAAGATTTGGGCATGGGAAGATACTTGTCTGTAAATATTTGAAGTTCTTTCACATCAAAATGGGCTTAACTTAGTTCCAAAGAACAGAACCAATCATTCAAAAAGTATTTATTTATTTATAAATCCTTATTTTCTATCTTAAAATCTATACTAAATATCAGTTTCAAAACAGAAGAGAAGTAAGGGCTGGACAATTGTGGTTAAGTGACTTGCCCAAGCAGAAGACTTATATTACTAGAAAATGTGAGAGGTCAAATTTGAACTCAGGACCTTCTATCTCCAGGCATGACTCTCTATCCTGAGCCACCTAACTGCCCCTCTAAAAGCATTCATTAAGTCTACTATGTGCCAGCTGGGAACTACATGGTAAGAAAAATGCAATCAAAAGAAATAATCACATTCTATTCAGGAAAAAGCAGAAAAACAAAAAGAAGCTAAAAAGTTGATGTGTATATGAGAAGGGGCACCTAGGGGAAAGGGCAGTAGAGGTGATGAAGGTACCCAACTCTACAGACCTGGTAGAAAATTCTAGTATGCAGCCAAGAAAGAAGAAATGAAGTTTAATGTAGATGCCAGGGTGGGTATAGAGTGAGTTATCACTACAATTGAAGTAACTAATAAGATATTCTTTCTCCACCCAATTCCTATCAGGTGAAAAAACTTTTTTGAAAGCAGTATGTCAGAGGTATGAAGAAGCCGTGAAGAAAGCCTGGAGTACATTCAATCAATAAAGACATTGGATTAATGGACAGCTTGCCATACCCTATGGTTTCTTTGCAAAATAGCTAGATATTTCAGAATTGGCCATTCCAAGATCTGTCCAGCAAATAATGGGAAAAATCCAAGTTAGTTGGCATCTAGGTAACACAATGGATAGAGCACCAGGTCTAGAATTGGCAGGACTCAGGTTCAAATCTAGCTTCAGATGGTTCCTAGCTATGTGACCTTAGGCAAGTTACGTTACCTCACTTACCTATGCTGCTCTTATGTCTTATAATTGATACTATGAAAGAAGGTAATGTTTTTTTAATGCAATATACTTTTGATTTCATTGGTATAGAGGAAGGATTCTTATCCTTTGTGGCAGCTAGGTGGCTCAGTGGATAGAGAGACAGACTTTGAGACAGGAGGTTCTGGTTTCAAATTTAGCTTTTCACATGTCTCAGCTATGTGACCCTGGGCAATTCACTTAATGGCAGTTACCTAGCCCTTTCCACTCTTCTGCCTTGTAATGGATATTTAGAATTGATTCTAAGACAGAAGGTAAGGATTAAAAATAAAGTCTTAGTCAAGTGCCTGAGAAGGAATTGCTTGGAGATTAGAGTAAGGAAAGAAGAACTTATTCTTCTCTTCTCTGGTCTCACTTCTTCCCCTTTTGATCAGAGGAATACTGACAGTTGTGAAAGTCGTGGGAAATTTTGTGAGAATCAAACAAACCTTAGCCAATTAGTATTTTTTCAAACTTTTTTGTTGAGATTTTGTTGGTTGAATTAATATAAATGTCGCCCTTTTGAATCATTCTTTGATCTCAGTCAGTTCATGGATTCTATTCAAAGGTAAGTCATATTTGGTCACATAAGACAAATTTGGTGGCATGTGCCTATTGTCTACCTTTACTGTTGCTTGTTCAAAATATCTTATTAAAGATACCCTAGTGAGTCAATTTGTACAATCCATTGTGTATTTTCCACACATTCTAATAATTGAATGAGCACTGAAATAAGGTAAAATCATTTTTTCTTATGTCTGTAAACAATTGAATTCCATAAATTAATATTCCCTATTTTGTTACAGTAGTTTCAGCTGTTTATTTTTAAATTTAATAATGGTTTACAAGTAACTGTGTGGAATAATCCCATAAAACTTTTGGCTGTTTTCTAGTGATTTGTAAAAAAAGTGATATTGTTATAAAGTCTTGTCTTTGCTCTTGTTAATTTTTATATGTTTGGGCTGAAGTATTTAAATTTGTGGTCTCCAGGGATTTTAATTCTAAATCCCAAAATGAATTTAGTAAAGTAAATGTGATTTATGGTAGTTTATTTACAATAGAGTCTAAGATATTAAGGAAGTGAGAAAATGGTAGAGAGGGAGAGAGATCTCTGGCTTCCTCAGAGTCAGGTAGAAATTCTAAGGCCCTAAGGGAAAAGAGCCCCAAGACGATGGACCTTTCTTAGAGGTTTACACCTCCAGAAAGGCAGGGTCACTAAGTTAGCCTTTCACTCACCGAAGGTGACCTTCTAAAAGGAAAGCAGTCTGAGGTCTCCTGCATGTGCTCCTATAGGGGTCCAGTTCTACAGCCAAGTCCAAGTGTCCATCTTCCAGTCTCTCTTCCAGGTGACTCTTCTTCACTATATCACAAATCTCAAATCCTCAAATATCCTCCAGTCCAACTTTGAGTCAGAGTTCTTTTTATCTATTGACTCATATATCCTTGAATCTTGAATCTCTTCAAATGAATCTTCTGGCCTCTGTGGTCCTCCTTTTTGAAGAACTTTTTCTCTTGTGTCACCTCCCCTAAATTTCTTGTCTATCATACCTATCACAGCAGACACTCCTCTCCAGGACTGCCCACTCTTTAGTTCACACCTTCTTTGGTTAGACTATACCTTTTTTGGTTATATCACACCTTTAGTAGCTAGTTCATGCCTTTAGTAGTCAGTTTGCACCTTTAGTAGTTTAAAATGGGTAGATCTACTTCTAATACTGAGTTACCAACTTTGGGGGATTAAATTACGTAGTGGTTTATGATTCAATCTTCCCAATAAAGGAATAGCTAAGTACCTTCTTTGTTACAATCAGGGGATTACAATTTAATCTTTACAATGAAGGAAGAGTTAAGTGTCTTCATTGTTACAATCAGGGGAGAGCTAAATCCAATCTTCACAGTTTTAAGATGGGGAAAATAATCCACAGTGCATGTAGAAGCATAAACACCAGCTTTTAAGCATCTAAATGAATATTGTGCCAGCCAAATTACCTGGGAGGTTTTAAACTTTTTGGAAAGATTAGTAAACAAAGAATTGGGGTAGAGGGCTTTATTTTAAGTGTTTCTCTGATAATAGCTATCTATATGGCTAGGAGCAAGTCACTAAAGTTCACCAAAAACTCATTTTCCCCATTTGCAACATAAGGCCAAAAAACTTCTACTATATGTCACACAAGGTTATAGGTAAGAAATGCTTTACAAAACTTTAAAGTATGATATTAAGGATCTGCAAATAAAATTATATCTAATGTGTACATGATAGCTACCCTAAAGTATTTGAGTTATTATTATTGATATCATTGATTTTAGTATTGGTTACATCAAGTTTTTATGATGTCTAGGTAATGGTTGTTAAGTGAACAGAGTGCTAGATCTGAAGTCAGATAGACTTGGGTTTAAATTCAGACACTTAGCTATGTGACACTTGGAAAAATCACTTAGCTTCTGTCTGCCTAAGTTTCCTCATCTGTAAAATAGGGGCAAAAATAGTATCTAATGATAAACAAATAAGATGACACTTGTAAAGTTTTGAGAGCTGAGCCTGCAGTCTCTCAAAGAGAAGGGTTCTTCTGTCTAGGTAGAGTGGTCAGGTGAATAAGAGATGAGAGATGACTGAGTGCTCAGACCTGTGCTTAGGCATCACTCCATGTTCTGCCATTGCATGGATTTTGCATTTATTTTACAACTTCAGTGAGTACATGCTTTTCTGGCACACAATTTTCATGTTTCCATAGAACCTAACAACAGACTCAAAGTCTAAGGAGATAGTCAACAAAATATTGTTGCTAAGTGCAGGGTCAGAGGGTAGAATAACATGGTACAGATTTGCCAGAAGTTTTTATGCCTAGAAAAGAGGGTACTATCTAAGTGAGTAAATAAGAATCCTTAGGTTTAATTTTGTAAGTGGGATCTCCTGGTAATATTCTGGGGGGGGGGGAGACAGAGTGGGACATCTGTATTAACCCTGCAAGCCTATTGCTCTCATCTATTTTTCCTGGGGCTAAGTAAGAAGAATAATCATAGCAATTTCAATAATAAGGGGATGTTAATAAGGAAAGTTACTTAGGGGGGGGGTTTCAGTGGATGTTTTCATCCTTCCTGCAAAGCAGCCTCTAGTTTCCATGTGTGACCATGTCAAACAGTGTGGCCTTTAATGGTTCCCAGTAGTAAAGTGTTTTGCAAACATTAGAATGCTACCCAAATGGTATGCATTATTATATTTGTTATTCCTAAAAGAAGTTTGGCCTAAGTATCCATACATGAATAAAACAAGTGGATGAAGAATATCATCTATGGCATCCTATCAAATGGATAGCTCATAGAACTGGTCCATCAATACATATGTCTTAGCCTAATGATGAAGATGGACAATTGGCTACAAAACTGAGTAGGAGAAAAAAGAAGAGTAAGTTGCATTTGGGAAATGAAAAGTATTTTTATTCTCCTTGAAACAAAATCCCACTAGAAAATATCAATATATTTCCAGAGTTTATCTGAGTCCTATAATATCATAGCTTTTGGAGAATTAAATTTGAAGTTCACACAAAGGCAAATGAAGAGTTATAAGGTGGACCTGAGAGGGCTACAACATTGTATCATTAAAATTATGCAAGAAGAAAGATTAAATATTATTCAGAAAAGGGGCAAGTCTATTATGAAATGAGAGTGAGTGATAACTGACAGCCCAGAAATTTTTCTCTCATCTACTCAATGTAAAATGATCTAGAAAAAGATCATTGGGTAGAAGCTTCATAAAAGCAGATGGATATGAATTCAGCAAGATAAGAATGAGCTAGTGAATATTGGCTGTTGAAGCAAGGGCTCACAACTTCAAAAAAAATATCAGAACAAATTGTGGGATATGATAATAATGGAACACTCTTGTTCTAATAGAATCGATGACCAGGGTTACTTTAGAATAACCTCAAAAGACATATAAACTGTAAAAAGGAGGTTGATGTGATTAAAATAAAGGTCTCTTTCCACTGTCTTAGGTGGTATTTCAATGGAGTTCATATGGAGTTTCTGGAGAAGGATCTGAATGTGGGGGAGAGATTGGGGTTTGAATGAGATAGCACTTACTCTCCTTTTACCTCTTTTGAGAGAAGCTATTGGCAATAGCTGCATAGGTATATTGAGGTTCCCTGAGGAAAATGGGAGGTGGAGAGTTGAAGATAGGTCTCCCTCACCAAATAAACTGAGGGGTAACCTCAGATTGTCCGGCACAGAGAGAATTCGGAGTCAAAACTCGATGAAGGCTTTGCCTCAGTGGGGGAATAGCCTTAGATAGCTCTCTGTTGATCTTGGTTCAGACACCAACTAAAATATAGCCCAAGGAGCTAGACTAATCTGACTGCTGTTTATAAGTTTAATAGTGGAACCAAGGCAAATTGGGAGAAGGGAAGTGGGGCTCAGTGTCCCTAATGGTAACCTAATGCCATCTCTCACCTGGGCAGTTTAATTTAGCAGACCCAGGTTTCTACATCCTGATCTCCAACTAAATAGTTTAAACTATTTAATATAGATATCTAGCCAAAGAATCTATGAATAGATGTGCTAGAGGGCTGGA
The DNA here is from genome assembly GCF_027887165.1 of Monodelphis domestica. NCBI lineage: Eukaryota > Metazoa > Chordata > Mammalia > Didelphimorphia > Didelphidae > Monodelphis > Monodelphis domestica. The sequence goes on along the minus strand of NC_077229.1, from coordinate 134,497,397 downwards.
GGGGAAAGAGAGTTGGGCTCTCTCCTCAGTGAGTCTTTCTGGATTTGAGGGATTTTCTCCTTAGTAGAGATATTGTTGGAGAGATCAGACATATGATGGCTCTGGAGAAGAACTTAAATGTTGACACAGGATATTCTCCTATGGCTTTTGGTGAGATCCTCAGCTAGGAAACACATCCTCCTAGGTCCAGGTCTCAGCTCAAAAGGCCAACAATTCCATATAAATCTCTCTCAGGTCAGTTTTCCTTTCCCAGCATGCCTCGCTCTCCAATGGACGTTTTCTGTCACTCATCCCTGATGCAAAGATGGCAGAATCCTCTCATGCAATGATTATTACAATAAACCAGTGCAAAGGAAAGCGAATTGAAACAGGAAAACATTGTACATAATAACCAATATTGCATGATGACCAGTTGTGAATGACTTAGCTATTATCAGTAATACAAAGATCCAAGACAACTCCAAGACTCATGATAAAAATTCTATCTATTTCCAGAGAAGAGCTGATTGAATCTGAAAATAGACTGAAGCATATCATTCTTCACTTTAATTTTTTCATGCTTTTATGTTTTCTTCCACAACTTGATCAACATGAATCTGTTTTATATGATAGCACCTATATAATCTATATTTAAGTGCTTGGTATCTAAGGTGGGAGTAAGGTGGAGGGAGGGAGAGAATTTGGAACTCCAAACATTAGAAAAAGAATGTTATGAAGTGTGTTTACATGCAATTGGGAAAAATAGAATATTACTGGAGTTAAAGAATAATAATAAAACATATAACATTTATGGAAATAGCCACAATCTGACATTTTCATATGTGAAATTATTTGTTATCTGGCTGTTGTGACAATTTATTCTGATTCTGATTATGATGAAGCAATTGAAAACATAGGAGACTCTTTATCAGTAGAAGAAATACTGTATATTGTAGGAGTTAATAGTTATGAATAATTTTGTAAGAAATATGACTTCAAGGACAGTGATACTGAATTGGAAGTAATATGATAGAGAACTTGGTACCAGGACTGATTTAAGTTCTATAGGGTAGCAAACAACACAAAACCTTATAAGAACCCAGACTGGTACTAGGCATAAGATCTGACACATAATCCACGAAGAAACCTTAATCAAATCAAGAAAACCCCTAAACCATAGTGACAATCCCTGACTGAAAAAAAAAACTGAGACAAGTCCATGAACCCCAATAAATATAGATGAGAAACATCTAAGATGCCTTCAGAGCATCTTACCCAAACAAAAAGTATTACATGAAACTGAAATAAAATAATGCCCAAGACAGATAGTATAAATTTGGGTTAGTTAGATCAGGGAGGATTAGTGTAGCCTGTGAAACACAGGAGAAGTGGTTCCTTGTGGAACCTGGGAGTTTATTTGGGTGGATGTAGAATCCCTTAGAATTACTAAATTTTTATTAATTTAAATTTAATACATTTATTTATTTAAATTTATTTGAATTTATATGAAATTATTAAATTTCATTCTCAAGCCTAGACTAAAATATCATTAACCTCTACAATAAACCACATAGGAATAGAATAATTGCCTTATAATCAAACATTAAGAATCATACCTACATTCATTACATTAAAAAAAAGAATCTCATTTGCACACATGAGGATGGCACAAACATCCTGTATAAAGTTCCACTCACATGCATCAACATATTCACTCTTACATGTACGCACACGTTAATCTTATACACACATGATCCTGTAGTTCTGGATACCTGAGATCATCTTTCAAAGTGAGATGACAGGCAAGTATGTATCCTGTAAAGGAGAAGGCACCCCGGACCTGTGACAAACTTCAAGCAATACCAATGGATGGAAGATACACAGACAACTAGAAAGAACTTTGAATCAAAGATATTATGGGTAATGAATTTCAGAAAAATGGGTCACATAAGATTAATCACTGATCACATTAGCTTCAATATAGGGAAGTACATTCACATGCACATTGGAATAAATATGTATCCACCACAACATATCTAGAACATGAACAAATTTTACACTGACATTAGGGTCTGTGCTATAAATAAGGACAACCCAAAATTGTATATCTGTAAGTAAATCTCTACTATCAGAGGATATATATGTACATATGTATTTAAATAACATGTGACATATGTAAATATGTACAAATAGCAGACATATATAGCATAATAATGATATAATCCTGTAATATAGATAGAAAGGAGAGTTAAAATACTAACTTTTAATAGACAAGAACAGAGTAGTTTAGGTTGGAAAAGGGAATATTGTAACTAGAGAAGGTAACATAAGGACAAAATAAATCAGATTTCATTAGATACAAGTTTATATATATATATATATATATATATATATATATATATATATATACCTATAAATGTTATGAATTGTTACATTGGAATTAGCATTATATAAGGCATAGGATAGTTCAATTTTACTTAAGATTTGAATTTTATATTGATTGCAATAGGAATGATTTTTGTATTAAGAAATTATTATATTGTAAAATTTTTATTGGCACATAATCCTAACCCTCTTCCCACAACTCAGTCTTAGCATAAGATAGGAATTTAAATTATCAAATAGACAGATTAGGATAAGATTTATTCTTTTGGGCCAGGGGGGAGGTTAGATGGGAACAATAAGTAGCATAGATAGATTAGAATAAACATAGAAGATAAGTAACTGACATGGGCCAGGGTAGCACCACTCGAACAACAGGAAATGGAGGATTTGTGACAGAGGCTGGCACTAGGGAAAAAGTGCCCAACTGAAGAGTATGTGAAATTGATCACCTTGATGGGGGAGGGATCCCAGGAGTAGAATCAAGAGGAGGAGGAGACTCTGGTTTGGAGAACAGTGAGGGTCTCTCAGTCTTGAGAAGCCAAAGAGAGAAGGTGGGAAAAAGACTTTCTCCTGACGGTTACCCATTTTCCTGCTGGTGACTGGAAATCTTCCCCCCCAATATTTCCCAATTGAAGGGACTTTCTGAAGAGACACCTGATCAGACTTTACCTCAGCTCCTGTTGCCCAGGGGTGAGTCAACCTGACTTTCTCTCAGGGGACTCAGGCTGCCAAGGCCTGAGTAACCCCCAAACTCATGGAGGGAGGGGAAAGGGTTTAGATAGAGACAGGGACCCCCTTTGCCACATTTCCTTTTTTTTTCATTCTTCCCTGCCCCTATTCCTTTTGTATTATCTGATTGAGTTAACATTAAAAGTTATCTGTTCCCCAAGCTGAGTGTGAGTGAACGGATCAAGGGGAGACCTTTTGGTTTCGAGTAGTGGAGGGGGAACAAGAGGGACAAGAGCAAATTAGGGAGGGAAGCTTTAGCTAAGGAGGGCAGGTAGAAGGGGGAAAATCTTCAACCCTCTTCTCCTCTCTCTGAGCTAACCCGTTACATCTGCTATCTTCCCTGAACCCTGCTTTTTGGAAAAGGGGGGTCTCCTCTCTTTCTGCCTCTCCTTACCAAAAGCCCAAGCTTCCCTTGGGGGTACAAAACTTCTCTTCTTTTATCTTTTTTTTAATACACTATTATAGATGCTACTCAGGTGGCATGAATAGATATAAAAAAAGAAATATCAGAAATTGGGATGATGTTGTTTAGCCTGAAGGAGAGAAGACTTACAGGGAACAGAAAACTATCTTCAACTATTTGAAGGTCTCTTATGCAGAAGACAAGATAGAGTTATTCTTACTGGATCTAAAAGGAAGAATTAGGTGCAATAGTAGGAGATCATAAAGAAGCAAATTCATATTCATCAAAAGGTAAAAAAAAAACAAAAAACTTCCCAACAAATAAAGCTTATTAGGTGTTTTTTGCGTAGTAGTAAAACTCTTCATTGGAAGTCTTAGAGCAAATACTGGAAAATCACATCCTCAGCATTCAAAGTGAAGTTTCTAATTCATCTACAAGTCAAACTATAGGGCTACTGAGTCTCTTTAAAACTCTAATATCCTGTCTGTGATTATTTATTATCTGAAGTCAAAGGAACGGTCTAGATGAAATGCCAGATTGCTAGTATTAAAAGTCATTTTAGAGATCAATCTTCAAGTCCAATACCTACCTTCCTTCCACAAATGGCAGAACTAAGGTCCACATTAGAGGTGAGATGGCTTCCTCAAGCTCTTATAACAACCAGTAATAGGTCTGCTGCCTTCTAGTTCTAATTCACCAAGATGATCTTTTTGAGATTCTTGCCACATCAAAGATACAGGATTATAGGTCTTCAGAAGTCTCCCAAATGCAGTGATGCTGGATTTATCTAATAGCATCAGGAAATTAAGTGTTCCACTTAACTGAATCTTTCTCCTAAGGAATTCTTACACCCAAAACTTTTAAGCATGTTTAATGAGAAATTTACTAAAATGTATTACACACTTCCCTGACCCTTCTTAAACTGGTGATGTGGAGCATAATTTAACCTTTCCCTTGTGACTCCAGATCATCATTACAAATTTACATTCTTGCACTGTGCCATGACAGAGTTATGAGCCAGCCTTTAAAAAAAAGATCTCTCTCTGCTCTGGATGTCTGGTAATTGTCTTATCCCTTCTTCTTCTGTCATTTTTGCCAGCTTGCAACAGTCTCCTCCTATTCAGTTTCAAGTTTGCTGTTTCTCATATGCTTTGGGATGCAAACCACAGAATTGTCAGTTTGTTAAGAATTGCCTGTTCTGCAAGAGTCAATGAGACCCCAAGGAACAAAGTGAATGGTTTTATCACCTGGGCTTAGTAACAGAAATTGAAGTCCCATTCATCTGAAATCTAGGGGTGGGTCCCTGCTCTGGTGATTTGAGTTTGATAGAAGAATGATCTCTATTAAAGAACATAGTAAAATGTTACATTTTCGACTTATACGGAATGTTAGAGATCCTATCCAAAACCCTTATTTTTTTCCATATGAAGTAATCAGAGCTCAGAGAGTATAATTAATTTATTTAGGATAATATATTATTATAATTAGACCTCAGGACTCCTGACTCCTAATTGAGTATTCTTTCTTTTGCATCATTTCCTTTTCTCTTTTTTTTTAAACCCTTACCTTCCATCTTGGAGTTAATACTGTGTATTGGCTCCAAGGCAGAAGAGTGGTAAGGGATAGACAATGAGGGTCAAGTGACTTGGCCAGGGTCACACAGCTGGGAAGTGTCTGAGGCCAGATTTGTACCTAGGACCTCCCATCTCTAGGCCTCGCTCTCAATCCACTGAGCTACCCAGCTGCTCCCTCCTTTACTCTTTAAAAAAAAATGAAATATCCTAATTTTTAGGAGTAGGACCCAATTTTCACAGAAGTGATTTGAGATTATGTGTTTAGTTAACACAATGAAACCAATATAATCATGGCCAGGAAAGAGGATCTGGATGTCTAGAACAATGGTTATTATTATTATTAACAGCTCTAGTATATGTAGTAGAAGCAGAATTGCTGATCATATATTTCTTTTTTCCATCACACTTATCTGAACAGATAATCAGAACTTGATACTTTAAAATAAAGTTTTATTAATATTTTTCATTTTTATATCACTGCTTTCCCAATGTATCCTTTTCACCTTCCACTATCATAGAACCAGTCCAAGCCCTTCATTTTGCAGATGAGAAAATCAAAGATTAAATAAGAGAGGTGTCTTCTTCAGAATAGCTAGATAAGTAAGAGAGATAAGTAAGAGTTTTGAATTTCCTGTAACAAAGAATAAAAAAAGAAAAGAAAATGTCAGCAAAACCTACAAATACATAAAAAGTCTGCTGTTTGCAGTGCTACACAGCCATGTTTCCTTACCACCTCAAAGAAGCTGTGGAGGTTTTCTTTTTCATATCTCTTCTTTGGGGCCAACTAATACTAGGTATTATAATTCTATAGCATTTGAATTCAAAATTTTGCATAGGAAATTGTAATGACTCTGAGGATATCCTTCAATAGTCGACTATCTACCTCTGTTTTATTTTATATCTCACTTACAGGATTTCCATTATGAGCAATATGGGTCTTATACTGGTGGAGCACTACATGATACAGTGGAAAGAATTGGGAGTCAGAGGACCTGGATTCAAATCCTGCTGATTATTGCCTATATAATTTTGGGCAAATCGCTTTATGTGCCTTGGTTTCCTCATATGTTAAATGAGTGGTTTGGTCTAGATGGTTTCTGAGATTCCTTATAGTTCTAGATTCACAATTCAATGGTTCTCCATTTCCATTTCACTAAAAAGAAAACAGAGGCAGATTGTTGAAGCCAAAGGCCTTACCTGAGATCACATCACACAATGACAGAGCTAAATGAGACTAGAGTTTAAGTATCCTCCCACATAATCTAGTCCTTTCACCACTATCCCACTCCGGCTCCCTTTTTGGGGACAAAAAGCTTTTTAACCCTAATTAGATTACCCCAGTCACTAATTGCTAAGCAAGGTACACAGTAATTATTACCTGTTCACAGCTGCTCTTTAGGTGAAAGGAAACAACATAGACACTTCTTTAGAAACAGAAATCACAGCACCTCCTTCAATAGAAATAAACAGCAATAGCAGCATAAACCATAGCAGGGAGTAGAGATGCTCAGTAGCTGACAACAGAAATGTTCATCCTTCATTTTTGAAGAAGATCAATGTCATCTTGATTTGCCTGTAAATTGAATTGAAGTGAGGCAGAGTTGTATAAAGTCATCAACCTCACTCTAAAACAGAGTCATCTAAGTCCAGTGGCAAGACAAAAGTCAGGACACCTGGGGATGGCTGGGGATGCAGTGGATGACCCTGGCCTCTTCAATATCTGACCAAGCTCTAGGCACTCCACAGCTCCTGCTTCAGTCACTTTCACACATCATTCTCATCTGCCCATTCTGCCTAGAGAATTTTTTTTAAAACCCTTACCTTCTGTCTTGGAATTAATACTGAGTATTTCTTCCAAGGCAGAAGAGTGGTAAGGGCTTGGCAATGGGGGTCAAGTGACTTGCCCAGGGTCACACAGCTGGGAAGTGTCTGAGGCCAGATTTGAACCCAGGGCCTCCCATCTCTGGACCTGACTCTCAATCCACTGAGCCACTCAGCTGCCCGTGAGAATTTTTAACATGCTTGGGGTTGATCTCCCTCTAGATCATCACCAAGTTTGAATATTGTTCATTACTCTCAACCTGATTTAGTTTATCTGCCAAGATGGTCTTACTGGAGTGTGGATGCTGTGCATGCTATCAGTTCTTGGAGCCACAGAGGAGAGTTGAGTGAAAGATGGACACCAGAAATAATATGAGAGGCCAAATGTATTGTATACCAGGATTGCATAACTAAATCACAATTCTATGATTTTCCATTTCCAGATGCTAAAGAGGAAACTGATGTAGGTTGTTGAACCACACCAAAGACCAACTTCAAAACCTGAACAACACAAAATCCAGACTTTTGCAGAACACAGAAATTGGATAGTAGAAGCTAGAGGCAGTGATAGAGCAAAAAGATCACTGGGATAGGAACCATAAAGTCTGAGTTCTCTATTTAACTTCACTATGGGAACCTGAGCAAGACAGAGCTCCCTTTTGGATCACGGACATCTAACCTATCCTATTCTTCCTTAGAAATGTTATCATTTTTACAGTGGTGTGATCCTGGGCAAGTCATTTAAACTCTTTGTGAAATGGTAATAATAAGAACATCCACCTCACAGAGCTATGGTAAGTTATTGCTTGGGAAGTTCTTTACAGAATCTTTAAGTGTTACGTAAATGTGATCATTTGTGTTTGTTGTTGTTCAGTCATTTCAGTTGTGTCCAAATTTTGGAGACCCCATTTGGGGTTTTCTTGGCAAAAATATTGGAGTAACCACTTCCTTTTCTCACTCATTTTACAGATGAGGAAACTGAAGCAAACAGGGTTAAGTGACTTGCCCTGGAACTCCTAGCTACTAAGTATCTGGATTTTAACTTAGGAAGAAAAGTCTTTCTAACTCCTGACTTGGCATTCTATCCACTGTGCCACCTACCTTCTAACATAATTAAATGGCAACCCAGAGGTCATATGGCTAGGCATAATAGTAGATACAGGGATAAAAAACAAAGTCTTCTGAATCTTATCACAATGTTCATTCTGTAACCTTCTCCAGAGAGGGCAGGGTAACCAATAGGGCAAGACTAGGCAGGTTGCGGATTTAGACTAAAAGATGATTCTATAAGAGTTAGCATCCAGGTGCAATCTCTATCCTTCCATTGAGAGAATCAAAGAGAACTCACACACACAAAAAGAAGCAATGTAGGATAGCAATGTAGCAATCATTAAAACACACACATACACACACACAATGAACAGGTAATTATTTTCTTTGTTTCCTACCTTCCCTCATCTTCACTGGGGGCAAAAAATAAAAGCAAAACAAAACCCTTATAACAAATATACAATCATCAAACCAAACAAGTTCCAACATTGATCATATCCCCAAATAGGTCTCATTCTGCATATTGCAAGGTCCACTGAGTTGAGTTATCAGCAATTCCTGATCAGTAGTCAATAAAAAGATTGTCTCTCCATCCACAAATCTCACATCATTCAAAGTGGAGTTTCCATGGTGATCTAGAAGCAGCCAAGGACTTATTATCTCTAAAGTGCTACACTGAGCTAGTGTATATAGTTATCTGGAAGAGATCAGGGAAGTTCTGTATTCTAGTCCTGTTATATAGCTCTGATTTCTCTGCATATGATTCCTACATCTTTGGTGACTTCCGGTTAAGATGGCGGCTTAGAGAAAGCTAAAGCTCAGATCTCCGGAAAACCCTTCCCGACCGATCTCAAACTATAAGCTCCTAAGGCGCCGAAATTCAAAACGATCAACAGCACAGACCCTGGGAACCCTCCTCCTGGACCTGGACCCGGTTCAAAAGGTACGGCTCCCCTCAAAAGCCAGAACCCGAGATCACTCGGACCTCAGGGGTAGGAGCACAGAGTCCAAGGCTCCCGGAAGCCGCAGCCCGGCCGGGCTCAGAGAGCAGAACCCTCAGGGCCTTCTACCCGAGTCCCAGTGAAAGTTACTGCCTGGGGCTTCCGCTGCAGAGAGCTGGTCTAAACAACAGCAACCCTCAGGGCGGGCAAGACAGCCTCACGGGCTGGATCCTGCTATCCAAGTCTCAGTGAAAGTCCTTGCCCTCGGAGCTTGGGTTAGCTGCAGCCCATCCCCCCCGCAGGCCGACAAAACAGCCTCACGGCCAGCGATTCTGAAGGCAACTTCCAGAAAGCGAGCCGGGGGGAGAGTGTGGCCTCGTGGTCCGACCCTTCCATTCCAGTTCCAGTGAGGCATATTCAGTTTAACCCAGGGAAAGCTCATAGAACCATCTGCCCAGGACTAAAGCCTCTGATCACCAGACAGAGATAAGAAAAGCTAATCCTCCACATTCAGAGATGACAAACTCCACAGAAGCACAGAAGCCCCAAAATACCAAGAAAAATAAGAAGAAAGGGGCGACTTTAGACACATTCTATGGAGCCAAAATACAAAATACAGAGCAGATAGAAGAAGATATACAAGAAAATTCTCCAAAATCTTCCAAAGGAAATAGAAACTCTCCACAAACCCATGAAGAATTTGAATCAGAAATGACCAAAAAGATGGAAGCCCTCTGGGAGGAAAAGTGGGAAATAATGCAAAAGAAATTCATGCATCTACAAAACCAGTTTGACCAAACTGTAAAAGAAAACCAGGCTTTAAAGCAAGAACTAATAAAGCAAAGCCAAAACACCAAGAAATTAGAAGAGAACATAAAATATCTCACCGACAAGGTGATAGATCTGGAAAATAGAGGGAGAAGAGAAAATTTAAGAATAATTGGACTCCCAGAAAAGCCAGAAATAAACACCAAACTGGACATGGTGATACAAGATATAATCAAAGAAAATTGCCCAGAGATTCTAGAACAAGGGGGCAATACAGCCACTGACAGAGCTCACAGAACACCTTCTACACTAAACCCCCAAAAGACAACTCCCAGGAATGTAATTGCCAAATTCCAAAGCTATCAAACAAAAGAAAAAATCCTACAGGAAGCCAGAAAAAGACAATTTAGATATAAAGGAATACCAATCAGGGTCACACAAGACCTTGCAAGTTCTACTCTGAATGATCGTAAGGCATGGAACATGATCTTCAGAAAGGCAAGAGAGCTGGGTCTCCAACCAAGAATCAGCTACCCAGCAAAACTGACTATATACTTCCAAGGGAAAGTATGGGCATTCAACAAAATAGAAGACTTCCAACTTTTTGCAAAGAAAAGACCAGAGCTCTGTGGAAAGTTTGATACCAAAAATCAAAGAGCAAGGAATACCTGAAAAGGTAAATATTAAGGAAAGGGGAAAGATGTTATCTTCTTCTTTTACTCAAACACTCTTCTATAAGGACTACATTTATATCAATCTATGTATACTAACATATGGGGAAAATGTAATGTATAAATAGGGGGTAAAGAAAGACCAAATAGAATAATGGTTCTCACACAAAGATTCACATGGGAAGGGGAGGGGAAGAAAACTCCTATAAGAAGGAGAGGAAGAGAGGGGGGGGGGAGTTTACTTAAACCTCAATCTCAGGGAAATCAACTCTGAGAGGGAAAAACATCCAGATCCATTGGGATCTTGAATTCTATCTTACCCAACAAGGGTAAGGAGAAGGGAAAACCAAGGGGGGGGAAGGGGAGAGGGAGAACAAAAAGGGAGGGAAAGAGAGGGGGGAGGGGGAGGGAAGAAAAAGGGAGGGACTAAAAAGGGAAACATCAAGGGAGGGGACAAGGGGGACTGATTCAAAGTAAATCACTGGACTAAAAGGTAGAGCCGAAGAAGAAAAGGTTAGAATTAGGGAAGGCAATCAAAATGCCAGGGAGTCCACAAATGACAATCATAACTTTGAACGTGAATGGGATGAACTCACCCATAAAACGTAGACGAATAGCAGAATGGATCAGAATCCAAAATCCTACCATATGTTGTCTTCAAGAAACACACATGAGGCGGGTTGACACCCACAAGGTCAGAATTAAAGGATGGAGTAAGACCTTCTGGGCCTCAACTGATAGAAAGAAGGCAGGAGTGGTAATCATGATATCTGATAAAGCCAATGCAAAAATAGACCTGATCAAAAGGGATAGGGAAGGTAATTATATTTTGTTAAAAGGGACTCTAGACAATGAGGAAATATCATTAATCAACATGTATGCACCAAATAATATAGCACCCAAATTTCTAATGGAGAAACTAGGAGAATTGAAGGAAGAAATAGACAATAAAACCATACTAGTGGGAGACTTAAACCAACCATTATCAAATTTAGATAAATCAAATCAAAAAATAAATAAGAAAGAGGTAAAAGAAGTGAATGAAATCTTAGAAAAATTAGAATTAATAGACATATGGAGAAAAATAAATAGGGATAAAAAGGAATACACCTTCTTCTCAGCACCACATGGCACATTCACAAAAATTGACCATACATTAGGTCACAGAAACATAGCACACAAATGCAAAAAAGCAGAAATAATGAATGCAGCCTTCTCAGATCACAAGGCAATAAAAATAATGATTAGTAATGGTACATGGAAAACCAAATCTAAAACCAATTGGAAATTAAACAATATGATACTCCAAAACCGTTTAGTTAAAGAAGAAATCATAGAAACAATTAATAATTTCATCAAGGAAAATGACAATGGCGAAACATCCTTTCAAACCTTTTGGGATGCAGCCAAAGCGGTAATCAGAGGCAAATTCATATCCCTGAAAGCTTATATTAACAAACAAGGGAGAGCAGAGATCAATCAATTGGAAATGCAATTGAAAAAACTCGAAAGCGATCAAATTAAAAACCCCCAGCAGAAAACCAAATTAGAAATCCTAAAAATTAAGGGAGAAATTAATAAAATCGAAAGTGATAGAACTATTGATTTAATAAATAAGACAAGAAGCTGGTACTTTGAAAAAACAAACAAAATAGACAAAGTACTGGTCAATCTAATTAAAAAAAGGAAGGAAGAAAAGCAAATTCACAGCATTAAAGATGAAAAGGGGGACAGGACCTCCAATGAGGAGGAAATTAAGGCAATCATTAGAAATTACTTTGCCCAATTATATGGCAACAAATACACCAATTTAGGAGAAATGGATGAATATATACAAAAATACAAACTGCCTAGACTAACAGAAGAGGAAATAGAATTCTTAAATAATCCCATATCAGAAATTGAAATCCATCAAGCCATCAAAGAACTTCCTAAGAAAAAATCCCCAGGGCCTGATGGATTCACCTGTGAATTCTATCAAACATTCAGAGAACAGTTAATCCCAATACTATACAAACTATTTGACATAATAAGCAAAGAGGGAGTTCTACCAAACTCCTTTTACGACACAAACATGGTACTGATTCCAAAACCAGGCAGGTCAAAAACAGAGAAAGAAAACTATAGGCCAATCTCCCTAATGAATATAGATGCAAAAATCTTAAATAGGATACTAGCAAAAAGACTCCAGCAAGTGATCAGAAGGATCATTCACCATGATCAAGTAGGATTCATACCAGGGTTGCAGGGCTGGTTCAACATTAGGAAAACCATCCACATAATTGACCACATCAACAAGCAAACTAGCAAGAACCACATGATTATCTCAATAGATGCAGAAAAAGCCTTTGATAAAATACAACACCCATTCCTATTAAAAACACTAGAAAGCATAGGAATAGAAGGGTCATTCCTAAAAATAATAAACAGTATATATCTAAAACCAACAGCTAATATCATCTGCAATGGGGATAAACTAGATGCATTCCCAATAAGATCAGGAGTGAAACAAGGATGCCCATTATCACCTCTATTATTTGACATTGTATTAGAAACTCTAGCAGTAGCAATTAGAGAAGATAAAGAAATTGAAGGCATCAAAATAGGCAAGGAGGAGACCAAGTTATCACTCTTTGCAGATGACATGATGGTCTACTTAAAGAATCCTAGAGATTCAACCAAAAAGCTAATTGAAATAATCAACAACTTTAGCAAAGTTGCAGGATACAAAATAAACCCACATAAATCATCAGCTTTTCTATATATCTCCAACACAGCTCAGCAGCAAGAACTAGAAAGAGAAATCCCATTCAAAATCACCTTAGACAAAATAAAATACCTAGGAATCTATCTCCCAAGACAAACACAGGAACTATATGAACACAACTACAAAACACTCGCCACACAACTAAAACTAGACCTGAACAAATGGAAAAACATTAACTGCTCATGGATAGGACGAGCCAATATAATAAAAATGACCATCCTACCCAAACTTATTTATCTATTTAGTGCCATACCCATTGAACTACCAAAATACTTCTTCACTGATTTAGAAAAAACCATAACAAAGTTCATTTGGAAGAACAAAAGATCAAGGATATCCAGGGAAATAATGAAAAAAAAACACATACGATGGGGGCCTTGCAGTCCCTGACCTCAAACTATATTACAAAGCAGCAGTCATCAAAACAATTTGGTACTGGCTAAGAAACAGAAAGGAAGATCAGTGGAATAGACTGGGGGAAAACGACCTCAGCAAGACAGTATACGATAAACCCAAAGATCCCAGCTTTTGGGACAAAAATCCACTATTCGATAAAAACTGCTGGGAAAATTGGAAGACAGTGTGGGAGAGACTAGGAATAGATCAACACCTCACACCCTACACCAAGATAAATTCAAAATGGGTGAGTGACTTAAACATAAAGAAGGAAACCATAAGTAAATTGGGTAAACACAGAATAGTATACATGTCAGACCTTTGGGAGGGTAAAGGCTTTAAAACCAAGCAAGATATAGAAAGAATCACAAAATGTAAAATAAATAATTTTGACTACATCAAACTAAAAAGCTTTTGTACAAACAAAACCAATATAACTAAAATCAGAAAGGAAAGAACAAATTGGGAAAAAATCTTCATAGAAACCTCTGACAAAGGTTTAATTACTCATATTTATAATGAGCTAAATCAATTGTACAAAAAATCAAGCCATTCTCCAATTGATAAATGGGCAAGGGAAATGGATAGGCAGTTCTCAGATAAAGAAATCAAAACTATTAACAAGCACATGAAGAAGTGCTCTACATCTCTTATAATCAGAGAGATGCAAATCAAAACAACTCTGAGGTATCACCTCACACCTAGCAGATTGGCTAACATTACAGCAAAGGAAAGTAATGAATGCTGGAGGGGATGTGGCAAAGTAGGGACATTAATTCATTGCTGGTGGAGTTGTGAATTGATCCAACCATTCTGGAGGGCAATTTGGAACTATGCCCAAAGGGCGACAAAAGAATATCTACCCTTTGACCCAGCCATAGCACTGCTGGGTCTGTACCCCAAAGAGATAATGGACAAAAAGACTTGTACAAAAATATTCATAGCTGCGCTCTTTGTGGTGGCCAAAAACTGGAAAATGAGGGGATGCCCATCAATTGGGGAATGGCTGAACAAACTGTGGTATATGTTGGTGATGGAGTACTATTGTGCTAAAAGGAATAATAAAGTGGAGAAGTTCCATGGAGACTGGAACAACCTCCAGGAAGTGATGCAGAGCGAGAGGAGCAGAACCAGGAGAACATTGTACACAGAGACTAATACACTGTGGTATAATCGAACGTAATGGACTTCTCCATTAGTGGCGGTGTAATGTCCCTGAACAACTTGCAGGGATCCAGGAGAAAAAAACACCATTCATAAGCAAAGGATAAACTATGGGAGTGGAAACACCGAGGAAAAGCAACTGCCTGAATACAGAGGTTGAGGGGACATGACAGAGGACAGACTCTAAATGAACACTCTAGTGCAAATACTATCAACAAAGCAATGGGTTCAAATCAAGAAAACATCTAATGCCCAGTGGACTTACGCGTCGGCTATGGGGGGTGGGGGGGAGGAAAAGAAAATGATCTTTAACGAATAATGCTTGGAAATGATCAAATAAAATATATTTTAAAAAAAATGATTCCTACATCTTTGTATCACTGACCCTTTCCTCTTTTCTGAGGTCCAATTTCAATGATCTAAGGGTCTTTTCAAAGTCAACATGTTCAAAATCTAAACCCATTATCTTTCCCCCAAATACTACTTCACTTTCAAACTTCCCCACTTCTTTTATGGATACTACCTCATTTTCATCACCTAGATTTGAAACATCAGCTCTCCACAACCATTTATCTGTTATATCTTATCAATTTCATTCTTTCTATTTCTCTTTTCCCCTTCACTAGACCTCATCACCTCCAGATTGGACTATTGAATAGCTTTCTAACTGGTCTTCTTAAATCTATTCATTCTCTTCTTCTATACGCCTTCAAGAAAATTGCCAAAATGAAATTCCTAAAGGTCTGAACATGTCATTTCTCTTGTCAAGCAAGTGAATGACTCTGCTTTGCCTTTAGGCTATAATGTAAACACATATTTTGATTTAAAAATTTTCACAATCTGTCAAGCTCAACTTTATAGGCTAATCAGTTTAATTCCTAGATAAATTGATATATTAATCCTACTTATATACTGAATACCCTAGCCAAACTAGCCTGCTTGCTAGGTATTTGTTTCCCATATTCAGCTATGCAGCCTTGTATTTCCTGCCTCTATGATTTTGCCCAGTCTGTCCTTTATGTTTAGAATGCTCTCCTTTTTCTTATCCTCCTCTTGAAACCACTCTCTCTTAAATGAAATTAAATTCAGTTCAATTAACATCAATTAACACTGATTAATTAATTAAGGTAATTAATTAATTAACACCAATTAATTAATAAAATAAATTACTATATTCCAGGCACTATGCTAACACTGAGGATACAAATAGGAAAAAGAAAGACAATATTTGCCCTCAACAATTTAATGGGGAAAAAACATAATAGGAAACTGAAAAATGAGGCAGTAGGAGAAGGAGGAATAGGATATCAGGGATATTTATAGAAGTGAAACCAAGCAGAACAGTGATAGTGAAGAATAGAGAACCCTTCAAACCTCAGTACAAAAGCTACCTTCTTCAAGAGGCTTTTCCTGATTTTCCCAGTTGGTAGCACCTTCTTCCTAGTCACTTTTCAAATAGTTTTTACATGTATTATGGACTTACTGGTGAATACATTATATCATGATAATGTACAATATAGATTGTAATCTCTGTTGAGATGAGGATATTCACTTTGTAGTTATATCTCTAGTACCTAGCAAAATGTTTATTGATGAAATGATTTACTATTACTTATTTGAATTTTTCAGATGTCTTCAAAAATTAAATTTGATCTCTTAGCCCTTCTGAGTGCTTAAAAAAAAAAAAACAACCCAGAGGCATCTAGGTGGCTCTGTGAGTCAGACCTGGAGAGGGGAGGTCCTGGGTTTAAAGATGGCCTCAGATACTTCTTATCTGGGTGATCCTGGACAAGTCATTTAACCCCAGTTGCCTATCTTTATCACTTTTCTGACTTGGAATCAATACTTAACATTAATTCTAAGTTGGAAGTAAGGGTTAAGAAAAAGAAGCCCAAAACATTTATATCTGGCTTTTGTTTTCAATTTTTGGCAGTAATAATGCTTGATAGACTAGCTCAATATAATAATGTTTCACCTTGCTACTATAGTTATTTTATACCTAAGACTTTATAACCTTTGCCTTATGTGAAAACTTAACAAGAAAAAATGGGTAGATAAAAAAAGGCATATTTGGACTCAGCCTAAGGAAATACATCCTAACAATTCAAGATATTCAGAAATGTGTTGTCAAAAAGGGGAAAAAAAGGAATAAGAAAGAAATGTTCTGTTTCAGAAAGTAGTGCATTCTCTTCAACTGAAGTTTTCTAAGAAAATACTGGATGCCCATATGCTGGGCATATTGGAAGGGAATTTTATTCAGATATGGATTGGATTAAGTTAGTCTTTGAGCTTTCTTCCAATTCAGAGATTCTGGCATTCTGTTTAACAGTAAAAAGCAACCAAAGTCGTATTTTTTTGCCATCATTTCCACAACTGACAGACACTACCACCGTCAATTTAAATTAGTCAATAAGCATTTATTAAATACTCATAATATGTCAGGCACAATGCTGAGCACTGAATATTCAAAGAATGAAACAAATATTATTCCTTCCCCTCAAAGATCTCACATTCATGTGAGCAAAACAGCATGCAAATAACTGCACAGACAAGATATATAGAGTATAAATGGAAAGCAATGCATAGAGAAGGGACTAGCTGGAGAAAGGAATGAGAGAACATTATACAGAAGGAGGAATTTGAGCTGGGACTTCCAGGAAGCCCAGGGAGCCAGGAGGTAGAGGGGAAGAGGGAAAGCATTGTAAAGCTGGGGGACAAACATTGAAAAGGAATAGAGTTGGGAAATGGGGTGCTGTGCATGAGAAATAGCAAATAGGATAGCATAGCTGAATTGGAGAGTTTATGGGTGAGACTAAGATATTCAAAGTATGGAAAGGTAAGAAAGAGGAAGACTGTGAAGGACTTTAAATACTAAATGGATCCTTTTTATTAAAATAAAAATTAACCCTTACCTTCTGTTTTAGAACCAAAATGAAGCATCAGTTCCAATGAAGAAGAGCAGTAAAGACTAGGCAGTTGGGATTAAGTGACCTGCTCATGGTCACATAGCTAAAAAGTGTCTGAGGCTAAAATTGAACCCAGGACTTCCCCTCTAAAAGTGAGTCCTTTTATAGCGATTCCTGAGAAAATAGGGAGCTCTAAAAGTATATTGAGTAAAGAGAGAGGAGAACATGGTCAGATTTGTACTTTAAGAGAATCACTATGGCAATTGAGTGAAATGACTTGAGGAGACTAGACAAGGAATTGATTAGAATACCATTGTAGGAGTATTTAGGTGGCTCAGTAGATACAGAGTCAGTCCTAGAAATGGGAGCTCCTATGTTCAAATCTGACCTCATATACTTCCTAGCTATGTGACTCTGCTAAAGTCAGTTAACCTGAATTACATAGCACCTACTGCTCTTCTGCCTTGGTCCCAAACCTTAGTATTAATTCTAAGATTGAAGGTAAGGGTTAAAAAAAAGACAATCATAATAGTTTGGGCTTGAGGCAATGATGGTGTATTATGTGAAAAAGAGAGCATGTATGAAAGTGAAGATAGCAATGATAAGACAATAGAATAGATAGATGTGAGTGAGAAGTTGGAGATAATACTGTGATTGGAAGCTTCATGACTCTAAGGGTGGTCATGTTCTCAGCAGTAATAAGGAAGTTGTGAATATTTATTTAGGGGTAAAGCTAATGAGTTCTGTTTTGAACATGTTGAATTCAAGATTCCTACAGGCCATTCCAAGAAGCTCCTATTGATGAAATACAGGAATTCAGGAGAAAGGTTAGATGTGGATATCTGTTGCTTAAAATCATTAGCACAAAGTTGATAATTAAACACATGGAAGCTGATGAGTTATTCAAACAAGGGAGAGAAGAGGAGAAAGACAAAGACCAACTCTATGGTTAGTTCATTTGACCTGGACAAAAATTGAGCAAAGGTAACCACAAAATGGTAAGGCCGAAGGGTGAGAATCAAAAGGAAGCAGTGTCATGAAAACATAGAAAAGAGTATGTAGGAGAATGTAAAGATCATAGGTATCAAAGTTGGCAGAGATGTCAGGAAGGATGATAATTGAGAAAGGGCCATTAGATTTACTATTAAAAGATCACTGGTAATGGTGGAGAGAGCAGGTTCATTTAAATGTTTGGATCAGAAGTCATATTGCAGTAAGTATAGAATCAGTGAGAGGAAAGGAAGTAGTAACATTGAGTGTAGATGGATTTTTCCAAATCAGTCATTAAAAATAGGAGAGATCAAGGATGATAGTGGGGATAGTAAGATCAAATGGAGACTGAACAGATTTGGGCATGTTTGTGGGTAGCAGGAAAGCAATCAGTGGACAAGGAGAGTCTGAATATTAATAAGAGCCTTGAAGGTGATAGTGGAGTTCATACAAGGGAAATTTGTTGGAGAAAACAAGAAGTGATAAGATGGAGGGGGGAAAGTATAAAGAAGAGTTTGCCCTCACAAGGGCATGGACCATCTTTTTCTGGGAGGTAGGGGGTATGAAAGAAATATTAAGGGAAGATGCCTTCTGAGGTAAACATAAAGAGAGAAAAGGAAGCTCTCAGCAAATTTTTCAGGGAAGTATGAGTTAAGTTCCTTAGGTGAGAAGGGATAGTGATAGACTTGGAAAAGCCACTGTGGTGATTTGTATAAGCAATCCATCAATTAGGGAGATGTAAAATGACTTACTTGCTGCATTTAGGACCCAGGTAAGATTGAGTCAAACTAGGACAAGCCAATATAATAAAAATGACCATCCTACCCAAACTTATTTATCTATTTAGTGCCATACCCATTGAACTACCAAAATACTTCTTCACTGATTTAGAAAAAACCATAACAAAGTTCATTTGGAAGAACAAAAGATCAAGGATATCCAGGGAAATAATGAAAAAAAAACACATATGATGGGGGCCTTGCAGTCCCAGACCTCAAACTATATTACAAAGCAGCAGTCATCAAAACAATTTGGTACTGGCTAAGAAACAGAAAGGAAGATCAGTGGAATAGACTGGGGGAAAACGACCTCAGCAAGACAGTATACGATAAACCCAAAGATCCCAGCTTTTGGGACAAAAATCCACTATTCGATAAAAACTGCTGGGAAAATTGGAAGACAGTGTGGGAGAGACTAGGAATAGATCAACACCTCACACCCTACACCAAGATAAATTCAAAATGGGTGAGTGACTTAAACATAAAGAAGGAAACCATAAGTAAATTGGGTAAACACAGAATAGTATACATGTCAGACCTTTGGGAGGGTAAAGGCTTTAAAACCAAGCAAGATATAGAAAGAATCACAAAATGTAAAATAAATAATTTTGACTACATCAAACTAAAAAGCTTTTGTACAAACAAAACCAATATAACTAAAATCAGAAGGAAAACAACAAATTGGGAAAAAATCTTCATAGAAACCTCTGACAAAGGTTTAATTACTCATATTTATAATGAGCTAAATCAATTGTACAAAAAATCAAGCCATTCTCCAATTGATAAATGGGCAAGGGAAATGGATAGGCAGTTCTCAGATAAAGAAATCAAAACTATTAACAAGCACATGAAGAAGTGTTCTACATCTCTTATAATCAGAGAGATGCAAATCAAAACAACTCTGAGGTATCACCTCACACCTAGCAGATTGGCTAACATAACAGCAAAGGAAAGTAATGAATGCTGGAGGGGATGTGGCAAAGTAGGGACATTAATTCATTGCTGGTGGAGCTGTGAACTGATCCAACCATTCTGGAGGGCAATTTGGAACTATGCCCAAAGGGCGACAAAAGAATATCTACCCTTTGACCCAGCCATAGCACTGCTGGGTCTGTACCCCAAAGAGATAATGGACACAAAGACTTGTACAAAAATATTCATAGCTGCGCTCTTTGTGGTGGCCAAAAACTGGAAAACGAGGGGATGCCCATCAATTGGGGAATGGCTGAACAAACTGTGGTATATGTTGGTGATGGAGTACTATTGTGCTCAAAGGAATAATAAAGTGGAGAAGTTCCATGGAGACTGGAACAACCTCCAGGAAGTGATGCAGAGCGAGAGGAGCAGAACCAGGAGAACATTGTACACAGAGACTAATACACTGTGGTATAATCGAACGTAATGGACTTCTACATTAGGGGCGGTGTAATGTCCCTGAACAACTTTCAGGGATCCAGGAGAAAAAAAAAACACCATTCATAAGCAAAGGATAAACTATGGGAGTGGAAACACCGAGAAAAAGCAACTGCCTGAATACAGAGGTTGAGGGGACATGACAGAGGATAGACTTTAAATGAACACTCTAATGCAAATACTAACAACAAAGCAATGGGTTCAAATCAAGAAAACATCTAATGCCCAGTGGACTTACGCGTCGGCTATGGGGGGTGGGGGGAGGAAAAGAAAATGATCTATGTCTTTAACGAATAATGCTTGGAAATGATCAAATAAAATATATTAAAAAAAAAAAGATTGAGTCAAACTATGCAATGGAATCAGGACAATTTCATGACTTTATAGCCCTCTTTTTCAGCACTTAAACAGGTGGCAGATGTGAGTAGTCCAGTGTTGGAATCTGGTTGGCAAGGAATGATCAGAAATAGGATGGAGAGACCAGAGGCTCAAGTGTAGATGAGAGTGTAGAGTTGAACTGATTTATCAAGAGGTGAAGACAGAAGAGTGAAGAGGGTGAAATCAGAAGAGGTGAGAGTCTGAGAAAGAACTAAAGGTTAGATGAATTAGAGGTCCCAGTTGAGGATCAAGAACATTGTTATGATGGAAGCTGGTAGTGGGCAGTGAAGGGCAGTGACAGGAATAAGACCCTCATACCCTGAAATCTTGTATTTCTCACCAGTTAGGACTAGTTAAACATCAACTGAAAATCCGCAGTTTCAGCATTAGTCAAGCATAAATTGCAGAATCTGTATTGTTGATCAGTTACTTATTCTATACCATCAATTGCCTGTGCTGGATCTGTAATGGTCTACACTGGGCATCAGTTTTTTGCTGCTCTGTTTTATTAATTACTCATATTGTCCTATATTTACTTTAGTTTTGAACAGTAAGACATAATTACATATAGCGGTTCTCCAATGTACCGCATCCCGCTCCCTATCATTGAAGAAAACATTCCAGAAGAGTAGCAAGACCTCTCCCACACTGACAAATGATGACAAGGTGGAAAATGTGGGGAATGTGGAACGTGTGTATTAAAGACTCTGGCAGTCCAGAAGGCTGTGCAAACTCCTTATTTACTATGATGTATGTGTCAACAAAACACACCTTCACCTGAATTTGGTTATGCCCGTTGTCCAGGGTTTTGGGGAAAGGTGAAGATTACTCTAGAATGGGAAATGATAATAAATATACAAACCCACAGGGGGAAGGAGTTGATATTCTATAATTCTACCCAGCTCTATAGCTGGAGCTACTTTTCTATAGATGGAACTGCTATTCTTGCTACTCTGCATCTGGAGAGCTTGTGTTCTATCAGCTCCAGCAAGGCTACTCTACCAGCCCCAGGGCTAATCCATCAACCATGGGGTTACCTGATTAGCCCTCAGGCTATTCCATCAGCTATTAGGCAATTTCATCATATAAAGCCTCTTCTTCTTCAAATAAATTCTTTTCTTACTTTTGGATTGAATGGAGTTTGAATACTCATTCTTGGGCCCAGATCCTGCTACAAACCTGGGTGTGTTTCTCCCACAAAAACTAGGGATCATAAAGTAGAAGGAAGAAGGAATGCCAAATGATTATAATCAAAAGAATTTAGGAATATTGGAAGTATAACATGTGTGGGTGATGCCAAGAGCAAAGGTTTGACCATATCAGCAAAAAAAAAAAAATTGAGTTGGAGTGGAGGACATTATGGGAAATGAATAGATTAAGGATTTAATTTCCTCATCTGTAAAAAGAGGAGTCATGAAATCTAAAGTCTTGTCCTGCTCTAAGTCTATGATTCTGTCAGCCTATAATCATCATCTAGACAACAAATGCCTATAAAACAATTACTCAAGCAAGTTACTTCAGGAAACTCAGGGAATTATTAGAGCCAAAAATCTCTCTTTAAAAATCTCTGCTTTAAAGGGCTTAGAATCTAGTTTTAAAGATAGATCTTGGATATAATATCATCAATAAGAGCTAGACCAATTTAGTCAAGTTCAATGGAAAAGGCCTGATTTAGACTGAAACTTTAAGAAGGAATAGGAGACATTAGTTGAGAGGAGGGTGGCGGCATATTGAAATAAAGAAGAACATGTGAAAAAAAATGTATTCAGCAAGGAGTCACATGAAGTATTTGGCTGAATTAGTGGATTTACATTGGAGAGTAGTTTGGGAATTAAGTTTGGTGAAGTGGTTTTCAGCCAGATTGTGTATATCCTCAAATGTCAAACTAGTAATTTTAGATTCTATTCTATGAACAATGAAGAGACATTCAACATTTTTGAGCAAGATAGTAACAAGTGAAAATTGATGTCATTCAGGTAAGAAGTAGGATGGCTAATAGTGGGAATAGAGAGGACTGAATGGACATAGAGTCACTTAATAAGTAACTGTTCAATTAAATTAAATATGAAAAAATTATCAAAGAAGAATCAATAGGATGTATACATGGGAAGATATAGAATTGGAATCTGGAAGATATATTAATGGTCAGCAAGGTCAATGTTTCTAAGAGACTAGAAAAGTGTAAGGGTCAGATTTAGAGATGTAAACTTAGGGTGATCATAGGGAGATATAGGATTAAGAACAGAGTGGTAATGACCAAACATAAGATAAACTTTTGTTGGGGGAAGGTTAATGGAGAGAATCTTAAGTTTTTAAAAATAGGTGACCAAACACAATGTGAGAGAGTGAGAACTGAAAGCTATCATTTTACATCAATCGATACATTTATTTATCAGTAGATGCAACATGAGAGATGGACTCAACTCAAATGTCATTGATATATAAAACTCTGATACTTAAATAGTCCTCCAAGATTTCCTTATTTGGTCATAATTTCTTAAGCCTTAATTCCTTTCTCTGCCTCAATTATGCATTTTACTGTCATATCAAGGCCTTTCACCATCATCATCACTGTCATCAATTCATGGATACTGAGTACATCCCTATGAAGTTACTATAAGAGGCACTAGGGAATAGTTAAGAAGCATGGTCCTCACCTTAACAATTTTGGAATCTGGTTCAAGAAACAGACCACAGACATAGTTATGATCAATGAGGGGTGTGCCAGTTGGGTAAAGTTCATGTTTACAAGAACAACAATAATAATGACTTCAATGATGATGATGGTGATGTGATGATTTCAATAGCAATCATGACAGTGATAACAATAACCTAACATTTATGTAATTCTTTAATATTTATAAAATGTTTAGCAAATTCTAAATATCATTTGATCATTCATATCGTTCCCATGTAGGGACATTTATGTAAACTTTTAAAATGATACTTCATCAGGAGAAAAGTGTGAGTTGTTTTAATAAAATTAGTTTTTTTCCTTAGATTTTAGTAAAATTTATTAGGATTACTTGGATAGGAAGAAGATGAGAGAGAACAATAGAAAGGGAGTCAGAATCTAACTTTCCACATGGCTGCTTAGAATTTCCTTGGCAGGATGCCAGAGACAGCGAGACTGTGAACTTCCTGATTAGGCCTTTTTATAACCGCCTGCCTCCCTTTGTCTTGTCCTCACCTCTGCATCAAGTCCAAATTTACATCAGTACATGGGTAGTCAGTGTCACCTGCACAACCCTGGAAAGGGGGGGAGGGTAGATTTCCCTCTCAGAGAGTGAGAAATGGAAAAGGCAGATGGGTTAATTATAATGGCATCTTCATACTCTGGATGGGACCATGGAGAATGCCCATAGTAGAATAAAGGGGTGGGGAAATGTAGGATGTAGAAATGCTACCTGGTCAGAAATGCTTAAAATTAATGAACCAATTCCACAAGATGGCATGTGTTCCTTTCTCCACAGAGATATAAAGAATTATTCAGCAGTTATTAGTGCCAGGCACTATGCTAAGTACAAGAGATGTAAATACAAAAGAGCAAGCCCTCTGCCCTCTAGGAGATTATATAGTAATAGCTGAAAACAGCACATAAAGGCTAGTAGAAGGTTGGAGAGTGAGGCAGGAAGAAGGATTTCTTCTGGGGCTTAGCCGAAAGACTTAAAAAGGCAAGAGAAGGCAAAAATCTTTGGCCTTGTATTTTCTTTATTTCCATTCATAACCACAATGCCTCTGATCTTTGATTTTTCTCATTGTTTCATGGTGATTCTTTTATTCTCCTTGAATTCACTTTCTACTATTCTTATAGTATCTGATGTAATTCTTTTTAGCTCTTTTCAAACCACTAAAGTCAATTCCACCCATACCTCTTTCAGCCTAATTTTTGACATTACTGAGAAAATAAAGACCACTGGTCATGAGCACTGTCATTTCCCCTATTTAACACCTCTGAACCTATTCATATTTTCACCAATCCCTTTCTCTGCTTCCATCTCTGAGGAAGAGATGTTCCTCTTACTAGGGACTTTGGTTCATTGCTCATGATTAATAAATGCTTGTTGACTGATTTCTCACATTGTCCTCTTCCTTCTATTCAAATATTTAAAACACTCTAATTCATGTCTTCATGACTAACTACTGAATTATTACAGTACCCTATTAATTAGTTTTCCTTTTTTAAATATATAAACCTTCCCATTCTTCCTTCATATTGCTTTCAATGTGTTTTTCTAAAGTGCAGATCTGATGATGTTGGTTCCTATTTACAAGCTCTTATGGTTTTCTATTGTCTCTATGATTAAAAAATTACCTGTTTAGCATTCAAAATCTATCACAGGCAAACTCTAGATAGTCTTTTGAAGCCCATGGTACATTATTTTCTCCAACTTATTCTACAATCCAGTGGTAATTGCTTCCATATTATTCTTCAAACAAACCACTACCTCCCATCTCTGAGCATTTTCACTGCCCATCACCTATGCCTAAAATGCTCTCCCTCTTCATCATTACCTTCTGACTTCTTTCAAGTGTCAGCTAAAATGGCATATTTTTCAATCTTTCAATGCTAGTGCCTTCCCTCTGAGACTGTCTACAGAGTAATATATATTTGTTCACTGTTGTTTCCATATTGTCTTCCCCCTTAGTTGGTGAGCTCCTTGAGAGTAGAGACTTGTGTAATATTTATTGAGAAAGGAAAAGGGATTTGGAAAACAGGGGATAAATGGGGAATAATGGGAGGTTTGTATGGGGTATGGAGGAGTTAAGGGAAGAGAGGGTATATTGCTTGGTGAGGCAAGGGAGGGAGATGCCCCCTGCTGAGAGGAAACAGCAGGGGTCCAAAGAGGTCTGCTTGTCTTTGAATGACTGAAACTGAAGTTCAGCTCCCTCTATGACCAGAAAAGATAGTCCACTTATCTGACTGCGAATTCAAATAATATAAAGTTTAATAATCCATTTGGAATTGGAGTTTTTCCTAGTTTCAGAGTATAGGGCCAGGCCCTTAGAGGCTGGTGGAGGGTTTGTCCCACTCCCGTCTACTCTCATTGTTCTAATTCAGAATCTTAGCAGTACACAGAAAGCAAACAAGAACAAATCTGACCTTCAGAAGCCTGTGTCTTCGGGCTGAACCAAGAAGAGCATGCCACTCCAGACTGGGCTGAACAAGCTCCTCTTCCCTCCAATCCCAGGAAGCAAGCCCCACATGGCAGGAAGGAAGGACTAGTCACAAGACCCCATTGCCACTCCCAGTTGGGCCCTTCCCCCACAAACTGTCAGTCTTGTTTCCTTTCCACACTTGACACATGCTAAATGCTTAATAATTGGTTGTTGACTTGATTTGTTTGGTTGGTTTTCCTTACCAAGGTAAAGAGTGAATGCTTGATGCTATTGCCACCTGTTTCCTCTTACAATTTGTTGTCTCCATCATCCCTTTTATTTCTTTCATTTTCAGTCTTTCCCTGATGCAAGCCTAACTCTCTTTACACTTAAAAAAACAACCACCACCACCAACAACAAAAAAGTCATTTTATTTGGCTCTACCATTCCTTTAAGCTATTGAATTATGTTTCACTTCCCTTTCACTTCCCAAATTCATATGAAAAACATCTCTATTGGATGACTCTATCTACTCACATTCCTAGCCCCTGATCTCATAAACCCTAAGCTTTATGACATCAATGTTCAACTGAAAATGTTGTCTCCAAGGTAAACAATTCTTTTTCAGCTTTTATTCTAATGACAATTTTCTTGATATTCATCTTCTTTGATCTGTCTGTTCTTTTTAATACTATAAAGCATCTCTCCTCTTGAATATTCTTTCCTTCCTTTGCTTTTGTGATACTGCTTTTTCTTAGTTCTCATACTACCTATCTGTTTCTTAATGGACTTTGCTATGTCATCATTTTTTTTTCATCACTCAGCCTACCATGGATTCTTGACATTAAGACTCTGCCCTTGAGCACTTGCTTTGTTACTTTGTTCCTCCCTCTCTTCCTCCCTTCTTCCCTCCCTTCTTTGTTCCTTCTCTCTCTCTCTCTCTCTCTCTCTTTCTCTCTCTCTCTCTCTCATTAACTTTCATGAGCTCAGCTATAATCCCTATATAAAGGATTCTCACATCCAAATTTTCTGTCATCACCTATATTCTGAGATCCTGGCTTATGTCATTCATTGCTCCTACACAAAGATGATCTTTATCTCATACTTTTTATATCTAAAATGAACTCATTATCCCTGCCTCACCACTGCCTCAGAAAAACTTCATCTCCTCCAAACTTTCCTTTACTAGTTTAAAGAACTACTTCCCTTCTACTCATCATGGTTTGTAATCTAGAAATCATCCTCAATTCTCTCCCTCTTCCCTTCAACCCCTCCATCATGTACAAATAACTTACAAAATCAAATTCATTCTACCTCCACAACATTTCTTGTATATATCTCCTCTCTCATTACATAGAACTCGATATACTTCAGTATCTCATCTCATGCCTGAATTATTATAAAGCCTCATAATTATTCTTCTTGCTCCTGGTTTTCCCCCTTCTTTAATACACCTTCTACACAACTGTCAAAATGATTTTCTGTGATATAGATTTGACTATGTCATTTTCTTACAAAACTGTCAAAGGTTCCTTTGGTAAGGTGTTTAAAGATTTCTACAATCTGACTCCAATCTACTTTTCCAGCTTTATTTTACATTATATATATCTCCTATGTTGCAACCAAATTGCCTACATGTTGCAAGAGCTTAATAAATGCTCTCCCCATTAATTCAATTCTCTAAATTAACATTTTGTAACTTATCTATATATATTTACACAAACAATACCCAATAACTGGACTGCATTCCCATATCCATTCCTGTCTCAGAAGAGTATAACATTCCAAATGGAAGTGCTAAACTGGTTCTGTCATGCTTCTAAGGCAATTGCCTCCCTGAACATAATACCACCTTTCTGTTGCTTATGTTACGGATATAATTTCTTATATTTTCATTTTTCAATGCACTTTTAAAATCCCATCTATCTCATGTTCTTATAACAATTATGAGGCTGATAAGAAGGGAGTGAATATAGCATTTAGTCTATAGGGTATGTGCTGTATTGTCCATTAAGTTTTGTATATCCATCTGGATCTATCTAAACATGTATCACAAAGAGGTAAATAGATATCTCTAGAATCTCTTCTTCCCACCCTCCTATGTAATGGAGGAATTAGTTGGTGGTAAAAGGGATAGAGGAGGATTGGATATCTCCCCCTGAAAGTAGGATCCAGGAGAGGCAGCTGATGTTTGAAGTTGGCCCAGAGAGAAAAGAGGGAGATTGAGTAGTTTCCCCCTTCATCCTCCCTCCTTAGCTATGGCTTGCTCTCACAAACTGGCTTTTGACTTCCTCCAATACTAGTGTCTAAAATTTCTTCTTTAGGGAGATTATTCTCCCTATCAAGTGGGCCCATTCACACTTGAGTCACTTTGAGGAAAAGACAACAACTTTATTATAAACTAAGTCAGATGGGGATAACACTAAGGGATGGCTGGCAGGAAAAGGTTTGTGAGGGAAGTGGGGGAGATGTCCTTACTCTAGCTACCCTTTTTCCTCCCTACTCGAGTTGGGGAACCCAGGCCTTGGCAGCCTTGGGCCCCCCGAGAGAGTCAGCCTTGGCTTGCCCTGGTCTTGGCCCAACTGGCACAGTTCAGATCCAGGGAACCAAGAGCTGTCATGTAAGTTTGACAGAGAAGCAATGTCTTCTTCAGCTATCACTTCAGTTGGGAATTAGTGAGGGAGAGGATGTTCAGTCACCAGGAGAGGAAAAAGGTGAGTATCTCCTCAGGAAAAAGTCTTGGCCAGACCTCCCTCCTAGGCTTCTCAAGATTGAGAGAGCTAACTGAATCTCAGTCAGAATCTTCTTGCTTCCTAAGATTTCAGACCTCCTGGGGCCCCTCCCCCATCAAGGAGAAAAGATTCAGGAGCCCCTCAGCCTGCCACTCTTCCTTGAGTGCAAAACCTCTATCACACCTCCAAGTGAAAACTTTGGTTTCTACCAGGATGAGAGCAGGAGATTGGAGTCATGGGTGTGTACTCAGCTCTTCTCTTAGAGAAGGATACTGGGCTAGAAGTATCTTTCTCTCCATTCATTCATCTACTCATCCATCCATCTTTCTATCTATCAATCTATCCATCTATCTGTCTGTCTACTCATCTGTGGCAAATAGGGTTAAGTGACTTGCCCAAGATCTGAGGCCAGATTTGAACTTGGGAAGATGAATCTTCCTATCTATGGTACTCTATCCACTGTGCCACCTAGCTACCCATAGAAGAATTTCAAGCACTAGATTAATGCTTGTTGAGATGAATTCAATATTATAGAACTGAGGTTCTTATGATCTCATGGAGTATGATTCACCAGTCCACTGGTCACAGCTTGCAGCTTGCCTTTGAGCTCCTTGACTAATTATTAATTGGATAAACTGCATACCTTGTCATGCTAGTGACCAAGTTAGAGCTAGGACAGTGGAACAGGAAGAGAAAAAAGTCATTGGGACAAAAGTGGTTCTTCTAACATTTGGTTCAAACTATGCCTCTCAATGAAACTGAAACTTCTTATATTCCTTCATTACCTCAAAATCTAAATAAACATTGCAGATCTGGTTTTTATCATAAGTTTAACAATCCTCAGGAGCAGCTAAGTAGCTCAGTGGATCAAATGGAGGGCTGGAGATGAGAGGTCCTGGGCTCAATCTGACTTTAGACACTTCTTGCTGTGTGTCTCTGGATAAGTCATTTAACCCCAGTTGTCCAACCCTTACTTCTCTTCTGCCTTGGAACTGATGCTTAGTAGCAATTCTAAGATATAAGGTAAGAATTTCTTCTATAAAAGGCAATTCTGAGAGAAGAAAACAATAAGTTCAAATAATTAGCACTTAAAAGAACTTTAAGGATTTCAATGTGTTTTGCATGTAGCATTTGATATGATCTTCACATAAATTTTTGGAGATAGACATTTTTTTCCTATTTAAGAGTGAGCAAATTGAAACTGGGTGAGGTTAAGTGACTTTCTCAAGGTCCCATAATTAGCAAGTGTCTGAAAAAGGGTTAAAACCCAGGTCTTTCAGGTTTCAAATCCAACATTCTAACCATTACACTATCTAAGCAAAAGAGTAAGCTTAATCATAAATAGGATCTTTGTATACACACAGTCCAATTTTCTTTGTTTTTTTTTCAGATAGTCTGCTGCCAAAGTCAATATAGAAAAAAGGATTTTTATGGATCCATTGCTGTTTCCTTTCATAAAATACCCAATTCATAAGCACTAAAAAAAAGTGATCACCAAGGATCATCAGGGATTTGATAAGAATAAACAATGCCAGACTTAACATTGCTAGGATAGATTGATGGAATGTTAATTTATCTGAATTTTATCATGACCTTCAACAATCTTATTTTTTATCCTTATGAATAAAATAAATGTGGGTTGATCATTGTTATAGTTACATAGATTTGAACTATTGAACAATCAGCACAAAAGACGATTCTGTGTCTATTTGGAAGAAGAAATCTAATGACATGCTAAAAGCTCTGTCCTTGATCTTTTTTCCAGTATTTTAACAATACCTTGGATGAATGCAAGGAAGGCATATTTATTACATATTTGAATGATAGATATGGAGGGAGAGCTGTGATGTAGAATGGCACAAGGATCATAGGCTCATAGATGTAGGACTAGAAGAGATTTCAGAAGCTGTTTATTAACTCCCTTATTTGACAGATAAAGACACTGAGGCTTTTGGAGGTCAACTAGCTTGCCCAAAGACACATAGAGAAGCTAGTATCAGATGTAGCATCTGAAAGAATCCTTTATGAGCTACAATGCTGGGATCAATTAATAGAATGCAATTGCAGATGTAAAAAATAGACACCTCCAGGAGCAGCCCCACCTAGAAAGCAATTCATTTGAAAAATATACAAGGAATTTATGAATGAATTCAATAACATGTAGCATGGCAACCAAAAGGAAAAAGAAAAAAAGAAATTCTGATTTAGGTTGAATTAATAAAAGAATAGTATCCACAATAAAGAAGATGAGAGTGTTTTACTTTGCTTTGGCCAGACCATATAAAGAATACTCCCATCATTTCTGGGCACAAATTCTTTGGGAGTCACTATTTTAGGAGGAACATTGACAAGCTGGATTATGTTCAGTCCATTTGAAAAAAAAAAACCATTTGGTTTATGCTGAAAAAGAAAATTTGTGGCTGGGAACTGTTTAATTATTGTTTCCAAATGTTGACAGGGCTAACATGGAATAAACTTGGAAGGGAGATTAGATTTATTTTGTAAGAGTACTTCCCAAGGACTATAGAATATAGTCTTTACCCCCTATATATACATGTATATACACACCTATACATACATGCATATATATATATATATATATATATAAACAGAGAAAGATGAATAAACATTTATATATATACATATATATATGTGTGTGTGTGTGTGTGTGTGTGTATGTATCTAGAAGGGAGCTTAGAGGTCATTTAGTCCAGCCCCTTCATTTTAAAGATCAAGAAACTGAATTCTTCAATGGTTAGTGTGATTTCCCCAAAGTCACACAGATAGTAAATGAAATGGAAGAGCTGGGAATTTGACTCAGATCCTTCAACATCAAATTCATCACTCTTGCTAATATTCCACCTTAGCATTTAATGGAGGGTAATCTTTTGGGGAAAGATTATTTTGAGTCAATATAAGTCAATATAAGAAATAGTACTTTTTCCCCCTAAACAATGGAATGACTGCTTTTATCAAGTGGTGAGTTTCCCATCATTAGGGAATATTGAAGTAGATACTGGAAGAATATTTTTTAGAAATTTTCTAATGGGTTGTTCATGCTTCATGTAGGGGTTTGAATAGATGACCTCCAAAGCCCCTTCTAAATGTGAGATTCTATGAACAGCCAGGGATTCGAAGGACTGGCATTTTAAGACCTGTCTGTCAGATCCTGTTGCCCCCCTCACCTTCATAGAAAAAAGAATGCAAACAACAGGAGACATTAGAATGAAATCAGAATTTTTTCAGCTTCCTATGACTGCCAACTCCCTTTGGAATCATAATGGCTTATGAAGAGTTAATCCATTTTCTTTCACAGGGTCCCAGTGTTGTATTTCATTAAATGCACTAAGTTAACACAGCCTTCAAACAAACTGAAATGGCTCATGGTGCTTAGTTTTAGGACCAGGCCCATTAAATCACCAATTGCCGCTGTGGATTTGACTGATCAACAAAGCAGTGTTTTACTGAGCCAGCAAATCTGCCATCTGGCTCATTGTTCAGTTTTGGGATATGTATTTTTAAGCATCTTCTTGTACCAAAGTAAGGGGGGGGGTGAGGAGGGAATGGATATATAAAAAATTCCTTTTGGACCTTCTTATGTTTCTTCTATACCAACTTCTTCCATTCTCTTGAGCTCTCCTAGAAAAGCGAACAAGAAATTGATCGATGAATTAAACGCACCATAAACAAAGTGAGTTGCTCTGAACAGTCTTCTTGTCAAATGCAGCATTTGTCTAGCCACCCCCAGATGCTGTATGGTTGGCAATTTAGATTTATAGGTGAGGCAACGTGGGCTGAGTGATGAAAAACACCAGGAGGCAGCATGGTATAGGAGAACATAGACTAGGTATACAACTGGGATTTGTGGGCCAGGATCTTGCCTGTGGGGAAAGGTATTTATTCCCTCTAGGCAAGCTGTGGGGAAAGGTATTTATTCCCTCTAGGCCTCAGTTTCCTTATTTTTAAAATTAAACCTGATAGTTTTCTTTCCTAACTCAAAGGAGGAGGAGGAAATGCTTGTTAAATCTTAAATCCCTGTGGCAGGGGTCCCCAAACAGTGACCAGTGAGCCACATGCAGCCCCCTGAGGACATTTATCTGGCCCCCACCACACTTCTGGAAGAGGCACTTCTTTCATTGGTGGTCAGTGAGAAGGTTGCATCCTGTGCTCCTGGAGTACTGTATGTGGTGGCACCTCAAAGTGTGGGGCTGCTCACATACAGTACTACTTCTGGTGACAGCACAAAGGACAGCACAGCGCATTGTTCTGAGAGTAACTGAAGGAGAACAAGGTACCATGCAAAGGATTATGTGGATACTGTGAATTTTAAAAGTCTCCATCTTGGTCTAGCACCCAAAAAAATTGTGCACACCCACACTACACGGGCATGTGCTAGTCAATGACAAATCAGAAATAACTAACTCAAATCCAAGATTTAAATTTTGTTCGAGATAAATCTTCAGAGAAGAAGCTTGCTAACTAACTGAATCCAGAGAATGAACTGTTTGCAGAAGGATATCTAAACCTTTTCACTATAGGAAGATCCAGAATGAACCTTGGGGTGTGGTTGATTGAACATTTTTTGAATGTACACTCTTATGCCAAAGGGGAATGCCCCCTAATTGGCTTTTGTCAATGCGCCCAGCAAAACATTGGTTTGCTGTCTTTCTCTCTCCTCTGTTTCCCCATATTTACAACTATTATAATTTTCCTCTAAGTGGGAAAAAATTTTTGTATACACTTATAGTTAGAAATTTTTGGGGTGCAGTATGCCTATGTTTAGTGATCAATTGGGGAGACTAGTCTCCCAATCATCATCAGGGGGGATTGTGAATTTTAAAAGTCTCCATCTTGGTCTAGCACCCAAAAAAATTGTGCACACCCACACTACACGGGCATGTGCTAGTCAATGACAAATCAGAAATAACTAACTGCCCACCTGGGCTGTCCTAAGCCAAGCTAGAGCCAACCATTGGCATTTGTGAGACACAGGAAGTGAGGTAGGGAACAGCCTCTGGAATTCGCTCACTTCCTGTGGAGAGAGCGAGAAGGGAGTTGGTGTTAGGAGCTTGGACAGGGAGGATGCCCGCAGACAGCTTTCCTTCAGAGCGGTCACGTGAGTTAAGGACTGATTCTTTCCACCTTGGCCCTTTGGGCCTAAAACTCCCTCTGCCTTGGTCAGAGGTTGAGTAGCCCTTTTCCCTTTTCTCTTCTCTCCTTCTCTCCCTCTCCTTTCCCTACTCCCAGTGTGATTAAACCTCCATAAACTCCATTCTGACTTGAGTGTTTCATTTTAGGAATTTCATAAGTAAATTCCTTGGCGGCCATTGTTCAATATTACATAAATCCTGTAGCCACACTTTAACCATTACAATATTATAACCTCTCCTGAAGCCTAAAATTTCTACCATTACAATGCACAATGGAAGATGCCAGCATGGTGAGCAGTGATCTGGGGGAGGGGATTCCGCACTGTGTATACTGCTGCCTGGGGATTTGTTCATAGTTTTTTTTTAATAGTCCGACCCTCCAACAGTCTGAGGGACAGTGAACTGGCCCCCTTTGTAAAAAGTTTGGGGACCCCTGCCTATGGAAACAGAACTACAAACAATGGGTGGAGGATACAAAGAGGTAAACTGAGGATGTAAGGATGTACTTCCAAATCCCTAGAACTATGCAAAAGTAAACTTGCAGAGGAAGAGATAAGTTCCCTTTTGATGGAGACAGACCTCTTAGGTGAGCAGTATATAGGATTCTTGTTCAGAAATGGATTGGACAAGATAGACTCTGAGGTCCCTTCCAACATGGACATTCTATTAAAAGTTCTGCTGTAATAAAACTTAGGTGAAACATCATGAGTGTTTTGAAATAAGCCAGAAGACCACCATGTAGAAGAAGAATTCAACTATTTCTGTTGGACTCCTGAGAGCAAAATCAGCAAAAAGGAGGGCAAGTTTCAGAGAAGCATACTTCAGCTCAATGCAAGGAAAACCAAAATGGAATAATCATTTCTAAACAATGTAAGCTTTCTAAAAATGGGAATGGTCACTCTAAACAATATAAAATACTTAGGAATCTATCTACCAAGACAAACACAGGAATTATATGAACACAACTACAAAACACTTGCCACACAATTAAAACTAGATCTAAACAACTGGAAAAATATTAATTGCTCATGGGTAGGATAAGCTAACATAATAAAAATGATAATCCTACCCAAATTAATTTACTAACTCAGTGCCATACCTCTCAAACTACCAAGAAACTTTTTTATTGAATTGGGAAAAAAACTATAACAAAATTCATTTGGAAGAACAAAAAAAAAAACAAGAATATCAAGGGAAATAATGAAAAAATGTGAACAAGGGAGGTGTAGCAGTACCAGATATTAAACTATTCTGTAAAGCAGTGATCATCAAAACAGTTTGGTACTGGCAGGGAAGATCAGTGGAATAGACATAGAATAATCTACCTGTCAGATCTATGGGAAAGAAAAGATTTTAAGACCAAACAAGAGACAGATAATATTACAAAATATAAAATGAATAATTTTGATTACATTAAATTAAAAATATTTTGTACAAATACAAACAATGCAATCAAAATTAGAAGGGAAGTAACAAATTGGGAAAAATCTTTAGAACAAAAACTTCTGACAAAGGTCTAATTACTCAAATTTATAAGGAGCTAAATCAATTGTACAAAAAAGCAAGCCATTCCCCAATTAATAAATGGGCAAGGGACATGAATAGGAAATTTTCAGATAAAGAAGTCAAAACTATCAACAAGCACATGAAAATGTATTCTAAATCTCTTATAATCGGAGAGATGCAAATCAAAACAACTCTGAGGTACCACTTCAAACCTAGCAGATTGGCTAACATGACAGCAAAGGAAAGTAATAAATGTTGGAGGGGGTGTGGCAAAACTAGGACATTAATGCATTGTTGGTGGAGTTGTGAATTGATCCAAGAATTCTGGATAGCAATTTGGAATTATGCCAAAAGGGCTTTAAAAGACTGCTTGCCTTTTGATTCAGTCAAACCACTGCTGGATTTGTATCCCAAAAAGAAAATAAGGGAAAAGACTTGTACAATAATATTCATAGCTGTGCTCTATGTGGTGGCAAGAAAAAAAATTGGAAACTGAGGGCATGCCCTTCAATTGGGGAATGGCTGAACAAATTGTGGTATATTTTGATGATGTAATACTATTGTGCTCAAAGGAATAATGAACTGGAGAAATTCCATGTGAACTGGAATGACCTCCAGGAATTGATGCAGAGTGAGAGGAGCAGAACCAGGAGAACTTTATACAAAGAGATGGATACACTGTGGTACAATCGAATTTAATGGACTCCTCTACTAGCAGCAATGCAATGATCCAGGACAATTCTGAGGGACTTATGAGAAAGAAGCTATCCACATCCAGAGAAAGAAATGTGGGAGTAGAAACACAGAAGAAAAACATTTTCTTGATTACATGATTTGATGGAGATATGATTGGGGATGTAGTAGACTCTAAGCAATCACCCTATTGCAAATATTAATAATTTAGAAATAGGTCTTGATCAATTACACATGTAAAACCCAATGTAATTAATTGCTCATTGGCTATGGGAGAGGGGTAGTAGGAGGGGAGGGAAATAACATGAATCATGTAACCATAGAAAATATTCTAAATTAATTAATTAAATAAAAATTTTAATTTAAAAAATGGAATTGGTTACCTCAGAAGGTGATAGATTCCCTTTTACTCAAGGTTCTCTAGACAAGGGTAGAAGATTAGTTATTGGGGAAGTTAGAGAAGTATGTTTATGTATAGGCTGGACTAGATTCCCTGAAATTCCCTGTGATGCTCCAGATGGTATATTAGCTCTGATTGAGCAAATTAATAATGGTAGTCCAGTTGATAGAGTACTAGGCCTGGAGTCTAGAAGACCTGAGTTTAAATCTGGTCTCAGACATTTACGATGTGACCCTGTGAAAGTGATTTAACTCTGTTTGCCTCAGTTTCCTCATCTAGAAAATGAACTGGAGAAGGAAATGGCAAAACATTCTAGTATCTTTGCCAAGAAGATTCCAAGTGGTGTCACAAAGAGTTGGACATGATTGAAACAACAGAACAGAAGCAACAATAATGATGATGAAGATAGATAATATTTATATAGCACAATAGTAGTAGTCTCTCGGTAACCGAGGATGACGATTGTCTTTGTGCGTTTTCATCTATGGTGTATAGATGAGTGTGCACAAAGACACTTGTGCATGGAGATTTAAGTGGAAAAGTCGATGCACAGAGACAGTCCCACTCTCTCGGCATTGGAAGCCTGGGTCCAGTGGCACGAAAAATCTTTACACCTGGAGACTTCCTCAGCTGCATTGGATGGCCGTGTTGTCTTTTGTGCTCCTACACGCTCTAAGCACTCCACAGTGCCTTGCTGCGTCGCCATCTCAGCCGTTGAACCTTCTTATTGGTTTCTTCTTCCTGTTCAGCCGAAGCAGTCTTCACATGCTGGGTGAGCAAAGCCCTGGTTCACCAGGGGTTGACGACCCTATGGCTACCCTCACAAGGTTTAGCTGGCCTGTCAAAGCCGTTGCCCGGGGTGTGGCCGCTGCTGCATGCTAGCAGCTACTGGGAGCCACAAGTGAGAGCTGGGTGTCAGGTGAGGGTCAGAGGCTGGAGAGCTGCCCTAGGAGGGCAAGACAAGCCTCCATACCAAAGATATCACTCCTCCCTGAACACCCCATACACTCTTATAGCACAATATATATATATATATATGTGTGTGTGTGTGTGTGTGTGTTATATAGCACAATATATATATATACATATATATATATATATATATATATATATATATATATAAAACACATATTATTTAGCACCTATTTATATACCAGGCATTGTCTAAGCACTTTATTTTCTCATTTGATCTCACAACAAGTTTGGGAGGTAGGTGCCATTGTTATTGACATTTTACAGTTGAGGAGGCAGAAGGCAGTTTAATGAATTACTGAGGGTCAGAGAGGTAGTAAGTGTTGCAGAGAAAATGTGAATTCAGTTCTTCACTCCATGCCACGTGATCTATATGTTGAACCAACCTAGCTTAAACTAATTTTTCATGGAGTTTAAGTTGTCAAAATTAATCCAGTTAATTTGGAAGTAAGCTTTTATTCCTCCTTTTGTGGGGTGTAGTATGAGGAGAAATTGAGGAAGTGGGGAATTCAAACCTATGATTTAATCTCTTAGGACCTTCTGGTGTGTAATTATATTCATTGATACAGATCAACAATTTTCCTCTATGGCCTTAGACTCTAAGATTTAGAGTTACATGGGGAAATTTATAAAATGTAAAGTAACTTGCCTATTTGTCCCACACCTAGTCAGTGTCAGAAGAAGCAATTGAACCCCTGGCTTGCTGAGTCTAAAACCAAAATCAATTCTCCATTCACCATACCACACTGTCTGGTAGGAAGTAGAACATCAATAAAAATCTGGTACATTCCAGCTGTAAGGGACATTGACATCATTTGATTTGATCCCATCATTATGTTGAGAAAGTGACTGAAGCCCAAAGCATGAAATGACTCCTCTAAGGTTCTAGAGCTAAGAAGTATCTTTCTGATACTTTCTGATACTGATGAAGATGCAGGATCTTTTTTATAAATATTTTTTCTTGGACTTCTGATGTGGATCCATAGTTTTTGGTAAGTGGGTGCAAAAACCCTTCAAGAAGTTTGGCTTAGAGTTCCTTTGAGAGTCTTTCTATCCCAAGAACCTAGATTTCCCAGCCCAGATGGTAGAGTTGACAAAAGAGAAGTTTCAGAAATCATGTACTGAAGAAAGGAAGAGAGGAAGACTGAAGTCAATAGAGCAAATCAGCTTTCTGTATCTGCTCTTTTTGACCTCTCCCATTTCATTTTCTGAGCCTGAATGAACAGACTGCAAAATTCATGGACTATTATCATCATAATTCCATTCTCTACACACCTCAAAAGAAAGGCAAAGCCTGATATACCTTCCATAAGTATGCTGACAAAAATTAAAGTAAGCATAATGATCCCTTCTGTAAACAACATGCAATATGGTGAAGTGAACAAGGTTTGGCCATCATAAGCCCTGGGTTCTAGGACCAACTCTGTCACTACTTTGCTTCCTGCTAAAATTTGAGTTGATTCTTTTTGGATCTGATTGTCCTCATCTGTAAAAGCAAGGGAGTATGGCCAGATGATCTCTGAGTTCCTTTCCAAATCTAAGAAGGTATGGCTGCATAATGTATATTTGTAAGTAGATGCAAACTGGAAACCTGAATGAATTTTGAAGAACACATCATTAGATTTCTAGGTATTTCAAAGATGATGATAATATAACAGTTGTACTATCTAGCCTTTATGTAGCACTTTAAGGTTTGCACAGAGCTTTTATATGATCTCATCTTATCCTCACAACAACGCAAGTAGAAAAGTGTTATTTTTATTCCCATTTAACAAGAAAACTAAGGAAACTGAGGCTGCCAAAAGTTAAGTGACTTAACTCAGATAACATATCATACAACTAGTATTGTCTAAGGTTGGATTTGAACTCAAGTCTTCTGACCCCAGACCCAGTACTCCATCTTCAACATCATTGAGCTCTGTGTAGTGAGACAAGGCAAGGGTGAATTTTTTCATAATTATTAATTTGACATAGTTGTAATTTTGGTTCAAAGACAATATAGTATGAATATAGCAGTATCATTCCTATATTAATATTTACAATAGTTGATATATCATCCTTTGATCTTATTTACATAGAATTTTAAAGTTTGTCCAACACTTTACATATATGCTTTTTCTTCTTCATATTCTTCATATTCTTCAGTGATTTAAAAAAAAAGTGTTCCATTAGGAGAAAATACTGTATAAGGGGAAAAGTGCCAAACTTGGAGTTGGAAAACCTAGGTTTTGGTTTATTTTTTCTGATCTTCCAAGCCATGTGAGCTCTCACAAGTCCTATCCCTTCTTTGTTATAGTATGAAATTCATAACAAATGTGAGGTTATATACTATAGGTATTATTACCCTCATTTTAAAGATAAAGAAAACTGAGAAACTCAGAAAAGTAAAATAACTGGCTTACAAGTA
This sequence comes from Monodelphis domestica, assembly GCF_027887165.1. Lineage (NCBI taxonomy): Eukaryota > Metazoa > Chordata > Mammalia > Didelphimorphia > Didelphidae > Monodelphis > Monodelphis domestica. Next base: position 134,457,323 of record NC_077229.1, on the reverse strand, counting down.
TTGAGTTTCAGAGGCAAGTTTTGAACCTAAGTTGTCCTAAGTCCCATATGTAGTCAGATTTGTTGGGAGAAAGGGAGCTCCTATCCTGTTGGTGATTTAATTCAAGTGGCTCTCTTCTGCCTAGGGGAAAATGCTACAGAACCTGATTATTACCTTGTTATTAGTAAACAAAATTATAGGGTATTATTCATTACAAATGAATAATAAAAATAATCACACCTTAATTTATAACACTTGTAATGCTTCAGATCATTTTCAGATCTATTATTTCTTTTCAGCTCTACACACAAATATTGTGAGATCCATAGCTCAACTGCTTTGATCTCACTTGATGGGTCTCCCAGTTAGAGATTAGCAAAATTAGGACTTCATTCCTTCTCATCAGCCCCTACCCAGCCTTAACTCCTTTCTCCTTCCAAGAATAATACTTTTTCCCTCTTACCTGCATCCTCTCATCTTCTTCTCTCACTTTCTTTTCCTTATCTCCCTTGCCTTCCTTATCCTTCAGCTCTCATCACTCACCACCCACCTTCACTCCAAGAATATATCAACATTGCATAGTGGAATGAGCACTTAATCTCCAGTCACACTCTTGGGCCTGAATACTTGGATTTTGCTACTTATCTCAGGAAAGTACAATCACATGATCTTCATGGTCCACAATTCCTTCATCTGAAAAATGTTTCCAGGGGAAACCACCTTCTCATAATGCTTCTTATGTAGTTAACTATTTTTAGAATGACAATGTGAATATTTTTGTAGCATTTATATTGTTACGATTAAAATTATTTCAAGAGACTGGTTTTGGGGTATGAATATAAGTTCATCAATTATATGAGGTTTATTGGTTAGGCCAGCTTTGTTACCAACAAAGTGATCTAGGGCTTCATGGTTCTTTCAGAGAACAAGAATGACCTGAGCTCTGTCAGGCAGACTAATAAATAGATTTTTAGGAGCTCATTATTCAGCCCCTCTCTTGAACATCCCAAGAGATCTTTAATTGGTGATGGCTAATTAAAAGATGGCCCATTAATTTATCCACCCCTCCCCATCCTCACAGGTGAGCAGGACACTCGAGCCTGAAAAGAACCCCTATCTCCTTCATTTATTAACCAAATTTTGCAAAAAAGAAAAACTTCTGAATCCTAAGGACAAAGAAAATCAAAAAGGTATCTCTGATCCAGATCCCAGCCATGGGAATATATAGCAATTCTCCCTAAAATACAGGAATTAATAGAGCATATGAAAAATAAATTATCACTGTATATATATATATATGTATATATATATATATGTAGTTGTTGTGGTTCAACCATTTTCATTTATATCTGACCCTTTATGTCCCAAAATCCATTGGGCATTTTCTTGGAAAAGATACTGGAGTGGTTTGCCATTTCCTTCTCCAACTCTTTGTATAGATGAGAAACTGAGGCAGAATTAAGTGATTTGCCTAGCATTATACAGGTAGTGTCTGAGGCTGGATTTAAATTCAGGAAGATGAGTCTTATTCCAAGTCACTGTTCTATCTACTGTACCACTTGGGTTGCTTAGAGCTTGATCTCTGTCTATCTTTCTATGTATATATATATATATATGTTATATGTATATGTATACATGTATGTATATAATATGTAAAATATTAGATCTCCTATATATATATATATATATATGAGGTAGTTATCATTTGTCCATGGCTTTAAACAGATTTCAAGGATATACATTTTTCATCAATGGAGAATTTTTCCTTTGGAAGAAGAAAACTATCCCTCCCTAATATTTATGTCAGTAACAGAAGCATATAAAGACAACTAAAGTGAAAAACGGAATATTCTCTTGTTGGCTTTTTGCATTCTGCATACCACAGTACCCAGTTTTCCACACACACCCTCAGCAGGCTGCTTCCAATTTAAAGATGGAAAACTCAGTAGGGGAGAGGGTCTGAGACTAGAGGGGGAGTGGCGATTCTGCCTTGACAATGCTTCCCTCTAGGATGTGAAATCCTAGTTACATTTCCACCCAGCGCATGGGTGCACTTTGAGACTGAGATAATTTTTGAATCGGGTGGCAGGTGTGTTAGTCTAGCCAGAATAAATCAAGCTTCTCTTTGACGTTCTTCGACTTTGAATAAGATTTAACCATTTCAAGATTCAGATGAGGACTACAGTTATAAGAAGAAGAGAAGTGACAGCTTGGAACTTCTTCAAGGACAAGCCTGTATGTCAATTAATTTCCTGGAAGGTCAACCTCCAAGAACGATGCAACGTCTTCAGAATGTTGACAGCATAACTGCCCTTTGGGGCCCAAAAGGAATTCCAAGCAAATATTTAATCATACTACTCAGAACAGGACTATTTTCAGCAATATATTAGCAGGGATTTGGGTTTTAAAGTACTCTTTTTTTTCTAGTGGGTTTAGTCAGTGCCTAAAAAGAGGCTTAACATAGAATATATTGTATAAAGGGAAGAGCACTGAATCTGGGGGTTGTAATACCTAATGACAACAATAATAATATCTTTTATTTATATAGCACCTACTATGTGCTTAGCAGAGCTAGTATGCTAAAAAAATGCAAACATCTGATTTGGTCTTCATAATAATTACCATGCAATTTGGTGCAATCATCATCACCATCATCACCATCACCATCATCATAATCATCATCATCATCATCATCATCATTCAGTTTTAGACTACAAATATGGATGATAATATCACCTACTTGTCAGGGTTGCACAGTATCTCATTCGTAGTAAATGCTTTATTAGTGCTATCTCTCATCATTATTATTCACGTATTGCCTGGAATAGTAAGTAGTATATAGGAAGAATGTAGAAATATAATAAGAATAGCACATAATAAGCATGATACAACTTAACTCTTATGATAACCCCTTTTTTTCCATATGAAGAGACGGGGACACTGATTTAGTGACTTGCTTACTGAGGATCACACAGCTGATGAGTGTCTGAGTCTGGATTTCAACTCAGATCTTCCTGACTTGAGTCCCAATCTTGAAAAAGTTCTATCCTTTTTCTGGAGGGAATTGGACTGATAATTCAATTCCACAAATACCTCTTAAGCACTTTTTATGTGTAAAGTTCCGTGCTACCTGCACGTTCAATGAGAAAAAGTTCCTCTTCTCAAAAAGGTTACATTCTACTTAGGAGAAAGATCTCTAGGCTCTCCTCTGATTGAAATTCCATGATTTTGTTTTAACTCATTTCTAGGACAAGAATTTTGTCTTCAAATAATAAACAGAAAGTGGCGGCGCTGTACCTGAACTATAAGAAACAAGAATTTGGAATTCCCTGGAAATGGACTTGATTGAATTGTCCTTGTATTCTTGTGTCCCTTAAAACCTCTTGTTGTAACCCCTGGGTTTTTGGTGTTTTTCCTATGCCTTCAGTAATAAAGATCTTCTCAAGAAATAAGCTGGTATACTCTGTGAGGTGTAAACAGGAATGTTTGCATTTTAGTGTACTAATTGTAGTAACTCATATTTCCATAGTAATTTAAGGTTTATAAAATACATTCCTCTGGACAACTGTATGAGGCAGGTAACACAAGCAGTATTATCCCCATTTTACAGATGAGAAAACTAAGGCTCAAAGAAATATATTCAGTCACACAATCAGTTAACCCTTGGGGCCGGGAGATGAACCTAGGTTCCTGGCTCCACATCATAGAATAATGTGATTTAAAGCTCAAGGGAAACTCTTCTGCCACAGAACCAATACACAGTGGTTCTAAGGCAGAAGGTAAATGTTTTAAAAGAACAAACTCAAGGAATTCTTGGAGACATTTTTATCCAATCTCCTTATTATCCAGAGAAGAAATCTGAGGCTCAGAGATTTAAAAACATCACCCCAATATACTATGGGTAAGTAGAAAAGTTAGGATTTGTTCTTAGGTTCTCACTTCAAATATAATAAATACTTGTAATACTAAGTCATTCTATGCCATCTAAAGTAGAAAGCTATTAGGTAGAGTAATAAAATGGAAAGAAAATTAAACTTGGAGTCATAGGTTGTTGTTGTTTGTTCAACTCTTCATGGTCCTATTTGGAATTTTCTTGGCAAAGATACTAGAGTGTTTTTACCTTTCCTTTCACTAGCTCATCTTACAGATGAGGAAACTGAGGCAAATTGGGTTATGTGACTTGGCCAAGGTCACACAGCTAGTAAGTTCCTGAGGTCAGATTTGAACTTAGAACAACAAAGTCTTCTTGATTTCAGGCTTAGTACTCTATTTAGTGTGCCACCTACCTGCCCAGAGTCACAGGAGCTGAATTCAAATTCCTCTAAATTCTCTTATTACTTGTGACTTTGGGCAAATCACTGGACCTACTCTGGACCTGATGTCTGAAAAAGAAGAAAATTGGACTTGTTGGCCTCTAGGTCCCTTTTACACCAAATTTTTTACCTTTTCATTTTAGGAAAATATTTAATCTATAATAATGACATTGTGCCCATGAGGAAGAAGGGCATTCTTGACACCCCTAATATCATACCATTTAGTTGATTATCCATTATAGCTATGGGGGAGGCCAGGCCTTAGGAAAGAATCTATATTTCTAGTTGGAAGAGAGATTCTTTTGATGGAAACCTTTTGTCCACAATTCTAAGATATTTCTATTTTAAGTCCGAGGGGAATTGGGGCTAGATTCTCATACTTGTGTTTCACACCATCCCTGGTTCCAGGTAGAATAGGAAAAAATGTTATGGTCTAAGCAATGTGATTGAGAAACAGCCATTTCATTAGACTTACCAGACAGAGACCCAGTCTTCCTGAGAGTAATTGCAAATCATAGGATGTTAAGGTAAAATATAGTTTTTATATGGCTTATAGTTACATACAGGAGCAGAACGGTTGGCATCTACACTTTTTCAATTAAATCAGTCAACACTCATTTATTAGGTATCTACTCTTTTTTATTTTAATTTTTTTTTACATTTTTAGAAATCATTTTTTCTTTCTTTTTCTTAAGTCAATTTAGAACATTATTCCCTGGTTACAAGAATCATGTTCTTTCCCTTTCTTCCCTCCCCCCACCCTTCCTGTAGCAGATTCACAATTCCGCTGGATATTACATGTGTCCGTGATCAGAACTTATTTCCATGTTGTTGATGTTTGCCCTAGGATGTTCATTTAGAGTCTACATCCCCAATCATATCCCCATTGACCCATGTAATCAAGCAGTTTTTTTCTTCTCTGTTTCTGCTCCCACAGTTTTTCCTCTGAATGTGGGTAGTGTTCTTTCTCATAAATCCCTCCAGGTTATTCAGGATCACTGCACTGCCACTAATGGAGAAGTCCATTACATTCAATTCTACCACAGTATATCAGTCTCTGTGTACAGTGTTCTCCTTTCACTCTGCATCAATTCCTGGAGGTTGTTCCAGTCTCCAAGGAATTCCTCCACTTTATTATTCCTTTTAGCACAATAGTATTCCATCACCAACATATACCACAATTTGTTCAGCCATTCCCCAATTGATGGGCATCCCTTCGTTTTCCAATTTTTTGCCATTACAAAGAGCGCAGCTATGAATATTCTTGTACAAGTCTTTTTCCTTATCTCTTTGGGGGTACAAACCCAGCAGTGCTATGGCTGGATCAAAGGGCAGACAGTCTTTTAGTGCCCTTTGGGCATAGTTCTAAATTGTCTTCCAGAATGCTTGAATCAATTCACAACTCCATTAGCAATGAATTAATGTCCCTACTTTGCCACATCCTCTCCAGCATTGATTGCTTTCCTTTGCAGTCATGTTAGCCAATCTGCTAGGAGTGAAGTGGTAAATAAGAGTTGTTATGATTTGCATCTCTCTGATTACAAGAGATTTAGAACACTTTTTCATGTGCTTATTAATAGTTTTGATTTCTTTATCTGAAAATTGCCTATTCATGTTCCTTGCCCATTTATCAATTGGAGAATGGCTTGATTTTTTTTTGTACAATTGGTTTAACTCTTTATAAATTTGAGTAATTCGACCTTTGTCAGAGGTTTTTGTTATGAAGATTATTTTCCAATTTGTTGCTTATCTTCTATTTTGGTTGCATTGGTTTTGTTTGTATAAAACCTTTTTAATTTGATGTAATCAAAATTATTGATTTTACATTTTGTGATTTTTTTCTAACTCTTGCATGATTTTAAAATCTTTGCTTTCCCAAAGATCTGACATGTATACTATTCTGTGTTCACCTAATTTACTTATACTTTCCTTCTTTATATTCAAGTCATTCACCCATTCTGACTTTATGTTGGTATAGGAGGTGAGATGTTGATCCAAACCTAATCTCTCCCATACTGTCTTCCAATTTACCCAGCACTCTTTTTTTTAATTGAATAGTGAATTTTTGTCCCAAAAGTTGGGATCTCTGGGCTTATCATAGACTGTCTTGCTGAGGTCACTTACCCCTAGTCTATTCCACTGATCCTCCTTTCTGTCTCTTAGCAAGTACCAAATTTTTTTAATGACCACTGCTTTATAGTATAGTTTGAGATCTGGGACTGCAAGGCCTCCTTCCATCAATTTTTTTTTCATGATTTCCCTGGATATCCTTGACCTTTTGTTCTTACAAATGAACTTTGTTATTTTTTTTCTAATTCAGTAAAGAAGTTTTTTTTTGGTAGTTCAAAGGGTATGGCACTAAATAAGTAAATTAATTTGGGTAGGATTGTCAGTTTTATTATGTTAGCTCATCCTACCCATGAGCAAACAATGTTTTTCCAATTGTTTAGATCTAGTTTTAATTGTGTGGAGAGTCTTTTGTAGCTGTGTTCATATAGTTCTTGTGTTTGTCTCGGCAGATAGATTCCTAAGTATTTTATATAGTCTAAGGTGATTTTGAATGGGATTTCTCTTTCTAATTCCTGCTGCTGAGATGTGTTGGAGATTAAAAGAAATGCTGATGATGTATGTGGGTTTATTTTGTATCTTGCAACTTTGCTAAAATTGTTGATTATTTCGACTAGCTTTTTAGTTGATTCTCTAGGATTCTTTAAATAGACTATCATATCATCTGCAAAGAGTGATAGTTTGGTCACCTCATTGCCTATTTTAATACTTTCAATTTCTTTTACTTCTCTAATTGCTACTTCTAGTGTTTCTAGTACAATGTTAAATAATAGAGGTGATGATGGGCATCTTTGTTTCACTCTTGATCTTATTGGGAATGCATCTAGTTTATCCCCATTGCAGATGGTGTTTGCTGATCGTTTTAGATATATACTGTTTATTATTTTTAGGATAGGCCCTTCTATTCCTATCTTTCTAGTGTTTTCAATAGGAATGGGCATGGTATTTTATCAAAGGCTTTTTCTGTGTCTATTGATATAATCATGTGATTTTTGTCAGTTTGCTTGTTAATATGGTCACTCTCCCTTTCTTAATTACTTTTTGATGATTCTCTTGAGTTCTGTTTTTGGGCATTGAATTTTCTGTTCAGGTTTAGTCTTTTTCTTTACAAATATTTGGAATTGGAATTTGGAATACAAATAAAAATGGAATTCTTCCATTTTATTAAATGACTATACTTTCCCCTGTAAGAAGATAGTCAGTTTTGCTGGGTAGTTGATTCTTGGTTGTAGATCTAGTTCCCTTGCTTTCTGGAATATTATATTCCATTCCTTTCAGTCCTTTAGTGTAGATGCAGCCAGATCCTGTGTTATCCTCGCTGTAGTTCCATGGTATCTGAATGACTTCTTCTTAGCAACTTGTAATATTTTTCCTTGGTCTGATAGTTCTTGAATTTGGCTATAACATTCCTGGGTGTTGTCAGTTGGGGATTAAGTATAGGAGGTGATCTGTGGATTCTATCAGTCTCCACTTTTCACTCTTATTCTAGAATGTTGGGGCAGTTTTCTTGGATAATTTCCTGTAGGGTGATGTCCAGGCTTTTTCTTTTGTCATGGTCTTCTAGTGGGCGAATGATTCTTAAATTGTCTCTCCTGGAACAATTTTCTAAATCTTCTGTTTTGTGAATGAGGTGTTTCATATTTTCCTCAATTTTTTCATTCTTTTGATTTTGTTTTATAGTTTCCTGCTGCCTTATAAAGTTGCTTGATTCTAATTGTGTTCTGGTTTATAAAGACTGGATTTCATCCCTGACTTTTTGGTCATCCTTCTCCTTCTGGTCTGATTTTCTTTGGAGGTCATCTTTCATTTTCTTTGCCTCATTTTCAAGCTCATTAATTTTGGCTTTCAAGACACTATTTTCTATTTCCAGATGACTTATCTTGCTTTTTAAGTTCTTTTCCCCAGTTGTCTTCAGCCTCTCTTAATTGTGTTTTGAATTGTGTTTTGAGTTCTTTCAAAGTCTGTGTTCAATTCACTGGAGTTTCTGTGTTTTTGCTTGATGTTCCTTTATCCTCCTCTGTTACATTTGCTCTTTGTTCATTGCCTGGATAGAAGCTGTTGATTGTAATTTCTTTTATCTTTTTCTGTTGTTTGCTCATATTTGTCCCTTCTTTTCTTCCTATAGTTGCCTGCACTCTTGCTCCTCTCATTATGTACTGGATCTGTGGTTTGGGGCTTTTCTGTGAGCCTTTACCCTTGGAGCTTAGTCAGCAAATCTCTCAGAGCAGTCTGTGGGGGAGGGGTGTTGGAGTTTGAGCTTCCCTGCCCTCTGAAGGCTTGATGAGATTAAGCCCAGCTGAGTTGAAGTTGCAGAGCTGGATATGCACTGAGGTCAAAACTGTGGGAAAGGGGGGGGGGAGCAATATGAGTGTCTCTGTTGCTGCAACTAGGCTACCAGCTCTGTGCTTCTCCAACTGCTTCCCCACCCCTTGTGTTCGAAGCTCTGAGCTTGGCACAGCTTTGCCCACAAGTTACTCCCTCCAGGCTAGCACCATTGCCTGCTCAGAGGTTCCAGTCACTACTGGAGGCTCAGCACTCTAGGTAGGGATGGGTCCTGGGACCTTCCTTCTTCCTTCCCCTTAAACCCAAGTATTCTCAAATTCAGACTTTTGGGGGGCATACCTTTTATGTTGAGTCCAGCAGGAGGGTTCATTAGCTCTGTTCTGTTGTTAGGCCCTTAGGAGCATTTAGTTTTTAATTGGTAAGGAAAGGTTTTCAGAGGTCTCAACTTTCGCTGCCTCTATTCCACCATCCTGACTCTCTCCGGTATCTACTCTTTATCAGGCATGTGAACAATGGGATTTGTTTAAAGAAAATTGAAGGGAAATTCAGAAACTACTAAATGAAAAACAAGAACTCCATAAGGTTCATCAGCAAGATAGTTCATCCATCTCCAAGAAATCAGTATTTTACTCTATCAAAAGTAAAGTGCAAACAAAGCTTAGAGATTCAGGATTCTCAGTTCAGTAAGAAGGCAGATGAAATTCAGTTTTAAGCTGATCATAACACCCCAAAGTGCTTCAATATGCCATGAAAGCTATTTACAGGCCAAAGACCTATGGTACATCTCAACTACTCAGCACTGATGGAGCCATACCAATCAGTGATAAGGACATAATTCTGCAGACAGGGCTCAAAGCTTCCATAGTATTCTCAACAGACCATCATCAATCAATGTTGAAGGCATTGAATATATAGCTCAGGTTGAAGGCACATCTTTTTTAGCCAAAATTCTAACTGAAAAAGAGGTTTTGAATTCCATTAGGCTCCTCTTGTGTGCTAAAATGTTTGGTCCTGTTTCCATTCCAGCAGAGATTTGCACTGCTCATACAAACACTAACTGGAATCTTCTGGGTTATATGGAAAGCGGATATTACCCCCCAGGGTATTAAGGGTGTTGTTTGTCGTCTTTATAAATAAAAAGGAAATGAGTTATCTTGTGACAATCTCAGGGGGGTGTCTATTATCATTGCTGGCAAGATTAATAGGGTGATCCTTCACCTGAAAGATAATCACCTACCTAAGAGCCAGTGTAACTTTGGAAAGGGCCAAGAATTAGTTAATGTGGTGTTTCTTATTTGACAAATCTAGGAGAAATGCAAAGAGTAGAAGCGAGGTCTTTATACAATGTTCATGGACATGACCAAGGCCTTTCATACTGTCAGTCCTGAGGGCTTGGGAAAGATCAGTGCAAAATTTGGTTGCCTGGAAAAGCTCATCAGCATGGTATTCCAGCTCCATGACATGCATGCTTACATGGGTTGTGAAAAATGGATATTGCTCTTGAGCTTTCCCAGGCACCAATGGAGTGAAGCAAGACTATGCTTGTTGCCATGATTTTTAGCATGATCTTTTCAGTCATGTTATTGGATACCTTCAATGAGGACAACAGTGGCATCAACATCAGTTAACACACTGACAATAAATTATTTAACTTGAAAAGGCTATTAGCCTCAAGAATAAAATGGAAAGAATTAGTACATGACTTTTGTTTATAGATGACTATGTAGTCAGTGTGGCCTCTGAGAATGAGATGCAGTAGTGTATGAATTGATTTTCTCTACTATTTGTGCTAATTTGATCTGACAATTAGCACTGACAAAACAGAGGTTTTCCACCAGTCAGCACTGCAACACCCGTATGTGGAACCATTGCTTGCAGCAAATAGAGATGTTAGGAATCCTGTGGATATGCTCACTTACTTTGGCAATATGCTTTCCAGAGATGGACACACAGATGATAAGGTTGATAAACACATTGTCAGAGCCAGGATAGCGTTTGGGACACTTCAAAGGAAAGTAAGGGAAAGAAGAGATTTAGGCTGCTTACCAAACTGAAGGTTTACAGAGCCATTGTTGTATGCCTGTGAAACATGGACAGGATGCTACCACCATGCTAGGAAACTGAAGCACTTCCATTTGAATGGTCTTAGGAAGATCTTGAAGATCATCTGGCAAGATAAAATACTAGACACTGAAGTCCTTTCTTGAGCTCAACTGGCAATTATTCAAACTCTACTGCAAAAGGTGTGGTTTTGATGGACTGGCCACAAATTGTGTGATGCCAAATGCATACTTGCCTAAAATACTTTTTTTTTTCTACTGAGAACTCACACAAAGCAAGCACTCATATGGATGTCATAAGAAGAGATAAAAGGACACTCTCAAGGTCTCTCTGAAGAACTTTGGTATCAATTATGAGACCTGGGAACACTGACATCGAATCATCCATCATGGCATGCCTGCATCAAAGAAGGAAAGCAGAATTGCTGTAGCTCAAAAGAAATGTGAGATGTGCAAATTTAGAGACATTTTCATCCAAAAATGTTCAAATGGGTTATTTATGCCAGACCTATAGAGGATACTTCCAAATGATCAACTGTGATACATTTAGACACTCTACGCAATACAATGATCCTGAACAATTCTGAGGGACTTATGACAAAGAGTGCTATCCACCTCCAGAGAAAGAACTGGTGGAATCAGGATGCAGATCAAAGCATGTAGTTTTTCACTTGTTTATTTGGGTTTTGGTTTGGGAGTTTGGGTTTGTTATAATTATTCTCTTATAAAAATGAACAATATGGATATGTGTGATAATACATGTATAACCCAAACTGAATAGCTTGCCAGATCCAGGATGGTGGTAGGAAGGAGGGAGGGAGGCAATTTGGATCATATAACTTCAGAAAACTTATGTGAAAATGTATTACATTTAATTGCTAAAATAAAATATTTTTATAATAAGTTTTAAAAGAAAACCCTTCCTATCTCATAGTAGCCTAATTAGTCACAGGAGAAGATGTTGAACTTTGACCCTGACAGAGTATTATCATTTTGGTCCTCTCTGAGTAAGAAGGACAACAACCAACCAACTATGTGTTAGGCATTGTGCTAGACATGTGGATGAAAAGAAAAACAACCTTTGAGGAGCATACATCTACTGGGTAAGAAAACAAACTTACAAATATTCATAAAATAAAATAACTGCAAAATAAATACAAAGTAGTGGGAGAACATCTAGAAGATAAGGTTGTAGCAAAAGCAGGAAAGGCATAATATAGGAGGCAGAACTTGAAGTGAGCTTTAAAGGAAATCAGGGATTCTAAGAGGTGAAGGTGAGGAGGGAGTGCATTCCAGATACTGTGAATCTGCAAAGGTAAAGAGAAATGAAATGAAATGTTACATATAGGGAACAACTGGGAATGTGGTTTGACTAGACTAAATAGTAGATGAAGAATAGAAGTGCATAAATAAGGATGAAAAGATTGGTTGGAGTCAAGGAGGGAATGATTTTAAATACATATTGAGGAGTTTGCATTTGATCTTAAAGGTGACAGGTTACTACAGGTGTTTAATGGATAGAGGAATGGTGTCAACAACTTTGTGCTTTAGGAATATCACTTCTGTAATGATGTGAAAAGGGACTGGCATAGACTTGAGGCATAGGCAGGCATCTATTCCTTCTTTTCTGCTATTGTTTTTTTTTACACCCTTACCTTCCATCTTAGAATCAACATTGGGAATTGATTCTAAGGCAGAGGAGTGGTGAGGGCTAGGCAATGGGGTTGAGTGACTTGCCCAGGGTCACACAGCTAGGAAGTGTCTGGGGCCAGATTTGAACCATCTCTGGGTCTGACTCTTAATCCACTGAGCTAACCAGCTTCCCCCTCTGCTATTCTTCTTGGACATGTCTTCTATTGAATCTTCCAAATATGATTCTCCCAAAACATAATCTTATTCTATGTGAAATAAAATCATAGTTTGAGAGATTATGGGAGCCTCAGAGGTCATCTAGGACAGGGAGTAAAATGCAGTGGAAGAATTTGAGCATGATCCTTTCTATCCAGCACTTTCTTCAGTGTACTACACTGTCATTCCATGATGCCAAGGAAGCACTAGGTGTGTCCACTTTTCATCCTTCATTCTCATTATATGACCAGTCCACATTCTTTTCCTACTAGACATTGCTTTACATTTTGATTTTATCATGGGAAAGAGGTAGAAACCACAAAGAATTCCTCATACAACCAAATTCTGCTTTTAAATACATCAGGACTCTTTGCTTGTGAAAAATTCTATCATCAAATTTAAAATCACATATTAGGAAATTATTTTATTTTCATGCCTAAGAAAAACATTAGACAAGGTAAGTTCTGTTGAAATGGTGGCTACTCAACTAGGAAAGCCTACTTTTAGCCTTCTCCTCTTGCATGTCAGTTGCTGCTAATATTTTCACTGAAAAGAGGAAAAAGACAGGAATATGGCTGAAGACAAAATTAGCATAGCCTTTTTTGCTCTAGAAACAGTCCATCATATGTTTCAGGATTGGAAACAGACCTGGATTTTAAAGAAAAAGATAAGATTTATCTCCTTTTCCCTTTCATATTTCCCTTTACATGTTTCTCTTGCTTTCTGTGCTTGGATATCGAACTTTCCACAGAGCTCTGGTCTTTTCTTAGCAAATGCTTGGAAATCTTCTATTTTGTTGAATGCCCATACTTTCCCCTGGAAGTATATAGTCAGTTTTGCTGGGTAGTTGATTCTTGGTTGGAGACCCAGCTCTCTTGCCTTTCTAAATATCGTGTTCCATGCTTTGCGGTCTCTTAGTGTGTTAGCCGCTAAGTCGTGTGTGATCCTTATAGGAGCCCCCTTATATCTGAAGCTCCTCTTCTTGGCTTCTTGTAGGATTTTCTCCTTTTCTTGGAAGCTCCTGAATTTGGCAATTACATTTCTAGGAGTTGTCTTTTGGGGATTTAGTATAGAGGGTGTTGTATGAATCCTTTCTATTTCTCTTTTGCCCCCTTGCTCCAGAACGTGGGGGCAATTTTCTTTTATAATCTCCTGTAGAATAATATCGAGTTTATTGTTTATCTCTGGTTTTTCTGGGAGACCAATAATTCGGAGGTTTTCTCTTCTCCCTCTGTTTTCCAGATCTGTGACGTTCTCAGTGAGATATTTTATGTTTTCTTCTAATTCATTAATTTTTTGGGGTTTGCTTTATTGATTCTTGCTGTTTTATGATCTCACTTTCTTTGAGTTGCTTAATTCTGGTCATTAGGGATTGGTTTTGCTTTTCAGCTTTGTCTGCCCTTCTATTGGATGCTTTGAGCTCTTTTTACAATTGAGTAGTCTTATCTGTCAGACTGCTGATCTCTTTCTCCCATTTTTCTTTCCAGAAGGTTTCCATCTTTTGGATAAGTTCCAGTTTGAGATCTTCCAGAGCTTGTTGATAGTTTCCATTTTGGGGGGCATGTTCTGATTTTTTTTTTGGATTTTCTCCTCATTCTCTTCCTTTCCTTGGGTACTTCCACCATAAAAGTTTTCAATAGTCACCTTTTTCCCTTTCTTCCTGGAGGCTTGATTTTGGGCCATGTGAGCCATCCCTTTGGTGGTTTTATTCCCCTTTCCTTTTTGGTCTGGGGTCTGGGTGATATGGGCGGGTTTTCTGTGAATTTAGGTTGCTTCAGACTAGTTCTTCCCAGCCTCCGAGGTTTCTTAGAGCACTGGGTCCCTGATCACAGCCACACTGCCCAGGTGTTCAGCTCCGCCCAGATAATCAGAGTGTGGTCCACCCCTGGTGTTTAGCTCTGCGGAGATGTTCAGCACAGCCGCCCCAAGTACAGCTCCACTGACCCCCGTAATCAGCGCTGGATTCTCCAGTGAAACCACCCTGAGACGTTTTTTCCTGGAAGTCCCCAGATCCCAAGGACCCTGGAGTGCCCCCCCCCCCAGACAGAGACGTTCCCCACTTACTTGCTGTCCCAGTGAGCGCTCAGGTAGCTCACTCTGGTTTGGTGGGGGAGGTGGAGTGAGGAAAGGGTGGCTCAGTTCACTTTTCTGTGCAAGCTTTTCCTCCTTATTATAGTGTGGAAATGTTCAAGCCCCACATACCTTCGCCTCTGTGGAGTACTGGGAGTACTGGGGTGTCCTTCTGTTCCTCCAAAGGTGATTTTTATGCTCCTTTGATGTAGTCTATTTAGTTCGGTGCCGGGGAGAGGAAGCATGTGGCGTCTAGATTGCAGCCATAATTACCCGGAAGTCCAGACCTGGATTTTAGTATTGACTTTGGTACCTACGAAATCTAGCAATACTGAAAAAGATGATCAAACTTTTTTTAACCAAGTTTTTTTTTTTCCATCTCTAAAATGGTAACTAGTATGAACCCAAATCACAAGTCTGGTATGAAAGTACTTTGTGAAGCACAGAATCAGAGTTTGAAAGGGCCTGAAATGTTATTTTCAACTAACTGATCAATTTATTCTGTTTATTCATCCTCAGCAGTCATATATTAATGGATTAAAGATCTTCAGTGAAGGGTATGAAGATGGGATTAACTCCCCCCTGCCCATTTTTAGATTTAATCACCAGAAGCCTATACACACCACTTATCCTTAAGTGGGGGAGGTCTGTGATCCCATGTGTGTGAAAGTGGGTGATGAATCAAAACCTACTGACTGCCCCCTGGGCAGTCCTAAGCAAAGCTTTAGTTGTGATTAGTCCATGTAAAAGTGGAAGGAAGGCACAGGAAGTGACAAAAGTAATGGTCTTTAAAAATGGCAAGAATTTCCTGTGACCAGGTCTTTTTGCCTTCAACTTGACCCTGGAGGAGCTCTGGCTGGGGACCTCAGACTGCTTTTTGAATTTTCCCTTAGAACTACCTACCACGTGAGTGAGTGAAAAAAGCTGCCTTTCCCTGATTTTCTGAAGGTACTGGCATCTGGAGAGGCCCCTCATCTTGGAGTCTCTTGGCTAAAACCCTTGTTTAGTTTACCTCTGGGCCCCCTTTGCTGGGGCCTCTGAAGCCCTACCTGGTTCAGACCCAGCCAGAGTAAATATCTCCTCTTTCTGATTTCCTTACTTTCATTCTTTCTCCTTTTATAAATAAACTACCATAAAAATTCGTTTGGAATTGAGTAATAATTCTTGGTGACCACACTCTTATAAATTTAGTCCAACCCTTTTATTTTTACCCTTTACATTCTGGCCCTTACAACGGGAAGTCTTCCAATAAGAAATCCCAACTATTTAAGGACAGTTCTCACTGTTATATTTCCTCACTTACATCTAGTCATATTCTGACTCTGCAGTTCTCTCCTAAATTCTACCCTTCTACCTAGCAGAAAGTATCTAATTTCTCTTTCACTTTATATCTCAGACAATGATCATGCCTCCTGAAGTCTTCTCTAGGAGAAATAGCCACAGTTCCTGCAACTGATTATCTTGTGGCATGGTCAAAAATCCTCTTGCCTTTCCAGAAGCCCTCTTCTAGACCCTCTCCTACATGTCAAAGTCCTTCCTAGAATATGGCATTAAGAATATAGTGCTCCATGTATGGTCTGACTAGAGCGATGTGTGTGTGTGTGTGTGTGTGTGTGTGTGTGTGTGTGTGTGTGTGTGTGTGTTAATGGGGTGTGGGGTGAAGCAGGGAAGGGTCTGGTCCTGTGATTTTATTGGTTTAGAGAACTCCCAATGAAAGACCCACTCTCCCAGCAAAAATAAGCACTTACTCTAAACTTATAGCCTTAGAGAGTTGGCTGCAACACTGATAGGCTCTGTGATTTACCAGCATCATGCAATCAGTAAAGAGGTCCAGCTCTTCCTGAATAAGATGCTGACTCTCTACACCACATACTATGTTTCTATTTGGGACCATTATGCTGTAGAGATATGAGTTTTAATAGCTCTCTGCTGTCTATAGGATAGTGTGAAAATGCTTTTGTTTGGAGTTTCAGAATCTTTATACTTTTGCTCCAGGCTAACTTTCTAGACTGATTTCATATTACTTCCTATTACATATTAAGTTTCAGCTAAACCAGTCTTCCCATCTCTTCGGGAAGCAGGATATCCTTTCTCTGCCTGGAGTAGATCAACAATTGTGGGTGGGAATGGGTGACTGCACATCCCACCAGATAATGAAACTAGTGAAATTATAGAACCTTAGAGCCGGAGGTCATCTATTTCAACCTCCTTTCCCGTAAAGGAATCCTTTCTATGGGAACCTTGAAAAATCCTTCATCCAGTTTTTGCTTGAGCAACTCCAGTTTTAGGGAGCTCACTTTCTTCTGAGGCAACTCTTCTTTTAGACAGCAAAAAGTATTAAAAAATTCATTTTTGTATTGAAGCAACGTCAGCCACATTGTAAATCATCCCTTCTCCCCTTCACCCCACTCCATTCCATTGCTACTAGTGCTGCCCCATAGGGCCAAACAGCACAATTATAATTCCTTTTCCAAATATTTCAAGATGATTATAATGTTCCACCTAAGTCTCCCCTTTTCCAGGTTCTTCAGCTGATCATCTGAATCAGATTTTTTCACTCTAATGCTCTTCTCACCAGTTTATTTGAACTCTTTCCAGAATCTCTGAGAGACCATACTCTCTTTTGTTAGCACAGGGCCTAGAACATAGGAGATATTTAAAAATTGCTTTTTTAATTTGATTTGCTGACTTACATTGTGAATGAAGACCCAGAAGAGAGCCAAAGAGGGTCAAAAGGAAGTGGAGAGAGCTTCAGAATTAATCAGTTTAGTATTCTGAGTTAGGTTACCTAGGTTAACAATGAGGAATGTTTATCAAGTGATCTATAAGTACTGTGGTATGGTAGAATGAACTCTAGATATGGAGTCAGAGGATCAGGGTTCAAATTGAAGTGGTGTCACTAACAATCTATATGAATTGTGTCAAATGTTCATTCCCTAGAATTTTAGTTTCCTCATCTACAAAATAAGGGTGTTGAATTAAATGAATTTCTATTTTGGCTCTAAATTCATGACCTCCTTGAAAAGAATAAAATTGAGCCAAAGACATTATTATGTGCATATAGCCTTTTTTATTGTAATTGGATGATTCAATAAATCAAAAATTCTTAAAAAGGGGATGGCCCTCTAAATTCTTTTCCATATAACCAGAAATCCAATGGATGGAAAGGGAGTGGCTTCTCTTTCTGAGGTTTCACAGAACTGCTTAGGAGATATTTGCTGCTCTGTTCCCCCATCCCTTATTCTCCCTTGAGAAATCTAAAATCATTCTGAGGAGATTGTTAGTGAGTACAAAGAAAGAAATACTCTTAGTTGGCCTTTTCTGCCTCATATGCCTGTGAGAGGGGATGAACATTCCAAATCCATTTAAATCTGATGGTATTTTTAATTTGGGTAATTATGTAAGTGAATTATAATATATGCATGGAATTCTGGCTTCCACTTCCCTGAAAACAGTCATGCCCAGAGTTATTTCTACTGGCTACTGTCTTAGAAAAAATACTGATGAGTTAGATTAAGCATCTGTGGAGCTACATTTTGATTGGTCAGTATTTTTCTACACTCTGAACAAGATGATGAGCAACTTGTTGAGATCTCCAGTTGGGTCTGTCTTACAAATGTCTATTTTGTTGTAACATTGTTATGGGCGGGAAGGATACCACTGGGGTTCTGGAAGGATACCTTTTGCAAGAATACAAGACTCCAAAACTTAGCTTAAAAACAAAAAGAGAAATTTATTAATTTAGGAAGTAATGTTGAGAATGGCCAGGAGGATAGCAAAGTGGGACAGCAAGATGGGGAGCAGTTCCTGGGAGGACAGCATGAATGGAAAGGCTGTTCCCCATGGAGACAGCATGGATGGAAAGGCTGTCCCCCAGACAATCCCCATGAGTTCTGGGGATTTTATACTTTTTACAAAGATGCTATGTCATGGTGTGGACTTGACCTATAGAGTGTTAGTCCCTTAGGCATTTGGTGCGGTGAGGTGGTCATCTGACTGGGGTCTGCCTGGAGGCATAAAGATTCATCTCTTTGTCCATCTTAAATCTAGAGGAATATCAAAGAGGATAAACATCTCAGGACCCTAGGGTGTCTTTGGGTGTTTCTAGGTGTTGTGGTGAAAAATCACCTTTAAAGATTGTTATAATATTAATTTATGGTCGCCAAGGAATTTACTTATTAAATTCCTAAAATGAAACACTCAAGTCAGAATTGAGTTTATGGTGGTTTAATCACAATGGGAGTAAGGAAACAGGACAGGGAGTAAAGGAGAAAGGAAGAAAGGGAAAAGGGTTAACTCAACCTTCTGGCCAAGCCAGAGGGAGATTAGGCCCTAAGGCCAAGGTAGAAAGGAAAATCAGTCCTTGACTCACCTGACTGATCTGAAGGAAAGCTGTCTGCAGGCTTCCTCTCTGCTCCAGTTCCTAGCAGGAACTGGCATCAAGCCCTGTCCACAGGAAGTGAGCGAATTCCAGAGGCTATTCCGTACCTCACTTCCTGTGCCTCACAAGTGCCAATGGTGGCGTAAGCTTGGCTTAGGACAGACCAGGTAGGCAGTTAGTTATTTCTGATTTGTCATTGACGAGCACATGCCCATGTAGTGTGGGTGTGCACCATTTTGGGTGCTAGAACAAGCAAGATGGAGATTTTAAAATTCACATAGGTTAAGAGTCACAAGGATGCAAAAGCAAAGGAGTTTCCCTGATAATAGTTCCCCTGGGTTTCTGGGGGTACAGTGCCCATGTCAACATGAATAAATCAGAAGCATGCACCAAGTGCCCACAAGGTGACTAACAGAGGTTTATGTGTTGTGGATTATATGTGTGATTTGGGTGTATTTTCTGCTTAAGGTATTCTTAAAACCATTTATGATTTAGGAGACTAAGACTGAGAATATTATCCCTGTGTAGGCTGGGTAGCTTTGATTATCTGCCTCATCCATAGCTTTGAGCACTCAACAAATATAAAGCATGGTATAATAAAAATACTACTGGAGTAGAATCAGTAGACTCAGGATTCTAGCTCTCCTGTCTGACTTGGGAAAGTCACTCAAAAGAAGGATGATTCTATATTTCAGGGAGCGAGGTTACTTTTCTCTGAGATGAGAAGTTGATGTAACTTACCTGAAAATGTTGGTTCCCATCCTATTTAGGAAAATTTCCTTCATTCTATTCTCACTATGAACTCACCTTCTGGACTTCTATGTTTTCTTTTACTAATCCAATGTAGCAGTTGGGGGGTGGGGTGGGCTACTCTATAACTTTGTCAATTCATACTGATCAGTCTACTAAGCCCACCAAATATTTTACTTAGGATCTTTCAACAAGCTATGAAATTTCATATTCTGTTGATTTTTGAACCCTCTTGTAGAAACTTTACATTTATTCCTATTATAGTTCACTTAATTCTATTTTGTACATCACCCTAATCTATTATGGTCTTTTTGAATTTTGACTTTTGTCTTCATGGTTGTCATTCTTTCCAGTTTTGTGCCATCTTCAAACTTAAGAATCCTGTTTTTTTATTTCACCAAAGTTAGAGAAAACAAATATTGAATGGCTTAGGATCAAAGAAAGATCAACTGAGGAAAGACCATGAGATATTATTAACACATTAATTGTAACTCAAGGTCTAGCTATTCAACTAGTTCTAATATACTTAATTATTATGTTCATCTAGCCTATATCTCTTTATTTTCAGAGAATAGCATTAGAAACATTGTCAAGCATTTTACTGAAAACTAGGGAAACTAACTATAGGATTCTTCTGACTATTAACTTTATAAGAAGAATAAATAAGTTTCTGGACATGACCTGGTAATTTTGGATTTTAATGACCTGTTTCCTTTTCCAAATAAGCATTTCTTCATAAAATTTTAACTGATCTTCCTTTTAAATAATGAATCTCCTTCATTTTTGTATCTCATAAATTATGAAAGCACACAAAGATGTGTGATTTTGCTATCACACAGTATTCCCAGTGTGGGAAGTCTTTTTATCAACACAGATTGCAACTCATTTCTTGCATAGTAAAAATATCTCATGTAGTGGTTTATGTGTGTGTGTGTGTTTGTGAAGAGAGAGAGAGAGAGAGAGAGAGAGAGAGAGAGAGAGAGAGAGAGAGAGAGAGACAGAGAGAGAGAGAGAGAGAGAGAGAGAGAGAGAGAGAGAGAGAGAAGAAAGTATTTCTCTACCCTCTGAACAAGATGATCAGCTTGTTGAGATCTCCACTTGAATCTGTCCTATAAATATCTATTTTGCTACAATATGAAAATGTAGAAACGTGTATCAAATGCATGCAAGGTGGCTAACAGAAGCACATGTATTATTGCAGATTATGGTAGAATCTACTGAGTCTAATCTAGTAGTTTTAATTTTTTTATTATACTATACTATATATTTGTTGAGTGCTTAAAGCTATGGATGAGGTAGCTAATCAAACCTACCTAGTCTACATGGAGATCTTTTCACATTCTTGGTCTCCAGGATAATAAGTGGCTTTAAGCAGCAAATACACCCAAATGCTTATATCATATGTATGTGTATGTATATGAGTATAAAGTGACTTGTTGAGGATCAGACAGTTAGAAAATATATCTTATTTTAAGTCCAGCACTTTATCCCACTAGACTATGCTGAATTTTTCTACTACATTTATCACTTCATTGTGTAGAATGGCATAAGTCCAAAGGAAAGATCACTGGATTTGGAACTGTAGTAGCTGGGCTCAAATATTAACTCTACTGATGAAGTGTTTATGTAATTTTGGGGAAGTTACTGACCTTTTATTGCCATTATTTGTAAAATGGGTAAATTGGACTAGATAGCCTATAAGGTGTCTTCTGCTTTTAAGGTCTATTATCCTGTTTCATGATAGTGATGAAGGAAAAACTCAACATTCACAAATAATCATTATCAAAAGAAATGGATTAAGATAATTTATATTGTGGGCAGCTAGATTGAGAGCCAGGCCCAGAGATGAAAGGGCTTTAGACCCTTTCTACCTGGGTAGCTCTGGGCAAGTCACTTAAACTAGCCCCTACCATTTTTTTTTTTGCCTTGCAACCATTCCATAATATTGGTTTTAAGATGTAAGGTTAGGGAAAAAAGATAACTCAGATAATCCATATTAGAGCATCTTATATGCATTATTCATTCATAAACTTTTATTAAGCATCTACTTTGTTCAAGAGCCTTATGCTAGATGGTAGGGAATAATAACTGTTATTTCCATAACCCTTTGAAGTTTGCAAATTTTATTTTTTTTCTCATGCATTTTGTCATTTGAGCCCTACAGGAATGCTAACTTGAGGTACAATTGGATTATTAGCTTCATTTTACAGATGAGGATATTGAGATCCATAAAAACTAATTGACCTACCTGTATGAGCACATACAACTGTTTAGTGGAAAAGCTAGAATAAAATTCGAACACCCTGGCGATGAATCCAGTCTTATTCCAAATATGCTAATCTACTCATTGTAATATTAATTTGACTCAGTGAAGGAAGGTGGGAAGATCATAGTTCAAGACTGTAGAATGGGAAAAGGTCTCAGAGATTCAGCTCATTCATTTTATTCATCCAGAAACTGAGATCTTGTGATGTCCCTTAGATCAAAAGACTAGTAAATAGCAGGGAAAAGACTGGAACTCAGGTATCCAAAGGGCCAAATCTATCTCCTTTCTGGCAGCATCACACACTCCTTCTTGCCTTTCCTTAACACCAGGAAAGAGATGCCAAGGAATTGTTAGAGATATGAGAGAAAATAGCTGAAGGTGTTTGTGTCCCTGGATGTTGAGTATTGATATTGACTTCATCTTTGTCAGGTTTAATTCTTCACTTTCTGAACCTTGGGATTTTCTTGCCCTTTCTAAAGTCAATATGAGAATCACTCTCCTTCCTCACCCCATTTCTGCTCTGAAGCAGCAATTTATGATCTTTAATCTGTCAGTCAACAAATATTTATTGAGCTGTGTTTGCATGGATGTGGCCATGCTAGGTGCTCTGGGGGATGCAGAGAGGTATACGACCAGTTCCTAGGCTTGCAATTCAGCTCACTGTCTACCATGTTGTTGTGGGTGAGAAAACTCAGTAAGTCAAATCAAATAAATATTGAGCTTGTCCTAGCATAAGTGAGGTACTGGGTATGGGTTGAGATGTAAACAATCCACATGAACAGCTAATTAGGTATCTATGGCAGTGGAAGTTATGGCGTGGAATAAATGCCAATGGAATGGATCAGAAAATAATAGGTATTTGGAGGCTAGGGAGACAGATCTGAGGGGTCAGGGAAGTGCCTTCATATGGGAGGTAAGAACTAATTAAATTGAGTTTAGACAGCAGTATGTGCTGAATTTTCTGTTAGTTCAGAAGAAAATAGAGAGTAGTCATCAGACAGGAGGCTGTCATTTAATTCTTGAACTGCAGTGAGATTGTTGTGTCACCCTGGATAAGTCCTTTTTCCCTTTCCACTTCTCAGCATCCTCACCTGGCAAATTAGGGGATTGGACAAGATGGTCTCAAAAGTAACTTCTAACTCATGTTACAGGAGTCTAAAAACAACATTCAGTGGGCATGTTATGTCATGTTCTTTTTGAAAATGGAGGTGGAAAAATGATGAAACATATCTCTCTCCCTTCAGTCAGGAAGAAGGGGAATATGAATACAGAATATGACATGCACTACCTGCTGTAATGACTATGTCAGTTGATTTTGCTCATGATTTTTTTATATTATTGGGGAAGACTCAGGAATAGTGGTTGCGGTGTTTTTATATTGTGTAGAAATTGGGGAAAGTAGCTGGGGGATTGGGAAAAGCAAAAGTATCAATACAAAAAATTTTCAAATGCTTTTAAGCAAATTTGATTAAAGTAGTAGTGCCTAATCACTGAAAACTATGTAAAAGGTTCAAGTCAAATTTCTGTGATAGTTATTAAAATTCACTCTGAGATGTCTATTGCATTAGAAGATCCTTTCCACTTGTATGCTCAACTCTCATCTAATGTATCCCTGGCACACAGAATGAACAATTATTGTTCTCCTTTGAACCAGCCCCATGCTAACATAAACCTACTCATCATTTGGCAAGCAGATAATCTCAATGTTAGACAAGCATTTAGAAATGAAACTTACTTCATCTTTACTTCATATGGAGATTTCAGAATATTTTCTGTTAGTATGAATCTTACCCAAACCTCATATTTATATCACATTTTAAGGTTTACAAAGCATTTTCCTCACATTGTTGCCTTCCTGTGAATATCCAGTGGTTCTCTATTATCTATAGGATAAAATAAAAGACCTTATCTTGGCATGTAAGAATCAATACAATAAAACATCTATGTCCCTTTCTAGATGCCTTGATAATATCCCAGGTTACATGCTACATTTCAGTGAATCTGAACTATCATTAGAACTATTATCTTCCATGAAAATTATTGTCTCCAGCTTCTCATCTAATTATTCCTTTTTTAATAGCTCATCTTTTCCCTATTAAACTTTGAATATTGGTTTTCTCCTAGATTTTGGTCTACTACTTTCTAGTTTTATATCCTCACGATCTCTTCCTTGGCAATTTCATTCATATCAATGGCTTCAAATACTTGCGTATGTGCAGATGACTTATGAACCTATAGGTATGTGTGTATATAAATTTATATATGTACGTATATAAACACAAAACTACATAATCATACATGTTGATATGCACATGTATGTGTAAGTACATATATATGTGTGTGAATTTGGGTTTAAACACATGTATTTATGTGTATATATATATATTTAAATATATATATATATATTTATCTTATTCCCTCCTGAGCTTTTTACTTAATTAAAATTGATGAACATTTCTATCTAGATCTCCCATTAACACCTCAAACTCAATGTATCTGAGACAACAACAACATTTTCTTTACCTAAACCTGTTATTCCTTTCAACTTTCCTAGTTGACTTGATTATGTAGTAATCTTACCTGTCATCCAGGCTGAAATCTTTGAAGTCATCTTTGATTCATGGTTCTCTTTTCCCTTTGCACTTCTAATTAATTGTTAGGCCATTTTTGTTCTGTTCTTAGTATATATACTTTACACACATCCCTTCCTATTTACTCACTCTATCACCAGAACCATTCATCTAAGTTATTTCCATAAATCTTATAAAGGTGGAGCTACCTCCACTCTATAAGCCACCTAAATCTATCCACAATTGATAATTACATTTAGAGGAGGATAGGGAGATCTAGGGTATAGAGATTCTTAGTGGAACTGCCTTGTTAATTTCCCCAATGCATGAATTTGATCATGTCACTTTTCTCCTCAAGAACTGTTATTGACTCCCTATTGCCAATAGTATATAATATAAATGCTTTTTTGTTACATTTAAAGCCCTCCATAATGTGAGTCAGAATACCTTTCTAGACTGGTTTTATACTAAACCCATTTATTGATTCTGAATTTCAGCTAAATTGGATTATTAGTTGTTTTGTGATCTCATTGTTTCCTATTCTTTCCTTTCATATATGAAATCTTTCACTGACCGTGGAACATACCTCCCTACTCTTCTGTCCCCTGTCTTTATCTTTGGTAACTCAATTCTGGCACCAACTCTTCCAAGAAGTCTTCTATAATCACTCTAATTGCATATGATTGTTTTTGCCATTTTGACCTCATCACATAATGCTTTATATCATCCCTTATTTATGTGATTTATCCCCCAATTATACTGAAAGTTTTTTAAAAGCAGTAATTTTGTCATTTTTAAAAATCTCTGGAGCAGTTAGGTTAATTCAGTGGATAGAAAGCCAGGTATAGAGACAGGAGGTCCTGGCTTCAAATCTGACCTCAGATATTTCCTAGTTGTGTGAACCTGGGCAAGTCACTTAACATCCATTGCCTAGACCTTACCATTCTTCTGCCTTGGAACCAATAACTTGTGTTGATTGTTAGACAGAAGGTAAGGGTCTAAAAAATACTTATTTTCTTAGTTCCTAATGTGTAGTTGATAAATTCGTTTCAGAGGCCAGCAAGAAGCTCCAGATAACAGAGAAGATGTGGAAATAGTTATTTCACCCTTGGTAGACATGGTTTATTCCCTTGTATGATACTTAAGAAACAAGGTGAGCACAGTACTGTAATGACTGAATTAGTCCCTGAGTCATACTGGCCTAAGAAAAGTAGCTTTTGTTCTGAGTCAAAACACAGTAATGTTTGATAAAGGGTGAAGATTCAGATAGGCACAAAATCCCAGCTTTACCCCTACTTACTATTTGTGTGACCTTGGACAAGTCCCTACCTTTTAGGACCTGTTTCTTCCTCTGTTAAATGAAGGGGTCAAACTAAATGATCTCCGAGGTGCTATTTAATTCTAAAGCATAGAACTATATTCCATATTACCTATATTCTAATATTTCATTATCTAAAACCTCTTCTATGTTCTAAGGTCTTGTGCTTTTACATTCTACTTAATGTCCTAATATCACTTCCAGTTGTCATATTCTGTATTCTAGCATTCTTTGTTCTAACATCTTTTCTTGCATTAATATTCTAAAATTTTATCAGTCTATGACAGGACAGCTTTGATGTGGTGATGATGTGCACCATTTTTATTTCTCAGATGTATCATGCTGGAATGTTGTACTTTTTCCCATTGAGACTTTGGTGAAATAATAATGACACATTGTAGGGTTCTAAGGCTTACAAAATATTTTCCTCATCCTATTTCACTTTGGTAGACAGAACAAATACCATGATTGAAAAAGGATGTATATAACAATGAGTCCTACCTATAGTCAGAAAATCCTTAATTTAAATATGGACCATTTCTGGCTATGTGATCTTATACAAGGCACTTATCTCTAAGTTAATTTACTTACCTCTATCTTGAAGATAACTTAATTGCCACATAGAGAATGATAAAGTTTGCAAAACATTTTAAATAATTATATTTGTTGGGCCTTCTCCCCACTTTGTGAGAAAAAGCATTATAGTTATATACAATAGTGCCCATTTTATAGATGAGTAAACTGAAGCAGATTGACTTGCTCAGTATAACACAGAAAGTCAACTAAAAATTTCCTTTTACATGCAGCTCCTCCGACTCACTGTGCATTCACACTCAAGTTTTCTGATATCAGCATCTGTACCCCCATGTCACATTGACAATGATCAGTTTCAGGGTCCATGAGATAGGCAGACCACAAATGGCAGGGCTTAATGAGGAATCTTCCTTAGCAGACAGTTTGTGTTTTTAGTTTTGTTTTTTCCAAAAAAGTATGCTCAGATAATAGAGATATATATGTGGAATGGAAAGAACCCAGGAATCCAGGGGAAGTCAGATAGACTAATTTCTAGTCTAATCCTTTGTAAATTTACATAGCATCTCTGACCTTATCAGATTGGCCAATATGACAGTAAAGGAAAATGATAAATGTTGTAGAGGATGTGTCAGAATTGGGACACTAATGCATTGTTGGTGGAGCTGTGAACTGATCCCAACATTTTGGAGTACAGTTTGGAATTATGTCCAAAGGGCTATAAAATAGTGCATACCCTTTTATTCAGTAAAACCATAATGAGATCTGTATCCTGGAGAGATAAGTAAAAGGACCTATTTGTACAAAAATATTTATTGCTGCTCTTTATATAGTGGGAAAGAATCAGAAATTAAAGGGATGCCAATCAATTAGGGAATGGTTGAGCAAGTTGTGGTATATAATGGTGATGGAATGCAATTTTGCTACAAGGAATGATGAACAGTGTGATTTCTGAAAGACCTGGAAAGACCTATATGGATTGATGTAGAGTGAAATAAGCAGAAAGAAAACATCGTACACAGTAACAGCAGTATTGTAGCATGATCAACTGAGATAGACTTAGCTATTATTGGGAATACAGTGATCCAGGACAGTTCTGAGGTACTTATAGCAAAGAATGCTATCCACTTCCAGAGAAAGAACTGGTGGAGTAAGAATGCAGATGAAATCATACAATTCTTCAACTGTTTATTTGGGGTTATATTTTAGGTTTTTGGTTTTATAAGATTATTGACAAAAAATGAACAATATGGAAATGCTTTTTGCATGATAAAACACGTATTACCCAGATCAAATCACCTGCTAGTACCAGGAGGAAGAAAGAAAGGGAGGAAGTATAAAAAATATATAATCAGGAAATATTTAGGAAATAAGTAAAAATACAATAAAAATGGATAACATAAATATATGCCTTTAAAGTAAAATGTGGCCTTGGGAATCCCTATTTATAATTTAGTAGCCCCTTTTTCTATGAGTTTATATTAGCTTGGTCTAGATAAGATTCATGACTATTAGATAGATTTAGTGGAAATAACCCTGGGTTTGGAGTAAGACCCCAAAATGGGTTGAAATCTCACTTCTGTTTCTTACTTGGAATTACAGAATCATAGACAGAAAAAGCAATTTAACTTTAGAGATACAGAGAACTGACAGAGGACTTTAAAGCAGCCCAACTCCTCATTTTACAGATGGGAAGCCTGAAGTCCAGGGTAAGATAAATGACCTGTTCAAGGTTACACAGTTACTAAGGAGCAGAAGGGAATTTAAACCTACATCTTCTAATTTCTGAGACAGTTTCACTGCCCTCCCCCAATAATGTTGCCTCCCATTAATTTATGATGTAGTAAATGCTGTAAATGTAATTTATAATTTGGATGGACAAATTGCATTGTAGTTTTCTGTTTAAATTATAAGTTTTGTAATAGGAGGCAATGTTCTTATTTTGTTTTGTTTGTTTCTTTCCAGAACCTTATACATAGGAAATGCTTAATGAATATTTACAGAATGAATAAATGTATGTAGGGAAGCTTAAAATAAGGAAATTTTTTTAAAAAAAATCAGTTAGAAATGGATAATTTTGGGTACATTAAACTGAAAAGTGTTTATACAAATAAGATAAATGTTGCCAAGACTAGAAGGAAATTAGAAAATTGGGGGGGGGGGATCTCACAGTTTCTCAGATAGAAGTCTCATATTGTAAATATACAAATATACTTTGTCAGATGTATGGGAATAAAAACCACCCCCAACTGATAAATAGGCAAAAAGTATGAACCGACAGTTTTCAGATGAAGAAATTAAAGGCATGTATAGGTGCATGAAAAAATACTCTAAATCACTACTGATTAGGGAAATTCAAACAAAGAAATATTAGGTTTCATCTCATTCCTATCAGATTGGCTAAAATGTCCAAAGGGCAAAATGACAAATGTTGAAGAGGATATAAAAAGGTAGGAGCATACACTGTTAATTGTGAACTGATCTAACTATTTTGGAGAGCAATTTTGAATTATACCAAGGGCCCTATAAAATCATGTATATCCTAAGATCCAGCAATAATAATGTTGACTCTAATTTCCAAGGAGGTCAGGGGAAAAGGAAAAGAACTTCTATGTTCCAAATATTTATACCAGCACTCTGTAGTGGCAAAGAACTGAAAATTGAGGGGATGTCCATCAATTGAAGAATGGATAAACAAATTGTGGCATACGGTTGTGATGGAATATTCTTTAAAAATCTTGCTGTACTGTAAGAAATGATGAGCAGATTATTTTTTTAAAAACACAAAGAACTATATGGGATAATAAAGAGTGAAAATAGTAGAACCAAGAGAACATTATAGAAAGCTACAGATTTACTATTTGAAGAATAACTAGTGAATGTCCAGCTCCAGAGGATGAACTGAGAAATAGAACCATGAAAGATATAATCTACATATTTTGCTGGATGTTATCTTCTATAGTGTGGAGGGGGGAGAAGGGATTTAATAAAAAGAAATAAAAAGAAAAAGAAAATTACTTAGAGCTATCTGAAAGTAGAAGGGACTTCCTTGTTGAATTGTAAATTCCTTATTTCTATACTTCCTTATGCAAAATCTGAACTACCCTTTGTCAGAGGTGTTACAGAGAGATTTATGCTTTGTAAAGTGCTTGGAGCAGATAACCATAATATTTCACAGGATTGTCACCAGCAATGTTTAGGTCTATGTTTTTATCAGTTTTTGAAGAAAGTACTGATGGCATGATTTATAAATTTCTGCATGTCTCAAATCCATGAGGGATCTCTAATAAGGTAATGATAGTATCAGAATGCAATTGTATCTTGATAGATTAGAACTATGGACTAAACCTATTAAGAATATTTAATAGGGATACATATAAATTCAGGCAATTTAACAAAAAATTAATTGCACAAGTACAATATATAGTGAGATATCTATATGAAAAGGACAAAATATCATTGAAAGAGGATGCAGAAGGCAACTGGGTGGCTCAGTGATTGAGAATCAGTCCTAAGACAGGAGGTGCTGAGTTCAAATTTGACCTCAGATACTTCCTAGGTGTTGTAATAAGGATTATTGATCCTTTATAGATTATTGGTATTGGTATAGGTATTTCAAATATCTGTGTCCTGAGTAGAAAGGCTATTGTTTCAACTACTGAGAAAGATGACTTCTCTAAAAATTACCTAAAGAATTTTGGCTCAGGCCAGTTATATAAAAATATATTTATTGTAGGTATAAAAATTTTAGAGGAAGGGATAGTAAAAGGCAAACAGGTAGAAAGATATTTCTTATATTATGTAGGTCCCTATACTAATAAATCTTAACCATAATCGTCCAAACCAATATGACCCAGGAGGATCTTCTCCTTTGACAAAATCGAAGGTACCCTCTCTTCCTATTTGTCTATAAACCCAAAATCCTTGGAAGAACTTATAAATAAGAAGAAGCCACGTTTCTCTTTCCTGCTGCTCAGATGTGATTTAAAGCTGGTCAGAGATTACACTGCCTTCTCTCTAACAGGTCAGATTTTACTGACACCTATTGGGGCAGTCACAGGTACTGCACCCAAAAAACTCCTCTTCTCTAGCAGGATAATAAGATGGATTATTCTCAGGATGTAAATTCACTAAGATTTTCCAAACTCACAGAGCTGCTCTTGGATAACCTTCCTTGAAACTTGAATCAGTCTACAGAGTGAGAGCCATTAGATCAACTGCCTTTCTCAAAGCTCTTTGAGAAAATTATCATCCATCAATCATCTCTGAGATTCCATTCAGATTTAAAGAAATCCAACTTATTGATCTCATGTACTTATTAATAAATTATGCTACTTAACTCTATTTCCTAATGAACTCTTAATTAATTATTAATAGAATATTTCTCTATAGCGTGTGATCTTGGGCAAGTCACTTAAGCCCCACCACTTTTCTGCCTCATCAATATACAGTAATGATACTAAGAAAGAAGGTAAAGGTTAAAAAAATTAGTGATTACATTAATTTAAAAAAATGGAAAATAACCACATGAAATGATGAAGAGTGAAACAATTAGAACCAATAGAATATTACATATTTTATTATTATTATTACATACATATTACAGATTTAGTACTTGAAGAATAACTTGTGAATGTTCATCTCTAGAGAATGAACTGAGAAGTGGAAACACAAAAGATATAATCTATATATACATATCTGTTTGCTGGATGATGCCTTATCTGGTATGGGGAGGGGAGAGATATTTTGAAATAAATAATATTAATAAAAAAAGAAAAGAAAGAATATGCATATTATAATGCACAGTGAGTTGTACCTCTAGTCAGAAAATTCTGAGTTTGAATACTGACTCTGATAATTATTGTCTCTGTGATCTTGAACAAGTCAACTCTCTGAGCCTAAGTTTGCTTATTTGTGTAAAGGATGGCAACTGTTACGTAGAGTAAGATAAAGTCTGCATAAAGTCTTTATATAATTGGAGAGATATATAGAAATAGGCTATTAATTATAATAAAACATAGATATAAAGTATGTTATTTTAAAAATTCTTGAGGAATTTATTGAACTCCAAGTTCAAAATAAGTCATTTGTAAAATGGAAGTCATAAATGCTCATGATCTCAAAAGCTACATTAAGAAGAGCGTGAAACACACATTTATTAAGCATCTGCTATGTGTCAGGCATTGGGCTGAACACTTTAAAATATTATCTCATTTGATCTTCATAACAACCTTGAAGAGGTAGAAACTATTATTTTTTTCATTTTACAAATGAGGAAACTGAATCTGAAAGAGGTAAAGTGAGTTGCTTGGGGTCACATAGCTAGTCAGTGTCTAAGGCCAAATTTGAAGAGTCTTATTTATTCTAGGCTCAGAATTGTAATCACTGTGTCACTAGATACCTGAACCTTAAGAGAATTATAATGTCCATGATGAGAGGAGTGATAGGACACTGTATAATAACCTGGTCAGCATGCATGGTAAATAGTATTATATTCATGTCCAGAATCCTCATTCTTGGAAGAATAAGTACAAAATGGGATGCATCCAAAAGAGAATAACCAATACAACCAAAGGATTCAAAGCCATAACATAAGAAGATCAGTTGAAGTCACTGTTATTTTTAATGTGGGGAGATTTCAGAGTTGGGAGTAGGGTACAAAGTGACAAGTGTCTTCAAATATTTAAAAAATTGTCACATGGAAGTTAGATTAAAGTGATACCCTATCACCATCACTTTCTGGATCCTAGAGGAAAGAAGTAGAACCTATTACAAATTGAAATTATAAATAATAATATTTGAGCTTATAACAAAGAAGAAATATTTAATGAGCTAAAATTTTCCAACAATGAAATGGGTGCCCCATTCCTGAGAGTATTCAGGTACAAACTAAGATTTAGGTATTGTGTAGACACAATTCATGCTCCATATCAGAAAAGGATTAGTTGACTTCTATGATCTTGTTGTTATGACTCCACAATGTCATCAGATAGGATGTGACAAATTAGATAAATCTCGTAAACCAATTAGGATTGTCCAGCGTTATTTCTTATTGATTCCTTTTCCAAAGGCTTCATTTCAGCCAAAAAGTACTACCTATTCTTTTATTGATTGCTACATCTTTTTTGCCTTCTTCCATGCTTGGAATAAATTAACTCATCCCTCAACTCTTTTCTTCTGTCATCTATTGAAGTCTCTCCCTTCTTTCAAAGCCCATCACAAAGGCTCCTTTTTAATGAAGCCTCCCCTGATCTTCCCTAGTCCCTAGCTGAAAATGTTTTCTCTCTCTCTCACTCTCTCCCACCTCTGTTTTCACAGAATTTTATCTGCCTCTTTCCTTTGTCCCTATCACACTATCCATTGAATCCTAGTAATTTATATGCTTGTTACTATGGCAAGCAAAATGAACCTAAGAGTAATAAGTCCATTGTCCCTACAATGTTTCAGCTCTGGGCCATGTTTGTGCACCCAATAAAATTAATAAAGGATGTAGGAAGACACCCTCCTCTGAGCAAGAGCTAGGTTTAGAGATTAAGGCTGGTTCAAGAAACCTCACGTTACACAATTACCATTATAGTTGTTTCAGAGCTCTTCACTGGACATAGATGAATGGAAAAAAGGACTCAGGTTTTCCATCAGAGGACTGAATGCCAAGGGTTTCCATGTGATTATCTTTACCTTTTGGACTTCTGTTCACTTGGGCTCTCTATATAGAAACAAAAGGTTGCTGATAGAGTTAAGGGAAAAGCACAATGTTTTCAAAAAGAGTTACATCAAAGATTTTATGGTATTCTTAGAAGTAAAAGAATTAGGCTTAGGCTAGGAAGTAAAGATGGAGAGGAAAGAAATATGGGTAGTGAAAGAGAGGGTTTAAAAAGAAGTATATGCAGATAATATATGAAATATATGTTTATATGCACACATACATTATGTTAATGTATATTTATATGAATATATCTGTGAAATAAATGTCATTGGCAAATTTTCTCAGTCTTCTTTCAATTCTCTGGCACAAAGTCACTTATAAAATAATCTGATCCAAAGAATGTTAATATTATAAACAGAATTTAACATTTTGAGCTTCCTGATCATTATTAAAGAAAGAATGTAAAATTTGATTTTATTTCTTTAATTTTATTTCTATATTATTTTTAATTTTGAAATAAAGGCATGCTCACATGTATATGTGTATATATTTCTGTTAAATAGTGAACCCAAAGCCTGAGATATTTGAGTTTACCAAACAGTAGATTCCTAAGGTCATTGATCCCTCTATATAGTATAGGTAATCTTTTCCATTGATCTACCTTTCCATTTCTTAGCCAGTAGCAGACTGTTTTGATGATTACTGCTTTATAGTACAGTTTGAGATCTGGTACTGTTAGGCTAGGCTTCATGTATTTTTTCAGTAATTCCCCTGATATTTTTTACCTTTTCATTCTTTTAAATAAATTTTGTTATTATTTTTTCTAGTTCTATAAAATAATTTTTGGTAGCTTGATTGGTATGGCACTGAATAAGTAAATTAATTTAGGTATAATTGTCATTTTAATCATATTAGCTGAGTTTTCCCATGAGCAACTATTTTTCCAGTTGTTTAGATCTGACTTTATTTGTATATAAAAAGTGTTTTGTAATTGTGTTCATATAATTCCTGTGTTTGTTTTGGCAAGGAGATTCCCAGATATTTTATATTACCTAGAATTATTTTCAAGGGCATTTCTCTTTCTAAGTCTTGCAGCTGAACTTTGTTGTTAATATATAAAAATGCTGATGATTTACATGGATTTATTTTCTATTTTGCAACTTTACTAAAGTTATTAATTCAACTAGTTTTTAGTTTAATATCCAGGATTCTCTAAGTATACCATCATATTATCTGCAAAGAGAGACAGTTTACTTTCCTCATTGGCTACTTTAATTTCTTCAATTTCTTTTTCTTTTCTAATTTCTAAAGCTAGCATTTCTAATACAATATTAAATAATTGTGATGATAATGAGCATCCTTGCTTCACTCCTGGTCTTTATTGGGAAGGCTTCTATATTCAGATGATACTTGTTGATGATTTTAGGTAGATATTGCTTATCATTTTGAAATAGTTATAAAGGTTGTGGTCCCCGATTATAATAATTAAATATTTAATTATGAGGCTGTTAGTAGCTTTTAACAATTTAATTTAATTAAAATAGGGACATAGTAAAAGAGGGAAATGTAGGCAGAAGGTAGAAAATATTGCCTAGGTAAATACCCTAAGTGCCAATCTGTAGGAATCCAGTTTACCACCAACCAAGATTCCCTCAGGTCTCAATCTTGAGCCAGAAGTCAAGGTAGCCTCTTCAGCAAGACTATCACCAGCCCAAGAGAGAGCTCCTTCAGTCAGAGTCTGAGTTCAAATTTGAGTGCCTCCAGAACTAGAGTGTGAATCCAAATGAGAATGTGAAAGTCCCACTTCCTGTTGGGTCTCACCTTATAAACATTTTCCTTGACCCATTAGCTCTCTCACATCCATTTCGCAACTCGGAAACCAATCAGTTTCATTTGTCTGGTACTGCCCGAGGGGCTGGAAGGGGGGGGAAGTACCTGTGGAATCTATTTCCTGTTTCTTTGGTTTCTACTTCCTTTCACTTTGGGCTAGTCTATTCTCACATCTCAAAGGTAAAGGTACATCTCAAAGGGAAAGGACCTCTAGGTTCCTGATTAATTAAATTTAATGTTGCTGATTGATTACATTAAAAACAAAAGGAGGGTAATTCTATTTTTACAATTTTAAGGAATGGGCAATTTGTTTCTATGTTTTCTAATGTTTTTAATAGGAACTGGTATTATATATTGTCAAAGGCTTTTTCTGCATACATTGAGATCATCAAGTGATTTCTCTTAGTTTGGTTATAGATGTGGTCAATTATGCTAATAGTTTTCCTAATATTAAATCAGTCCTGTTTTCTTAATATAAATCCCAACTTGTCCTAGTAAATGATCCTTGTGATATATTGATATAGTCTCCTTGCTAGTGTTTTATTTTAAAATGTTGCATCTATATTCATTGCTCTATAATTTGCCTATAATTTTCTTTCTCTGTCTTTGCTTTTTCTGGATTGGGTAATAGTACCATATTTGTGTCAAGAAAAGAATTTGGTAGGGTTCCTTCTCTGTCTATTTTCCCAAATAGTTTATATAGTATTGGAATTAATTATTCTTTAAATACTTGACAGAACTTAATTGTGAATCCATATGGGCCTGGGAATTATTTCTTAGGGAGTTAATTGATGGTTTGTTCATTTCTTTTTCTAAAATGGCATTATTTAAGTATTCTATTTCTTTTTGATTAATCTTGGAGATTTATATTTTTGTAAATATTCATCCATTTCACCTAGATTATCAGATTTATTGTCTTATAATTCAGCAAAATATCTCCTAATGATTATGTTAATTTCCTCTTAATTGGTGATGAGTTCACCCTTTTCATTTTTGATACTGATTATTTGATTCTCTGCTTTCTTTTTTTAATCAAATTATTCAATGCTCTTTTATTTTATTTTTTTCATAAAACCAACACCTAATCTAATTTATTAGTTCAATGGTTCTCTTGCTTTCAATGTTATTAATTCAATGGTTCTCTTGTTTTCAATTTTATTAATTTCTTATTTAGTTTTTAGAATTTCAAATTTAGTTTTTAATTGCAGATTTACAATTTGTTCATTTTCTAGTTTATTTAATTGCATATTCAATTCATTGATCTCATTTTCCCTGTATTTTATTTATATAAACATTTAGAGATATACATTTTTACCCTAAGTACTATTTTTAAAGTAGAAATTAAATGAGCTTCAGGACGAAATAGACAGCAAAATGGGAGCTCAATTTCTTCCTTTAAGTTCTAGATAAATCAAACCAAAAAATAAACAAGAAAAAAATAAAGGAAGTGAATGAAATTTTATAAAAGTTAACCCCAATAGATCTCTGGAGAAAGTTGAGTGGGAATAGAAAGGAAAATATACCTTCTTTTCAGCAGTACATGACACAAAATGACACAAAAACTGAACATATGGGGGCAGCTGGGTAGCTCAGTGGATTGAGAGCTAGGCCTAGAGATGGGAGGTCCTAGGTTCAAATCTGGCCTCAGACACTTCCCAGCTGTGTGACGCTGGGCAAGTCACTTGACCCCCATTGCCTAGCCCTTACCACTCTTCTGCCTTGGGGCCAATACACAGTATTGACTCCAAGACGGAAGGTAAGTGTTTAAATTTTAAAAAAATTAAAAAAAATTAAAAAAAAAAACTGAACCTATATTAGGATCATGGTGGCGAACTTATTGAATGTGTGCCAGAGGTGCATTCAGAGCCCTTTCTGTGGGCATGCCTCCTATTGCCCCAGCACAGAGTTTGTCAAAGTTTGTTACTAGAACTCCAGAGGAATAGGGGCTGGGCTTCTCCCCTTCCTGTCTCCATAGGTGCCTTGGGATATCACCTGCCCCTCTAAAAAGTTCACCATTACTGTATTAGGTCATAAAAACTTCACAACCAAATGCAGAAAAACAGAAATGATGGTCCACCTTCTGATGATGAACCTTTTATGAATTAATCTGGTCATTTGAGGACAAATATTCAGTCTAAACATAATACCTGGGCTTTAGACTTTTCCAAAATGTTCATATATTTTAGAGGTCTTAAGGAAGTCTTTAGCCAAGGATAGAGTTAAAAATATAGAAATATATGTTTATATCTATTATACATTTATTGATATATTTAAGTAGCTAAATAGATAAGCATTATTTCCTTATTTTCTTTGTAGCCCCAGTTCTTCGCACAGCATAGCATCATATATGTATTATTTTGTGTGTATATATGTATCATATTTATGTATATGCATGGATTTCAAAAATTGAGGCAGAAAGAAGTAAAAACTTGCTCAGTGTCACACAGACTGTAAGGATCTGAGACTGGATTTGACTCACCACAGGTCCAACATTCTATTGTCTATATCACCTTGCTGCTTACATGTATATATGTATGTATTTATGCATGTGTAATGTAGTGGGTGAAAGATGAAATAACTGAGGAAAGAAAAGTCCAAGCTTCAGAGCAAATCAATTTATTAAGCAATGCATGCTAATTGCCCAACAAATCAGGACCAGTTGCCTCCTTCTGCTTTGGTTTTGGACCCCTAATACATAGGGACCGAGATTTTTATATATTAAAAACAAGTAATTAAATAAGACCAATTAATTAATTAACCAGGATACAACATTAAGTAATCTGATTTCTAATTGCAGGGAAGATTGGGGGTTTACCACATTGCGTGGAAGACAGGGAAAAGGTACAATTCCCTAAAACCAGGAAAAGATGTCCCACTCCCCCCAAGTGTCTGTGAATAATAAACATATAAACAATAAGTAATTGATCAGTATGGAGCCAGATTTCAAATTAGGCACATGGGTAGCTTAAGATGTATAATTATAAGAAAATTCTTTATATCATTTTTTGATCTAGTTACAACTGAATAAAGTTTTCTTATAGGACAGGAATTAGGCTAAAATTATAATATAATTGAATAGAAAGGGAACTGAAGTAACTCCAGAAATAAGTCAAAGGACAGAGCCAGTGTTGTTCACCCAAATCCCATCACTACTTGCTGTTCCAATAGCCTCAGTTCCCTCAATAAGCAATTATATGTAATAACAACTAGAATCCTGATCTTGGAGTCAGACCTGAGAATCCAGCTTCAGATTCTTGTTAAAGCTGTGGCTCTGTACAAGTCACTTAACTACTCTCTGGCTCAGTTTCCTTATCTGTAAATGAGAATAATAATAGTACTATGTGAATTTAATATAAAGTGTACCCCCTTATTCCATTCAAAAACCCATTTTTGGTCAGCATTAGCCCCCACCCTTTGACTACCTGACGTGGCATCCTAGAACTGAAAGGACTCATGGAAGTCCCATTGTGACAGGTGGCATGTCAAAAAATCAAGACTAGGATCCAGGTGGAGCTAAATCTTGTCCAACCAGAGTCCTAAGAAGAGTGGCAAAAACTGGCTTCATAAGAAAGGGATACAGGAAGCACTTTCTCTTGCAGGACACTCATTGCTCTCTCTCCCTTCTCTGAAGGGTTTAACTCCTGTCACGAACTAGCTTGGCACGCAGCCACTTGCAGAGGAGCCAAGCTGTGGGACAAGCTGATGCAGTGTGTAAAACAACTATTAGGGTGGCCAGGTGATCATGAGATCATTTTCTCTTTTTCTCTCTCTAACTTTTACTAATAAATAATTATAAATTAATATACAGTCTCCAGAGAATTTTAATGATAACAGTACCTACCTCCCAGGATTGTTGGGAGAATCATACATTTTCAAAGTGTTTTACAAACCTTAAAGCACTATAGGAATGGTAAGAAA
Source organism: Monodelphis domestica (assembly GCF_027887165.1). NCBI lineage: Eukaryota > Metazoa > Chordata > Mammalia > Didelphimorphia > Didelphidae > Monodelphis > Monodelphis domestica. The sequence continues at coordinate 134,418,493 of NC_077229.1, read as the reverse complement.
GCTATTTTACATTGTGTATTTATACCATATGTCATACACATAGATATATCCACACATGCATTTATACATACATATTCAGTATGTATATATGCATTTATGTATACATATTTTGTATGTACGTGAGTATATCTATATTGTTAAAATGAAAATTCTCTAAAGTCTATATTTGAATTTAAAATTAGTGATTAGATAATAAAAAGTGGACCAGAGAAAGAAAAGGCATCAACCCACTACCTGTTCCTTCCACAAGCTTCCTCCCCCAGCTGGTTGCAAGAGCTTTTCAAGTGGGTTTCAGGCACACTGGAGCACACTGCTGAACAGCCCAGAGCCCCACTTGTGGTTCAGGAGTAAATTTGCTTTAAAATTCAAAGTTGTCTTGACAGGCTAGTGTTAAATTTTCACACTATTTCTCTCTCTCTCTCTTTCTCTTTTTCCATCTATCTATCTATCTATCTATCTATCTATCTATCTATCTATCTATCTATCTATCTATCCATCCATCTATCTATCTATCTATCTATCTATCTATCTATCTATCTATCTATCTATCTATCTATCCATCCATCTATCTATACATTTGTTTTTTTCTTTCTTTGTTTCTTTTTTTTTCTTTCTTTCTTTCCTTCTTTCTCTTTCTTTTTCTTCTGTCCTTTCTCTCTTTTTTCTTTGATTCTTTGTTTCTTTCTCTTTCTTTTTTTTTGTTTGTTTCTCTCTTTCTTTCTTCCTTTCTATCTATCTAAATCTCTCTGTCTGTCTGTCTATATCTATATATTTGTGATTTTATTGGTTTAGGTAACTCCTAGTGTGAGGACTCCCTCAGAGGAAGCTTGCATGGTTTATGACTATGACTATATGAATAAGTTGCTTGAGGATGATGGAAGTTGACTCACCCATGGTCACACAAAAAGTATCAAAAGCAGTACTTGTTTCTTTATTTTTTTTTTCTTTTTTTGTAAGCTAAACCCTGGTTTTCTTTAATTCAAATTCAGGACTTTCTCAACTTTGCCAGGATCTCTACAAGAGTACATCCTTAAATACATATGTACACATACATGTGCATTATATATGTGTATACATATACAAATGTGCATACATGTAGAAACATAGCTGTATGCACATGTGTGTTTATATGTGACATTAGTTATATATATATATTTCTATATATGTATATACATTAAATGGACATATTTATCTAGCGGAAGATCGTTATAATATAATATAGTAAACAGAGTGCTGGTCTAGGACTCAAGAATGTGTTGGTGTAAACTCTGTTTCTGAAATTTGCTGGCTGTGTAACCCTGGATAGGGCACTTAACCTCTCGGTGTCCGCAGGCATCTCTCTATGACTCTGCATTTCTGAGAAGATGCCAATCTTTATTTGCAGAGGAAAGTCCTTATTAGAATTTTCCCATATCCAAGAAATCACAGGTCCTATGCGAATAGACATCCTTCTCTGATAACTCATATACATAAATGCAGTATCTAAATACATATATACACGTATCTATATTCTTGTATATGGAATCAGTTCTAGCTTTTCATGTGAAGGGAAAATGTACAAGGATTAATACCTGTCATTCCTAATTTAGGTTGCTTTCTAGGTATTTAGTTTTCTAAATTGCTTATTAGGCTTCTTAAAAGGTTTGCTTCAAGCCATATCTTTCATTGGTTCCTGGTAGCAAACAGAAAAATTAAATAATAATATTAATTTCATGGGCAAGTCAATTCCATGCTCTCCCTAAGAACCTCTGCTGTCTGACCTTAAAGAACCTTTTTAAAAGAAGACTGTCTACCTGGCACAAAGAGGCTAATGTATGGGGATGATTAGCCAATTTCTGCTCCTTTTTGGGTTGTGTAAATGTTAGGGCTAAAGGCTAAAAAGTGACTAATGTGCCCAGTAGGGAAAATCCGTAATTGTTGAATCAGGATTTCCTCTTACTTCTGCTGGGAAGAGTATGTCAGGCTCATATTTACTTAGCACTTTGTGGTTTATAATTTGTTTTCCTCAGAGCCTCTTTTGAGAAAATATAGTATATCCTTATTTATTTCCATAATTAAGAAACTAAGCCTTGGTCGGAGCAAGCTCTGAGTAAAATAAAGAAATAGATATGATCTTTTTCAATGTCATCTACCTTATGTAATTTTCCTTCCTGGAGTCTCAGGACCCTCAAACTGTCCTTGATGAATGTTCAGGGTCATCCTCTCATGCATGATCCTGCTTATTATTGGATTTACCTCTTCATTTTTGCCTTACCAAACTCCAATTTTATTCAATTGCTACCTTTGAAAGGCTCTGATACACACTAAGGTACTTAAATAAGATCTAAACAACTGAAAATGGCTTCAAATGTGATTTTCAGGGAGTTTTGCCAGTTTTTTTTTCTCCCAGCATTGTTAGAGGACAATGCTAAAACCACATGCTTGCCAATCTTTTTGAGTAAGAGGATGTATTTTTGAACTGCACAGGATAGTTCATTATTAAGTATCCTGCTGATTGAGAAAGTTTATGTTAACAAAAATGACTGCTGTCTTGAAATTCTTAAATTCAGGTTCACGGAGATTTGAGAATCAGCCTGGAATCACAGAATCTTCTGATAATCTCCCCAGAATCATAGAGACTTGGATGATTTTTCTTGGATGGGCAGAGGATCCTTGGATTCATAGGCATTTAGGAGTTTATTTTAGGATCCCCGTGCCCCTATGGAAGTGGCTTCTATCTCTATTTTGGGGCATCATAGGGCAGAGGTGGAGAGGCATAAGCAACTTGTTAGAGAGTGGAGAAGATGAGTGACAAGTATAGACTAGAGCTAATACTAGATTAAACCAGCAGTAGTGGCAGAAGTCCAGTTAACAGCTTTCTTTCTTCCCCCAGTTTTTAAGAAAGAACTAGGCTGGGAAAGTTTTCATCTGGAGTTCAGCTCTCCTAATCCTTTTAAAAAAACCTCACAGATGAGCCAAAGGAAAGATGCAGGAGAAAAGAAAGAGGCAACCTAAGGTTCAAGACTCCTATACCTCACGTTTAACTGAACTTTTATGATACTTCATATTGTTTGGCCTTGGCTGATTTTTTCTAGCCTTTGAGATTGAAATTTAAGAGTAAGGGATGAGAGACTTTCTGGAGGAAAAAGAGAATTTTCTGGTTTCAGTGTAGGGTAGAAGGAAAATCAATTGGAGAATCTTTTGTAACTTTTGTTATTTTCTGAGATTATTACAGAGAATACTTTCTGGATTGCTTTGGAATCCAGAAAATGAGAAGGAATACAGAGATGAGTTACTGGTACAGAGCTGTGAGTTTTTTGTGATGTCTTTGAGTGCTCTTAAAAGCTCCCACATCTCAAGAAGCTACATTACCATAAACTTAGTTACACTTTTTAATGAATTTGTTCTTCATTAACTACATAACATGTTAGAAAATAAATAAAAATAGATGTAAATTGGAACTAAATAGAAAGCAAAATGACAAAGTTTGGTCTCTATAAGGATTCCAACATTGCGAATCACTGTTTCAATGCAAATGAATTATAGAACAAATGTCCAGAAAGTAATAGAATCGCCGAGTTGCAAAGAAGCTCAAAGACCATCTAATACAATACTTCCAACATCTTATCCAATAGCTTATTGGAAATTTAAATATAAGGGAACTCACTGGACGTGTAATTAGCTCTTGGTGAGTAAGCCTTTTTTCCCAGGGTATAGCAGTCTCAGCCTCTGGCTACATTTGTGCTTCAAGAGGTAGAAATAATAAGTATGGAACATTTTTGCAAAAATATTTAAAATAAGAAACTAGTTGAAGAGGTTCTGAGTTCCCCCCTGACTTATCCCTATCATGCTCTTTCATCTTGTGGTCTTCTCCAAAATTTACTCATTGCATCCCTAATGTCTGCCTTTACAACATGTGAAAGTCTGGTCTACTTCCTCAGTGGGTACTGGAATCTTGAGGTCTAAGGTCTTCCTCCAACCAACTCCACTCCCCAATTTAGGATTTGTCTAAAAAACTGAAGGGTCTTTTTTTAAACACTGTTTCTCTAGGTCCATTTTGTGGTTTTCTTACTGGGTGCTAGAATTGCTAGTGACAGCTCTGAAACTTTCTACTTTCCAAGGAGGCATGCTCCATTTTTGAACAGCTTCTTTTGTTAAGAACGTGTTCCCTAAAAGAAACACGGAAGAAAAACAATTGCTTGATCACATTGGTTGATGGGGCTATGACTGGGAAAGTAGACTCTAAACGATCACCCTAGTGCAAATAATATGGAAATGGGTCTTAATCAATGACACATGTTAAACCCAGTGGAATTGTGCATCAGGTATGGGAAGAGTGTGGGGTGAGGGGAGGGAAAAAACATGAGTATTGTAACCATGGAAAAATATTCTAAATCATTGAATTAAATAAAATTTAAAAAAATTCAAATTTAAATTAAAAAAAGAATGTGTTCCCTACATAAAATAATTATGCTGCCTGTTCCCTTCTTGTTTCCAATTTTTCCCACTGGGTCAAACAGAACAAATCTTATTCCTTTCTAATGGTGAAATTTTAGTCTCAGAGGCAGTTGGGCTAAGCAGATATTTTAAGAGTAAGAAGACTTTCTCCTTGCTCCATAAATAATGCCCCTTAGCCAGACCCCAGTTCTTTTATTTATAACACTGGCCTCAAACTTGATTCCTGGGCAGTAGGAAAGTACTAATAGCTTGAGTCTTTCTTGTGAAATATGAGGAGTAAAAATCAAAGCTGTATAATTCACAAATTTTATTATTCAATCAATAGACCTTTAATAAATACCAGTTATGTGCTAAACTCTGAGATACAAAATAAAAAAAAAAAAGCAAAAGATTGTCCCTACCCTCAGGGAGCTTACAATCTAATAGGAGAGACAACATGCAAACAATATATGATATATGTATGTATACATATGTATACACACAGTAGACATTTATACATATACAATTTATTTGAATAAAATTAAACCAAATGACTCAAGCCAAGATATGTTTACCTTGAAAGCAGAAATGTGAATAGAATCCTCATTACTGAACTCCTGAACTTCTTTCAAAACCTAAGCTTGATCAATGTTTGGCCCAAGCTTTGACAAAGACTCAGCTTCTTATAACATCTAAGAAATTGTGTTCTGATAATGGAGGAACCAAAACTTTAGATCCTTCCATTTATTGGCGACACATCTCTAGAGTCATACCTAGCTCTGGGACATAACTCTCACTACTCAGGTACACCAAATCACAGCAACTTAAAAGTTGGAAAAGACTTCAGAGACTGTCTAATCTGAACCAAGAATCTCCTTTGCAGCATCTGCAATAAATCTGTCTCCAGGCTCTGCTTGAAGGTCTACAGAATTTATTGGGTTAATAACTAGACAAGTCACACATGTACAAACTGGATCTCACACTATCCTAAAATAGGGTGCTGAGGTGGGGAGGAGGGGGCAGGTGGCAGTTACAAGGGCTTTCAGGAATGTACAGAGGCTAGGGGCTCTGGCTGCCCAGGTGTCCCTACCCCTGGGAGAAGAGCAATGCACAGTTACTCAAGAGACCCTAGTCTGGCTTGGTCACAAAACTCAAACAGAACCCAGGGTTGGGACAGAGAGTTGAGGGGATTCCTGGGTCCCGAGGGCCTGGGGAGACTAATGGAGCTCTCTGTTCATCCACTTCAACTTAGGGTCAGTCCAGACCTAGTGCAGGGCAAGTGCTATGGTGCAGGAAAGGAGAGACACCAACAGGAGAGAGTTGCTGTAGAAAGCCCAGCCTGGCTTCCCCCCTTAGGACACCCCAGTTGTTGAAGAGCAAGACCAAGGTTGGACACATGGTTTCATAGACGCCATTGTGGTGAAAGTGGTGCATCCATTTAATGACATCATATTCACTGTATTTCAGCTTGAGTTATAACACCTTCAACTTCGAACACCCATTCTGCTTATTGTCATCTCTAGTTGTTAATACTCTTTTCTCTTTGCCTCTTGACATCTTCTATTCATTGCATTGTTCCATTCCCTGGGGCTAAGTAGAATGAGACTGATACCCTTCCACATGACACCTTTTCAAATACTGGATGATCATTGTCATGGTTTCTTTAAAACTTTTTTTTTTTCAAAGCTAAACATACCTATGCTCTTTAAGTGGTCCCCACATGCTTTTTTTGCCATTCTACTCACCATTTTGTATAAGCATGTCTTGTCTAAAAGTCTCATCAACACCTTTAAGTTTGCCTAGGTTTTTCCTTAAATGTACCCCAAACCAAACACAGCCAATCAGATTCATTAGTACTATATTCTCTCTCATAATGGACGCTTAGGCACCATTAAAGTGGCAGCGAGGTGGCATAGTAGATAGAAGATGAGAACTCGAGTTAGGAAGACCTGAGTGTGAGTCTTTCCTTCGATAATTATGACTCTGGTTATGTAAATGCCATTAATCTATGAAATGGGGAAAATAATTGCATCTACCTCACAATATTATTAATGAAGATCAAAGAAGTTAAAATATATAAAGCACTTTGCAAACCTTAAAGTGCTCTATCTCAAATAGCATTAGTGCTTTTTAAAAGTTCATCATGTTACAGGGTTCATTCATACTTACCCCTCCCTAGCTCTTTTACATAGAAACTATCATTCGGAAACTGTTCCCTTACTCTGTATTTTAAATTCAAGTATAAATATTTACATTTCTTCCTATTTTCAACTTACTTAACTCAGCCCATCCTTCTAGCCTGTAGAGAACATTTGGCCCTAGAAATTGTCGTCCAACTAATTTGCAATACCTCCAAGTTTTCTTGTTATCTACAAATTTAACAAGTATGCTAGCCATGCTTTCATTAAAGTCATTGATTTAAAAATGTGATACAGCTGAGGAATAAGGCTATGCCAATGGCACACTATACAAAAGACCACCCTTCAAACTGATGTCAAGCCATTAATGAATAATCTTTGGTTATGGACCAACTATAAGTCCACATAAATCCACTCTTATCTAGCACTCATCTTACCATCTTGCTCACAATGACAGTATAAGACATGATCAAATGATTTGTTGGTATCTAAGTAATACCTGTAATGTTCCCCTCATCTAACTGTCTAGATAGCCTGTCCAAATTAGAATCAAAGGTGGTTGGCATTAATTTTTATGGATAAAATCATGCTAGCTTTTAATCATCATTGTTACATTTTTGAGTGCTCAAAAATTTTCCTTTAATACTCTGATCTAGAATTTTTCTGAATACACGTCACAAGTATTGATTTCCCTGCCTTGACTCTCCCCATTCCAATCTATTCCCAATACAGAAACCAGATTAATTTTCTGTAACAATGGGACCGTTGATGCTAGTTACCCTCAACTTCTACTTGATAAATTTCATATTACTTGTAGTGCCCAATATAAACTCTTCTTATTGTTATTTGATGCTTATTACATTTAACCTTATTATTCTGGCCCACTTGAACATTTTACCCCTCTACATAGTCAACTAGTCACTCTGACCTACTGATTGGTCCTCCTACAGGACATTTTTCTCTCCAGTCTCTGCTTTGCACTAGTTGCCACATAAGTCTCCAAATCTCTACTTTCCCACCTCTATATCTTAAAATCTTTGGTTTCTTTCCAGATTCAGTTGAAATATCATTTTTTCATCCCTTTCCAACCTCTTTTATGTAACCTCTCCTTCTCCTCAGCTGAGAATATTGCTTCATATTTCATTTAAAAAAAAAGAAGCCATTCAACAAGAGCTCCTTCTCCCCTCAACATCTCATATAACTTAGATGCTTTCTATCTCTTTCTCCTTCATTTCTTTCTCACATAACAAGGTTGCCTATCTCTTTTGTTTTTAAGGCAAATCCTTCTATTTGCACAAATGATCCCATTCTACCCTTTATTCTTCAGAATTTTGTCCCCTCTATCATCCATATTCTCTCACTGATCTTCACTCTTTTTCTTTTACTAGACCCTTCTCTACATACCTTGGCTTTCCCATCCTTAAAAAAAAAATCTCATTTTATCTATCCATTCCCATTAACTACTGTCCTGCATTTCTCCTCCTTCTTGTGGTTAAACTCCTTGAGGTCACCTACAATTAATGTTTCAACTTCTTCCCTCTCAATATCTTCTTAATTCTCTATAGTCCAACTTATGACTTCATTGCTCAACCAAAGCTGTTCTCTTCAGTTACACATAATCTCTCAATTACCAAACCTGATGGTCTTTTCTCAATTCTCATCTTTCTTGACTGACTTCTTTGCATATGTTAACAGTCGATAAGCATCTGCTCCTTCAAAATCACTTCCATAACATTAGTCCAGTTTGGTTCTCTGCCTACCAATATGATCTTTTTAATCTCTTTAGTTGGATTTTCATCCAGGTCATACTTGTTTTGGAAGTTATTGTCTAGAACCCTGTTTTGTCTCTCCTCTCCTCTCCTCTCTTTTCCTCTCCCTCTCCCTCTCCCTCTCCCTCTCCCTCTCCCTCTCCCTCTCCCTCTCCCTCTCCCTCTCCCTCTCCCTCTCCCTCTCCCTCTACCTCTACCTCTATATTAAATTTGTTGTGTGGAAAGGAAAATTGAAGCAAGTTTTGGACTTTCTGCCACTCAGGTAGAACAAACAACAGTTGGAATGTTAGAGAGAAGATATTGACAAGAATGACAGTTGGTGGGCAGAGGGGACATGGAGAGGGACAATTGGTCTGGAGCTCTCTCTTTCCTGGCCCTCAGACTGGAAAAAGCCTCTCTTCCTGTCTCAGGGTAGAAGTACCTCTATTCCTGATTTCCCCAACTGTATGTTCTACCTGGATTCCTGTGATCATGTCATTGAACAAAAGGATTTAAGGGTAGTGGTTTGAACTGGAAGGCCAGTCTTTAGGGGCTTCAGCCCAAAGAGGCAGGTCCAACCATCTCTGAAGGTCAATGGGAATCAAGAATTATCAAGAACTTTATGAAAAGTTTGATGTTGATGAAGAAGACACTGAATTAGAAGTAGAACAAAATTATATACCTGATAGAAAACAGAGGAAGAAGCAAACAATGTAATGATCCTATTACATTTTCCTTTCTCTGACTTAGAACTTCTCACAAACCAGATTGTCAATTAATAAAATATATACAAGCTTTACAAACAAGAATAGATAGCAGAGCTGCCCAAAATGGGCTTGATACAACAAACAGTACCCTTGGATTACAATTTGCACAACATTAAACCAGGAGACAAAGTATACTTTAAAAATTTCAATAGAAAATTGGCTACAGACATAAAATGGACTTGACCACATTAAGAATTACTACCCCAACAGCTATAAAAATTGCAGGGGAAGACTCATGGTTCCACTGTTTCCACATAAAACCAGAAAAATACAACATCACTGTAACAGACATAGAAGATAAAGATAGCTACACAAAAGATAAGGCAGTGTAGTGAAAACAAGAAATGAAAACAAAAACTGATTAACATAAAAAATATACCATGAAGAAACAATAGTGACGCACAGTGTTTGAGACAACAAGATTCCAGCAGTCAAGCAAACCACAGCAACAAAGAGAAGACAACTTTCCAGCCCAGAGGAAAAGATTTTAAAGCATCCCAGAGGAAAAGCATTAAGAAAAGCTGCTAGTGAGAAGAAACAAAGAGAAAATGCTGAAATGGATAGCTAAGACACTGAACTTTGTAAATTTGTTTATACAAGAAGAGGACAGACAGAAAATGGGACTTATATATGAGACTGAGTGCAGAGCAATCATAAAACAAAATTAATTTCACATATTAGGGAAATAGCATACAACACTACATAACTTGGAAGAAAGAAGAGATCCATCAGTCAATATGCGAAGTGGAAATCTGAAGAAATTTGATAAGTATTCATTCAATACAACACTATTAGACACAAAACACAAAATCACAAACTGACAGATATTGGAGACCTCATATAAATAAATGAGTATCTAAAATTGCATTTATGCAAAATGTAAATATTTGTATAGTTAGTCCTTAAGGTCTTAGGCAAATAGAAAGATCAATAGATATTTCTATTTGACTGACACCAAGATTAGGGAACTATGTATATTATTGTAGTATATGTAAATAATCTCTATAAATAATAAACTATAATAGTTGTAGGGAATATTAGAGGATTGATGAGGGACAGGGGATATGGAAGGTTTGTAACGGAATGGATGGGTTGAAGGAAGAGAGGGAATATTGCTGCCAGTGAAGTAAAAGGAGAGAGGTACCCCTTTTGAGAGTCTGTCTTTGAAAACTGGGGTTCCCAAGAAATGGGGCAACTATAATAGCCTGAGGGGATGTCTTCTCTATTGATTTACATTAAATATACCCCCAAGCAGGTAAGCAAAGACCCCCCAAGGGACAAGCCTCCCCCCAGACCAAGGTCGCCCAGCAGGGGTATGATAAGGACGGCTTATGGTTGAATGGCTGACCTGAGGTTCAGCTCCCTCTATGTCCCCTGAAATGATAGTCCTCTTATCTGACTGCAGTTATTTAAATAAAGATGAATTTAATAACAAGTTTGGATTGGGAGGGATCAGGGAAGAGGGAATCTGGATTTTCCTAGATTGGGTTTGAGTCTTTCTCAGCTTTAGAGCTGAGGTCAGGCCTCACAGGATGGTGAAGGGTTTCTTTTATTTCTGTCTATGCTATGTCTATGCTAATTTTATTACATTCAAAGTCTTTAGCAGTAGACAGCAAAAGGAAGTAAATGTTCTGACCTTCATAGCAGGTTGTGCCTGTATATTTGGGCTGAGGCCCCTAAAGAACAGTCTTACAGTTCAAACCACTCCCATTAAATCCTTTTATTCAATGACATGATCACAGGAATCCAGGTAGAACATACAGTTGGGGAAATTAGGAATAGAGGTATTTCTACCCTGAGACAGGGAGAGAGGCTTTTTCCAGTCTGAGGGCCAGGAAAGAGAGAGCTCCAGACTAATTGTCCCTCTCCATGTCCCCTCTGCCCACCAACTGTCATTCTTGTCAATATCTTCTCTTTAACATTCCAACTGCTGTTTGTTCCACCTGAGTGACAGAAAGTCCAAAACTTGCTTCAGTTTTCCTTTCCACAATCATCCCCGATTTTTGCTGTGACCTTCCCAAGGTAACCTATTTTGATTATACTTACCAATCTACTAAAACTAATTACTAACTACTGCCCCCAAAATAATAAACTCCCCTCAATTACTCTATCACTATTCTATGCTAACTTTATCTATTCTAAGGAATTCTATGCAGGAAAGTTTGGGTAAGGGTAGTTTTAGGGTTTTACAATAAATTCAATACAATAAAAGTTTGAAGAAAACCATTACAAAGAAATTTAAATCTTGATGCTAATACTACTTACTCTTGCTAAATTAAACTAATGCAAACATTTTTCCTATTTTACATATCTATAATTGTTTGCAAACTATTTTATCTATATATTTCCATTAAACACAATTTTAGCATCAGCTTTACAATAAACAATTAAAAGTTTACTATCTACAAATGTAGCTTAAGACTATTTCTAAGTATAATTAACCATCTATGCAATGTCTAACTTAACTTACTCCTAATCTATTCCCTACTAATTATAACTATCCTCTAAATCCCTAGTCTAATCTATAACCTAATTTTATGAACAACATATATACATGCCATGCTAAATATTTACAGACTCTATCACTATGTTACTGACTTAATTATATTGTACATATATACATTATTTATAAAGATTATTTCCATATAATACAACAATATACATAGTTCCCTAATCTTGATGTCAATCAAATAGAAATATCTATTGATCTTTCTATTTACCTAAGACCTTCTAGAACTAACTATATACCTATTTACATTTTGCATAAGTATATACTATAATTAGTTTAGTAACAATGATAGAGTCCTGTGATACTGTCATTGAACAAAAGGATTTAAAGGGAGTGGTTTGAACTGTAAGGCCAGTCTTTAGGGGTGTCAGCCCAAAGAAACAGGCCCAACCAGCTTTGAAGATCAGAACCTTTTCTTCCTCTTGCTGTCTACTGCCAAAGACTTTGAATTTAAGGAAGCTAGCATAGCTTAGCATAGACAGGAATAAAAGAAACCCTCCACCAGCCTGTGAGTCCTCGCCTGAGCTCCAAAGCTGAGAGAGACTCAAACCCAATTTAGGGAAATCCAGATTCCCCTCTTCCCTGATCCCTCCCAATCCAAACTTGTTATTAAAATTCATCTTTATTTAAATAACTGATCAGATAAGAAGACTATCATTTCAGGGGAACAAAGAGGGAGCTGAATCTCAGGACAGCCATTCAACTACAAACAGTCCTTATCATACCCTGCTGGGTGACCTTGGTCTGGAGGAGGCTTGTCCCTCAGGGGGGTCCTTGCTTACCTGCTTGGGGGTATCTTCAACATCAAACAATAGAGTAGACATCCCCTCAGGCTCTCATAGGTGGTCCATTTCTGGGAACCCCAATTTTCAAAGATAGGCTCTTGGCAGGGGGCATCTCCTTCATTTTACCTTACCAGCATCCATATTCCCTCTTTCCCTTCAACTCCTCCATTCCCTTTTACAAAACCTTCCTTATCCCCTGTACTTCTTCAATAACCCTACAATTCCTTTAAATATTACAGTGGCCAAGGCCTGTCAATTTTTCCTTCATAATATCTTCCCTCTGACATGGTCACCTACCTGGCATAGGCCTTTATCACCTCTTACCTGGGCTATTTCAATAGCCAGCTGGTTGCTCTCCCTTCTTCAAGGCTCTTAGTAATTCATTCCAACCTCCATTCAGCTGTCAAATTTATCTTCCCAAATTATGTTTGATGATGTCACTCTCCCTCCATTCAATCAATGCCGAGGGCTCCTTATTATTTCCAGGATCAAATATAAAATTCTTCACTTGTCATTGAAAGGTCCAAATAACCTGGTCCCCTCCTTTCTTTCCAATCCCCCTATATCTTGTTCACCCTACCTACCCTTAAGTTCTGTGACACTGGCTTTCTTGTTGTTCTTCAAACAAGATAATCCATCCTATCTCTGAGAATTCTTATTGGCTACTCTCCATACTTTGAATATCTCCCTGATCATCTCTACCCTTTGACTTCTTTTGAGTCCTAGCTAAGATTCTACATTGCAAAAAGTCTTTCTTAACTTCCTTTAGTTCCAGTATCTTCCCTCTACTGATTATTTCCTATATATTCTGCATATAGCTTTTTTTTTTGTAATAGTCTTTATATGCTGACTCCCCTATTCTATTGCAAACTCCTTGAGAGCACAGACTATATTTTCCTTTCTTCATGTTCCCAGTACTCATCCCAGTTTCTGGCACAGAGTACACTTTTAATAACTGCTTAATCACTGACTGACTTTTTATATGAAGCCTTTCCTTATCCCCACCCTTATTGCTAGTGTTTTCCCATTTCTTTATATCTACCTTAAAACTATCTCACATCTATTTACTGTATATGTATGCTGTTTCCTCAATGGATTATAACCATTTTCAGGGCAGGGACTATTTTGTTTTTGTTTTTCTACACCCAACACTTAGCATAGTGCCTAGTACATAGTGGTCCCTTAATAAATGTGTGATGATTAATTGATTGATTCCTAGGTTTTTTTATTGTCGTTCTATGGCCTTGAGGAAATTAATTACTTGTGCCTCAATTTTCTCATATGTGAAATGAGAGAGTTGGACTAGATAATCACTTAAATCCCTTTTATATATGATCTTTTATGTTTCTATGATAGTAACCAAGTATTAATTAGATAGAGTAAATGTTACTATTCTGATAATGATTTAGTATAGAAAAAGATCTCACTAAACTTTTCCCATCCTTTAAAAAATGTTAAAAACATGTCCTTATTGTATGCAAACTTATTTCAAGCATTAGAATTCTTGAAATCTTCTGATATAATGTAGATTAGTACATACAAATATGTCTGGTTATAGCTGGGAAAAAGATATCTTTTGCCAGTAAAACACATCAATAATCATTCATATGACTATAATATTTTAAGGTTTTCAAAGTACTTTTCTCAGAATTACTCTATAAGGTAGGCAGTATAAGTTTTAATAGCCCCATTTTACCTGTGATGAAACTGAGGTTCTAATTGGTTACAGTAAAACTTCAAGTTCAATGATGTCAGTGATTGTTTCACTTTGACATTTGTATCCCCAGGTGCTATCAGTGCTTAGAACATAAAAGAAGCTTAGTAAATGCCAATTTTGTGATTGATAGGTCTTCTGATGATAGTCTCTCCCCTTTCTAATCCATCCTCCACACAGTTGCCAAATAGGTATTCTTAAAGCACAAATCCAACAATCTTACTTCCTTATCCAAACAGCATCAGTAGCAACCTGTTTCCTAGAATGGGAAATGCACACTTCTTTTAATTTTCAGTCCCTCACAATATTGTTAAAAACTAACTTTCCAAATTGTTTTCATGTGAATTCCCATCTCATACTACATTCTAGCCAAGCTGGTATATTAAGTATATCCCATATATTGATTCATCTTTTACCTATATATCTTTGCTCAGAGAATTCTCCCATGCCTGGCATGTTCTCCCTTTTAACCTCCCTTTAAGGTACAGATCAGGAGTTCCCTTCCTATAGAAAACCTTTTCATATCTCCCAAGCTGATCATTTTGTCATTGATGTATTGCAATGACTGTATTTATTTTATTGTTTACCCGTTGCATATATCCAGCAGAATGTAAGTGCTCCTGGAGGCAGAGACTATCATGCTTTATTTGTGTGTCTCTCTCCAATGTGTAACACAGGGTCTTGCAGGTAATGGGCACATAATCAATGTTTGTTACTGAATTGGATTGTCCAGACTTGCAAGGCTTCTAAATGTTGGTTCTGGGGCTCATGCCCACGTCTTATTGCTTTACAGGCAGGGCTCCCATTTGTATTACTTACTATATCTCATCAGCAGGATGGAGGCTGGGAATTGAGACTCGAGGAACCACGAGGATTAAAATACTGAACCTAACCTGCCATGGGAAAATGCAAAAGTGAACTGAATGTGGCCATCATTTTTAATTATGTCTGAAAATTTTAGTCTTCTTTTTTTTTCTCCTCACTAGGGTGTTTTTAAAAGTAAGATCTCCTCATTTTTACTTGTAAAGAGCATGTATGAATTGAAACCTAATGTGTCTATGCCTCCCATAGAACTACCTGACAATTCAAAGACATATTTCCTCTAAACCGTCTAGACTGTCATTGTTATCCCATGCATTTCTCTTTTTTGACTGTTCAGCTATCACTGAATATGTCGTATAATGAAGGCAGTCAGGAAGCTCCTTGGAGAGTCCATCATTTCAAAGAAGATTCTTCTTCTTCTCCGAAAAGGAAGGTAGGAGACCTAGGAAATACTCTTTGTGACTTCACAAAGGGGGTGTTTAAAGATTTAGAGTGACAATTAAAAATGCTTTCCAGAAATAGAAATAACCAGAATGTATAGCATGTCTAGTCAGTCAGCATGTCAAGAAATATTTATAAAGCACCTAATATATGCCAGGCACTGTGCTCAGTACTAGTGGCATAAAGAAAAGAAAATATTTTGTCTGCTCTCATGGACCCCAAAATCTAATAGGGGAGAGAACATGCAAACAATTATATACGTCAAGGAATCTACATACAATAATAAATCAGTCATAGACTCAGATAGAAGGAATTAAGATGAAAGATTATTGGGGAAGACTTCTGACAGAAGGACAAACTTTAGTTGAGACTTAAAGAAAGGTAGAGAAGTCAGAAGGCAGAACATGAAAAAAAGAAGCAAAATCCTCCCTAATGTTCAAGATTCTGCTCAAATTAGACCTCCAAGAAGCTTCCTTTGATTATCCTTTCCCCACAATGAGAAATGATACCTCCCTCATTTTACCTCATGGCTCTCCATGCCACTCTTATCCAATCTGATCCAACACAATAAACACACATTTAAGTGACTATTTTTGTGCTAGCCAAGTTGCTAGCTCGTCTGGATAAAGGAAAGAAAAACAAAACAGAAACATTCAATTCTTATTTTCAAATACTTTACATTTTATTATTGATAGAAGGTGGGATAGTGAGGAATCCTCAAATATTTATCATAGAATTTGTAACAAACTAATTTCTGTATATCTATCATCCATAATGTTAGATAGACCTCAACCTTTTTGAGGGTAAGGAATGAGTCTTATTCATGTTGATATTTTCCTTAGTGTCTAGGAATTTCTTCCCACCAGGGTGTTTTATGATAGCTCAGAGCAGATTAAAAGGGAAACTCTAGATAAATATCAATTGATTGCTGAAGAAATGAAAGTCCCATTGGAACGTATTGGGGGGGGTGGCATAATGGAATAGTCTTAAAATGATTATGGGGATAGAAATCACATTCTCAGCCTGAGAACTAGAAATGCTAACAGTTTCTTTTTTAAAAAATAAAGACCTCTCAGACTTAAGAGAATGGAGAAAATATACAAATTGATTTCAACAAATATTGATATAATCTGTCATATTATCCTTGTGGGCTAGGTTAGATTAGTAAAACTCACTAAGACAATGCATCTTGAAGTGGTTGGATATCAGACAGTGTGTGGTAGTGGAAAGAGAGGTGGATGTGGAAATTGAGGACCTGGGTTTAAAGCTTGCATCACACATTTCCCAACTATGTAATCTTGGGCAAGTTACTGAGTCTCAGTTTACTCCTTTGTAAAATGGGAATAATGGCACTTATAATATTTAGTCTTTAAAATTTGTTGAGAATCAACCAAAATGATGTAAGCAATGTTTGCTTTGGGGGAACAAAATGGCTCAATAGCTAGAGTGCTGGGCTTGGTGTCAGGAAGATCTGAGTTAAAATTTGACCCGTGTGACCTTGGGTAAGTCACTTAAACTCTATTTACTTAGGAGGCAGCTATGTGGCTTAGTGGAGAAAACACTGGAAGCCCAGAATCAGGAAGATCTGAATTCAAATCCATCCTTTTACTAGACATTTGCTAGCTGTATGATCCTGGGCAAGTCTGTTTGCCTTAATCCACTGGAGAAGGAAATGGCAAATCATTCTGGAATCTTTGCCAAGAAAATCCCAGGAATGGTTTGATCCATGAGGTCATGAAAAGTTAGACATGAATGAACAACAGCAATGTTAATTTTACAAACTTTAAGCCTTCTTAAGCTGGCTATCAGTTTTTATCAATTTCTTTCAACTCAATACAAAAATGTCATAAAATAATTGTCAAAATTGTTTATAGCTATAAGAAAAGATATACAAGATGATTTCAGAAAAAGTTGGAAAGAGCTGCATGAACTGATGAAGAGTGGAAGAAGAAGAACTGAGAGAACACTGTCCACAGTAACAGTGATATTGTATGATGATCAAATGTGAAACCTAGCTACTCTCAACAATGCAATGATCTGGGACAATTTTGAAAGACTTATGATGGGGAATGGTATCCACCTTCAGATTAAGAACTATTGGAGTTGGATAGATGTGGATCAAAGCATACTATCTTTCACATCAATGTATTTATGGTTTAATTTTGGAGTTTTGGTTCTGCATGAATGTGCTCTTACAACAATGACCAATATGGAAGTGTGTTTTGCATCATAAAAATTTTTTTAAAAACCTAAAATTGGTTCTATATGTAATTGATAAAAGTAAATTTTAATATTTTTAAAAAACTGTCAGACTACTTCCTCAGGGAGGGGGAGAGAGAGAAAAGGAGAGAATCTGAATCATAAGATGTCAGAAAACAATTGTCAAACATTGTTTCTACATGTATTTGAATACTCAATTTTCTCCCTGAATGCTTTCCTGAAAACCCTTAGCTGAAGGTTATCTTCTCCCAGATTAATTTCTTAAGTATTCTTTTTCTAAATCTTTTTCTTTAATTTATCACATAATTTGTATTTGTGTAATAACTATAGCTATATGATATTAAATCCTTCCCTACCTTACCCCACTTCTCTTCTCCCTACCACATCTAGCATGTTTATTTAGAGTAATACAATTTCTTTTTCATTTTTACATCCCCAATCATCCGCAGGGTGTCTTTAAAAGAGCAAGTATTTAACATAGGGTTGTTGAATTAAATCTATTTGCCCTGGGATGTAATAATTAACTGATGACCACAGGATTCTGTCCATTTTCTTGTTCAACATTTTTATCAATGATTAGAATAAAGACATCGATAACACACATCTAAAATTCACAGTTGACATAGCCTTGTGTGGGATGGCTATTATGTTGAATGATAGATAGAATTTATAAGGTGAAATTTCATAATGTCAGTGCCAAAGGATTTTAGGGACCAACTAGTCCAAAGTGCACCTATAAGGAATCGTTACTTCCAACATATCCGACACGTCATCTAGCTTTTGTTTGAGGACCTCCAATGAAGGGACACCTAATATTCTACTTTTGTTTAGTTCTGTTTGATGAACCAGTTGTTTTCTTGGTTAGTAGCTTAAGTCATGTCTGAAACTTTGTTTACCCCATTTGAGGGTTTTTTTGGCAAAGACACCAGAATGGTTACCTATTTCTTTCTGCAGTTCATTTTATAAATGAAGAAAAAGAAAATGAAGTAAATAGGTTTAAGGGATTCATCCTATCATTTTATATTCATCTCACTGCTAATAAGTATCCAAGGTTTGGTTATGAACTCGTCTTTCTGACTCCAGGTCCAACACACATTGTGCCCATTGTATTCTTAGATAGTCTAAATTTTTTTCTTTGCAATTGACTTGGTTCTCTTTTCTTGGGCCAAGAAAAACGTTTAATCACTTTCCTCCCACAGGACAGGTGAATAAGGACAAGAGTTCAAGTCTTTGAAGGGTTTAGCACACACAATGCCTGACACACAGTAAGTGCTTTTTGAGGCTTTGTGCTCCCTGAGCTTTCTCTACATGGAAAATCCTTAGGTCTTTCAACTGATTCTGACAGGTATGAATCCCTCATCTTAGTTCTGTTTCTGTGGACTCTCTCCAACTTATCAATGTCTTTCCTAAATTACCAAACATAGCACACTAGATTTGGACTAATCAGGTAAAGAAATGGCCACTTCCTTCAATCTATATACTAGGCCTTTCAATGCAGCCCATGAGTTTAGCAAACTTTTTTGGTTGCTGCTATGGAGTCATTGAGCTTGCACTTCACTAACACATCCTGATCTCTTTTAGATGAATGCTAGCCATGAGGCCCCCAATTTTTCAGTCCAGGTATAAACCTTTATCTCAACTACATCTCATCTTTTTAGGTTTGCTCCAACTTTGACTCTGGGTGGAACTTTTCTAAATCACAAATTTGTCACCAATTCCTACCTTGATACTTTATCATGATATAGAAATGACCCCAGGTTCCCCAAACTAGAGACAAAGGACTGTGATCCATGCTATCTTCTACCATGCTGTAAAGGTCTTAAGAACTATCCCAGGAAAAGGTTGTCTTCTTTCTGAAGACTAACCAAAGAATGGAAAGTTCATCAACCAATAAATAAACATTAAGTGTTTAATATTTTCCAGGCCTTGTGTTAAGTCCTGGGAATACAAATATGAAGACAAAAAAAGAACTTCTACCTTCAAGGAGCATACATTTTTTAAAAATCCTTACCTTCTGTCTTAGGATTGATACTAAATACAAAAGGGGCATGAGTTAGGCAATGGGGGAAGTAAGTGACTTGCCCAGGGTCATACAACTAGGATGTGTCTGAGGCCAAATTTGAACCTAAAACTTCTCATCTCCATACCTGACACTCTCTCTCTCTCTCTCTCTCTCTCTCTCTCTCTCTCTCTCTCTCTCTCTCTCTCTCTCTCTCTCTCTCTCTCTCTCTCTCTCTCTCTCTCTCTCTCTCTCTCTTTCCCTCCCTCCTTTTCTGCCTCTCTCTCCATCTCTTCCCCCTTCCCTTTCTCCTGAGCCACCTAGCTTCCCCAGAGCACATTTTTAAATAAGGGATACATCTAAAAGAAATTAGAAAAGAGTAGGAAAAAGGCACTCAATTTGAAGGCGTAAGAAGAAGCCCATAAGAATATAGTCTGTTGGGAAGTAAAGAAATGGCTAGCCTGGATATATTCTTTAAATAAAAATTCCAGGAGAAGCCCTCTATTCTCTTTTAGGAGAGCAGCCAAGTACTTGATGATGAGGCCTCTAGTCTTGACAACTGATGAAACAAAGAAAATTACAAAATGTAAGTGTCGGATTCTATTCATTCCTTTTCAACCTGTATAGTGATAGTGTCAGAAAAGGGAAGAGAAATTTCTAATAATTTTTCAGAAGGATTTAGGCTTCTTATAAACATTATTTTATTACATAACAAATAACCAGAATATCCGAAATATATCAGTCTTCACATATTCTCATTACAGACAAATACAGAATGGAGGAGGAGGGGACAAGTTGCAGCTGGGGGGGGGGGGGGGGGAGATGACTCATCAGTTCTCCTCAGAGAGGCAAATAAAAAGAGAGAGTTTTGCTACATCCAAAGGCAGTGAGAAAGATAATTTCAGAGAACTTTGGCTCATTTCCTGTATTTTAGTGCTCATAACTTCTTTTTTTTTTAATTTCCAAAAGACCACCTTGAATTTAATCCCAATTTATGTGCAAACATCCATTGCAGATGATGAAGAGGAAAAGTAACTTCAAGGAAAGCTTGGTAAGAGCCTTTAAATTAAACCATCATGTATTTTTCTACTTAGATGATACCTAGCATAACACCTGGCATATAGTAGACACTTTATTTAAAAGAAAAATTGGTGACTTCAGTACTAAAGTAGGCATAGAGGAAAACAATAAAACATAAGTTGAAAAGTATGGAATAAGAGAATGAAAAATAAGGAATGAGAAAAACCAAATGTAGCACAGAAGGCTCACATTTAAATGTCATGAATAGCTAAATGTTCAGTGGTTAGAGCACCAGGCCTGGTGACAGGAAGACTCATCTTGCTAAATTCAAATATATCCTCAGACACTTACTAACTATATGACTCTGGGCAAGTCACTTAATTCTATTTGTCTCAGTTTCCTCATTTGTAAAATGAGCTTGAGAAAGAAATGGCAAACTACTTCATTCTCTTTGCCAAGAAAACCCCAAATGTGGTCAAAAAGAGTCAGAAACGATTAAAAACAACTGAAAAATATTTTCTTAGAGAAAAGTGTTCACACAATGATGTCATCAGGACATATTGGTTCAGCTGTCAAGTCTATCCAGATAACTCTTAAATCTTGAGTTCTGGCCCTCTCTCTAAGCTCCAGGCTCATAGCTCCTACCTCCCGATGGATATTTCTATTGATGTCATTCAAGTTAAAATTTTCCAAAACAGAACAAATTATTTATTTTTCCTAACAAAAGACTGTGTTTTGGCTGAGGGTATAACTATTCTTCTAAGATTTGCAACCTAGCAGTCATCCTCAATTCTTTACTTTTACTCATTGCCCACATCTTATCATTTGCCAAATCTTATCAATTCTTCCCCTACAATATCTCTCACTACTGTCCCCTACTCTCTACTCACACTCCAGACTTTAATATATCTCATATGGGTTAATGAAAGTTATCTAATTGGTCTCTCCACATCCAACCTCTCTTTTCCTCAATTTATTTCTCCTCTACGTAGCTGCCCAAATGACACTGTTGAAGCAAAGCTTTGACAACATCACTTCCTTGCTCACAATGTTTTAGTAATTTCCCAATGAACATAGAAACACCTTTTTCTGGCATCTAAAATCCTTTACCATCTGGTTCTGAGTTATCTTTCCAGTCTTGTTAGACTTTACTTCCCATCACAGACAATCTGTTGTCTTAAGTACATAACTTTCCATTTTCACTTCCTTCCCTTTTCAGAAGCTGTCCTCCTTACCTGAAATACTTTTCCCTATTCACATTCACTTATTGGAAATCCTTAGCTCTCTTCAAGGCTCACTTAAATTTTCTCTTTAATAGATCTTTCATGAATTTCTACACTTAATGCTTTTGGGTGAAATAACTCTTTAAAAACATCTCTTTTTTATTTACTGGTAATAGTTAAAAATTATTTGGGATAAAAGCAATTTTGATATTTCATTCTGTGAGAGCAAAAGTCATACATTTGTTTCTATTGACCTTAGGTTGACTTAGAATTTTGACAACATAAGGTGGTTTCCTTGAGTCTTCATCTTTTTATCCACTGAATCCTAGATTTTTTCGGTCATACTTTTATTTCATTGCTTTCTTTTCTAGAGTTATATCTGCAAGAAAATGTACAAAAGTTGTAGAGTATTAGAAGTTTTGAAGTGCTTGTTGATGTGGGAAAATAAAATATTTTAAGGAACATTCAAACCCACAATGAAATAATATTAGTTAATCTGAAGTATAAGTGCAGTTAAAAACAAATCAAAACAATGTTTTAAAAATTAATTACATTTTATTTTTCCTAATTATATGTAAAAATAATTTTAACATTCTTATTTTTAAATTCCTGAGCTCTGAATTCTCTCCCTTTCTTCCTCCCTCTCACTCCTACTCCTTTCTTGAGATGGTAAACAATCTGATATAGATTTTACATGTGCAGTCATGTAAAATATTTTCCAATATTAGTAATTTTGTGTAAGTGATATCAAATTAAAAAAGAAAGTAAAATATAGTATGTTTTGGTCTGCATTCAGACTTTATCAGTTCTTTCTCTTAAGAGAAATGGCATAATTTATCATGAGTCTGATTGTCTTAGATCACTATATCACTTAGAATAACTAGGTCATTCACAGTTATTCATCAAAAAATATTGCTATTACTATGTTCTTTTGGTTCTGTTTGCTTCTTGCCTCAGTTCATATACATCTTTCAAAGTTTTTCTGAAATAATTTCTTATAGCACAATAGTATTCCATTGCAATGCTATATGACAATTTGTTCAGCCATTCCCAACCGATGGATGGGCTACCTTTTAATGTGCAATTCTTTGCTTTCACACACACACACAAATAGTAAGTATTTTTGTTCAAATAGGTCCTTTCTCCTCTCCAAAAAGGTTGAATCAGATCACAACTCCAACAACAGAGCAATAGAAAAATCTTTAAGAACTGACAGTGTTTTGAACAAAAATACAACTAATTCTCCTGTCCACCAAGTAGACAAGAACATTCTGAGGAACCTAGAAGCTAGAAAGATTGTTAATGATTTTTCTGCATTGGGGCAAGGACACAATTTGAAAGTATAAGGAGAGATTTAATTAAGTTATAATTGCTTATAAGGATTCCTCTATAATAGTTTGATAATCTATAATTGTGTGATTTAAATAATATATGATAAAAATAGAAGTAGTATTAAGAGCCTCTACAGTGATAAAAATGTCTTTACACTTCCTCTTTCCTTACTACACACTCTGGAGATTCTGACATGAGGAAATGACCCCTAGTCTAGCCCCACTATGTTATAACTGTCAAGCTAGGATTTGGATAAGGGAAAAACAAGAAGAAAACATATAAATAAATCTGCTTTATTGTTTGGGAAGGGAAAGGAATAAGAGTTTAGGGATATACTTATTCTTATTTTAAAACTAACTAAACAATATTAACTAATGTTACTAAACTAAAACCTTAACTTCCCAAATATCCCAATCTTACAACAAGAGTCCAAATCAAAAAGAGCCAGGATCTTTTGCTGTTAGATTTTCAAGTAAATCCAGATTGATGCTGCCAACAGCCAGAACCAGAAAAACTCCTTCCGCTGTTGATCACAGGCAAACTTCTCTTAAAGTCTTCCAGGAGAGCAGACTAGGTCATTTAAGGAGAGCAGACACACTCAGAAGACAAACTGTTGGTCCATAGAATTTTCCCAGATCCTCAGGCTCAGGCTCTCATGTGACCCTTGGTCACATGCCACTGTCAACCATTCCTAAGGTTTGCATTTCTCAGTTTTTTGGGACAGTTTTGCAAATTGCAAACCTTTTCATCCTTTATCACATAACTAAGTGTCCAAAAAATGGAAAAGAGAAGGAAGGTACTCTGGTTATAACCCTTATTTCTAGAATTTGTTAACCATTTAAGTAAAATGTTCTAAAACCCATTTTAGGAACATGTTCTGAATACCTAGCCCTGTTAATGACCTCTTTGAGTAATAATCCAAAGCCTATAAAATCCATTGTCATCTGGAAAGCAGACATGTCATGCCACATAGACTGAGTGTGTTGTTTAGACCTCTGATATCTGTATTTTGTGCCCATGAAAGTAAGTCAGATCTTTGGCTTTAGATTTTGAACTAACCCTTTTTATTTCTTTCAAAAGAATAGTGAAAAGGCCAATTTTTAAAAAATGTGCTATCCATTACAATTAAAAAAGAGACAGTTATGGGCTATGCATTACAAAGATTTGAATATTCAAGATTCAAAAGAAAGTAATTTTTACTGAGGAAGCTCATTTTTGTAAATTTAAAAGACATCCAGTTAAGCTTGTAAAATCTAGACTGTAATGATTATTATAAAGTCATTAGACTATAATAATATTGGTCTGATTCTTTTTTTTTTCTTTCTAGTATGCCTAGAAGTTTTAGACTTACTGAAAGAATTGGGAACTTTGGTAAAAAAATGGTAAAAAAATAAACATACTAAGAAACAGCATTATTCCAGAATTTTATGGGAATTCATAAATGGAGATAGAAACCTGAAACAGGACCTTGCACTATGTTTCATGTCATGAAAGATTAAAAATGTATCTCAGAGCTAAAGATAAACATAAAACTATGATTTAAGAATTATTTCAATAATGTAAAACATATGCACAATAATCAATGCTAGAAATCATAAATTTACTTTTGGAAAAGTATGCTTAAGTTTTAATGTGATAAAAGTATGATTTCATGATGAACATGTAAAGAATGTATCAAGCTCAATATTAAGTTCTTTAAAAGGGTAAATTACAGTTAAGAAAGTTGTATGGTTTTTTTAAAGAGTAAAAATTATGAAATAATTGTTGTATAAATCATATTAAATATTTTTTGTTTTTACCCAATAATTTGCATACCTTTCTAGGTGCTTCCCTCTCAGGCTTCTTGAAGAGAGGTACAAGAAAATTTCATTTTTTGTTTTTGTATCTCCAGTACTTATCACAGTACCTCATAGATAATAAGAATTTAATCAATTCATGTTGAATTGTTCATTTGAGAAAAATGTTGAGGAGTGCAGTGATGAATCACAAAAAATAAAATAAAATTTATCTTGATACTTTTTATATAATTGTATAATGTAATTTTAATATTAGTTATATTTTAATAATCTAATATTTGAATTATGCCATTGGATATCATTACTGATGTAGGGATCATTCTTTTTCTTTTTAAACCCTTACCTTCCATCTTAGAATCAATACTGTGAATTGGTTCCAAGGCAGAAGAGTAGTAAGGGCTAGGCAATGGGGTTAAGTGACTTGCCCAGGATCACCTAGCTGGGAAGTGTCTGAGGCCACATTTGAACCTAGGACCTCCCATCTTTAGGCCTGGCTTTCACTACCCAGCTGGCCCCTGTAGGGATCATTCTTGAATCATACTTATATATGAAACTGGATGACTAAATTGTTACTACAAAGGTAAAAATTAGTATAAAGAAACAAGGAGAGAAATGAGAAAAATAAAGGATATACAATTGAACCTATTCCAATCTGATCTATTTAAATGAGTCATGTCCAAAAATTGAAAGCAAATGGGAGAAAGGAGATTCATACTGGTTATTATGATTTTATACAAGTTTAATTGGGATTCACCAAGTTTCTATTAAAAGTAAATCCAAAGTCTTTGAAGTCTACCTTAGAGTGAATATACTTCATTTCCTCTTCCAACAGAATAGTTTGGCAATAAAGGATAATAAGAGTTTATGATATATTTTTAAAAATCTTCTGAGAAAGAAAATTAAAGTGATATTGTAGTATCACTAATGTTGTACCAAAGAAGGGAGGCTATAGTGTCACTTCTTTAAATAAGAGAGAAATCATTAAAGGAAAAATGGATTTAAAGAAAATTCAATAGCAGATCCAACTTAAGAAATTAATCTTGATGATAATTAAGGAATAAATTTGAAGGAAGACAGACAAAAAAAGAGAAATAAGATAAAAATTTTATAGTGTTTATTTCTCCTCCTACTATCACAGGCTATAGAGATACCACATTTAGATTCTAACATCATGCCCTTGTATGTTGTCTGTGAGGAAATGGAAATGAATATAAAGAAAATAAAGAGGAGAAATATCTTGAATAGAGCAATGAAAGACTTTCATTTGGGAAATTAGATAATTTGGGGAACATTGAAAGACTAATTCTCATTTATCTGAAGGAGGGAAAGATAATAAAAGAGATGGAGAAAAAATATTATCCCTCTAAAGAGGTAAGCAAAAGAATATCAATAGCTATAGATCTGTATGCCTATTTTCCTATGTATATATCATGTTTATGATAATAAGCTGCATGCATCAAGAACATCCCTGATGAGGATATTAGGAGGAAATAGGTAGGCATTAGTAAGCAATATTAAAGACTAAGCCACCACTTTATAATCGTGCCATCAACTAAGAGATGTAGAGAAAATGAGATTTCCTTGTGTTTAGTGTTTGTTGACTATTTTTTAAACATTCAATTAAGTAGAACAAAACATCTTCTTAAAAGCTTTCATCCAACAAGGTATTTCTTATGCATATTCAAAATTATATAAGCTTTCTTGAAATGCATTCTAAGAGACAGAAATTTGTTTGAAGATCTTGTGATTATTCTTAACCAAAGTATAAAATAGGCAAAAGTGTATTTCTCATTTTCACTGAAGACAACCAGGGAAGAGTATAATTTGGAAAGGGCTTCCTGAGGGACAGATGGGAAGTAGCATTTGCCAGACAAGGAAAACCACAATGGCCTTGACCAACATGTCCCCTGAGACCTTGAAGTCCATAGCCCAGAGCCCTGAGCCCAAGAGCCTGGGGAATAGTAGTATCATTAAGGAGAGGAATTGTTGTTGGGAAGGGAACCACCTTCCTCATTATCACTAGCAAGCACCACCCACAGGCAAATTGGGACAGGAGACCTGAGAGTGGTAGTTCCTTCTAGACCACCAGCCTTGTCTCCTGCCCAGCTTCCATAGTCATCATCTAAGGAAGTAACTCTTGAGGAGAAAGGACCAGATATCACTACCAACTGTCACTTTCATGTCAAATGAAGTAGGGAGCACCTTGGGATACAAGAGGCATCATGTGCCAGACAAATTGAATCGTTATTACCAACTTGACTGCCATCTCCCCTTGGACCTTGACTGGCACAGACCAAGACTTCCAACCCCAAAGACTTTGAAACAGCAATATTTCTACCCTCCTGTCCCCAGCATCATCCTGGGCAGGACCTTTGGAGATGAAATAATGAGCAACTGTTCCTGCAGATGCTATTGCCACACCTAATGAAGACCCAGAAAAGAATATTTTTGCCACTAAGTTCCTGGTATTTTAAAATAGTTCAACATCAAAATCTGACTTGATTTTATCAGTTGAAACAACATTAAAGAAGGGCCATTGCCATCTTCTTTACTGCTGTACCCTAAGGGTCATGGGAACTTCACATCTGACCTGTGACTAAAGATGGTAATATAAGATGAGCTCCTTGAAAGAAGGAACTGTTTTACTTTTCTATTTGTATGCCCTGTGCTTAGCAGAGTGCTTTGCACATAAGTAATCAATAAATTCTTCATTTATTTATAGTTAATCCTTCTATATGCTTTTGTTTGGTAACCTTTTGTAAGTTACATTAAGCCCTGATTTATTGCACAGCCTTCTAAATGAGATCTGTGATCACTTTTCAAAAAAAGTTGGGCCTAAGTAGTCACCCAGGAAAAATCAAGTAGATAAATAATGCCTATTGTGTAGACTACTCTAAGCAGTTTATTCATCAGTATATGTACAAACATTGGGATTGTCAAGGGGATTGAACCTGCCATTTCCCTGGTATAGGGTTATCATTCCCATCCTATGAGCAGTAGTACCTCAGGACACCATAGCAAAAACACAGAGAATTGGAGGGATAGTTTAAATTTTCAAGCTAACCACTTAATAAATGGAAGTGTTAGGCATTTCTTCTGGCCTAGGGACACTATGAAAAAATTAATGAGACACTAAGGGCTGTATGAACTAAGAACATTTGAGAGCATCTGGTATAAAGAACTCCCAGAGGAAGAAACTTTTCATCAATGTGGACCAGTTTCTTCTCTGTGACTTACAGTCTTAGAGATTGCTCCAAACTCAGCAAGATGAACTATTTTGCCCAGGGTCACATAGCCAGTATTTATCAGAGGAAAAAAAATACAGATTTTCCTGGTTCTTGGGCTAATTGTCCACTTTGTTTCAGTCCTCTTTTCCTCTTCCCCTCCCATATATCTCTCATATAAATATATACACATCAATAATCTCTTTTTGCATACATACAAACACATATACATACACATTAAAACATAAAAGTTCATTAAGACTTTTGGGACACCCTGTATCCATATCTAGATGTATAGCTATCAAGCGATAACAATCGATATATACATAGAGATGATCATATACAAGTAAACCCCATTGAAGATATATAAATATACACACATATTGACATATAGACACACTAAGATATAGCCTATATGTGTACATAAATACATATACAGATAATACATAGTTCTGAAGCCTGAGGAGGCTCTGATATTAAAGATACTTGAAATTATCCAACAGTAGATTCTTTGAGAGGCAATGTGGCATAGTAGTAAAATTTGTGGATTTATAGCCTAGAGAGACTGCTCCCAACTCAGCACTTACTGACTGTATGGCCAAGGGCAAGTTCCTTAACTCATCAAGTCTGCACTTTCTCATATGTAAAATAGATAATAATATCTGCCGTTCCTTCCTCCCAGGTTTGATGTCAGGATCAAAAGGGACAATGTATGTCAAGCCCATCCAAACCTTAAAGCTCTACATCGTGGTATTAATTGAAGACCCTTAAGTTATAAATCATAAAATGTAGATATTCGAAGGGATTATTATTAAAGACTATCAGATAATAACGTCATAAATCTAAAGATGGAAGGCATTACAGGGGCCATCTAGTTCAACTGCCTTGTTTTATTGATGAGAAACTGAAATCCCGGGAGATTGTCACCTGTCCAAGGTCAGGTCATAAGCAACAGAGATGGAACTTGACTCCAAGTTCTCTTCTTACTACTAATACCAAGTACAAACATTTGATTTTACCCAAGAGGAAACTGGGTTTCAGATAAATAAAATAAATGGCTCCAGATGTCATAAGAGGCAGATGCTAATATGCAAATTCTGACAACAGATTGAGTCTTCTTTATATTTTAAAATTTTTTCCGTAAGACTATTTTTCTGAAAAGAAAAAATCAGCAGTGTCATGATCACTATAGTGTTGGAGGGTTAGATTTAAGGTTAGTGTTAGAAGTGACCACTAACCCTAGCATGAAATGTGTCAGGAATGTTGAGAATATTGGATATGCATAGGTTCTCTTCTAATTCTTTGAATCGGGGCTTCTACCAATTGGCAGAGCTGGATACAGTGGAGGGAAAAGGTTTGGGAATTCAGATTCCTGCTTAATTTCATATAATTTATTCTACACTATCCTTGACTCTCAAATCCCATGGCCTTTTGCCTTGTTAATGACTTTTCTGTTGCCAAGTACATATCCTCTATTACTCCCACCATCTACCTCTACTCCTATTCACATGTTGCTAAAAAGAAAGAGAAAATCATAAAATTGTATTTATTCAAATTTATGTGATTTAATATCAAGAGGGTTCTTAATACCTTAAGGCATGTATTCTATTCTTCCAGTTTGCAATCCTAGTTCTCACAGTGACTGTTCCAAACATTTTCCTCTCTTCTCAAGCCTCTCATAGCATCCCCTCTTCTTTTAGCCAAGGATCTTTCCTCAGACTTCACCAAAAAATCACAACTATTGCCCAAGTGATCACTTTCTTTTTTCCTTCTTCCTCATTTGATGCCTTCCCAACATCTTCCTCCTCTATGTCCTCCTTCACTTTAGTCTCAGATGAGAACACAAACCCCTTTTCTTTCTAAAGCCAAAGTCTCTTGATGAACTCTTGTCACTTTTCAAGTTTTCCATTAGATTGTCTCCACTATCAATCCTGGCTCTTATTTTCCTTCAACTTATCCCTGTATACTGACTTCTTTACTGCTCACAGATGTTCTTATAGTTCCCCCACCCTTCAAAATTCTCATTTTATCTGACTATTATTGCTATTTATCTTTTAACTCTTCTGTCTTCATGGTTAAGCTCCTGGAGAAAGCCATCTCCTGCTAGATGTGGTGGTACATACTTGTAATTTGTGCTATAGGGGAGGTTGAGACTGGTGGATCACTTGAGTTTGGTAATTCTGAACTACAGTACTGCTAAAGTGATTTCATATCCATACTATATGTCCAGCAATAGGAGATTACTATGCAAATTAAGAAGGAATGAACTAACCCAGGCTAGAAATGGAGAAAGTTCCATCTTCCATGCTGGCTAACTGGTCAACGAATGATGACTCCTTTAGTCTAGGTGAGACAGAGAAATCCAGTCTCAAAAAAATCTATCTTCACTAAACATCTCTAAATTCATCTCCTCACTCTCTTTTTCTAACACTGCAATCTAACTTTCAACTCCATCATATATCAAAACCACTGTCTTCCAAATTACCAATAATTTCTTAATTGCTAAATCCAGTGACACTTTCTCAATCATCATTCTTCTTTACCTCCCTGTGGTCCTTGACACTATCAATCTCCTTCATCATCTGAAATACTCTCCTCTTCAGAATTCTTGAAATTTTTCTCTGTTCCTCCTATTTTTCTAACTGTAACTTCTCTGTCTCATTTGTTCATTCTTCATCCATGTAACCCCCCCAATAACTATAAACGCACTATATTTTTTCCTAGACCCTCCTCTCTTCTTCCTCTAGACTACCTCAGTTGGTAATCTCATTAAACCCCCAGACCTATAAATCCATCCCTAGATTATCTCTTGGACTTCAGTCCCACAATCAACACAATTTACTTTTGGACATTTTGAAATTAAAATCATGTGGTTATCTCAAACTCAATATGTCCAAAACAGAACTTATCTTTTCGGGGGAAGCTGGGTGGCTCAGTGGATTGAGAACCAGGCCTCAAGATGGGAGGTCCTAGGTCCAAATCTGGCCTCAAACACTTCAGATCTGTGTGACCCTGGGCAAGTCACTTGACTCCCATTGCCTATCCTTACCATTCTTCTGCCTTGGAACCAATATAAAGTAGTCATTCCAAGACATAAGGTAAGGGTTTTACCATTCTGGAGGACAATTTGGAACTATGCCCAAAGGGCACTAAAAGACTGTCTGTCCTTTGATCCAGCCATAGCATTGCTGAGTTTGTACCCCAAAGAGATCATAAGGAAAAAAGACTTGTACAAGAATATTCATAACTGCATTCTTTGTGATGGCAAAAAAATTGGAAAATGAGGGGATGCCCTTCAATTGGGGAATGGCTGAACAAATCGTGGTATTTCTTGGTGATGGAATACTATTGTGCTCAAAGGAATAATAAAATGGAGGAATTCCATGGAGACTGGAACAACCTCCAGGAAGTGATGCAGAGGGAAAGGAGCAGAACCAGGAAAACATTGTACACAGAGATTAATATATTATGGTACAATCAAACGTAATGGACTTCTCTACTAGCAGCAATGCAATGATCCAGAAAAATTCTGATGGACTTATGAGAAAGGACACCCTCCAATCCAGAAAAAGAACTGTGGGAGTAGAAACACAGGAGAAAAACAACTGCTTGAATACATGGGTCAAGGGGAAATGGCTGGGGATGTAGACTCTAAATCAGTGGTTCTCAACCTTTCTAATGCTGTGACCCCGCAATACAGTTCCTCATGTTGCAGTGACCCCAAACCAAAAAATTACTTGGTGGCTACTTCAAAACTGTAATTTTGCTAGTTATGATTAGGAATGTAAATACCTGATATGCATTATGTATTCTCATTGCTACAAATTGTTAGGTTGAGAACCGCTGCTCTAAATGAACATCCTAATGCAAACACCAACAACATGGAAATAGGTTCGGATCAAGGACACATGTAATACTCAATGAAATTATGCATCCGCTGTGGGAAGAGTGGGTGGAGGGGAGGGAGGGAAATAATGTGATTATTGTAATCAAGGTATAATGTTCTAAATTGACTAAATAAATTAATTCAAAAAATTTTTTAAAAAGAAAGTAAGGGTTTAAAAAAAAAAGAATTTATCTTTTCCCTCAAACTCTTCTTTTCCAATCTTTCCTTTTGCTATTAAGGGCACCAAAATCTTCCCACTCACATAGGTTCAAAACACTGGAATTACCTGTGAAACTTTACTCTCAGTTACTCTTCATGTCCAGTTTGTTGCCGTATCTTGTCAAAAATATCTAATTTCAAAAATATCTCTTTATTACATTTTTCTCTCCACTCACACAACTAAAACTCTTGTTCAGGCCATCACCTGAACTGTTGTTATAGCCTTCCAATTGCTCTCCTTTCCTCAAGGTTCTCCCTGCTCCAGTCTATCCATCACTGAACTGTCAAGGTGATTTTTTCAAACTGTAATTTTGACTGTCATACATCCCCCAACTCAGTGATCTCCAGTAGCACTGTATTACCTTCACTATCAAGTACAAATTCTTTTGTATAATATTTAGAACTCTTCATAACCGTTTCTAGTCTTGTAATATTTTATTTTATTTCATTCAATCTGTTCTCCAGGAAATTGTCTTACTTACAGTTCCTCGTATAACTACATTTTCAACAGCTCTCTAACTTCTCATTGGCTATCCCCAATGCCTGTAAAGCCTTTTCCCCATACTTAGTTTTCTTAACTTCAAGACTCAGCTCAAGTCCCAACTTTCCTACTAACCCTAGTTATTAATAGCTTCCTCTCTTATACTGCCTTCCTTCTATTCTGTATTAATTTTCTATTTCCCTGGTAGTTTGCATTGCTTCTTTCATTAGAATGTAATCTCCTGGAAGGCAGAGATTATATTTTTACTTTTCTTTATATCCCTAGCATTTACATAGTGTCTGGTACATAGAAAACACTTAATAAATGCCTATGATCTGACTTCACATTTATCGAGTGGTTCCAATTCTGTACGTCTTCACCCTACACTATGATAAAAGTAGGATAAATGTATAATCACAGGCATAAAGTCTTGGAGAGGAACCTTAAGATAAAGTGATGACATATCAGATAGAATACTGGACTTGGATCTGAGTTCCATTTCTCCCTCAGATACCTACTAGTTGTGTGGTCCTGGGCAAGCCACTCTGGAACTCACTTTACACTGTTCTAAAATGAGGGGTTGCACTCAATAGTTTCAGACATCATTTCTAGTTCTAAATCTATGATTTTTAGTGAGGGGAAATTCCACAGTTTGATTCTTTGGCTTATTCTTTCAGGGGAATTAGTCTATGTTTACAAGTATTTTGCCTTTTTCTTACAAGTTCTACTAGGTCACGATAGTTAATGGCAGAGTCTAGACTGAGACTCCCAACTACTAAATTTAGAGCTTTTTCTTTAGTCACCGAATTTCTCAACACATTAGTTCACTTGGTTACCAACTAGTTTAAGGGGGAACTTTTAAGTCACTCTGTAGTTTATGTTTTTGAATTGCCATAATGAATATGCATCTCCACTGAAGGGCTTCTCTAATACCTCTTAATATTGTGGAGCCTTTCAGATGTCATTCCAACAAAGTACGATTTCTATTCTATCTTACTAAGCTTGGATAGCTTCCAGCGTGGGCCTGGTAACATACTATGCATCTGTTGTCTCATGATCAACCCAGCCAAGTCAGGAAATCTCATCTCTCAAAGGCTAGATAGAAATTATTCCTTGTCCAAGTGTTTCTTAATTCATGGCTCAGAGAATTGGCATGTTCAAAGGGACCTTGAAACTCTTCTATTCCAATCCACACACTAAAGGAATTCTTACTGTAATATGTCCAGCAAAATGTTTTCCAGTGGTGGAAGGTAGAAGGATGCTGCTACTCTCAGTAGTAATAGACAAATTTGGAAGAGTGGAGGGCTTAGGAATAAAGATAATGAGTTCAATTTTGGACAAGTTGAGTTTAATATACCTATGAGACATCCAGTTCAAATTGGCAGTTGGAGATGTGAGATTGGAGGTCAGCACAGAAGTTAGATAAATATCTTTGAGAATTGTTAGCATAGAAATTAAAATGGAATCTATGGGAACTGAGATTAACAAGTGAAATTATATAGAAGGAGAAGAGAAGAGGATCTAGGATAGAGCTCTGTGGGACACTCACCATTAGAGGACATTAAGATGAGGAGAATATGAAGATCTAACAAAGGAAACTAAGAAGAAATGAACCAGGAGAGAGTTTAGAATTCTCTGAGTCTGAATCTGTATCAAGATCATGCATTGAGACAAACCAGGGAAGGCTAGGGACCACAGTAGTATATGTACATGTGGATGGACTATGTTAGCATGCTAAACTTATCTCTTATTACTACATTGCCTCCAACAGGTAAGCACACACACATGTATGTTTATCTATTGGAGATAATGTAGTGTGAGTTTCTGTGTACATATGTTTACCTATCAGAGGTAATATGTGTATATAGACATATAGAGTATCTATAATATGACTATTTCTGAATGTACATGTGTATATGTATATGCATATGTATATGTTATTGACCCAAATAATGAATGATTAAAAGCTAAGTGCAAAGCACTGGGCACATATAAGGAATCTGTAAACAATAAATCATTTCACAAATATGAGTAATGGGTATTATTGTCATTCTGTGTGAAATCTATGGCAGGTGGTTCTGGAGTGGGAACCTCCAAATGCTCTCTTCACTCATCATCTGGCTGTTGTTTCTCAGTTTGAGGTCCTTGATCCTGAAAAGAGTAGAAGAGTGTCTTAGAAAAGAGGGAAGTGAGCTGACCTAGCCTTATTTTGGATAATGATTAGCCTTTATGTCAGGGACTCTTGAATTGTTTGTACCTGACTGCATCACTCTAGTCACTGTTAACGTGGTAACTCTGGAGCCTAGCTGGGTTGTAGAAGCAAGGAGAACTGATAAAGTATATCAAAACCAGTGAGGATGCTTGTCTGCAGCTCATGGGGAGGCAGCATTTAACTTGTTGGTAAGAGAAAAGATTCCTCTTTTTAGTAGATATAAGACCTTCTTCATGGAACCCTTCTGCCTTATAGCCTGTATTGAAGGGAATAGCTGCACTGTGTGAGAAACCCAGGGATTCTTCCCTCTAGAAGGTGCTTTGCATCTTCCACTAATGTGCTGACCTGCTGGGATGATAGTGAGGTGGGTAATTATTGTGCACACATGTTTCCTGCCCGAGGTATTTCAAGTACTCTGGTTGTCTCAATACTCATCTGTACCATTATCATGGGAGGGTAAGCCTAGCATGACATGGCAATTCATATATGGCCCAAGTTACATTCTTTAAAGGCAATTGCTTGAGATGCCACCATATTCCTGTAGAGGTTGTGTTGAATATTCTCATCTTTAACCTGTAAATAATAATTGTGATAATAATACTATCTTCCTAACAGAACTGTTGTGAGGATAATTTACAATGCATTCTAAATATTAAAGTCTTTCTTGCTCTCTGTCTCTGTCTCTCTTTCTCTGTCTTTCTGTCTCTGTCTCTCCCTCCTCTCACTCTCTCCCCCCTCTCTTTCTTTCCCCTTTCTCATGTCTTTCTCTCCCTCTGTCTGTCCGCCTTACACACACACACAAACACATATACACACACACACACAAACACACACACACAAACACAAACACACACACAAAGATTTTATGCTCTGAATAGCAGAGTCAGGCTTTGAGGCATTAGAATGGAAACTGTAGATATGTTCATGGTCCCAGAGCTCCTGTAAGTGAATACCAAGGGAACACTGTATTTTATCCTTAAAAGGTGGCTCTCTGAAAGACCTTTGTTTTCTTTTATGATGTACTTTTCTATAAAATTTTTGTTTTCTTAACTTGAATGTCATAGAAAGAATACTCTTATTTTCTGTGTGCTTTATCAAAACTATTAGAGCTAAAAGTGATTGGGAAGTTGGATTGGTATTAATAATATTTCATAGCATGACTACCATTCAATAGATAAATAATAAAGAAAATTCTCTTGGTGTTTGGGGAATATAAAAGAAGTCTGAAACACAATAGATATTGACTTCAAGGAGATTATATCCTTGTATTTGGTGGCATATCAAATAATTAGCCATACAATCAATGGATAAGTGGCTTTCTCCATACTATAATTCAGTAGGAAAGGGAAAAGAAAGGGAAGGGCAGGGCAGGAAAACCCAAGGGGAATTTGCAGGAGTGAGACGTCATTGAGGGGTTGAAGGATTCTGAAAAGTTAACCTAATGTCAACAAAAGTTTGTCAGGTAAATGTATTTACACTATTCTATTAAGGCTGGCCTTCTGAGAAGGAAACATGCTCAGAGGAAGGGTTTTATTGAACTGTGCCCTATAGAAGAAAGTTCTGTGTTTAAAAATAAATGAAAAGAGGATAGAGAAATTGGGCAAATTATGTGGACAAAACATTCATGAAACATAGATTTAGTGGAGAAAATGCAAGAGCACACTTGTTCTTTCACAACAGGTAGTCAACAAGAAGTGTTCTTGTCTCGACTGCTGTGGTTTCTGGATATCTTTACAACTCATTGAACTGAATTGCAATGCTGAAGGAAAATCTAAAGGAAAGACATCTCTGGGGTAACAAGTACTTTATATCATTGCTGAATCACATCTTATCCCAACTTTGCAGTATCTCTTTCTAAAAATAGCATACTTTAAAAACAAGTATTGTCAAGACTCAAGTTTGAAGGAAGTTGTGATAATAGTTAAAGAAGTTTTCCTCATTAGAGGGAACATGAGTTCAAAGACAAAATAATCTTAACTCTAAAGTCATCATGATCTGTATCACCTAATAGGGTATGTGGAGTAACAGAAATAACTTAAGTACGGAAACATTTTTTTACTGGAAATAGTGTATATGAGTTGAGTTTCATGGTCAATAAAAGGTGGAGCAGTAGTTTCTTATATACCTCTCTGACTTAAAAAGCTAAAAAAAAGTAAGAAAGTGGGAAGGAAGGAAGGAAGGAAGGAAGGAAGGAAGGAAGGAAGGAAGGAAGGAAGGAAGGAAGGAAGGAAGGAAGGAAGGAAAGGGACGAAGGAAGGAAGGGGAGGAAGGAAGGAAGGGGAGGAAGGAAAGAAAAAGCTAAATCTAGAGTAATTAAAGGTATATCCATAAGGTAAGAAGAGAAAAACACTCCATAGGGTAAAACCTTTATGAAACACCTTTGGAAAACTTAAATACTCCATTCTTTTATTCCCCATTTCCCCTTTCCCCATCCCAACTGTATGCTGAATGCAATCAAGTCAATCTCACAGGCTTATACTTTAGGGTCTCTCTGTGGAAACCTCTGACAAATATTACTAATCTAGAAACTCATTTTAAAATCACCCACATTCCTTGAAATGAGCAGAAAATGCCAATCCTATCCTAACAAATGAAGTTGAAACTGTGTAATTTTAGAGAATAGTTAGAAGACATGACATCAGAGATCTAGAAGGAGGAAATTAGGATTCACAGCCCAATATAAAGTAGACAAGAAAGCCAAGCCGGGTGAGGTCAGATCTTTTCCCATGGAATTTATTCTGGGCATGAAGCCACCAGTGCCACATTGAACTTGAAGACAGTATGTCAAGACTCTGGGTTGTTTATGAGAGAAAAGGAAAAAGAGCAACAGAAAGAAAATGGGAGAAACCTGTAGTTAAGAGAAAAAACAGAAGACTACTGGAAAGAAAAGAAAAAAGAATGATGAGAATGAACATGGGAAATATTGGTTATAATTTTATCTCCTAAGCAATCAACCAACCATAGGTCTCAGTAAGAAAAAAATATAATAATTTTAGAACATTATAAGAGAAGAAATATTAGAGGAAAATTAACCAAAACACCTAATAAAAAATGCATTTCTAGACTTCCCAAGGAGGATGATTAAGAAAGCTAAGAATGGTTTTCAAAGGTAACAAACTTTTTTTCAAAAAGAGGGAAAGGGAAAAAAAATTAAGTAACTACTATGTACTAGGCACTGTATGAAGTGCTTTTCAATTATTATTTAATTTTATTGCCATAACCTTGAGAATTGGGTGCTGTTTTATCAATAAACAAATTTCTGATGCTAATTTCAAACTCAGATTTTACTGACTGCAGGCCCAGCATCCTCTCTACTTTACTACCTGACTGCTAAAAAATATTTTGATAGAAATAGGTGAAATAATATCTCACAACAGAATTAAGACAATTAATAGAATCTATTATGACTAGGCAGCTATTAATGCAAATAATAAATTCTTTGGAGTAGACAAATTATTCAAGTTTTGCCTATCTGAAGGTTATCATCATGTATAGATTATGGTAATTGGTTCCAGCCCAATCTGGATCACTGATCACTGTAAGTGATCTGTAGTTTTGGGTTATTTTTGTTTGTTTGTTTTTTGTTGTTGTTTTTTTTTTAAATCCTTACCTTCCAGCTTGGAGTCTGTACTGTGTATTGGCTCCAAGGCAGAAGAGTGGTAAGGGCTAGGCAATGGGGGTCAAGTGACTTGCCCAGGGTCACACAGTTGGGAAGTGTCTGAGGCCAAATTTGAACCTAGGACCTCCCATCTCTAGGCCGACACCCAATCCACTGAGCTACCCAGCTGCCCCCGATCTGTAATGTTTATGGCCTCTTAAAGCATGAACACTTCAAGACCAATAACCTAGCATTGGATGAAATGTAAAATCCCTTTTTGCCTTCATTACTTCTCAATAAAAATCATCAGTGATCCCTTAGATACTTTAAATTAAATTGAACTTTGGCCCCTTGACATGTAACTTCTCTCTCAAAGGCATAATTTTTTCAAAATTCTGATTCACCTCACATTAAAAATGTATTGATCAGTGTAGCCATCTTCTTTGCTTATTCTCTTAAAAATAGCAGGATATGTAGCTGCAGCGTTCAAATATGCTGGTTTTTTTTAAAATAATATTTTAATTGATCATTTCCAAGCATTATTCATTAAAGACAAAGATCATTTTCTTTTCCTCCCCCCACCACCCCCCATAGCTGACACGTGATTCCACTGGGTATCACATGTGTTCTTGATTCAAACACTTTGCCATGTTGTTAGTATTTGCATTAGAGTTTTGTTTAGAGTCTTTCCTCTGCCATGTCCCCTCAACCGCTGTAGTCAGGAATTTGCTTTTCCTCGGTATTTCTATTCCCACAATTTGTCCTCTGTTTATGGATAGTGTTTTTTTTTTCTAGATCCCTGCAGATTGTTCAGGGACACTAATGGAGAAGTCCATTACATTCAATTATACCACAGTGTATTAGTCTCTGTGTACAATGTTTTCCTGGTTCTGCTCCTCTCGCTCTGCATCACTTCCTGGAGGTCGTTCCAGTCTCCATGGAATTCCTCCACTTTATTATTCCTTTTAGCACAATAGTATTCCATCACCAACATATACCACAATTTGTTCAGCCATTCCCCAATTGAAGGGCATCCCCTCGTTTTCCAATTTTTGGCCACCACAAAGAGCGCAGCTATGAATATTCTTGTACAAGTCTTTTTCTCCATTATCTCTTTGGGGTACAGACCCAGCAGTGCTATGGCTGGGTCAAAGGGTAGATATTCTTTTATCACCATTTGGGCATAGTTCCAAATTGCCCTCCAGAATGGTTGGATCAGTTCACAACTCTACCAGCAATGAATTAATGTCCCAACTTTGCCACATCCCCTCCAGCTTTCATTACATTCCATAACTGTCATGTTAGCCAATCTGCTAGGTGTGAGGTGATACCTCAGAGTTGTTTTGATTTGCATCTCTCTGATTATAAGAGATTTAGAGCACTTCTTCATGTGCTTATTAATAGTTTTGATTTCTTTATCTGAGAACTGCCTATCCATGTCCCTTGCCCATTTATCAATTGGAGAATGGCTTGATTTTTTGTACAATTGATTTAGCTCTTTATAAATTTGAGTAATTAAACCTTTGTCAGAGGTTTCTATGAAGATTTTTCCCCAATTTGTTGTTTCCCTTCTGATTTTAGTTACATTGGTTTTGTTTGTACAAAAGCTTTTTAGTCTGATGTAGTCAAAATTATTTATTTTACATTTTGTGATTCTTTCTATGTCTTGCTTGGTTTTAAAGTCTTTCCCCTCCCAAAGGTCTGACATGTATACTATTCTGTGTTTACCCAATTTACTTATGGTTTCCTTCTTTATGTTTAAGTCATTCACCCATTTTGAATTTATCTTGGTGTAGGGTGTGAGGTGTTGATCTATTCCTAATCTCTCCCATACTGTCTTCCAATTTTCCCAGCAGTTTTTATCGAATAGTGGATTTTTGTCCCAAAAGCTGGGATCTTTGGATTTATCGTATACTATCTTGCTGAGGTCGCTTTCCCCCAGTCTATTCCACTGATCCTCCTTTCTGTCTCTTAGCCAGTACCAAATTGTTTTGATGAACACTGCTTTGTAATATAGTTTGAGGTCTGGGACTGCAAGGCCCCCATAATTTGTGTTTTTTTTTCATTATTTCTCTGGATATCCTTGATCCTTTGTTATTCCAAATGAACTTTGTTATGGTTTTTTCTAAATCAGTAAAGAAATTTTTTGTGAGTTCAATGAGTATGGCACTAAATAGATAAATAAGTTAGGGTAGGATGTTCATTTTTATTATATTGGTTCATCCTATCCATGAGCAGTTAATGTTTTTCCAATTGCTGAAGTCTAGTTTTAGTTGTGTAGAGAGTGTTTTGTAGTTGTGTTCATATAGTTCCTGTGTTTGTCTCTGCAGATAGATTTCTAAGTATTTTATTTTGTCTAAGGTGATTTTGAATGGGATTTCTCTTTCTAGTTTTTGCTGCTAAGCTGTGTTGGAGATATATAGAAAAGCTGATGACTTATGCAGGTTTATTTTGTATCCTGCAACTTGCTAAAGTTGTTGATTATTTCAATTAGCTTTTTGGTTGAATCTCTAGGATTCTTTAAGTAGACCATCATGTCATCTGCAAAGAGCAATAACTTTGTCTCCTCCTTGCCTATTTTGATGCCTTCAATTTCTTTTTCTTTTCTAATTGCTACTGCTAGTGTTTCTAGTACAATGTCAAATAGTAGAGGTGATAATGGGCATCCTTGTTTCACTCCTGATCTTATTGGGAATGCATCTAGTTTATCCCCATTGCAGATGATATTAGCTGATGGTTTTAGATAAATACTGTTTATTATTTTTAGGAACGACCCTTCTATTCCTATGCTTTCTAGTGTTTTTAATAGGAATGGGTGTTGTATTTTATCAAAGGCTTTTTCTGCGTCTGTTGAGATAATCATGTGGTTCTTGTTGGTTTGCTTGTTGATGTGGTCAATTATGTGGATGGTTTTCCTAATATTGAACCAGCCCTGCATCCCTGGTATAAATCCTACTTGATCATGGTGGATGACCCTTCTGATCACTTGCTGGAGTCTTTTTGCTAGTATCCTATTTAAGATTTTGGCATCTATATTCATTAAGGAGATTGGTCTATAATTTTCTTTCTCTGTTTTTGACCTGCCTGGTTTTGGAATCAGTACCATGTTTGTGTCATAAAAGGAGTTTGATAGAGCTCCCTCTTTGCTTATTATGTCAAATAGTTCGTATAGTATTGGGATTAACTGTTCTCTGAATGTTTGATAGAATTCTCTTGTGAATCCGTCTGGCCCTGGGGATTTTTCTTTGGGAGTTCTTTGATGGCCTGTTGAATTTCATTTTCTGATATGGGATTATTTAAGAATTCTATTTCTTCTTCTGTTAGTCTAGGCAGTTTGTATTTTTGTATATATTCATCCATATCACCTAAATTGGTGTATTTATTGCCATATAATTGGGCAAAGTAATTTTTAATGATTGCCTCCATTTCCTCTTCATCGGAGGTGATGTCCCCTTTTTCATCTTTGATGCTGTTAATTTGCTTTTCTTCTTTCCTTTTTTAAATTAGATTGACCACTACATTGTCTATTTTGTTTGTTTTTTCAAAGTACCAGCTTCTTGTCTTATTTATTAAATCAATAGTTCTATCACTTTCGATTTTATTAATTTCTCCCTTAATTTTTAAGATTTCTAGTTTGGTTTTCTGCTGGGGGTTTTTAATTTGATCACTTTTGAGTTTTTTTATTTGCATTTCCAATTGATTGATCTCTGCTCTCCCTAGTTTGTTAACATATGCACTCAGAGATATGAATTTACCTCTGATTACTGCTTTGACTGCATCCCAAAAGGTTTGAAAGGATGTCTCACCATTGTAATTTTCCTCGATGAAATTATTAATTGTTTCTATGATTTCTTCTCTAACTAAATGATTTTGGAGTATCATATTGTTTAATTTCCAATTAATTTTTTATTTGGTTTTCCATGTACCATTACTGATCATTATTTTCATTGCCTTGTGATCTGAAAAGGCTGCATTTATTATTTCTGCTTTTCTGCATTTGTATGCCATGTTTCTGTGACCTAATGTATGGTCAATCTTTGTGAATGTGCCATGTGGTGCTGAAAAGGTGTATTCCTTTTTGTCCCTGTTTATTTTTCTCCATATGTCTATTAATTCTAATTTTTCTAAGATTTCATTCACTTCCTTTACCTCTTTCTTATTTATTTTTTTATTTGATTTATCTAAATTTGATAATGGTTGGTTCAAGTCTCCCACTAATACGGTTTTACTGTCTATTTCTTCCTTCATTTCTCCTAGTTTCTCCATTAGAAATGTGGGCGCTATATTATTTGGTGCATACATGTTGATTAGTGATATTTCCTCATTATCTAAAGTCCCTTTTAACAAAATATAATTACCTTCCCTACCCCTTTTGATCAGGTCTATTTTTGCTTTGGCTTTATCAGATATCATGATTGCCACTCCTGCCTTCTTTCTGTCAGTTGATGCCCAGAAGGTCTTACTCCATCCTTTAATTCTGACCTTGTGGGTGTCAACCTGCCTCATGTGTGTTTCTTGAAGACAATATATGGTAGGGTTTTGGATTCTAATCCATTCTGCTATTCGTCTACGTTTTATGGGTGAGTTCATCCCATTCACGTTCAAAGTTATGATTGTAACTTGTGGACTCCCTGGCATTTTGATATCCTTCCCTAATTCTAACCTTCCTTCTTCCGCTCTACCTTTTAATCCAGTGATTTACTTTAAATCAGTCCCCCTTGTCCCCTCTCTTGATATGTTACCCTTTCTAGTCCCTCTCTTTTTGTTCCCTCCCCCTCCCCCCTCTTCTTCCCTCCTTTTTTTGTGTTCCCTCACCACTACCCTCCTTGGTTTTCCCTTCTCCCTACCCTTGTTGGGTAAGATAGAATTCAAGATCCCAATGGATCTGCATGTTCTTCCCTCTCAGAGTTGATTTCCCTGAGAGTAAGGTTTAAGTAAAAACTCTCTTCCACTCCTCCTTATAGGAGTAACTTTAGCTTTCTCTAAGCCACCATCTTGACCAGAAGTCCCTGGTTTTTTTATATGCTTTTTTTAAAATAATTTGTACATTATAGAATTGGAACAATCAATACTTGCAGTAAAAATTTCTTTACTATCCATTTCATTTCTATTTTTTTCACTTCCATTATTAAACTTGATTTTTATCTGAATGGCTGTTCAACTAATAGAAATGCATTTGTTTTTGCAATCTTCATTCCTTATAGGTAAAAAAATGATCTGTTTCTTTCATCATAACACTTTTATTCCTCATAATTGTTTGGAAACCAGAAAGAGAGCATCTTACAAATCACAAAAAGGGCAACTTTGCCTTTTTCTTTCATTTTGCCTTTGTGTATTATTATATTCTGTACCACAAATTCAGGCATTCCAACTTCTCATACTATTTTAGCTACTATAACCATCTTCAATTTTATCTAATTTGTTCTAATGTAATAGCTAATATCTTCTTTTCTGGACTGGCATTGTTTCAATATGACCGACACATTCTTCCTTTTGTCTATTTTGTTAGAGGTTCTTTCCAAAATTAACAAAATTGTTGGAAATATGGTATACAGCAGCACATCACTTCCATATGCAGATGGGTAAATATAGACTGATGACATAGTGCTATGTTGTCAGTTGCTTGAACTAGCTCACACATGCCTAATGTTTGAATTTTGGCTTGCATTAAATGTGATCTGTTATTATTTTATAATTTGATCTAAGTAAAATATTACATTATTTGAGTTCATGTTTGTCATGACCTTAATTTGCTTGCATGATAGAGAATATCTCCAAATTATTAGAAGATCATAAAAAATAGAATGAGATGTTTAGAACAGAAATATAAAGAAAAAGAAGAAAAATTATGAAAGAGGAGCAAAAGACAATCAGATAAGCTCTCTCCTAATATCCCTTAGTATATCTCTAACTAGACAATAGATATCTTGAAACAAGTGTTCTATAAATATATTAATCTTGACAATTCTTAAACTGATTAAATTTCCTCCCACTTTTAACCCTTCCTAATTCCCTTTTGTTGTTCAGGGTACCATGATCTTTCCAATGACAAGACTGGAAATGTAGGTTTCATCCTTGTCTTCCCAGTAAGGAAAATTAATATTGAATTGTCTTATTTAATAGCCATTATTTCTATGTGATCCTTACTTTTCCTTATCTTGATAGACCCCATTTCTGAGGGAAGACAGTTTTTGAATGGTGTAATTAAGATGATTATTCTTATCCTTCAAGTCA
Source organism: Monodelphis domestica (assembly GCF_027887165.1). Taxonomy (NCBI): domain Eukaryota; kingdom Metazoa; phylum Chordata; class Mammalia; order Didelphimorphia; family Didelphidae; genus Monodelphis; species Monodelphis domestica. The sequence goes on along the minus strand of NC_077229.1, from coordinate 134,373,709 downwards.
CCAGCTTACCACCCTGGACTGAGTTCAAGTGTTTGTTTACATCATAAATAGAAGTCAGTTTAAACTACACCACCCCACCCCATGAGTCTGATATCCTTGCCTGCCTTATGTAAGTTTGAGATTAACTGGTCTAGAAGAAGGGAGAACAAGTCAACAAAAATCTGATTGAGATGACATAGTTTTACAACTAAAATTTTTGGAGGTAGCTGTCTCTCCTGAAGTAACTGGCATTCTTTGAATGTCAGAGAGGTGTGTAATCATCCACATCTGGAGGCCACCCCACCTACTGACCAAAGTTGCCTTATGTTTACAGTAGGAACTTTGTCTCTTTGAATTTCATTTGTGACATCAGTCTCTTTTGCTCTCCCCCACCTCTATATCCAATTAGTTCCCAAGGCTTGTTGATTTTAACTTCATAACATTTCCCATACATGCTAATGTTCAGACATTCAGTAGTGTCCAATTCTTCATGACTATACTATCCATGAGGTTTTCTTGGCAAAGATACTGGAGTGGTTTACCATTTCCTTCTCCAGTGGATTAAGGCAAACAGAAGGTCACATAGGCAGGCAGTATCTAGTTTTGAGTTTAAGCTCAGGTCTTCCTGACTCCAGGTCCAGGCTCTATCCATTAAGCCCCCCAGCTGCCTCCTCATATATATCCTCTCTCTTTTCTGATACTGCCATCACCCTGGTCAAGATCCTAATCCCTCCACAACTTGACTATTAAAAATGGCCTTTTGGTTTGTCTCTCTGTCTCAAGTCTTTCCTTACCCTAGTCTGTACTCCACTCAGCTATCAAAAAAGATCTTTCTGACCCCCATTGCCTAGCCCTTACCACTCTTCTGCCTTGGAACCAATGCACAGTATTAAATCCAAAATGGAAGGTAAGGGTTAAAAAAAAAAAAGATCTTCCTAAGCACAGGTGTGACTGTATCACTTCCATATTCAATGAACTCCAGTGATTAGAGTTATAGACTCCTCAGGGAAGATGTTTTTATAGAGAGGAGGAGAAAACTATGAGCCACATACTAAACTCATTGAAGATGAAGGAAAGTGACCTGGGAGTCTATAAACAACAGCTACTAGTATTTTGATTAGAATTGATTGATTAGAACCTCAAAAGAAAAGAGGTTACTGAATGATAGAGGCAGGAGGAGAACCTGGAAGTCATATTGGAGAGCAAGGAGTATTCCAATGTTCCTACCTCTACCAGTGGGCTGAGGAGTGTGAATTTTAAAACTCCTCCACCCTACTCAAACTTTAGAAGATTTGATTTAGCTATCTCCTGATTGTAACAATGAAGACACTCTCTTTAACAGAATCAAGAATGTCTTGTAGTACTTTACATTACTCCACCCTACTTAGACATACTTTAGGGAAAGATAAAGTTGTAATCTCCTAATTGAACAATGAAGGTACTTAGTTCTCACCTAATAGTGAAGCTAGAAATTTAAACTAAGTCTATTTTTAGACCTTAATACAAAAAAGTGTTAAGTAACTATAAAGGTTAAATTAATCACAAAAAGGTCAAGTAACTAACAAAAGGTAAACTTAACAAAGAAGTGTGAAGTAGCTCAAAAGATATAAACTAATCAAAGAAGTTGAGAACTAAAAATATGGGCAGGCCTGGAGAAAGCCTTTGATGTGATTGGTAGATGTGAAAATTTAGAGGTAGAGACACAAGGGTGAAAGGTCTATATATTTTGGATTTTTTTGTCTCTCAAAAACTCTTTCCCTGGAAAGTTGGATCTGGCTGATCACTTCCTGTGAGCAGCCTGGGTGCCAGTTCAATCCTGGAACTCAGCCTGGAGGAGGTCACTCAGACATCTTCCTTGAGACAGTCTTGTGGTGAGTGATAAGACTTACTGAGGCCCCTTTGGCCAAGGAAGACCTTTAACTCCTGCCTGGCTCAGCCTGAGCTGGAGCAGTTTAAATGAACTCATTTTCCTCTCCTGTCTTCTTAAATTCCTTCCCTCTATATTAATTAAATTACTGTAAATTTCCAGACTGACTTGGAAATTTTATTTGGTGGCCATTTAAATCTAGATTTAAAGTCACAACTCTAAATTCATCTTTACAGGAGAATGAGTTCAGATGCTGCCAATACCAAAAAAGAATGGGAAGGTTGGCTCTGTCATCAGTGGGAAGCCATGTTTAATAAGAACTAGCAGATAGAAAGAGTGGGAGAAGGGAAAAAGGCTAAGGGAAGTTTATTGCATGTGGATCAGGCATTCCAGAGGGGACAGTAGAAGGGTTTGGGGAATTAGGTTGAGATTTTAGGGTAAGAGGGTTGAGGGGGGTGGAAATTAGGAATCAGGGAGTGGACATGTGATGAATTGATTTTGGGTGATGATCAGAGGACTTTGGATTAATCAGGAGGTAAAAAACATGACCAAGCATGAAAATGTTCATCACTGAGTGGAGGACAGCACTCATTTTCCCAGGGGAGGTCAGAGTCCAGGTTAAAGGCAAGTATAATATGAAGGAGTGGGGCACATAATCACATGATCAAACAGGAGACTCCATTTCATAATTCCATCTCCTTCCAAAGGAGATAAATAGGAAAATGGCACAGGTGAAGATGGAAGTCAAATATGCACAGGAAAAAGATGCCCTATTCTCCCATAAAATTTCCTTTTTCTCTTCTATCAAAGGACTGGAACAGAAAAAGAGAAAGGGCTTCAAATTAAATGGAAGATTTCTTTTCTTTGCACTGGAGGTTTTCTGCATCCCAGTTGGAATATTGCTTTGGCAGCAGGAGGTAGAAGATGCCTTGAGCTGATGCATATAGAAATGCTGCTTTGGGGCTGATGAAAGATGGCTGGCTTGGCTCCTAGTAGCTTTTCCTCAGGAGACACAGTGAGCCCAGAAGAAAATGGAAAGCTCAAGGCACTAGTATGCACTATGATCTGCAAGAATATAATAATTCCTCTTCTTTATATTTTGGATATTTGTTTTTTAAGTCATTAGAGTAAGAAGTAAAGCAAAGGAAATAACTGGTATTGCCAAAAGGCAATTAGGATATAAGTGGCTAAACATTTGAGGGGCAAAAGAACAGAAGTGTTTATATTCTCTTAAGTAGATTAGAAATATTCATTTATGGGAATCAATATAGTTGGAAGGAGTGGCCAATACAGTAGGAAGTTATTTAAGTAGAAACTGGAATGTGACCTGGATAAGAGACTTGGGAAAACCTGAAATGTATTCTACCCAGTTCATGGTGTGATGGTGGAAGGGATAATAATGTCTTGAATTTCTCAGTATGATTGATAAAGTAGAATAAAAACAATGGAGGTGAGTATTTGGATTGGGATAATTAGAAGAAAAGTTAAATCTTAGAAAAATTGCAAACATAGACATATAAATGCATATTATGAATATAGTAACACATACATATTATTCAATATTTCAAAGTTCTGCATACATGTTTTTCACTATATAAATTTAGATTAAAACCATGAACACAAGAATGGTTATATATTAAGAGAATAATTAAAATAATGAGTTGTTTGATAATAATGTTAAAAACAAAACCATCAAGATACTACATCTATTTCAATAGATGCAGAAAGAATCTTTATCAAAACAATTCTCATTTTGTCTAAAATTCTTTTAAAATCATAAATAAACAAGTAGTATGCTGGATCCAGTTCATACCAACTTTCAAGAGCTAATTGTTAAACTTTGAGGATTAACTGCTACCCCTTTGAAATGAGATCATGCTATAAATCTGAGTTTGTTTTATGTTTTATTATCTAGAATTAAGAAAATATTTGAGAAAATTTCTAAAATGTAGATTAAACTTAAAAGTATGTTATACCTTTTTCCCAGAGATGCAAGAAATTCTATTGATAGCAATGATACAGGAGAAAAGGAAGTAAATGAATAAACAATTGCATAAGGGAGATGAAACTTTTCACTATTTTCAGAAAATGATAGCTTACTTTGCACAAACAGTAAAGAAATACATCAAGAAAATTGATAGCTTTAGTATAATGTGAATTAAAAAAATAATCCTATAAATTATCTACATTTTTATATAAAAAACACCTACAAACTTAAAAAAAAAAGTCTTGGAGTTAAACAACCAAGACAAACTAAAGACATATAAATGTATTTCCAAAATATTTTTTGTAGATGTTAAAAAAATACAAATCTTTAGCTAAACACAAGAAAGAAGAAATAATATTGATTTATAAGAAGTAAAGACACATAATTAGAAGGTAATTCATTGCTTATGTTGGACTGTACCAATATAATAAAATAATAATTTCCATATTTAGTTCTATATAAATTAAAGCGTTAAGACCCAACTTACAAATAATAATCATCAAATTGATTTTGAAGAAAAAAAGTCCAAAATTTCAGGAGAAATAATGAAAAATTTTAAAGTATGAAAAGAGAAGGGTATTTCTAGCCCTCAAGCTATGTTATGTTATAAATAAAAATTAATCTGTAGGTGTATTACCAGATACATAAGCATTTATTAGTAAAGAGAGAGGAAATAGATAGAGGAGAGAGATTTCCTATTTTCTAACTTTATGAGTACATCTGATTCTCCATTGAGCTTAATGGTTGAGGCCACTTCTTGCCAGAGATGGCCAAATCAGTAAGAAAAAGCTCAGAAAGAAATACACATATTAGTGAGAAGTAGAAAACACAGTTTCCGTATTATTTTCTTCAAATGATTCTACCGAAAATAAATATAATTTTTTTCAACTTAATGGACCAAACCTATTTTCCCCTTTGAAAGGATGCAAAGAGGCCCCACATGAGATTAATAGCATTTTTTCCACTTGGCCGAATATTATTTTTGTAGCAGGAAATTGCTGAAACCAACATTATTACCACAATTGCTCTCTCACAAAGTTCTCATAAATCAGGATCAGAAATGTTGCAAAAGGTACTTTTCCTGACTGGCTCCTGCAGGTGATTTCTCCACAGTCCCACTCTCAGTCTTTGGAATTATAACTCTTGGTAATCAGTGCTGTGATACTGGTCTTTCTCGCGGTTGCTAACTTTCTAATAAACTGATGTTATCCACATCTCCAGTAATTATACCACCGAGTCCCCTGGCCAATTAAAAATAACCATTCCACAATTTGTATTTATTAACTGATCTGAAAGCTTACTAACACATTGCTGCTTGGCCTGGATGGATGGAATAGTGGTTAGGAAATAGAACCTGGGGTTCAGTCCTGGTTTCTGTCACTGATTTGTTGTGTTCTCCTCCTCTTCTGTCCTTAATCTCCTCCAGTTTTTCTCTTCTATGCATGTCACACTTCAGCTCTGCTTACTCCTTCTTCAGTACTTTATTAGATTCCCATTTCATAATGAATAAAACACTTCTTTTTGGACTTCCTCCTTTCATGCCACTATCTACTTATATTCACATAGATCTGACTTCCCCCAGCTGACACGACATTTCTTGCAGGCTCTTCAGCTCTACCTTCACTTTCTCTAATAGGCCATAACACTGATATGAAAGAGCAATCAGAATACTACTGAGTCTCTATTCTAGTCATTCCCCTTCCCAGCAACCCTCAGTCACCTCTCTGAAGTTCACCCTATTAATTTTTCTCTCACAATATAGTTCATGCTGGTTCTTATTTGCTAACTCATGTTGCTATGTTCCCTCCTTTCTGAAGGAGTCAGGAACTGCTTAATTGTCTTCCTCTCTTCCCTAGTTCCTGCTTTTATACTAGGGTATTTCAAAATGCTGACAAATGCTATTTCAAAAAAACTAACATTCCAGTTCCAAGATTTCCTCAGAACTCATAATCTACTTCTCTATTTTACCTTATTCACCTACAGAGATGATCAACCCTGGACCTCAACAAAGACCATCTGCTCCACTTCCAATCAAAAACCATGACATTCCTCTGACCATAACTTTATAGCATTCCATCACTCCTTATACTTTCCTCTCCTAAAGCTATTCTTTATCCTCAGAATGTCCTCCCATCCCACCATATTTCAATACTTTCTTAGTCCAGTATCTCTGCTCTGATTTCATTTTATTCCCTTTCCAGTAGTGAAGCTATAGATCACCACTTAAACTCCACATCATCCTCTGCTCTCAATTCTCTTGTCTAGTTGTTCTGTTTACTGCTTATTCCTTGACAAACCCCAACCTTGGATCATTCTCCAATTTTCCTCTTCTGTTCTTGCTTAAATGATAAATGAAACAATTAATCAAAAAAGCATTTCTTATGCATTTTTATCAGTCAAGTACTCTACTAAAGGATAGGGATACAGAGTAAAGCAAAAAAGCCACTGACCTAGAGGAGAGAATAATATAAAGAGAAAATATGTCATTAAATAGATAAGTAGATAGTAGAAAACTTGATAAGTAGATGAGATATGAGATAATCTTAGAATCTTATGAACTAAAAATATCATCCAATGAAAGTGTGATTTGAGTTAAGATTTCGAATCTAGAATAACTAAAAGTTGAGGGCAAAAATGGAGATTATTTTAGGCATTGAAGGCTAACCAATGAAAAGGCACAAAAATAGGAGATAGTAACATTTCCAAAGAACAGAAAGTAGCCCAGTGGCATTGTATAGTAGATATGTGGGGGTGGGTGGGAAGGGGGAGATAGTGGTAAAAGAGAACTTTGGAAAGTCAAAGGGGGGTGGGGAAGGAAGAAGCGTTCTTACTTGCCTATCATGACCAATCAATTGGAAAATATGAGTGAAAATATGACCAATACTCTAAACAATGTCAAGGGAAGAAATACTATTAGAGGGGAGACTTTTTCAGTGAGTATCAAAGATTAAAGGAAAGGGAAAGCAAGATTTTTAAAACAAAAAAGTTTCTTAATAATGGAATAGATATTCCAGAGGGGTAGTGGAAGAGCTGTGTAGATCTGACCTTCATTTCCTATCACCAACTGGGTAACGGAAATTTCAATCTGCATGTAATGGAGACACCTCAAACTCACCATGTAAAAAATAGAATTCATTTTCTTTCCCCCTAAGCTAACTTCTCTGCTTAATATCCTTATTTCTGTGGTGGGTATCACCATTCCCCTATATCCTAGGTTTCTAATTTATCATCCCATTCTGTTTTCTTGTCTTCCCACATGTACAACCAGTTTTCAAATCTTGCCTTTTCTATAGCCATATGCCTTAATTAAGGCCCTCATCAGATCTCATTATTATAATGATACCTGTCCCTCCTTGAAATCCATCCTCCACACAGCTTACAATTTCCTTATGCATAGATAAGAGCCCATCACTCTCCTGATCAATAAATTTCAGTGAATTCCTATTATTCTTAGGTTAAAATATAAACTGACCTACATGAGGGAACTTAATTCGTTTCATAAGATTGCTTTAATATTTAAGTATCCCTCCATACAACTAGTCAAAGCATAGTCAGACAATAAAATCCCCTTGTTCTAGCCTTCATCCCTAGTCCTAGGCCAGTATTCTTGTGCCAAACACAACAAATCTAAGAATTCAGCAAAATAGCAAGTCTTCAAAAATTAGAAGGCTGTTCCCACATTTTCTTAAACCATCTCTTCTCCCCAATATATCTCCCCAAAACCCTAAGTAAATCTCATTAGATATCATATTAAGTCCCCTCATTATCTTGAATGTATCCCTCTGAATATGTCCCAGATTATTGAAAAAACATTTAAAATGGTCAGTGGCAACCCCCTTTAAGGGTACTAGAGAACCTTGGGGGAGGAGGGAAATGTAACACTTGAATCTTAGGCAGAAGGGGACACAGTAATTAACTACTTTTATATATATATATATATATATATATATACATATGTATATATATATAATCCTTATTAAATTCCATCTTCTTAGTTTAAGATTCTCCACCAAATCCCACTTTCAGGGTCTGCTCGTACTATAAAGCACTCTTAGAAAGTTATGTCAATGAATAAGTGAGTAAATGAATAAAAAAAAATAATTATTAAATTCTTACTATGTACACTAAGCACAACACAAAAGCAAGGAGAGTCCTTGATTTCAAAGTTCAAAGAACTCTTATTGTAATTGGGAAAGCAATACTTATAGAGAATAATAATCAGGTAGAGGAACTATGGTACAGAAAATTACAGGGAGGCTAAGTAGTGACATATGTGGCTAAATAAATATATACTTCATTCATGAACAGTGACAGACTTGATGTGATCAAGATTCATGGTCCTAGATGAGGTCTGAGGGGAGGAGATAAGGAAGGGCACTCTGAAAGTGGTGAGGATTGGGGGTAAAGAAGTTGAGAAGGAGGTGATGGGAGAAAAGGAAAATGAAATGAAGCACAAACTGGGTCCTTTTAAAAAATAATGATACAGGAATGGCAGGGGTCAAGCATGAGTAGGAACTTAGGGCTGAAATTCCTCTAAGTCCTAGGACATGAGCTCTGGTAAGGTAGTTGGTGAAGAGGCTGCAGGAAAGGTAAACAGAGAGAAGAAAGTAGACTGAGTAAGGGAGCACAAAGCTTTGGCAGGTTTTACTGGTCTAAATAGGTTTTAGGAAACATCTTGAAAACTGTATGAGGCATTTTTTTTCCTGAAGCAAAGACCCAATATTTTAATGTCAATACTCTACTGGTGGTGTTTCATGATGAGTTGTGGACCTCAACAATCATTCAGGAAATAAAAATAATCACCACTCATAGATTAATGGAGAAGTGGATGGTAGATGAAAATAGGCTGCAATACAGAACAAATAAGGAACTAGGAAGAACAAAGGTAAAGGATATCATCCAGGAAATATGTGATTTGAAAGGAGAATGGATAGTCACCTAAAGAAGAATGAGAGGCCATTGAGTGTTGTCAAGAGAAAGTGAAGAAGGCTCCCAGATCATTGGGTGCTCTCCTTATGGTGAACTTGTAGGAAGACATAGACAGTGGATAGATATGATGGAGAGACATGAATGAATTTAAATTGTTAGAGGGAACAACTACATCAATGAGACTGAAGATCCATTTGGATCCAGGACCTCCTGTCTTCTGGGGCTGGCTCCCAAGTCAGTGAGGCACCTGGCTGCCCCCTTTTCCTGAATTTCTAAACTTTTTTGTTTCATATTCTGGCCTTCATATGCCATCTTGGGCTTCTGCAAAACTCCCCCAAATGTCCATTTAATTTCTTATGCCAGTTCTTCACATACTGAAAGCAAAATTGGGAAAGTTGTGATGTTTGGTTATTAAAGTGCTTCACAACCTGGCCTGAACCTTCTTTTCTGGCTCTGTTGTAATTCTTACCTATCCTTCCTTCTGCAGTCTACAAACATTGGTCTTCTGACTGTTCCTAATACAGAAGACTCCTAACCTCTCTCATGCCCAATATGTGCTTCTTCTTCATTTCTATGTTCTACCATTCTCATTTCCTTTATAATTCAGCTCAAAGCACTACCTTCTCTAGGAACTCTTTCTTGATCTTCACAAATGCAACTGACATTCCTCCCTAAACTACTTAATACTTAGTGTTTTTATTTAGCAAATACTCAATAATAATAATAATGGTTAGAATTTATATGATATTTGTGGTTTATAAAGTACTTTACATGCACTAACTCTTTTGTCTCCATGACAGTACTGGAAGGTAGATGCTCTTCTCATTCTTATTTTATAGATGAGGAAAACAAGACAGAGAGTAATTAAGTGGCTTACCCAGGGTCACATGGGTAGCAAGTGTCAGGCAGAATATGAGCTTATGTCTTCCTGACGCAAAGCCAAGTGAGCATTCTTCCCACAGCCCTACTGTAAGAGGGAAAATTATGAGACTCGCCATAAATGAATAATTTTATTAAATCAGAAGTAGTAGGGGGAATAGATGGAAAAATAGGAGACAGACAGATAGGTTACTTTCCTTATTGCTCCATTTAGTTTGCTCTTCTGTGGCCGCCATTAGGGATCCCTAGCCATGCTCACAGGGAAGTCCAGCCAGCAACAAACATGGAAAGAGAGAGCTAAATCCTTCTCCTGTTTGTTTTATCACGTCGTATCTCAGAAGCCAACTGTAGCTTTCTATTTGTCAGGGCCACCCAAGGGGTCAGTCCAGGGGACAGTGCAGGGGACATCACTCTGTCCCCATCTCATGATCTCTCGACTCTATTGCTGCCTTTTCCTGGCTCCCATTCTATCCTCTTGACCTAATTCACTCAATGATTTCCTTCATACAATCCTTACCTCCAAGTCAAGTTCAGGCTCACACTAGGTATGCAGGTAGTCAACAGGAGGGACCCCAGAAAAGGGGAGGGTAAGTTTCCTTTACACACTACCCAACTATTCATATATAGCATAGTGCAATCTAATAAAATGGAATGTGATGCAGTACTATATAATATGATATAATAATAATATGATATGATATAAAATGATATGCTATAATATTTACAATATATGTGATATAATGCAATATATGGTATAATACAGTGTGATGTGTAATGCAATGCAGTACAATATTCTATGTGCCTCTGTGTGTGTGTGTGTGTGTGTGTGTGTGTGTGTGTGTGTGTAGCAGGTAGATGGTTCTCTGAATAGAACATTGAGCCTCGGAGTCAGGAATACCTGAGTTCAAATCCAGCCTCAGATACTTATGTGACCCTGAGCAAGTCATTTAACCTCTATTTGCTTGAATTCACTGGAGAAGAAAATGGTAAACCACTCCAGTATCTTTGCTAAGAAAACCCTATGGACAATATAATCCGTGGGACCACAAAGAGTTAGCCAAGACTAAATGACTAAACAATAAGTACATTCATCATACATATATATGAATCATGCATATATATGTATTAAATCCTCAGAAATATAATAACCTAGCAGGGACCTAAAGAAGAAATATGTGAAGTCATTTCTCCCTTTTTCTTTGCAGTAGTAGTGGTAGAGGAAAGCATAGGTGAGGGAGTGGAATTAAAATGACAGGCTTTTTGTGATATATTACTCTTGTTAAACATTTAAGAAAGTCCTTTTTATTTATATAAAACATAAATATATAAAATTAAATATATATAAAATGAGGGATGACTCTTTGGGACCAGAAGCAGGAGGGAAGAATTGAGTAACAAGTATGTGTGTATGTGTATATATATAAAATATATATAAACATATATGTAACATATATGCATGTATATCAGTAAAATTTATTTTTAAATGTCAGAGATAAAATTTAAGCCAATGTCCCCAGCTCTATTGCTTGTGCCCTTCATTATACTGCAATTTCATCTAATAAAATTCTATCATCTACATTCCAGGCTCTGCCATTTCAGAGGCTCAGTGGAAGTGCTGCCCTTTTTGAAAAGGATAGATACACTTTAAACTGAGGGATGGCATATTAAAAAATGAACTTTAGATTTGGACACAGAGGTCCTGGTTTCAAACCACAGTTCTGTTACTCACCAGAGACCTGTGTGATCTTAGGCTACTCTTATAAACTCTGTTCCTCACCTTCTTCACTTGTAAAATGATAGCATTAGACATCATCCAAGTTAGATGATTGCTCAATTCTCTTCTGGCTCTAAATCCTATAAACACTATTATTGAAACAATACCACTGCCTTAGTTAGGTCAGATGAATCATTTAAGCAGTTTCGTGGGGTCTATTTTTTTTTCTATATATTGGAACTGATTGTGGAATGGGTATATTATTAAGCTGCCCACATTTTCATTCAAAATATCTAAGTGTCAGATAATAATTACAGTATTGACAAGGATAGCTATGCAGAAAACCCTCTCAACAGTGTGGATGATCCAAATACATTGGTGTGAGTCAGGATACTGATAAAGTTAGGAAGGTTTGAATTCATTTCTCTCTCCTCTTCTTCCACAACAGCAACTAGGACTATTATGAGCTTAGAAAGCATGAGTTATCTGGGGTAGTTTGATGTAGCTTTTGCCCAAGAGTAAATTGATCTGGAATCCAGCTGTGAGCCCTTTGGCAGGGAGATCATAAAATTATTCCTAATTGTCTGTGATGCAGAGGCCTTGAGATGCCAGAGAACGTCCTTAGTTACCCAATCAAAGGCTTTTATCTTCTTGTTAACAATTTCCATGGGGAGATTTGAAAATGGTTCTATGAAAAGCATTGTTTATCTAAATCCTGAGGCTCTGAGTGACCAGTTATAGTCACAGTTAGACCTTGCCAAAATAGTCAATAGTTGTCAAATTCAAACAGAAAATATTGAATGCTATTTTTAGTTGCCCATGAGAGATGTTCAATATTTAGAAACACCTGGTTCAAAATACTGAGTTTTTGCCATTTTTCCTGGAAAATGAAATAATGAATAGGTTCAAATGTTGTCATTCATACCTTCAAAGTCTCAAATGCAGATAGATGTACCACTGGTTTGAAGAGAAAAGATAGTCATGTAAAAACTAGAAAGATTTTGTGTACTAAGGAAGCAATCAAAATCATATGTGAATTAGCAGCTACCACTATAAGAGGCAGAGAACTTGGAATACTATATTCACAAAATATGGACTTACAGTCAAGAGTATCCAGCAAAATTGATTATAATGCTTTGGGGGTGAAGGGAGAAATGGAATTTTAATGAAGTACCAGGCATCCAATCATTTCTAATAAGACCAGAACTATGGAGAAATCTTGAAGTTCAAAACCAGAAGAGAAGAGAAATATGGAGAGTTAAATATGAAAGAACAATTATAAAGACCTACACATATAAAAAATGCTGGAGAAATGGAGAAATAGTACTTGGATCTTCTTTGAATCTGATCATCATCAGGGTTCCAAAGGGAGTCTTGGAATGGTTTTGTTATATCTTGGTGGTTTTGAGAAAAGAATGGAAGGAAAGAAGAAATGATGTGGGCAAAGGGGAAGGAAGTTTGGAGAAAATTATTTTTCATAAAAAGATATCCCCTTCTTGGATAGGAGAGAGGCTTGGGAGGAAGGGACAGAACATAGATTGTAAAATGTCAGAAAGCAAATATTAAAAATTGTGTCAACATGTAACCTGAAAAAATAATGTGTGTGTGTATATATACATATATATATATATATATATATATATATATATGGAGAAAGCATCTATACAAATGAAGAGAGGATAGGGAGCAATGGCTGACACTTAAACCTACTTCTCATCTGAACAGGAGAAAAAAGAAAAAACAAGGAAGTATAGAAACAGTTGTCTAAAAAAATACATTTTACTAAACAGAGAAATAAGAAGGAAAGGGAAGAAGAGAAGAAAGGTAGAGAAGGAGGTAGATTAAGGGATGAATTAGTCTTAAGCAAATACACCCTGATATGAGTTTGATAATGACTCTTATGTTGGCTTGTGGCATCTCTGATTGCTGAAGTGCTACTGCCCCAACCCTATCTCTAGTACCCCTGTACCTTCCTCTCTGTATCCCTATGTAAAGCTGGGATGGACAAATGACTCTCTCAAACCTTTTCTAAAATTCTCCATCATGATTCAGCCTTGTTAATTTTCTAGATCTAATTGAAAGAGTTTAGGGGGGAGAACCAACCACAATGCTTTTCAGCACTCTGTCATCTTCAGTCAACCTCCCACACTCATTGTTTCTTACCTGGACTATTATGATAACATTCTAACAGGTTGGTCTCTTTCCAGTTACTCTCTTCTTGAATCCTTCCCACAATTTCCAAAATAACTTTTCTGCATTTTTTAAATCTATTGGCTGAAGTGCAGTCACTTTTTCCCCCTAGTTTATTGTTGTCAGTCATGTCCAACTCTTTGTGACCCCATGGGTTTTCTTGGCAATGATATTAATTTGCCATTTCCTTTTTCAGACACTTCTTTCCTTTTATCAGGGTCAGGGTCACATCACATAGCTAGGAAGTATCTGAAGCTCCATTTTAACTCAGCTCCTCTTGTCTCTAGTCCCAGCATTACCAGATATTGTAGGACTCATTACATCATGACAGATGAGAACATGCAGTAAGCAGAGGGCTATCTCCCCTTCCCTTTAGACCATATTACCCTGAGAAATAGTCTTGAGATTTTTTTCTGCTTCTTTTTTTGGTTCTAGATTCAAGAAATAGAATCTTTGACTCTGAAACTTGAGCCATGGAGACCTTGGAGCTCAGAATTCTGAGTTGGAAATTATAGCTAACTGAGTAGGGAATCCCTGAGAAGAAAGAGTTCTGAAAGGATAGTCAAAAGGATCATTTGACTTGAACTTGGTGCACCCAAATATCATGTATCATGTAGAAACTAAATTAGGTTATGAACCTAATCTCCTTTTATTCCCCAGAGACAAAGTGGTATATGGGAGATTATATTCACAATATGTTGGTGAAAATGTTTCTTTGTAATATATCTTTAAATAGTCCTTAGTAAAACTAATCTAAGTGATTAAATGGACCTGTGTTGCTTGGCCCCTAAAACTGGTGAGGGGAAGGAAATTTATTAAACATCTACTATGTGCCAGGCACTGTGTTTTATGAAAAAAAATATCTCATTTGATCCTTGTAGCAATCCTAGAAGCTATTATGATCTTCATTTTGCAGATAAGGAATCTGAGGAACATAGAAGTTAAGTGACTTACTCAGGGTCACATGGCTGATAAGTATTGGAGGCCAGATTTGAATTTAGGTCTTCTTGACTCTGCACTTTATGCACTGTATCATCTAGCAGCACAAATATAATTCATGACGGTTCTAATCAGTGGCAAAGAAGAGAGCCCCACCCCAACCCCTAATGATGCTGGAAAACTCTAGGAAAAGGGGGAAATGTAACACAACTGGTCATCAAAAACAAGGGTATTTATGGTTATATCTTAGAATAATTTGGCTCCAACCTACCTGACTAATCATTGTGAAATGGGAATTTTATGAATTCCTCTTTCATTGCTCTGTATTTCATTATTGTGGACTGCCACTATTCCTCAAATTTATCTTTTGATTTCCTAATTCTGTGTATTTTCACTGTTAACCCTCCTTCCTTGGAATATATTACTTTCTTGGCTCTGTGTTTAAGGATCCTTCAAGTTTAATTCAATTGAGGTACCCCCTCACTCTGCAAAATTTTACCTAATCAAGAGCATTCATTTCTACTTTTGCCCATCACTCTGTAACCTATCTACCACCAACCTGAGTAAAACTTATAGAAGTCTGTAGAACATATAGAATATTGAGGTCAGGAACTGAAAAACAGAAAAACAAGTAATAAGAAACTTAGAAGAAAAATTAGAAAAAGAAATGATAAAAAAAATAAATAGCTTAGAATAAAAATTTCTGAAGAAACCTGTTTCCTAAAATAGGAAATAAAATACCTCAAACAAGAAAATAACTCCTGAAGGAAGTACAAAGCTTCAAGGAAGGCTCACTAAAAATTAGAATTGGATAAATTGAGGCTAATGATCTCATGAGACAGCAAAAAAATAATAATAAAAAAATTCAAAAAATGAAATAATAGAAGAAAATTTGAAGTCTTTCAATGGAAAAACAAGTGACTTGAAAAATAGATCCAGGACATTATCTAAGACTTTGGATTTCCTGCAAGCCATGATTTAAAAACCAGCCTGGATACCATATTGAAAGAAATTATCAGAGAAAACTACCCTGATATTCTTGAACAAGGGATAAAAATAGAAATTGAAAAAAAAATTCCCTTCCTGAGAAAATCCCAGATTTAAAAAGCCAAGGACCACTAGGGGCAAATTCTGAAACTCCCAAGTAAATGAGAAAATATTACAACCAGCTCCTCCCAATTTCAAATATTGTAGAACAACAATCAGGATTATATAGGACATAGAAAGTTCTATATTAAGTATCAGAAGGCATGCAATATGATATTTCACAAAGCTAAGGCCTTGCCTTAGGCCTACAACCAAAATCACCTATCCAGAAAAATTGAACATAATACTCCAGAGGAAGAAATGGACTTTTAATGAAATATAGGAATTCTAGGAATTTCTTATAACATGGCCAGAGTTAAAAAGGAAATTCAATGATGAAATTTGAAATATAAAAGGAGTATAAAAAGGTAAAGTGATTATAGAGTCTAGGGATCCTTAAGATGTAGTAATTTTAGGTAAAGGTTTGTTAATCAGTGAGCAGACCCCAGAGGGGTCACAATATTTCAGATGTGGTCTTGCCAAGGGAGAATACATCTTTATACCTTTTAGTTATATTTCTCTTGATGCAGTCCCAAATTATATTATTATTTTTAACTTACACATGATAATGATGATTCATATTGTGTTTGCTATTTGCAAAAACTGCCATTTTTTAAGTAAACTCTGCCTAAGCATGGCTCACCAACCTAGTATTTGTGAAGTTGAATTTCTGAGCCCAGGTATAGGATTTGACATTTATACCAAAATCTCCAGACTGACTTGTTTTCTAGACTGTTCCCAGAGAGTTATAAAAAAGACAAATGCTGAATTAAGTATGAATTAGATTTGTCTTTTCCCCAATGACTGAGTTTAAAGAAGACAATAAACTCTTAAGTATCTTTCTAGTAGCTACCCTAGTCAGGATTAGGTAAGGATACTCAAAAATCTTAACTACATCTCAAATACCTAAGTATCTGTGATTTTGGCTATCTCTTCTTTCCCACAATTCACTGAACTTATGTAATCAAACTGTCATTCCCTACTTTTTCCCAAAACTACATAAGCACTCCATTTTGTATAGTTCAGTGGAATGTTTCAGAGCTTTGGTTCTGTGTGCCTCCCCAATAATGTAATCCTCCCAAGGTGGTGGCTGTGTGTGGTGGTTCTTGATTATATTCTCCTTGTCCTCAATCAAAGACTTGTGATTATAACTACATTGGTAATTCTCTAATTTTTTCTAGTTGGCATATATCATCTTTTTTGGATTTAGCCCAATGATCTGCCTATCATGATCTTTTTGCAACATTGCTGTCATACAGTGACAGTGAAATGTGATTAAATATATGATAAAACATGATAAAATCTTGTCTATGACTTTACAGTCATTATAAATATAAAATGACATATATAGCACAGAACCAAACTTAGAGCCCTGGGACGCTCACTGGACATCTTCTTCCAAGATGGTACTGAACTATAAATGATTACTTTATAGACCAAATTCACCTTTTAACCAGCTTTGATTTTGTCTACTATTTCATTTTAATCTCTATTTCTCCATCTTTTCCACAAAGATAGACAGAGATATTCTACCACAGACTTTGCTAAAATATAGATCAAACATATCTCCAGCATTTTCTTATTCTACTAATTTAATGACTGTCAAAAATAGAAATGAAATGAGGCTGGCATGACCAATTCATTTTCATAATTTAAATTTCTTTGTTTGTTACATTAAAATAGCCAGGTAACCTTTCTTCTCTCTTTCTCCTTCTTCCATCAGAAGAGTCATTATTTGACAAAAAAGTTGAATGTATTTGTACATATATATGTATATATATATATATACATATATATATTTGCATATAACTGTGTCTTGCTTATTTCTATTTGTCAGCTCTTTCCTTGGAGGTTAATACATTCAAGCAATATTTCTGTTGCTTAATATAATGTTCACTTGCTATGCCCAAAGGGTGCTAAAAGACTGCCTGCCCTTTGATCCAGCCATAGCACTGCTGGGTTTGTAGCCCAAAGAGAAAATAAGGGAAAAGACTTGTACAAGAATATTAATAGCCACACTCTTTGTGATGGCAAAAAAATTGGAAAATTAGGGGATGCCCTCTGATTGGGGAATAGCTGAACAAATGGAGGTATATGTCAGTGATGGAATTCTATTGTGCTCAAAGAAATAATGAAATGGAACAACCTTCAGGAATTGATGCAGAGTGAAAGGAGCAGAACCAGGAGAACATTGTACACAGAGACTGAATCACTGTGATATAATCAAATGTAATGGACTTCTCTACTAGCATCAATGCAATGATCCAGAACAATTCTGAGGCACTTAAGAGAAAGAACACTATCCACATTCAGCAGAACAACTGTGGGAGTAGAAACACAGAAGAAAAACAGCTGCTTGATCACATGGGTTGATGGGGATATGATTGAGGATATAGACTCTAAACAATCACCGTGGTGCAAATATCAATAATATGGAAATAAGTCTTGATCAATGACACATGTAAAACCCAGTGGAATTGCACATTAGCTATGGTAGGGGGCTGAGGGAAGGGAGGGAAAGAACATGAATCATGTAACTGTGGAAAAAATATTCTCAATTAACTAATTAAATAAAATCCCCCCCAAAAAATAATAAAAAGGAAAAAATATATAATGTTCCCTTGAAGCCATACTGACTCTTTGAAATCATTTCCTCCTTTTCTAGATGTTCAGCAACTATCTTTTTCCTTTATAGAGGTAGACAATGGAGGCATCCTTGATCTTGGAGTCAACCTCTTCTTGCCACATAACTTGGAAAATTTCAATCAGTTTTTTTATGAACAGTGGACCCCCTGCCTTGTACATCTCTGCTAAAATAGAATCAGCACCAGGTGTTTTGCCACACAAGAAGAACCTAATGGCACTCAAAATTTCTTCTTCAGTTGTAAGTTCAGCTAGAGAAGGAATGATTTCAACCAGAGGTATGTTGTTAGTGGTTTTAGAACTGATTAATAATAGTCTGTTGACAATACTATGAAAATATTCAGCCCATAGAATCATGTCCTCATCACCTAACAATGTGATTCCATCAGTACTGAGTAGTTGAGATGCAAACTGGGACAACCATTCTACAGTCCTTTGGTAAATCTACCTTTTCCCTCTGTCCTTTGCATACTGTATCACTGTATCACAGCAATTATATCTTTAATTTTTTAAATAGCAATAGAGGAGGGATATACACATAGACGATGAGGTAGGCACATACATTGCCAGAGATAGCTCAGTGCTTGGGAGGATTTGAATGAAAGTGATGGAAAGAAGAGGTATTAGACTCTCTACCAATCTGAATATCTGTAGAACTCTTATGCTAACCTCATTTTGAATGACTATGAAACCTGGAAAATCTACCAGCACCATAATAGGAAACTGAATCTCTTGCCCTTGAATTGTCTTAGGAAGATTCTGAAGTTCGCCTGGCAAGAAAAGATAGTGGACACTGAGGTCCTTTTACAAGCTAAATTTCTAGGCATTCAGACTCTTGCAGAGGGTGAAACTCCAATGTGCTGGCCATGTTATTCAAATATTTGCTCAAATGACTATTTTATGGGAAATTCATACAAGGCAAGAGCTAACACAGAGGTCATAAAACTCTCCCAAGACATTTACACTAAAGGTGTTTCTGAGAAAATTTGGTAAAGATTGTGAAACTTGGGACACACTGGGACTGGACCATCCTGCATGGAATACCCACATCAGAGAAGCCATTGTGGTATATGAGCAAAGCAGAATTTTAGTAGCTCAAAAGAAATGTAAAGTGCACAAATTTAGAGACATCTCCATCCCAAATATTCATATAAGCTACTTGTGCCTGACTTATGGTAGAGCTCTCTCTAAGCTTATATTGGTCTGATCAACCACAGTCACACACTGTAAGTTGATTCCAACATAGTAGTGTCATTGTGGCCCTCTGAGTATGAAGTACATACACCATCCAACCAACCAGCTTTTAATGATTCACTTTAAAATTTCCCTATGAATGGAGATCAAGTTCACTAGTTTATAGTTTGCAGATTTTCTCTTACCTTTTTTTTTAAAACTGGGACAACCCTTCTATAGTGTTATGGTTACTTTGCCATTCTCCAATATCTTTCACATACTGTATCACTGTATCACAAAAATTATGTCTTCCAGTTCTTTCAATAGCAGATGATGGAGTTTGTTCATAGGCAGACTGGATGTTTTATCTAAAAAAAGAGATTTGAGGAGTCACATGCATTCTCTTCCATTTTTGAAGATTTCCTGTGACTTTAGAGAATATGACTAGGACCAACAAGTTAAGATAAGAGTGAGACAGAAATCATCTTCTTATATGGTGATCAGAGTTGCCCCAAAGTGGAGTAGGTTTCCTTCTGAGTCACAATGCAATCCACAATTAGAAATATTTAAGCAGTGGCAGGATGATGACTTTTGAAGAGTTCTGTCAAGGAGAATGATTGATCAAGAGGATGGAGTAAATAGAACTGTCTTTGTAACATATTTGTTACATAACAAAAATTTGTAACATAACAAATATTCACAGGAAGTTCTTTTATGGGAAATACTAATGAAGACCACAGGTTGATTCTCAAGAGATTAGGGTCTCCTGAAACCTAATTTAATATGAACATCATTATAGCAGAGACAACAGAAGAGGGGATTAACAGCAGGATGTACTGTGGTTAAGTATCAGATCATGATCCAATTAGGTGGCAGTTTAATTATCAGTGTATTATATTCAGATATCTATCAGACACCATTTCTTGAGTTAACAAAGGCTCCTTCTAATTCTTAAAAGTATCATTAACTTTAATTGTGCTTTTGCTTACAACTGAAACTCTGCATTGTTGATATCTATCCTAGTTTAGTCTTAGCATGTGTGGTAGTCCAGGGCATTTTTTGAATACTCCTGAGGTGAACAGTTTGGGAGGTAGAGCCTATGGCCACATGTAATTCCCAAATTCCAATTCAAGATCTTAGATGTAGAGCTGGAAGCATCCTTAGAAGTTATCTGGTCCAAGATTCTCATCTTAAAAGTGAGGAAACTGGAAGTCAGTGAGATGAATTGAATCACCCTAGGATAGTAGTTGCAAAAGTGAATCCAGGGGGGCAGCTGTTTGGCTCAGTGGATTGAGAGCCAGGTCTAGAGATGGAGGTCCTGGATTTATACCTGGCACACTTCATAGCTGTGTGATCCTGGTTAAGTCACTTAACCCATATTGCCAAGCCCTTATGTCTTGCTCTTCTGCCTTGGAACCAATAATTAGTATTGATTCTAAACTGGACTGTAAAGATTTAAAAAAAAAACATAATTCAGGTACTCTGACTCCAGAGTTTATATTCTATTATATCCACTCAATCCAATACAATAAATTAAACACCTATTCTATGCAAGGAACCATGGGAAATATTTGATTGCATTAAGGCACAATCAAGCATGTAAAGGTCAATTTAGATCAAAGATCATAGAATTTAAAACTGGCAGGAAACACTAGTCTAATCATTTCATGTTGCAGATAAGGAAATTAATGCCTGATGAGACAAGGGTCTCTTGTCTACAGTGCTACAGTGAGTAACCATCCAAGCTGGAAATGGAACCCAAGTCCTTTGACTCAACTTCAGACATCAAACAATGTAGAAATTTTTAAACTTCCTATTAAAGAATCTATATTGATAAAATTCTCTGAGAAACTTGTTTCAGAAATGATGATGTGAAGAAATAATCCAAAATGTTTCTGTCACCAGGAGGGAGAGATGAGGATGGAACTTTCCTCTTAGGACCCCCCAAGTTGCAGTCTGATCCTGGACAGATCCATTCACCAGCTATGGTCTCTGCTTTGAGTTGAAAATGCCCTTCTGAAATTAAGAACACGAGAAAAAGAAGAGATTCCTCTTTCTTCTGGGAGGACAATTTCCAGAAAAACATAGGAAATTTAAAAAAAAAACACATTAAAAATTAGCAAAAATCTGGGGTATGGCTAGTTCTAGTGAGAATAACGAGAGTAAAGTGTGAAGAATATGTGGCTGAGTTCTTTGTGGTAACCTCCAGGAGTAATTGATAGACTCTAAGATTCCTAGGACGGAGTCCTGGAAAAGACTTCTTAATCCAACCTGCTTATTTTACAGATCAATAAAGTGGTTCTTGGAGAGGTAAAGTGGCTTAGCCTCCATCATAGTTACAGTAAATATTAGAATAGGGCTTTATTTGAACCCAGGTCCTTCAATTCATGACCTAGTGTACTTTTCTTTATATTTCAATGCCTTGCCTGAGATCTTAAGAAATTTCCTTCTTGACTATTACGTTTTTCCCTTGAGTATATTTATTTACATGTGGCATGTAGGAATAAACTTTTTATTATTCTTTTCAAAAAGTTGGGGAGAGGGAGAAAAAGAAACAGACCTTCAGATAATGGGGCAGAGTCATTTTGAGGGGAGAGATAATTTCAGAGAGGAATAAGAAGAGGATACTGAGTCAAATTCCAAGATTTGGGGTGGAGAACCAATGGGCTAGAGAAAGACCAAGAATCAGATCCTATGGCAAAGTGACCACACTCATTGCCTTTGAAAGACTTTATATAGTAATACTTTATGAACTTGTTTTATGTGACCAGTACATTCCAAGACCCTTCATGTAAGCTGAAAATCATGCATAATAGCAAACCCCATTGTTTAATGAGTATTTCTTATATGAACATACCTAAGCACTTTATGACTTTTCTTAGACTTATCAGAGCTATCAGCACCACTATGCTGGCACTCTGGTTAATAACAAACTACATTAATGAAATAAAGAGAAACACTGCCCTGATGGGGACAGGGATTGTTACACAAGTGAGAACTCCAGACAAAGACTGATGCTGGAGCTGATGTTTGGTGGAAAACAATGTAATAACTCACACTGATGCTTTTGAGAGCAAAAATGAATGTGACTGGTTGAACTGCTTTAAGACTTTATCCTGCTTGGGAAAATGACATGCTTTTAGGACATAGTTATTTTTTTAATTTTTAAATTTATTTTTCTGCCTTCATTTTTTTCATTTGCCAGTCACATAGACCTGAATTCATGTGTTGAGTTCATGTAAAACAAGGTCCTAGTGTACTTCTGGCCTTGGTGACATCAAGAAAATTGAACCATTTTTATCTCAATATGACCAGATTGTTGTTTATTTGTTTAGACTGCTAAAAAGCAGAAAGATTCAAGCACTATCTAATTTCATCACTTCAAAGCCATATTGACATTTCCCATTGTCCCCCAAAGCAATAGTTCAATTTTTATGATCCAATTTCCAAATCTTCCTCAAATGGAATAATTTCTTTCTCTCTCCTCTACCCCTTTCTTCCCCCTCCAAACATTTCTCTGGCTCTTTCTTTCTTACATTTTCCTTATCCATAAGGAAACCACTGATTGATAACTGGCACCCTGGCACCTTGTATCTTCCATAAGGTCAAATTCATAGATTAGCTAAGATGTCACAAAGGAGATGGGTTTCTGGGGATTGGAGTTATCCTTTGAAATGTCTTGTTGAATATCTGGCTTGTCTGTTACTCTTACTTTTAAAATTATATATATTTTATATAATATATACATTTATTATATTATATATGTACATTTATAAATATAAATAAAACATTGATTCTAAGTGCTATTTTGGGCAGAAATGAATTGCCTACATATTGGTTTCTAAGATAATAACAGTTAAGGAATGAAATAGAATTCTAGTGTATAGAACATGGGAAATGATGGGCATGTGTACTTATCACAAAACCCTTCAAATATCTAAGAGATTTCTGGTCACCACATTTTAACAGGCACATTGATAGTCCAGAACATAACCCAAATTAATGTAGACTTCTGATATCCAGTGATTGAAACAAGCAGGGAAACTAGTACCAACGAAAGAATCCAAAACCAAGTGAGTCTTCCAGAGGTCACCACAGGACGGTGACAGTTTGGTAAGTAGTTTGAAATCAGATCATAGAAAAACCAACTAAGTGACATCTGGATGCTTAGTTTAGAGAAAAGAAGTCTTAAGGATAAATGAATATACATATACACACAAACAAACACATACACACATTTTATTGTGTCAGCAGTAATTGTGCTAAGCCCTAGGAACTAATGCAAAATATTTTGAGAATACAAACACATAGTCTTTTATACTTTAAAGTGCTTATAATCTAATGGATGGAATATACATTTAGGGAATGAATAGAAAGGAAAGGATATTTTAGTGTGAAAAGTTATGGTGGTGAAAGTAGACCAATATGTCATTCATTGTAACAATAGCAATAGTGATGTTATTATGGTTCAAGAACTAGAGTACTATAGATAGTGTTGGGTGGGGTGTGGCTGGAGAGAAGAATAATGAAATGAAAGGAAGTGAAATGAAGGATAACTCAGTCTCTCCTGTATCTAGGGGACCATATAAGTCACTCACCAAATAGGAGGTCAGATTTGCCTCCAAATATCTAAAGGGATATTATGGTTTCAGAAAACCCAGGAGATTTCATCTTCATGACTCCAAAGATAAGAATTAGAGTAGTTTAATGGATTGGTCATTGAACTCAAGATCATGAAAGACTTGGGTTTGAATCCTACCTCCAGCACATTTGACCATGAAAATGATTCACTTAAGTTCTCAGAGTTTTAATTTCCTTACTTATGAAATGAGGAAAATTAATATCTATAGTAATTACCTTACTGGGTTGTTGTTAGGATCAAATAGGATAATGCATGTAAAGCACTTTGTAAAATAAAAAGTATTCTATGAGTGTCAGCTATTGTTAATAAATTCTTGTTGAGTGGAATTGAATTGGATCAGTGGGGCCACCCAGGATCATGCAAGCTGTCAAGCATCCCCATTTGGGAGCTGGGCAGGCATGCTTCTGTAATAAAAAGGAACTAAGCTTCCAGAAAGCAGCTTGAGTTCAGACAAAATATCAGCTCTGTGGCAGAACCTGTATGTTGGTGTTCTGAACTATTGCAGAATCTCTTGCTTGCGATTATTTGATTTATTTGATTGGTGTCACCAGTACTACCACCACCACTACTGCCATCATTATCAATTAAGCATTTGTTAACCACCTACCATGTACCAGGCACCATACTAAGTACTGGGGATATAAAGAAAGGCAAAAACAAGTCCTACTTTCAATCAAATGAGAGTCCTCCATATTCGTTTTAGCTTTTGGGTCATGGAATCTTCTATGCATTTTGGTAATTTCTTGGACTGGCTTTTGGATTATACCTTTCTTCCTAATTATTGCTCTTCTTTATCCTCCCTCAAGGTTTTCCCTAATTAGAAAGGAAAGGTCAATATATTTCAATATTCAATGTATTTCAGCAGAGATAATAGAGGGTGAGATTTGGAGTCAGATGGACCAAGGATCAAATCTCTGCCCTACACACCCGCTAGCTGTGTGACTATGGGCAAATCATTTAACCTTTCTCAGCCTCACTTTCCTTCTCTGTAAAAGAGGAATTAATAATAGCACCTACCTCCTACAGGGATCAAATGTGATTACACATATAAAGAGATTGAAAACCTTAAAGTATTATATAAGTGGTAGCTATTATTATTAATAACTTATTAATCCTGCCTCTAAAGGTATCATAGTTTGAACTTATGATTTATCAATATAAGGAAGAGAAAGTATTGAAACTCTATAAACCGATACTGATCATTAGTCTATATAAATATTTACAAACATACAGACAAATAGAGAGAGAGGCAGACAGAGATAGAGACAGAGAATCTCATAGAGCTATCCAGGATGTTAAAAAATAAAGGGACATGTCTATGGTCAACGAGTTATTAAATCTCAAAAGTAAAACTTGAAGCTGGATATTTTTAAATATAAAGCCAGTTTTCCATCTTTAATGCCATGCAAACTCTCAAGGAATAAATTATATAACTAATTTAATCCAAATAATATAGGTATTGATTAGATATTTACTGAAATTCTTTAGAACTTTAGAAGCTTATAAATAAATTTCTAAGTTGTCATATGTCCAAGTTCTAATATTTAAGCTGTATTCATGCTGACAAAAGGTCTAGTTATAAAGCAAAAAGAGAAAATTCATTAGTCTATAATTTTTAAAAGCTAAAAAAGAAAATCTTCGTAGGGTAGAACAACTGGCCCAAGTTAAATTTGTAGAAAATAATTTAATGGAGACAAAAATAAAACTCAATATTTGGATTCAAAGAATCAACTGGACAAGTAGAGGATGATAAGGTTTGACTTTTTAATTTTAATGTGAAAATGATCTGATCATTGGGTTGAGAGGGCCCAAATTCTTTTTTACCAGTCCATGGTGGCATCTTGTTTTTATAGTCATAGGGTAACAAGCAATTCAGTGTAATTATTTCCATTTTAAAGATAAAGAAGCTGAGGCCCAGAAACACAAATTGCCTTGGACAAGCTCAGACAAACAGTAAATAAGTGGTAGAGAAAGAACAAGAATGCAGAACTCTTTAAACCTCTTAAAATGGTCTTTATATGTAGTACTCAACAGAGTACCTGGCTCATAAGAGACACTTCATAAATGGTTATTGAAATAGTTATCACTATGTCCTCAGGACCAGACATTGTGAGATGTTTTGTATGACACAAGATTCAATCCTGTATAGTTTATATTTACTAACAGGAGGAGATAGAATTTCTCTGCAGTGCATTTGTATGACCAAATTGTGACATGGCTCCTCTTCTGATTATAAAGGCTTCAAGTCTTTGGAGTCAGCAAAACTTAGGCTCAAATCCTATCTCTAATTCTTACCAATCCTGTGACTATAGGCAAATTCTTCATGTCTATGAGCCTGTTTCCACATTTATAAAATGGGGATAAGAGTGGTATATCCCTCGAAGAATTATTAGGTTCAAAACAAATAATACATTTTATTAGTCTGAAGTTCTACAGCAATCTTCACTTATTCAACAAACATTTATCAAATGTTTAATATGGGCAAACTACTATGAGTATTACTTGGGGGTACCAAAACACAAATCAAACAGTTCCTATACTCAAGGATTTTAAATTATATTGGGGGATAAACAACCTAGATGGGGGGGGGGAGACAGAGACAGAGACAGAGAGACACAGAGAGAGACAGAGAGAGACGGAGACAGAGAGAGAAATGGCAAATTTTATTTTAAAAAGTGGATATAAAAATATGAAGTATTTCAGGGAAGGTGAATAGCTGGGAGAGTATAGAAAGACCACATGTAGGAAATGCTACTTGAGCTGAGGCTTGAAAGAAATGATGAAGGTGTGAACAAGGTGATAAGTGTGAATAGAAACAAGGGAACTGATGTGAGAGATGTCTTGGAGGTAAAATCTCTGTGGTTGTATTGACCAGATCTCCCACCACAACTTATGATAGCTTCCACTCACTGTTACCTTGAAAAAATCAGTGGTATCAGTTGCCATGGGAAAGACCAAACCAACAGGTTGGCTCTGAAGTTTTACCCAAGAATAGTTCTTTGAACCATTCTGCCATCTTCTGTAGATACAGCCTGAGGCTAGAGAGTTAGATGTTTGGCATCCTGTAGAACCCACATTCAAGAGATTGACTTCATTGTTGACTTTTCAGCTGGATGTTTTGACACATCAAAAGGGCTGAAGTTTAAACTGTTTGTCACATTTTAAAAAAACACATTTTTTTCCTTCTTGGCAGCATGTAGCTTGGGATAAAACAGTATAATAAGGTTAATGAGAAAAGAAATAGCACAAATCTGTTTCCATCACTGTTAACAGAACTAAATCACAGTACAGGGGAAACAGCTGCTCTGGAACCCAGCCTAGGAGCAGATCAGTAGAAGCTGATTATCTATTAATGAGCAGTTTTTAGTGATGTACCCTAGTGGAAAGCCCACCAGACTCCATTCAACAAGCCACCAGCTGAAGATGCCATGTATATGAATCACTTGATTGATGTAAAAAATTCAAAACAGATTCTTCCCAGAACCCTAGGGGCTGCCATGCACCACTGCTCTCTTATCTGTTTATGGTAATGAAACAGGATCCTTCGGTAAGTAAATGTGTGTAGTATTTAATTAAACTGACTGCTAGACTCAGTGCAGGATGCTAGCCTTCATTTGGGAGATTCTTAGTCACTTTTCCCCTTCCCCATTACACCTCCATTCTCTGTCTCTCCTCTACCATATTCTGCTTTTTTCATGTGTTTTTTTCAGGCTAGGGATAACTACTCTGTGCTTCTTACTCATAAAAAAGCTTTATATTATCAGGTTATAGAATCCAAGTCTCTGGTTTTACCCTATCTCTGTGAAATGGAAGAAGACTTTTCCTGGCCATGAGTTGAGGGAAAAAAACTCAGAAGACTTCTGTTTTGGCTTTGATGCTGTAATATTTATTGGGAAAGGAAATGGAGCATTGGAAAAATGTGGGATAATGTGAGATTTGTAGCAGGGTATAGAGGAGTTGAGGGGAGAGAGGGAATATTGCTTGGTGAGGCAAGGGAGGGAGATGCCCCCTACTGAGAGGAAGCAGCAGGGGTCCAATAAGGACTGTTTGTCCTGGAATGACTGAACTGAAGTTTAGCTCCCTCTGTGACCAGAAAAGATAGTCCACTTATCTGACTGCAAATTCAAATAATATAAAGTTTAATAACCAGTTGGGATTGGAGTTTTTTCCTCAGCTTCAGAGTTGAGGCCAGGCCCCAGAGGCTGGCAGAGGGTTTGTCCCACTCCCATCTACTCTATATCAGTACCCGCGTTGTCTAATTCAGAATCTTAGCAGTACACAGAAAGCAACAAGGTCTGACTTTCAGAGATGAATGGGCCTGTATCTTCGGGCTGAACCAAGAAGAGGCACACCACACCAGATTGGGCTAAACAAGCTCCTCTCTCCTCCAACACCAGGAAGCAAGTCCCACCCCACAGGAAGGAAGTGCAAGTCACAAGACCCAACTGCTACTCCCAGTTGCCCCTTCCCCCACCAACTGTTAGTCTAGTCTCCTTTCCACAATGCTGATTTGAACAAGTTTTGTGACCCCAGGAATATTCTTTCACTTCTCTTGGCCTCAGTTTCTTCAACTATAAAATATCATAATTATTCACATGTATATAGTATTTAATGGTTTTAAAAGTCTTCTGATCACAACCTAAGTTTTTGTGCTGAGTAAGGAGATGCTCTTCTTTTCAGGACCATCTGTCTGTCAGCCTATCTATCTGTCTATCTATCTATCATCAATCTAATTAATCATAGCCATGTGATACTCTGTAGCTCTGTTCATGTGTCAGGTTCTTAATCCAATGTTTATCACCATCTTGATGGTCTCAACTAACAGCAGAAGGTACGATGGGGTAATGCCAACCTCTCTCTGACTCTCAATGTACAGGTTCCCTCATTCTCCTTAGCTCCACCCCTTTGTAATTGGCAATACTTCTAAAGTTAATCTACGGGGTTTAATGTAAATGTACCCAACAAAATCATGATTTATTTCCCATCCCACTTAAACTTCTTCCTTCATCATTCATGCCACATTTCAATGGAGATCATTTATAGAATTAGCTGTCTGTAGCTCCTAAATCATAATTTCAGAATGAATTGGGGGGAAATAAGACAAATAAAATAACAGATCAGTGAACTCAGAATTGAACTGACTTTCCTCTTGGAATCATGAACTTGGAGCTGAAAGGAATATTAGAGAACATCTAATATAATTCCTTCGTTTTACAGATAAGGAAATAGCCTCAGAGATGGGTTGTGACTTATACAAGGTCAAATAAATGAATGTGAAAGTCAAGTATAGGAATTTAAAATTTAGGTTTTATACTAATATGAGCATTCCATGGTGATATTGTGATCATTGATTTAAAGATAGTATAACTAATGTCAAAATGACCATTGGTAGCTTTATTTACAAAGACATAGAAAGAGTAAAAGTAGGAAAATGTAAGAAGGTAGAGAATTATCTAGCCTATCACCGTAAGTGGTACTCTGGTATGGGGCTCAGCACCAGCAGAACTTTACCACATCCCTTGTCCCCACATGGATTTTCTGGTAATTCTCAGGCAGAAGTCCAGCAGTGTCCTCAGCAAAGGTTCTACAAACACAGCCTCCTCCAGGAAAGGAAGGTTTCTCTGGAACCAATCTCTCCAGAAGCCAGGAAACGAAGGCCAGCTATTCACCTACCAAGGGCTAAGTCCTGTAACACCAAGGTCTAAAGAGAAGATCCAGGAGCAGTCCTTCAAGAAGAAGTCAAAGAGCCAAAGTCCCAGCTTGAAGGGAAGCCAAAATCGCTCCAGACAGGAAGTTCAGGATTTTTATAGTCCTTTCCCCATGTCACTTCCTGTCCCTTCTTCCACTTTACGGGAACCAATTGCAGTCTTTCAATTTGTCTACCACTGCCCAAAGGGACAGCAACTTTTAAATTAATCAATCAAAAACTTAAATACCCCTACTTAGCACTAAGTAAGAGAGTGGCCTCTAGCAAGTAACTTTTGAACTCACTTAGTGTTAAGTAGGGGTATTTAAGTTTTTGATTGATTAATTTAAAAGTTGCTTATTGATAGACAAAGAAAGTCTGATTCATTCCACACAGGATTCAAACCTGTCTACTGACTACAAATCTAGTGCTCCCCAGATTGCACAATTATCCTTAAGTTCAAGATTCAGCTCTCCTTTCAGCAAGAAAAATAAAAACCCAGTAGATGGGTTCCAATTCCTCACCACCTTCATGAGAAAATGGTGAAATGTCAATCTTTAGGTATTTCTCATTCATGGCAACACTTCCTAAAAGGTCTGTGTACAAGCAATGGAGGTGATAAAGGGCATATCTCTTTTACTTTGTAGAATTGTGGCTTGATTCTTTTGGAAGCCTGGATTATGTACTAAGTGCCTCATCTAAAAAGTCCATCTCTGTGACTCAATCCATCAGTTTCCTTCTTTTATTCTTGATCACTTGTACTTATATTAGCAAAAATAAGGATTTCTTACTATAGACTCTAAAAGAGTATAAACAACCTAGATCTCACAGACCTTTTCAAATAACCACAGGAGAACAATGAGCAGCTTCTCTTTAATAGTTGCCTTTTCTCCAAGTTTTTCTCTGTATGTTCAGTTCAGATCTTTTTTCCAATGGCAAACCCTTTATCTGTCATCACCCCCCACTTTGAAACTTTGTGGATATGGTCCACAGGCACATAACCTGCCCAAGAGTGTTGCAGATTAATTACTTAAATGAAGACAAAATCGCATTTTTCTTACATCTGCAGATGGCACAAATCTGGGAAACATTGGTAATGTATTAGATAATATAATTGGAATTCAATAAAATATCTGGTTGAGCTAGAAGTTGAGGCCAAATAAAATAATAGGAAATAAATGTAAAGGACTACATTAAGATTTTTTTTAAAACTCGGTTGCACATACACTGGATTGGAGAGAGGTGAGTAGGTCTAGTCAAACTGGCCTGGTTTGCTTTCCCTGAGACACAACATTACATTTTCCGTTTCCAAGATATCTTCCATGCCTGGACCATACTCTTTCATCATCTTTATCTTATAGAAAATCAAGTTTTCTTAAAAGCCTAGTTCTTTACAATGTTAGTTCCATCATGCTATTCCCACTTAGCAGGGCCCTTTCCAATAGCCTACATCTGGACATTAATTTTATTCAAAGTCCTTCATAATCTAGCCCTGCCCCCGCCCTTCCAATCTTCATTCACTTTATGCTCCAATATATACTCTGATCCAGTGGCATTGAACTCAGTGAATAAGATGCTTGATATACTGAATCTAGAAATTTTTACCAGCTGTCACCTGTGCCTGGAATGCTCTCTCCTCATCTATATCTCCTGATTTCCTTGGCTTTCTTCAAGTCCCAGTCAAAGTCTCACCTTCTTTGGAAAGCCTTTCTCAATATCTTCCTTCCTCTGTTTATTATTTATAATTCATCCTGTATATAGTATTTGTAAATAGTTGTTTACAAGCTACCTCCCCCCATTAAATTGTTAGCTTCTCAAGGATAGTGGCTATGTTTTGCTTATTTTTGTATCCCAAACACATAGCATAAAGCCTAGTATTTAGTAGGCACTTAATAAATAAATGTTAATTAACTGGCTGACTAACTCTGTATATATTTTATATTTGAGAGACAGCACATTGTAGTAGATAGAAAGAAAGGTTCAGAATCAGGATGCCTTGAGTTCAAGTTTTGCCTCTGACATTCACAGAGACAAGCAAATACAAAACATATTGGTATCTATGATTTATTTGATGTAGGAAACTTTCAGTAAGGAAACATTCTCTGCCGACATTAATTGACAAATGCTCTGTAATCTAAACTATCAGAGATTTGCCTGGGACATGGAGACTAAGTGATTTGTCCAGACCCACACAACTAATGGATGAACACTTGTCAGATGTACTTTTAAGATGATTCCTATTCAGGTATAGATTAGACAAGTATGAGCAGTTCACTTGTTGGATTCCAATTCTATAATCCAAAACATTACCCATCCTTCCCTGGTTTGTGCCACCTGCAAATATACATTTTTGATATGATATGATATAATATAATATAGTACACATTTAAGGAATTAATATGCAACCCTCTTGTGCAAGTTATGTGCCTGTGGACTGTGTGCTCCAAATCCCCATCCTAAGATTATTTGATTCTCTGATATGATTCTATTAGGTCTGTAAGATATAGATAGCTGAATTATGTGACCTCCAAATATCCTTCAAGTTCTGAAATTCTATGATTCCATGAGGAAGCCCATAATTATATGACATTTTACAAGTGCTTGGATGAGTTGCCTCATAGTCAGCCAGCATGAGCGGAATAAAAAAAGTCAGAGCTGATGTGCATGCAGAGATGGACTGCTGAGTAGCACCTGCTTGGACTTCTCAAGTGTCAAACTTAGGTCTGAATTTTTTTTTGCATTTCTGTAGCAAAGATTAGCCCATGCACGGGGCTAGTCTGACTAGACTAGTGAGAAAACAGAGCTACTCTTTTACGACACAGCCAGTAGGCCATTAAGATTGAACACTGAGAGAGCAGAGCCAGGAGAACATTGCTCTCAGAAACAGCAATGAAGTACAACTGTGAATGACTTAACTATTATCAGCATTGCAAGGTTCCAGGACAACTCCAAGGAAGTCATGACACTTTAAAAGGTACTGATGAAGTCTGAATGCAGATTGATGTATGACAATGTTCACTTTATTTCTTCCATGAATTTTTCCCTTGTGTAAGCAATATGTGTCTTCTTCTACAATATGATGAATATGGAAATATGTATTGTAGAATAGCATATGTACAACCCACATCATGTTATCTGTCATCTTGGGGAAGGGGGAGGAGTGAGAGGGAGGGAAAGAACACAAATCATAAAATATTAGAAAACAATTATTGGAAATTTTACCAACATATATATTGAAAAAAATATAAAGATCGCACTCAACTCTAAATGTCTCTCCCACCTACATATATCCCATTACTTAAAATTCAGCATTACAGATCCATTGCTTGCATATGTTTGGTTCTTCATAAACATCATCTTTTTAAAAAGGAAAACACACTGAGTTAGTTACTTGGACTATTCATGTGAATGAGTTTGCTTTTCTTTTCTTTTTTTTCATCAAGGTATCCCAGTTAGCCCAAGCCCAGCATTCATTTACTGTCATCTTTTGGCTTTGCCACTGGACTTTCCTGATTCTGGAAGAGAGAATGAGGCAACACTGCCTCACTTAATTCCAATTTATGTCAAGTCAAAAGACATCACAACTGATGCATATTGTTCTTCTTTGAGTATGAAGGATACCAACCAATTAAGTACTTACTGTATGCCAGTCATTATGTTAAGTGCTATGGATATAAAGAAAGGCAAAAAACATTCCCTGTCCTCAAGGAGCTTATATCCTAATGGAGAAAAAACATATAAATAAACAGGTGTAGACAGAAGTAACCTTAGAGAAAATGTTCTTGTTTTTGTTGATTGTTGATTTATTTTCCTGCAAAGACACTGGAGTGGTTTGCCATTCTCTTTCTCAAGGGATTAAGTTGAGCAGTGTTTAAGTGATTTGTCCAGGTACAAGACAGCTAGTAAGTCTCTGAGGCTTGATTTGAACTCAGGTCTTCCTGATTTGAAATCTAGTATAGTACTCTATCTGCTGAGCTATCTAGCTGACTGAGCAAGCATTCTTAAAAAGAGCTCCATGAATATATTTCTTTAGATGAGAAAAACATTACATATTTATTTTTACCAACATCTAGATGAAATTCAGCATTTTCTTCAATTGAATTTTTAAAATGGCTTCATACTGATATGGGGTTAATGGTCTTTACCAATCTCCCAAAGGGATATATGATACAAAAAAATATGTTAAGAACTCTTTTCCTAGAGAGAAAGGCACTAGCAGATGGGAGGCTCAGAAAGACTTCCTGTAAAGGGTGAAATTAAAACTATGTCATAAGAAATCTGTGGAAACTAAGAGATAAAAGTGAGAAAAGAGAGGGTTCCAGGAATGATAGATAAGCAGAACAAAGGGACAGAGAGATAGGAAATGAGAGATGGAATGCTTAAGGAAAAGCAAGTAGGCCAGTGTAGGTGAGTCAGAGAGTCCTTTGAGGGGAGTAAAGGATTAAAACACTGGAAAAGTGGGGAGGCTGCAGGATGTGAAGAATCTTAAATGTCTAACAGAGTGCTTTGTTCCTAGAGGTAATAGGAAGTCATTGGCAATTACAAATGAGAGGAACTATATGATGAGGCTAGATTGGTACTCTAAGAAGATCACCTCTTTGGCAGGTAGACAGGTTGGATTGGAAAAATGGGAGATAAGATAGGTAGGCTAATTATAAAATTATTGTAATAGTTCTTTGAAGAAGAGAAATGGATATGAACTAAGGTGGTAGCTATATGAGTGGAGAAAGAGGGAATTATATGAAAGATGGCAAAAAGGTAGAAATGACAAGATTTGGTTAGTGTGAGTGAGTAGTTAAGGTATGAGTCCACATGACTGGATGGTACCCCCAACAGAAAAAAAAAAAGAAGTAAGGCAAAGAGGAGTTTTATTCCCATCTTCCTTTTTTTTTCTGAGATGCCCAGAGAACATCTAAAGTATTCAAAGACAATTTTCAATGTAAAGTGGGAGACGGGAGAAAGACTAGTGCTTCATAATTATTTCTGGAATTATTTGCATAGAGATAATCTTAGACACCAGGAGCTAAGAGCCATGGAAATTGATGGCCACTATAAAAGACAGTATGGGAAGGGAAAGAGATTACAGGGCAGAGCCTTTAGAGAAATCTACAGTTAGTAGACATGTTCTATAGGAAGATCTAGCAAAGAAGGCAGAGAAGGAACTGAAGAATATGGGAGTCTCAAGAAAAATGTGTCATGAACACCTAGATAGGAAAGCACAACCGGGAGGACAGAATGATTAACAATGCTACAGAGAGATTGGGAAGGACAAGGAATAGGAATAGTTCATTAGGTTTTGCAATTAATTTTGGAGAGCAAAGTTTTTGTTGAATAATGATGTTAGGAGGCAATCATGTAGAAAATGTTGAAAAGGGGTAAAAGGATCATGGAAATGGAGACAAAGTTCACTGTCCTCACTATTTTGCCCATGATGAATCCTGCCTAAATGGCACCTGTCATTGGGGAAGTGTGAGAGAAATTATTTGTCCTCACTTCAATTTAGAAAATATTAAATGATTCTATTAACAAGGAACTGGTACAAAAATTCCTTTGATTTTATGATCCAATGGTTCTATGAATCTACTGGCCAGTATTGGGCATCAGAGCATACATTTATAATGAAAGGTAATTTGAAGAAGGATAAGGATATAACAATTAGATAGATCTTGGATGGCAAGGAAGTGTTCATAGAGAAAGCAAACTGCTTGTTGAGACTTGAAGAAAGATAAAAATCCTAGTGAGATGAGTAGGAAGTGAATTTCAGGTGTGAAGTGTAGCTTTTAAGAATGCAAAAAGATGGAATGCCATTTCCGTAACATAAGTAGCATAACAAGTAGAAGTCCAATTTGTCCAGAACAGAGAATTATTGTAGGGCAATAGCAAGGAATGTTTGGAAAGATACGTTGATGCCAAATTGTGGGGAGCTTTAAATGCCAGGCTGAAGAGCTTGTGGTTCTTCCCCACTCTCTGCCACTGGTACAATAAAGAACTACTGAAAGGGTTTGAGACGGATAGTGATATGGTCATACCTGTGTATTATGATGATTATTTTGATATCTGTGTGGATAGATGATGGATTGGAGAGTCAAGAGACTAGAAGTAATTAGGGATATCAAATAGAAGATGATAACTTTGGTCCATATGAAAGAAAGATAATGATGGCTACAGAAAGTGGCATGAATGTAGAGAAAAGGATAGATTGCAAAATGCTATAGTGGGAAATTAATGAGCTATACCAACCGAATGAATTTTGGAGGACAGGGAGATTGAAGATTCTAGAATGATTCTAAGATAACAGCCTTAGTGACTCAAGGAAATCACACTCTGAGGAAGAATGGATCTAAGTATGAAAATGATGTATTTAATTTGAGACAGTGTGCATTTGAGATGGAAATAAGAAATTCAGAGGGAAAATTCCAGCAAATAGTTAGGTACTGAGGACCAACCTTAAGAAGAGAGATTGAACTTGAACAGGTATCTTTAAAAAGACATTTGCTTTTATAATAAAGGAATTAACCAAGACTGTGATAGAAATATAACAACCAGCTGTTTGGGAAAATAAGAACAATGTATGAATGACATGTAGTCAAATTTAATCTACAGTATTATTTTTATTAAATTAAATCTATAGTATTATTTTACCACTTTCTTGAGTCTAAACAATCAACAAATTAGGTAACCTTCTATATATGTGTCATTGCTTATTTCTAAGGTCTAAAAGCTCACATTGAACATTTAACCATAATCTCTCATGAGCAGGTTTGAATTGACTCCAATATATCACTAGGTTTAAACTAACATTTAAACAGAGGAAAAAACAAAACAAGGTGATGAAAATTACTTTTGTCCAGCCTATTACATGTTATCAAATAGAAAACCTTTTGAGTTAGTCGATATGTCTGTATGTGTCGTTCATCAATATGTCTGAGTATATTTGTATGTGTATTTCAATCTTAGATAGATATTACAAATGGATGCCAAAAAGGACTCATAATTAAACAAGAGAAGGAAAAAGGGACTGAGTTTGGCACATCTCTGAGTTCCTTTAAGTATTCCAAACATCTTAATGAAAAGAAGGCCCAACTTTTTAACACCAGTAATATTCTACTAATGTTAATATCAGACTACAAGTCATGGAACCTCACAATCCTGGGAGAATTAAATGATTAGCACTCAGAGAGCAATGGAGAGGTGCATGGTGGTCAACAGAAGACTGTAACATAGTAACTAAGTATGACAAAAAAAAATTGGAAGAAAGGACATCATCAAAGAAATGTGTGAAAAAAAAAACAGACGTGGTCTGAGAATGTAGCAGGAGGAAGGAGAGCAGTTGGATAGCCCATGTGCTCCTATTATCATAATTATGTAAAAAGAAAATATGGAAGCTCCCCAGAATGTTGGGCAGACTCCCTATGGAGAATTTATGGGAGCATATGGATGAGTCACACAGAATGGGCAGGGAAAAAAGGTTGGGATCCATATCAATGAAGAATACATCTACATTTATGAAATCATAGATTTGAGATTATTGAGTATAATGAACCAGATAGGGCTCTTAATTGTTTGTTTAAATATATGAAATACATGGAATAAATATGGTGATTTCTTATTATAATAATTACCGTTTGTTGTTTTATGATTTCAAAACATCTTCACATTCATTACTTTCTTTGATCCTTATAACAACCATCTAAAGCAGACAGACCAGATGGGAAGAGCTTTGTATTTGGAGATAGAGGATCTGGTTTCAATTTCTATGTTTGTAACTTATTAACTATGATTGAGCAGGTCCCCTTCTTACTGAAAATATCTGATCCTTTACACATCCCTCTCAATTTCTCATGAGGATGGATCTAGTAAGTCAGTTAGTCTGAATACAATATCGCTGCTGTCATTTCTGTCCCTTAATCACACAACTGAAAGCTTGAAATCCTATACACTAGGATTAAACCCCAAGAAAAAATTTAGAGGTGGTGAAAGCTTGTTTTTGATGCTTCCATCCTACTCTTTTTCTTCCTCCAACCCGATTTCCTTCCCCGGGTGACTATCATCTCTTTTCTCTAATTAAAACCTGAGAAAGATTTGATATTAGTAACTTGGTTTGAATC
Source organism: Monodelphis domestica (assembly GCF_027887165.1). Classification (NCBI taxonomy): domain Eukaryota; kingdom Metazoa; phylum Chordata; class Mammalia; order Didelphimorphia; family Didelphidae; genus Monodelphis; species Monodelphis domestica. The sequence goes on along the minus strand of NC_077229.1, from coordinate 134,335,887 downwards.
TGATATTGCAACTTAGTATGAATATAAATTGGAGAATGATCTGTCCTCACTCCAAAGAAAGCAGTCATTCTGTAGTCGTGGGACAAGTATTAAGGAGATATGCGTTCAAATGCCACTTCTGGTGTTTACTGTTGGCAAAAACTTAGTTTCTTTCAATCTCAATTTACTTATCCATATAATGGGGAGAAAAGGCTTGTACTTCCTCTAAGACCTGTATATCTTCATGGGGTCATGTATGCCATGAAATATATAAAGAGAGTGCTCCTATGGACTGCTTCCTCAGACATTTACTTTCACTCACCCTTTACATCCTGAGATGTTGGCTGCTGCCTTATGTTCTAGGGATTTCATTTGCTTACCTACCCATTTGTACTCTTTCAACTATAGCTTCCAAGTGCCAAAAAGTGGGTTTCCCAGTAAGTCACTTGCTACTCTGTACTATTCTTTAAAGACTTAATTTTCATTGTGGAAAGAAAGGTTTTGTCATCCCTTGAAAGAATTTTGGGCTTCATAAAGCTGGAGTAAGTGAGGAAGGATGACTGAGTTTCTCTAGGTGCTCCTTTAAAGAAAAAATCATTTGTGTAGGTGTTTGCTTACTTCAGCCCTGGGTGAGGTTATTTTTGCTATGGTTTTACCTCCCTGATTGCTATTAAAAATAAGACATGATTCTCATTCAAAGGCATGAAGCTCTGTCATTTCTGGCTCAAGTGGGTATAAATTTCCATTATGTACATGACTCTAATGATAGATTACTGACCAGCCCACCTTTGTGGGTGAAAACTAGATTTAAAAGTAAGGCCCTGGAGGTTAATCATTCTTCCTCCTTGAGATGGATATTGTTCTTATTGCTCGGCATAGCTAGTACATTTCAGCAGAAATTCTTCTTAGTGGATTATTTTGCTAGAATTACTTTCCCCAACATTTTGTTCTGCATATGAGAACCCACCTTTGGTGGATACTATCCCCTTTTACTTCGCCTTTCTTATATATTCCATGTACCTTTGATCAATGCGTACCCTTTTCCCTCAGCTTCCCCCAACACTCTTCTCTGCCTCGTTCGCATGTAACAATCAGATCGAATTTAGCCCAACGAAGAGTATCAGAACATTATATAATATTAAATCTGAAAACAAAATGAGGCATCCCCAGAATCATATGATCCCAGTGTCAGAAAGGCACTTAAGAAATCCACATCTAAACAGGAGTGGCCTCTACATGTTCAATAAACCATTATCTAGCTTCTAATAGAAGATATGCAGTCATAATGAACCCTCTAGTCTTCAAAGCATCTCATTCTACTATCAGCCCATTCTAATCATTGAAAACAAAAACATTAAGCAAACCCTTATTAAGACCTTGTGCAGACTGCTGGGCAGATTGCCCAGCAAGGTGCTGAGTGAAATATAAGGAAGAATAAAAGTTAATATACTTCTTCAACTAGCTTCCATTGAGCTTAAGATATTAGAGACAGTTTTGTTGTCAGTAGAAATACAGGCTTTAGTTAGAGTGGTGGATTAGGAAGGGAGACGATGAGTTCCTTTTTGGAGATGTTGGATCTGATGCTTCTATGTGGAATCCCGATGGAAATATCCAATTGGCAGGTGGTCGTGTGGAGAGAGATTAGGGATGTAGATATAGAGGCTCCATCTGAGAGTAATATAGATGACAATCAAATCAATAAACTGTAAGGTCATGTAGAGATTATAGAGAAGGGGAAAGGGGATGGGGATGGGGAAAGGATAAAAGCAAAGAGGAGATAAAAACAAGAGAAAATACTGTCACAAAAACCCAGAGATGATAGGGTGTCTGAGAGAGGGTGACCGACAGTGTCAGATGCTATAAGGAAGCTACATAGGATGAAGACTGAAAAGGGACCGTGAATGTGACAATTAAGAGACCACTGATAACTTTGAAGAGGGAAGTTTCAGTTCAATGATGAGTTTGGAAGAAACTAAAAAAAATTGTGAAGAGAGGAAAGAAGCCTTTCTAAAGGAGTATGAATAAGATGCAATGAAAGAAAAGAGAGAAACTTTTCCCTAAGTTAGGGAAACTGAAACGTTTTTCTCCCTAAAATTATGTCATAGTTAGCAGATAGAATTTATAATGCTGTTTGTTATTGTTCAGTCCTGTCTGACTTTTTGTGATCCTATTTGGGGTTTTCTTTGTAGACACTGGAGTGTCTACACTGTTTCCTTCTCCAGCTCAGTTTACAGATGGGGAAGCTGAGGCAAACGAGTTAAATGATTTTCTCAGGGCAATCTCATAATTGGTAGATATCTGAGGCTAAATTTGAAATAAAATCTTGACTCTAGGCCCAGTGCTCCTAACTTTCCTAGCATTTATATAGAACTTTAAGTTTTACAAAGCAATTTACATATATCTTATGTGATCCTTATAACAACCCTGTGAAGTAAGTATAGTTATTTTATTCCCAATTTACAGGTGAAGAAAGTGAAGATGGAGAGTTGAAATGACTTGCCCAGGGTTATAGCTAAATAAACATCTGAGGCACAGTTTGAACTGAGGTCCTAACCAAGGGTATTACTATATTGTGATGCCTAGCTACCCCAAGCTAACTGCTGATTGGTAGATAAATAGAAAGATTAGCAATTAGAGAGGTAAATAGACCAAGAGATAAGTAGACATTTGGATAGACATAAATAGACCATTTACTATGATAAATACTGAGCTTAGTGCTAAGGATACAAATATAAGGAAGCAAGAGAGTCCCTGATCTCTAGGAGAGAATATTTTAATGGGGGGGAACCAAACATAGGAGGGTGCTGGAAAAGAGAGAGGTGAGAAGGGGTAGAAACTAAGAAGTGATGTGGATACCTGATTCCAAGCAAGATAAAGGAATGTCTGACTTTTCAGGGCCCTAAAGCTTATCTGAGATAATCTGACTTGTTCTTCCTTGACCAAGCTATTCAGAACCCTGAGGCAGATTGCAAGAAATAGTGTTGAATATATAATAAACCAAAAATATTTTTAGGAAATTTGTTTGTTTGTTGGATTTGAAATCTATCTTTCTTCAGTTGATTATCTTGTAATTTTCTTTTTCTCTTAAAAATGGAATACTGAGAAATAAAAGAAAATAGCAACCACAAACAGTGTTTATTATGGGTTACCAAGGACATCTTCCCATCACCTTGAGGTGCTGTGACACACAGTTGGAAAATGTTTACCAAAAACATTAGCTTTGACTCACAGTTTGAAAATTATCTGTCGTTTCTTCCCATTCACTCTCTAGTTGGTATTTCCTCCAAATTATGCCCAGGTGCAAACTGCCCAAGCTTGCAATGAATTCATATCAAGTGTGTTCATGGCACTGGAATATTGTATGCCCAGAACGGGATTACCCTCCCTTCCTCTCCCAAAAAACTACTGGGCTTCATCACATTTCAATATTTGCAAGAACACATAATTCACTTGCTCCTTCAAAGTCTAATTGGTATTAATTAGTAAATAAATCAAACTGATATCCCATTAGTCTCCCTCTCCTTCCCACCAGTACTTACTTGTTTGCATTAAGCAAAGGAAAGCAAGAACAATTAATATCTGTAACCTTTTTTAAAATTCTGCTTTTAAAAGGCAAAATGGGAACTTAAACCATGAAAGGAGAAAAATGTTCATCTCCTCAATGGATAAAGAATGGTGGTACAGTTGGAAAAGTGAAGGATTTAAGGTCAGAAGACTTGAATTCGAATTCATTTTCTATCATCTAGTGACTCCAAAGTCATTACTTTTTTGTCTGTAGCATAGACTTTAAGGTTCTTAAAGATCCTTGCCAGCTCTTGATATGAAATTAATAACTTACTGCAACTTGTTAAGTAGTGACAGAGAGTGGACTATGAACCCAGAGGAAAGGAAGAAAGAAAGGAAGGAATGAAGGAAGGAACAAAGGAATGAAGGAAAAAACGAACGAATGAAGGGAGGAAGAAAAGTAAGGAGGGAGGGAAGGAAAGAGGGGGTAAAAAGGTAGTAAGTTAGGAAGGAAGATTGAAGTTTGAAAGTTATAGCTTAATAACTATGGTTTCAATGACTGAGAAGATTTGGGAGGATAATAATAATTGCACTGTCATTCACATAGGGCTCTAAAGTTGTGCTGCTTTAAGTAATTATTTTTATTTCGCTAGATCCTTACAGTAAACCTGTGAGTTCAGAACTAAAAAAATATTATAAGTTAAAGTAGCTAGGCTATGGCTGTTCATATATTAAATATCAGAAGAGTTTGGCACACATCTTGCAGACTCTAAATTCAGGGTTCTCTATCTATTTTGCCTTGGAAAACATCATTAAAAGAAAACAGTGATCATACAGATCTAACATGGATTCATGGTGAATAGATCATGCTAGAGTAATATTGTTATTGTGAATTTCAAAACTAGTCCACTCTACTCAGACTATACTTTAGAAGATTTGATTTAGCTATTTCCTGATTGTAACAATGGAGATACTTGGTCTAACTGAATCAGGAATGTCTTGGGAACTCTACATTGCTCCATCCTACTTAGTCTAACAAGGTTAGGAATGTCTGTACCCATACTCAAGGATTAAGTATCTAGGAGGATGGCCTTCAACAGACATGTGCACCAACAACTGACAGGCCCCTGGGCTGTCCTAAGTTAAGCTAAGTTACCATTGGTACAGATAAGATGCAGGGAAGTGATGTAAAACCATCTATATAGGGCATGTCACTTCCTCTCTTTACTTTTTTTTTCCTCCAGAGAGGTGGCTCTGGCAGATCACTTCCTGTGAGCAACCTGGGCACCAATTCGATCCTGGAACTCGAGCCTGGAGGAGCTCCCTCAGACAGCTTCCTTGAGGCAGTCTCATGGTGAGTGATAAGACTGACTTCCTTTTCCTTGGCTCTCAGGGGAGGCCCCCTTGGCCAAAGTCTTTAACTCCTGCCTGGCTCAGCCTGAGCCGGAGCAGTTTAAATTAACTCTTTCCTCTCCCTCTCTCTTCTCCTTAATTCCTTCTCTATATTAATTAAAATCACCATAATTTCCAGCTGACTTGGGTATTTTATTATTTGGGATATCCCATGGGTACCAATAATTAATTTAGATATTAAGTCATAGTGCTAAAATTATCTTTTACATTACCTTTTTTGACAGGGTAAATATATGGGTAAATCACTTAAATGTTATATAGAGTTTGGATTTTAGTGGAACATTTGATAAGATCTTTCATGCTATTTTCTATGAGATAAGATGAAAAATTGTGTTCTAGACAAGAATACAGTTATCAAGAATTAAAACTTCTTTAAAAGTCACAGTGGAAGAAAAGGATATGCATTAATGGCCCAATGCCAACATGAAGCCTTCCCTGATCCACTCAACTACTAGTATTCTTCCCCTATTTTGTATTTAATGACCTTGTATCTATTTCTATTTATTCTCTTTCTCTTCATTCTATGTATTCTTATTTGAACTTCTTGTTTTCCCCACTAGAAGGTAAGTTTCTTGAAGACAGGGATTATTTTTTTCTTTATACTCTGAGCCTAGCATAGTGCCTGGCACGTAGCAGATGCTTAATGATTGCTTGTTCTGTTGATTGTTTGAAGTAAGGAGACTTCTAATGGAATGCTTTGCAAGTCTCTCCTTTTCACTTTACTATTTAACATTATCATCTATTACTTTTTTGAAGACATAGGTAAAAAGAAAGACATCAAATTTGCAAATGATATGAAGATAGGAGATTTCTTTAGTGACTTGGATGGCAGCTTCAGGATATAAAAAGGATTTGAACAATCCGGAACACTGAATTGAATCTAATAATAATAATAATAATAATTCAGATAAATAGAACATTTCAGAGTTGTATCTTTAAAATCACTCCCTCCCAGGTATAAGCTGTGGGAATCCTTGGAAAGTTTTAAAATTCAGATCCACTGGTAGATTTGTGTATTTGTCTTATAAGGAGTAGCTTAGATCATTTAAAAAAGATTAAGCAATTTGCAACATGACTTCTATTTATTTTTTTAGTCTTAAAATATATAATGACTCACTGGCCTCTCTATTTCATACACATGACACTCCATTTCTGGTCTCTGTGCCTCTGCATTTGCTGCCCCTTCATTCATATTCCTTGCCTCCACCTCATAGCATCCCTCATTTGCTTTAAGAGGTAGTTCATTTACCACTTTCCAGATGTAACCTTTCCTGACCTAGTGCCATCCTTTATATAGCAGCCTTGTTTTTATTTGTATTTGTACTATTTATATTCATTCTAGATATATACTTATATATGCATTTCTTGTCTCCATCATTTAACTAACTTTGAGAGTAAAAACTCTTTAATTCTTAGTCTTTGCTTCTCCAGAAACTAGCAAGTCCCTAACACATAGAAGTATATAACAAAAGTTTCTTAATTGACTACAGAACATCCATTAGTTAATATGTTGCCTGTTCTAATTTGTTTACACCTAAGTAACATATTTGTTTTGGTCTATAAAAACATTCTTTAATCAATCAACAATGTGATTAGGGAAAAAAGGATAATAACCTATATGTTCAAAAATATTTATAGGAGCTCTCTTTGTGGTGTCCAAGAGCTGGAAAGTGAAGGGATACACATCAATTTGAGAATGGCTAAACAAATCATAGCATATGATTGTGATGGTTCTGTGTCATGAGAAATGACCAGCTTAATTTAAAAAGAACATGGAGAAATCTAAATTAAATTATAAAGAGTGAAATCAACAGAAACAAGAGAACATTATATACAGTAACATAAATATTGTTTGAAGAATGATTTATGTCCACCTCTAGAGAAAGACCTGATAAACAGAAATAAATAAGACATAGTTTTAGATATACATATATCTTTTTGCCAATGATGCCTTCCTTTTCTACTGGGGAGACAGAGTGGGGGAGGAAGAGATTTTACCTAGGTATTTTAATGTAATAAAAGAAAATTAATTAATTGAAATTGAAAAAAATGGCCACTACATGATTCCCTTATTCTTTTTATTTTATTCTTTTGCTTTGATTTGTTTAGGTCTAATAACTCCCACAGATTCTTTTCCAGGAATGGAAGAGTTATATTCTGTGTCAGTGAAGGGAGGACCCATACTGATGAAATTACAGACCTTTTGGAAGTTGTGGAGAAAGTGTAGATTTTCTCCTTTGTCAGCCAACTCTAATTCATCTCCACAATATGGAGAATCTGCTAGTGGTGTGCCAGGTGTTAAACCTCTTCTGGTGAAGAGTCATTCACTTATGTGAGAACAGAAATTCTCAAAGCATCAGATGGAAAGGTTTTTTTTTTTCTTCTATTTTTTTTAATTGGTTTTCAAGTGAGTAATTTAGCTGTTAGGGGAAGTCCAGAATCTAGGCTGAAATCCAGGTCTGAATGAACAAGTCCATTAAGATGATTTCATTTTCAGGGTCCAGAATACCCTAGAATACCACAGAAAGACCTTAATTAGTGCCTAACAAATGGTATGTGTCCTTCCTTTGCCCATTTAGTTTAACAGGCTTCATTCTTTTGAGCCCTTCTTTCCTTTACATTCATAAAAGCTTCAGGAGGTAAATTCCACTGTAGTTCAGTCATCCTGGCAACAGATAAGCCATCCACTTGATTATTAAAATATGTTCATGTGACTCCTTTGGCCTAGGGATGCTGCCCACAGAGTCCACTTAGAAAAATAATTTAAAAATGTCCATTATTTAATGTGTGTATCTTGGACCAGCTATTCCTCATCCTTAAAATTCCTCAGTTGATATTAAAGCAAGCAAAATAAAGATACTTCTTTTTAATGTTATAGGCTTTTACAATATGACTCCTGCCTACATTTCTAGGCTTATGACACATTACTGCCCTTCCTATCCTTAAGAACCAGCAAAATTATCTTTCTTTTTCTTATTCAGGAAAGCCCATCTCCAGGCCCGTTGTCTTTGCCCAATTTCTCTCTCAAAACTGGAATATTCTTTATTCTCAATTCTGCCTCTCAGAATCATTCAAAGCTCATTTCAGGTTTCATATTCCAGATGAAACCTTTCTCAGTTGCTCCTGCAATTGTGTCTCCTTCCTCCCCCTGTAAACCTAGCAGCCATTGAAGGGCCTGAATTAATTTTAACATTAACAACTACTAATGATTTAAATTTACCACTTTCCTATAATGAAAAGGAAGTGGAAAAATGGAAACAAAAATTCAAAGCAAAACAGATTAATGGAGTATGGGTGTCATCTGAAGTAAAACCCCTGCTCCCTAGAAGTTTCTATAACCAAATTTGCCAATCTGTTCATAAAAATGGTCATTTTGGCACCCAGGGCATCGTGGACTCTGTTAAGAGAGGATGGATAGCCCCTGGTATAACTACCATAGCCTCTAAAGTGTGTTCAGCCTACTCTACCTGCCAGGCATATAACCAACATGCATTTCGTGGAAAAGCCTTTGGGGGACGTCCTCTGGCTTACACACCTTTTGAACATCTACAGATAGATTTCATAATGATGCCAAAGGCTGGACATTATAAATTTTGTCTAGTAATTGTAGATCAACTAACCAGATGGCCGGAAGCATTTCTTGCGACCCGAGCCACGGTGGATGTTGTTGCAAAGATACTTTTAAAGGAAATTATTCCTCATTTTGGCCTGCCAGCACGTATTAATTCCAATAGGGGGAGTCATTTTACTGATTCTGTTCTAAATCAGATATATTCTTGCTTGGGAATAACTCCCAAATTTCATGTTCCATATCATCCCCAGAGCTCAGGCCAAGTAGAGAGGATGAACAAAGAACTTAAAACTATGATTGGCAAATTATGCACTGAGACCCATTTAAAATGGCCTGAAATTCTCCCTGTGGCCCTATTTTATCTTAGAAGCAGGCCACTTTAGAGGAATTTTAAAATGCAGACAAAACCAAACATCTTTGGATAGGTTTCTGGTGAATCTCAAGCAGGGTTCAGTAGTAATAAGGAACAGAGAAGAGAATGAGAAAAAAAACACCAGAAGGGCAGTTGCCTTCATATATATGTGTATATATATATATATATATATACACACATATAATAGAAGGGAATTCCTTTTCCAGACAATAGCATTCTTCCTCCCCACCATCCCCTTGGGCCATGAACTCCTCTCAATACAAGTAAAGCAAAATTAAAGTTATTTAATTTAATTTAATTATTATTTTTATTTATGTCCATGTATTATTAATATTTATTTAGTAAAATACAACTCTATTAATGCATATAATACCTCATTAAATCTGGGTTTCTGGAAAGGATTAATTCAATTTATATTATTCCTTGTGGAAAAATGCGTTTGTTATTAGACCTGTCTTCTGGAATGATTTAATGAAAAGTACCAAAGTACCACTGCATCTCATTTGGTCCTCCAAACAGCCCTATGACATGTGCTATTATCATCTCCAAATTACAAATGAGGAAACTGGGATTCAGAAAGAGTTAATTACTTGCCCAGGATCACATAACTAATAAGTGTTTGAGGATGGATTGGAACCTCCATTGTCCTGATTTCAAAGCTGCCACTGGGTTTCCACTTGCTTGAAGGTCTTCAAGTTAAGGCAGATTTATTACTGAGGCATATCATTGTGAGGATTCATTTTTGCTAACCCAGACATTACTTGATGTTTGCTGAAGTACACTCCAACTCTGAAATTAGATGATTCTCTAATTTTATTCATTATATTTTGTCTCCCTAGGACAAGAAGAATGTAAAAGAGGATTAACAGATAGAGGGAGAAAGGACCAGAACTGAAAGTCAGGAAAGGGATTTGGATTAGGTGATCTCTAAGGTCTCTTATGATCCTGATATTCTATTTTTCTCTGAATCTCAACAATATCAAACATATTGGGGTATTATAAGGCCATCTGTGAGAATTCCTAAATGCAAAGGAATTTTTCTAAGAGGATTCAGGAGGCTGCATAAACCAGCAGCTTAGAAAGAACTCTAAAGGTCTAGGTAGATTGAGTCAGTCAGTTGCTTAAAGTAATGTTACTTTAAATAAGTTACAAGATGCTGTTCCCTGATATTTTAATCAGGTGAGAACAATTCTCAATTAAATAAATCAATCATAAGCTTTAGCCTAAGTAAGGGAAAAAGACTGATTAATTTACATATCAGGGAAATCCATTCCTTGAACTGGAGTGATATTGCACAGGAATTGGCTTCATATTTGTTGAGGAAACTCATCCATGCATTCATGGTGATTGTCCATAAGATAGCAAACCAGTTCAGGACCCAGAGACTTGAGTGTCTGGTAGCTTAGACTAGAAACCTTCTAGCCAAGGAAATCCCTGAGAAGGAATTGCTTCCGGGCTTGGGCCAGCCTCAGTCTAGACCTCCCTCTCAGGCTCAGGCTGAGTCTTCTCCTCTACCCCAATAGCTGGAAGAAAACTGTGAACTTCTAAGAGACTATTGGCCTCCTACCAGTAGCTCATGAACAGCTGATGGTAATGTCTGAATCAGGAGCTGAATCAAGAAAAACTAGAAACACTGGGGAATGTTATTTTCATGAATTACAAGGAGCTGAACAGAAGATATGTAAAAAAGGAATCTGGGGAGTATCATGAGAAGGAAAGACAAGGACCATGAGAAAAAGGATTCTGGGAATTGCAAGTTACCCCTTTTGCCACATGAGTTCTATAAGCTCTCTTTTCCATCATTAAATATGGACGGTAGGATACATGTCACAGACTTTAAGGGGAATATTTTGTAAAAACAGTTCTTACTATACAACCTTAATACATGTTCATTTTTCAAAACTAATTATGTCTCATACCAGTAGGGGTTTGTGACCTATAATATTAGGGGGAATTTTTTTTCAATCTTCAAGGATACCTCCAGAATCTGAAAAGGTAAAACTTTGAACTCTCTGCCAATTTGAATAGAAATTGGGAAAATAGTTCTAGAGTTTAGATGTGCTCCACCTAAGACTGGATGGAAACTGAAAAATATTGCATTTTTAGTCTCATTTATGTTATTTATACATGCTGATAATGTTGAATAAACAAAACAAAGCAAACAAAAGCCCCTAAATGCCTCAGTTTCATCATCTTTAAAATAAGAATAACATCTACCACTCAGACTTTTGTGAAGCTTGAATGACATAAACTATATTGATAAATTTTTAAAATCACCTTACGTGTCTGCTATTATATGTAACTATGAAAATGTAGTGAAAACTTTTTGATCAGAAATAATTGTAGACTCTAAAGCAATTATATTTTTAAAAAAGAAAATTAGGATTTAGTTTTAGAAGAAATTTTAGTGACCATTCATTCAAACTTTCTCATTTTGTTGACAATGATACCAAGTCCAAGAGAGTAAGCACCTGATCTGGATTTGCAGTCAGACTCTGACTCTAAATCAGGTCCTCGTTCCTTTGCAATATGCAATACTTTAGTTTTCATTTAAAAATTTAAAATTAAATTTCTAGAACTCAAAAAGTATATTATAAAATTATAGTCATGAATAGTATTTATTGCTCATTAAAGAATATAGAAGTTTAGGTTAGACTAGTCAATGGAGACTAAACCATTTAACCTCAATAAACCACACTGTTCAGTGAAACAGAAAACACAAAATATCTGAAAAATGACTCCTTATTTGACAAGAACTATTGGTAAAACTTGAATCCACGATAGTAGAAATTAGATTAAGAGCAATACTTTATATCTTATGCTAATGTAAACTCAAAATGCATATGTGACTTAAATATTAAAGACCATGCATGGGAGGTAGGGGAGAGAGAGACAGACAGACAGACAAAGAGACAGAGTGAGAGAGAACAAGATAGCTTTCATAGCTATAAGTAAGGAATTTAAATTATCAAAAAATACATGATTGACTATTAAAATTATACTAGAAAATTATGTAAAATTAAAAAGCTTTTACACAATTCAAATCAAAACAACTAGATGAAAAGGAAATTTTAAAATTGGGAGAATCTCTTAAATTTATTGTTATATTAAACATTATTAACTATTATATTATTAAATATTAATAGTGAATTTCTTAAATATATTAATGTTAAATATTAAATATGTCCAATAAACTTCTGATATTTATAGTGGCCATAGAAATTAGCAAGAATAACAAAAATCATAATAGATAAATTGATAGATAAATTCAAATGATAAAAATAGTTCTTAGATGAACTGCAAACTATTAACAGCCATATGAAACATTGCTCTAAGTCACTAATAATAAGATAAATGTAATCAAAAATTTCTCTGAGCTTCAACAACTTTTTCAGCAAATTGAGTGACGATCAAATATGGAAATATAAAATGTTATATGGAATTTTGGAAATTGCGGGCACATTAATAACTAGTTGGAAGGGATGTAGAATGTTCTAGTCATTCTTGAAAGCAATTTGGAATTATGCTATGAAAGTGACTGAAATGTCCATAATTTTTTACGCAAAGATCCGAATATTATGAATCTATGCCAAGGTCATATACCCTATATAACAAAATACACATAATAGCAAATCTTATAATAGCAAAGAATTAGACACAAAATAGATGCTTTTTGACAAGAAACTAGGCAAACGAGTTGAAGTGTATGAATGCAATGGAATTTTGTTATTGTTCAATCATTTCAGTCATTTTTGACTTCATGACCTCCTCTGGAGTTTTATAGGCAAAGATATTAGAATGCTTTGATATTTCTTTTTCCAGATCATTGTATAGTTGAGGAGCCTGAGACAAAAAATTAAATGGCTTGTACAGGATCATGCCTGAAGTCAGACTTGAACTTGGGGGAAAAAAGTCTTCCTAGGCCCTATATTCTAATGTACCATCCAGCTGCCCCATTGAAATATTATTTTGTTGTATGAAAACGGCTACGATATGACCCGGATATGTTTGATGACCTACAGTGAGTCCTCAGATATAAGAGATATACACTGTTAACTGTGGTTAACTGAATCAGTAGATTACCAAATCAGCAGATATGGGGGTGCAAGTATACTAATAGCACCACTACTTTTGCATTTACAGTAAATAAAAGCTTTCTTAAACAAAGGCACTGCAATAACACTACAATGAATATGATCAGAGAATACACTAAAGGTAAACAAGACAAAAGGCTACATATTACACCAAAATATTTAGAGTATCATTGTGTGTGTGTGTGTGTGTGTGTGTGTGTGTGTGTGTGTGTGTGTGTGCTAGCAAAGAATTGAATTCTATGAACTAAATGGCTGAGCAAAGGCTCATCCATTTTCTTAATTAAGCTCCACAATAATACTGTAAAGTAGGCAGGTCAAGTATGGTAAGCCCCATTTTCTAGGGGAAAAATATAATTTTGGAAAAAAGGAAAATAACTTGCTCAAGGCCATAGAATAATTAATTTATAAAACCAATTCTGCATCCAAGGGTAATGCTCTTTCTTCTTGAATATTTATCATGTAGATAGATAAAGGGATAGATAGATACATAGATACAAAGGTATTTTATGCCTAATGTCTTCTCCATATGCTCAGATTTTTTTAGACTAGTTTTGCTGTATCTTTGCATTTTCAAAATTTGGCACAATGAATGACACAGAGTTAACATTCAATAAATACTTATTGATTGTTTCGTTGGTTGACCAAGCTACATTCAGGAAATATAGTTCATTTTCTACTTGATGACATGGAGAAATGGCTATTGCATATATTTTAAAAATCAATTAGAGTTAGCATTCATTTGACTTCTAACATTTCCTGGCAAAATTCTAGAATATATTGATGATCAGGGAACATCTAGGAAAGGAAGTGATAGTCACCAAGAAGCAGAAGATCTTCATCAACAACGGGCAGCTCGTGCCAAACTAATCTTACTTCCCTTTTTGAACAAGTTACTAACAGGTCTATCATGGAAAGATGTAGAAAGAATTCATCTAGGTTTTAACAAAGAATTTAGTAAATTTCTCTTGCTACTGTAGAAAAACTGGAGAAATATATACTAGTATATATATATATATGTATATATAATTTATATGTATATTAAATAATAGTACAATTAAAAAGATTGAGAACTTGGACAAGTTCACAAACATGCATTAATGATTTAAGGCCATTGTTGAAGGAGGTCCCTAGTGGCACAATCCAGAGATCTGTGATTGGTCCTATGCTTTGTTACATGTATATCAGTGATTTGCATGAAGATACAGATACTTTCCTTAGCACATTTATAGACATGGTATTTTTCAAATGTGGATTTGGATAGGGGTAGTAGAGTCAAAGTGCAAACTTTAGTTTTCTTATTCTAATTTCAGTGCTATTACCACTGTACTACTCTAAAAAGGAAGATTGTTTAAAATGGATCTGAGCATTTTATTAGTGAACTGCAAGATTGAGATGTCAACAATGTCCCACAATCTAAAATAATTGTCTTGTATTATTTAAGAGAGACATAGCGTTCTGGGCATATTAAGGAGACAATAGTTTTACTCTGCTCTGCCTTATTTAGACTACTTAGGGGGTATTATGTTCATTACTGATTATTAACAAAGCATTAATAAGGGTATAATATCCTGTGGGTTGCAATCATCATTCACAAGTTGGTAGTACCCTCAATTTCTGTGGCTCCTCACCCTGATTAGATGGTTCCTCTCAAAACCTCAATTAAGCGATACATGTAAAACCCAGTGGAATTATTTGTAGGCTGTGGGGTGGGGGTGGAGGGTAAGGAAAGAACATTAATCATATAACCATGGGAAAATATTCTAAATTAATTAATTAATTTTAAAAAACTCAATTAAGGAATGCCTCCAAACTAGCTAGCCTATCTTTTCTTACCAGAATATAATCTAAATTCTCCCATCATTGCAGCTCACAGTTTCCTTTTATGTGTTGTTTTCCAGCATTAGAATATAATCTCCTTGTGGTCAAGGGCTGACTTTCTGTTTTGCTTGTATTTTTATTCCCAGAGTTTAGCTCAATGCCTCCCACAAAGTAAGTGCTTATTTAGTAAAAGTTTATTGAAAACAACTGAAATAAGTGGGGATATTTAAAAGAAATTTAGGGAACAAGATAACTATATTTAAAAGGTAATTTTTTTAAAAAAAATGAGATATTAGATTTGTTCTGTTAGGTTCCCAAAGGGCGGAACTAGGACCAACAAAGAAACAACTTCAGCTTTGGTGTGAGGGAAAAAAAAAGTTTGCTAACAATGAGAGCTACCCAAAAGTACAATGAGTTCCTTTGTAAAGTAATGGAGGCCAAAGGATTAAAACTCTAGGCCAGAGGTCTTAACCTGGATCTATGAACTTTAGTAATCTATATTTTGATGACTGTTTCAAAGTAACTGGTTTCCAGTAACCCTATGTATTTTATTTTAATGCATTTAAATTCATTTCTCTGAGAACTGATCCATAGGCTTCACCAGAATTCCAGAGTGGTCCATCTTATAAAAGTTAAGAATTTCTGCTCTAGAGCTACAAGATACCTCCTCAGAAATCGAGGCCAATGGTTTCCTTTTAAAAATGAAGAAATGAAAGTTAAGTCATTCGTGTAATATTTGGATCCAAATTTGAATCTAGGTCTTTTGATTATAGAAAGTATACTCTTTCTAAAGATGTAACGTCTTCCCTTACTCCCTGAATGCAAAAAGCAGATGTCTTTTTTTTAATATGGATTTTTTTTTGAGAATTTGGGACATGGCAATGGAAGAATATGCTAATTTATGTCTCCCATGACTGCTCCTGTTTCTGAAATTCTTTGATTTTGTGACTTGGTTTTAGAGAATATAAGATTTTATCATTAAATGAATATTCTTTATTGCTCCTGGTTGTGAAGAATGCATTCCTATTATAAAAGACTATTTCTATGCCAGAACCAGCCTGAGGATTGAAAGGTAGTTATCTCTGAGAATGGGTTTTCCACATTTCCCCAGGGGTCTTTTGAACTACAGCCTCATTGAAATAATTTTAATTCTAATGTTGTCCTCCTATTCCATCCCTTACCCCCCAATGATTAGACTCTTAGACCTCCAGTTAATGGGCATTCTTGGTGAAAGAACATGACTGTTACTTGGTGACAGAGAGATTTGAGAGGAATAATAATACTGAAACTTTGAAGGAATTCTGCAAGAAAAGCACTGAAGAAAATTCCTTGTTGGTGTAACCCTGGTGATTGATAAAGACAGAGACTTGATGTAAGCAGAAACTGTTTTTTTTTTCCCTTTTGCAGTGGGGAGGGTCAAGGAGAAAAGTAGAAAATTGAGTGTTGAACCTCTAGAAGTTTTTGCTGGATTTACTTTTCTGTTTTTGTTAATAATATTTTTTCCCCAATTAAATGCAAAAACAATTTTAACATACTTAAAAATTTTTTTGAGTTCTAAATTCTTTTCCTCCCTCCTTTCTTCCCCCTACCCTCCCTGAGACAGTAAGCAATCAGTTAGAGATTTTACATATGTAATTATGTAAAATTTTTCAATATTAGTCATTTTGCAGAAGAGACCTCAAAGAAGATAATACTAAAAGAGAGCTGAAAAGCAGAGACATGGAAAGAAAGGGTAGGAAAACAGAGCCAAATTGGAAAAGTCAAGATCAAGAATGGAGAAGTGAGCATGGCTATCTTAGGCACTTTCTTAAAAGGAAGTTCTTGGTAGGAATTCACCAAAGGAAGGAGATAGCTTGAGGTTTTATCACTATTCTAGAACATTGTTGAGAGGGGAAATTCCCAGATATCTAGAGCAAAGACAGCTTGCTTCAAGGGATCCTTATAGGACTACAAGATACCTGTAAGTTCCAGAATTTTTAGGTAAGCATGGTGACATTCTAGCTATATGACTGATAACTTGTATCTATATATTCTCTGTTTCCACATATGTAAAATCAAGAAAATAATACTTAGACTGTTACCATGTTCCATGGTTATTGTAAGGAGGATGCTCTGAAACATGTAAAAACAAAAACAATCCTTAAAGTACATTTGTGTGAACACCTGCACATATATGGAATAAACTCTCAAAAGGCAAATAGGAACTTACCTACATTTAAGTTCAGCCTCTTCAACAAATTTATTACATGATTCTGTACAAATCATTTAATTTTGTTCATTTTCTGTTTTTTCAAATTAAAGAGGGTATTGTTGGAATATAAACTGAATAATCTCAAGTTCTTTCTAGACCCAAAAGTTCTTTAACTTAAAATTGATATTACTAGAAATCACTTAAAGAAATTTAAATGAACTTAAAAAATCATTTATCAAACAAACATTCTATGTGAAGTACTCTATTAGGTTCTAGGAACATAAAGACAAAATCAAAGCTATGACTACTTTCAGGAAGCTTACACTTTATTGGAAAGCTATGGTATATAGACAAATAAATAACCAGAAAATTGTAGGTAGGGAAAACCACTCAGAATTGAGGAGGGCATAGAATCAAAGAACACCTCTCAAAAGAAGTGGCTCTTCTTTCATGCCTTGAAGGAAGCTAACATTCTAAAAAGTGGAGGGTAGTCTTTCTAGACATGAGGTTTATGATAAAAGTTTATGTAGAAGATCTATGAAATACTGGAACACAGAGCAGGTCAATTTGGTTGGAAGATAATATAGATGAAAGCAAGTAATATGAATGAATTCTGGAAAATTAGGTTGGAACAAAAGTTTGTCCTGCTTTTAATATGAAACTGGGGGTTCTATATAGTATTCTAGAAACAATAAGGAACAATTGAAGATTCTGCAGGAAATTGATATGTTATGCTTAATTCTTTAGTAAGATCATTTTGGCAGCTATGTGAAGATGAATATGAGTCTGAGATATTATTAAAGTTGATTTCTGCTCACTTCAGGTTTTTTTCATGTTTTTATTTTTTTTTAATTTCCTTTTATTTAAAAAAATTATTTATAGAATTTATTAACCGGTTTCTCAGCCCCTCTCCACATCATAGAAGGCATCATCTAGAAAATATATAAATAGATAGATTATGTCTTTCATGTTTCTAATTTGCAATTCATTCTCTGAAGGTGGACATTCACAAGTTATTCTTCAAATAGTAAATATCTGTAACTGTATACAATGTTCTTTTGGTTCTTCTCATTTCATGCTTCATTATTGCATGTATTTATTTCCAAGTTTAAAAAAAAAATTAATCTTCTCATCATTTCTTTCAGTGCAGTTGCTTCATGTTGCAATCAAAGTAGAGAATGAGATTTATTTGGTCTTACTTGACACGGGAGTGAGTAAATGTGTGCTGAAAACATCTCCTGGGATTAGAGATAAGCAAATCAAAACAGCGCAGATGAATCATATCACACATAGCAGACTGGCCAATATGACAGTAAAGGAAAATAATGAATGTTGGAGGGGATATGGCAAAATTGGAACACGAGCATTGCTGGTGGAGTTGTGACCTGATCCAAAAAAAGGTTAGTGGGTTCTATTGAAGTGTTTGAAACAACTAGGAGACCACAGAGAGTTCCAAAATTACAATTTAAGATGGTATATTTAGGTCCCCTGTCCATAGAGCATGCTTTTTTGCTTATTCCAGACTTCCAACAAATCTTATTGGTAGAAATTTACTTTGTAAACTAGGTGCTACAATTCAGTGTGATCCTTCTGGAAAAATTATGTTACATCTGCCAAAGTATTCATTGAAAATCTATCCATTGTTATTTCTGGATACAATGGTAGGAAAGGAAAAAGTTAACTCAATCTATGAGATCCCTAAAGATATTCAAGATGGGGTTTGGGCTAGTGGGTGTAGGTCTCTTAAAATATGCAACCCCAGTGAAAGTAAGAACTAATCAGGGAACTTCACTAAGAATTCCTCAGTATAAGATCAGTAGGGAAGCAACAGAGGGAATCTGTTCAATTATCAAGAGTCTCCTGAAGCAAGGAATCTTTATGCCAACAATATCTGAATATAATACAACCATTATTCCAATTAAAAAAGCAAAGCTGGGTAGTCAAAGCAAAACAACATGGAGATTTATACAGGATTTAAGAGCTATAAATGATTTTGTGATAAAATCACATCCTGTCAAACCAAGCCCTGCTAGTATCCTCTCCAGGATACTTAGCACAACAAAGTATTACACAGTGGTGGATCTCTGTTCAGCCCATTTTTCCATTCCCATTCACAAAGATAGTCAAAAGATTGTTGCATTTACTTGGGAGGGAAATTCTTACTCATGGTCCCATCTTCCACAGGTATTCTCTAAATCTCCTTCCCTCTTCTGCCAAATTTTAAAGCAAGATTTAAAGACCATAGTGTTTAAAGAGACTACATTAGTTCATTTTGTTGACAATATCTTGCTGGTCTCCCCAAATGTGAAAATCTGTCTTCATGACAGTACAAGCCTATTTTGTGAATTGTTTAAAAGAGGGCATAAAGTTTCAAGATCCAAATTTGAATGGTGTTTTCCCAGAGTGGAATACTTGGGTTTTGTGTTGGCAAATGGAATGAGAAGTATATCAAAAAAGAGAATAGCTGACATACAAAAACTCAGTGCTACTAGAACTAAGAAATAGCTAGGAGTGGTTTTAGGAAAGACAGAGTTTTGTAGGCAATGGATCCCAGGCTATAGTGAAATAACAAAGCATCTAACAAGAAAAGATGTCATTGAACAATTAAGGCTAAATGCAGACCATTTGCAAGCTCTGGCAAAACTTAAAGAGGAAATTTTAACAGCTCCTGCCTTGGGTATATATGACTATGACAAAGAATTCCATCTCTTTGTGCATGAAGGAAAGGAATAGCTTCAGGGGTCTTAGCGCAAACTTTGGGATCAAATTTTAGACCCATGACATATTATAGCTCTCAGTTAGATTCTATTGCTAAGGGTATGGCTCCTTGTCTTAGGGGAGTCGCAGCCACTGCCTTGTTGATCCAAAAGACAACAGATTTAGTTTTAGGATCAAACCTTAATGTCTATAGTGCTCCCCAGATTGACATGGTGCTTTGCAGATATAATTCCCAAATGCTTACAAGTCAAAGATTATCTCAGTATGAGATAGTTCTACTTAGCAATGAAAACATGACTGAAATGAAGCAGTGTTCTAAATCCTGCAACAATTTTACCGTATTTACCACTGCATGGTGAGCCAATCCATAATTGAATAGACATGATTGATTTAGTAGAAAAGACTAGGGTGGATTTGAAAGATACTCAAAATGTTTGACCGCATAATGTTGTACTTTCTTATTAGATTAGAAACTCTCTAAGGACTAGGAGTATGTAATTTAAAAAAATCATTATCCAAATAGTCGATTACTGGCTAAGACATAGAAGAGTGGATAAATGGAATGGACTAGAGGTAAATGACCTCAGCAAGCTAGTGTTCAATAAATCCAAAGATCATAGCTTTTGGGACAAGAACTCACTATTTGACAAAAACAGGCAAAATTTGAAAACAGTATGGGAAAAGTTAGGTTTAGATTAATATCTCGCACCCAATACCAAGATAAATTCAAAATGGGTAAATGATTTAAATATAAAGAGTGAAATCATAAATAAATTAGGAGAACATAGAAGAGTATATCTATCGTATCATTGGGAAAGGGAGGAATTTAAGACCAGGCAAGAGAGAGAACATTATCAGATGTAAAATAAATATTTTTGATTATATTAAATCAAAAAGGTTTTGTACAAACAAAACCAATGCAACTGAAATTAGAAGGGAAGCAACAAAATGAGAAAAAAATCTTTATAACAAACTCTGATAACAGTCTGATTTCCCATATATATAAGGAACTAAGTAAAATTTATTTAAAAAATCAAGCTATCCCCCAACTAGCAAATGGTGAGGGATATGAATAGGCAGTTTTCAGATGAAGAAATCAAAACTATCAATAATTACATGAAAAAACACTCTAAATTACTCCTGATTAGAGATAAGCAAATCAAAACAGCGCAGATGAATCATATCACACATAGCAGACTGGCCAATATGACAGTAAAGGAAAATAATGAATGTTGGAGGGGATATGGCAAAATTGGAACACGTGCCTTGCTGGTGGAGTTGTGACCTGATCCAAAAATTTGGAATTGTGCCAAAAGGGCTTCAAAAGATTGCATGCCCTTTGATGCAGCAATTCCATTAATTGGTTTGTACAAACATATTTATAACTGTGTTTTTTGTGGTGGCAAAAAGATGGGAAACAAGAGGTTGGAATGTGAATGATAATCCCCTTGATTGGGGAATGGCTGAGCAAATTTTGGCTTATGATGGTGATGGAATACTATTGTGCTATAAGGAATGATGAACTGCTTGATTTCTATATGAACTGGAAAGACCTCCATGAACTGATGTGGAGTGATGTGGAGTGAAATGAGCAAAACCAGGAGAACATTGTACACAGTAACTGAAACATTATGACACGAGTAATAGAATGCTACTAGTAGCAATGCAGTTATCAAGGACAATCTAGTGAAATTCATGAGAAAAAATGCTATCCACATCTAGAGAAAGGCCTGTGGGAGTAGAAATACAGAAGAAGAACATGATTTATCAATTGGTTATACAAGTATATGATTGGGGGTTTTGGTTTTAAAAGATACTGTATTAGAAATATGAATTCCTTATTAATAAGCCTTTATCATTAAATTCTTGGCATTCCTTAAATATTTTCTTCTTTAAAATCCATTGTCACACTTCTGAGGTTTCATCTAACATCTTTGAGCATCCTGAGACTCTATTGCAAGGTTCCATAGCTATGTATTCAATCCCCTAAGGTCTACTGGCTTCATTATTCAGAAACTGGGTAACTGTGAGGATGACAAGTACATTATCTATAATGTTGATTTTTCATCTCCCTGCTTTGCGGTTATTGATTTCTTGGACTGCCTTAGCTGCATCCATCAGAAAAGAGATGTAAGCTTGAAGAAGCATTGATGATGTGCTCTATGAAAGCAGATGGGTGAGGGAATCACCTGGAGATGAATAGCAAGAGTATATTAACTAACTTTTGTCTCCAGATCGATCTGGGCTTTCCAAAGTGCTTCAAAGCCCTAGGTGGGAAAGACTCAGAAAAGTTGGGAAGGTTTGATAATGAGTGAGTCTGAGAGTAGAAATTCTGAAATACAAATGCATTTCTATTCCAATGCAGAAAACTGACTCTCTACTTCCCTTCCCCTGAGTTTCATATTCAGACTGGGCAAGATCTCTTAATCTTGTCAACATTCTGTCTGGGAGGAGAGCCAGCTGGCAAAGGCTCAGTCACTGGCAAACATTGCTCTGAGGGCTGGTACAAGACTGTGTCTATAGGAGTATAAAAGTGGCCCACAAGAGCTTAGAATAGGAGTACTAAGGCTATTACTGAGAGCATGCCTGTACTGTATTTTAAATTAAAAGCCTCCCCTCCCCTAAATATGAACTGTTGCTTGCTAGAGAAATACCAAACATACGGTGAAGTGAAGAGGAAAATGTTCTGGACAAGCAGTCAGGCACCTGTCATTGTCACTTACTATCTATCATACAGATGCTCTGGGCTTGGAATGTGGAAGATTTGGGTTCAAAAATCCTTCCCTGACACTCATAGTCATGTGACCCTCAGCAAGTTACTTAACTTAAAACCTCTTTAACTTGAATAAGTCACTTAACCTGTCTGCCCTTAAGTTTCCTCATCTGTAAAATGAAAAATTGAGACCTCATGGTCTCTATTTTGACTCTAGATCTCCTCCTACACATTTCTCTTGTGCCAGAAGCTTCAATGGCTCCCTATTGTTTCTAGGATAAAATTGTTGGACATTCAAACCTCTTCCCAATTGAGCTTCTGCCTGCCTTACCAGACTTGATTCATATTACACCCCTTCATGGATTCTATGTTCTAGACAAACAGGCTTATTTGTGGCCCCCTATCCTTTAGCTCTTTGCCTACATTTTAGTCAGGAATATACTCTTCCTCACTTCTGCCTTTTAAAATTCCTCAGTTCCTTCAAAGCTTAGTTTAAGTGTTGTCTCCTACAAAGAGCCTTCCTAAACCCCACTGTTGTTAGTTCCCCCATCTAAAATTCCTAGGAATTTATTTTATTTTTGTGGTGTAGTTATATACTATATCTGAAGGTATGTCTCCTTCTCTCACCATACAAGTGAATTCAAAGTCTAGGAGGACAAGGAGAGTTGGATTGATGTTCCCTGGAAACTGACAAATAGTCTGGCAAGTAGAAGGGACTTAATACATATTTGCTGAATGAATGAATTATGATAATATTAAAATCTCTAACTCTGAGAATCAAGTTTAATCATATATAAAATAATGATGAAAACTTTTATACATTAATTATTTATGATACTGTTGCTAAGTTTCACTGATATCTCACATAACTCTGTAAATTCTATATAATTTGAGTTAAATGTAGAAAAAGAAATACTATCCAAGGTTTCTTTACCTTCTCTACCAAAAGACTAATCAAAATAAATTTTAGAAATTTAAATTGAGATGAATTATCAAATAAATTCATGAGTTTTTTTAATACCTCCAACCTTCTCCCAAATTGAAGGCCCATCTTGTTAATGCGAATTGCTTACCAGAATTGGTGTATGACTTATGCAGCACTAGTAGAAGAATTAAAATGAATAACACTGGAGAGGAAAATGGTATGTGGGAACAAGATAGAATATAACAAATAAGTTATAAAAAACTATAGTAAAGGTTCAAAATATGATTTTTAAAAAATGGAACAGTCAAGAGAAAAGTCCTGCCCCTCTGGTTTCATTAAAGTACCAAAAGAGAATGAGGAAGGCAATCATGATGTTGGATGGACTTTACTAGACCTTTAGGAGGACATGGATGGGAGTCATAAGAGATGGAAAAGAATGTGTCTATACCATGGAATTAATATGCACATCAGTGAGATCAAGAATCTATATAAGTATTGGTCTGGTGTCCCCCACACCCACCCCATGCACTTCTTTATGAAATATGAAATTTTAGAAAAATATGGACATACCTACATGAAATTATGAAGAGTGAAACAAGCAGAATATGTATATATATACTCCATATTATCTCTTTTCTCATTTCTCTTAGTATAATCATATTTTTATCCCTAGTTTATATTTATTTATTTATTTATTCATTCATTCATTCATTTATTTATTTGTTTGATATGTCACCCTATACAGTTTATCACTTTAACCTCTAGGTATACTTCTAGTTACCCTAATGATAAAAAAAATTAAGTTATCAATATCTTTTTACATAGGAACATAAATCATTTGAACTTATTGGATCCTTTAAAAATTTTTTGGAATAAGTATTTGTACCCTTTTTTATTTGTTCTTTCACTTCCTTTGTAGGTAGCACCTTGCCAGAAAAATGAACTTGAAGCTCTGATAAGCCTATGAAATGTTCTAGAAGCATTGTAAAGAAGAATGAAGTTAATTGCTTCTTTGGCATTTCTACCACCATGGCAAAGGTCCTTGCTTCCCTTACATAAATAATTTTGGAAAAATATGGACAGACCTACATGAAATTATGAAGAGTGAAACAAGCAGAATCAAAAGAACATTATATATCATTTGAAGAATGACTTGTTTATGTCAACTTCCAGGAAAAGAGCTGATAAACAGAAACAAGCTATATATACTTTTATATATACATACATATTTTTATCAAATTATATTTTTTTTAGTACAGGGAGAGGAGGAAGTTAACTGGGTATTTTTATGGAACAAACAAATCATTTTTTTTTAAAAAGGAAGTGTTATTTTAAAGTATTAGAGTATGATTCAAGTGTGAGCTATTTTAATATATCTATTTTCAATCAGCTATTTTTTTAATAAATTAAAATTATTGTTATTAATATTTATATAGTGCTTTGAAGTTTGCAAAGCACTTTATAAATGTTATTTTAATCAATTCTCACACCCTTTGGAAGTAGCTGCAATATTATCTCCATTTTACAGGTGAGTAAACTGAGACAGAATGAAGTTAAGAATTTGCCCAGGATCACTAAGTTGGTAAGTTTATGAGGCTAGACTCAGGTCTTCTTGATATCAGATCCAGTTCTTTATCCCCTGTGCCACTGATTATGCCAGTTGTAATTGATTTTTAACCTATTGATTCCCTAAATCTAATCCCCCATCTTCAATCTTTTCCCCCTATGCAAGTGAAAGATTCAAGTCAATGTGTCAAACATGTATGCCCATTTGTGGGCATTAAGTACCTACTCTATACCTATACTGTGGAAAGGAAATAGAGAGAGAAAAAGTTGTCCTTGCCTTCAAGAAACTTGTATTTTACTTGTAAGAAAGGGAGGGGTCCTTGCAAAGTGCTTTCCTCACAACAATCTCCTTATAGCAGCGATTTCTATTAATATTATTCCCAACTAGATAGTTCAATAGAAATAATTTTGGACTTTGTTAATTAGTAAGAGCCTAGGTCAAATCCTGTTTCAAACATTTACTGTATAAACCTGAGCAAAATACCTCTGACAATCTCAGTTTTCTCATCAGTGAAATGGGAAGTATGTATATATAAGTAGATGTAATAATCCTAGAGATTTTGGGGATGATCCAGTGATATATTTGTAAAAAAATTCACAAATTTTAAAGTTCTGTCCAAATGTTACTTCTTGTTATTATCCCACAGACGAGGAACCTATAAATCTGTGAAATCTTGTGACTTACTCATTTTCACCTGGCTAGTATCTAAGGCTGGGGCAAATCCAGACTTCATCCCGAGTCTGTACCTTTTACCAAAGGACTTCTTGGTTCTACTCTACTAGACATCCATTTCAGTTCTAAGATTCTCCGATTTTGTAACTCTCTGATCACGGCAAAGAGGTTGACATTTACAAAGGCCAGAGACACAAGACACTGTTATCATAATGAAAATGTCTAACCTGCCCTTTGATGTCCCAAAGTCATGGTGATAACTCAGAGAAATGGCAAATCACATTCCAACTCACTGTTTAGGATGGGAGGCGTTGGATTCAGCAATACATTAGAAACACTCAAGGGATAGCATGGATGTTGGTTATGTTCTTCTGACTTGTCTATCATAATACCCTGAGGATTCACTTCACACTTCCCAATTCCTCATGTCAATGTAATTGTCCACATGGTCCATTCCATTTTCAGCTGAAGAGATAATGTCTTGTCCAGCAGTGACCTTCTTCAGAAATTCACCTTTAAAATATTTATCTTTGCTGACATCAGGAACAAGAATTGTCATAATGGCAGAGTATACAGTGTTTTTTAATAGCTACGTGAAAGATTGCTTCATTTTCCTCCAGCTCTATTTGTTATTGTCTTTCAGAACATCCCATCTATGTGTACATATGGAGTAATGGCCACTGTAACCTACTGTCTAGTAGCCCCTTTGCTCTCAAGAAGGGATATTAAAAGTTTATTTTTTAAAGAGTCATGACACATAAAAAGGTGATTTGTAAGGTCATGGCAATGATGCCATGATCCTTTAAAACAGAAATGTTAAAATGATTTCAAATTCTTAATTATTTATTAAGATTAGATAAAAATATAGTCTTGAAATATTAATACTAAACAAAATAATGAAAATACTAAGCTAATTACTAGGCAAATGATTCCTCAAATTTGGGATTAAGGCTTAAATTTAAACCTATCTTTTGGTAAACTAGTCATTATTCCTTTGGCATGTTGATCTTAAGATGAAATGATTGTATTTGTAAAACTCTTCCAAAACCTTAA
Source organism: Monodelphis domestica (assembly GCF_027887165.1). Lineage (NCBI taxonomy): Eukaryota > Metazoa > Chordata > Mammalia > Didelphimorphia > Didelphidae > Monodelphis > Monodelphis domestica. The sequence continues at coordinate 134,309,296 of NC_077229.1, read as the reverse complement.
AGTAATATGCAAATTATGATTATAATTATGTTAATAAATTAATCTACACACCAATATTCTTAAAAAGTTAGCAAGTCTTTGCTTTAAGACCACTAATGAGGAAAACCTGGTACTTCCTATGTTAGCCTTTCCTTCTCTCTCTCACTAAGAATATACCTGGGTCAGGGTTCCAGGCTCTTCCTAGTCAGAATCTTTAGGACTCTGTAATGAGAGATTACATATTCCCTGATATATTATATTGTTGGACCTTGAATTTCTGGGTAAAATTACTATATCCAGGAATAAAGATTTAGGACTATTAAAGTTACTTTTGACTTTATTTGCAAGGCAGTAGGGAGCCATTGAAGATTTTGGAAGATTAAAGGAATATGTTTTATAATTTGCCTTAAAAACAAATTAAAATTTCTTAATTGAACACAGTGATATGTGTAATGTAGATGTTTAGTTTAATAAAGGAGGAAAACAAATTAAATATCAGAGAAATTCTAGACAAACAGCTCTGAGTAGTTTCTCTAAGTGAAAGACTCATGATGAATGGTCAATAAGTGTTAAGTGGGATATTACTCTGTGGTTAATTTTCCTTACCCTGCAGTTTCAGTTTCAAAAGTAATTTTGCAGCCCATTTTATAACTCTGACATAGACATAAACACAATCTTTTTCCCCCTTGCAAAAGGCAAATAGATAGCAAAGATCAGGTTTCAGAACTCTCAGTGACTTAATATGATCAAGTAAATAATTCTGAAAATACATTCTGGATCTCTTTTTTAAAAAATAACAGATGGCAGTGGGAATGAAAAAGAGGAAAACAAGCTATTATCAGGGAAAGTACTTCAGTAGGTTTTAATAGGTACTACTACGTGGATCTCCCCTCTGCTCTTCTCTCCATCTCAGATCAACCTCAGACCACATGTTAATGATGCATTTGAAGACAGAAGACTTGCACTCAGATGGTAACTCTTTATTCACTTTGTTTGACCTTGGGAAAGTTACTTCCCTTCTGGAGGGATTGAAATCCCTTCTAGCTATAAACCCCCTGCTTTGCTCGTGGTATAATAAGATTTGAAACTCTCTGGGGTTGAAATCTGTAGGGTCCAAATGGAAAAACACTCAGAATGTCCAGAGGTCACAGTTAAGCCCAACTTAATTGTCAGCAGCTGCATAATTGACCAGGTGCTTGAGATAGGACATCTCAGGGTTCATAAAACTCAATTACATCATTGCAATGCAAATTACATTTCCCATAACCAAGTCTGATTGGTTTCTAATATACCAAGATTATATTCTAATTAATTATCTTACCTTACAAGAAAGATAACTAAAAGCTTAATTCTATCTTAATGAAATAGGTATGTCATTTTCCTGTAGGATTAAGGAGCTTGCCAATAATAATAGCAACAATAACCTGTCATACTAATAGAATGCTTACATAAGCACCTTGAAGGCAGGAATTTTATCCTTTATTCATTTTGTTATATTCAATACCTCACCTACTTCCTGGAGCACAATAGGTGTTTAAAAGGGATGTTAGGATACGAAGTTAAAGCTTTAAAGGAGTTTGCAATTTTCTAGTCCAATCCTTTTTACAGCTGAGGAAATTGAGGCTTGGAAAACTTATGACTTGCTGAAAATCACAGATAAAAAGGTAAAGCAAGGATTTGAATCAAAATCCTCTAACTCCAAATCTATGGATTTTTATGATACTTTTAAAAATTCATGACTACAAAGTATTTCCAACTTAAATTATCGCAATGATTTAATGTTAATTTTGTGTATTATCCCCATTTCATAGATGAAGAAGATCCTCTATAGTCAGAATCCATGTCCAATTATGACCTAGAGATATTATTAAACTATAAGCTTCTATACTTCTATATCTCTATATACTAAACTATGAGCTTCTATACTTCTTTATCTCTATATATTAAACTATAAGCTTCTATACTTAAAATACAATATAGGCTGTATTTTATTTAAATTCTATATATTTCCTAGTGCCTAGAACAGCACCAGAGACATTTAATTAATAATTCTTTTTTCCCCCTGCACTCTTTAGGCGAATTTTTATTAAACACTTAACTATGTTAAGGGTTCTATGCTCAGAGCCATAAATAGGAAGATAAACAAAGTAGTCCCTTTCTTGAAGTAGTTTGAATTTTTGTGGAATGAAACAGTGTATACCCATGAAATAGATATCAAAGTAATTTCTGAGAGAGATAGCCCTGGCAACTAGAGATCAGAGTCTTGAAGGGTACCAATGGAATATTGATATGGGCAGGTCCTATCAAAACAGAAGGCATGAATGAGTATAGAACTCATGATAGCTTGTCATCTAAGGAACAGCCCAGCCACATTTGAAGCAGCCCATTACTAGAAAGTTGGGTATGGGGCGATGGATTTGACTTTTGTTCTTAACAGAGTGGAATGCCCATTCTGGTGAAATCCTTGCCCTTCTGGAGTATTTGCAGTTCAAATCAGGGGACTGAGATATAGAACGATGAAACCACTTGCCCCAAATCATCCAACTAGATAATCTGACCAAGTTCTTTCAAGAATTCCTAGGTTAGCAAAAAAAGCAAAGACAGAGATATTCAAGTGACTAACCCAAAGCAATATGATAATAACCTTTCCTCCAAATCTAACAATCAGGGTGCCTTTATTAAATGTCTGGGAAGCTAGATGGTGTAGTAGAGCTGGGAAGACCTAAATTCAAATCTAACCTCAAACACACACTATGGGACCCTAAGCAAGTTCATTTACCCTTTCTTTGCTTCATTGACTGCAAAATGAGAAATAAGAGCACTTTCTTCCTAGGTTATTGTGAAAATCAAATGACATAATATCTATAAAGTTCTTACAGCAGTGCTTGGCACATAGTAGGGGCTAAATAAATGTTTATCCTTCACCCATTCCCAGACACTTTTAATATGAAACTAGTAGTGCTATAGTTTGTGTTTTAACTTCCTTATATACTTAAAACTCTGGTTTTCTATCCCCAGAGAAATGTTCTTTCTCAGACTTTTGACAACATTTTAAACAGGAAAAATGTTATGGAATTTTTCTGACCCATATTCAGCTCAGCTCCCAGACAACCTCTCCTGTCGGTAAACTCATCAGCCACACAGCCTAAGTCACTTCTGTTGTAAGGAATTCAGCCCCAGTTTGTCCATTCCCACAGCTAACTGAAAATATGATCGTCAAATGCAATCTTTTGTGTTTGGGAATCATAAATAACACTCTTCCAGATGGCATTGGATTAATATTTGACTAAGCACTGCAACTATTTGAAGAGAGGGCAAGGCTATGGTGTTTGAGAAGTGGTTTTCTAAAAATGCTTTCTAAAGTATTTAGGAGGGCAGTTTATGGTTTGGTTTCCTCATTAGGAAGCTCACAAAATTGTTTCTCGTCCCAGGAAATAAAACATCTAAGAGCCGGCCTTGCAATCCTTAACATAGAAGGTTTGGGTTTTCTCCATCGCTGTATTGAGATCTAATGCATCATAGAGTATTCCCAGGCCTGATTTTAATTCATTGGCTAGCTTTTTTCTGCATAGTATTGTTACCTCCTGGGCAAATGCAGAGCTGTTGTAGAATAACCAAGGTTTTTTTTCCTGAAGATAAATCCTCTCCTTGCTGGGTGAGTCACCTGGACCTATGAAAGGGGAAAAAAGTAGGGAGGGTGAATAAAGAGAAATATTGTAAACATAATTCTTCTTTCTTTTCTCCAAGTTGAAAGACTTTTGCTTAAAAATATATTCCCTCTGGCCTGAAAACCTATTTCCCATGTCCTGTGGTTTCTTTTCTGTTGGTGTCCTGGAAATAATTGGGTATTTAAAGAACCTCAAAAAATTGTCGATCAGAGAACCAACTGCCTCACACTACTTTACCTCTGAGGCTCTTATTAATTTTTAATCAGCTCACTGCTTGCTTCGAGTCTTTAGGCCTTACCGTAAGTAAAGAAAAATGCCATGTGGGCATCCAAGGAGGGGAGAATAAACAAACTGGGGAGGAAAGAGCCGCAGAGGAAAAAGCAGCAGAAACCCAAGGCCTATCTGGCCTCAACGAAGACAGTAGTGGTGAGAAAGCTGCTTGGGAGAGAACGATTTCTTCTACTGAACTGGTAATTAGATATCCATTGCTTTTTAGCAGCCTAAATTTCATAAGTCAGCAAACTTGGCCTGCTTTCTGAACTCTATATTGCTGGCCTTGTTGTTTGGATACTATTTTATCCATCTGCATGGCCAGATAAATGTGTGTATATATGTGTTTATGTGTATATATGCACATGTATCCATGTGCATGTATGTCATATATATATTTAGTACTTTAACACACTTAATACAATTTAATACTTTAATATATTTAATACAAATTGCCATTTAAATCACCCACATATCTTTCGGAGTCCCTTCTCTCTCTTCCTGCTCTGTTCCTTTTCTTCTTGCCCCCAAATAAAAAACTTTAAAAAACATCCTTTAAATTCTTAGGTATAATTTTAAGTTTAAAGTACCCAAAAGTATAGCTTAAAGAGAGAAGCATATTTTTATTATGTGACCAAAAAGTAAAAATCTCATCTAAAATTATTCAAAAAAATCTTATTTTTATTTTGACTATTTCTTCATTCATTTATCTATTTATGTATATGTCTGTACTTACTTTTCATTGTTTTATTTTTTGGTGGAAAGAGAGGGTTTGGGAAGTCATATGAACAGGTTATTTCTTGTCAGGTATGTTTATTATGGGGAACTTGTTCATGTATGGGTTGTATGAGATGAGCACTGAGGCTCCTTTTGACTTTCAAGTTCTTGTTTCTGTGCTTTAATCATTGTAGGGAACTTTTGAATGAATTTGTGAAAAATATTTATCAAGTGCTTATTATTCACCAAACACTATGATAAATACTGGGAATAAACATAAAAATAGACCCTGACCTCAAGGAACTTGAATTCTAATAGGGAGAGACAACACATAAAAGAAAATGATGGATAAGGAAGGATAATGTGATTTGGGAAGTCATCAAAATGGTGATTCTAATTGGGAAAGGGAGCCACTGTAATTTATAAAGCAGGAGAATGGCATCGTCAGACAATGTAGATTTGAAAATGGATTGGAACAGGGAGATTCAAAATTGTCTTTACAATCTGGTTGTGATTATATGAAATTTTCTCTAGGATCTGCTCACTCAATTCTTCATCAATATATACAAACCTTAACATGTTTCTCTAAGACTTTTCACTTGAATATAGCACAACAATATTCTACCATATCCAATTACTATATATTGTCGTTGCTCAGTTCTTGTAGTTATGTCTGACTCCTAACAGTCTCATTTAAGGATTTTTTAATGAAGATACTGGAGAGGTTTGCCATTTCTTTCTTTCATTCATTTTATAGATGAGGAAAATAGGGCAAACAAGATCAGATGAGTTGCCCAAAGTCATATAGCTAGATTTGAAGTCAGATCTTCCTGCCTCCAGACCCAACACTCTAACCACTGTGCAAACTAGCAACCCATTCAGCTTGTTCCAAATTGATGAGCACCCCTTCAGTTTCTAATTTTTTGTCAATCCAAAAAAGAGCTATTATAAATAAGCTAATATATATAAGCATATACTTATAATGACAATTTATATTTTTATTGTTTATAATATAAATATAATAAATACACAACATGTAAATATCATATGTAAATAAATATGCAAAATACTTTTTTCTCTTTTTTTGATACCTTTGGGGAATCAATCTACTAATGCTTTCACTAGATCAAAGACATATATAGTATATAATAATATTCTAAGCATCGTTCCAAATTGCTCTCTGGAATGATCGGAGGAGATCATTAAAAAAAAAAAAAAACCCACCACCACCACCAACAACAAAACTCTTTCCAGCCTCTCTCATAGTTTTATCATTTTTTTTTGGTCAGCTTTGCCAATCTAATATGTATAAAGTTGAGTATCAGAATTGTTTTAATTTAATTGTTATCAATGGCTATTGATAGCTTGGATTGATTTCTTCCTTTGAAAAGTGCCTACTCATACCCACAGACCATTTATCAAATGGGTAATCACTCTTATTATTTTAAATTTGGATCAGCTCCCTATGTATCTGAAATAAGACCTTAATTAGAGAAACTTATTGCATACACCCTTCATTTACCTGCTTCTCTTCTCATTTTAGTTGCATTGGTTTTGTTTGTACCAAAGCTTCTTAAAATTTGATGTAAACATATAACAATATTCAGAGTAGATGAAAAGTAATCTTGGAGGAAAGTTGAGGCATCTGTGGGAAACTGGAACAAACACCTCCTGTAGAACATGGAATTAGTGCTGAGTCTTTAAAAAATCCAAGGAAACTAAAAGGCAAAGCTAAGAAGGGAGAGCATTTCAGTCATAATGGATAGCTAATGCAAAGACAAAAGAAAGAATGGCAGAGAGAAAGAGTGAAGATAATTTTATTACCCCCAAGAAGTTTTCACTCTCCTGCTTTTCCCAGGGAAACAATGTATACTGAGGTCTTAAATGTCATCATTAGAGCTTTATTCTTTTAAGATTTTGGAGAAAACACTAATTCTCCTGGGAAAGAGAATTTTTGGTCATTTACATTCAATTTACAGTCATTTACATATTAAGTTAATGGATTTCCAAGTCTATTTTTGAAAAGTATCTTTGTGTGATCTTGACCTTTCATCTCTATAGACTTTATTGATCTCATCTTTAAAGAGACCAAATCATGGGTTCTTCACTTGGGTTCCATGAATTTGCTTTTCAAAAATATTTTGATAAGTGTATTTCGATACAATTGGTCCTCTTGTAACCTTATTAAAAAAAAAAAAAGTATTTGAAATAATTCAGTCACCAGAAATGGGACTGGGATCAACCAACTTCTCTATCAAAGCTGGAAACCAGATATACCCAAAGCAAATGTAGAGGCAAAAGAACCTGAAGAGTTTAAAAAACTCTCCTTTCTTCTACTCTTGCCAATTCTGCTCTGCCCCCCCATATGAACAGTAAACCTCAAATTCTGTTGGATGTGATTTGATCAAATATCATTGTTTTCTGCAGATACAGAAAACGGTAGACAGTCCCTACTTTCAAGAAGCTTACCATTCAATAGAAGATAATTTACAAAAGGAAGCAGCAAAAGAGGGGAAAAGGGTGATAGCAGCCTAAGGATATGATGGGGAAATTCAAATAAGTGCAGCAGGAAGGGAAGTAAAGAAATGGTTAGCTTGAAACTCTTAAATGGAGGTTCTGGGAGAGGTTCCATGCTCTTGCTCTGCTCTCTAAAGCACAAGGAGAAGCCCCAGGGTCAGAAGTTGCTGATGAGATATGAGTTCCAGAACTGATGTCATCTTGCAGAATGATGACTTCTGGAGCATAATAATGAGTCCAGAGGAGGACAGGTGGGTAGGAAAAGCAGAGGTGACTGATCTGGGCACTCTGTTTAAATGGAAGTTAGAAGAGATTTTCCTAAACTGTCTCTTAGAAAATGTGGCACAGAATGTAGCATTGCTTTGGGTCACTGTTGTCAGAATTTCCAATTTTCCCGTATGTTCAGAATTAGACTCCAGTATTTGTTGTTGTTCAGTTTTCACTTGTGTCTGACACTTCATGACCTCATTTGGGGTTTTCTTGGCAAAGATACTGTAGTGATTTGCCATTTCCTTCTCTAGCTCATTTTACAGATGAAGAAACTAAGACAAACAGTGTTAAAAGACTTGTCCATTGTGCATAGCTAATACATTTCTGATATTGGATTTGAATTGAGGTCTTCCTGGCTCCAGCCAAGCCCTCTATCCACTGTACCACCTAGCTGTCAGACTCTAATGAGAGGGGAAAATATGCCAGAAACTTTTGAGTGTCATGCTTCCAGTTCTGGAATGTTGAATTAGACATATTTTAACTCATAGGTGGAAAATGCCATACTTGTAAGTGAGCATAGAACCATGCATTTTAGATTTGGAAGGGACATCAGAAGCCATCTATTCCATCCTCTTCTTTTTATAGATGAGGAAACTATTAAGTTATTTGGCAAAGGATATTTAATTATTAAATATCAGGGGCAGAAATGGAACATATATTTGTGATTTCAAATCCATCACTTTATTCATTATGACAACTCCAAATTGCAAATAGGTACAGCTGAAATGTAGCAAACCATTTTTGACCATTCCTAAAAATTAGGACTACTAACAGTCAAAAAGAGTTAGATCTGCTGTATATAAGTGACAACTAGGCCCTGGTGCCTTTATATCTGATCTTCAATTTCATCAATGTAAAAGTGTCAAAGTCTGCATTTCTTACAAGTTCTTTCTTTTCTCCCTTTATCCTTTTCTCTCTTCCTCTTTTTCTTTCTTTCTCTTTCTTTCTTTCTTTTCCTTTTTTCTTTCTTTCTTCCTTTCTTTCCCTTTACTTTCTATCTTAGACTAAATACTAAGTTTCAATTTTAAGGCAGAAGAGTGACAAGGGATAAGTAATTGAGGTAAAGCAATTTGCCCAGGCTCAGACACCTAGGAAGTATCTGAAGCCAGATTTGAGCCCTGGTCCTCTTGACTCTAGGCTATAATAGTCTCATTAAGTCTCTTAACCAAACTCAAGTCAAGTCAATACGCATTCATTAATTGCTTATTGTGTGCCAGACACTGTGCTTAGCACTAAGCTTACAAAGAAAGGCAAAAAATACAATCCCTGCCTTCAAGGATCTCATAATCTGCTGGTGGAGACAACAGTCAAACAAATGTACAGATAAGATATATACAGGACAACTAGGAGATAATCACAGAGGGGATGCAAAATAGCTCATATTTTCAAATGATTTTATATGACATATTTAAGACTTTTATTCTCATGATTAGAAATCTGGCTTTTACAAGTAAAATGACAGTGGAAGGAGTATTGCTTTAGAATCAGGAAGGGAAGGAAGAGAAAGGGAATAAATAGTAAGTACCTATTTTGTGTCAGATGTCATGCTCAGTTAGGGGGACAACTCCACTCACTATGTGAAGACTTCTGCCAGTGGAATGGGATGATGAGAACAATTTGTTCCAATAGCTAAGAAGACAATTGGAGCAGGCACTGTGATCTTCTAAAGCTTGGTCAGACATCAAAGATGCCAACATCATTCACTGAATCCTGGGCCATTACCAGTTGTCCTAAAATTTGTCTTGTCCTTGGACTTTGAGGTTTCTGGAAAAGAGATTCAGGCTGATGACTTTTGTGAAACTCCAACTTGGTTGAATCCAGTTCACAAACAATTCACAAATCAGTTCACAAGACATCACCCCATAACATCATTAGGCTTCTTAAAAAAAATAAAATAAAAACAAAGGACAAACAACAACTATAAATATATATTCCATTTGATATGCACAAAACTATGAAATATTTCCCCCATTTTACAGGTGATGAAATTGAGGTAAACAGAGATTGAATGATTTGCCTGGGATCACATAATTTGATACTCTACCCATTGTGCTATCTAGTTAGCTTAACATTTGTGTGGCCATAAGAAAGCAAGTGAATGAAACTCTCTGAATCTCAGTTTCCCCATATATAAAATAATACAGCAATACCTACCTAAGAGGGTTGTTGTGAGACTCAAATGAGACAGTGTACATAAAGAGCTTTGTAAGTTTTATAGAATCATATAAATGTCAGCTACAATAATTATAAATAACCTTCCTTAAAATATGGCACTTAGAACTGAATGCAATACTCCAGATGTGGTCTGACCAGGGTAGAATAAGTCAGCACTGAAATTCCCTCCTCTGAAAGCACTTTTTTCTAATAATGAAACAGAAGAATATTGCCACTTTTGCTTTTAGATCACCCATTTTACTCATATTGAGCCTGGAAATTACTAATACCCCCAAGCCGTTTTCAATAGAACTGTTCTTTCAGCATGTCTCCCTTCCCTACCAACTCTCTCCTATAATTATAGAGTTGAATTTTTAAACCGAAGCATAGGATTTTGTGATTTCTTATTATTATTATTAATTCTTATTAATTTATTATTAATTATTTTAATTTAATTTACTTATTTTAATATTTTAATTTATATGTTATATATAATTATATGTATGAATAATTTAATTATTCCTATTAAATTTCATTTATTCAATCTAGCAAATACTCCTAGCCTTTTTTGGATGCTGACTTTCTCATCTGATGCTTTTCTTATTCCTCCTGGCTTTGTGTCATCATAAAATTTGACAAGTACACAATCTGTGACTTCATCCAATTTCATTGGTGCAGCCACTCCTTCCACCAACACAAATTGCAATCCATCTGTGACTTGGTAGACAATCTTCAAGGGCTTCTGTGGCCAAATAATTCATTATCCTATGGCAAACCTGATCATGAGCCACTACAAACTTAGCTCAGCTGGTTTTAGGATAACAAGCTTAACCATATTACTGTCATGCTCAAAAAACTACAGTAGTTTCCCTATTACCTTAGGATCAAAACAAAACAAAACAAAACAAAAAAAACAAACAAAGCAAAAAATAATAAGTCTTTTGTTTGGTATTTAAAGTCCACCATGATATGAGGATACATTTCAGACCCTCACTACATGTCTTTCTCTTTCATGCACTACAATTACATTTACCTACTTGCATTTTTAATATATTGTGGTCCTCTCATCACCATACTTTCACATTAGCTGTTTCCAATTCCCAGATTGCATTTCTTCTGCTTGTTTGCTTAGTATCTAAAGCTTCCACTAAACCAAGTTACAACTCTTAATTCCTACACAAAGTCTTTCCTAAACTTCCCTAGTTTCTAGTACAAATTGTCCCCAAATAACTTGGTATTCATTTTCAAAATATTTTCTGTTTACTGAGATAAGAACACTTAGTTTCCTCCTGACAGAATGTAAATTCTAGAGTTCAAGGATGATTTTTTTTATTTTTGTTATTCCTAGCACCTAGCACTTAAACTAACACAAATTTTGGATGCATTTGTTGATTTCACGCTGTCAAGAGTAATAAAGAAATTATATTTTATAAACATATTTGAAAACTTTCCTTTTCCTATTATAGTGTTTACTTGGACCATTAAAGGAGATTTCAGTTAAATGAACTATGTGGTCAATGAGTCAAAAAGCAAGGATTTATTAAACATCTATTATGTATCATATGGTATACTAAACTTTGAGGCTACAAAGAAAAGCAAAAAAAAAAGTCTCTGTCCCTCAAAGGGCTCATAGTCTAATAGGGAAGATAACATGCAAACAACTATGAATAATTAAGATTTTTACTGATTAAAAAAGTAAATTTAGGTAAGATATAAAGGGGAAATGGGGCAAAACTATATCTATCTATATATCTATCTATCTATCTATCTATCTATCTATCTATCTATCTTAACCAACTGTCCATACCAAAGGACATTAGTAAACATCCTTTCTAAAAGCTAATTAAATCTAGCTAGCTAATAATCAATATGGAGTACATTAAATGTGGGTTTGTTAACAACTCTACTAGAAATCCCAGACTCTCAGGGTTTCTCTTAGATCCCTGAAAGGAAAAGTACAATTATCCCTTCAAGATCATAACTTTCCTCATCACAATTTCAATATAACTTGGGCCAGAATAAGAAATTACATAGGAATTTTGGGGGAGTTTTTCAGAAGCTGCAGTTGACATGCAAAGGCCAGCAGATAACACAGAAAAAGTTTAGAAACTCAGAAATCCATATAAAACCTAAATTTTATAGTAAGGTGCTGTAAACATCTGGGAAAGGAAAGGAAAGGAAAAGAAAGGAAAGGAAATGAAAGTAGACTTCTTCTCTGATACAAAGGGGAAGCCAAAAATGTTCATTCAGATTTTCTGGATTGCAAGGGTATTAACTCCTGTGATGTGGAAGGTAAAACTGTATTTAACTTTTCTCTAAAGATCCCAGGCATCAAAATTCAATTTGAAGTTGAGGAAGCTGCAACAACAAAAAAAAAGTATTTTCTCAATTACAGTTCTTTTCAATTGCAGAGATGAACTAGAATTAGGAAATCATGGAGTGTTTCAATAAAAGAATGTTCTATGGATTAGATAAGAGCAGTTTGTAATTAGCATATCTCTCAGTTAAGATCCACCCCTTGACATGCAATTTATTCTTTAAGTTAGGATAAACATCTTAGATTTATGTTCTTAATTTGCTCAGCCACTATTTTTCCCCTAAATATAGTCCAAAGGTCAAATGCAGAGTAGTAATCTCACCCAGCACAGATGATCTCAAATTTAAAATGAGGAGAACTGGAATTCATCCATTTTTGCAATTTCTTTCTTAGATCTTTTTCTCTACACTATTATTTTTCTCTTAAAGGAAGATCTCCATTGCTCACTCTTTGTATGTGCTGTGTAATGGAGTATATATGACTTTGCCTGTTTATACCATTCTCTTTGAGCAGCTGGGTTTCCCTGAGTTCCTCCTCAGTCAGAACAGCATGAAAAAAAGGGATCATGACACAGAATACCTATTGGGGATCTCAGAAATATAGTCATTGCAAGTAACTCCAGCAACTAACTGAGGCGGGGGGGGGGGGGGGGGGGGAGTTCTTTCCTATGGTCACTTCTAGCATTTAGTACTCCTTCAAAAGGCAAAGAGGAAATGCTGTCAGTAGGGGGACAGTATCATAACTGAAATTTTTGTGCCTGAGCCATGTGATAGAAAATATGACATCAGTTCACTCAGGCAAAGGTTGGGAGCTGAGAAGGAACTGAGATTCCAGGATGCCAAAATGACTTTGCTTGGAAGACTATTGCTGACAAAAGTGTAGGGAGAAGGGAGGAAGATGTTGAGTCCTGGATATGGAATATGGCCATACTGAAGGGAGCAAATCACCACTTGATGACACCTTCCTATTTTTAACTAAATTATCTTGTTATATAAGTTAAGAATGCAATCAATAGCTCAATCAAACATTTTTTTCAAGTACGGCAAATAATATAGATAATATGCCAAGCATGGGCACAAAGAGACAAAAACAAAGTCATCCTTGTTCTCAAGGATAATATTTCTATCCTGTAGAAATTACATGTTCAGATGTAAGTAAATATAACACATTTACCCAATAATGGGAAAGGGAAGTAGTACTCCACTCTGGGAAGGGTCAAGAACAGCTTCATATGAGAGAAGACATTTGAGCTAAGACCTGAAGGAAGGGAAGATTTCCAAGAGGGCTATATGAGGAGGACACAAGTTCCAGGAATAGAAGGCAGCCAAGGAGATGGCTAAGTAAACATTAATCAAATATGAATGTTTCATGCTAGAGGGAGGTATCAAAGCAGGTAGAGCAAAGGGTGTAGAGTGAGGAAAACTTGAGTTCAAATCTGGTCCCAAATATTTCCTATCTGTATAACTCTGAGAAAGACATTTAACTTCTGTCTGGCTTAGTTTCCTCAACTGTAAAATAAGACTCTTATAATAGTCTTATTTTCTAAGGTTGTTTGGAAGATCAAATAAAACAGCATGTGTAAAGTTGATCAAATGATATATAATACATTTAAAGCACTTAGCCTGGTGCCTTCCACATTGTAGGTACTTGGAAAATGGTTTTGCCAAGAGCCAGTCTTCTCCCCTCCATACACACACTCGTGCCCCAAGCCAAATCCACTTAGGAAAAAAATTCTGCTTGTCCCATCTCAACTCTCTAGAACTCTGCTCAAGGGGCAAACATTGTAACACACCAAACAAGAATTTCTTCACAATTCTCTTATTCTCCATTTCAACTGTCATGATGCTTAAGTTAGACTTTCCTTTCTTATTACCTTGCAAGCAAGGGGTAGCAAGCAGCTTTTGGGTGCCTGTAGTTCAATAAAATTCGAACTAACCAAAATTCCCCTAATTAGATTAGCCAGGGCTAATCTGTCCCCATTCAAATTCCCCCTTCCTGCTCCATTTATCTGTCTCTGAGTGCAATGATGGGAGCTGACATTTATTGAGCACTTAAGGATATGCAATGCACTTTACATATATTATCTCATTTGATCCTTACAATAATTCCATGATGGAGGTGCCATTATAACTCTTATTTTTGCAGAGTTATAGTGAAAGGTACAGCTTGATGATGTAGGCGATAGAGTACCAGGCCTGGAATCAGGAAGACTCGTCTTCCTGGGTTCAAATCTGGCCTCAGACACTGTATTACCCTGGGCAAGTCCCTTAATCCTATTTGCCTTAAGTCCTCATCTGTAAATTGAACTGGAGAAGAAAAAGACAAACCAATCCATTATCTTTTCCAAGAAAACTTCAAATGGGGTCATGAAGAGTAGGACATGACTGAGATGACAGAACAAAAAACAGTGAGATCAAGGAAATTGCCCAGGGTAATAGAGATACCAAATATCTGAGATAAAATTCAAACCTAGATCCCTTGAAGCTCCAGGTCCAACAATCTTTTAAAAGAGGAATTAGAACTGGCAAGTTTCTGTAGATGTAGGATCCCTTAGATGGTCTAATGTAGCCCTCAAATCTTAGTCACTAATGATCCCCCCTACCAGGCCAAGCGTGGCTCAGCTATCTTGTCACATTAATGTCAGAGTTGGTCTGGGACCTCTAGAGACAAAAAAAAAAGTCATTAGTCTTTATCACTTTCCTAAATTTCTGAATCCTATTCTATAAATCTATAAATATTTCAGTTTTTTTTACCCAAAATGACACTTGAATTACCCAATTCATAGTATTGCTGAGGATAGAATAAGGCTATGAATGCAAAACATTTTTCAAACTTAAAAAGTTTAATAATGTCATTCACTGTCTAGTAATAGGTCACATTTACATAGTGCTTTCATATTTACAAAGAGGTTTCCTTTGGACCACTTCCTGAGGTAGGGGGTAGAAGGGTTTCATTTTTGTTGTTCTAGGCCTGAGATTTCATCCATGAACCTTCTGGTGGGGAAACTCCCTTTAACACTATAGATTAACAACTAATCTGTCACTTAACATCCTAACTGGTTGCTTGGGGCCACTGAGAGGTTAATTGACTTGCCCAGCAACAATTCTTCAGGATTTATCTGAGAACACCTAGATTTCCTTGACTCCTAGACAAGCCCTATCACAAGTGGTAAACTACCTCTTAAGAAGAACTAAATAATTCCTTACTTTACAGTTCTAGGTCCCCAAATCCTGATACTACTTGGCACTATCTTTTCTGGTCCTGGGTAGGTGATTCTTCTAACTGATGGGAAGGCAAAGGCTAATTTTGTATTTTTGTCCCCATTTTGCTGATGATGTGACTGAGGCTCAAGTCCATGAAGACCTGTATTTGTCTACTGATATTTGAGGGGCAGCAATGTAGAACAATGGATAGAGTGCCAGAACTGGAGTCAGGAAACTCCAAGCTCAAATCCAATTTCAGATGCTTCCTAGCTGTGTGATTCTGAGAAAGTCATTTAACCTCTGTTTACCTCAATTTCTTTTTTTTTTCTGTAAAAAGAGGATAATAATAGCATCCATCTCCTAGGGTTGTTGTAAAGATCGAATGAAAAATTATTATGAAGTGCTTAGCACAGTTTCTGTAATGTGATAAGCACCATTTAAATGTTAGGCATCATAATTATTATTTTATCATAATTATTGTTGGTTTATATATAATTTTATTATTATTGTTATCCTTATCATTTTGTAATTGGGACTCTAATTTAGATCTCTGGCTGCCAAGGTCAGAGCTCTTTGCATTAAGCAACACTACCTCCCATATAAAATAATGGTTATTGGAAGTGCTTTGGAAGGCATTAAGAGTAAGGCAAATCCAAGGAGTGATTAATGATACTGGCTTTTCTACAAGGATATATGCTTGAACCCCCTAATGAGGGAAGTTGTAATGAATGGGACCTTTCACTTTCAAAGTTGAAGTTTCTGTCTCTCTTTTATCATCACAACAGAGGCTATGTAAGGAAATTAATTGAATGTGCTCTTGGTCTATTAATGGAGTCTGATCAGAAGCTTCTTTCAATGCAACAATAGCAGTACTCTGAACCCAGATTCCAGAGAACTAGAATGCCATTCATTAAAATCACCCTTTTGTCTTCCCATCAAGCAGAAAAATCATCTGCTCAAGACCAGCAAAGATAGTGTCAAGATGAATTAGAATCTGTGGATCTAGAGCTTGAAAGTGCCTAAGGAATCATCCGATTCACCCTTTCTGCTTTGGCTTAAGAAAAAGCAAGACCAGCAGGAGGGAGGAAGTGATCTGCCCAGGGTAGTACTAGAGATGGTTACACAATGGATTAGAGCACTGGGCTTGGAATGAGGAAGACTCATCTTCATGAATTCAAATCTGGTCTCAGACATTTATTAATTGTGTAACCTCGGACAAGTCACTTAATCTCATTTGTCTTAATTCCTCATCTATAAAATAAACTGGAGAAGGAAATGGCAAATCACTCCAGGGGCTTTGCCAAGAAAACCCCAAAATAGGGTCATGAAGAGTTGGACACAGATTTAAAAGAATTGAACAAACAGAGATAGTAAGAGACAGAGCCAGGAAGTCAAACCAGTTTTCAGAGATAAGGTCAGATAATGTTCCTTCTATTATACCAAGCTGCCTCTACTCAGGAGGTCAGAGAATCTTGTCATTAGATGATGAACTCCTTGAGGACAGGGACTATCTTTTTGCCTCTTTTTGTATCATCAGGGCTTAGCACATAGTAGGCTCTTTAATGAACATTAGTAGGTGATTAAATAATAGTTTTTGGTGAAAATGAAGCAATGAAATTGATAAATATTGGTTGCTCTCATATACTGCTTGTTTAGAAGGACTGAAGCCATAGAATAATCTACCAACATAATAGTTCCCACATCACCCAGAGGAAATTCTTGTTTCCTCCCTTTTCTGCCCCAGTGTATTATGGTAGTAGAATGGAAAAAGTATACATGGGGAAAGTGTGTGGCTATGTGTTGAGGATAGGGAATAAGAGTCAGGTGAGAGCTGCATGAGTTTGCTTGAGAATCAGAAATTTTTAAGTTATACTACTTGTTATACCTTATTCAAGTTCCTAGATCCAAGTTTTAGGTCTGGTTTTTTTTTTTTACTAGTCAGAAACATATTGATTATCAAATGGAATATCAATTCCTTATCCTGATCAGTCCCTTTCACAGTCCGGCTCTGTCTAACCTTATTTTATTCTCCTTATCTTCCGCTCCTCCAGTCAAACTAAACTATTCTTAGTTTCCTATTCTAGTCCTTCTCTTTTCCATCATTTTGCTCTCACTACTTCTAATGCCTGAAATAATAAAATGATCTCTTTCATCAAAACCCAAATCAAATGCTATCTCCACCATAAAACCTTCCAAGATCCCTTCAGGTTGAGAGTCATAATAATTTCTCAGTCATCTATAATTTATAATTTCACTTTGTCTTGAGTTGTCCTTTGCATTTGTTGCTCCTAATTTTCTTCCTGACTGCTTACAAAAGATTTTCTCTAAAATTTTTATCCTTAGACATCCTCTCCTCTTGCTATCATTTTTCCTTTTACAATTTATTTCAATAGATTCAACTACCAGCTGTCTACAGGTGACACCTAAATTGATATCTTCAGCCCTGACCTCTCTTGAGATCTAAATCCAAATTTCCAATTGCCTCTAAGACATCTTAACCTGAACATCCAGATGGCCTCTCAAGTACCGTATTTCCCAAAATGACCTTTCCCCTCAAATGTGATCCTACTTCTGACTTTATTATTTCTGTCCATGGCAGCACAATTCTCCTAGTTTTCTATCTTCAAAACCTCATCTCAATTTTTGACACTTCTCCCTTTGTCATCTCTTAAACCAAATCAGTTACCAAGTTCCATGTATTTCATTTCGATATTTGTCACATTTCTCCCTCATCTCATTTATTCCTGCTGGCCTCACATTAGTATAAGACCCTAATCATTATCCACTTGGGTTATTTCAATAACCTCTTATAGGCTATTTGACAAATCTGTCTCATTCTTTATTTGGCTTATCTTTTATACTGTTGATTAATTTATTTCCCACAGGCAAAGATTTGATTATGTTATTCAGCTACACAAAAGTCTTCAGTGGATCCTTATTGGATACTTAGTAAACTTCAAACACTTTGGTTTGACATTCAAAGCTTTCCATAATATGTCATCATTTAGCATTCCATCATTATTTTTTATTGTTCCCCTTCATTTTGTCTGCTTTAGACAAATGATATATTTTTAATTCCCCCAACAAGCTCTATTCTCTTCTGTCTCTTTTCTGTTGCTCATATGTTTCTCAAATTTAGGATGTCTTCCCTCCTCTTCTTCACAGGATAGATTTCTTTTTTATTGTCATTTGGTCATTTTTTGTTATATCCAACTATCAGTGTCCCCATTTGGGGTCAAAGGGCAAAGATATTGGAGTGGTTTGCCATTCATTTCCTTCTCTAGCTCATTTCCCCAGGTCATTTTACAGATGAAGCAAACTGAAGCAAATAGAATTAAATGATTTGCCCAGGATCACCCAGCAAGCAAGTGTCTGAGGCTAGGTTTGACTCAGGAAGATGTCTTCTTTATTTCAGGACCAGTATTCTATCCACTGCACCAACTAGCTGAGCTTGTCTAAATTCCTACCTATTCTTTAAAGTCTAAAAGTTCTTTATTCTTTTTTTTTTCTAGTTTCAAAAGACTTTTATTTGTTGCTCTCTTAAAGGCAAAATATGGGGAAACCGAAAGCTATCCATTGTAGAGACAACATTTTGTAGGAAATAGTATCTTCATCTCTTCCCTTCCCCTCTGGTATAAATGCTTTTATCTTATTATGAATATTTAAGAGCAGGTTTCCATGTCCAGATCAATGACTCATTTTAAAAAGTACCCATATTTATGGCCCTCCATCATTCTATATGCCACTGTCAGGTATTATGTGGCTTCTCTGTAGCTTCAACCACATACTGTGACATAATTAGAAAGCTCTTTTGTAACAAAATATTTTAAGGTTACATTCTTCTGGAGAGGTAAGAATTATTAGATTGCAACATTGAGAAGAAAAAAAAAACACTATCTGAAATGCCTAAATTATTACAAGTGATTTGTCATAAACCTAGAAATTCCTAGAAGGGAAGTGAAACTCAAAACTAGACATGTTATATTGCCTCCTCATTTTCATTTAACAAGTCTTTAATAAGTAGAACAGTACAAAGATCTCCAACTTTTATCACATCAAGATGTTTGCATCAACTGTTAAAGAAAGACATAATTGTCAGACTGGTGTATACTTTCTGGTAGATATCTTCAAGGACTCCTTAAGCAGACCCCAGCATGGTCTTTCTAGAATGTCGTTTGGTCTGGGATGTGTACCATAGGTATTTCTTGTCTTAATGGAGCTCTTTGGTGAAGAAGCCCTGAGGAAATAGGTTTGGGGCCTCCTCTTCAGAGATAATTCAGAGATAATAACCATGACCCTATCTCCAGGTTTCCAGTCAGCAAAAGCAACCTTCTTGCATGTTATCAATGTCAATGAATCAATAACTCTGAGGATCTCTTCAAACTTCTTGTCAGCAGTGCTTGGTAGAAGATAAACAGTTTCAACTTCTTATCAGAACTAAAAGTAAATAAATACCATGTAAGCCAAGATAGGCTTGCCCTGCCTATCCTTCTAATTTGGGTCTAAAATGCTCAGTTTGATTACAAGATTCTATTTGGGATGATCAGTGATGGAGAAAGACAGATGCTCTATGGGCTCAACTGCCTTATATGCCTTTGATATCCTTACTCCAGGCAAGATGATCTGGACAGAGTCAATAGAAAGGACTATCATCTTAACATTTTGATTTATCTTTTCATTTCACTTAGCAAATTCTGGAGGATAATATCTATTTATAGCATAGCCCAGCTCTAAATTCTTGAGGGTGGGAGAAGAGAATGTCTCTTATGCCTCCAAGGAAGTCCTAGACCCAGATGTGACTGATGGTGGTATCCACCTTGAAGTTGGGAGGCTCATCTCCAAGAAGCAGAATTCTGGAGGAACATGATGAGGACTGGTGGGCCAGAAAAAGAAGGAAGAGGAGTCATGGGCAAAGTGTTCTTCTTCTTTTAAAACCCAAAACGTTTATTCTTTAAAGGTCAAAAACAACCTGATGTTGAGGAGCACCCAGAATAAGCACAATTGGGGAGGGAGGTAATCCAGTAATCCTTAGAGGAAGGAACAAGACCCCCTGAAAGCTGACAGCTGAGGAGCAGAATCCAGCAAAATTCAATGTATGTGCACCTGGGGAAACCCAGAGACAGTACTCCCTCCACCCCAGAAAAGGAGATGAGCCTCAACATATAGATAAGATCACTAAAAAGTCCCCCAATGAGTAAAAGACAAAGAAATGACCTGGCCCTGGAAAGTTATTTTGAGCAATAAGAGGAACCAATAGGCAAGCTAAGAAGAAGATAGCAATGCCAAAAAGGAAATGTGTAAACCCCCAAAGCCAAATGTGAAAGAATGTCAGCCCCCAAATGCACTCCTGGATGAGGCCCAAAAGAGGACTAAAAATAAAAAACAATTATAACAGACTTAGAAGAAAAAGTTCAAAAATTGCCCTAGCCACAAAGTTTTCTTTGATCTCCCCTATCAATAGCAACCTTCACTCTGAGACCAAATATGTCACTTTGCATCTCTCTTATATTAATTGTAAAAACTATTGTACATCATTACTACCTCATTTATTTGTATCAAACCCATCCTAGATGAAAACTCCATAAGGAGAGAGGAACCATCCTATCTAAACTTTGTGTTTCTCCTACTATGTAGAGGAAGGCTTTGTGGAATTGGCATTTAATAAATACTTCCTGGATTTGGGTTTCTAGCATTTTGTTTTAGATTATACCATGTTTTCTATTAAATTCCTTAAAGACAGAGATTGTGAGTTCTTTCATTTTTTGCATGAGAGATCTTAATAGATGCAATCCTGATGTCTCAAAGTCCCAGAGACTATGTTCCATGAAACTTGCCCAGCATAGTTTTAGGGCTGACACTACCCAGACTGTTTGGTTGGACTATAGGCAGAAGAGTGGTACCCTGGCTAAGATAGGGAAACTGGAGAGAGAAGACATAAAAGAGAAGTAAGTTGAAAATCTCTTATTGCCCATGGTAGCTCTGACCATCGATTGTTAGTTCCTCTGGACCTCTTCCCTATCTTCTTCTTTGCTCTAGAAATGCTGTAACAAAGATGATGGTGATGATGATGACACAAATTATATAAAATAGTTATTATTACTTATAAGTATTTTTCTAGCACTTCAAGGTTTGCAAAGAACTACATAAATAGTATCTCTTTTGATCCAAACAACAACTCTGAGAGATAGGTGATATTATCATCTCTAGTTTTGTAAAGCACATTAGCATACTTTATGGCACATTTTGTTGTTCAGTCATTTTAGCCCATATTGACAGGATCACAGAGGCTGAATTTGAACTTGGGCCCTAGTCATTGTGCTACCTCTCCAACTCTAAAGGTAATAACTAACATTTGTTCAGTTTTTTAAGGCTTACAAAGCACTTTGTTATATGATTTTATCCTCACAACAGCCCTAAGAAGTAAGTGCTCTTTTAATTTGTATTTTACAGATGGTGAAACTGAGGCAGATAGAGATTGAGTGACTAGCCCAGGGTCACAGAGCTCAGAAGTGTGAGAGGCCAGATTTATGCTCATCTTCTTAATTCGATATCTAGTACTCTATTCACCTAGCCACCATGAAGCCTCATCCTTCTGTGCCTGAAACACCCTCACTGAATGTACAATAGGATGGGACAGAATTTCCAGGAGAAGAGTCAGAGAAATCTTATTTTAATATCGCACTTGCCAAGTAACTATGATAGGAGCATCAATGACAATGCTACAAGGACACCTTGGTTCTCATGCTGACACCATGCTGTGGGGACAGAGGCATTTCACTCCTACTGTGTGAAAGGACAGAATATTTAGGAAAGTAGTGAGCTTCCTGTTCTCTCTGATCATTTAAGAGTGGCAGGATAGACCCTACTCTGGAGATCTGGGGATTAAGATTTGTGGTAAATATAAAAGTGAAAGGGAGGGGCCTGTGAAAAGGCAATTGAACCCCTGATTCCTCTCCCTCTCCCATGGCAATTTTGACCTTGGGGAGAAGAATATTGAGGCATAGTTTATTTGCTTGTTTCTTCTGCTGCTTGATGTGAACACTGACATTGATCTTATGTTTTCTAGTTAAACTTTAACTTTTACTGTGACTTGAGGTCTAATGATTTGTTACCAGATGGTTCTAAAGGAGAAAGGTTTTAAGGAATAAAGGCTTAGTCAACTAGAATTGGAGTAACAAGAAGGAAGTCCAGCAGGGACTGTCATCACTTCTCTTATAATTGGTTACCCAAAGGTTTGACAAAGATAAGGTGTGGGGGAAGGGGATCATCACTGTCTTATGAAAGAGGGATTAGGCTTGTTCTGCTTTTCCACAGACAGCAAAATGAACAGCAATGAATGGGAGTTGTAAAAAGACAAATGTATACTTGATATAAATATTTAGTTAAAAATAACAAACTTTCGAACTATCCCAAGATGGACTGGGCTCTTCATGGAGGTAGTAGTCCCCAACCCCCAATGGAGGCATTATTGGATAGCTAGCATAGCTAGCATAGGATAGCTAGCATAAATTGGATTATCCCTTGTTTTGCTGGCTATAGTGAGAATTCTATATCAGAGATAAGTTGGACTAAAGAGTGGATCGATTCACTTACAAATGTGACTTTCTTATGATTCTGAAAATCCCCAAATCTTCCCCTTCCAAAAGGTGAACACTAACTTGCTATGGTGGCCCTCAATATTCAATCATTAATCAATCAACTGATATTCATATTGATAATTACTACCTGTGGGACCCTGGGCAAGTCACGTAATGCTGTTTGTCTCAGTTCCTTATCTGTAAAAATGAGTTGGAGAAGGAAATGGCAAGCCACTCTTTTATCTCTGTCAATAAAACCCCAAAATGGGGTCATGAAAAGTTGGATATGGCTGAAATGACTAAACAGCAACAACATAAAATATTTATTTATTAAGTCCTTACTTTTGCTTGCAAAAGTCTAAAAATGATTACTAAAAATTATGTCAACATATAATCTGGAAATAAATGAAACTTAAAAGTGTAATTCCTTACTATGTACCAAGAAGTGATTGTTTTTAAAGATATTAACACAAAAATGAAACATTCCCTGCCTTCAAAGAAGTTACATTCATTAAGAAGAGAAATCACCTTTGTGATTTTCAATTTCCTCAACTGTAAAATTAGAGAATTGGATAATATGATCACATTAGCTTTAAAATACATGGGCATATGGCAGCACATAAAGCTTTCAGTAGCTATTTATAATTTCATGCCAATTAATTGATTTTTTCCCTTTGGAAACAAACATTCAGAGGAGAAGAAGGGAAGAAAGCATGATACCACCTTTCTCTGTTGTCCTCTGAAATGCACTCTCTTTGGTAAAGAAAATAGAAACAAATACCATAAAAGGCAATAAAGCCCTCCTTGTCTCTGGAGATTTGAGGCATCAGCAACAATGAAGGGATAAAGCAAACACTATCGCTAAAGAATTAGACTTGTTACCCATCTTGGCAGTCACTGTTCAATCAGTTTTTATTGCCATTTTCATTCTATTGTCATCATGGAGAGGGTGGAAGTGGAGCTCACTCAGAGTCACTGGTTGTCCTCAGATAAATATATAGTAGGGACCAGTATTTACAGGGGATAAGTTCTAAGACCTTCCACAGATAGCTGAAACTTTGGATATGAGCAAACATCTACTGACCCTCATATATATGTGCTCTGTTTCCCTGTTCCTGCCTCTTGGCTCCGTGCTCTAGAACCCCCCCCCAAAAAAAAACCTCTAAAAATGTGAAAGTGGAAGCAGAAGAGACTGCCTCTGGCAGTAGACCACTGACTCAGATAGACTTCTAGCCCTTCTCAAGAGGACCATCAGCACTTCGAGTTGACTGAAGATAACTGAAACCCTAAAAAGCAAAACCACACATAAAGGGGCTCTACTCTAAAGACAACTAAAACTAAGCCAGCAAGCTGCCTCTGTACCAGTTCCATTGTTATTCTTGCATCATCTACCTATTTGTTCTCTTGCCCAGCCCCTCTCTATCCCACTTAACCCCATCCCTGGCTCCATTAGGTCCTGAGAACTTCCTAGAACTGATTTCAAACTAAAAGATTTTAATGGTCAATTGGTTCAATCCCCTTATTTTACAGGTGATCAAGTTGAGACTCAGAGAAATTAAATAACTTCACCATGGTCATGAATAGAATAAACAGCTGAGTCAGTGGTTGTTCCTCTCTAGCTTGTATATGTCTTCGTGATTTCTGTTTACCTGCCTCCTGCTTCCTCATTGAGCAGACCTTCATGTTTCATGGAATGGGCTGCCACTCCAGGTACTGATTTTACTGTCAGTGAAATTGTCCAAGCAGAAGCTAAATAACAGTTTGTCAGAGATATTCTATAGGACATTAAATGTCTGGCAGGGGGCTGTGCAAGGTGACCTCTATTGTCCTTTCCATCAGTGAAATTCTGTGACTATGGTTTTCCAAGTTTGACTATCTTTCCTAATAAACTGTAAAATTCAACCAAATAGTCATGAAGAGGAAAAAGTATCATGTTTCAGTTCTCCTTGAGTTCATAAGCAGAACTGATAAGATGATCATTCCAATTTGGAAATCTTCCTTTTCTCCCTAACTATAGCTATTGATCTTTGGGATCCTAGAATAAACAAACTCTACACCTTGAAAACATACCATTTATTTAATAGAAATAAATGTACCCTTAAAGAAAATTGGCTTAGATACACTCAAGTTACATATGAGGAAGAACAATAATAGAGCGAGAAGAGGATGGAATAGCAGTATTATTCTTTATTAAAATCTTTGGGTACATTAGTGGCAAAGAGGAGGCTAAAACTGGAATTGTTTTTTTTTTTACTGTTCTAGCCCCATCAGCAGATGGGGGCAGAGGAATTATAATATAGTCCCAAAATCACTAGGTTTGTAATCAGAGCCCCAGGTCTAAGTCCAGGTTTTACTACTAAAAGGGCCTATGTCTTTTAGAAAGTCATTTCACTTCTCTAAGATTTAGCCTCCTCACCTATAAAATGAGGACCAGAGAGAGGCAGGATTGTAGAGCGGAAAGGGCCCCAGCTTTGGATTCGAAGGACGGAAGATTGCCTCTCTGCATCAGTGCTTACTACTTGTGTGACCTTGGACAAGTCACACGACCTCTATTGACCTATTTACTTATCTGTAAAATGGAAAATTTGGGTTAAATGATTTGAAGGTCTCTGGCTGCTCTAAGTCCTGTGAACAATTGCACTGATAATAAAAATAATAAGAACAATTACATTTCTATTATGTGTTAGACACTGCGTTAAGTGCTTTATGCATATTATCTCATTTGATCATCACAGCAACCTTGGGGATTAGGTGCTATTAGGATCCCCATTTTAAAATTAAGGAAACTGAGGCAGATGAAAGTTAAGTGGCTTACCCAAGGTTACTGACTCTAAGGTGTAAATTTAGGGTTTTTACTAATATATTATCCTTATGGTCGCCAGGGATTAATTCAAATCCCAATAAAAATACTCAAGCCAGTTTGGGAATTTAATGGTGGTTTAATTACTATAGAGGGAAGGAATTAGAAGAAAGAGGGAAAAGGGTATAAGATTTCTCCGGCCTAGCCTGAGCCAAGGGGAGTTCAGAGAACCTCAGCTACGAGGCTGCCTCCAAGATTTAATCTAGCTCGGCTTCCAGGCATGAGGCCTCCTCCAAGAAGAGGGGCCTCCTAGGAGTATAGCATTTTAGGAAAGGTAAAGGAAAAAAAGGAATCAGTCTAAACTCCAAGAGAGCTCAGGGAAGATGCCTCACCTGACCCACGCCAAGATGCCAAGACACCAAAATGCTGCCACGAGCCACACCGCTAGTCGAATCCAACATCTTAGAGTGAGAGAGACCCTGAGCTCAATGCTTCCACTGCTAAAGAGAGCAGCAAGAGGAAATGATGTGAATATATCAATTTTTTACATCACTTCCTGTGTCTCACATGTACCAATGATATCTTAAGCTTGACTTGGGACAGCCCAGGGGGTCTGTCAGTTGTTTCTTAATTGTCATTTGCTAGCACATATCTGTCATAGGACATCCTTCTCAACATGTAATCCTTAAGTAGGGGTGTAGACATTCCTGATTTCTAGACTAAGCAGGGTGGAGTAAATCTAAAATTCACAAGAGCTAGTGAAGATCTAAGTCTGTATTTAAACTCAGGAGTTCCTGTTTCCAGTTACTATGCTCTACATACT
Organism: Monodelphis domestica; assembly: GCF_027887165.1. Classification (NCBI taxonomy): domain Eukaryota; kingdom Metazoa; phylum Chordata; class Mammalia; order Didelphimorphia; family Didelphidae; genus Monodelphis; species Monodelphis domestica. The sequence goes on along the minus strand of NC_077229.1, from coordinate 134,283,001 downwards.
GAATTGTCCCTAATGCCTTCACTGGGTTTTTTTTTTTTAGGATCCACTTTCACAACATGAGCAAAAATCATATAAGGATAGCTAGGTGATGAAGTGCATAGAATTTGGAGTCAGGAAGATCTGAGTTCAAATCTGGTCTCAGACATTTACTAGCTATGTGATCCAGGGCACGTCTCTTACCCCCTATTTACCTCAGTTTCTTACCTACAAAATGGGGACACATTGGAGAGGGAAAAGGCAAACCACTCCAGTATCTTTGCCAAGAAAACTCCATGGGCAATTAGCCCAGGGAGTCGAGAGAAGTTAAGCGCAACTGAACAACTGAACCACTGCCACCACAACAAAAACCAACCATGCATTGTTTGAGGAAATGAATCCTGGGGGTAATGCTGAATGCTGGAACAGCAAAGTACAAGCTCTACTAATCCAGACCACTTGTTTTCATTGACAGACTTCATCTGCTATCTGATAACCAGCCTCACTAAATGCTAAGAAGTCCATAATCAGTGGGTTGGCTTCTAGGTGAGTGTCATTTGGCTACAACAACACATTAAGTAAGGTAGAAATTACTGAAATGCTCTCACCACACTTACCCTGTGAAGCAGACAGTATAAGTGTTATTATCACCCATTTGCAGTTGAGGAAACTGAGGCTGTGAGTTGTTGTACATGGTCACATAAAAATTAAGAGTGAGAGTCTGTACTATATCCCAGATGTGCTTAACTCCAGGCCAGTGTTCTTTTTGTTGTAAGCTGTTAGTGAATGTTCCTTCTCTGTATGATCTGAATACTGAAAGGCTAATCTATCTGGAGCACAGTCTTAAGTGACCTCCTTACTGTAGATTTGAAGCATAAGTTCATATGTGACAATTTGCCAATAATTATAAAAGAGAACAATTCAGTTGCTTACCCATATGCAGTTCATTATAAACCTATAGATATTTGACTGGTTTTTTAAATATTTTATTGATGTTAGACATGAAAGCCCCTTAAATTTCAGGACCAAATGAAGAATGTTTATATGCATGTCTGTGTGTGTGCTGATATGTACACTATTTCTTTTTCCAAATTAAAAGTGGTCAATTCCAGAAAAAGCAGAGGAAACCAATCTCTCCCAGAATTTACCATGTTCTGCCAGCTCGTTTCAGATTACAGATGAATTGTGAAGTGGCCATTGTATCTGCTGCCTGAGAATGAGATGAGAATGGTGATGATATTACTTGAAATTGTATGTTTTCAAAGGAAGGATGCCCTATTCTTTGGCCTTTGCAATGACTATTGGAGAAAAAAAAAACACTGACATCTAAATTGTGCTTCAGGGACTGCAAAATACTTCACATATTTTGTTGACAAATTTTGAGTCTCTAAATAACTGAAATATAGATGCTATAGGTTATATTACCATCATACTGGTAAAGAAACAAACTCAGGAAGGTTAACTGACTTGCTCAGGGTCATGCAGCTAAATATTACTGACTCTTTGTTTAGTACTCTAGCAACTATATTATGTGGTGGGTGAAACATGAAATGACAGGAAACAAAGATTTGAGCTTCCAAACTTATTGATTTATTAAAGAATGCATGCCAATTGTCCAAGAAATCGAGACTGGACTTCTTCAGCTTAGAGCTGGGCCCTGAATTCAGAAGAAGATAGATTTTTATGTATTAAGAACAATTAATCAAATAAGACCAATTAATTAAAAGAAAACAATTAAATAACATGCAAAATTAAATCACCTAATTTCTAATTAGAGGAAAGATTAGGGACTTTCCAATTGGAGATGGAGAGAGTAAAACAAGTGCAGTTCCATGAAATTAGAAAAAGAGGTATCTCACTCTTCCACATATTTGTGAGCAATCAAAAGATCATGGAAACAATAACTGATTGATTAGTATGGAGTCAATTTTCAGATAAGGCATATGGGATGTAAAACTTGAGACAAGCCTTCCATCAATCTTTATATCTGTTCCTGATCAGCATCACCTAGGTCCTTAGTTGAGTCTCTACACAGTAGATAGAGTTGATCCAGATCTCTGTCCACACAGGGTTAGGTTCAAGCAATACAATAAAGTTTTCTCTCAATTGCCATGAATTAATACATTTTTCTTACTAAACAGAATTTGACACAATTTTTTAGAAAAGGAACTGAATTGAGTCACAAGATAGACTCAGTGTGTTTCACCCAATTCCCAAAATTATCCACTTGGTATCCCAATCATTACCTTAATTCACTAAATCATGATGCATTTCCAAAAATACTGGGGATGGGGAGAGGAACAACTTTGTCACTAATGACTTAAGAAACAATGTTCCTACTCAAAGACTAGATTCCTCTGTGTGTGTATGTGTGTGTGTGTGTGAGAGAGAGAGAGAGACAGAGACAGAGAGACAGAGAGACAGAGAGACAGAGAAGAGAGGGAGAGACAGAGAGAGAGAGAGAGAAAAAGAGAGAGAGAGAGAGAGAGAGAGAGAGAGAGAGAGAGAGAGAGAGAGAGAGAGAGAGAGAGAGAGAGAGAGAGAGAGAAAATTTGAGTTTATATGTGTGTATTAGGGCAGGGAAAGCTTGTATGAATCTGTATCAGTTCAGGGTGGCATTCAGAGGCAATATGATAATTAGTATCACTATTTTTCAGTCCTAGCTCTCCATTTAAATAATGGGGCAGATCACCTGTCCTCTTTGAGTCTCAATTTCTTCATATGTAAAATGAGTAGATTGAATAAAATGCATCAGACTCATATCTTTAGTTACCAGTATGGCCAGCAACACTTCCAACTGTAGCCTGAACCAAGTTAAAATGTAATTGGAAAATATTTAACTAAATAAACAAAAATACAATAGAACATAAGTAATTAAAATATTTTATTTTCCAAGTCAATATGCAGCTTATAGGGATCGTTGTATAAGATTGGGAGGCAGAGGCGCTGGCTATTTCGATTTGAGTTTGACCCCATTGGATTAGATGACCTCTCTCATATAGCCATATTAGTTCTAACATTCTCTGAGTCTATAACAGTCTGTGTTTGTCTGCCTCTCTGTCTGTTTCCACTCCCCTTCCTCTTTTCTCTTCCCTTCTCCAACCCACCTCCTTTTTATTTCTCTCTTTCAACTGGAATAATCACATATGACAAGGGTGGCTTACTAATATGTGGCACCATCCTCACTCCCAACTTTCCCTCGTCTTTAAACATGCAATCCTCTGGAGCCATGCCTAATGCTGTCGAACAACAGAGTGCTTTGCCATACAGCTGTCAACAGAAAAGACATTGCTAAATCAGTTCCCAAACATCCCCAGATAGACTACAGAGACTGAAATGGCTTATGACTGGGCAGCAGCAGCACCAAATGGGATTAGGAGATTTAACCAAAGGTTGAGACCAGACAAAGTCGGATGTAAAGACAACATGAAAACAAGTTGTTCTGTGCAAAACTTTAATTCTACACTGCAGAGTGAAAAAAAGAATTGGAATAAATGAGTTGCAGGTAAGGACTTGAAAATGGCCCAGGAGCAAAAAAAACAAAACAAAACATTCTTTGATTTAAGTCGGGCGGGGGGAGGAAAGTTCTGAGAGAGAATTTGAGAAGAATATTTCATCAGATGAATTGATTTCCTTTTTATTGGCTGCATCTTTGTGTGTCTGTGTGTCTGTATGTCTGTGTGTCTGTCTGTCTCTCTCCCTTAATCCCCTATTCCCTAGCAGCCTCTTGCCTGCAGTGAAGTCCCAGCAGGTGGGGTGGATCACAACAAGGGATGTGTCAAAAAGTGATTTGTGAAACTCCCCACAAGGTTCCCATCAGTGGATAATGTAGTGTCTCTGACATTTAGAATACTTGGAAGGATACAAAGTGCTCCCTTAATGGGTCCTGTCATTTCACATGGGTTAATGTCAGGTACACAGCCCAGAGAACTGTCTCTAGGAGCAAAGCAGGAGCTCCAGTTCAATAATCACTGATTGGCATTCATTCAAGAAAACAGAGCTATAAGCAGTGGCTGCTATGGCTGGCCAATGTCTGAGACCATACTGCTTCATTTTCAACCTACAGGCTGATTATTCATTGATCCCTCCAGGAATCATCTCGAGGAATGGAGGTAGATAACATATTTGATTCTGTGGGCAATATGACAGGTACAGCGTCAATGTGACCCTGTAGAGATAAAGAACAAGAATTTAGCAGTCCTGGAGATTCTACCCATTTGGGGATGGAGATCTGGACTGAATTCTTGACCTCAACCCCTAACTACGAGCTTCTCTAAACCTCAGTATCCTTCAGCTACTAATGCATATTCTCCCCCCCCCATTATCTTGTATTTACATTGTATGTATCTTGTATATACTTAAATTTATAGTTATCATGTCCAAGAGAACAAAAGTTCCTTGAGGGAAAAGAATGTCTTATTTCTGTCTTTGTACTAGTACCACCAGTAGCTCCCAATATGGTATCTGACCAATAGAAGATGCTTAAATAATGTGTCTTATTATTTATTCCTGTCCAACTCTTTGTGACCCTATTTGGGATTTTCTTGACAAAGATACTAAAGTGTTTTGCCATTTCCCTTTCCAAGTTCTTTTACAAATAAGGAAACTGAGGCAGAGTTAAGTGACTTGCCCAGGGTCATACCACTAGTAAGTGTCTGAGACCAGATTTGAACTCAGGAAGAGGAGTCTTCTTAACTCCAGTCCAAAAGTTCTGTACACTTAAATGAAACATTTATTTAATCAATACTTGCTAATGAATGATGATAACACTGGTCCTACCTCCCTGGCAGAGTTGCTGTGAAGGAAATGCTCTATCATTTTTAAATTATAGTAGAAAAAGAGGTATTATTACCATTTACTATTATTATTAGTGGTAGTGGTGGGGAGAGGGTGAACTCTAGGGTTCTTGCATTCCATGACATTGGATGGATGAGCTGTAAATCAGCATCTGCTCATCTATCTACAGTATTTCAAAAAATAAAAGTCATCTTTAATATTAATGCAGCCTAATGCTGACTGATAGGTGAAGTGGCCAATTAAAGGGGAGGGAGAATCTCATCCCCTTACTTGTTCCACTTAGATTTTCTATAGCCTCATTAATACTAAAATATTAGGCACTTTTGCCTTAAATATCTAAACTAATCCATGCTCATAAAATTCCCTAAGACCGGGCTCATGTGTCCCCATTTGTAGAATAGCCAGTTCCCTAAATGGGCACAATTTAAAGGCTGCCAAAGGCTTTCCCCCCGATTTCTCCTTCACTAATATATCATTAAAAGAACTAGGCTTGTTTAAGCCAAGGGGAAACACATTAGCTCTCTTCAGTGTGTATGAAGTATTGTCACATGGAGCTGGACCCAAGAGGGCAAAATTGAGTGAATAGTGAAGAAAGGCAAAATTTCCTTCAAATTTAAGAACAAACCTGGTGGCAGCTGAGTAGCTCTGTGGATTGGGGTCCACACTTAGACACAGGGGGTCCTGGGTTCAAATGTGACCTCAGACACTTTCTACCTGTGGGAGCCTGGGCAAATCACTTAACCTCCATTACTTAGCCTTTGCTACTCTTCTGTCTTGGAACCAATACACAGTATTGATTCTAAGACAAAAAGTAAGGGTTTAAAAAAAAAACTACAAGGGTATAATGATCTGCTTTAGAAAATCACAAATTTTCCAATACTTACTGTCCTAAATTAAATAGTGGATGACTATTTCACCCATTCATTCAACAGACTTTTTGGGGGTACATACTATGTGCCAGTGTTCTAATTACTAGAAATACAAAGGTGAAAATGAAAGCTTTAGTGACTTTTTTAGGGCTGAGAAGAGAGATAATAGTTAAATACAATATATATATATCTATATCTATATACATATATATATACATATATGCATACACATACAGATATATATATAACTTTGTGTGTACACACATATACACACTTTCTCTAACATTGCTATAATTTCTCTTTTTCTCTAAGAGGAGAAAGCACTAGAAATTGGGCAATTCAAGATAGGCTTCCTGTAACAGGTAGCCCTTGAATCAAGCATTGAAGGAAGCTAGGGACCTGGGGAGTTAGGGGTGAGGAGGCAGAACATTCCATGAATTTATCAAGGTTGTCACAGAAGGAATTCATATTGAAATACTGTTAGATTTAAATGACCTCAGAGAGTCAGTGGTCTTGCAGCTCTAGGGTAGCCAGTCCCCAAGATCCTCTCATTCCTATTGCTTAAAGGCTTGAAGTTCATTGTTAAAATTCTAATGTTACCTGGGATGATTAACAAGATAAATAAACCATAGGCAGCTATTAATCCATCCACATGGACATATTTATCTGATTAGATAGCCTAACTCAGAATAAAGGACCTAAGGAAATCAAACATAGAAAGGACAATATCAATTTATATTCATAGAGCACTTTACAGTGTATAAAGCACTCCCTCCCCACCAACAACCCTATGATTTAGGTTCCAGAAGCATCATTATCTCCATTTCATAGACAAGGAGATCAGGGCTCATGACATCCCCATCGTTACCTTGCTAGTACTAAGAAGCTCTAAGACTTGAACCACCATCTCATGTTTCTTAATGTAGTATTCTTTCTATCCCACCGTACTGGTTATCAGGAAAGCAGAGGCAAGACTGATGGGTATGAAGCCCATCAGGTCTCCACACTAAAAATGGCATCTATATAGTGAGATCCACGGAACATCCCAGGGACACTAGACTGACTTATATTGGAAATAGAACAGGTCAAAAGTTATGTGCTAGTCAGGAGTAGGATCTGCCCAGTAAGAGACTCCCTCCACTTCTTGCCTGGACAAAATAGAAAAACAGCAAAGAAAAAAAAAAAGAGGGAGGGAGACATGGGTTCAAGTCCTATCTCTGATACATATTAATGGGTACCTTTTGGCAAGTCATTTAATCTTGCTCCAGCCACCTCTTATAGAAGAGTTGTGTATTGATCCAGGGAGTTCCTCCAAAGCAGCTCCCTATATCAATGAAATCAAAGATCCAGCCTCCTCACCACCCCACTACATAAACTACATTTTTTTTAAAATCTAGCATCTAATACATTACTTCCAATATAGGAAGAACAAAAGAAAAAGAGAAAAGGAAAACAAAGGTTGTTGTCAGAAAAAGAACAGGAGAGTTAGTCTTCAATTATCAATTCTTGATAAAGTCATTCAGAACCTCTGATTACCACTTCTGTTGTTAACATACTCATAAACTTTCCCGCTAATACTCTAGAATTTTTACAGGAGTCAAGGTAAATACACTAACCTAGAATTTATATGCGTTTTAGACTGTTCTGTGAATCAGTACAGTTGCCCTTGCCCCCTCCCTTCCTCATTCTCCATGATATTTCAAGGATCTCTGACCATGAATCAGCAAGCATATCTTCCAGTACTTCTTGTTCCTTTGACAAGAACTATAGTGGGGGGAGAGGAAGAAGTAAGGCCCACTGAAAAGTCTCATTTAGCTTGGAATTCAACTTTCAGTTAAACTTTTCAGATAAATATCAAGTCAAGTCATCTTCTCAAAGCAAAATTTAGTCAACTCCCTCATCATCCTATTTTCTCTATTCTCTCTCTCTCTCTCTCTCTCTCTCTCTCTCTCTCTCTCTCTCTCTCTCTCTAATTCCATATTTTATAACTATGAAGTTGACTATAGAAATGCAAGTGTAAAAATTTACATTTATTCTTGGTGTTATTCAATTTTAAAAAATCTTACTTTTATTAAGTTTTTGTTTTTATGTCACCTTTATTCCCAAATAAATTCTGCCTCTCTCCTTTGCCAGTAAAGTTATCTCCTGTAGCAAATATTTAAAAGGAGGAAAAAAAAGTTCAGTGAAACTAACAGGTATCTATTGTGTGGAAATTTTAGTTATTTTTAAACATAATCCCAAATTAATTTCCAGAATGCTTGGATCAATTCACTGCTCCAGCCATTGTATATTAGTATGCTTGTCTTCCCACAGCCCCACTAAAATTAATTATTACCTTTTTTTAAAATATCTTTTTCCTGGTGACACTTTCATCAATTGGTCCTAGATTTTTGGCCCTGTGAGATCTTAAAATTCTCAACTGCCATGATTTATACCTTTACTCAGCTACTGTACATGCATTGATAGTCAATTCTTTGATTTGTTTCACCTCTGACTCTCTCCTATAATTTATATCATGTTTATAAGGTATGTAGCACTTTACAAATATCATCTTATCTTCACAATGACCCTGTGAATTAAGTGCTATTATTATCTCTATTTTGCATGAGAGCAAATTGAAACAGAGGTTAAGAGATTAAGTGCCTAAAGTCATACAGCTAGTGTCAGAGACCATATTTGAATTCAAGTCTTCCTAACTTGAGGTCAAAGCACTATATCTAAGGTATTATCTAACTGACTTTTTCTATGATCCCAAACTCTGGAATTTCGCTCACTGATAAGATCAAACCTTTTATCTCCTACTTCCTAGAACCTGCTCTCCAACCTGTATGACCTCAAGTTACTTGACTCTTCTCTGTTTTCCAAGTCCCTCACTTCTGTCACTCCCTGAATGGAGACTTCACAAATATTTCCCCCTTAGTTTTCCTAAATTTAATTTATTATTTTTCTACTAAATATGCCTACCTCCAGACTTTCACTTTTCTATTGAAGGGTCCAACATTCTTGTCATTCAAATTCACAACTTTGAAGTCATTCATACTCAGTTCTTTCTTCTCCTATGCCACATGCAATCAGTTGTTACATCTTGTGGATTTATTTAATCTCCATTATATCTCTCTGATCCATCCTGTCCTCTTGGTTCAAAAGACCACTACCACCTGTTATCAGGATTACTTTAATAGATTTTTAATTGATCTTCCTTACTCAATTAATCAACCAAAGAACTATCAAAATAATCTCCCTAAACTGGATGTCTGACCATGTCAATCCTCTTGCTCAATATTTTTCACTATCTCTCAACTATCTCTAAGATAAAACATAAACATAATAGTGGGCATTTAAATCTCTCCACAATCTGTTTCCTTACTTTTTTTCAATGTTCTAGCTTTTCTGATCTATTTTCTCTTGCCTGAATGAAATATTCTATGTCTTGTGTATATTTTTACTGTGTCAAATCATCCTGAATCATACTCCCTCCTTGCCTCTTTCCCTTATAATAATTAGTTTCCTTCAATGAAGATGTTGTATTATGAATATTTTAAATGCATTTATTTTATCAATACCTTTAATTTTTACCTAGCCCCTTTGTCTTTCCCTTTCAAAGCCAGAAAACCATCTTTTATTTTTTTAAAATACCAAGAATAAGAAGAGAAAAAAAAACATAAAAAAATCTGATCAATTCAACAACAGCAATAACAACAAAAGCCCTGACTATATTCAGGGTACTATACCCACATATCTATAAACCCAAATTCTGTAAAGGAGTGGAAGGAAATGTCTTCTCATGTCTGTAATTTTGCAACATTCAATTTTTATTATTTTCTGATAGGTCTTATTAACGTCTACATTGTTTTTAGTCATTGTTTATAGTACTTTCCTGGATCTGACTACTTTACTTTGTATTAGTTCATATAAAATTTCACTCCATTCTTCATATTCATATTTTCTAATAGAGGAGGAATATTTCACTGTTTTAACATCTTAAAATTTGTTTAGTCACTAATCAGACCCTGGGCATTTACCTTCCCCCAAACCCCTGTTATGTGCCTCAATATATAGAACTGCTACTAGAACACTCTAAAGGTCATTTCTGGGTCTAAAGTTCTCATCGTAAGTTACTTCTCCTGACTTCCAGGTTAAGATGGCTGGAGTATAGAGGTAGGGCTCTTCCTCTCCTCACCACTAACTGACATAGACTACCTCAAAAAGACAAAAAACAAGTTCAGCTGAGTGAAGGGGATCCACATTTCTATGCTATTAGGGGATGAAATAGCTCCTACCAAAATGCGAACTGATCAACCCTCCCCCACTCCACCTAAAGTAGCAGAGTCAGAGCCAACTCACTAAAATCAGAGTGAGTTGGGGGCAGTCTCTAGGTGCTTGGGAGCTATTTAAGAGCATCAGAGACTTATCCCTGAGAGCAGCTAGATTTGGGACTCCAGAAGTCTGGAAAACACAGACCTTGGGTGTAGATATAGAGCAGAGAGGGGAGGCACACAAAAACCACTGAGACTGGAAAAATAGCCTCAGGCAAAAACCGCTCCATAGTTCAATACACAGAGAGTCTGCTCTGCTCACTCAGACTTCTGGCTGGGAAGGGAAGAAATAACCAACATAGCAATGGCCAGAAACACCCAAGAAATACAATCTTCAAACACCAAAAAGAACAAGAGAAAGGCATTGACCCTGGATAATTTTTATGGAGGAAAAAAATCCAGAATACAGAGGAGACAGTATAGAAAGACAAACAAGTAAAAATATCCAAACCTCCAAAAAATATGAAAATTGGTCACAAAATCTTGAAGAGCTTAAGTCTGAGATGATGAATCAAATGAGGAAGATAGAAGGAACTTGGCAATAAAGGTGGGAAATAGTTCAAAAAGAAAACAACAGTTTAAAAGACATAAATTCTCTTAGAAAAAGAAATCAACTAGAAATCAAATGAATTGATAAGCAAATTGGAGACTAGAATTAAATAGCTGGAAACCATGAAAAGCAGGATAGACCAAACTGAAAAGGAAAATCAAAAAATCATTGTGGAAAACTAGTCTTTACAGACCAGAATTGGGGAAGTAAAAGCTAATGATCTCACAAGACAGCAAGAATTAATAAAGCAAAGTCAAAAGAATGACAAAAATAGAAGGAAACATGAAATATCTCACTGACAAAATTAATGACCTGGAAAACAGGTCTAGAAGAGATAATTTGAGAATCATTGATCTACCTGAAAACCCAGAAATAAACAGAAACCTTGACATCATACTACAAGAAATTATCCAAGAAAACTGCTCTGATGTCCTTCAACAATAGGGCAAAAACATTCTCCAATTGATAAATGGGCAAGGGAAATGGATAGGCAGTTCTCAGATAAAGAAATCAAAACTATTAACAAACACATGAAGAAGTGTTCTAAATCTCTTATAATCAGAGAGATGCAAATCAAAACAACTCTGAGGTATCACCTCACACCTAGCAGATTGGCTAACATAACAGCAAAGGAAAGTAATGAATGCTGGAGGGGATGTGGCAAAGTAGGGACATTAATTCATTGCTGGTGGAGCTGTGAACTGATCCAACCATTCTGGAGGGCAATTTGGAACTATGCCCAAAGGGCGACAAAAGAATATCTACCCTTTGACCCAGCCATAGCATTGCTGGGTCTGTACCCCAAAGAGATAATGGACACAAAGACTTGTACAAAAATATTCATAGCTGCGCTCTTTGTGGTGGCCAAAAACTGGAAAACGAGGGGATGCCCATCAATTGGGGAATGGCTGAACAAACTGTGGTATATGTTGGTGATGGAATACTATTGTGCTAAAAGGAATAATAAAGTGGAGGAGTTCCATGGAGACTGGAACAACTTCCAGGAAGTGATGCAGAGCGAGAGGAGCAGAACCAGGAGAACATTGTACACAGAGACTAATACACTGTGGTATAATCGAACGTAATGGACTTCTCCATTAGTGGCGGTGTAATGTCCTTGAACAACTTGCAGGGATCCAGGAGAAAAAAACACCATTCATAAGCAAAGGATAAACTATGGGAGTGGAAACACCGAGAAAAAGCAACTGCCTGAATACAGAGGTTGAGGGGACATGACAGAGGATAGACTCTAAATGAACACTCTAATGCAAATACTATCAACAAAGCAATGGGTTCAAATCAAGAAAACATCTAATGCCCAGTGGACTTACACGTCGGCTATGGGGGGTGGGGGGGAGGAAAAGAAAATAATCTATGTCTTTAACGAATAATGCTTGGAAATGATCAAATAAAATATATTAAAAAAAAAAACCAATAGGGCAAAAAGGCATTGAAAGAATACATAGATCGCCCTCTACATTAAATCCTCAAACAACAACCCCCAGGAATGTGATTGCCAAAGTTAAGAGTTCCCAAGATAAGGAGAAAATATTACAAGAAGTCAGAAAGAGACAATTCAGATACCAAGGAGCACCAATCAAGATTACACAGGATCTTTCAGCCTCCAAACTAAAGAAACACAAGGCTTAGAATATGATATTCAGAAAGGCAAGAGAACTGGGTCTACAATGAAGGATCACCTACCCATCAAAATTGACTATATACTTCTAGGGGAAAGTGTGGACATTCAACAAAATAGAAGATTTCCAATATTTATAAAGGTATTGCTGGTGGAGTTGTGAATTGATCCAACCATTCTGGATGCCCAATTTGGAACTATACCCAAAGGGCACTAAAAGACTGGCTTCCCTTTGATCCAGTCATACCATTGTTTGGTTTATACCTCAAAGAGATCATAATGAAAAAGACTTTTACAAAAATATTTATAAATGCACTCTTTGTGGTGGCAAAAAACTTTTTTTTTTGAAAATGAGGGGAAGCTCTCCAATTGGGAAATGGCTGAACAAATTATGGTATATGTTGGTGATGGAATACTATTGTGCTCAAAGGAATAATGAACTGGAGGAATTCCATGTGAACTGGAAAGGCCTCCAGGAATTGATGCAGAGTGAAAGGAGCAGAACCAGGAGAACATTATACACAGAGACTGATACACTGTGGCATGATTGAATGTAATGGATTTCTCTACTAGCAACAATGGTATGATCCAGGACAATTCTGAGGGACATATGAGAAAGAATACTACCCACATTCAGAGGAATAACTGTGGGAATAGAAACACAGAAGAAAAACAACTGCTTGATCAGATGGGTCAACGAGGATATGATTGGGGATGTAGACTCTAAACAATCACCCTAGTGCAAATATCAATAATATGGAAATAGGTCTTTATCAATGACACATGTAAAACCCAGTGGATTTGTGCATTGACTCTGGGATGTGGGTGTGTGGAGGTGAGGGAAAGAACATGAATACTGTAACCTTAGACAAAATATTCTCAATTAATTAATTACATAAAATTTTCAAAATTAAAAAAAAGTTACTTCTCCTATAAGAAGCCCATTCTAATTCTCTTCGTCATCTGTGCTATCTCCCTACTCTAATTATCTTATACTTTCTTCTCTTTTTACATATCCAGGAGAATAAAGAAAGATTTTCTTTAAAAAACAAAACAAATTTGTCCTTATGTCTCTAGTTTCTTTCATTTAGTATCATTTTATAAATACTTCTTGATTAATGAATGGATATTAGAGAATTATTTCTTACATGGAGTCTAAATTTACCTCTCTGCTGTTTTTATCCATTGCTATAAATTTTACCCATTGTGCCCAAGTAAAAAACATATAATACATCTTACATATGACAGTGCAAAAAATACTTAAAGACAGACCTCATGTCTCTCTTAAATCTTCTTTTCTCCAGGCTTTACATCTATTGTTTGACAGTTCTCATTCTTCATTCCTCATTTACTGCTTCAAGGAAGGTTTGGACCAATACAGCAGGCATATGAAATTTCATTCAATCAATTTTGGCTGTATTTTATCCACTCCTGTCAGCTTTTGTCAGCTCCTGCTTGGTTGGGGGTGGTAGTGGTGGTGGTGGATTTTAAGGTTATTGGAAAAATGGCCTTTAGACATTACCAGCGAGCTTTCATTATCCATGCCACTTTACCACTGATGGCAAAGAGTTAGCTATATTTTCTGAAATAAGATACAAGTTAATATTGAAAAAGAAAAGAAAATTAAGACAATGCCAAAAACTAGATGGGCTAACTTATGAAAGTTTTCTGTCACTAAAAATGTTCAAACATGATAAATGATATTCTGGCATTTTAGGGAGCATTCCTTCTTTGGGAAGGAAGGAGGGTGGTTGAAGTGCAAGGCCTCAAAGATATTGTCCAATTCTAAGATTTCATGAAATATATATAAACATAAACCTTTACCATGTTTCTTTTATTAGAAAAAAAATTTTCTGGATTGTTCTAGAGGGTAATCAAGATTTCTACATTCAACATTTCTACTCTCTTTAGGCTAAGGTGTTAGTTTGGAATTCTTGAAGGCTATGTTAGTGGAAAATAAGCTTTGTTAGGTTCCACCATATTGTAAAGGCTTCTATAGGGTCTTTATGACAGTCTGTTGTATGAATACCCACTTAACAAAAGCATGATGGGGCTCATCATGAGAACGTTGCTTCTCAACGATCAATTATTTAACCAAGACAAACCAAGAACTATCAAGAAAGGGGAAATGAAAGGAAGAAAGGAGGGAGGAACAGACCTTTATAATATATATACAATTCCATAGTCATAGTGTGAATGGTAAAAAAAAAATGAGCAAAATGTATGATATTTTAGACCTATTGAAGTTCTGGGTTCTACTTTTCTACTTCCCTGGAAGTCTTCATGTGGAGGCTGAACAGCCACTTCTCAGATATATTATGTTGGAGATTCCTTTCATGAATGGGTTGTACTAGATAGTAGCTGAGATCCTATCCTACTCTCAAATTCTGATTTCATAAGCCCATCAAAGAACATTAACTTAATTGAAAGAATCATAAATCTTTGACAAATTGATGTGCTATTGAATTATCAGAAGCCCAGCAATATAGGCATTTTTGTGATAAAGAAGGATAAAAAGATATTACAATTCAATGGAAGGGTAACTCACAGGTTCCTTATAAAGAGACAATGATGTGCTTGGTTTCATTTAACTTCATTTAGGTTCACTGAACCCAGAGAAAATAGGAATCCATTCATGAAGTAAGTATTCATCCCATTTTGTGGTAATACTCATAAATATGTCAAAAATCAAAGAATAGGCTTACAGAGTATTGAGAATCCTTGAAACTCAGTATCATTAATATTATTTATAAGTAATTGAAGACATTAATGGTCATTGAACAACATCACAAAAGAAAAGGAAATTTAGTTTTACAGGAAAGAAGTGATTTTATGAATCTGGAAATCATATTAGAATTAGCTCTCTTTGTGTCATCAAATAATTGATGAATTAGAGCACAGGTTTAAAAAAATGAACAAATTAGAACAATGCCTAAATATAGAAGATGTCACAATGAACAATTAACACCACTTCAACATAATATTATCAAATGAGCCATTGATGCTGAAAACTGGTAGAAAAAAAGACAAAATTTTTTATCTTGTGTATCATAATTTCTTATTAAAGTGTAACTGATATAAAATATAAGGAGGTCAAAAATAACCAAAAATGCCCTTAGCTAGGAGCCACATGATTTCCTGCCAAGGAAAAACCTGAAGGCAACACCACTGTAAGATCCAAGTTGATTTATAAAGCACAACAGAAGAGGATAATGAAATAACATGAACATTATTGTCATATAAGACTTCAAGTAGTGAAAGCTTAAAATAACTAATAGACTCCTGTTATATAAAGACTATTTAGAGGCAAAGCTGTTAGGACAATATTTACAAATTGGAATAATATTTGTTCTAATATTTGTTTCTATAATAATCATATTTCATCATCTGTCAAGATGGAATCATCATATATGGACTCTAACTCTTTAGTTCAGGCACTTAGTAAGACAAGTAAGAAATACTGTATAGACAAAAACCAAGTACCAATAGAGAAAATCTCTTCTGAAGTTTACATATATAGTCTCAAAAGCACTGAAGTATCACTTTAAAAATAATACTTCAAGCAAGGGAATATACGAAGAGTATTTTTAAAAATCCTAGTCACAATTAATATTTCAAAAAAAGGACAAAAGACTGTCAATAACTACCAACCTATTTAATTACTTTCTCATGCTTAAGAGTACTTTTATGAAAATGACAAGTGTATATTGAAAATAGCATTGATGAAAATAGGAGAAGTAAATAGATTTTTGAAAAATGATTCTCTGTGGAAGTCTCATCTTTATGGTCATGCAGGAACTGAAAGAAGCAATGAAAATAAAAGTCTACTCTGTTTATTGTTTGTTGATGAAAAATGTAATCTGATAATTAAAGAGAGGTAGTAATTTATGAGGAACTTTTAGATTTTCAAAAGGTTTTATACATCTATACACACATAAACACACACATGTATACATACATGTATATACACATACCTGTATAATGTCTATATGTACATGTATATATGTATATGTATATATATACAGTATGTATGTATAACCTATATATGTGTATTTGGGTGTCTGTATTCATGTATGTATATACATAAATATAGACATTCAACATAATATAATTTCTGATTTGTCACTTGCTAGCACACGCAGGTCATAGACCTTCCTCCCCTATACTTAATCCTTAAGTGGGGGTGTATACATTCTGGGTTGCTAGAATTCTAAAGACTAAGCAGGGTGGAGCCTCCTCATTTCTGTTTCTGGATTCCCTGACTTCTTTAAAGTCTCAGTTTGAATCCTACCTTTGTGGATAAAAGTTTTGGTGCCAGAATCAATGAAAAACTGAACAAGAAATTTAGAACCAAAGAGGTTTATTCAATTTGTCAGCAAAGGAGCCCCAACTTCATGGGCAGAGACTCCTCTAAGAGACAAAAGGAAGAGATTCATGTAAATTTGAATCAGGCAAGAGGTAAATTGGGTGTGGGGTATCTCTCAATTATACAGAGCCTGTTACTAGGGGCTTGGGGATAAGATTGAGAGAATGTGACAGGAAAGACAATTGTTTTCGATTAGCTGTTTCTCCTAATCCAGCTCCAATGGATAGGACTGCTCTGGATACTTGCATTTCAGCAGAAAGGAAGGTCACCAGCAAGGGCAGGAGCTGAAATACAGAAAGGGTCAGAGCCAGGAGAGACCAACGGCAGACAGATTTTAGTTCCTTCATTTTTCTTGGCAACCTAAACCTTCTACAAGAGGTAGAAGCCCAAACCTCTCAAATCTTCCCTTTGAGCCCTTTCATTTCCAGATAAGTCTGGGTATCATGCATGCACCTATTATTTGAATACTGTCTCCTTAAGAACGTCAGCACCTTGAAGACAAAGAATATGCATTTACCTTTCTTTTTGTTCCCAGTACTTCAGATAGTGCCTAATACATTGTAAACACTTAATAAATGCTTATTAGCAGTCTGACTCGCTATGTGATTTTAAGTTTCTTCCTCTTTCTTGGCATAATTTTGTTCAATTATAAAATAGGGGTGGGAATGGGGAGAAAGGAGGAATAAATGATCTCTATTACTTCTTTCAGCTCCAATATTGTATTCTATGAGCCCAATTCCTTATTTTGCCTAACTAGTCTAAGGAATTAGCTGGCAGGGCAGTCTATGTCAGCAATCTTGGGCTGAGATAAAGTAATATCCTGCAGGGCAAGTTAGGATTTTTCTAAGAAGGCAATCCTGGGGCAGATACTTTTAATTCCAACTTCTTCAAGCAAGTTCCTTTCTAAGGGCACAATGTGATAAGGCAAGTGAGAGGGGCTGCACTAAGACTGGGTTTGTGCAGTCTGATCCCACTTGGTGATTTAGGCACATTGACGAGTTAGTTCAAAGAAAATACCTTTTAAATTCAGAATCAATTAGTCTGATTTTTTTTTTTTAATCACTGAATGGAAGAAGCATGACTTTGTAGAAATAATATAGGGCTCAAAGTCCTATTGTATAATGAAGACAGAGTAAAGTTGGAGTCAGGAAGATTTGGGTTTAAATCTTATCTTTGTTACTTATTAACTTTATGACCATGTCAAATCACTTAATCTCATAGTTTCCTCATCTGTAAAATATGGTTCTGGAGTATGGCTTCTAAGTTATTTTCTAGTTTTGATTCTAGTATGATTCTAGGAAGCAGGTTTCAGATCACATTATATCACTTAGGGAAAGTAATTATCTTTTCTGATCTGTAAAGTTGTTGTTGTTCATTCTTTGTTTTTTGAAGAGTATCATTCTTCAGGGTCAATTTTTTATACCACCCATCTTCCCCTCAGTAGGATCCAGTTCTTAGGAAGGTAAAAGATCATAATAGCTCCAGCACTTAGCACAATGCCTAACACACAATAAGTATTTAATAAATGCTTAATTCCTTTCTTCCTTTCCCTGCAATATCTTCTCAGAATATCCATCCTTTATATTTTCTTTCCTTTCCTTTTTCTCCCTTCTTTTTTTCCCTTCCTTCCTACCTTCTTTCTCTTTTCTTTTTTAAATTTAGGCTTGAAGTATAGAGTTTATTCAAGCTCTGGCCACCCCTGATTGTCACAGGAGGTTTGATTCCCTCCTTTTCCAATGTGGGCCAGTTTGTTATTTCTTAAACTATCTAGTGCCTATTCTCTCTTACAGGGACTCTATTAATGACTAACTTAGTGAGGAAATTCCTTTTGCTCAGCACACTGCAATTTAGAACTCTTAAGTTCTAGAGCTCTCTACTGGATTCAAGCCTCCCAGGTAGCAAAGATTACAGTTGGGTGCAAATGGATCAGGCTCCAACATTATCTATATCTGTCTCCCTCCCCCGATCCCCATCATATTCTCATTTGTATAGCATTTATAGGGGCCAATCTTCTATCCCCTTTCTCCCAACCCCCATGAGAATTCAAGCTCCAGGATGGTAGAGATACTTTAATTTTTTTTTTATCTGTGTCCCCTTAGCATCCATCACAATGTTTTGTCTTCAGAAGATATTTTTAAAATGTTTGCTGAAATGTCGAAGCTAAAATTGAAACCCAAGTTGTTTCATTTCTAATTCCAATGCTCTTCTCAGTACTCCATGCCATCTTTGATTTCATGATTCTAAGTTTCATAGTCTGAAGGGTAGAGGGGTCGCCTGCTCAGGAAACTCTTTCTACTCATGTGGATTTCCAAATTTTGTTTTGCTTTTTAACATACAGTCTTAGAGGTTAAATGGCTTGCCCAGGATCACATAACTGTCACATATCAAAGACATGCCTTACAAAGTACTTTACATATTTTATCTCATTCTGATGTGAATAAGGGAATTAGGGTCCTGTCCAAAGAACTGACAGCTCAGACTGATTCCATAGTGAGGAAGCAAGCTTTGTTATAAGAGAACATAGTAGCAGAGAAGCAAGTAGGCAAGTAAGGGAAGGTAAGGCTGTGTGGTAAGGAGGTAGGTAGGGGTTCTCAGGAACGCTTTTTGTCTTGATTTGTTTGGGCTGTTGTAGCCCTGCTATTTCCAAAGGAACTGCTGTTCTTGTACTGGTGGTCCACTTTGTTCTGTCTGGCTTTACCCATGGTTCACTCAGTTTGCCCACTAGGAGGGGGAACAACCTGCAATGTAAATGGTTTACTAATGGTATGTTAAATACCCAGGGAAACTTTAGGCCCAATTTTGTTCTTTTCTGTTCAGACTCTAAGAAGGTAGTGATTGTGAAAATTGAGCATTGTGTGAACTTAGTCCTGTGTGAATGGGAAACTGAAACCCCCTAACTAGGGGGTTAGGTTGGAATGAGTTGGGATGGAAGAGTTTTCTCATGATTGTAAATCTCAGCAACCCATATGTCTTATCTGAAATGTGGTTCCATACTAATCAACTAGCAATTGCTACCATGTTCTTTGGATTGTTTACAGCTTCTTGGCAATGTTTGTGGAACATTTTAGCCCACATCAATTTGGTCTTCACCTCAATCTGGGGATAATGATAGCATCCCAGATTGTTGCAAAGATCAAATGAAGGCAAATTTGTAAAGTGCTTAGCATACCATTGATTCCTTCTTTTCTCTGATCTTTTAAGCTTATAGCATTTTGATGATTTAAAAAACAAAGATTCAAAAACAATAAAAAAAAGTTTTAATTGGCTGTTGAGATGTGTGCTTAGAAAATGCTTGAGCATGGGGGAAGTTGGTGGCTCAGTGGGCTGAGAACCAGGACTAGAGCTATGAGGTCTTGAGCTAAAATTTGACTTCAGATATTTCATAGCTGTGTGACCCTGGGCAAGTCATTTAACCTCAATTGCCTAACCCTTACTGCTTTTCTGCCTTGGAACCAATACATAGTATCAGATAGTCTCTGGCTATCTCCTATAGCCCTCACTCATCAAAGTCCACATCAAGAACACAATCCAGTCCAAGAATTTCAGGGGGACCCCTGTGTAATGGTATTTCCCAATGTAATAGATAAGATGAATTCCCCCAATCCCACCTGTACCCAATAACATAATGCTGCCTTCTGTAGCTTCCATCTTCTATTTCCTACAAGTTCCATCAAGTACCAAAGCTTCAGCAGATCTTAAAATTTCGTGATCTGGATAAAGTACTGATCCAGCAGATAAATCTCCTTAACTTCAAGTCTTTTTGTTCCCTATAGGCATGATCAAAGAAGGCAAGTATTACCTTAATTTTTCAATACTGATTTTTGGTAGAAGGTGACCCCTTTCCAGATGCTGATGACAGCTCTTCTTTACCTTAGCAGACAATCCTTGTGAGCTCCTGTAGCTGAAAAATTTATCACCTTGTGGCCAGCCTTCTGATGATGTCTTTCCAAACATAGCTGAGCTTGTCTATATTTAGCTTTCCATTGGATTAGTGCAGAGACTGAATCCTTACTCTGCTCAGTCTGATTTCTCCTCACTTTAATCTTATTTAATTGAATTCCAAAGGACTCAGCCCTCAGACTGGAGGTGACAAAGACTGAACATAGTCAAAGAGAGCCCTGGGTCTATATTCTAACTTGGTTTATTTAGCATCTCAAGTATCTTCACACCATTCACACTTCCCCAACAATATTGTGTGTATTGATCAAACACTTGAAACTTTAGGTTCAAAGATTTTTGTTTTATTTCATGTCAGCAGTTAATGGATCTGTTGAGAATTATGATCTCTCTCCATCTTAGCCATCAGAAAAGTAGCATTTGGGTAGTTGACAGAATAGTGGGTCTGGAGTCAGGAAGACCTTGATTCAGATTCAGACACTAACACTCACTAACTGAATGATCACAAGCAGTTAATCACTTAATCTCTCTGTATTTTGCTTTATTTATCCATAAAAAGTAGAAATGGAACTAAATGTGGAGTTGCATGGTCCCTTTCAGCTCTCAATTGATGAAATATATAACCACAGTACTTTTACAGGATATTTGAGCTAAATAAAAATCTATGAAGCTTCTTTCTTCCCTATTTTTTCTTTCTCATAACCATTTCCCTGAGAAAAGTCCAAAATAGGGCAATGTTTGGGAAGATCAGAGGAGTGAGAGTTCAGAATGATATATGGATGGCTTGAGTATTACCCTAGTATGTTTGAAATATTAAAAGATGCAGAAGAAAGTATCTACTATATTAAGTAGATTCTCCATGAAGAATTTACTAGAAAATATAATACCCAGGAAGAGAAAGCATGGGTGGGTTAAAATCTATACAATTATAGGAAGTACCACAGGCATGACAAGATCATTCTATCACATGAGATCAGTGTACCATAGATAAATTTAAATAAAGTACTTTGTGTCAAACAATCAGTTCACAAGCATGTATTAAGGAATCACTATGTGTCAGGCACTAGGGCTACAAAGACAAATAATACATATGGAAAAGGTCAGATAGGTAGGAAAACCAGTAGAGTATGAGTTTGAGTTTATAACTTTCTCCTAAGGAAATATTTGTATCCCCTTCTGCCTAGTAAGCATCTCAAATTGGATATCCCTTTGGTATCTTAATCTCAATATGTCCAATGCTGAACTCATTATCTTTTCCTCCCAAACACTCCCTGCTCTCAAACTTTTCCTATTGCTATAATCCCAGGCACTAAGGCTCAAAATCTATGTGTAATCCTTGACTTTTCATTCTCTCACCACCACCTCCAATTTACTTTCAAGTCCTGTCTATTTGACATTTCTGATGTCTTGTATGTGCTTCCTTCTCTCTTCTGACACTGTAACTAACCTAAGACCCTCATCACTTCAAACTTGAAATTGCAATAGTATGTTGTTTGATCTCTCTCCCCACTCTAATCCATTCTCTCTTCAGCTGTCAAATTAATCTCCATAAAGTCCAAATCTAACCAGTTTACCTCCTTATTCAGCCCACTCCAGTGGTTCTGTATCAGCTCTAGGATCATGTAAAAAATAATAGTTGGAATTCATATCTCTTCATCATCTTGACTCCCTCCTATCTTATCAGTCCTCTGACCCTTTACTCTCTTCCACATACTCTTCATTCCAGTGACACTTCCCTTCTTCACACTGAACTCCAGATTCTGGGTATTTTCATTGGCTGTTCCCCATTTCTGGAATAGCTTCCTCCCTTTATCTCTGCCTTTTGGCTTTCATGGCTTCCTTCATGTCAACACTAAAACCTTTGACATGAAGTCTTTCCCAATCCCCCTGCCCCTTTAATGCTAGAACCTTCCCTCTACTACTATCTCTCATTTACCCTATCTTTAGCTGGTTCATATGCAGTTATTGCATGTTGTCTTCCCCATTAACCTGTAACATCTTTGAGAGCAGAGACTGGCTTTTACCTTTCTTTATATTCCCAGTGCTTAGGGCTGTGTCTGATATATTATTTTTTGTTATTGTTGTTATGGTTTAGCCATTTTCAATTATGTCTGATTCTGTGATTCCAATTGGGTTTTCTTGGCCAAGATAGTGGAGTGGTTTGCCATTTTCTTCTTCAGTTCATTTTACAAATGAGGAATTGAGGTAAACAGGGTTAAGTCATTTGCCCAGGGTCTCACTACTAAAGTCTGAGGCTAGATTTGAACTCTAAAAGATGAATTTTTCTGACTCCAGGCTCAGTACTATACTTTGCCACCTAGCTACTTACTGGTATATTGCTGGTGTTTATAAAATACTCATTGACATATTAATTGCATTTGAAATCATATCTAAGGTATAGTTTGCTTTTGTATGGGTGACAGGATTAGGGATCAGAAAATAAAAATCTCATATTTCATATTTATTATTGACATGGATATTCAACAATGTTATCACTCTCTATATCATTTATAATTAGAGCAAGTGTCCTTCAATTTATAGGTTTTCAAGAAAAAGATGAATGTATACTTTTCTGGGATGAATATTTAAATTTGTAAATGCTATATCCAGAAAAATATGTTTTGGGTTACGAATTGACTCTAGGCATTTTCTCTGGCTGTTCCTCAGCCTTGGAAAGCTCTCCTGCCTCCGTTCCAAATGCTGACTTTCCTTGATTTTTTATGTCTCACCTAAAATCCCATCTTTTATTAAAGCCCTTCCCCAGCCTCTCTTAATTCTATTACTTTCCTCTGTTTATTTTTCCTCTGTTCATTCCTTTGTTCCCATTTATTCTATATATGGCTTCCTTAGTATTTATTTATTTGCATGTTTTCTTCCCTATTAGTCTTTAAATTCCGTGAAGGCAGAGACTGTCTTTTGCCTTTTGATTTTTTTTTGTATCTCCAACACTTATCAGTAGTGTCTGGTACATAATAATCACTTAATAAATGTTTATCAATTGATTAATTGATATATAAATATACATATATTACATGTTTATATATTTATACATATATGTACATCTATATGTAAACATTTATAGTGTATATTTATGTGTATGTATATATGTATTTGCACATACACATAAATTAATGTCTATTTCCTCCTTATAGGGCAATACACAGTAATCAAAAATGTGGAGAAAATTTAACAGCAAGTTTCTCTGATAAAAGCCTCATTTATCCAATATATAGAGATTTGATACTTCAGAAAATAATCTCAAATGTCACATTCACAATCAAGTCAATTAACCTCTTGGTGCCTATAAAGATTAAAATTAATAATCAATAACTATTGTATTTTAAAAATTTTATTAATAATAAGTAAAGCAAAAGAACTGCCTGAATTCAGCTGGTTGCAGGTCAAAAAATAAAAATAAAAAAGAGAGAGAGCACACAAAAGAGAGTGGAGACACAAAAGAGATTATATGGAATTTTGGGAAATACTAAGGATTTCTAGGGAATGAAGTCAAAGGTTCAAAATCTACATTTATACATACCCCACTGTGATTCTATTGGGAAACCAGTTTCTCCAAAAGTATCATGAAAACATAATCAACTTAAAAATTGCAATAATTTGTGGATAAAAGGGAGGGAGGAAGGACAAAACCAATAATTCCCAGGTTGACAAAAACCCAGTTTGGGGGCAGTCCCCTTTGGCATGAGTATACATTCAAAACAAAAACATTTCAACCCCCCATAGTTCAATTCACATCCCAAAGTTCACTCTGAATCTTCTGGTGCAGCAGTGTTCTCTGTAGGCATCTATCTTTGTGGCACATTCTGGATTCTGAGATGTAGTAAGTTTCTTATCCTAAAATTGCTCAAATTTAAATCAAAGTTCACAACAATAACTTACCCCCCTCCCCCGGAGGTGAATAATAAACACAGGGATCACTTTGGGATGCATGGCTAAGTTATGAGGCATATAAATCAATTCACAAAAGAAAATCTAAAACAGGAAAAAAAAACAAATAAAAGAGAAAATAAGTTGTGGATGAAATACAAAATTTAAAGTCTTATATCTAAAAAAAAAATCTAAGTAAAGGAAAAACAAATCTGTAACAGGTCCTTGAATCTGAGACCAATTAAAATAATTTAAGAAATTATGCACTAGCTAGGTATTACAGAAAGTTTGCCACACCACAAAAGACAGAAAAGGGACTCGATTTCAGCAGCAAATGGGAACCAGGATGGCAGCAAAAAGGAGGTGCTTGATAAAATGTGGCTCAGAGGAAGTCCAGCCTCTGACATATGTCAAAACAGCCTCAACCTTGAGTCTCACACATTATCAAATCCTCTTGTTTGGCTCAAAATTATATCAATCCCACCGGGATCTGGTCTCTTTGACCTTGTGTGCCATAGGCACTATGCAGGTGCTATGTGCTTCTATAGCACTGTACAGTGGCTCTTTTGTATATTCTCTTCTTCTGGAATCAAACAGAATCATGAAGCAAAGCCCCATAATTTTTTAACAATCAATTGCATCATTTTTATAGTCTAAAGCTTTTGGGTATGCATTAATATTAGAAAAAAACATTTTAAACTTATATTACTACAAAATCAAAAAAGGTAAAGAAAAATCTTCTCAATACTGTTAACATGGACTTCAAATAAAAAAAGGAGAGAAAAATAAAACTCAGATGCTATATTGCACATGTAAAGAAAAACAATAATAAAAATGCTTTGAAAATAAAAAAAATATTTAGCTTATAATCAGTGACACACTGTGTCAGCCAAGGAGAGGGAGAACACAAAGAATACAAACAAAGGTTCCTCACCAAAAATTAGATCCATTTCCTTTTTAACTTAGCCATGAACCACAGTGTGGGTACATTATGATTTTCAGAATAAAACAGTAATACAGTAGATAATGCACATTCAAAGAAGTATCAACATTCCCAAAATTCACAGTAGCCCAGTTAATTACAGTAGCAAATAAACCCACTATCACATTTCATATAAGTTGCTGTATGACAAAAACCCTATGAACTGATGGACTTTTGTCACAATTTTTACAGATGTAGCAAATCTTTCAACCCTGACAAATATATTTTTAAACAAAGTAAAACTTATTTGGGTCTAGAACATTACCAAGACATCTAGATTGTTTCTGGTGGAAGTAAATTAAACTGAAGAGTTAAATTATTATGCATGCACAGAAGCTCTTTTTGACTTCTTGCTTTATATGAACTTTTTACCTTTAATACAAAATTCTTTATAATATGTATATACACATATATATAAATTATCCATTCAGAAACTATTAGTTATCTAAAATTATTTCTGAAGATTCCTTACAATAACACTTTACATTAAATTCTCCAAAAGTTGTATATAGCTTTTGATGAAGTCCATCCATCATCATCTATGTGACAATTCACAAAGGCAACATGTGATCTTCCATGGATCTAATGATAAAGGTTTTGGGCAAAGTGTTCATGGGCTTATACAATATTTTGTTCTTCTGCAAAGGTAAAGGTACAAATTAAAGATCAATATAGGCAAAACATAATAGCTTAAAGTGATTCAGTATTACAGAAAGGTATCACCTAGATTAGTACAGATAAACTTTTAAAAAATTAAACCTTAAAGCAATCAGTAAATACAATAATATAAACAAATGAAAAGGTGCAGACAGGCAGTACAGTCAAAATCCTTCTATACCAATCCCAATAGACTTGTTCTCTAATATAGGAGGAGAATCAACTCAAAATAGTTAGCAATAAACTTTCAGATCTCTTTTAAAGTTTTCTTCCCCTCCCAGGATTTATCATATATTTGCATTTCTTTTGTCAGAACTCTGAAGTTCATCATCATCATAGTGAGGGAGAATTCTGTACTGAATATAGTATGAAGTGAACTCAAATTAAATGTATTGTAGAGTTCGGGCAGACCCAAATGCCAAAAGTGTATAGGAAGATGAATCTCCCCTATGAATCTTAAGATTATTCAAGTTAAATGCAAGGATCCTTGTACCCAGGAACAGTAATGAGAAAAGACACTCCAAAACTTTGAGCTGCTTGAGATAGGTAATGCACTGTTCTTTCATAGAGTGAGCCATGCTTTGTAACAAGTTTCCTCCTTAAATAAAAGTTAAACTAAAGGAGACCCTGTCTGAAGGTAAAGAGACATTTTTTAAGGTTTTGTTTTGTTTTGTTTTACTAAATTGTTTTTAAGAGCTATTCTTCTCTGCTCTCTTCCTTAAGGGCAAAACTTTGAGGGAAAATAGTAGTGTATTTGCATATTAAGGAATGGCATTTTGGGTCAAGAGAAAGAAGGAAAAAAAAGGCTTATTTCCCAAAACTGACTTTAAATCCACTGATTTGGACTCTCTGCCCTCCCTATGAAAAATCTTAAATAACAACCTTCTAAACTAGGAGTCCAGGGTCAGCTTAAAAAAAAAAATCTGCTTGAAAATTAGAAGGGGTTCTTTTCTCCACACTGAAAAATGATTATGGCCGGCTAGAAAAACTCACATGGAGTATGAAAAGGGATTGGGGGGTGGAAAGATTTTTATATGTCACCCTCTGTTGAAAAATAAATGGCTGAGATTGGCAGATTCTTGTGGTGGGTCTGGACTTGGCAAGACGAGAGCAGTGAGTAATGCTGGCTCAAGCAAGTGGAATGGGGAAACAGAAGGCAGTGGCAGGCAACAGGGCAGGGCAGGAGCACAGGCACACTCCACCATTGGACACTTGTGGTGGGTGGCGACTAGACAAATTTACTATTTTTACTGTAAAGCTATCTGCTCAAAAATTTTTGAGAATTCATAATTGCTTTGGGGTGAGCCAAAAATTTAAAGATTAAAATTAGTAATCAATAACTAAGCATTATATTTTAAAAGATTAATTAATAATAACTAAATCAAAAGAACTACCTGGATTCAACCTGGTCACAGGTCAAATAAACAAAAAAGAGAGCTTGGGAGGAGTTACAGCCAATTAAATACCAATAATGTGATCTCAACAACATGGAGATACAGGGAATTTGGGGAAATACTAAGGACTTCTGGGGAATGAAGTCAAAGGTTCAAAATCTCCATTTATACATGCTTTTTATTTGTATTTTATATATGTTCTTTATTTGTAAGTTGGAGTTACTAACATTAAAACTATACTAGTGGATGACCTCAAACTTCCCCTCTCAGAACTAGAAAATTCTAACCAAAAAATAAATAAGAAAGAAGTAAAAGAAATAAATGAAATTTTAGAAAAGTTAGATTTAATTAATCTCTAGAGAAAACTGAATGGGTATAAAAAATAATATACCTTTTTTTAGTACAAAAGCTTACCATGTATTAGGACATAAAAAATTCACAATCAAATGCAGAAAAGTAGCAACAATAAATATAATTTATATACTTTTAGACCACAATGCAATAAAAAAAATTATAATCAGTAAGGATTCATGGAAAGACAAATTTAAAAATTACTTGGAAACTAAAAAAATCTAACTCTAAAAAAGGGGGTGGGTCAAAAACATATAGAAATAATCAATGATTTCATTAAAGAGAATGACAATGAGGAGACATTGTATCAAAATTTATGGGATATAGCCACAGCAGTACTTAGGGTATAATTTATATCTTTGAATGCTTATAGCAATAAAATAGAGAAAAAAGATGATCAATGAATTGGGCATGCAACTAAAAACCTTAGGAAAAGAACAAACTAAAAATCCCGAATTAAAGGCTAAATTGGAAATCCTAAAAAACAAAGAAAAAATAAATACAATTGAAAGTGAGAGAACTATTGAACTAATAAATAAGACTAGGAGTTGGCTTCATAAAAATAATAAAATGGAGCATTGGTTATTTTGATTTTAAAAAGGAAAGAAGAAAATCAAATTACTAAAATAAAAAATGAAAAGAGTGAATTTGACACCAATGAAAAGGAAATTAAAGCACTCATTAGGAGCTATTTTCCCCAATTATATGGAAATAAATCTGACAATCTAGGTCAAATGGATGAATACTTAAAATATATATAAAATGCCCAAATTAGCAAAAGAGGAGATGAAATACTTATATAATCCCATTTCAGAAAAAGAAATTGAACAAACCATCAAAGAAATCTCTAGGAAAAACAATTCTCAGGTCCATTTGGATTCACAAGTTAATTCCATTAAACATTTAAAGAACAATTTATCCCAAACTATATAGCAAAGGAGCTTTACCAGATTCTTTTCATGACACAAATATGGTGACATGACACAAATATCTAAACCAAAAAAACAGAGAAGGAAAATAACAAATCAATTTCCTTAATGAATACTGATGGACAAATCAAGTGCTAGCAAAAGAGACTACAGCAATATATCACAAGGATTATTCACTATGACCAAGTGAGTTTTATATCATAAATGCAAGGCAGATTTAATATTAGGAAAACACTTTAAAAGACTCACAAATTTATCTGTATCTGTATATGTCATTTCTGTTTTTATATCCCTATCATATAACACAGAGACAACATATGTTCAATTATTTCAGTCATGTCTGACTCTTCATTATCTCATTTTGGATTTTTTTAGCAAAGATAGTTGTTTAACATTTCCTTCTCCAGCTTATTTTTTAGAGATAAGGAAACCTTGGCTAATAAAAGTAAGTGGTTAGACTAGGGTCACACAGATAGTAGATGTCTGGGTTGAGATTTGAACTCAAAAAGATGAGTTTTCCTAACTCCAGGCCTTAAACATCCTACACTAAATATCTTACTACTCCTGACAATATATAATAGTTGCTTATTAAGTTGTTGTTAGTTAAATCTTTTTTGGAAGATTTTTTAAAAATTCATTCCTAGAGTAAAAGCCTTCCTCTCTAACTTCGACATCTCAGGCTTCAGCAGCAGCACCTGGTGACAGCTAGTAGAATTACAGGCATAATTGTCAAGAAATAAGTAACATATGGCTAGTGTGTCTTTCATGGAAATTGTCTCGTTCAGGAAAACAGGATGTTGCCATCCTAATGAAAGTTAGACATGAAAGAGATAAACTTTCTCTTCTCTCAATTTGCAAATAATTATAAGTTCCAGTAATTTGTCCCTCCTGGAATGAAAATATTCCTTGTGATCAAAACTCTGGAAATGATGCCAGAGAAAGAGTTTAAGTATTTGGCTTTGTTGTTTTTGCTTTTATTGTTGAGTTTTTTTTCTGGGTTTTTGCCAAAAAAAAAAAAAAATCTGGTGCTTTGCTACTATATTTTTGCAATTGTTTTAGTCATTAACCTCTGAGTCTATAGAAATGTCAGCATGTAGCCAATGGAAAACTGCAATTGGATTTCGGTTTTCAAGCTCAGGAAATCTACACCATATTTTCCTTTTTCCACTTTATCCTTTGGATCAAACATTTTGCCAAGTAATTAAATCCTAAAAAGCTCCTAGGATATGTTTGGTTGTTGGAATACATCTGTTACATCTTGGAGGAACTTTCCTCCCAGATGTTAACTTTTCTTCAGTTGTTTATTTATTTATGGGAATAAGCATCCAACATTCCTCTCTAGAAAGCCTGATAAAAGGCAGTCCTCTTCTCACATCAACCTCATTCTCCCTATGGCTGTCCTTTATCAGTCCATTAAGGACAAATGCTATGTAACTGATTATCTTCATACAACACATTCATCCAACGTGCCTGACAATATGACATCCATTGCCAGGGGACCCATTTGTCCTCAAAGCTTTGACTATGAGCAAACAGAGTCCATAGTTTTGAAAGAATGTTACAAAGCTAATGTGCAAGATGAGGCATAGCCTCTGCCACCATTAGTTCCAATGCAGTACAATTTACCCATTAAACATTCACTTATTAAAGGGTAGTCCATTGATAGTTTATTAATAACTTTGAAGAAAGAAAGAGCAGATGGTGATGTGACAGCAGAATTCGATAAAGCAAAATGTGAATATTTGTCATATTATCATTGATTTAAACCTGAAAGGGGTCATTCTGTCAGACACAAAGACTCATAATTTCAAAGATTTCTTTACCCCTTTTCCCTATCGTCATTGTCTTCCTTCGGTGGTCCTCCACATAGCTCATCAAATTGATATTTCTAAAAATTATCCCTGATCCTTAAAAATATGCAATGGCTCCATAGTACCTTTAGGTCAAAGTATTCTCAATTTTGCATTTAAAGTACTTCAAGTCTAGTTCCCACTTACTTTTCCACTCTTTTTCATAATTTTTTTCCTTCACAGGTACTTCTTTTACCTTTTCTCTATACATAAGATTCTATCTCTTGCTTCCATGCATCTGAATAAGTGGTATTCCATGCCTGTATGCATCTTCTTCTTATTTACAACTCCTAGAATCTCTGGCTTCCTGCACAGCACAGGATAGATTCTAGCCTTCCATGATGCCTCTTCTGATCCCTATTCCCAAGTATTATTGTTTATTTTCAGTCATGCCCAGTTCTTCATAACACCACTTGAGATTTTCTTGGCAAAGATACTGATACTCCAGTGCTTTTTTATAGATGAGGAAACTAAGGCAAACGGGGTTAAGTGACTTGTGCAGGGTCACACAGCTAGTAAGTGTCTGAAGCCAGACTTGTACTTAGGAAGATGAGTTTTCCTGACTTTAGTGACTATACGGTCTCTACTTGCCATATAGCTGCCACTACTTGCAGTTACTAGCACTCTTTCCCTTCTGAAATTGCTCAATATTAGTTTTTATAAACCTTGAAATTCCTTACTTGTGTGGTTCTTGTAGCTCTACAATGAGAAGTAACTAAGCTGGCATAATAGATAGAATATTGGACTTCGAGTTAGAAAGTCAGAATTCAAGTTTAACCTTAGATTGTACTAGTTGTATGACCTGAGATAACTTTGCCATTCTCAGCCTCAGTTTTCTCATGAGTACCTTACACACCTGTCAAGAGGATCAAACAAGATAACATATTCAAAGCATTTTAAAAACCTTAAGGTATTATACAAATGTTAGTAATTAGATGATATTGATGACCATTATGCCATAAATTCCTTGAGAACAGAGACAAAATTTTCCTTTCTTATATTTTTAGTTACATGACCTATAAAAATCTACTTAACAAAATTTGTCAAAAAAGATTGAACTGAATTTGACTATTTCTCTGCTCTCACCATTAATAACCAAGCAGTTACCAAATATTGTTGACTCTACCTCCATGACATCTCTGACCATTTGCCTCATTTTCTCCAGCCACAGAGCCAACCTTGACCCAGAGTTCAGGACCTCGTCACCGCTTATTCCTAAGTTGTTCCTCTGCCTCCTTTCTTTCCCCTCCCCAATATTCAGAGCTTCCAAAATCATTTTCTAAAAGCAAAGCCTTACCATTTCAATCTCCTATTTAAACATCTATAATAGCTCTCCATTGTCTTTAGTAGCTTTCAAATACCTACTCCTTAGCTTAGCACTTTAGAGCCTCCACAATCTGGCTCCAAACTCTGGCCTTATTCACAATTCTCTCCTTCAATGAATTTTTATTTTAATGACACTAGACTGCTAACTATTCCCCAGAATCAACTTGGCATCGCTAGAATCTAAATTCATTCAGGCTATCACTTGTCATAAGCTTAGAATGAACTTGTTCTTCATCTAGTTTACTTCACTGGGCTTTTCTGAAAGCACTTTGTAAGTCATACAATATTAATCAAATGCATTTCATTGTTTTTGCTATCTCTGCTTTTCAGCATCCATTTTCTTCTAGTTATAGCTCAAATGCCATTTCTCTAGTAAAGTCTTCTCTGATTTGCTTCCTTCTCCTTTCCTTGTCCCCAGCAGATAGTGTTCTCTTTTTCTCCTCAAATTAGGAACTCTCCTTCGAAAATATCCCCTACCACATTGTATTATATTTATCTATGTATAAATTATATAGCCCGTATTAGAATGTAAGCTCCTTGAGTGCAAGAGTTGTGCCCTTAAAAAAAACTCTGTAACCCCATTTCCTTATATAACACCTAGCATATAAATATAATAATAAATTCTTTAAAAAAATAAAAACAACCCTTAACTTCCACCTTAGAATCAATATGGAATGTTGATTCCAAGAAAGGAGAGTGGTAACGACTAGTCAATGAGGGTTAAGTGACTTGCCCAGGGTCACCTCACTAGGAAGTGTCTGAGGTCAGATTTGAACCCAGGACCTCCTATGTTTAGGCCTGGCTCTCAATCCTCTGAACCACCTAGCTGCCCCCTAATAATAAATTCTTATTGAATGAATAAGGAAGACTGTGAAACCACCTAGAGACTTTTGCATAGCATCACTGAAGAATGTGTTAAATACACTTTAGGAAGGCAAATCCTTGTGGATTCACTTATTTTTGAAGATTTTTTTTTGATAAAGCTCAGGAGTATAAAATGCATCAGAGATAACCAATTATTCAGAATTTGCCTGGATAGGTCACATGACAAAGATGGCAGATAAAAGTTGTAAAGCTACAGTATCAGAGTAGCTTGTATAGGGGATAAAGGACACAAACCATTGACCAGTTGGTTAAAAATCTATGGAAATTGTCCATATTATATCATTTGTATAAAGATGCAAAAGATGATCTAAAGTCAGCTATTATGGTTTTTGCTACATCTGTGCTTTCATTCAACTGTTAACAAAATATGTATTCAAGCTAATTAATATTGGACAAATAATTGAATGAATGATATATCAAATGACCTGCGAGTTTTAGATCCTTCCATTGCCTTGGAACATAGTGAATTCCCAATGAGTGTAAGTCTCCAAATGGAGTTTAGGTACCAATTTGTTAAGGTTGTTGATAGTATGATTCCTACTCATATTTGAATTAAACCAGAGAACTTTGATGGGCTCCAAAGTACCTTCCAGTTTAGAGATTCTGTGATTCTCTAAATGGGTTTTAGAGAGGGTGTTATCTCTTAAGGAAAGATTTTTGAACTCATTATGGAAATCTCACTACAGGTGTCAGCTTTGTGCGTGGAGTTGGTTAAGATGACATTCTATGACAAAGAGAATAAGTGATCTTGTCGGAGGCTTTTTTATAATGGATATGGATGATGAGGATTAAGGGAGAGTTGGAAAAGGAATGCTTTTAAGGTCAATATAAGCATGTCATGGCAACCTATGAAGATTGCAGGGGGCTCTATTTCTTAAAATCTTAGCCTATGTTATATGATTTGATTCTTCCCTAATGGTGAAAAACAGGCATTTTGCATTTTGGTTGAGTTCATGATTTTCCTAACAATTCAATTTTTTCATAAAAGCCAAATCATGAGCTGTTTTTGCTCAAATCAGAAATCATTTCCTCAGGCAATAATAATTATTTTTATATCTTACTTTATAAACTTTCTCTCAATAATTAATTTATATACAGATGTCAATAATTCACAGAGCAGGAACTTTGTCTTTATAGATAGTGATGCGTATTGGTACCCTATTTAAATTGAAGGAATCAGATTGAGGAAGCTACCATAAATTTGGAATTAACAGACTTGATCTCAAGTCCCACATCCGACACATACAAACTGTGTTTACAATGGACAAGTCACTTAAGTTCTCCTTTTCTTCATTTTCTTATCTATAAAATGGAGATGATGGGAACTGATATTTATAGGTAACAAAACAGTATAGATGAACTCCAATAATTTCTGCTCTTTTGAAACTGTTGATGTCAAAATCCTACTGGACTCTTTCAGGAATTCTGTCCCGAAGGGGTAGTGAGATATTTCAAAATATATACTGTTTTTTATCTTCACGGGGTGAGGATTACATTCCCGACACACTGACCCTGGGCACCCTCCTTGATGCTTCTGCCCCTTGCCCCAGTATTGGGTTAGTACTTCATATTGTATTGAACTCTGACCAGCTTGTGATAGCAAATATGCATTTGTCAGCTGACTTTTGCCCCAGAAGTTATTT
This sequence comes from Monodelphis domestica, assembly GCF_027887165.1. Classification (NCBI taxonomy): domain Eukaryota; kingdom Metazoa; phylum Chordata; class Mammalia; order Didelphimorphia; family Didelphidae; genus Monodelphis; species Monodelphis domestica. The sequence continues at coordinate 134,248,689 of NC_077229.1, read as the reverse complement.
GTAGGGCTAATAACCCTGCAACATACTGGAGCTAGCTAGTCCATGTGATCTAAGTACTCTACGATAGAGCAATGGAAAATAACTAGTGGTTAAAAAGTACCAAATAGAATCTTCCTTCTTCCTTCAACTTATGCCCTGAAGCAATGAGATCGCTGATGCAGCCTTTTTAGAATGGATTGAGGGGAAAATGTTCTCATACAGTATACATTAACCTGTCAAATTCCCTGCCACTGGGTATTATCAAGATGGTTGCATGCAATTTAAAAAAGGATGAGCTGCTTACATGGGCATCTGCTGCAATAAGTGCTGCCATACTAGTCCTCTGGTTTCAGGGCCAGGAGTCTTACCAGAAGGTTTAAAAGAAATATTGGTTCCAATCTTCAATTTACCTTGAGGATGGCATGGCTAGTAATTGAGTGTTGAGTTTGAAGGTAATTCTCAAGAGTTATAATACACATAAAAGAATATTCATTGATGCTCCCTTCTCTCTCTCTCTCTCTCTCTCTCTCTCTCTCTCTCTCTCTCTCTCTCTCTCTCTCTCTCTCTCTCTCTCTCTCTTTCTCTCTCTCTCTCTCCCCCCTTAACTTCTTCCATCTCTCTCCTACTCACTCTCTACTTTCTCTTCTTATACAACCTTCCTCTCCTTTCTTCTATGTGCTTTTTTTCTCCATCCCTTTTAGGCCCTTTATTACTGTTTTTCACTGCCATTCTGCTCTCTTTCCTATCTTTTTCTTGCCTCTATCTCTTCCTCTCTTTTACTTTTCTCCTCCTCCCCAACTCTCTCTTCTTCTATCATTTTCACTGCTACATGTTCTCTTCTATCTCATTCCTTTTCCTTCACTCTCTCTCTACCTTGTACTGCTGGATGTGATAGTGGATAGGGTTCCAGACCTGGAGTCAGCTCTGGCCTCAGGCATTTACTAGCTTTGTGACCCTGAACAAGTCACTTTACTCTGTTTACCTCAGTTGCTTCATCTATAAAATGAGCTGGAGAAGGAAATGGCAAACCAGTCCAGTATCTCTGCTAAGACAATCCCAAACAGAGCCACAAGTAGAACACAGCTGAACAAGAATCCTTCATCCTCTGTTACTTTAGTTCTCTCCTTTTCTTCTCCTTTTTCTCTTTTATCTCCCTTCAACCCCTTTGTCTTTCTATTCTTCCTCTTTTTCCTTTTTCTTTCTCTCCCTGTCCCTTTCTCCTTTCTTTCTCTTCTCCTCTTGACTTTTCTTTTCTACCTTGAGCTGCCTTTTTCTCTTAATTCTCCTCTCTCCATCATTCTCCTTTCTTATCTAGCACTTTCTTTCCTTTTTTCTTTTCCCTCCTATTTTCATTTTCACCACTGTCTCTAGATTTTCAATAAAGAAGCCTTAGGTTTCCTTTGGGTCTTAGCTGTGCTTATCAGAAGTTATAGAAGGTTTTCAACTAAATTTATAAAGCTTATTTCAGTGCAAGAAAAAAATTAAGGTTAAAACCAGCCCAGAGTGATTCCTAATTGTAAACCATCAGAAGTAAAACTGAAGTCTTTTTAGAAATGAAATTGCTACTAGATATGGCTTTTAAAGGTTAGGACACCGAAAATCAAAATTTCCCAAAAAATGCATTTCTCCTCTCTTGATTTTCTAGGCAATTCCCACAATTTTATTTTGTGGCAACCCCAGACATATTATGGCTTGTGTCTACATGACAATAGATACCTGAATAGAAGGTAAAAACCTCAAATAGAGGCTTGGGCTAAATCTCCAAAGCAAAGAATGAATACTTTTAGATCTCATTCAGATGTTTGGTGCCTTGTAGGCAAAGCTGACTATATCCATGTAGGTATCAGATTGCAGCATCCAGAAGAGGTGATATCATCTTTGCCTTCCTCAATTGTATGAAAGTGTGTGTGAGACAGAGGCAGATAGACAAAGACAGAGACAGACAGATACTGAGAGGCAAATACAGACAGAAAAATATATAGAGAAAGAATGAATAAAATATATCTTTCTGTGTATTAGGATTTTGTGAATTTTTCTCATGCGAATTATGCTAAATGGACAGATTCTTTTCTAGTAGGACATTATAATGAAGTGAAATAACACAGGCCTGATTATGAAGACATTTGTCACATTAATTTACTAGCCCTTTGACTTATAAGAAGTCATTTAATGTCTTTGAGACTTGATTTCTACATATCATTGATAATTGAATTAGAGCAAGGGTTCTTATCTTGAGGTCTGAGGATCCCTAAGTGGTACAAAGGGATTTGGGGGGATCTGTGAACTTAAGTGGAAAAAATGCATCTGAATTTTAACCAACCTCTAACTGAAATTTGACATTTCCTTCAATTATTTAAAAACATTATTCTGAGACTCAATGGGCTTTCAGAAAATTACCAGTGCTCAATTATCCTAAAGAAGTTTAAGAACCCTTGAATCAGAGAATCTAAGATTTGAAAAGGAATTGGGAAATCAGTTCACACAAACTTTGCCTAGTACTCAAATTCACCCTAGAACATTCTTGATTGGTGACCATCTGTCTTTTCCTTGAAGACTTCCAAGGATAAGAAACCCACCTACCTCCTGATCATGACTAATAAAGCAATGCTTGAACTATGTCTCCTAAAAGGTTTTTGTGAGGAAAGTGCCTTGTAATTCAACAACAACAATTTAACATTTATAAGCATTAGGAATTGGGTTCAAATCTGGCCTCAGACACTTCCTAGCTACATAACCCTGGGTAAGTCACTGTATCCCATTTGCCTAACCCTTGCCCTTCTGCCTTGAGTTGTTACTGAGACAGAATGTAAAGGTTGAATTTAGAAGAAAAAAAAGAACAATAGCTATGTGCAAGACACTATTATGCTGGAGATACAAAGGGAAAAAATTAAAACCCTGCTCTCAAAGAGCTTGCAGTCTTTTTTTTCCCAATTATTTTCAATTACATGTAGAAACAATTTTTGACAGTTGCTGTCTGACATTTCATGATTCAGATACTCTCCCTCTATCCCTCTCCTCCACTTCCCTACTCCCTTCACAGTTAATAGGTTAGAGCAGTACTGTCATGCAACATATATTTCCCTATTCCTTATTCTGTGAAAGAAGACATATCACACAAACAATAAAAACCAAAAAGCTAATATTCTATTGGAAAGTTATGACATGTTCAGGGAAAACTGAGGAATGATGGAGTCAAAGAAAGTTGTCCAGTGGAAGTTGTGTCTAGCTAAGCCTCAAAGAAAGAAAAAGGTTCTGGGAGCTCCAACTAAGGGGGGAGTACATTTCGTAGCGGGCATAGCTTGTGCAAATCCTTGGAGGTGAGACATGGAGTGCTGAATTCCAGGGACAAGTTAGTAGTTCAATTTGACAAGAACCCAGAATTCATAAAGGAAAAGGTGGGAAATGATTCTGGAAAGGTAGGTGGGATTTTGAAATACCAAGCTGAGGAGTGTGTTTCTAGGGAGAGCCTACCCAAAAGTTTCTGAGCAGGGAAATATGTAAAGCACTAAAGAAATAAGTGGCTATCTCTGCTGTTACCATTTTTATTGGTCTGACTGGTAAAGAACTCATGTCCTTAAGGAGGAATGAAATGGCAGTCTTTCCTGGCAATGACCATGTGAACAGCTCATCCTTTGACAGCTTTCATGTGACGGTCTCAATAATACTTAGTGGCAGGGAATTTGACAGGTTAATGTATACTGTATGAGAACATTTTCTACTCAATATATTCCAAAAAGGCAGTATCAGCAGTATCCTTGTTCTTGAGCAAAATTTAAGGAGAAAAGAAAAATTCCACCCTGAGGAGTCTACCACTTACTGATATTTGATTTGGGTCCAGGGACATAAAGAATTATTCATCAGCCAAGCAAAGACAGTGTACATTTTTATAATGTCTTAAGAGGAAGCCAAGTGTGTCTACTGGAATGTTCTAACAAGGAGTCAGAAGAACTGGGTTCAAATCCCTCCTCAGCTCTTAGTTTGTGAGTGAGTCATCAAACTCCTTAGAGCCTCAGCGACCTTATGTGCAAAAAGGAATAAATATGTTGCACTATCTGCCGGCTTATTGGGAGGACAGCACTTTGCAACCTTTAAAGCATGCGGTTATTCATGCCAGTGATTATCAACTTGGAATAAAACCAGACCTTGATTAACTTCAGTTCTTCAAGTGATTTATTCTGTGTGGATGCTCCTTTCATTGACCAGATCCCTGTCTTTCTAATGTCTTAGTAGCAATCATGCAAAAATTGTTTTTGCAGAAAACAATCGTCTTCTGTGAGACAGCTTATGAAGGAGCATCTGCGCAATTAGTTAGGCTAGTCCTTGAAGGAAAGACTGTCTCTGCCCCAAATTTCCACAGTTTGATAGGACCTTATGAAGCATGGACTCTTCAGAGATTGTCTTTGAGTATTATGGTCACCTACATATCATGCTTGTATAGACCCCAAGTCCCTTGGTTTGGAATCAACAGCCCTTCATAAACTCACTCTAGCCCATGTTTACAGCCTTATTACACGTTATAGGTAGGTACAGATTAGTGTGAATAATAAATCTCTTGTAGGGATTGCAATTGATTTGAATTTGCACTATGAAAATTATTGTAAATATGGTAGAATACAGTAATTGGTTCTGCCTCAATGGAAACACTTAATGCAAATTAATGTGACCACTTCTGAGGATTTTCTTTGAATGAATTGGGACTTAATTGTATTCCTTTTCAAGTACACTCTGGTCCAAAGAAATTGCCTCATTTGCCATTTCTTGGAGATAGCATTCTATTGTCTATCTGTGTACCTTACTTTTGTGCACCTGTATTTCTTGCAGGGATGGCTTTCCCTCCTCACCTTTATTTCCTGGAATCAGTTCCAAGTTCCCTTCAGATCTACTGCTGCCTCCTAAACTAGGCCATTTCTGTTCTTTTCAGTTGTCAGTACCTTTCCTACATTCCAAAAACATTATGAATTCTTCATATTGAATTCTCAGTGCACATATTGTGTCTCTGCCCTTCTACCACACACTTCACTATAGAATATTAGCTCCTTAAAGGAAAGGATGCTTTCATTGTTGCTTTTGTGACCTTAATGCTTATTCTAGTGCATTACACATAGTATATACTTAATAAAATCCTTTTCTACCTTGCCTCCTCTCTCCTTACTTTCCAGTCCCCTTTTATAAATTGTCTTCCCTCATTAGAATGTAAGTTCCTTTAAGGTAAATAGTCTTTTCTCCTATTTTCCCCTTTATTCGTTATCCTGGAACAGCTCCTGGCACATAATAAATGCATCTATCTGTCTGTCTGTCTGTCTGTCTATCTATCTATCTATCTATCTATCTATCTATCTATCTGTCTGTCTGTCTGTCCGTCTAGCTATCTGCCTATCGATCTCTCTATCCGCCCATCCATCTGTCTGTCTGTCCATCTATGTATCTGTTTTTATGACCCTAAAAAAGTCACTTAATCCTATTTTTCTCAGTTTCCCTATCTGTAAGATGAACTGGAGAAGGAAATGGCAAATCACCAAAGTATCTCTTCCAAGAAAACCCAAATGGCATCACAAAGAATCAGATATGACTGAAATAACTGAACAACAACAATCCATCTGTTCGTCAGCCAATGACAATGCTTATTAAATTGAATAAGACTATTGTCTTAGTTAATAGGTTAAAATTTTGTGGAATATGATCTCAAACCACATATATCTAGTAGTAGATGCAGGATCTGAGTCCAGCCAAAAGACTACTACTGCAGTTTCTTATTATCTATTGTACTCTGTCTATATTTGTTGCCTAGTGGTTCTTGTTGGATCTTCTTAATTCCCAAAGTCCAGATCCTCCTCTAGTACCCATGTTTCACATTTCAGAGAATCACAAAATCTCAAAGTTGGTGGAAAACCTTCAGGATCATCTGGCCTAACTTCTATGCCTGAGCAAGAATCACCTCAAAAACAATCTTTGAAAAATGCTCATGGGGCAGCTGGGTGGCTCAGTGGATTGAGAGCCAGGCCTAGAGATAGGAGGTCCTGGGTTCAAATTTGGACTCAGATACTTCATAGCTGTGTGATCCTGGGCAAGTCACTTAACCCCCATTGCCTAGTCTTTACCATGCTTCTTCCTTGGAACCAGTACACAGTATTGATTCTAAGATGGAGGTAAGGGTTATAAAAAAAAATTTCTCATCTATTTTGTGCCAGGCACTGTGTTAAGCACCAAAGATATAAAAGTAGTCAAAAAAGATAATCCCAACCTTAATGGAGCTTTCAACATATTGATTTAAAGAGTCTAGGAGAGTGATGGATCTTTAAATCATGTCTTATGAAAATCAGTTGTCATAATCAGGTATTTAGCCTAGAGAAAAGAAGATGAAAAGGGGAGTGTGATAGCGATCACCAAGAATTTTAATGGACTTGTGGTATTAAAGAGGTATAATTAGGCTTGTTCTTCTTGACCTTGGAGAATAGAACTAGAAAGAGAAGTATCAGGGAAGGAGGTTTTGGATGGTCATCATGAAAAACTGCCCAATAGCAGGACATATTCAAAAGTGAAATGGGTTGCTTTGGGAACCAGTAAGTTCCCTCACATTGTACATTTTCAAGAAAGGGCAGGATGCAAGAAAGGTTTCATTGGAGATGTCAAGGGCAATCTCAGTCACATATAGGTTAGACTAAATAGCTTCTTTGGTTCCTTCTGGATATGAGATTCTGTCAATCTCCTCACCACCTTTGGTAACCTTCCTTTATAATTGCTTCTAAAATTGTACCCAGAACTTAACATAAGACTCCAATGTTTTCATTAGGATAGACTACAGCAAGTCTATCATCTTCCCCATTTGAGGCACTTGGCCTCCCTCCCCTAAACTTTTATGTCTACCATGCCATGGATTTGACATTTATTGAGTTTGCAGGACACTAAAATCCTCAAATCTTATTCACATGAATTATTGTCCAATCTATCCTTCACTTGGACAGCTGAGTTTTTGAACCCAAGTGCAGGACATTTGTTCCTATTAAAATTCATCTTATACAACTCAGCATATTGTTCTAGCCAGTTAAAATCTGTCTGTATCCCGATTCTGTCATCTAATGTGTTAGCTAGCTTCCCTTTCTAGATTTTTTATCTTTGGATTGGATAAATCTACTATCTATGCTTTCATCTAACTTGTGACAAAAATATTAAGCTAAGTAAGACAAAGAATAGATAACTCATACAATCTACTGGAAATGTCCAGTTTGACGATGATTTATTTAATACTACTAAAAAAATGATTGTGGGATCACAAATTTAGACTTGGAAGAGATCTAGGAGGTCATCCAGTTCAAACACTTCATTTTACTGATGATGATTCTTTAAATCTGCTTATTCAACTAGTTTTAAACCCACAAAGTGACAATGCCTTGAAGAAACTGTAGTATACTATTTTAATAGCAATAAACTGATCTCTCCATTTCTAATCCTGTGGGATTGAGGAGTGGGGGTAAAGAAATAGAGTTGGTCTGTCATGATCTATTTCTGATGGAGCTGTTCACTGGCTCTCTTTCTAAACATTTAAAAATTCTCCTTTATAAACTTATTCTTGACTTCTTCCAGAAATTGAACTCAAGTTAATCAGTCTATGGGTAAAGAGAATAAGAATGTATTAAACATTTACTATGTTCCAGGCACTGTGCTAAGTGATAGGGAAAGAATATAAGTAAAACAAACAAACAAACTGCAGTCCTTTCCATTAATAGTCAATCAGTCAATATACTTTTATTAAACATTGTGCCAGGCCCAATGCTAAGCACCAATGAAATCAAAAGATGGTTCCTGCTCTGGAGGAGCTCACAGTTTAATCAGGAAGGAGCAGTCAGGGGCTTAGGTGCCTTAGTGTTTTGAGAGCCAGATTTGGAGATGGGAGGTTCTAAGTTCAAATCTGACCTCAGACACTCCCTAGCAGTGTGACCCTGGGCATGTCACTTAATCCCCATTATCTAGCTCTGACTGCTCTTCTGCTTTAGAACCAATATATGATATTAATTTTAAGCTGGAATTTAAGGGCTAAAAACAACAACAACAACAACAACATTTAATTGGTTAGACAACAAGCAAATCATATGTACAAACTATATAGATCAAGTAAGAAATAATCAGAAGAAAGTAGTAGAAATAAGAGGGATTGGAAAAGGCATCCTGTAAAAGGTAGGGTTTTAGCTGGGGTTTGAAAGAAACCAGAGAAGCCATGGAATGGAGGTGAGAAAGAAGAGATACCAACTGATGAGACGGTGACAGTCTATAAAGTTAGAAGCAACGTGTGATATATATGGATTATACTGGTCTGTTTTGGACAATGCTATGCTTTTCTCCTTCTTCAAACTTTTTCAAAGTTCATTTTTAGTGACTCTGCAATCATATCTAATATGCAATTTACCTGAACTTCATGACTTAAATTTTTTGTTTCTCATAAAAATATTTATTTATGTAATTTAACATCCTTTTTTTAAAAATTTGAGTTAATAAGTTCTTTTTCTGGACATGTCTGTTTACTTTTTCATCATGAGTTCTTTAGAATTATCTTGGATCATTTTATTGATCAGAGTAGTTAAGTCTTTCACAACTGATCATTGAAATATTGCTATTACTCTATACAATGTTCTAGTTTTGTTCACTTCACTTTGTATCAATTCACATAAGCCTTCCCATGTTTTTCTAAAACCATACCCTCATCATTTATTAAAACAATAATACTCCATAACAGTCATGTGCCAAAAATTATTCGGCCATTTCCCAATTCATGGGTATCCCCTCAATTTCTGATTCTTTGACACCACAAAAAAAAGAGTTTATATATAGGTTATATATAGACTGTTCATAGCTTTTAATCACTTAGATGGGAAATAACTCTTATTTTTATATATTGACTCAATTCCCTCCCTTTAGAAAATAGGCTTTTCTTAAAAATCTTTTCTATTATTTCATTGTCTATGGTATCTTTTATTAAAATGTAATTTCCTTTTTTATTTCTTTTAATTAGGTCAATTTTTCCTTTTGCTTTGTCAGAAATCATGATTGCTGCCCATGCCTTTTTTGCTTCAGCTTGTTAAAGCTAATTAAAATTCTGGTCCTTAATTTCCATAGAGTTTATTAATTACTTGAAATAGAGAGCATAAAGATAAAGATTTAAGCCTATTCTAACCTCACCACCTGGGCACTTCTCGACATGACTGTCTCTGACAGAATCTTCTTCCTGCATATCTTAAGAGAACAGACAGGGTTAGGGTAACATATAAATTATGTTAGGCTACAGGAGAGGAGGGGCTTTTCCTGGATAAAGACTAGGGTATAGACAAGGAGAGCAGTGACCAAAGTTCTCCTAGGATCAAACCATCTTGGAAGTACTGAACACTTGCAAATTCCAAGAATTAGTTCTGAAAATAGCAATATATATATAAAAAAAAATAATAATCATGGCGGTAGTAGTGCCTCCTCATGCCTAGGTGATCAGAGCCCAACTTTAACATAGAGTCAAGAAATAGCCTGGGAAAATGAACAAATAATGATAACAACAATAATAAACCTGACCATGAAAAGCTAACTATAGAGGCAGAAAGAACAAGACACAAACTCAGAAGAAGACAATAATATGAAACCCCTTATAATAAAAACCTTAAAGAAAATTTGTAATTGGATACAAGCCCAACAAGAATTCCTGAAAAAGTGAGAGGAATAAATGAGCAGTAGATGGAAAATTGAGGAAAAAAAGAGGTGCTGTAAGAAAATTACAAAAAAGATGACAGTTTGATAAAAAAGGTAAAAAGTGAAGAAAATAGCACTTCTTTTCTTAAAGGCAATGGAGGTTAAGTGACTTGCCCAGGGTCACACAGCTGGGAAGTGTCTGAGACCAGATTTGAATGTAGGACCTCCCATCTTTAGGTCTGACTCTCAATCCACTGATCCACCCAGCAGCCCCCCAAAATAGAACTTTAAAAAACAAAATCAGCCTAATAATAAAAGTACCACAAAAATCCACTGAAGAAAAGATCTTTTTAAAAAATAGGATTGGCCAAATGCAAAAAAAAAAAAAGGTACAAAAGCTCACTGAATAAAAGAATTCCTGAAAAATTAGAATTAAATAAGTGGATAGTAATGACTGTAAAACATCAAGAAACAATAAAACAAATTCAAAAAAATGAAAAAAACCCATAAAATAGATCATTGGGAAAATAAATTACCTGGAAAATAAGCCAAGGAGAGATAATAAAAGGATTATTGGACTACCTAAAAGTCACGATCAAATAAAATACATCTTATTTCAAGAAACTGTCAAAGAAATCTACCATGACATTCTTTAAGGTTTTTATTGTAAGGGGTTTCATATTATTGTCTTCTTCTGAGTTTGTGTCTTGTTCTTTCTGCCTCTATAGTTAGCTTTTCATGGTCAGATTTATTATTGTTGTTATCATTATTTGTTCATTTTCCCAGGCTATTTCTTGACTCTATGTTAAAGTTGGGCTCTCATCATCTAAGCATGAGGAGGCACTACTACCACCATGATTTTTTTTTTATACTGCCATTTTCAGAACTAATTCTTGGAGTTTGCAAGTGTTCAGTACTTCCAAGATGGTTTGGTCCTAGGAGAAGTTTGGTCACTGCTCTCCTTGTTTGTACCCTAGTCTTTATTCAGGAAAATCCCCTCCTCTCCTGTAGCCACATGTACTATCACTACTCTATACTAGAATTGTGATCAGTACCCCTGCTCCCTTGTGATCCACTATAAGTGTTTCTTTTCACCCTAGAATTGTGCCCCAGAACTATGTATGACGAAAAGAACTGACCCTGAGTACCATTTGTATTCAATGCTAGTAAAATATTCTCTGAAATCACTTCTTACTAGTTGTATGGCCCCCTAATTGTCCCTGGGTTGAAAGCTCCAAGGCTGTGCTTTGGGCCAGTACCTAACCCAATGGCATAGACTTCCCCTGCCAACTTCCTAATTTGTCATAGGCTGGGAAAAATATCTCACCCTGACTTTTGGTTGGCTCTACCACTTCAAATTTAAATTTGAGGCATTATTTTAAAGTTATTTGTAGGGGCATATTGACATAGCTCAGCTGGGTTGCTGCTACCTCTAATCCAATGCCCTGGCTCAGATTCCTATTTTAATTTATTGAGAGTTAAGTTTCTATGCTAGGTAGTTAAGTGGTACCTAACTGGTTCCCAATCCTATCATCTACTCTGTTAGCTACTTTTACCAGATTTTTATTATCTAGAAATTGGATAAGCTCCAGTACTCTAAGATACAGTGCTAGGCCTATAAAAAGAGAAGATAAGTTCAAATGATGCCTATGGCATTAATTGAATCCCTCTAATGAAAACACTTGGCTGCTATTTGCCTTAGTTTCCTCAGCTGTAAAATGTAAATAATAATAGCATTTACCTTTCAGGGTTATTGTGAAGATCAAATGAGGTTATATATGCAAAGCACTTTATATAATATAATTATATAGCACTTTTTAAAGTGCTATATAAGTGCTAGCTATTCTCTTCATCATTAAAAGCACCATGAATATTTGTACAATCCTTTCCTTCATCTTCCTCCTGTGACTAATAGCTCTTGGCATTAATGGTTAGTTTCAGCTTGAAGTTTTCTAACTTTTGACATTGTTGTGAGAGCCTCCCCCTATTCTGTACTTATCCTTAATTATTTATTTCCATTTCCATCTTTTGTATTTGTCATTTTAAATGTGGCCATTAATTACAAATGCATCCATCAACAATTCCCTTTTTTTCCCCTAAGTGGATGAAAAATTTCTTTGTATGCTCAGAATTATTATTATTTTTTTCCTATAGGCTTTCTCACAATTATTGAACTTCTCATTTTGAATTCTGGTTTCATACTTATATTTTATCTGAACGCTGAAAACTGTCCTCCAAAAGTTTTAAAAACATATCACTTTTTGTCCAGTTTTCTATTTTTGATTTCTCTCTGGACCACATCACCTACCTTCCCAAGATGAGCCCAACATGAAATTGTTAAGCAGGAAAATATGATCCTTCCTCATCTATCAGTACTCTTCCCTACTCTATGCATTCTCTCTTCTGGCCTGATTCAGATGACCAGCACACCCACTTTCTGTAACCTCCTACTCCATATCTAATCGTCAATCCCACTTTTAACAAACAAGCTCTTGTAGGCCATTTTTGTTTAGTGAGATACACAAATTACCTCTCATTTTTTGTTTAGTTTTTTTATCTTAGTAATTTTTCACAAATCAACAGACAGACAAGGAATTCATAAAGTATTGACTCTAATACAGAACATTTAAATAGGAAGCTTAAGGCCTGAAATCAAACAATTGACATTGGGGAAATAGATGATTAAAGGTAAAAGGGAGAAAAGGAATTTAGCAGATAGGATGATACTGAGTCTCTATCACTGAATTTACATGGAACCTTGGGTGTGAGGATCTTGAGGCCATTGAAGAGGTCAAAATACTAATTAAGAAATAGGATTTAACCTCTTGACTATATAAAAAACCATGACCATGATGGAGGGTAGATCTTTCCTTTTTAAAAAGTTAAACAAAAGGGGGAAGCTGGGTAGCTCAGTGGATTGAGAGCCAAGCCTAGAGATGGGAGGTCCTGGGTTCAAATCTGGTCTCAGATATTTCCTAGCTGTGTGATCCTGGGCAAGTCACTTGACCCCCATTGCCTAGCCCTTACCACACTTCTGCCTTAGAACCAAAACACATTATTGATTCCAAGATGGAAGGTTAAAAAAAAAAAGGTTAAACAAAATGGGATATACTATACATAAACCACAAGAGTGAAAGAAAGCTTTGGTGGAAATAGATGATTGAAATCCAGGTTCAACTTCTTCAAAGGACAATAAACTTTTGTATAAAAAAAAAAGTTGATTCCTATATCAAGGTCATGGTTTTTATAGAAACAAGAATTTAAATCTTGGCTCTTAGCCAGCATTTAGATAGTGTTTTTAAGTCTATAATGAGCTTTGAATGGATAATTTTGATTTTTCCTGACAACACTCCTCAGAAATAGGTGCTAAAATCATATCCCCATTATACAGATGAAGAAAATAACTTTGAGAGAGATCACACAGCTAGTGAATGTGTCCGAAGTTTTAGAGACAATGTTTAAATTCACTCTTCCTAACTCCAAGTCCTTTACTCTATCAACTACATCATCGAGCTGCCCCTAAAGTGTACTTGCTGCAGGTCTCATAAGTAGGAGGAACTAACAAGGATTCAGTGAATGAATGTCTGGTCCCCACCTTTGGCTTGCTAAGAAGAAAAGTCTCCAACAAGTTAGTGCAAGTTGCTGATGAAGGTAGTAACAGTCATTTACAAGATATAACAAGTCTACTGAAGGCAAAAGTATGTGTAGTAAGAAAAGAAAGGGATATATAAAGAGGAAGCTTCACCTGGGCACCACATTCAACCTTCTATCACTAGTTTATATGGGCTTCCTCATCATATTTCTTATTTTGGAATGAAAGCTTTGTTCTCTCTTATATTTTATAGCTATATTTTAGTCATTGGAAATACAGATCAAGCATCACCTCATTTGCAAATCTCTCATGATTTCCTTCAAGTTCCCCTCCCTCTAAACCACCGATTAGTTATTGAAAAATATTTATTCTGTGCAATACTTGTGTGTGCACATATGTGTGTAAAGTGTGTTGTAGATGTGTTTATGCATGTATGTGTTTATAATACACATATGTCTGTTGTGTGCCTATATATTATGTATGTATGCTTCTTTGCTGTCTACTCCATGAAGACTTCTCTGTTTATGCTACTTAGGCTCCCTCATGTTTGTCAATTTTCCTTGTATGATGCTGATTTCTGGTCATGTTGAATCCTTCCCATAGAATATAAGTTCCTTGTGGACAGGGATTGTTTTATATATATATGTGTGTGTGTGTGTGTGTGTGTGTGTGTTTATCCTATATATTGTGTATGCTATATGTACTAAATATGAATTTTGTATATATGCTTTGTATGTATGTGTAAATATATATATACACATTATCAGGAAAGACAATATAATTGTGTTTATAGATTTTTTTTCCTTAAATGTAGGTATGGCTGGTCACATCTATGCCTAGTAAACATTGTGACTCACTTTAGTTCCAGAATTAAACATAGAATACTCTGTTTGGCATGTAAAGCCCTTTAGAACCCTGGTTCCCTCTGGTACTTTAGCTTTTCTCATACCTTAGTCCCTTCCACATATTTTTTTGATCTAGCTGCATTGACCTCCTTACCCATGATATCACATCTCTTGACTCTGTGCCTTTTGAGTGGCCATAACCCATATCTGGAGTTCTCTCTCTCCTTGTTCCTCCTTCCTTCCTTCCCCACTTTTCCTCAAGACTCAGTCCAAATCTTGCCTGCTGCAAGAGGTCACCTACTACTAATGCCTTCCTTCTAAGGTTACTTTTCACGTAAATTGTCTGTGGTTCTTTGCAGGTTGTCTCCCCAGTTAGAACTTGACCGCCTTGAGGACCAGGACAATGTTTTTGCCTCTGTCTCTTTAGTACGTAGCAATATGCCTAAAGCTGTCAACAAATTATTTTGGATTGACTGACTGGCTTTGTTAGTAGATATACTTTTATCATGAACTGACAAATAAGGAGCAAAGTTCAACTGATATCATCTTTGAGTAATCCTAATGGCTTCAAATTTCAATTATGCCAAGAAAGGTAAAGTGACTTACTCAAGATCATACAATAAGTAGTAACACCAGGATTTTAACCCAGAGGTCAACTTTGAGTTCTATGCTCTTTCTTCCTTTTTAAATTAATTTATTTTTTACATGACAATACAATTTTTAATTTAATTTAATAATCACTTTTTGAAATTTTGCAATCCAAATTCTCTCTTTCCCTCCCAGTCCAAATAACAAATAATATGATATAGGTTATACATGTGTTATCAAAAATTATATATTTCCATGTTGATCATATTGTGAAAGAAGACCTGTATCTCTTACACTAGAGAAAATTTCATGGAAGAAACAAAGTAAAGAATGGTATGCTTCAACCTATATTCAGACTCCATTCATTCATTCAGCAACAGTGGCTAGATAGCCTTTTTCATCATGAGTCTCTTAGAGTTGTCTTGGATCCTTACATTGCTCATTATAGTTAATTCCTTCACATTCGATCATTGTATATTATTGCTCTTACTGAGTACACTTTTGTTCTGGTTCTACTAAATTTACTTTGTATCATTTAATATAAGTCTTTCTAGGGTTTTTTGTAATTGTCTTGTCATTTCTTTTTTTTTAACCCTTACCTTCCATCTTGGAATTAATACTAAGTATCGGTTCCAAGGCAAAAGAGTGGTAAGGGCTAGGCAATGGGGATTAAGTGACTTGCCCAAATCACAAAGCTAGGGAATGTTTGGGGTTAGATTTGAACCCAGGACCTCCTGTCTCTAGGCCTGACTCTCAATTCACTGAGCCACCCAGCTGCTCCCTTATTTGACATTTCTTATGTCACAATTGAATTCTCTTTCTACTACATCATCATTAACCCCTTGTACAATGACACCTGAGCTTATACATATCACAGGTTTGATTCTCAGAAGGTTCTGTCCCAGTTATTTCCCTTCTACTTGTTCCTATTAAACTCTCTAAAAGAGATGAGGGTTTTATGATCTGTGATATAGTGGTTCAAAAGTTCCAGTTTTGGGGTCAGAAAAAAATGGTTCTAGTTGTAGGACCAACACTTTGCCAAGAAGGGAATTTGAAATTTGGAAGAGACCTTAAAGTTTATCCCTTTGTGACTCTGTGACCCCATTGACCATAGCTACCCATATGCTGCTTTTGTTTTATTTTGTTTTGTTTTTGGTAAGGAAACTGGGATGATTTGTCATTTCCTTCTCCAGTAGATCTTTTTGTCAGGCAATCAGAGGTTAAGTGACTTGCTCAGGGTCATTCATCTAGGAAATATTTGAGGCCACAAATGAACTCAGTTCTTGCTGAATCCAGAACTAGTACTCTATCTCATGATCCACTTAGCTGCCTCCAAGGCATATAGATACTAAGTGTCTGGGCCAAGTTTACACAGTTAGCAAGTATCTGAGGCTGGATTTGAACTCAGGTCTTCCAGATTCCAGGCTCAATTCTCTTAATCACTGAGTCACAGTTGCTTCAAAGTCAATTTGACCTATCCTTTATCTAACCAAGAATTCTCTCTACAATACTTCCAGCTGTTCATCCAGCTTTTTAAAATGAACTCTACTTAAAGGATACTCCATTACCTATTGGCACAGGGCATAGCACTTAGGACAGCTTTAAATGTTAGTTTCCCTCTCATATTAGACCATAATTTTACTTTCTACAGTTTCTACCCATTGCTCCTACTTCTGCCCTCTAAGGCAAAATGGAATGAATCTGATTAGTTCTTTTTTTCTTTGACAGACCTTCAGATATGTGAATAAAACCCTCATGTTACCCTTAAGTCTTATAAGGTGTTTGACTCTAGATGAGTTCCCTGTGCTCTCACAACTTCAGTTCCTTGACTGATCTGTAAAATGGAAGAGTATCATTTGTATTAAAAGACATCTAGAAGGAGCGGTCAATTCAGTGTTGGATTCAGACTCATCAGACTTGAATTCAAATCCAGTCTCAAATACATGAGCAAGTCAATTAATGTCTCTGTAACTCAGTTTCCTCATCTGTAAAATAATAATGACACCCACCTGTCAAAATTGTTTTGAGGTAAAAATGAAATAAAATGGTTCAATTCAATAAAAGCATTGTATTCAGGATAGTTGTTTTCATGATCTCTCTAACAGGGTTATTATGGAATGCAGAAGGTATTTTACAAACCTGAAAGTGTTATATTAATGAGAGCTATTTTGATTATGCACTTTCAGGTGTTAAGTCAATATCTCAGAAGGGATTTCCGTCTTTGCTTTAGTTCTTTTAGTAAGAGTTTCTGTTGCCAACTTCCCATTATACACATAGCTAATACTTAGCACTTGTATATCTCCATAACATTGATCTACGATGTGTCTGTTCATCTGCCTCCTTCTAAAACACAGATGGGTCTTAAAATAGATTGGCCTCTTTTCAGGATGTTAATGTGGAGTAGTTTATGCTTAGAGTTGCTAACCACTTTGACAGTCTGTTAGGAAACCCAATGGAGACACTGAAGAAGGTCAATGGTGGGGGTAGAGGGCTGGATTTTAGCCAGTGCTCTGCCCCTTCACTAAATCCTCAGAAGAATAGATAAATGAATCATTGGAAAGCCTGGTTGTTTCCAATTCTCTGTGAATTCTTTTAATGAGAGTTACTCACTAGCCTCTCTCGTATTGCAAATTTTATTAGTCCATTATTTCGCTCAAGTATTTTTGAAAGATCATCTTCATCTATGATTACAAGAGTGAAGTTCAAATAAATGCAAAAGACTCTTCTATCCGTTTAATTTAGCCCTACAGGATGTCTAGATTTCCTGGTATCTGTGACTTGTTGAAACAATCCATAAAAGAGGGGGAGAGGGCAAAGAGAAGCCCTATTAGTCATTTATGCTGTAATAGCAGCCCAAACTGTACCACCATGATACTCTGGTCATCATAAGTCTTTTAAGCCCTTTCCATGGATGTCAAAATGTTGATCAAATCATATGCTTGTATTTGAGAGAGAACTTAAAAATGGTCTGTCCTAATTTATCCATGACCTCAAGAAGTTAAATGACTAGCTTCCCTCTCCCCCTTACAAACTGTTAGCTAAGTATGCAACCCAACAATCTTTAAACCCTTATATTCCATCTTAGAATCAATACAAAATATTTGTTCCAAGGCAGAAGAGTGGTAAAGGCTAGGCAATTGACAGGGTCACACAATTAATAAATATCTGAGAACTGATTTGAGCTCCAGTCCTCCTGACTCCAGACCTGGCTCTCTATCCACTGAGCCATCTAGCTGCCCCTTTTTACATTCTTTACACAGCTAGCTATGTGGATCAGTGGATATTGACTTAAATCAGAGTCAAGAAGAGCTAAATTCAAATCTACCCTGAAGTGCTTTTTATTTCTATAACCTGAGTAAGTCATTTAACTTATATCTGCTTCAGTTCCCTCAGGTATAAAATGGGGATAATAATTTCTATGTCCCAGATGCTAGGATCAAACGAGGCTACATTTGTAAAGTGCTTTGCAAACTTCAAAGTGGGATATAAATGACAACTATTGTATTATTATAATCATGTTCTCTTTTAATTGATCAGCTGAAAATTATTTCTAAGTCCTTGTTTATTCTAGGAACTGTGAAGCATGAACTCACAGCATCTTAAATGATGGAAGGGATCTTGAAGGAAATTTAATTCAACATATACTTGAAAAGAAATGCCCTGTATAAAATCCTCGACAGATGGTTATCCAGCCTCTGCTTAGATACCTCTAATGATGGGAAATTCGTCAAGTCTTATTTTTAAAGCCTTTCTTTCTGTCTTAGTACTAACTCTACTCTAAGACAGAAGATAAGGGCTGGGCAAATGAGGTTAAGAGACTTGCCAAGGGTCATACAACTAGGAAGTATTAGAGAACTGACTTGATTCCAGCTACTCCTGACTCCAGGCCTGGCACTCTATCAACTGTGCCACCTAGATGTCCTGATTTATTGCCTTTTTTTAAAACCTTTACCATCATCTTAGAATTGGTGCTAAGTATCAGTTCAAAGGCAGTAGAACAGTAAGGGTTAGGCAATGGGAGTTAAAGTGACTTGCCCAGGGACACACAACTAGGAAGTAAGTGTCTGAAGCCAAATTTGAACCCAGGACCTCCCATATCCAGGCCTGACTCTCTATACCCTAATTCATTAAATCTTAATGTAGTGCATTTCTATAATTGGAAAACTTCCTTGTTTAGGAAGATGTTTTCTTCTTGTGTTGTTTTTTAAAATCCTAGTTTGTTTTCTATTACATTAAGCCTATATCTGCCTCTCTGAAACTTGTACATATTTGTTTTCTAATTTTTTTTGCTCTGACAAAGAAGGTTGCTTTAGTGCGTTAGTGGAAGGAGGAGCCCTTAGGAAGTGAATCACTTTTCCCATCTTTATTTTTTTTTCTTGTTTCTGAAGTCAAAGCAAAAATGCCTGGCTAAAGTTGAATGAATGTGGACATGTCTCACAAACTGGGTGATTTAACTATAAGATAGCCACCTAGCATAAAGCATTGCATATAGAAAGTGCTTTGAAGCTATCTATTAAGTCATTGAGTGGGATATATTCTCAAATAGTAATTTACACTATAAGTTCATACTTTAAAAATAGAATCATTAAAATAAAAGTAGTAGATAACATAAAGGAATTTTATGTAGAGAGTAATAGTTAATTCTGTCTTGATTATCTAAAGTCAGGATTCTTAATTTTTTGTCTTAATTTCATATCTACCTAAGTAGTGAGTGGCTATACTTCAAGGGGTCCATGACCTTAGAAGGGAATCATTGATGTTATTTGGTTGTTTCAGTTGTGTCCAAATTTTCATGACCTCATCTTTTTTTTTTTAAGACACTCAATGAAAATATAATTTTATTCAATTTTCTTTTTATTTTAATTTAGAATATTTTTTCTATGGTTACATAATTCATGATTTTTCACACTCCTCTTCCATCCCCCCTCCCAGCACTGACAAGCAATTCCACTGGGATATACATGTATCATTGTTTAAAACCTATTTCCATGTTATTAATATTTGTAGTAGAGTGATATTTTAACATCAAAATCCTAATCATATCCCCACTGAACCATGTGATCAATCATATATTTTTCTTCTGTGTTTCTGTTCCCATAGTTCTATTTTCTGGAAGTGGATAGCATTTTTTCTCATAAGTTCCTCTGGATTGTCCTATATCATTGCATTACTTCTAGTAGAGAAATCCATTAGGTTTGATTGTACTACAATGTATCAGTCTCTGTGTACAATGTTCTCCTGGTTCCACTCCTTTCACTCTGCATTCCTGGAGGCTGTTCCAGTTCACATGCAATTCCTCTAGTTTATTATTCCTGTCAGCATATAGTATTCTATCACCAACAGATACCACAGTTTGTTCAGGCATCCCCTCATTTTTCAATTCTTTGCTACCAGAAAGAGAGTGGCTAGAAATATTTTTGAACACATATTTTTCCTTATTATCTCTTTGGGGTACAAACCCAGCAGTGGTATGAATGGATCAAACCAATTTTGAAGAACTGGATCATTTACTTTTCAATTAATTTTAAATTTGCCTTTCCTTGGACCCTTGTTATTATAATCTTTATCACATTATGATCTGAAAAAGTTGTATTTATTAGTTCTGCTTTTCTGTGTTTGCTTGCAATATTTCTATGCCTTAGTACATGGTTGATCTTTGTATATGTACCATGTACTGCTGAGAAGAAGGTATATTCCTTTTTATCCCTGTTAAGTTTTCTCCGGATATCCATTAACTCTAATTTTTCCAGCATTTCATTCACTTTCCTTACATCTTTCTTATTTTTTTTGGTTAGATTTATCTAGCTCTAAAAGGGGAAGGTTAAGATTCCCCACTAGTATGATCTTACAATCTATTTCATCCTTGAGCTCCTTTAAAAATTGTGGGTTTTTTAGAAATATAGATAGGTATACCATTTGGTGCATAAATGTTTAGTAATGATATTACCTCATTGTTTATAGTATCCTTTAGCAAAATGTAATTTCCTTCCTTATCTCTTTTAATCAGATCAATTTCTACTTTAGCTTTGTCTGGTATCATGATGGCTACTACTGATTTTTTTTTTTTACTTTATATGATGCATAATAAATTCTGCTGCAGCCTTCCTTTTACCTGGAATCTATGTGTGCTACCCTGCCTCAAATGTGTTTTTTATAAACAACATGTAGTATGATTCTGGTTTTTATTCTACTTTGCTATCTGCTTCCATTTTATGGGTGAGTTCATCCCATTCACATTCAATGTTATGATTACTAACTGTGTATTGCCCTCCATTATATTATCCCCTTTAAATCCTGCTCTATTGCCTTTTCCTCTGTTCCTCATCACCACCATTTTACTTTTTTTTACCCTTCCAGGTCCCCTCCCTTCTCTTGTCTTGTTCCCCTTCTTCTTCTCTGTAGGGTGATAAGAATTCTATACCCCACTGAGTATACTTATTTTTCCCTTTCTGAGCCAGTTATAATAAGAGTAAAGTTTAAGTATTGCCCATCACCACTCTTATCCTCCCCTCTCTATAATGATTTTTCATGCCTCTTTATATTATATAATTTATCCTAATCTTTCTCTCCCTTCCCTTATCTCTTAGAGCAACCTTCTCTTTCACCCCTTGATTGAATTTTTTACATATCATTCATATGCATATATATCATATTACACATACACATCATTCTATATTATCACATTGACATGTCCATCATATCATCATATATCATCATATACATCACATTATTATAATCAGCTTACTTCACCCTCTTTCTGAGTAAATTCCTTCTATCCTCTTTACTACTAATAGTAATTTTTGAGAATTATAGAAATCCTCTTTCTTTATAGACATATAAACATTTTGACCTTAATGAGTCCCTTAAATTTTCTCTTTTTTATTTACCTTTTGGGGATTCTCTTGTGTCTCATGTTTTGACTTCATATATTTTTGTTTAGGTCTGACTTATTCCTCAGGAATGCTTGAAAATCTTCTTTCTTAATGAATGTCCATTTTTCCCCCTGAAAGAATATACTCATATTCTTTCTTTGAATGGTTTCTTTCTGACTGCTTGCAGTATTTTTTCTTTGTCTTGGTAGCTTTTGAATTTATCTATTATATTCCTGGGAGTTATCATTTGAGGATTTCTTTCTGGAGGTGATATGTGAATTCTTTCAATTTCAATTTTATTTTCTTCTTTGAAGATCTCTAGGCAGTTATCTTTGATAATTTCTTGTAATATGATGACCAAAGTTTTTTCTTGATCATGGCCTTCAGGTAGTCCAATAATTCTCAAATTGTTTCTCCTAGTTCTATTTTCTCGGTCAGTTGTTTTTTCAATAAGATATTTCATGTTTTCCTCTGGTTTTTTTTTTCCATTTCTTTGATTCTGCTTTATTATTTATTGATTTCTCATGATATCATTAGTTTTAAGATTCTGAATTTTAAGACCTAATTTTCCCTTATCATTTTTTGGTTCTCCTTTTTCAATTGTTCCATTTCTTCTTACATCACTACCATTTCTTCTTACATCACTTTCATTTCTCTTTCCCACTTTTCCTCTGCCTCTCTTAATTGTTTTTTAATTCCTTTTTGAGTTTGTCCAGGATCTGTGTCCAATTCATATTTTTCTTTTGTACTATACATGTGTTTTCTTTTATTTTACTGTCCACTTCTGTCTTTACCTTGTTCTTTTTCTTCATAAAAATTATTTAGAGTTATGTGGAAAGCCATCATACCCCTGCTGTCTGACAGAATCACAGTCTGGGATGATGAAAGCTACATAGCATCCTTCAAAAAAGATGAGGGATCCACTAAACCCCCCACATCCTCTGTGTGACTTCTCTCTCTAATGTAATTGTTATGATTATTGTTCTCTTCCCAGTACAGGAGAAATTACATAAGAGCTAATACCTATAGCATTAACACATATATGTCCCACTTTAACCCCCTTAGAATAGTACCCAAAAAAGATTACAATCACAGAATTAAAGCCTAAAGACCATTAGCCACTACCGCTCCCTTCTTTCTCAAGCAGATGAACACTTAAACACGCCACATTCATTGCAGGCCAAGCATGACAGAAAGATTAATCATTCCTTGAAACACAAGCTACAGACACATTTCACTGATTTGTTATGTTTATAACAACCAAGAAACCTTACCAGGTGCCTAAATCAAGCACAAGAAATATACAACTTGGAAATTGAGGAAAATCCTAATTCTTGTCTGTCTTAAATTACCCTCAAATCCTCTACCTAGCTACAAAAATGTTCTGCTACCCATCTCCTAAGTAATTGCAATTGACTGTGAAAGCTGACCAAAAATAACAATGATTCTCCTAACTGGTCATTCCCTAGGTCAGGAGGGACTAACCTCCAGATCACCCTACTAATGTCATTTATCTCAATCTTTGTTGTAGCAACATAGTAAATGATCATAAAATGTTGACTAAGTGATTTTTAATGTGTGACATATCCAATTATCTGTAGATGATCATGCATGTTGAAAAATGATTGTATGCCAAAAAAGTGTGTACTCACTAAACCTATAAAATAAATGCAACCCCTGTTCAGACTAGAACACTGGGTGATGCCTAAACATGAATTGAGCATTCAGTGTTTCTTATTCTTATTCAACTGGACCATCACACCTAGACAGAAGGACCTTCCCCTCTGAGAGACTGCTGGCTTGGCTCTCAAAGACATTAGGTGCTATTTTTGTTATTTGCTCATTTTTCCTATCTAATTAGAGGTAGTCTTGGGTCAATAATGTGATGGTCTGAGAACTGACATATCTGAGAGCCCTCTTCATCTTCTGATTCAGTTGACCCTTGAGATGCTGATAGCTTAAAGACTTGTCTCAGGCTTAGATGTGGGCTTTTGATCTCACTCTGATCTTAATCAGGTGAGGGGCTATGTATTTGATCCAATCAAGCATGCCCTTGATTATCCTGTTTTGGAGCTCCACCCTGAGTTTTAGGCAAAAAAAAAATCAGTACTTAGTACTATCAGCCATCCCAAAGTGTGAATTAATTTCTTATCCAAAGCCCAAACTAGAATTTCCTAGTCTGGAGCTCTGGATTTCTCCATAGCTTTGAAATTTCAAGAGGTGTGGGTTGGCTTGTACCACTTTTCCCCCAAGCAGGATCTCAAGTTCTGAATGTTAACTTAGGCATAGGTTCCAGAATCTTGGACATGAGATGTGGGGTGCAGGTATATGGCTTTTTGCCATAGCTTCTTACTGACTCTGCTTTCTTCTCACCCCAGGGCCCCAGTTGTTTTTTGCCTACCTTTTGGGTTTTTCTTTTCTTGAAAGTTGTTTCACTCTGTCTCCTTGTTGGTTCTTTCATTACTGTATTCATTTTGTGATAATATTTCAATCTTGGTCAAATAGTATTCTCATTGTGGTACAGAGCAGCTCTAGATTACTCCACCATCTTGGCTCCACCCCTGGACCATCTTGAGTTTTCTTAACAAAGATAACAGAGTGGTTTGCCATTTCTTTCTCCAACTGATTTTACAGATGAGGAAAGTGAGGCAAATAGTGTTAATTCCCTTTTCTAGATTCTCATAGCTAGGAAATGTCTGAGACCAGATTTGAAATCAGATCTTTCTTATTCTAAGTCTGGCCTTTCATACACTGTGCCACTTAGCTGCCCCTTTCTATTTTCATTAACCTCCTACTGAAACTTAGCATTTCCTTCAATTATGGATTTTAAACATATATTTTGAGTAATGTTCCAGAAGTTTTAGGTGATTGCCAAAGAGATCATTAATTCACACACACACACACACACAAAAGATGAAGAATACCTGAATTGAGTGATTTTTGCCTTGGCTTAGCAAAACTTTGGGGAGAATAGCAAAATTTATACCCATGTTTTGTGATATAGTCTGATTAGGAGGCATCTTGATTGTGTACACTTTCCACAAAGCTTGAACACAGGCCAGAGTTCTTTGTGCCATGCTGGCATTATCAATCGTACCATTAGTGTGCATGTCATTGCTACCATCATGCTGAAAAATCTTGACTCTTGAAAGGGGCATTCTAACTATTTGGAACTGGTGCTGCTAGGGCCACCATTTCTTTCCAGGAAGTACCATCTGTCAAAGATACTCTTTCCAAGAAGTGGATCTTGAAATATATGGCTGGGCACTATCATCAAAGACTGTGAATGCTGTTAAACACTTCATTGCATCCCAGGTGTATGTTAATATCAGGCCAAAAAATCTATATCCCTGTGGATTTGGGTCAGCTAAAAACTAGCAAGTTTTAGGCGAAATGCTTGACTTCCAAGTAAAAGGAAAAAATATTTTTGTTGAGAATGGAAGGGAAAGGAATAAATGTATTCCTTTGTTCCCTATGTCTGAGGCCAGATTTGGACCCAGGACCTCCTGTCCCCATGTCTGGCTCTCTATCCACTGAGTTACTTAACTGCCCCCATAATGACCTTCTAAAAGGGCTCCCTTCCTCTCCTGATACAATCCATCCTCCATATCAGTAACAATTTCCTTATGTAGAAAACTGGCTGTGCAACATTTCTGCTCAAAATCTTTCAGTGTTCCCTGTCATGGAAATTTGAAACTCCTTAGCCAGGGATTGAAGTTACGTAACAGCTTCTATACATCCTTCCAGTGTTATCTCAAATGTATTTTATGAAATACTCTAGTTAAATGAGGATACTCTGTCTTTGCATTTTCCCCATACTTTCCCATTCCCATGCTTTGGGGTACTATAACAATTTGTTTGAAATCAAGGAAAGAGAAATAAATCATATTCTAATTTGTCTTGCCTACATCTGATTGAACATAGCTGTTTGCATACTCTTGTCCTTATTAGTCTCTAAGCTTCTCAAAAACAAGGTAATATATTTTGCTTTTCTTTGTATCCACAGTGTTAGTGCATGGAAAATAGTATGCATTTACTAAATGCTTATTCATTTAACAGAAAGATAACTTACTGAGTCAATGTCAACAAACATTTATTAAGGGTTTGTTATGTGTGAGACACTGTGCTTAGTATAATGTATTGATGTTAAAGAAAAGGTAAATTTGGGTCAGGGAGACCTGGTTTCATTCCCTCTATCTGACACATATTTAGTGAGTGACTATGGCTTAGTTACTTTAATTCATAAGGAATTATTTCAAGACTGAAAGTTGCAAGTTTGTATTGGGAGAGGAACACAACATAAGAATTTGTGTCAATTTGTAATACAGTCTTCCAGGTCTCAATTTTTCCTGATTCAGGACATGCTACAATACATGTAAGATCTGTACAGGAAATGGTATTCTATGAAATACTCTAGTTAAATGAGGATACTCTATCTTTGCATTTTCCCTATACTTTCCCATTCCCGTGCTTTGGGGTACTATAACAATTTGTTTGAAATCAAGGAAAGCGGTTGGTTCTGCTGGTTTTGCAGACAGACCTGAGAGTGAGTTACTCAATTAACTCATGCCTGAATGAACTTCTTCCTTTGTTATGTCATTGACTAAAAAGCATTAATCATAGATTAGTATTACTCTTTTTAAAAAAAAATAAAAACCTTAGGGGGCAGCTGGGTAGCTCAGTGTGTTGAGAGCTAGCCCTAGAGATGGGAGGTCCTAGGTTCAAATCTGACCTCAGACACTTCCCAGCTGTGTGACCCTGGGCAAGTCACTTGACCCCCATTGCCTAGCCCTTACCACTCTTCTGCCTTGGAGCCAATACACAGTATTGACTCCAAGACGGAAGGTAAGGGTCTTTAAAAAAATAAAAATAAAAAAAAATAAAAACCTTAACTTTCTGTCTTAAAATCAATACTAAGTATTGGGCTCAAGTCAGAAGAGAAGAAAGGGCTAGTTTAAGTGACTTGCTCAGGGTCACATAGCTGGCAAGTTTCAGAGCTCAGATTTGAATCCAGAACCTCTCATCTTCAGGCATGGATCTCAATCCAACGAGCCACTTAGCTGCCTCTTTAGCATTATTCTTGACTCCAAATGCAATTAGTTGCCAAATTTTGCTTCTACTCCCCCCCCCCCACACACACACACACATTTCTTTCATCAGATTCCTTCTTTCTACTCACAGAGTTCAGGTCCTCATTACTTCTTTCCTAGATTATTATAATAGTCCCTTTAATCAGTCTCCTTGCATCATCTGTCCTTGTTCCAATGTATTTTTCACATCGCTGTCAATTATTTTCCTAAAATGTTATATTACTATTACTATATTACTCCTCTACGCAATGAATTTCAATGGCTTCCTATATCTCTAGGATCAAGTATAAACACCTGTTTAGCTTTTGAAGTCCTCCCCTCTCCAGTTCTGACTTATCTTTGTAGGCTCACTGAAACTTATTATTCCTAGTGAATGCAATCATTTTGACCAACTGACTTCCTTTCTGTTCCCCAGACAGCTTGCTGTTTTACATCTACACACCTTGGCACCAGTAATCGATTATTCTATGCCTGGAAAGCATTGTCTCCTCACTTCTCCTATATGGGACCTCTTTCTTCCTTCATGAAACAGCACAAGCATCGTCTTTTTAGTGAAGTCTTAGCTCACCTCCCAGAAGTGCTTTCTCCTTATTTCCCTTGCTTATAATAATTTGTTATTTATTTTGTATTTATTCTTCATATGCTTAAATATGTACCTTTCTCTCATTAAAATACAAGGTCCTTCAAGTCTGAGAGATTTATGACAAAGAATGCTATCTACCTCCAGAGAAAGAACTGTTGGAGTCAGAATGTGGGTGAGAACATGTGATTTTCCCCTGGCTTATTTGGGTGTTCATTTTGGGCTTTTGGTTTTATATGATTATTCACTTACAAAAATGAATAATATGGAAATATGTTTTGTATGATAACATATGAATAATCCAGATTGGATTGTTTGCCAGTTGGGGAGGAGGAAATGAAGGGCTTGAGGGAGATGATTTGAATCATATAACTTGGAAAACTTGTGTGGAAATCTGTTATTACATGTAATTGGCAAATAAATTAATTAATTAGTAGCCTTTATAAACAAATAATAAAAATATAGGATCCTTGAGAATGGGAACTGTTTCATTCTTTGTCTTTCTAACACTTAACACAATGCCTGACATTGAAATATTGATCACTGTTGAGTTTGGAGTCCTCTAAAACCCTCAGATCTTTTCCAGAAAAGTAGTGGTCTAATTACGTGGCCCTTATCTTTTATTTGTGGTCTCACTGTCTTGCCTGGTAGATGTGAGCCTCCTGTAGCCTTGTACTATTTCCTCTCCTGGATGAAGCAGTGAGTGGCTACAGCACTAGACCTGGACTAAGGAAATTCTGAGTTCAAATCCTCTCTCAGATATGTACTAGCTATGTGACCCTGGACAAGTCATTTAACATCTTTTTGCCTCTATTTCCTCAACTGTAAAATGAGAATAATAAAGATGGCTCCATTTCAGGGATGTTGTGAATATTAAGGGAGCATATATTTGTGGAGTGCTTAGAATACTATCTGGCACACAGTAAATAGGTACTTAATACATTCATTTCCTTTCTTCACTCCTCACATTCAGCTTGGTCTATCCCTACAACCATCTACATGACTATAAGGAAACTCCTGTCAGTGACCACATATCAGAAGCTAAAAAGGTACAAACCTAGCACTTTGGGCAGGAGAACGCTGTGACTAGGATGCCCTTGGTGCCCATTTCTCCCTGGGACATTTATGTTCATTACTTGTGTCAGTGTTTGATGTTTGGGGCAGAATGGTTCAGGATCTCAAAAGCGCCTGCTGGTCATTTTGGTGGCAATGACTTTCTCTTTGTCCTTGAAAAGCTGCTGGGCTGGAAATGCCCCCAGCTCAAGGCCTGCTGGCTGTAGAAGAGTATTCTGTATCGTCCCTCTTAAATTCTAAGCTCTGTGGGGAGAGAAGTGGAAACAACAGAGTTTCCAAATCCTCCAGTGCCAGATCTGCTTTCAGGAGCTGGAACAAGGAGAGCTCTTAAGCTCATGCTGCTGTGATGGTTCCATGCATAGTACACACCAGCTTTGCCTCATCCAATGGATGTGTGCAAGGATTCTAGAGCTGTGAACTCTGCTATTTCAAGTACCACATCCTGGCAATCAGCACCAAGAACCCCCTGCAGTATCTCCCTGAAGAGTCATTGAGAAGGCCAGATTGCAGCCATTGTCCTGGGCTCCCTTTTCCTTGTTACCAGCATCTCCTGGCTCATCTGTTCTTTGCTAATCCATCAGCCAAGTGGCCGAGGCAGGACCTGATCTTCCAGATCTGCAACAACATGTCTGCCTTTATGGATGTTGTCTATATTGGTCATGCCCATGAGGACTCCCTCAAAGAGGATTTAAATGCCAGTTTAAAAGCCTAATATTTGCTGAATTATTTGAGTAAGTTTGGTATAAAACAGAAAGCATTTATTATGCACATACTATTTGCTGGGCCCTTTGCTAGGCTAAAAAGAAAAATTAAATGGTTCCTGCTTGCAAAAACTGTAAATTTCATTGCAGACATCTAATTTTTGGGTGTTTTGTGCTCATTTGATTATTTAGAGACTTTTAAGTATTATTTAACATCGTATCCTCTTAACTATAACACAAATCATGTTCACTCAAGGGTTCAATAAGACCCAAAGAAAATGATGTTTTGGGAAGCCAAAGTTGTGAGCAAATTTATTGCAGTAATCTCCCTGGCCTCTCCCCAAAGAAATGATGAAATGCTCTCCATGTCTGGGAACAAGAATATCAGTTAAAAGATATAATTATGAGGCAGTGGGAAGAAGTACTACTTTTGAGAATTTGAGAAAGAATAATAGATGACTTATAAATAATCTTGCCAAGGACAGTTACATAGAACAGTGGATAGAGTGCCCTGTCTGGAGCTAGGAGAATCTGGGTTCAAATCTGACTCTGTTTGACTCTAGGCAAGTCACTTAATTCCACCTAGCTTTTACTACTCTTCTGTTTTAGAATTGATACTAAGAAGACTTGCCAGATGGCAAGAATATTTATGAAAAAAATATGCCTCTGTTCAGTTTGGTTTTCAGCTATCCATCTCTCTCCTTTGCTGAACTCATGTGGACAATTAAATTTCTTGAGCCAAAGAATAGAAGTTCCAAACCCTTCACTCTCAACCCACTCTGAGAATAGTTAGAAAAAGATCAGAATGGGAACATGGGAACTAAAACTAATATCAACCACTATTCTGCTATTTGCAAATAATATTTCTTTGAATAAACATCTACTGTATTTAATAAGATTTGGAATGCTGGACCAGAGAAGATAGAGAACAGAGAAACCTTGAATATACTGTTAGCAGCCTAAAGGTTAAACAAAAATTTTTAATAATTTTAATGAATTTATCACATTTTATTTTTTAAAGATATATTTTGGCAGGGGAGAGCTTGGTACAATGGGTAAAAGTTACAGGAGGGCATATTTTGACTCAATATAAGGAAAAGTTTTTGAAGGATTGGAACTCTTCAACAATGAGATAGGTAGATATAAGAATATTTAAGTGAACTTTTTGCCTCCCTCAGCTTCAATTTAGTCATCTGTAAAATAAAGGGGCAGGAGTATGGTGATACAATAGTCAGAGCACGTACTGTGGGGTCAGAGGGTCTGGGTTTAAATCTTACCTACTGATACTTATAAGCTGTCTGACACTGGGCAAGCAACTTGCCCTCCCAGGTCTCAGTTTTCTTGGCTATAAAATAAGGGCCTTGGACTTGATGGTCCACAGTTTTACTTTAGATCAATGATCATATCACCCTAGAAAAGTGGAATTCCACTGTACCTGGAACTATTAATAGCATTGGGCATATGAAGGTACACAATTGTATATACATAAACATTTTAAAAGGTTGAAAATGTTACAGTCAAGTTTCAGATGGGTATATCATCTGTGGAGAATGCCTAACATCTGGGATAATTCAAAATAGAAAAAGTTTACATTGGGAATGCAGGTGGTAGTCAAATATGGTTCCTTTAAAAAGCAATTTCTTTTCTGATAGAGAGATGGTGCTATTATAAAATATAATAGATATAGGTGTCCATCTTATAGAAATGGAGATTCTCCAAAATCACTGAAATGAAATTTCTGAGTTTAATTCTCAGTGGAAAATAAACAGGTATCAGGAATATCCAGCAATTATTTTAATTAGATACATTTTAATCACTCAGGCAAAGTAGCAGATATTTTAGAAGTTAAACCTTTCCTATTTTGAGGAAAACAGAAACAGGCATGTCCTAAGGGGCCATAGTTCTGGGTCAGTGTTGTAAGATTAAAGTTAATATCTAACATTGTTATTATTGTATTATATTTTGTATATTAAAATAATAATAATTGTTATAAGTATCATATTTTTGTAAGATTTATTAATAATCACTCGAAGTACAGGAAAATGATAACCTGAGTAAAGAAGAGTCTCCCTGGACCACATTCGCAGAAGAGAGAGAGAGCAGGCAGAGTTACAAAAACTTATCTACCAAATGAAGTACGTAACGTGGGGACGAAAGGAAAGTGATTCTGGGAAATGAAGTCCAAGGGTACAAAATTCTGATTACACAATTTCAATTATTAGTCTTTCCATAGCAGATGCCATTCTGAGGAATTTGTGATTTGATCTATGTAAGTATTTTCCCCACTGATATATATTTCTACAATATCTCATCTTGTGGGACTTTTGTCCATGTTCTACCAGTTAAAGACCCTCCTCTTCAGAGTACCAGTATATCAGTATGGTTATAGATATGTTTTCTCTCCTTCATATGTGATTAGTTCAGCTATATTTCTCTCACATGTGTTGTACTTGATATCTTTTTTATCTGGAATTTCATACCAGTTCTTCTAACTCCAAAACCAAGGATCTTTCCACATATACCATCAGCCCAAATTTAAGTTTCTCCATTCGATTATAATGTAGAGGTGGTGGGTTAGAAACAAGAACAATCTAACTTCAGGGGGCCGCTGGGTGGCTCAGTGGATTGAGAGCCAAGCCTAGAGATGGGAGGTCCTAGGTTCAAATCTGGCCTTAGACACTGTAGCTGTGTGATCCTAGGCAAGTCACTTGACATCCATTGCCTAGCCCTTACCACTCTCCTACCTTGTAGCCAATACTCAGTATTGATTCCAAGATGGAAGTTAAGGGTTTATTTAAAAAAAAAAAAGCAATCTAATTTCAAATACCACTTCTGATACTTAGTGTCTATGATCTGGAATAAGTCATTTGGCTTTCCTCAAGCTCATCTTCAAAATGATATTAATAATAGCATTTACCTCATTAATAGGATGAAATAAGATAAAGCATGTATTGAGTAATAAAATATTTTTATTATTAATATTTTAATGCCTTTAGGGAGAATTTGATCTATATAATATAAAGATAGATTTGTTTAGTTTGGTTTTTGTTTCCATTATACATAATATGGTGCTGGAGACACATTATGAACTTAGAAAATATTGGTCAAGTGAACTTCTGGGGACAATGATTGAATGTTGATGCCGGAGGGAATGAGGACTCATTCGTATCAAGGTTAGAGCCCTGTGGTGTTCACCCCTTCACATGTAGGTTTATAAATATAGGACTGTAAGGTACCTCAAAGGCCATCTTGTCCAACCCCTCTCATTTCATTTGATGAAAACTGAAAGCCAAGGTTGAGTCAACTACACCCATACAGGAGAGAGGTGTCAAAGGTAGCATTCAAATCTAGGTTCTCTAACTCTAGAATCAAGGCTCCTCTAATAATGCTTATAACCTAAGGAAAAAAAGATCTTTTTTTAAAAAAGAAAATTCCATAATACCATCTAGACTGTCTTTATGGATCATATGCATAAACTAATTTAATGATTTTTTTCCTAACAGTGATCAGACACACCTGGCACAATTTTCTGTTCTTAGTCCCAGAACATCCATTCCTGATTATTCCATTATCCTCTTGATGATTTCTTTTAATATTTACTCAATTGCTAGGCTATAACAATTGAAATAGGACTTGGTAAAAGTTAATTTAATTGTCTCTTTTTCCTCTTACACATTCTGAAAATAGGTATATCTTTTTTTATTCTTTTGTTTCCATTCCTGCTACCTTTAGTCTAGATCATGATGAAGACCCAGTATAAAGTATGCTGCAAGTCACAGACTGTGTCTTCCATGCAGGGTCATGTAGGATGTAGGATCTCTCTTCTACCCAAACACAGAAAGCCTAAAGACAATGCTGGCCTACAACACTATGACACCAGTGTTATAATGGAGTCCCCTGTAATCATCCTTTCACTGAGGCATTTTCTTCCATATGTGCCTTTTAAAATTCTTAAGGAATTCTCATGACTTACCTCAAATGCCACTTTCCCCATAAACCCATCTGTATCTATCCAAAGGCCAGAGGATTCTGCTTTCCTCTGGGAATTTGATTTATGCCTCTCATCTAGTTCAAATCATAGCCTGCCTTGTACCAGTGTAATTTGTCAATTATTTTCCCTTTGTTCTTAGCTTTTTCAAGGTAAAGATTTTGTCTTGTGCATGATTACATCCTCCCAAGTACAGAACATAAGGCTTCAAAGGTAGTAGGTGTTCGGCATCTGTTAAATCAATTCTTTCAAACACTAAGGAATGTGTTCATTCTCAATCTCTAATGAGTGATAGGATGGTGGTGGTGATGGAGAAGATAAAGGAAAGATGGGTAAGAAGGAGGAAGAGGAAGAAAAAGATGCTTCATTGCTTCATTGTCCAGCCATTTGAAGAAATAGTCTTCTGGCATGAATGTTGGGAGAAAGTTAAGTGTTTTAATCCTCTAAGCATATTTGTATTTGAACTGGGGGCTCCTACTCCAGCAAGGATTGTTAGCCCTGAAGAAAGAAGTATTCCACTAGACATCAATTCTTAAGAAATCGTATAGGCAGAACCCTCTAGGATTTTATGCCTGAGGTAAGGGAGTAGGGAAGGCTTTTTAGTACTTCTCTAATTTGAATATTTTGGGAGCACTTTCATTGTGTGACCATGGGCAAGTCACTTACATTATCTGAACTCAGTTTTCCTAACTATAGAAATGGAGTAATGCTATAGGAAAAGTTAAGTAAGGTGTGTGAGTTTGCAGATGGACAGCAGACTGCAGAGTTCTGGAATTCTGGGGTAGAGCAACTGCTGTTGGAGAGAGCAAGTTGAGCCTGGGGGCTGTGGCTTTTCTCTCTCTGGGTGGACCTGAGGAGATTAGCTTTTTCCCTGTGACATTTGACTACTTAATCCTCACATCCTACCTGCTGTTTGGATTATCCAATACCCTGTTGTCTATTTTGACATCTGCTGAGTTCTGAGTTCTGCAGTAGCTCCTGTGACAAATGACGGCTGATTGTGAGATTATAGTTGGACCTTGTCAGACTTGTACACAGATCCTTTTCCTTAGATTATTAAAAAGGAGGTATAGTGTTAGCTTAGCGAGTATAGTAATTCAGGATTCTATAGAGTATAGGAGTAGAGTAGGGAAATACTCAGAAGCAATCTCTGTGAAGAGATTTACAGATCTGGGGAGGAGTAGATAGTTATTATTTGAGTAAGTTATATTCAAATCCCTTCTAACCTGTCCCTATTTTATTAAACATATGTTATTTTATACAGAGGGTTCTGTGTGTGTATCATCTCAGGGTCTGGCTCTGCCTGCACTGGGCTTGGGAGGCCTTCCCAAAACCAGGTTACACTTCTGATATTGGTCTAAATAATATTCTATCCCATCCCTGAAACCCCCTCTATTTATTTCAGTAATAATGCTTATAGTGCCTGCCTTACAGAATTGGGAGGGGGAACAAAATTGGAAACCATACCTTATACCATATCCCTTAAAACATTATGTAAAGACCTACTGTTGTAGATGTAGATGTTGTAGATGTAGATGCAGATGGGTAGATTACTTACACCCTAGCCTAACCTTGTTTTGTTGATGTAGCTCTATGCAAGTCACATTTCAAGATGAATTAAAAATAATTTTCACATATATATGCACACACACACACACACACAGACACACACACACACACACACATATATATGTTTAATTTTCCACTTCCAATTTATTTTTTTTTCAAAGTTATACTTTTAAAATGCATTCAGGATATCAACCTTTAGAGTCATCATTAATTTCATTGGAAAGAGTGTCTTAGGGGCAGCTAAGTGGTTCAGTGGATAGAGAACTAGGCTTAGAGATAGAAGGTTGGTCTTGGTTTCAAATCTGGCCTCAGATACTTCCTCCTATGCGACCCCAAGGAAGTCACTTGTCCCCAATTGCCTAACCCGTACCTCTCTTCTACCTTGGAAATAATTCTTAATATCAATTCTAAAAGAGAAAGTAGGGGCTTAAAAAAGAGAGAGAATATCTCACCAGCCTCATATATTCCTTTTCTCTTATTGAATTTAAAAATATTTTTTTAATTCCTACAGTTCTTTCAAGGAAGGTCATTATTAACATTATGAGCTTTGCTCTTTATTGAGAACAAATCCCCTTATACTTTCAATTTAGGAATACCTTCCTAGAATTTAGATTTTCAGAGCTCTAAGGCATCATATCAAGGAGTATTGATTAAGATCATGTCTATGGTAGTAAAAGTCTGGATCAGACCCAGTAGTTATAATTCAGTAAATTGTCCACTTTCTTTTTTTCTTCATTTTCTTTTGTACATTGGGTTTATTTCTTTATAAGTGATTATAAGGAGATTGTAGCATATTACCCTACAATAGCATAAGAAATAAATTATCAACAGTATAATAGGAAGCATGACATAATGTATACAGAGCTGGCTTTGGAGTTAACAAGAGCCAAGTTCAAGTTCTGCTTCTGACACATGGTAATACTGGGCAAGTCACTTAAACTTTCAGTGTCCCCAGATAACTCTAAAACTTTAAGTGGCAGATGAGGTTTCAATGTGCTTTGGTAAAGGAAATTGCTCTTGTAGAACTTCATTAATTCACTGAAATCTCAGGACTTTCAAAAATAATCAACATAAATATCTGGAAAACAGTGTCATAACAAGAGTAAGAGGTAAAAGAAGAGCATTCTAATTATCACACTAGTATCCATAAACTATAAAATAACCAAATGCCAGCCTGAAGCTTATAGTATTCCTTGTTGGAGTATTTATGATAGTTCATGTTCAAGAATCACTTGGATAGGCATGAAAAGGTAACAATCTGACAAAATGGAAGGAGAACCTACATAGATGACATTATGGATTTGATAGAATATTTTAAATTAACTAATAAGGATTTAATTTTTCTCTTACCACCCTCAATGAACACATTTTAAAAAGAAAGAAAAAAACCTTTTGCAATACATATGTAGAGTCAATTTAGAGCAAATCATTCATCAGCCACATCAAAAAATTTTTCTTTCTTTCTTTCTTTTGATCTCTCTCTGATCAATCATCTCTCTGGAAGGAAGAAGAAAAGTACTTCATTATTGATTCTCTTATATCATTCTGTGTCATTTTACTGTCCAAGATTCAGAAGCCATTAAAAGTTGCTTTTATTTTCTTCTACAATGTTCTTATCTCAATATAATATCTAGTTTAAATAAGGAGTAACATCATGAGTTTTCATATGGAATAATGAATTCTCAATTATCAGAAGTATTTGAACAGAAGCAAGACAACACATTAATAGAGATGTTAAAATGTATGTTCATATTTAACTTAACCACTGTATGAGTACAAACAATTTTCAGAAAACAGTAATACAGTAGATAATTCACATTCAAAGAAGTACCAAAGACCCCAAAATTCACAATAGCCCAGTTAATTACAATACCAAACAAACCCAATATCATATTTCAACCTTGGCAAGTATATATATATATATATATATATATATATATATATATATATATATATATATGTATATATATATATATATATATATATATATATATATTTTTTTTTTTTAGTAAAACCTATTTTACCAGAACATCACCAAGAAATCTAGATTATTCTGGTGGAAATAAATTAAACTGAAGAGTTTTGCAGGAGCACTTTTTGGCTTCCTGTTTCATAGAAACATCTTGGTAGGAATATTTCTTTGTTTCTCTACCTTTAAAGAACATTCTTTATAATATAAATATTTTTAAAAATCATCCATTCAGAAACAGTTAGTTAATTAAAATCATTTCTGAAAAACCCTTAGAATTACCACTTAAATCCTTATTTCATTAAAATTTTCAAAGGTTGCTAGCCAGATTGAGTCCATTCATCATCTATGTGACAATTTACAAAGCCAAAATGGAAGAAAAAGCTTTTTTTATGGGCTTATTCAATAGTATTTGTTGAGTAGAGTTTAGGGGGAAAGTAACAATATAATTAATAGTTAAAACAGTAGATTAAACTGATTCAGTTAACAGACTAGTATTGAATGCATTAATATATGAACTTAAAACAATAAAATTAAATCTTAAAGTAGACAATCAGCAAAATGCAATAAAATAAGAGACTTTCATAAAATAGTGGAGTCTGAAGAGGTTTGAAATTTTCACCTCCAGTCTCTTTAAAATTCCTTTCTCTATCTGTTCAGATTGCTTTTGTCAGAAATGTGGGATTTCCCATAGCGAGAGAGAACATGTTATTGAGGAATCTCAACTGAATGAATCTTAGATACTGGGTAGGCCCAAATGACAAAGGGTTGTAGGGAGATGGATTTCTCCCCTGAATCTCAGAAAAGATAAGTGAAAGAATCAGTGCACTTACGAATGGTAGAAGCTGTAATGCATGCTTGTAATTTACTTCCTGTTTGGAAGTGTAACTTCCTTCTTCCCTTACCCCCTGAGGTAAAATGCTAGTTTCCCCAGCCACAGGGAGAGGGAGTTAGGAGGCTAATCATTGCCTAAGGAAAATACACCCAGTTTTTACCAGTTGCCTGAAAAGCAGCTGCAAAAACTCCTAGCTTCTTGGGAGCAGCAATCAGCAGTCCAGCAGGATCAGCAACAGTGGTCAGGGTCGGGGCAGAGGCTGATTCAGGAGCAGGAGTAGGAGCAAAGCTGGTGATCAGGAGGAGGATTGCCAGAGGCATCAGCAAGGAACTGAGGAACATGGGCTCAAGCAGAGAACCCCAGCTAAAAATAGCCTAGAGAGTGACCATGCAACATGTAGGGAAAGAAAAAGGCAGCAGCTCCAAAGAGAATTCTGACTCTTGGAGTTTGCGAGGGTGGATGGGTGGGGTGAGTGAATAGCCTTGGCAGGACAAATGTGGCTTAAAAATTTATCTAGGCTATCTTTAAAAAATTGAGAGTTTTTTTTCTCATCCCTTCTTATTGTCATCAATGTAAGGGTAAAACAGGGTTTAATTTTTAAAGGGTTAGACTTGATTATTTAAGAGTTTGGTCACCAGGAATTTAATTAATTTCAAAGAAATTTTATTTACAATTTATTTACAAAATGTAAAAAGAGTGAATCAAGAAATTAGAGAGAGGATAAGGTAAGATTTCCAGCCTGAGCACTAAGTAATTTACTCCCAGCCCCTCTGGGCAGGGAGAATTAGTTTTAGTCGACCTCGGCAAAGCCAAGGACCTGGGAAGTCTCTTCAGAAATGCAGCAGTTAGAGTCAGCTTTTCACTCATCAAGTGTCAGTCCAGTCAGCAGATTCTTCTGCTACTCTTCACTAGCCTCAACTCAAAAGCATGAGGAATTGTCCTCCAGCTGAAGTGGAAGTCCATTAAAAAAAAAAAAAACAAACTCTCTGTAGCACTCTCTCTTTTAAAGGCATTTTCCTTTGTGTCACTTCCCCTAATTCCACATCTACCAATCACAGCTGACACTATGCTCTAGGACTGCCCAGAAGGCAGTTAGTTGATTCTGATTCATTTCCCACTATCCCACATGTGGGTCACAGGCCTCCCACTTCATGATTAAGTGGGATATTTGCACTTTTGGTGATTAGATCTAAATGGGCAGATCTTCATAATTAACTTTTAAGTTTCATGTTTGCACTTTTTGTGATTAAATCTAAAAATATACAGGTCTTCATACTTAACTTTTAAGTAGGGTGTTTACACTTATGGGGATTAATATCTAAAAATAGACATGAGTTACAATTTAAATCTTCACAATCAACGAAGAGCTAAGTATCTTCATTGTTACAATTGGGGGGGGGCAAATCCAATCTTCACATATATTTGGTAATATTTGACAGGATGATATTTAAGGTCCTTTCTAAACTTGACTTTGATTCTATAATCGTATGAATGTTTGCTTATATGGAGAAAGACTATAAGATCTTAACATCATAGATTTATAGCTGGAAAAGTCTTTAGTAATTATCTTGTACTGTCCTCACCTTGCAGATGAGAAAACTGTGGCCTAGTAGGGCTATATGACTTACTGATAGACACACAACTAATAAGAAATAGGAACAAGATTTGAAAGCAAGTTATAGGGCTGCAAATCTAGACCTTGCCTTGGTCAACTATATCACAACAGAAGAAGCTTGTCTCAACTTTCTTTATTTCCTATTCAGATATTTTTCACCATGTAGGTTCTAATTAGACTATACTGAAGAATACCTGAAGAAACATACCTGCCTCCTATGGATTGAGATGTAGGGGGCAATTCATGTAGAAATCATTGACACTGTCAAAGGAGGTCCTTTTCTGATTGGTTTCAAATTACTATAATTTTTTTTTTCTTCAAGGGAAGATTGTGTGTATGCAAGTTCAGGCACACAGGTTTGCACTGGCATGCATATGCATATTGGAGTTTGGTGGAGTGAATTGTATGTCAGTAAATAACTGAAAAAAATGACAATGAATGAAGAAAATTTATTTTTTAAAGAACAAAGGAAGTTATGTAGGCCTCCCAATCATACCAATTATGTTGTTGTTCAGGTGGCTTCATTTTTTTTCAAATACGAATTTCTGTCAACACAACAGAACAGTTAATTCTGCTTCAGAAGAATAAACATTTATTTCTTTATTTGTGTATTCATTCATTCATTTGCCAATTGGGGAATGACTTGTATTCTTAAAATTTTGATTCATTTTTTATATATTTGAGAAACCAAACCTTTATCAGAGAAATTAATTATAAAAAAAATTTTCCCAGTTTATTGTTTCACCTGGTTTTGTTTGTACAAACAAATCTTGGTTTCATTGGTTTTGCTTGTACAAAACTTTTTTAATTTAATATAATCAAAACTATTCATTTTACATCTTGTGTTATTCTCTATCTCATTTGTTCATAAATTCTTCCCTTCTCCATAGATCTGATAGGTTAGCTATCCTGTTTCCCTGATTTATTTATAATATCATCCTTTATGTCTAAATAATATACCCATTTTAACTTATCTTATACCCTATACCAAGACCTGATAGGGAAGGGGAAATAATTACTTTGATCTTTGAACATAGATTTGTTTCTATGACTCCTAACTTCACAAACTTCACAGATACTTCTCTGCTCTTCTCAATGAAAAAGTGGAAGTAATTTTGGAATTGGGAGAACGGGGTACCCAACACCCAGAACCTTGTTGAAGTTTGTTAGGAGGGAAGTTGTGAGGTCTTCCAGAGTCTGATTAGGTATGGTCTAAACATCAGAAACAAATAAGAAGGTATAGGGAATCCCACCTTAAAAGACATATTTGAGTCTGAAAGAATTCTCTATTTAGCTAGGCACAATCCCATTCTTTGTTCTAGAGAGACTCACTCATGGTACAAAGAATCACCTGTACAATATGAAAAGTTTGTTCTAGCCAAGACCTTGAAAGGAAGATTTTGTCTACTTTTGAAGAATAAAAAACTGGAAACTACTGGTACTACTAGTACCACCCTGTCCCCCGAGACAGATGATTAAAAGAGGAGTAAGATAAAGCCAACTAAAAGTCCAATCTTTAAAGCACTGAACTAAAAGAGCCTGGCAGAGCCCACTCTGTTATTAAAAAGAAAGCATTTTAACTATGGACTCCAGCTGAAACCCAAAATTAGAAGAATGGAAAAACTATAAAAAAGGTATCCAATGTCACTGGTCCTAGAAATAGCCACCAATGACCATAGAATGACTTTATTAGAGACTACACATTTCAATAGCCTGTAAAGCCTAATTAAAGTAAATGGAAAACAGATCTGTCTGGAGCAGCTTGATAACATTCCTGAGAGACATCATCTTCCCTGATGCAGTGGAGAAATGAAGTTGTTTCTTGATCTGTATGTGCGCCCCCACATATGTCTTTGACCTACATAAGCTCTCTGCTTTTGGAGCACTCCACACCTGTGTCTTATATGTGATAATTCTTCCTACTATTGATGGACATATTTGTAAAAGTGTTCCCTAGGATTATGTGGGAAATATTTCATTTTTAAATTTCTTACTATATTATTCCAGTAATGTCTTTGCTTTGAACTAATAGTATTTCTATCTGATATTTAAAGGTAAAAGTACTGTTGTGGGCCCAAGAGCTATATTTTTAATAGGTATAGTTCTACAGAATTCATCAAACCTATGGTAGCCTTTTTGGGTTTTTTTTCCTGCAAATGGGGCCAGGGATGTGCTCTTAGATGATACACTAGAAAAGTTTACTAAAAAGATAGATGCAAAACAATATTTAATAATGTAAAATGAAAGCTGCATAGGGCAACTGCCTTTTGAGTTAGAATTTAAAGAATTGGTGGATTCTTTAAAAGGGATATGGAGAACATTATCGCCTTAGGGAATATCAAGAATGCCAGCTGAGAGTCAGCAAAACAAAGGGCAGTAGAATTTGGCTGTAATGTGGAATATGTATGTAGAGTAAAATGATATGTTATAATGCTTGAAAAGCAGGTTGGCACTGGATTGTGAAGGACTTTTTGTCTAACAAAATAATTTAAAGTTTACATGGTATACAATAAGAAGCCACTGAATATTTTCT
The DNA here is from genome assembly GCF_027887165.1 of Monodelphis domestica. Classification (NCBI taxonomy): domain Eukaryota; kingdom Metazoa; phylum Chordata; class Mammalia; order Didelphimorphia; family Didelphidae; genus Monodelphis; species Monodelphis domestica. The sequence goes on along the minus strand of NC_077229.1, from coordinate 134,207,193 downwards.
AATAGGTACATATTACCAGATCTATAAACAAAGATTAGTTTGTCAGCTACATGAGAGACAGATGGAAAGTTAAAGGAGGGGAGAAAAAGGGAGAAGAAAAGGAAAGAGAGAGAAAAGAGAGGGACAGGACAAACTGTACAGAACAGGACAGGAAGACAGACCTAGTTGATGGTTAATATAACTGAACCTTTGCTATGTGTAAGAGATTATACTAGATGTGGTAAGGGATACAAGGAATTATAACATAATTTCTTCCACTTAGAAAGAAGATATATATATATATATATATATATGTATATATATATATATATACATATATATATATATATATATAAATGACAAAAAAAGTAAGGAGACGCAATAGGAATATAAGGAAAGAGCACTAAACTTGACTGGATACAAGTTCTGCCTCTACCTCTAATTAGCTGCTTCTTCTCTTTGAATCTCACTTTTATTATCTCTAAAGTGAGGATCATGGGCAAACAGCATTAGCTACCATGGGGGCAAGAGGAGAAACTAAAGAAGGAAGAGGAGAATAAGAGGATACCAGATGAGAAAGAAAAAAAGCATTATTTTCTCATGTTCTCTGCCTTTCACTTCCTAATGCAAAGGATAAGATGAAAACAGTCAATGGGTAGATTAACACCAAGGTAAGAGGGAGTGGGAGTGGACAGGTAGCAGGTAATAAGAGAGAAATTAACTAGTTTCAATGGCTCCAGACCACTGGACCTACACAAGCTATACTTCCCAAGTTACTGGGTGGATGTGATTATTGAGCTACCTTCAATGATCTTTGAAAGACTGTGGGAGAGCTGTACTAGAGAAAAATGGGCAATTCTTCAGGTTTCAAAAAAAAAGAAAAGTTAGAATTTGAACAAATGAATTGAAAGTTTTTAAATATGCAGATCACTGTGATAGGTATTATTTGAAAAAGAAACTTCTGATAAGATGTCTGTTTCTGCCTTTAGAAAACTCCTGATTTACAGGATTAATAAGTATGAATTACTATAAAAGAAGGACAAAGTACTATGTGATTTGAGGAATAATGTGTAGAAGTTGGGATGGAGGAAAAAACATTGCTAAAAGAGAAGAATCTATGAAAATTTCCAAGAGAAAGAAATGTTTGACGGGTTAAAATAGATTATGAGCTATTTAAGGGAATGTTGTCAATGAACTGTTGGCATATAGGGAACAATCAGGAACCAGCAAGCAATGGACCACTGCCATGACCACAATTAATGATAAAATGATAAAATATATTATTAAAATAATGGCTTTTGATTGTAGACCTTGCAAAAAAGATAGACCTCTGGGGATTTGTTTTCCTTGACTATGTATATTTATTTCAAAGATTTTACTTTTCTTGCAGATGAGGTGGGAGAGAACAATAATGAATGCTTGCTAACTAAAATTAAAAAGAAAGTAAAATATTTTAAAAAGAGAACTATAGAGCTTTCCAGCATATTTCTGTTTTCTAACTAGATCTCAGGAACAGTATGGAATTGAAGCTAATGGGAATACCAGAGAATGGTCATGCTGATCTATAAGTTCTTGAAAAAAGACATTTTAGGCTGCTAGAGGGTAACATGCTAGAGTCATAATAGACCATAATACATGTCCAGACAATTAGGTTAATGAGACCATCAGATAATGATCCTCTTATTTGGGAGAAGGCTCCCTATTTCTCATGCATCTGAGAGTCAGAGTCTTAGAATAGCTGGATAGGGATCCTGGAATGAGACCTGAAAGATTCCAGACAAAAGAGAAGCTGAGATATCATGTTGAGACAATATATTTCCACCACTCTGGGACTGGAGGGAAATGAATGATAGCTCTCCTCTGCCAACAGCTTCAGAAGATCCCTTGGGGGGAATAAATGTGCGATCTCAGTCATTAAGGAAGTATGAGTGCTGCTGAACATGGAGATGGCTGACCCTTCTAACTGAGTCTTGAGTGGCCCCATGAGGAGTCTCAAGACTATGTTTTATTATCTTTCTATTGCATGTAGTAAATGTATTTAAAACCATAATGTGAGTGTGTTTTCTTGTGGGTCACAGAGAGTCAGGACAGAAATCTCAGTGGGAAATGAGATACAAACTATACATAATCTATATTGAAATATTTTTTCTTAAGTAAATTCCAGGTGGAGGCAAAAATGTGATAAGTTTATAATATTTTACAGTAGGTAAGTTATTCTTTTATATTAAAAAAAAATCTCTATACCTAGTCTAAAGGAACTTGGAAAGCAATTGCTCAGTATGATTAATAGAGGGTATACCAAAAGTCTTAGTTATTAAGAGGCTTAAAGTTTTTAAAAGCCTCATTTTTTAACCTTTAACATCTTAAAAGTATATTAAGACTCTTGGGACATATTATAAAATGTTTTAAGATACCTAAAATTGGTTACTGATAAACTGAAAAGTGATTAGAGGAGCCCAACAAATAGACCTTGAGATTATACTATAAAAGAATCAGTTAAGGAACTTTAGATATTTAACTTGGTGAAGAGACCTAAAACAATATTTGGAGAGGTCTTAAAATTTTTCTGCTAGGACTGTCATGTGAAAAAAGAATGGAGTTCTTGTTCTACTTGTCCCTATGGGCAAGAACTAAGAGCAAAGAATGGTCAATTCAAGGAGATTTTAGGGCAAGAATTTTTTTTTAATTCTTCCTAGTTTTGTAGAATTGGCTACTTTATGATGTGGTGGACTTTTCTTCACTGGAGGTCTTCAAGCAAAAATTACTTGACCAATTATGGGTAATCTGGAAGGAAGTCTTACTCTAATATGAGTTGGACTGAGTGGCCTCTGAATTGCTTTCTAATGGAGAGATTCTTTGATTCTGAGACTAGATATTCTCAAAAGTCCATTCCAGCTTGAACAATGTCTGAATCAAAGTATTAAATGGCTTAAATAAACAATCAATGCCTTGGGCCTTCAGAGGAAGAAGAGATTACTTATAATAAGAATAATTAATAGTAATATGAAACAGCTTTTGACTGACTGCAAAGTGTTTCTAACTGGAGCCTCACAATAATCCTCTCATATAGATACCATAGATATTCTCATCCTTATTTTAAAGGTGGGAAAACCAAATGTCAGAGAGGTAATTAACTTTGCAACTTCAGGGGGATGAATGAGGGGGCAAACAAAGCAGGATGCTGTGTAAATGTAATGATCAACCTTGACCTTGAAGAAAAATGGGTGAAATGAGCCAAATGTTTTATGTCTCTTCTTAAAAGAAAGATTATATATAGTGATAGACTCAGCTGATATATTGTTTGGTTTTATTGAACTGCTTCTCTGTGTCTTCTGTCTGTCTCTGTCTCCATCCCCATATCTGGTTCTGTCTGTCTGTCTCTCTCTTTGTCTTTGTCTCTGTCTGTTTCTCTTTCATCTTTGTTATAAGGTCTGATTTTCTGAGGAAGGAAGGGGAAGGTAATATAGATCCCCTCTCTCTACTCATATACCTAGCACTCTAGTTCAGACTCTGTTTGGTCTTCCAGCCTCACAACTCTCCCCACACTAATCTATCCTCTACTCAGCAAGCTAAATGATTTTCCAAAAGTAGTCTATGTCACTCCCTACCTCATATACTCCATTGGCTGCCTATACCTTGTGACAAGGATCTCACTTTAAAAGACTGATATATATTAATTTAAGGTCGCCAAGGAATTCAGCTATGTAATTCCTAAATGAAAACTCAAGTCAGCAGTCAACCTTTTATGGAGTTTTTAATTACAAACAGGAGGAAGAAAGGTATGAGAGAGAGAGAGAGAGAAAGAGAGAGAGAGAGAGAGAGAGAGAGAGAGAGAGAGAGAGAGAGAGAGAGAGAGAGAGAGAGAGAGAGAGAGAAAGGGGAGAGAAGGGAATAGGGCTTAAATACCCCCTCTGTTTAGGCTGGGCCAAAAGGCCCAAGCCCTTAGATAGCTGAGGTAAAGAAAAGAGATCAGTCCCTATCACTCACATGACCAAAATGGAGAAACAGTCTCAGGGGCCTCCACCTCCAGCTTCCTTCAGAGCAAGCTTCTCAGAGCACAACCTCTCAGAGCAAAACCTCTCCAACCACCTTCAGAGCCACCTCGCTCAGAGCAAAAACTCCTCGACCTCCCAGTCCTCAGACCCCGCTATCTTTCAGAAAACCATCTAAGTTCCCTCCCCTCAGTTCTCATATCTACCAATCACTGTCCATGTCTTCCCTGTGCCAATAGTGTCTCTAGCTTAACCCAGGACCGCCCAGAGGTCTGTGGCTTTGCACATGTCTGTTGAAGGTCATATTCTCAAATAATTAAATTTTGATCCTTTGCTGCAGCCCTTCCTAAATCCTGTTACCCTGAGTAGGGTGGAGATTGTAAGTTCCAAGACCTGGTTCTGTCATTCCAAGTATCTCCATTGTATCAATTCTAAAATCAATCATGATTCAAAGAACTTCCTGTTCTATGCTTAAGCATAGGTCAAAGCTCTTTCCATTGTTCAGCAAAAGGTTTCTGTCCTAAAGTAGTCTTAGGTAGGGAGGAGAAGGACCCTCCCTACCTAATGTTGGAAATGGGGAAATTTCCAACATTCATAAGTCTAAGAAATTTTAAGGTTTACAACCTCCAAGATCAGCTAGAAGACCTTTGGCACTGAAAGTTCATCATAACATCACCTCTTCCTATTATTCCAGCCTTCTTATACTGTGCTTCCCTCTTCACATTCTATGGTGCCTGTATAATCTTCCACTTACTGGTCCTCATACAGAAGACTCCAACTCTGGGTTCTTTTCACTGGCTGTTTCCCATGCCTGGAATACTCCCCCTCCCTACCAATAACCCTAGTTTTCCTGCCTGTCTTCAAGTCTCAGCTCAAATTCTACCTGCTACAGGAGGCCTTCCCCTCTGAGATTTACTCCATCTCCTTTATATAAATCTTCCTCATAACTAGTAATGTATATGTTGTCTCCTTCATTACAATGGAAGATCTTGAGAAGCAGAACCAAGATGGCAAAGTAGAGAAAGCAATATAGCCCAAATCTTCTAACACTTCCCTCCAAAATCCTTTATAATAGTACCTCAGATGAATTCCTTGAGTGACACAGCTGACAAAAAAAAGCAGAGGTAAAACAGTTTTTCCTTCCCAAGACAACTTAGGAGGTTTGAAAGGAGAGGTCTGTGACACTGGAGTGAGGATGGCCTGAATTCCCATAACTGTAACACCAGCTGTGGGCCTTGGAAGAGGCTGTAATAGCAGCAGCAGCAACTTCAGGAGAAAAAAAAAAGAAATTGAAAGAACAAGAACAGTCAGGAAGGAACAAAGTATCACTCTTTATGGATTATGTGATGGACACCTAGAGAATCAATTTTAAAACTAATTGAAACAATTTACAACTTTAGCAAAGCTGTAGGACATAAAATAAACTCCTATAAGTCATCAACATTTCTATATATTACCAACAAAATCCATCAGGATGAATTAGAGAAATTCCATTTAAAATAACTGCACATAATATAAACCATTAGGAATTTACCTGTCAAAACAAACCCAGGAACTATATGAATATAATAGCAAAGCACTTTTCACACAAATAAAGACAAATCTAAGCAATTGGATAAATATTAATTACTCATTGGTAGGCTGAGCCAGTATTAAGAAAAGGACAATTGTACCTAGATTAATTTATTTATTCAATGCCATACCAATTAAACTACTGAAAAATTATTTTGTAAAGCTAGAAAAATAATAACACAACCTCAAGGAACAAAAGGTCAAGAATATCAAAGGAACCAAAATATGAAGTAAGGTGGGCTAGCACTACCATATTTCAAACTATATTACAAAGTGGTAATCCCTAAAATAATCTGGTAGTAGTCAATAAATAGAGTGGTGAATCAGTGGAATAGATTAGAAAAATGATGGCCATGGTAATCTAGCATTTAATAAACTCAAAGATCAAAGCTCTAATAAACTATCACTTTTTATGAAGGTGGCATGTAAGGATGAGAAATGCATACACACATACATGTATATATATATATTCACATTTCTATTTCCATTCAACTTTATCTAATTACTGGGGAAGTTTGAAAGCAGTTTGTCTGAAATGAAGACATAGACCAACATCTCATACCATATACCAAGACAAAGTAAACTCATAAACAAATCAGAGGAGCATGGAATGATGTATCTATCAGATCTGTGAATAAGGGAAGAGTTTATGGCCAAGAAATGAACAGAGAGGATCATGGAAAATGAAAAGGATAATTCTGGTTATATGAAACTGGAAAGGTTTTTGCACAAACAAAACCAATACAGTCATGATCAAAAGAAAAGCAAGAAACTTTGAAAAAAATGAGAGCAAATTTCTTTGATAAAGATTTCCTTTCACAAATATATAGGAAAAGGAGTAAAATTTAGAAAAATTAAAGCTATTGAACAAAGCATATGAACAGGTAGTTTTCAGAGGAAAAAGTCAAAGCTATCAATAGTCACATTTTAAAAATGCTCTAATTCACTAGTTATTAGAGACATGCAAAGCAAAATAACTCTGAGGTACTACTTTTTACCTATAAGATTGACTAACATGACAGAAAAGGAAAATGACAATTGCTGGAGGGGATGCGGAAAAATGGGCATACTAATGCACTGTTGGTAGGGGTATTAACTAGTCCAACCATTCTAGAGAACAATTTGGAAGTATTACCTAAGAACTATCAAAACGTGCATACCCTTTCTTCCAGAAATACCACGACTAGGTTTGTATCCCAAAGAAGTCAAAGAAAAGAGAAAAAATTATAAGTGCATATTTATCTCTAGCAGTTCTTTTTATTTTAGCAAGGAATTAACAAATGAAGGAATGCCCATCAATTAGAGAATGCCTAAATTATTTGTGGCACATGACTGTGATGTTATCCTATTGAGTTATAAGAGATGGTTTCTAAAAAACTTGGGAAGACTTGGATGAGCTGGCACAAAGTGAAGTTAACTGAACCAGAAGAACTTTGTATGCAGTAACAACAATATTGTGATGATAATCAACTGTGAAAGACCTAGCTACTTCAATCAATACAATGATCTAAGGCAGGTCCAAAGGATAGGAGAAAAATGCTAATTACATCCAGAGGGGACCAATGAAGTGACTGCAGACTGAAGCATTTTTTCCCACTTATTTTACTTTTCTCGCTTTTTTGGCAGCATGATTTGGTTGTATTCTGTGCCTTCATAGTGGGTAAGGGAAGGTCTAGAGGGGAGAGAATTTGGAACTCAAAATATTTAAAAATGAATGTTAAACAAATAAAACAATTATTTAAAAAATTCAAGAATGCAAGCTTCTTTAGGGTAAGGATTATTTTTACTTTTTGTTTTTTATTCCTAGTCCAATGCTCAGCACAGTGCCTAACACTGAAAGCAAAAGCCTAGCCTAGGAATGATTGACTTATTGATAACTATAAAAACAAAAGAATAATTTTAAAGTAAAAACTGAGTATGATTACATTTCTATAACATTATCATTATCAAGTGTCAAACCAGTCATTCCTGACTATAAATCAGTACTCAGTCCACTCAGAGGAGCTCCCTAACAGTGGTAGGATGGTCTCTGGGATTTGAAGTACTGGTAAAATTCTAATAGATAGATAAGAGGAAAAAGAGAAGGAAGAGGAGGAGAGGGAGGGGGAAAATTGTGGGATATGTGTTAAAACAAAAGGCATGATTCACAGACCTGCTGATTCATCCATCCCATTAGCTAAGTATTTGTTGTTTTTCTTATTAAAAGAAGACACTGCTGGCTATATCACACCATTTCTGCCTTAAGTTGCTTCCTAAAAAATTGAATTTGCCTTGAAATACCCTATTTTAATACTCTAGATTCTTAAGGGCTTCAGTTGCATATCCAATGCATGCAATAAACTGGAAAATATTATTATCCCTAATGCATATTTTATCTGAATCCAGGATAGTTTGGTTTTTAGACTAGGTACTCCCCTCACCCCCCACTCTCTTTCAGGGAAAGGATCTCAATCTTTTGAATATGAATAGAAATTAGTTTCTAATCTCATCTGACTTCTAACCTCCTGGCTAGATGCTACTGAGAAATAAGTTTCTGTGAAATTCAGAAAACAGATTAGCAGCCCAGTCATACCATTGCACAAATTTTGGTGATAATTTCTAGCAATGTTTCATTCTCCCTTTTATGCTTCATTTTTCTCATTGTGGGACAATCGCTTTCTAACTTGTTCCAATTAAATGGGAGAGGCATATTTATTTGAGAGAAGGTGGGAATCTAGTTCATTTATAGGAATATTCCTGTGTATTATTTGGCATTGAAGTACCATCCCAATTGTTTTTACTTTTCTCCTCATTTCAAACCATCCCCCTTGTGTCTGAATCTTTTCTTTCTCTCCTGCTTTCCCTGTTGCTTCTTACTGTGATTTATATTGGCTCATCAAACAGGTTTAGTCTGAGCTTTCAGCCCAAGCATACAGTTGGTGATGAAGGGCATGAGGGCTAGGAGATAGTTTTCTTTTGAGCTGGGTACCCACTTAGTTTTAGAAAGTGAGATGTTTGAGATGAATGTGACCCATTTGTGGTACATTTATTTTTACTTGCATCTGACACTAGCTGTAAGACTACAAGCAAATCAGGAAACTACTCTAAACCTCACTTTCTTGAAAAAGATGAATAAAATGGAGACAATGCCCACAGTACTCATATTGTGGGAAATTTCAGGTAGGACAAGGAGAAGAAACTGGGTAGATATAAGAAGGCAATGGCATATAGTTAGTCAGTGAATCAATAAACCTGTATAAAACATTTACTCTAGGGACACTACAAGGTACCTGACATAGGAACATCTTGTGCTGTACCATTGAAACCAGGAAGAGCAGCAGATATAAAATGAAGTAGGCTGAGATCCAATTTTTGTCTTCTATAAAGGAAGACATTAGGAGTTTGGCACTACATCCTCCAGTCTTTCAACCAGAGGAAAAAGGAAGCCAACCCATATTCTAGAAAATAATGCCTTCTATAATGTCCCCACTTAGTGATTATACGAGCTCTGCTTAAAGATCTCCCACTACTTTCATAGGCTGCCTATTTCAATTTTAGATAATTCTAATTATGCCAATTCACAAAGTTATTGTTAACAAAGCATTTTAAAAATCTTACTACATTATACAAATTGACCTTCTATAAAGCAGTATATTCCTCTAAAGAACCACAGGAACACTCACTACATGTTGGTTAGATCATCCACTGAGGATTTACAGAAAGGTAAAAGAAAATGGGCACTGGACGATAACATATTTTGAAACTGTAATATATATCTGTGTAGGGAATAACCTGAGTTCACCAGTCCATTAAAGACAAGAAGTACAGAAATTGCATTTAAAAACATGTTTATTGCCTTTTGTCTTTCATCAGTCATTTCTAGAAGAAGACTTTATTCTATCTCCCACTGAAATTTCCCTTGTAACAAAAGGGGAAAATTAAGCAAAAATACACAATAAAATGACTCAATGTGACAAAATACATAACATTTTTCTCTAATATTCACCTGGCTCACTCTGTGAGGAAAGAGGTAGGGAGGTTTCCTTATCTGTTCTCTGAAATAACTCACATTTCAGCTTACACAGAGTGATCTTTTCATTTATATTTGTTGTTGTCATTCTGTATATTGTTCAATTGGTCTTGTTTTATTCTGCATCGGTTCAAATATTGTCAGCAAGACAGTTAACGTGTATTTAATAAGTACTCACTACATGCCAAATAAAGTACTGGGGAAACAGATACAAAAGTGAAGGCAGTCCTTGATCTTAGGGAGTGATGGAGGAGACAACACCAATAGGGAAGTAGTGACGAGGAAGAGAGTATTTTTGTATAGGAAAATATAGGGTTATTGAGTGGAACCATAGCTGAATAGATTATTAAACCTTTCTAATAGCAATGGAAACATTGGTTTGATTGTTGTTTGAGAACTTGAAGGGAGATGGAAGCTGGAAAGGACAAAAATATGTTTACCTCAGAATGGGTGGTGAAAAATATTTGTTAAAAAAATATTAAAGAATGCTATTCACCTCCAAAGAAAGAACTGATGAACTCTGAGAATAGATTGATGCATTTTCCTCCTGTTTTTCTTACTTTTTTCTTATTTTTTCATAACATGGCCAATACGGGAATTATTTTTATGACTTCACATGCATAATTGGTCTCATATTGATTGTCTTCTCACTGAGTGGACAAAGTTTGAGAGACAGAGAATTTGGAACTAGGAAAATTTTTAAATGAATGCTAAAAATGTAAAAAGAAAGGCTGTTGAAAAGATGGCTAGGGACTGAAGTGAAGCATGGAGGAGCCCAAGCATAGATATTATTGTCAACGAAGGCAGTTAGCAATTGGAATAGCAGGGGCTTAGAGCAGGAGTTTCCAAAGGTGGAAAGATTAAATCCTTTGGGACATGGTTTCTCATCTAGGAGGCAAAGTCAATAGCAAAAGATGAGTGTGGTTTAGATAGATGGTCATCATATTATGAAGGATTTTAATTGCTAAATAAAAAAAAGTTTGTATTTTATCCTAATGGCAACAAGAAGGCACAGAAACTTTCTGAGCATGTGAAATATCATCACAAAACAATGTAGTGGATAAATGTGCTAGATTTGGAACTGGGAGGAATTAGAGAATTATGGGTAGAACCAAATCCTGACAATCTCTTATTGACTTTCTGTGTGATTTTCTGCATCAACCAATATTTTCTAATAGAGTCCTAGAAAAAGACTAGAAAAGGGATCGGTGGAGGCTCTACTACAAGACTGAGGTGTTAGGAAATCATAGGATAATACGTTTGATCTGGGAAGAGTTTTATGGTAACCTAGGCTGACCCTGTTACTATAGAGATGAAGAAATCAGAAAAATACAGTCATTTGTCCAAGATAACTAACATAATAAATAATAGAATCAGAATTCAAAATCAGGTCCTGTGATTCTGGGTTCAGATCTTGTTCCATTGTATCATGATGCCATTTGGTAAAGTTGGGCAGGAGGCTGATTGTCACTGCAATTGGCTTAAGTTGCAGTGGTAGTTTCTTGTAGGGCAAGGGGTTTCTTCAAGCACTCTGAGGGTTTAGGCACAAATAAATTAAATAAACATAAAATAAACAAATAAAATATAGGATCATTCCAAAGCTCCCAGTATGGTCACCTCAACCAGGGCCTGACTATAGAACAATGTGGAGAACAGTGAGGCTCTGGAGCTAAGAGGGACTAAAGTCATCAAAGGTGAAACTCAGTCCAATGCACTAAGAAAACAACACAAGGCAAAAACAAACAAACAAACAAACAAAAAAACCATAATCCCTATCCTTGAGAGCTTAAATTATAAGGGGGAGATAGCATGTCCACAACTTGTTTTTGATAACAACTCCAGCATTTTGGGTTCAGTGGTCAGCTGATGCAAAGATGGAAGGAGAATAAAAGACAAAGGGAATATGGCTACCAAACCTATAGCTCAAGTCAACAGGTACCTAGTATGTACAAGCTTTGGGTTCTCCAACATACAAGCTAGTCCTAAAACTTGGGGCTCATCAGATCTTACTAGGCTACAAGTTTGGGGGCTTCTAGATTCCAATTGACAGCAGGCATAGTTCAAATCCAGCCTTATGACTTTAATAAGCTTATGTGACTATAGGCAAGTCATGACCTCAGTTTCCTCACTTATAAAAATAGAATAATAATAGCACATATTTTGAAGGGTTGTAAGGATCAAATGAAATAATAAATGGTGACTAACACATAGATAGGAGGTGCTATATAAATGTGTGTCTCCTCTTCTCTTCCCTTCCCTGCATTCATACACCAAATTAGAGATTAGGGTAAAAGTAAGAGTGGGGATTTTAGGGGATATCTTGAATAAGAGGCTATGGATTGGGATCTCAATTTTGCCACTTACCAGCTATATAACATTGGACAAGTCATTTCTTTTCTATAGGCTAAACATTCCTCATGTGAAAAAGGAGGTGGTTACACTGGATCAGTGGTTTCTAACAGACTTAAAAATTACTGAGAACTTCAGAAAAGGATTTATATGGATTATATCCAGAGAGAAATATTGTAAATGTTTAACAACAAATGTTTGACATGATCACCAGAAAAACAAGTAGTCAAGACAAATTTTATCTATATTAAACATTTTCTCCATCACTTTCTTAAAGCCAGACAACCAATAAAATAATAAATCAAACCCTAATTGGTAGGCTTTGATAATTTGAGAAATGTAAACGTTTACTCTGAAAATTTACATTGGCTGGGTCTACTAAAATCTGGCTCTAGAATACTTCTGGATATCCATCATTTACCATATTAAAATTAATAAAATTTAATATTTACTTATTCATTCATTTAAGATAAGAAACAAGCCTATTATATGTTAGCACAAGTAAGAGTTATGAAAAATAATCTTTCCTTATATAGATATATATATTTCTAAAAAGGAGGGGGATTTTATTAAGTAAATAATGTCTTAGTGTTAGGAAAATAGTTTTGACCTTGTGGACCCCTAAAAGGTCTCAGGGAATCCCAGGAGACTTAGGACCACTTTGAGAAATTGGACTTGATGATCTCTAAAAACTCTTGCATCTCTAAATCCTCTGCCCCACCTAAGGAAGAGATTTCATTGTTTCTTTTCCATAAGCAGTAGTCTATGTATTGCAACATTCTCTTCTTCAGAATTCTGAATTCACTCCATGAAGGATAATAGCTTCTGATACAGTTTATGATGTCCCTCCCTTACTGTACACAGCTATATTGCCTCCCATTGACTAATTCAGATGTCATTTCCAAGCCAAATGATACCTACGGAATTTCAAACAAACTTTCCCACATTGTATTATACATTTGGGAGAAATATATGCTACCTTGGAGTGGCCTTTTAAAATAGCATTTTCTGATGTTAGTAATCTCAAATCCAATCAAGGGAGAATTTCCTTGCGGGGTAGTGATCTAATCCCTATAGAGATGAACTCTCATAGAAATTCTTGCCCAATTGCTGTAATGCTGCAAATTTTAAGTGATATTCTATTTCCTGAGGCTTGCAAATGAATTGGGTACAGGGCTCTTTATTGACCTTGCAAAGACATCTGATGGAGCGGCTTGTAGCCAGAGTAGGAAAAGTCTGGCTTCCTCAAAACTAGAACATGGCATGCTCAATTTATGTTCAAGTAAGACTTGGTTACAGCAAATCCTGTCTGCTGGGGTTTTAAATAAATTGAAAGGGAATGCAATTGTGTCCTCAATCTTTGTTGTTTACTGTGCATATTAAATCCTGCAGAATGAAATCAGAACTTTGATTCTTAGCTCTTTTTTAAAGACAATCCAATTCTCTATCAGAACCATAACCTACTGAGCTAGCAAAATCCATGGGCCTTCACTCATCCTAAATGTAACTACAATTAATCCTAGCCCAAGACCACATATGAATACAAAGCTGATGTCATCTCCTAACCAGCCCACCAGTGTACTGTTTTAACAACTTATTCTTCTCAGCTTGACAAATATAAACATTTAGATTCCAAGGTAATTTAAATTTAAAATCCCACGCCAGCAGCTGATAAGAGAAGATGGAATATTGAGTTTCAGAACATAAATAAGCCTTTCCTGAAGAACAAAGAATATTCTGGTAATGGCTTTCATTTAGATAGCATATTTCACCCATAGGGAATCTGCACTAGTGTGCTGCACAAAGAAAATTTGAAAAAATATGTATTCTTTATAAATAAAAAATTATAGATGTGCTCTCCTTTGTATCACATACCCTAGTGATTTCACACTGTTCAGCCAGACGGAGACAATTAGCTGACCCACATTCTGAGTTCTTGTTTCAGGAGATGGGGGTGGGGATTCTTACAAGTAGATTTTACATATAAGTTTATGGAGCATACAGGAATAGAATGTTAGAGCTGGAAGGCACCATAGCAATCACTTACTCCAAACACTTCATTATGCAGAGGAGGAAATTGAAGCCTGAGAGCTTGTGACTTGCCCAAGGTCATAAAAGTAGAAAATGGCAGAACTGGGGCTAGAACCCAGGTATCCTGCCATGAAATCTAGTGTTCTTTTAATTAAACCATCATATACACATATTCCAGTACTCCAGGAGATTTCTAATCTCATCTGTAATCATATTCCCTTCAAAGAGGGAAGCATATTGCCACTTGTCTATGGCCTTCCCAATGTAGGCAACTCTGGACCGTGTCTTTCAATAAATTCAACACAGTAGGTAGACCCAAGGTACTGGATAGAGTACTTCAAGTTCTCCTGACATTATGCGAATTCCTATGGACCACAAAGGCTTTCCATTGCATTGCCAGATGTTTCAGACCTCCCTTTACCCTGGGGGAAACATTTCTTTTATGAGATCCTTTATACCAATTCCATCTCTCCACTCTTTGTAACAACTCACTGCCTGTTCACAATTGTTTTATTCCTTTCTGATGCCCTTTGGGCAATGCTTCACTTTAATTATCCATTGACTGTAATTTCACAGGCCTTGCAATCATATATCACCCTTTCTACCTACCAACCTGTACACGTACACGTACACGTACACACACACACACACACACACACACACACACTGCGCCAAAAATTTAACTAGCTACTAATAAACTAAATTCACTAATTCATGGAGCTTATATTCTAGTAGAGAATTCTAAAAATGGGATAAATAGGCCTAATAAATAATATTATAAATCCATTAGAGGGTTCCAAAAAGCTAAGTACTTTATGACATATGTGGCTATTACTGATTGAAGTACTAATGAAAAAATTTTATAGAAGATGTAAGATAAGAGGTAGATTCCAACAGACGAATAAGAAAAGGAAGGAATTTCAGGTATAGGGAACTAAGGCATTCAAAGGACCAAGAGAAGTCTAGTTAGGCTACAGCATAGAGTGTATGGAGGGGAACAATAGGAGAAAAGATGAGGAGACAAAAGAGGAATGTTTTTGAGATGCCATTTCATCCTATGCTGAGGCTTTGGTTTGGCCTCTTTCTTCTTGCAGGGACCCTTCCTAACCAAAGAGGATCAGAATGTTTGAACTTTACTTAGGAGAGATATTTTAGAAGAATTTTAAGTAGGAAAGTGATATGCCCAAATCTATGTATGAGAAAAGTTACTTTGCCACTGGTGTGAAAGATAAACAGGAGAAGGAAGTTGTGATGCTAAAATATTTTAAGAGGGTCTTCCAAAAATCTGAGTAGGTTATAAGGTAAATATTGGTGGTGGCAGTAGACATAGAGAACAAGGGAAATTTGTTATAGATCATGTAAAGGGGTAATCAGTAGGACTCAGTTATGAACAGGGTAAGTGACATGAGGAAAAGTAAAAGAAAAGGTAACCACAAGCTTCTGGATCAAGAAAGAGGAGAAATAGCAAGGATGAGCATGGGGGAAAAGGAATTATTTTAGTATTAGACCTGTTCGGTGAAAATCCTGATAAAGCATACAAGTAAAGATGCTAGGCACCTGGAAATCACAGAATCATGAATTTAAAGCTGGGAGGGACTTTAAGAAATCATTCTAGTACAGCTCCTTCATTTTATTGCTGAGGCATTGAAGCCCAGAGGATGAAGTCATCAGAGTACAAAAGTGTTTTGCCAAGGATACACAGGTAGTAAATGACATAGCCAGAACTTTAACCATTCATTGGATGTCAGATTCAGCATTATTTCCACTTTACCATACTACCCTAGATCTCTTTAAATGATTCTACTACATACATAAATACAAATTCAGTCTGTCAGTCAACATCTATTAATTGTCTACTATGTATTATATGTTGGGAATAGAAAAAAGAGGAGAAAAACAGGTCTTGCCCTCAAGAAGCTTAAAATCCAATCTATTTTCAATGCTTTCATACTTTATTATCTCATCCATGTAGTCCTTCTGTGAAGTGATGAAGGCTAATCACCATCATTCACAACTGTTCATCTTGTACAATTCTAGACTAGTAATGTCAAATTCAAATAGATATGGGGCCAGTAAGCCTTACATAAAGTTTTCCACAAGCCACATTTTGACTTTGAAAACCACATATTAAAATTTTCTCTTTTCTATTGTGTTTATATTTATTTTCTTAAACATTTCCCAATTATACTTTAATATGAATTGGTAGTAATGTGAGATAGGTTACCTCGTGACCATATATTTTCACAAATTTGATATGAGTCCACCCAAAGGTGAGTTTAGGGTCCAAAAGAAAACATTTCTTTGAAAATGAGTCAAACATCCTTCCAAAAAGATCCACATTATTATTGGCTTATTTTAAATCAGTTAAAAGGCAAGCAGCTAGGTGATTCAGTGGATTGAGAGCCAGGCTTGAAGATAAGAGGTCCTGGTCCAAATCTGGCTGCAGACCCTTCCTAGGTGTGTGACCTTGGGAAAGTAGTCACTTAGTTTCCATTGCCCAGCCCTTACTACTCTTTGGCCTTGGGGCCAAAGTATAGTCTTGATTCTAAGAAATAAGGTAGGAATTAAATAAATTTAAAAACAAGACAATTAAAAGTCAACTCACTTTGAAAGACATGTGATTGTCTGACAGAACTCCATCCAACTACTAAAAATCTTTAAGTATCTACTATGTTCAAGGTACTGGAAGAGGTGCTGGAGTTAACCAATCAAAAAGTTCCAACCCTGTAAGAACTACTGTCAGATTTGGAGAAGCAAAGAAGAGAAACAACTGATACTCAGGGAAGTGGAACATGAAAAAAAAAATTGAAGAGGGAAGAGAACACTAACAACCAGGAAAGACCATGTAAGAAGTGGCAACTGAGCTGATGAAGGAAGCTAGATATTTTTAGATATTGAGGTGAGAAAGGAACACATTCCAGATTTGGGGATGAAGCTTCACGGGGATAAGGAGGAGGGAGATAAAATAACCAAGCTAATGAAAGGTAAGTAGGACAGTCTGGCTGGAGGTGCTTGAACAAAAATAATGTGGTCTAGAAAATACATCAGAGCCAGTTTTTGGATGACTTTAAATACCAAGCTAATGAATTTGTATTTTATTATGCTTTAAGTAGGAGAGTTATATGGCAAGACCCATGGAAAAAAAATAGCTAATAAAAAGAGAACATAGTGGTCATAAGGTATGTCAACTCATTTTGCAGATGAGGACTAGAGACTTAGAGATGCTAAATAACTTTTCACAGTGGCACAGGTGGTGACAAGTACAGAATTAAAATGGAAATATTCCAACTTAAATTTGCTATTTTTCCCACCACACCTACTATTAACCTTATACCCCTTAGAATGTTCTTCAAAAAAATACCCTCTGTCTTAGAATCACTACTAAGTATACATCCCTTAGGCAGAAGAATGACAATGGCTTGACAATTAGAGTTAAGTGACTTGCCCAGGATCACATGGCTAGGAAGTGTCTGCATTCACATTTGAACCCAGAACATCCAGACCACAGGCAAAGCATTCTACCTACTGTAGTATCTAGCTGCCCTAGAACAAACATTTATTAAGAACCTACTATGTAGTTTTTATGTAGTATTATATATATGTAGTATTCTATAAACATTGTATCATGTACAACAAATAATAATTCTTTCCACTTACAGAAGTTAATTATCCAGGGTCTCACAACTAGTAAAAGTTGGAACTCAAGCTCAAATCTTCCTTACTCTAAGAATACTGCTCTTTCTGATACAATACACTGCTTCTAATACAATACACTGCTTCTAAAATATACAAAAGTAAAATGACAAAAGCAAATTCGATATTGTTTCATGCCACACAACTTTTAAGTACAGTATGTAGTTGATGGGATAAATCTTCCTCTCTGTATGCATAAATGTATTTAATGACTAAAGTCCAGGCCAAGGCTGATGTCTGTAAACAGAGAAGAACAATTAGATCAGTTATTTATTAATGTGCTGCCAGGGAAGGATAATCATTCATTGGCTTAACTGTCCTCATGGGCAGGATTACAGCTGTCATCTTCTGCCAGTACAATTGCACATCAGAGAAAGGGACTGGGATGCTATAAGGGAAAAAATTGCTGTTCATGGTCCTTCCCACTCTTATCCTCTTTCTAATTCTTTAGAATATATATACTATGTAGGATTGCATTTAATTATTTCTTTTTGGTCCAGACCTGTGTTTCAATCAACACAGAACCTCCAGTAGAGAAACCCCTTTTATCAAAGTCAACTGTGAAACTCCTCTGTAACTTATGGTCTAAGGAGCTATCTTGGACATTCAGGGGTGACGTTATTTTCTCAGGGTCAAACAATTAAAATACATCAGAGATAGGATTTGAATCTCTAGGTTTCTTTTATTCCGAGGCCCAGTTCTCTATCTAGTATTTGGGAATAATCAAGAGGAGCAGAGTTTAAATCCTGTCTCTACCACTTACTTCCTCTACATCCTTGGACAAACACCTCACATCTCTCAGAATCCATTTCTCCATATGTAAAAATGAATGGGTTGGATTAGATGACATCTGATCAGTTGATTTGTGAAGAGAAAGATAGATTAAGAATACATCCAGGAGGACTTCCGGGTATGGCGGCAGTCTAGACGCAAGACTCATTCTCTCCTCAGCACCCACCAAAGTACTGGTCAATCTAATAAAAAAAGGAAAGAATAAAACCAAATTAACAGTATCATAGATGAAAAGGGAGACATCACCTCCAATGAAGAAGAAATTAAGGCAATTAATAAAAACTATTTTGCCCAATTATATGGCAATAAATATGCCAATCTAGGTGATATGGATGAATATTTACAAAAATATAAATTGCCTAGATTAACAGAAGAAGAAATAGAATTCTTAAATAATCCCATATCAGAAAAAGAAATTGAATAATTCATCAAAGAACTCCCTAAGAAAAAATCCCCAGGGCCTGATGGATTCATTCACAAGTGAATTCTATCAAACATTCAAAGAATAGCTAATCCTAATACTATACAAACTATTTGACATAATAAGCAAAGAGGGAGTTCTACCAAATTCCTTTTTTGATACAAATATGGTACTGATTCCAAAGCCAGGCAGGTGAAAAACAGAGAAAGAAAACTACAGACCAATCTCCTTAATGAACATAGATGAAAAAATCTTAAATACAATACTAGCAAAAAGACTCCAGCAAGTGATCAGGAGGGTTACTCACTATCATCAGGTGGGATTTATACCAGGAATGCAAGAATGGTTCAATATTAGTAAAACCATCCACATAATTGACCAGATTAACAAGCAAAACCAACAAAAATCACATGATTATCTCAATAGATGCAGAAAAAGCCTTTGACAAAATATAACACTCATTCCTATTGAAAACACTAGAAAGTATAGGAATAGAAGGGTCTTTCCTAAAAATAATAAACAGTATCTATCTAAAACCATTAGCCAACATCATCTTCAATGGGGATAAACTAGAAGTCTTCCCAATAAGATCAGGAGTGAAACATGGATACCCATTATCACCTCTATTATTTAACATTGTACTAGAAACACTAGCTGTAGCAATTAAAGAAGAAAAAGAAATTGAGGGTATTAAATTGGCAAGGAGGAGATTCTTTGCAGATGACATGATGGTCTACTTAAAGAATCCTAGAGAATCAACTAAAAAGCTGGTGGAAATAATCAACAACTTTAGCAAAGTTTCAGGATACAAAATAAAGCCACATAAGTAATCAGCATTTCTATATATCTCCAACACATCTCAGCAGCAAGAATTAGAAAGAGAAATTCCAAATTCCATTCAAAATCACCCGACAATATAAAATAGTTAGGAATCTATCTGCCGAGACGAACACAGTAACTATATAAACACAACTACAAAATACTTTCCACACAATTAAAACTAGATCTAAACAACTGGAAAAACATTAACAGCTCATGGGTAGGATGAGCTAACATAATAAAAATGACAATTCTACCCAAACTTTTTTACTTATTTAGTGCCATACCCATTGAACTACCAAAAAACTTTTTTACTAAATTAGAAAAAAAAATCATAACAAAGTTCATTTGGAAGAACAAAGGACCAAGGATATCTAGGGAAATACTAATTTTTAAAAAATGCAAAGGAAGGTGGCCTTGCAGTACCAGATCTCAAACTATACTATAAAGCAGTGATCATCAAAACAATTTGGTACTGGCTATGAGACAGGAAGGAGGATCAATGGAATAGACTTGGGGTAAGTGACCTCAGCAAGACAGTCTATGACAAGCCCAAAGATCCCAGCTTTGGGGACAAAAATCCATTATTTGATAAAAACTGTGGGGAAAATTGGAAGACAGTGTGGGAGAGATTAGGTTTGGATCAACACCTCACACCCTACACCAAGATAAACTCAGAATGGGTGAATGACCTGAATATAAAGAAGGAAACTATAAGTAAATTAGGTGAACAGAGAATAGTATACATGTCAGACCTTTGGGAAAGGAAAGATTTTAAAACCAAGCAAGACTTAGAAAGAGTCACAAAATATAAAATAAATAATTTTGACTACATCAAATTAAAAAGGTTTTGTACAAACAAAACCAATGTAACCAAAATTAGAAGGGAAGTAACAAATTGGGAAACAATCTTCATAACAAAAACTTCTGACAAAGGTTTAATTACTCAAATTTACAAAGAGCTAAATCAATTGTATAAAAAATCAAGCCATTCTCCAATTGATAAATGGGCAAGGGACATAAATAGGCAATTTTCAGTCAAAGAAATCAAAACTATAAATAAGCACATAAAAAAGTGTTCTAAATCTTTCATAATCAGGGAGATGCAAATGAAAACAACTCTGAGGTATCACCTCACACCTAGCAGATTGGCTAACAAGACAGCAAAGGAAAGTAATGAATGCTGGAGGGGATGTGGCAAAGTAGGGTCATTAATTCATTGCTGGTGGAGTTGTGAGTTGATCCAACCATTCTGGAGGGCAATTTGGAACTATGCCCAAAGGGCGACAAAAGACTGTCTGCCCTTTGATCCAGCCATAGCACTGCTGGGTTTGTACCCCAAAGAGATAATAAGGAAAAAGACATGTAAAATAATATTCATACCTGCACTCTTTGTGGTGGCAAAAAATTGGAAAATGAGGGAATGCCCTTCAATTGGGGAATGGCTGAACAAATTGTGGTATATGTTGGTGATAGAATACTATTGTGCTCAAAGGAATAATAAAATGGAGGAATTCCATAGGAACTGAAATGATTGAAATAAAATAACTGAAATAAAACAGGAAGTAATGAAAGGAGAAGAATTAAGAGAACACTGTACACAGAGACTGATACACTGTGGTACAATCAAATGTAATGGACTTCTCCATTAGTGGCAATGGAGTGATCCTGAACAATCCGGAGAGATCTATGAGAAAGAATACTATCCACATTCAGAGGAAAAACTGTGGGAGTAAAAACACCGAAGAAAAACAACTGCTTGATTACATGGGTAGAGGGGGATATTATTGGGGATATAGACCCTAAATGAACATCCTAGTGCAAATATCAACAACATGGAAATAGGTTCTGATCAAGGACACATGTAATACCCAGTGGAATTCGGGAAGGGCAGGGGGAGGAGAGGGAGGAATAGAATATGATTTTTGTAATCAAGGAATAATGTTTGAAATTGACCCCAAAAAAATTGTATGCTCTCAAAAAAAAAAATACATCCAGGAGATAAAATAAGTAGAAGTTTCTTCTTCTTTTGAAAAAATCCCCTGATGATGAAGTAGAGCTTCTGCCTCATGACATTCTATTAGTCTTGAATATTCTCCTTTAGGAGGTGCTTTGGATGTCATGCCTTTTATTATCAACTCCATGGTCTCAGAATGAGATTTCATGTTTTAAACTATAAAGAAATTGCAAGAATTCTTCATTGCTTTGAAAATGCCCATTGATACCAGGTAATATGATAATTCATAGAGAGTAATTAATATGGTAAATCATGGAGCAATCTGCCATACTTCAGTCTGATCATAGGTATAATGGAGACTCAATGCTCTTAGTAAAGTAATTGATATTAATAGTACATATTTTTATGGTTCTTTACAATTTTCAAAGCATCCCAAAAGAAAACAATCTTATATAATATATATATCTGTCTTTGGAGCCAAGAAGACTTGGGTTCAAGTCCTACTTCTGGCACGTACTGACTGTGTGACCTAGGACAAGTTCTCTAAGATTGGAAGCTTCATATAGGAAGTTTCATTACCTGGGAGTTCTCTATATTAACAAAGTTTCAGATCTAGTCCTTAGTCCTTAACTGAACTCAAAGGAGACCCAGGAAGATAAATCAGGCAAGTAATATCATCCCTATTTATAGAAGACTAAAACTCATAAAGGTGAAGTGAGTTGCCTATTATCTTTTTAAAATCTTTACATGTTGATATAAATTTTAATAATTGTTTTCTGACATTTTGCAATTCATATTCTTTCCCTCTCTCCTTCCTTCCCACACCCCCAAGACAGTAGGTAATATGCTATAAATTATGCACATGCTGTAGTGCAATACCTATTTGATTGTTTGTCATATTGTGAAAGAAAGCACATATCACTTATACAAGTAAAAAATGACACACTTCAATGTGCATTCAAACTATCAGTTTCTTCTATGGTTATAGATAGTTTTTGTTTGTATTTTTCGTAAATCTTGGCATTGGTCTTGGATCCTTGTATTGGTGAAAATAGTTAATTTGTTCAAAGTTGATCTTCATACATTATTGCTGTTAATGTGTATAATTTTGTCCTGGTTCTATACACTTCACTTTTCATCACTTCATTTAAGTTTTTCCAGGTTTTTTATGATCATCAGGTTCATTATTTATTATGTCACAATAGTATTTCATCACAATCATATACCACAATGTGTTTAGTCATTACCCCATTAATAGAATCTCTTCAATTTCCAATTTTTTGCCACCACAAAAAAAAGCTTCTTTAAGTAGTACTGAACAAGTAGTAGGTCCTTTCCACCTATCTTTGACCTCTTTGGGATACAAATCCAGTATTGTTTGATCAGAGGGTATATACAATTTTATGACTCTTTGGGAATGAGTTGTCTACTATCATGTAGCAGATAGGTTGAAGTAATGAGACTAGAACCCAAGGCTCCAGATTCTGGGACCAGCAATGTTTCCACTATATCACTTTGTTGATGAATTCCCAATTGTCAGCATAAGAAGGGATCTTGAAAACTACTTAGTCATTTAAAATATGAACTATTTAAGACCCTAAGAACAAAAGGAACTTAATCAAGGTGGCACAGATCACATGTGATTGTGCTGGAACCAATAGTCAGGACTCCTGGTTCCTGGAGTTGGGCTCTTTTCTCTTTGGCATTCCACTTCCAAGCTGGCTAGTGTACAGGTGACCCTGCTAATCAGTGTTATTATCATTACCCAGGCATTGACTAATTTTCTTTCTAATTACAGTCAAATCAAATGCAATTTGGGAACAGATAGTCTTTAGCCATCGCCATTTTAATTTTATGTGCAAATAGACCCTTTTCATAGATTTTATTTTGTTTGAGTCCCCCTCCCCACCTTCATTATCCTGAAATGAATGATGGTCTTTTCACCACTGCACCATAATTTGGGGTTTTATCCTCATAATAATTTCAAAACATTAGTCTATGTTTCTCCCACATTTCCCATTCACATGCTTTTTTGTTGTTGGATATAATTGCAGCAAAGACAGAAATCAGATGTGCCCTCATTTCCAGGCCTCCACTTTCTCTCCTTCCTGCTGCCTAATCAACTTGGTATAGGTTTATTTTATATGTGTATGTTTTAATTGTATTATTTTTTTCCCATTGCTCTCAAATGCTCATGGTCCAGACCAAACAGATAATAGTGGAGACTGAACACTTTTCTCTGCCATTCTAATTATGTGTCACTCATCAGCAAGGCAGCTAATGTTCAGTTCTGATGCCAACTGGAGCCCAGTCAATGCTAAAAAGAGAGAGTTTGGGTTGATTCTCTTTTCTGATACTTGTGTAATTCCTCTAGCAAGCTGTTTGGCTGAAAATGGATACAAACTCAGAGAAAGCTTTATGCGGATTTTTTTTTCAGAGCTCCATCCCCCTTTATCCCTTAATACAGAAAATGGATAAAGTCCTCGATCCCTGGAATGCATCCTTTCAAATCAATCAGCCAACAAACATACATTAAATACCTTTTACATGTCAAACACTATGTTCCAGGTACTGGCATTATAGAAATGTGAAAGGGTCTCTGCCTTAAGAGCTTATATTCTATCGTAAGAAACAGTATATGCATAGGTATATGTAGGTATGGATATATGTATACATATGTGTATGTACACAAGATATATAAAAAATAAGGTAAGTTCAAGCAAAGGTATTAGCAGCAAGATGAATCAAGAAAGATCTATTGTAAATGATCCTGATTAAGCTGATATTTAAATAAGCAAGAGACTTAAGAAAGATATGATGTCTCTAACTTGTGAGATGAATGTAAGCGGGGTATCCAACCAAGAGATGACTCTTCTTCTCCTCCTCCTCCTCCTCCTCCTCCTCCTCATTCTTCTCTTCTCCTTCTCCTTCTCCTTCTCCTTCTCCTTCTCCTTCTCCTTTCTCCTTCTCCTTCTCCTTCTCCTTCTCCTTCTCCTCCTCCTTCTCCTTCTCCTTCTCCTTCTCCTTCTCCTCCTCCTTCTCCTTCTCCTCCTCCTTCTCCTTCTCCTCCTCCTTCTCCTTCTCCTTCTCCTCCTCCTCCTTCTCCTCCTCCTCCTCCTCCTCCTTCTCCTCCTTCTCCTTCTCCTTCTCCTTCTCCTCCTCCTTCTTCTTCTCCTTCTCCTCCTCCTTCTCCTCCTCCTTCTTCTTCTCCTTCTCCTCCTCCTTCTCCTCCTCCTCCTCCTCCTCCTCCTCCTCCTCCTTCTCCTCCTCCTCCTTCTCCTTCTCCTTCTCCTTCTCCTCCTCCTCCTCCTCCTTCTCCTCCTCCTCCTTCTCCTTCTCCTCCTCCTCCTTCTCCTTCTCCTTCTCCTCCTCCTTCTCCTTCTCCTCCTTCTCCTCCTCCTCCTTCTCCTTCTCCTTCTCCTCCTCCTTCTCCTTCTCCTCCTTCTCCTCCTCCTCCTCCTCCTCCTTCTCCTTCTCCTCCTCCTCCTCCTCCTCCTCCTCCTCCTCCTCCTCCTCCTCCTCCTTCTCCTCCTTCTCCTCCTTCTCCTCCTGCTTCTCCTCCTTCTCCTTCTCCACCAGAGTATTAGGCTTAGAATCAAGAAGACATGTTAAAGTACAACCTTTGAAACTAATTGGTTGGGCAGTGGGGCAGGGAGATGGTGCAATGGCCTAAGTAGCAGATCCAGAGTCAAGAAGACTCAAATTCAAATCTGCCCTCAGACACTTACTAGCTGTGTGACCCTGAGTGTGCCTTAGCTCTGTATGACTCTAATAAATGACCTGTAGAAGGAATTGGGAAATCACTTTGGTATCTTTGTCAAAAAATAAAACAAAATAAGATCATTAAGTTTTGACATGATTGAAACAATTGAATAATAATAATAATGAGTAATGCTGAGTAGCTCATTCAACATTTTTTAAGATATGAAGACCTGTTAGGACTTAACTATGAAGTCATAGAAGGCTAAGGTCTGTACCTCTAAAAGGAATTACTATTCTGAGAGTTGGACAAGCTGAAGAAATGAGAGATCCTTTATAGATTTATATAACTTAATCAGAGAGGTACTAGCAAAAAGCCACTGTGAAGTTAAAAAAAAGAAAGTTTATTACTGATTAAATTTGTGTAGTCTAATTAAAGATAGAGTATTAGCTAAGAATTGATGAGATTTTACTTAGGCTTTAAAGAATGAGTAGGAATTGGACAAACTGAGGAAGATGGGCAGGAAATTATAGGCATAGGAAATAGCATGGACAATGGCATTCACATTTGATGAATTCTTTTAATCATGTTATGCTTCTTAAAAATAACAACAATTGGGACAGCTAGGTAGGACAGTGAATAGATCGTCAGGAGGACCAGGGTTCATGTTTGGTCTCAGACCCCTCCTAGCTATATGACCCTGCACAAGTCACTTAACCCTAATTGCCTAGCCCTTCAACTCTTCTATTTTAGAATTGATTTTGACAAAAGATAGAGTTTCTTAAATTAAAAAAAAAAACAGTAATTAAAATAATACTTTAAGAATTATCAGAAATTCTCATCTATATTATCTCATTGGAGCCTCAAAATACCCTGTAAACTAAAATATGACTACTATTATTCCCATTTTATATAGAAAAGAAAATTGAATCTCAGATTGTAACTTGTGCAATAGTAAGTAGTTGGTCTATCCTTTGAAACTAGATCTCTCCTGTTAATAGGTTCTGTGTTTTCTCTATCATAAATACTACACAGCTTTCCAAAGTTCATAGGATCAAAAGACATAAATTTATAACTAGAAAAGACCTTAGGGGCCTTGAATGCAACCTTCACAATTTTATAAATGAAGAAAAAGAGGTTTAAAGAATTTAAATGACTTTTAAACAGCTACTAAGTGTCAGAGGTGAGATTTAAAACCCTGGTCTTCCTAACTCAAAGACCATAATTATCATTCACTGTGCCCTGCTGGGAAACATTTAAATATGAAAAACAAACATATACAAGAGTCTGGAATGATTGGGGGTGAGGTGGGGGGATTAGGTTTCTGCAGGCTAAAGAGGGGAAAGTTTTCTCCTGTCTCCATTAGAATTGGGGGGCCTGGAGTTCAAGGCATACTAATTTTTTACATTCCTTCTCAAATTAAAAATAGAGTCTCAACTCTTTCTACTTAGAAAAATAACTCCCCTCTTCTCCAAACTCAACTTTCTACTCAATTCTTCTTCCTGCAAATTTATTTTTCTTTCACAGAATAATAGAACTAAATCTCTTTCACACCCCAGTGTCTAGTTTCTTAAATAACATTTAATACCACTGTTAAGGTTAAGTGGGGATATTTCTTAAGTAGGCCTGGAAAATAATTGGCAGCTTTGAAAAGCTGTGTGTGCCACCGGATAGAAGGCACTATGCCATGGTGGGTGTGAGGAATCATCTAATCCAGCAGCTTTTTTTTCTACAATTTCCTTTCTTTCACTTCAAAAAGAATGAAATCTTATTTTGGTGGCAGGTGTGGAGGCCTAGTCATCTGATTCTTCCATCACCTCCTTTGTTCCCAATTGGGGGACTTTGTGAGATTCCCCCTTTGTTCTATCTTTCACCACAACTCAAGGCTTATTTAATTCCTCCCCAGGCAATCTTTCTCAAATACAAATCCCATGATTATTAATGCTTTTACTCTTTTCACACACCCTTTTCTCCACTTCTTAGAAGGATGTGGCCTCTGCCTTACTTCCTTTTTCACTTTTCCTTCATTGTTTTTGTGAGCCCCTGATGACTTGAATCAAGGCCAATAAGTCTTAAAAATAGTAATAGTCATAAAACTGCATTATGTGGAAAAAATTAGTATTGAAGCACACTTGGATATGGTACAGGGCTATAAACAAGGGCCCACAAGTCCCCTGGGGCATCTCCACAGAAGATTCCAACTCTACAAACTGATCTTCCTCTAGTAATATGATTTTTTTTTCTTAAATACCATCTATTAGAATGAAAAAATACAAATCAAATATAGTATATTTCCTACTTCTTATAAAATATTACTGCTTCGTTGTGTTACAATGGCACTGTTTTCATTTCTTATTATTGTTGTTCAGTCATTCAGTCATGTCTGACTCTTTTGTTTAATTTTATTTGGTCAATTTCAAACATTATTCCTTGGTTACAAACCATGTCTGACTCTTAATGATGCTATGGACCATAGCATGCCGTTGTTGTCCACTGGGTTTTCCTGGTAAATGATAATGGAGTAGTTCACCATTTCCTT
Source organism: Monodelphis domestica (assembly GCF_027887165.1). Taxonomy (NCBI): domain Eukaryota; kingdom Metazoa; phylum Chordata; class Mammalia; order Didelphimorphia; family Didelphidae; genus Monodelphis; species Monodelphis domestica. The sequence goes on along the minus strand of NC_077229.1, from coordinate 134,179,340 downwards.
CAGACAGAAGTTAACTGATCTGCCCAGAATCAGATAGCTAATAATTGTCCAGGGTCAGCTTTGGAACCAATACACGGCATTGAGTCTAGGAAGGAAGGTAAGGTTTTTTTTTTTTTTAAGAGCCTATCCTATATTTAAGCTGTGGTTTTAAAATCTAAGTTCTATTGTCAAGGACCATCTTTTTAACAGGCACCAATTGTTCTCTTCTCAGATCTGACTTTCTTACATAAAGATATTGCCTACAATTAATAACAGAGAGAAGATGACCACAGATTCCCATATGGTTTTTCATTTCTTGCTCAGGTCTTCAGAATCCCTAGAAATGTTCTACAGATTCTTGCTCAGACTAATAAAAATTAGCAGGAATGAGTAGTGGTCATATCAAATAAGAATTGATGAATCTTAGGTATCTCTCTGCCAAATTCTGTATTCCCTAGAAAGAGATTGGGCCTTTCTAGTGTTACTGTTATATCAACAAAAGTCTGCTTTAATGTCATCATCAGGGAATCACCAAACCTTTCTATTCATCACTTCATCCTATGACTTACTGGTTGATCCCTTTTCCTATGCCATCAGTAAATTCATATCATTCTTTTGAGTGCAAATTGATACTTCTTCCTCAGAATGTCTTTGCTCCTTAACTTTTTTTGCTGATCATGAACCCTTGGCATTTTTGTCATATTTACCTGCATTTTTATCATAGTAATAATAATAAAATCATCAATAATAATAATAATAGTCACTAGAATTTACTGCCATTTCTTGTATTTTGAGATCAAATCTCCTTTCCTATAATTTTTCTACCAGTTATTTCTAGTCATACACTCAGAAACCACATTAAATAAGTCTGTTCTCTCTTCCTTATACCTCAAATATTCCAAATCAGCAAGTTATCTTTCCAACCCAATCTTCTCTTCAATGGGTTAAGCATCCTTTGTTCCAACTGATACTCAAATAAGGTATTCTTTCTATAACTAACCTAAAATAGTATCATGCACAATTCAGTGCTCAGCAAATGATTTCTTTCCAATGAAGACCATAGTCTAGTTAATCAAATGCCTTGGGCTTTTGGCAGGAAGCTGCTAATTACCAATTAAAGGCAATTTACCAATCTCTCTTCATTTCCAGAGTAAAGATAGAAGGAATGCTATAAAAAAAATAAAGATTTTGTTAGGCTCCATCAGTGACTAAGCCCCTGGTAATGTAAATAGGTTTGGTCAATATGTAGTTTGTCACAGCAGTCTCTCACAAGATTTATGAATAAGAATGAAATGGGACCAAAGATGCTTTGTCCATGTCATCATTGTTGACAGCAATATCATTATTTTTAGTTGTTATTATTATTGTTATTTAAATTTTAAATGTATTGCAGTTGTAAGAACTGCTCGGTGAGAACATGAGATTCTTGGTCACTGGGCATGTTGAAGTGGAAACTTACTGACCACTGAAAGGTTATATAGAAAAGAATCTTGTCAGAGGCTGTAATGGTGGCCCAAGTGATCACCAAGTAAGGTATTTTCTAACCAATGATGGTCACAGAGATCAGATAATGAAATGCATGTCTCTTTTCATGGAAAAAGAGAAAAGACAAGACAGTGTTAGATACATTATCAGCTCTGGTTATTCTTTTTGGTGATGGCATTTAATTATTTTTCTTTTCTTTTTAAAGGATTTTTTTTTCATATGAAGGCTCACGTTACATATGTGCCACATTTCTGAACACACATAAGATGGCATCCATCTAGCTGTAACCACTCACTATTTTTTTCATATTTATAAGCATTTATTAGTAACTTACTATTTTGAACTTGGCTGAATCATAGTATATTTTGTTTTGGCCTTTGATTATTTTCTAGGTATATTTTGGTAGTTTGGGTTTATTTTTTGTAAAGAAATGATTACAAATTTCATTTTCTTATACAATCAGTTGTTTGTTTGTTTTTTTCCTGGATTTAATATATTAACACTTAAAAGTGAATCATATTTATTCACCTATAACTGGGTAAAATAATTCCTAATAATTTCCTCTTCATTTGATAAATTCACTCTTTTTACTTTTAATACTGATAATTTGATTTTCTTCTTTTCTTTTTCAATCAAATTAACCAAGAATTTATCTATTTTATTAGGTTCTTTAATATAAAATCAGTTTTAACTTTATTAATTCAATGGTTTTCTTACTTTCAATTTTATTAATCTCACCTTTAATTATAAAGATTTTCATTTTGGTGTTTAGTTGCAGATATTTAATTTGTTTTTCTTCTAACTTTTTTTAGTTGCATAAACAGTTCATTGATCTGTTCTTTCTCTAAATTATTGATGTAAGTGTTTAGAGATATTAATTTTTCCTGAAATAATACTTTGGCATGTTGTTTTATTGTTGTCATTCTCTTCAATGAAATTACTAATTTTTCTATGATTTTTTCTTTTACCCAGTTATTCTTTAATATTAGATTATTTAGTTTCTAATTAATTTTTCATCTTTTTTATGTTCCTTTATTGAATGTCATTTTATTGCATTATAATCTGAAAAAGATTCACTTAATATTTCTTCTTTCCTAGATTTAAGTTTTTATGCTATAATATATTTCATCAATTTTTTTGTAGATGCCACATTCTGCTTCCCATTAATTTTTCTACAGAAATCAATCACAGCTAAATTTCCTAAAATTCTATTAATTTGTTTAACGTCTTTCTTGTTTTGTTTTATTTTGTTTTTTCTGAGGAGAAAGGTGAGATCTTACACTAGTATAATTTGGCAGTTTATTTCTTCGTATAAGTATTTTAACTTCTTGAAAAATTTGATGCTATATCACTTAGTACATATATATATAAAATATTTAGTATTCATATTACTTCATTGCCTATGGAACCTTTTAGCGAAATATAATTTCCTTCCTCATCTCTTAATTAAATCTACTTTTGCTAAAGTTTCATCTGAAAATATGGTTGCTACTTCTGCTTTTTTTTTTTAACTTCAACTGAAAATAATAGATTTTGCTCTAGTCTATGAGTGGTCTGTCTGTCTTTAAAATTTTTTTATTTTAATAAAAACTTCCACAAAATTTTTCCAAAGTCATATGATCCACACTGTACCAATCTCTTCCTCCATCCTTCCAGAGCTGGCAAGCTACTTAATCTGGGCCATACATTCATTATCATACAAAACATATTTCTACACTATTCATTTCTGCAAGCAAATAATCTAATAGAACCAAAACTCCAAAACATATACCCAAATAAACAAGTGATAGATCATATGCTTTTATCGGCATTTGTATTCTAACAGGTCTTTCTCTGGAAGCAAATAGCATTCTTTTTCATAAGTCCTCAGAATTGTCCTGGATCATTGTATTGCTGTTAGAAGCAAAGTCTATCACATTTGATCATTCCACAATATTGCTGTTACTGTGTACAGTGTTCTCCTGGTTCTGCTTATTTAATTCTGCATCAGTTCATGTAGGTCTTTTCAGTTCTTTCTGAAATCATGTTTCTGTTCATCATTCCTTATAGTACAATAATATTACATCACCACCATAAACCACAATTTGTTTAGCCATTCTCCAAATGAGAGATATCCCTTTAGTTTCCAATTCTTTGCCACCACAAAAAGTGCAATTATAAATATTTTTTACAGACAAGTTCTTTCCTATTTTAAAAATCTCTTTGGGATACAGTTCCAGTAGTGGTAGTAGTAGTAGTAGTAGTCTCTCAGTAACTGAGGATGACAATTGTCTTTGTGTGTTTTTGTGCACAAAGACACTTGTGAATGAAGATTTAAGTGGAAAAGTTGATGCGCAGAGACAGTCCCACTCTCTCGGCATTGGAAGCCTGGGTCCAGTGGCACGAAAAGTCGTTACACCTGGAGACTTCCTCAGCTGCATTGGATGGCTGTGTTGTCTTTTGTGCTCCAACACACCCTAAGGACTCCATAGTGCTTTGCTGCGTCGCCCTCTCAGCCGTTGAACTTTCTTATTGGTTTCTTCCATCTGTTCAGCCGAAGCAGTCTTCACATGCTGGGTGAGCAAAGCCCTAGTTCACCAGGGGTCCCACCCCAGCAGTCTGTCTCTAGCACATCTGGCCTCCGACCCAGACAGCTCATCACCCCAGCCCCAGACCCATGAGCATGACCCTGGCCGGCTCATCACCCAGATCCTTGGAGCAGATTGCAACCAGCTGGTAACAGTATTGGCCACGGGGGTGGAGGGGAGAGATGAGAGGAAAAGGAGACCGGGTAATTTTCCCTTAGGCTAAGCCTCCACGTGGATGGGGGTATTGGCCACAGGGTGATCATATCAGAGGAGAGAGAAAAGGGAGAGGAGAAGAAACAGATTTTTCAAACAGAAACTTAATAGAAATGGGCTGTTTAAAAGGATACCTTTTGACTGTTCTGGTAATTTCATTGATTTCTCCTGTGTGCCAGAAGAAAGATTCAGCCCAAAGATTTAACTTTGAAGGGGCAAATGGGTGGCTCAATGAACTGGGAGCCAGACCTGAGGACAGCTTAGCCCTTACCACTCTGCCTTCTGACAATAGACATTTAAATGGATAAGAACCCAAGGAACTTTGAAGAGACTAAAGGCTATATTCTAAGGCATTTCAGACTCCAATGGTTTATAAAAATCTCTGTATTCTATTGCATTTTTTGTTATGGTTTAACTTTGTGATTTTAAGTTCCTATATTACTGGATTCAATATTATTCTGCTTGAACTGAAGGTTGATTGAATTTATTTTGAATGTACTGAGTTTTTAAAATTCTGTTGTTTTTCCCCTATAACTGTGTTGAACAAATATTATTGTGAATAAGCCCATATATGAAAAAACAGCCTTTTTCTATTTTGCTGAGGATAGATGGACTTCAGAACTGGTTAAATTGTATTAACAACCTTGGAAATTTTAATGTGCTAAATACCTCAAATGATTTGATTTTAAGGGTTTTTTAAATATGATTTTTGGAATTTTTTTTAACAATCTTGTTATTTTTGCCTGCCCCTACCATGAGGTAAGGCCTAGTAGCTGAAGTGAAATACATTTTATAACCCCCAATCTTCCCACATTTCTAAATATGTGAATGGAAGTTGGGCAGTTAATCTCAGGGCATTTGTATCCCTAAAAGCCTCCAAAAGGAGAACCCTTTTATTTATACTCTTCAGCTCACTACTTTACTTGCATCAGAATGATATCTAGATTTCTTGATTATGTTCTTAGCCCAAGATGAGTTTTACTTTGTTTAAAAAATGTTTAAATACCAAGGTTGAAAGATTGCTACGTTTGTAAAAATTGTGACAAATATCCATCAATTCATAGGTTTTAAAAATGTCATACAGCAACTTATGTGAAATATGAAAGTGTGTTTGTTTGTTATTGTAATTAATTGGGCTATTGAGAATTTTGGGGATTTTGGTAACTACATATTTGTACTACTGTATTTTTTAAAATGAAAAATTGTTAACCTTGTTCAATTCATTTGCCTTCTACTCACAGTGATCATGGCCAGATATTAAAGAGGAAATGGATCTCATTTTTGGTGAGAAAGTCTTGTATTTATATTTTCTTAGCTGACACAGAGTGTCAATGATTATAAGCTATATTTTTAAAAATTTTAAAGCTCTTTTATTATTATATTTTTCTTGCATGTGCAATATACTATTTGTTTTTTTCTCTTTTTTAAATTTGAAGCACATGTCACCAGTATTAAGATTTTCTTTAACTTTTTGACTTTTCAGCACTACAAGTTTAAGATACATTTGCTAATGCATGCCCAAAAAGGCTTGTGACTATAAAAACGATGCCACTAATTATTTAAATAAATTTTGGGACTTTGCTTAATGATTCTGTCTGATTCCAGGACAAGATACACACAAAAGAGCCATTGCACAGGGCCAAAGAAAAGCCAATCCAGGATGGATTGATGAACTTCTAGGCTAATACAAAGGTCTTGAATCTAGTGTGAAGATTCGAGGTTACTATGTTTAACATGTGTTAAGACATAGGCTTTCCTTGTGTCCACACTCACTCTGAAGATACTCACAGACGAGTATCCCCAAACTTGGCTCCTACTTGGCTTCTATGATCTGGTCCCTTTCTTTTCTGCCTTTCATAGTGTGGTACCTTTCTGTAGTCCTGGCTATTGACTGGGTAAATGTATCATTGCTTAGATCATTTTGATTGGGCCCTGATTGAAGGACCTGTTATAGATTTATTTTTCTTTTTACTTGGAATTTTTACACATAAGACTTTGATAGTCTATATTTTCATCCAGAAATTTTTTTCTTTTTGATTTTTCTGATGTCTTTTTAATATCTCTTGCCAATTGATTCATATACCTCATACCTCAGCCATACATCCCTAAGTGATCCTTTTTTTTTTTTTGGCAATCACCCTCTTAACGGGGGGAATGTAAAAAATATCATTATTTAAATTGCAAAGTTTAAATTCCTTTTGAGAAGAATTTTAGGTAAAGAAGATGCTACCTCTCTGAATCCAGAACTGAACTGTTGGAGAAGTCACCATGAAGAAGCCTCCAGACCACAAGTTGCACAAAATTGAACTTTGGGTGTGGTTGATTGAACATTTATTTGTATCTGTACTTTCATGCCAAAGGGGACTGCCCCCTAACTGGCTTTTTGTCAATGCGTTCAGCAATTATTGGTTTTATTCTTTTGTTTCTCTTATCCTCAAATTATTGTAATCTTTAAATTGATTGTGTTTTCATGATCCTTTGGAAAAAAATTAATTTTTTTCAAACGATCAAATGGGGAATTGTAAAAAAATAGACTCAAATACAGGACTACAATCCCCACGAGCCTTTGCTCCACTTCCCCAGAATGCCTTGTAATCTCACCTGGGCTGAGATCAAGAAGGTATTTAAGCTGATTCAAAGGCTTTTGAGGCTCTATTGGACTTCCATTTTGGAGCAGATGCATCTCTTTCCATAATGTAGGTGAGGCTTAGGCCTCTGGCCTAGACACGTGTTTTTTCTTATTCTGTATTTTCTTTAATCTTTAACCTTTAATAAACCTCTAAAAAATATAATACTCCTTGCAGAGAGAAACTAATTTCTACCTGCCTCAGTCTCCCCATTTTCCCTAATTTTAATCTTTACAATACCAAAGATATTACTCCTCCCTGAGCACCCCATACACCCAAGTAGTGATATTACTGGATCAAAAGATGTGTATTCTTTTATAGTCTTTTGGGAATAATTCCAAATTGCCCTCCAGAGTGGATGGATCAGTTCACAACTCCAGTAGCAATGTATTAGTACCCCCAACTTTGCCACATCCCTTCCAACATTTATCATTTTCCTTTACTGTCATATTGGCCAATCTGATAGATATAAGATGTGGTAGCTCAAAGCTGTTTTAATATATATTTCTCTAATAAAGAGGGATTTAGAATATTTTTCAAATGATCATTAACATCTTTGATTCCTTCATCTGAAACTGTTTACTCATATCCTTTGACCATTTATCAACTGGAGAATGACATGAATTCTTATCAATTTGACTTAGTCCTTTATATATTTGAGAAATGAGACCTTTATCAAAGAAATTTGTTATGAATTTTTCCCAGTTTGTTTTTTCCCTTCTAATCTTGTTTCATTGTTTGTGTTTCTACAAAACTCTTTTAAGTTTAATATAATCAAAATTATTCATTTTATACCTTGTAATGTTCTCTATCTCTTGTTTGGTCATGGATTCTTCCCTTCTTCATAGATCTGCCAGGCAAATTATTCTATGTTCCCCTAATTTATTTATAATATCACTCTTTATTTTGACCTTATCTTAGTATATGGTGTGAGATATTTATCTACATTTAATTTTTTACATACTGTTTTCTAATTTTTGCATCAGTTTTTGTCAAAAAGTGAGTTCTAATTCCCAAAGCTGCGATCTTTGAGATTATCAAACATTAAATTGCTAAGATTATTTACCCCTAATCTATTCCATTGATCCATCCTTCTATCTCCTATCCAGTACTGAATTGTTTTGATGAGTACTGCTTTAAAATACAGTTTAATATCTGGTACCACTAGGCCATTATCCTTCACATTTTTTTTCATTAGTTTCCTTGAGATTCTTAATCATTTGTTTTTCTAGTTGAATTATGTTATTATTTTTTCTAGTTCTATGAATTAGTTTTTTGGTAGTTTGATTGGTATGGCACTGAATAAGCCAATAAATTTAGGTAAGATTGTCAGTTTTATTATATCAGCTTAGCCTACCCATATGTAATTCATGTTTTTTTCATTAGTTTAGGTCTAATTTTATTTATGTGAAAAATGTTTTATAATTGTGTTCATATAATTCCTGCATTTATTTTGGCAAATAAATTCCCAAATATTTTATATTGTCCAGAGTGATTTTAAATGGAGTTTCCTTTTAACTCTTGTTGTTGAGTTTTGTTGGAAATATATAGAAGTGCTGATGATTTATGTGGGTTTGTTTTGTATCCTGCAACTTTGATAAAATTATGAGTTATTTCAACTAGTTTTTAGTTGATTTTCTAGGATTCTCTAAGCAAACCATCATATCATCTGCAAAGAATGATAGTTTAGTTTCCTTTAATTGTCTACTTATTAACTTTTGTTTAGATTTATTCAGTTCTGACAGGGAAGGTTGAGATCTCACACTAGTATAGTTTTACTGTCTATTTCCTCCTTAAGCTTCTTTAGTTTTTCCTTTAAAAATCCGGATTCTATACCATTTGGTTCATACCTGGTAAGTCCTGATATTTCTTCATTTTCTAAACTACCATTTCTCAAGATATAAGTACCTTCCTTATCTCTCTTAATCAGATCTGGTTTTGCTTTAGCTTTGTCTAATATCATGATTGCTGTTCCTGTTTTTTTTCTCAGTTGAAGCCCCCCAGATTCTGCTCTAACCTCTTACCTGTGTGTCAACCTGCTTCAAAAGTATTTCTTATAAACAACATAAGGTAGGATTTGGGGTTTTAATCTGTAAAGATTAAAATTTTGGGGGAGACTAAGGCAGGTAGAAATTAGTTTCTCTCTGCAAGGAGTATTATATTTTTTAGAGGGTTATTAAAGGTTAAGGATTAAAGAAAATAGTGGTAGTCTCTCGGTGACCGAGAATGACAATTGTCTTTATGCAGTTTCATCTACGGTGTACCCTCATGTGGCTTTGAAGTCCAAAGGCTGAGGCGCAGAGTTTGTGGCACATGGGGCATGGGACGCCTGTTGTCGGCGTTCACGCGCAGCGGCAAGACGTCGACGTTGCTCATCTTCAAAGGTGGTGGCGGCATGGTTAATGGGGGTTTGCCAGCTGCTTCTGTCAGAGGCAGCGAGTTCTAGTTGCTTTGGTGTAATGCCAGCCCACTTCAAGTTTGACTTTAGCTGATCCTTGAATCTTTTCTTCGGCTGGCCTTGTTTCCTGAGTCCAGCTGACAGTTCACCATAGAATACCTGTCTTGGTATTCGCTGTGGGTCCATGCGGATGACGTGTCCAGACCATCGTAGCTGGGCTTTGAGGACCATGACTTCTATGCTGGTGGAGTTGGCTCTGTCGAGGACTTCCTGATTGGTGATTCGGTCCTGCCATCGGATCCTCCTGATTGACCGGAGGGAGCGTTGGTGGAATTGCTCCAGCTGTTTCATGTGCTTCCGGTACAGTGTCCATGTCTCACAACCGTACAGGAGCGAGCTGAGGATCACTGCGTTGTACACTTTGAGCTTCGTCGCAGTGCTTACACCGCTGTGTTGGAGGACTTTGGAGAGCAGCCGCCCGAGTGCCTGGCTGGCCTTTTGGATCCTGGCATTAATCTCGTGGTCCAGGGACCCGTCGTTGGCGATGGTGCTGCCCAGGTACTTGAAAGTGTTGACGTTAGAAAGCTGCGTGCCCTTGATTGTAATGCACGGCTGGTTCGTTGGCCTCCCTGGTGCAGGTTGGAACAGCACCTCTATTTTGCTGAGGCTGATGGTCAGGACAAACAGTTTTGTTGCGGTGGAGAACCTGTCCACAATGGTTTGGAGATGATGTTCTTGGTGGGCCATGAGAGCACAGTCATCTGCGAAGAGAGCTTCCAGGATGAGTCTCTCTATTGTCTTTGTTTTTGCAGTCAGGCGGCGAAGGTCAAATAGTGAGCCATTCAGTCGGTATTTGATGTAGACGCCCAGGTCTAGATCCATCACAGCATGTCGTAATACTTGGGTGAAGGATAGGCTGAATAGTACCGGAGCGAGGACACAGCCTTGTTTCACACCATTGGAGATGTTGAAGAGATCAGAAGTCTCTCCACCACATAGGACCTCCCCTGTCATGTCGACATGAAAGAGCTGGATCAGTTTGACGAATTTTGCTGGGCATCCAAGCTTGCTGAGGATCACCCACAATGCATCCCTGTTCACTGTGTCGAACGCCTTTGTCAGGTCTATGAAGACAATGTAGAGACTCAGGTTCTGCTCAAGGCATTTTTCCTGCATTTGCCTCACCGTGAAGACCATGTCGATGGTGCTATGATCTGGTCGGAAGCCACATTGTGATTCAGGCAGGTTCTGCTCTGAAACAGATGACAGGAGTCTGTTGAGTATAACACGGGCGAGGATCTTTCCAGCAGTGGAGAGTAGTGGGATGCCTCTGTAGTTGTCACAGGCTGCTCATGAGCCTTTGTTCTTGTATAGGGCTACGATGGAGGCATCTCTGAGTTCTGGGGGCATGTCTTCCTCTTCCCATATGCTGGTCAGCACTATGTGGAATGCCTGGAGAGCCTTTCCATTTAAGGCCTTGTTCACCTCGGTTGGGATCCCGTCTTTACCGGGTGCCTTGCCTGCACTCATTTGTTTAATGGCTTTTTGAACTTCCTCTATTGAAGGAAGGACATCAAGTTGTTCAATGGTGCGGTTTTGGGGGATCTGGTCAAGGACGCTTTGGTCGACTGAAGAGGGTCGGTTGAGAAGCTGACTGAAGTGTTCTTTCCACCTGTTGCTGATGCCTTTTTTATCTTTTATGAGAGTGTCACCATCAGAGGATAGCAAGGGAGTGGTGGCGGGTTTTAATGGCCCATAGACAGTCTTGAGGGCACTGAAAAATTGTTCATATTTTTTTGTATCAGCAAAGCAAAGAAAATACAGAATAAGAAAAATACGTGCCTAGGCCAGAGGCCTAGACAAGATAACCTCACATCATGAAAGAGAGGCGTATGCTCCAAAACGGAAGTCCAAAAAAGACTGAGCCTATTCACAACCAGGTTTAAATACCCCATCTCGTTCTCGGCCCAGGTGAGGTTACAAAGAATTCTGGGGAAGTGGAGCAAAGGCTTCTGGGGATTGAAGTCCAGAGTTCAAATCCATTTTTATAAATCCACTCTTCTATACACTTACATTTTTGGGTGAGTTTATCCCATTTACATTCACAGTTATAATTATCATCTGTCTATTCCCCTCCATCTTGATTTCCTCTTTTAATCCTACCCTTTCACCTTTAACTCTTTCCCTCCATACTGGTATTGCTTTTAATCACTCCCTCCCTTCCCCTTCCTATATGTTACTTCCTTTCCCATCACTACCTTTCTTATTTCCCTCCTACTTTTTTATAAGGTCTATTAAGCATCCCTGCAATTTCTCCCTCCCTTATATTACCCCTACGCACCACCCCATTATTATTCCCCTTCTATTTTTCCATAGGGTAAAATAGGATTCTATACCCCAATGAATTTGAATTTGATTATTCTTTCCTCTTTGAGCCAGTTCCATTGAGAGTAAGGAATAAGTGTTATCTGTCACCACCCTCTTCCTCCCTTCCAATATGATAGTATCCCCTCACCTCTTTATGTGATATAATTAACCTATTTTGCTTTTCTCTTCCCATTTCTCTTAGTACTATTTTTTTCACTCCTAATTTTTTTTATTTTTTTACATATCATACTAAACAGCTTCCTACCACATCCTCTGTCTATATATACCTCTTCTAACTACTATGAAATTAACAGTTGAGTTACAAGTATCATCTTTCCATTTAGAAATATAAACAATTTGACCTTATTGAAGCCTTTATTTTTTCTTTTTCTTATTTATCTTTTTTATCCTTTTCTTGAATTTTGCATTTGGACACCAAATTTTCTGTTTAAGTCTGCTTTTTTTCTTCAAGAATGTTAGAAAATCTTCTATTTTATTAAATGACCATACTTTCCCCTGGGAAAAATAGTCAGTTGTGATGGGTAGATGATTCTTAGTTGTAAATGAAGGTCCCTTGCCTTCTGGAATATCATAAACCAAGCCTTCCTGTCCTTCATTGTGGAAGCTGCCAGATCCTGTGTAATCCTGACTGGAGCTCCATGATATATAAAGTGTTTCTTTCTGGTTGTTTGCAATATTTTCTCATTGATGTGGGAGCTCTTGAACTTGTCTGTAACATTCCTGGGAGTTGTCATTTGGGATTTATTGCAGTAGGTGATCTGTGGATTCTTTTGATTTCTATTTCACCCTCTTGTTTAAGAATAACAGGATAGTTTTCTTATAATTCTTGTATAATTTCTTGTAATAGGTTTTTTTTTTTTGGTCATTACTTTCAGGTAGTTGAATAATTCTTACAATTTTTCACCTTGATTTAGTTTTCAGGTCAGTTTTTTTTTTCAACGATATATTTCATATTTTCTTCATTTTGTTCATCTTTTGATTTTGTTTTTATTGTTTCTTGATGTATCATGAAGTCATTAGCTTTTATTTGCCCAGTTTTAATTTTTAAAGACTGACTTTCTTCCATGATCTTTTGATCCTCCTTTTCTATTTTTCTCTTTATTGAATTTTTCCATTCTTTTTCTAATAGTCAATTCTGGTTTTAAAAAAACAACAACTCTTTTCTTCATTGGATTTCTATGTCTCTTTTTCTATTTGACCAATTTTGTTTTTTAAACTGTTATTTGTTATTTTCTTTTTGCATTACTTTCATTTCTTTTTCCCATTTGTCTTCAACCTAATTTTATTTTTGAATTGCTTTTGTAAGGAATTAAATTAAGGGTTGGATTAAATATGTGAGAATTCTAAAACAACATGGTAATCACTGATTTAAAATATAGTTCAAGTCAAAATGACTTTTAATAGTTTTATTTACAAAGAGATGGAGTGAAAGTAGAGAAATACAAAAAGAGGATAGAGATGTCTAGCCTATCACACTAAATATTGCTCCAGTGCTCAGTTCAGCCCAGAAGGGCTTGTTAACCCTTGACTGTAGGACCCATAGTTCCACCCACACCTCCTCTAATAGGGGAAGACCTCTCTGGAACTAATCTCTCTCCAGAAGCCGGGAAAGGAAGGCCAGCTACTCACTGACCCAAGAGCCAGTCCAAGAGCTAAGGTTCCAAGTCAAAGCCGAGGTCCAAGTAAATTAGAGGAGAAGGAGGGGTAGGCCAGCACTCCTCTGTGTTCAGTTTTGCTTCTGGCTCCCCCTTATCTCATGAAAATCCAATGAAAATCAACATTTCTTTGTCTACCTTTTAAATTATATTCAGAAGGTGACCCCCCCCCCTCACTATGCCTTGCTGTTGGTTTTTGACTCTGTTGTTTTGAGGTACTTTTTAAAGATTGATTTGGAAGGATTATCAGAGAGTTTTCAGCTTTTGCTGCTACTAAGTCACCACTTGACTCTGCCTTGCTTGAGTTTTTCATGAGTGGTCTTTCTAAGAACCAAATCCTTGAATATCATAGCTATTGAATGTCCCTATCTCCATTCTAGTGTGTCTCTTCTCCTACATTAGGATTCTTTAATTAGACCTCCCTCCACTGAAAAAAAGATTTCCCCTTTTCTTGCCTTTTATTCAATCTCTCCTTTTGTCTCCTTTCATATTCTCTTGCAAGTCTTCTTACTAAGAGACTCTAGGAGTTATTTTCTCTTCAATCTTTGATTTGATAATAGTATATCATATAGTGGTACTATATTCAATTGTACTTGTTTGCTTTTTATGTATTCTCATCTGAAGTATTTGAACAGCAAATACTTTGCTCATATCTGGTTTCTTTGCAGTAATTCTTCTAATTGAATAGCTTTGTTTAAATAAAATGCATGTCCTTTTTCATGAATGGTTAGGCTCAGTTTGGCAAAGTATGTGACTTGGGTTGCATCTTGAGCTCTTACTCTTTGGAACATATTATTCTCTTCCCTCTCATAGTTTCTGGTTCATGCAGAACAGTTTTATGTTATTAAAATTTCTTTTTCATCATCTTTGAAGTTCCTTCTTCTGGTCTTTATATTTTCAGGTCTCTTTCATGTGAAGAATTTGTTGCTCATCATTGGTATTGTTCAATTTAAATATGAGTCTTAGAGTTGGTAGCATATATTAGTTATTATTACTTGTTTTCCTAAGAGTGATCAATTGACTCTTTTAATTGGCATTTTGTTTTCTTGTTCAGAAATCCTAGACAGTATTATTGCATTATTTCTTTCATTATGGAGTTCATTTTTTTAAATGTGTCATATTTTCTTGGAGAACTATGATCCAACGATGTCATTGAATCTTTTCTTTAGAAATATTTTTTCTACTATAGGGATCATATTTTTTTAATATTATTACTTTTTTTCTTCTCTTCTTCCAGATTATCATTTGTTTCTATGTATTTTTTCCCCAAAGAGTTCCTCTCTATGAGCTTTTCCCTGTGTTTTCAGTTTTTCTATTCTAACATTTCCTCTATTCAGAACATAAATTCTTCTTTCATAATTCATCTTTCTCCTTTAAACCATTTGGGAATATTTTGCAATGGTTTTATGTTCTTTTGCAAATTTATAGAGACTTCATTGGGTTTTAATTCATTTTCTTTGTCTTATAATATATGTTTATAGATGTTTGGACTTGTAGCTGATCTGAAGATTGCATTCCTGTCTATTATATCTTCAAGCTTGATTTTATTTATATATTTATATATCATGCTCAAGGTTCATGCGATTTTAGGTAGTTTTTTTTTTTCTTTCCCCTTGTATTTCCCTATTGCTTACTGTCTGACATTTTTCCCTTTGATTGGGGACCTAGACAACAAAGTCATTTTGGACTTCTCCCACAATGCAGAATTTTAATTTCCTTGGCTTGTGTCTCTCAGGTTATTTTTGTGGAGCAGGAGAGAAGAAAATTGACTCTGGTTGGATGAGAATTGCTTTAATTGTCTCTTTTCTTCACTTCTTTAGTTGAATACTATTGTTGCACATAAAACTGATGTGCTGCAGTACACCAAAATAAGATTATGTCTTTTGGCTTTCTGTGTAATTTGTATGAGGGGAGTGGAGGAAGAGATAGAATGTGAATGACAGATCTGAATACTTCCATATCTGTACTTCCAACTCTACTAAATCCGTATATGTTGGTCAGTGGATTTGCTAAGAGCATTAGAATTAAGGGATTAACTTTCTATGTTTTCAGTACATCAGATTTTTTTACATCTTTAATGTTCTTGGTGTCCGACAACCATGGAGATAGTTGAAATTGCTTTATTTCTAGTACCTAATTTCTAATACTTAATTTTTGGAGTGATTTGAGAGGTTGAGAGAATCAAAGAAAACTTCTATTCCTCAATTCTGTTGGTCTCATAAACCACAAAATTAATCAATCAATCAATATTTATTAAGGACCTATTATTTGCCAATTATTTGGGGGATACAATAAGAGGCAAAAGATAACCCTTGCCCTTAAAGGATAATGGAGAAAGGCAGCACTTAAAAAAAAGCTGGGGATGAAGAGGAGAGAATGCTTATGTAAGGACATGTTGGCAAACTCTAGAAAGCCAAAAGAACCAGGAGGAGAATGAAAATGGGTCAGCCTGGGCCTCTCTCCAAAATAAAGGTTCCAGAAAGAACTCACCCATCTTGGAGAAGTGTTCCAGAACATTTTGACTTACAATGGTAGAGAGAGTCTTCATTTGGGAACTCTAAACAAATGAAATTAAAATTCCACAACAAATCCATAGACACACAGAATTTTACAACTGAAAAAATGATTTTATATGTGATCAACCTTTTTATTTTAATGGTTCAGAAACTGAGATATAGAGAAGAGAAGTGACTTAGAAAGGTCACAAAGGTAATTAGCACCAGGATTGAAACCAGCATCATAGGAGGGAATTAGGAGAGGCAGTAGAGTTTTTTTCCTAAATTTAATATGTGACTAAGTAAAAAGCACTGATTTTAAATCTAAACAATATAAGTTAAATCCAAGATCTTTAACTATTTGTATAATCCTGATCAAGTCATTTAATCTCTCTAGATCTCATTTTATCATCTGTCAAATGAGTTTAGCCTAGATAACTTCTGAGTTCCTTTCTATCTATCTACAAGCCTTTGATTTTATAGAAGAAACTGACCCCCATAAAATTACTTCCCTAGAGTCACATGGGGAATGAATAGCAAAGGAACCAAATCCTCTGATTCCAAATCTAGTACCTTCTCCACTAACCAAATACACTACTTTTGGCCACTTGAAGACTCCTCCCAAAATTTGTAGATTCTATCCAATGCTCTTTTCCCAAGATCACAACTCTGTAGTTTCCATCAGTTCTAATACATAAGGGACCTAGTGGATTGAAGATGTCATATGCCTCCTGAACTATCCTAATCAAATTAAAATATAATTGAAAATGTTTAACTAAATAAAAATAGACTAAAACAGATATTAATTGGATGTTTTTTTAAGCCAATATAGAGCCTAAAGAAATCCTAATACATAATTTAATGGTTCCACCAACGTAGATGATTTTGTCCAACTTTTCTCCCCCAGTCTCCTCTTAACCCCAAAGGAACAAAGAGGTTAAAGGGCTTGCCTGCAGTCACAGAGTTTGCAGTGAGTCAGTCAGGACTGGAAATAATCTCAGCTGTTAATCCCCTTTCCTCTATACCAAACTGCCTTGTTAAATTTTGTTGTTCTTCTTGTTATTATTCCCATTAGTGTCTGTTCTGTCTCTCTCACTTCAGCATAAGCTTCTTGAGGGCAGAAATCTTATTTCCTCTTCCCTGTAGATCTCTTCGCTAGTAAATAGTCATAAATAGGCTATATAGCTAGAAGGACAAAAGATATTATCTAGAAGCCCTGGACACAGTGGGTACCCAATAAATGTTACTGGCTTGACATTTTCTTTCTTAAAGAAAGAAAAAAATGGCACCTCTACTGTGAGGAGATCAGGCATGTCCACATTGTTTTGGAAGCAAGGTGACTTTTTATATATTACCTAGAGAAGATGCCACTCTGGGTCATATTCCTGCTTCTATAATTGTGAAACCCTTCTGCTTGACTAGCTAGAAGAGATATGAGGAATAATCTCATAAAGCAATTTCCCAAAAGCAGAGAGAGCTGTTCTTACCAATCCTGTTTCTGAGAGTAGGTACAGTGGCACTTGTTTTTAAACTTTCCTTCAAAAGATTAGAAGGAAGGGGCAATTGGGTGGTTCAATGGTTTGAGAGCCAGGTCTAAAAACAGGAGATTCAGGGTTCAAATATGGCCTCAGACACTTCCCAGCTCTGTGACCCTGGGCAGGTCAATTAACCCCAACTGCCTATCTTCTTACTGCTTATCTGCCTTGAAATTGATCCTTAGTATTGATTCTAAGACAGAAAATGGTTTTAAAAAAAGGTGAGGAGATGGAAAGGAAAAGAGGAAGCAAAAGCTCATATAAATTGTTTTCCCCTATTAACGTTTGTGGTTCAGTAGAAGGAGGCCTATCTAAAGCAAACTGACTCATACAATGTCTCTTTTCTAAATTCACAATTGTTCCAATGATATTTGCATATCATTTAGCCAAACCTCCCTTACAGAGAAGCTATAAAGTGAGGTAGCCAGTCTTCCAAGACTCAACTCACGTGTCACTTTATTTACGAAACCTTTCCTGAGCTCCACAGAGGCTGGTGCTTTCCCCCCACCCATAATTACCTTGTATCTATCTAGGTGGCATAATGGATGGAGAACCAGGCCTGGATTCAGGAAGATCTGAGTTCAAATCTGTCCTCAAGACTCTTACTGGCTATGTAACCCTTGGCAAGTCACTTAACCCTTTTGCCTCAATTTCCTCATCTATATGGAAACATATGGAAACATAGTGGAAACTGTCCAGTCTGAGTCCATTCTCCCCATAGTGGAAGTATGGAAGTATGGAAGTATACCTCCAAATGTTGGGAGGTAATAATGTTTGTATTTCTATATTTTTTAATTTTATACTTATTTTTATATAATATATTTATATTATGTGAAATTCATATTTCTATATTTGTGGAATAATTATAACTTTGGAAAAGCTAATAAATATTAATTGGTAAAAGGGAACTGGAGCACCTGAACTAGAGTCTAACAGCAGAGGATACTCATCAGCATTGAAACAGAGATCAACAGCATTAAAGAGATACCCCAAATCTTCAAGAACAACCTACAATGCTAAAGGAGCATAGCAAGCTTTGTTCTAAAGGAATTAAATCAGAGACATAAACACAAACATAAAATACAAACATACATGTGTGTATAGTTATTGTCAATTTGTTTTCCAGTCATGTCAGAATCTTTATAACCCCATTTGATGTTTCTTGGCAGAGATACTGGAGTGGTTTACCATTTTTTTCCTCCAGAGCACAAATGAGGAAACTGAGGTAAATGGGGTTAAGTGATTTGCACAGATTCACACAGCTAGTAACTGTCTGAGGCCAAATTTAAACTCGGAAAGATGTCTTTTGTTTGTTTGTTTGTTTGTTTTTTTAAACCTTACCTTCTGTCTTTGAATCACTACTAAGTATCAATTCCAAGGCAGGAGAGAGCTAAGGGCTAGGCAATTGGGATTAAGTGACTTGCCCAGGGTCACACAGTTAGGATGCATCTGAGGCCAGATTTGAACTCAGGACCTCCAGTCTCTAGGCCTGGTTCTTTCTATCCATGAAGCCACCTAACTACCCTAAAGATGAGTCTTCTTGACTCTAGGACCAGCACTCTATTCCTTGACTCTGAGATCTTCTCTCTCTCTCTGTCTGAGCTCTTCTCTCTCTCTGTCTCTGTCTCTCTGTCTCTGTCTCTCTCTCCCTCCTCCCTCTGCCTCCCTCCTTCTCTCTCTCCCTTTCCCTCACTCCTTTTCTCCCTCTCCCCCTCTCTCTGTTCTCTCTCTCTCCCTCTCTCCTCTCTCTCATCTATTTATCTCTCTACCTATCTAGTTATCTACACACGTCACATGTATATACACACACATATATATGTATATGCTTTTATGTATATACATACATATATATACATATTTTATTTATGGTGGTCTCTTAGTAGAATGTAAACTCCATCAGAGAAGGGACTATTTCTTGTCTTTGGATCTCCAACACACAGCACAGTGGTACCTGACATAAAATAAAGCTGAATCAACTTGAGGCATCTTTAATGGCTTTCCTTGTTCAATGTCCTTCTCTGCTATGACTGTTTATACTAGACTTCTCCTATCATGCCCTGTAATACTCTTTATTCTGGAATCTCACTTAACCATGGAATACACACTCAAGAAATAGTCACCACCCCCTGCAGATTCCCTCTTTGATTGGATATCTTCTCAGAGAACTACCCTTTTAGTAGGACAACTAGGTCAACTATGTCTTATTCTTCACTCATTTCTGGACTTTATCATGCCTCTTCACTGGTACCTTTAACTCCTGCTTCTTCCCTTTTGGTTTCCTTTTATGTGTTCTGTTGTCCCATTAGAATGTAAGCTTCTTGAGGACAGGGATTGTCTTTCTTTCTGCTTGTGTTTGGCACTCAAAATCCTTAATAAATGCATGGTGACTGGGAATGCAAAGCCAAAAATGAAATACATTCTTTCCTCAAGAGTTTGCATTCTCTTGGAAAAATACAACATATGAACAAAATAATGGCTGTAAAATAAAATATGAAGTAAATTCAAAGTTATTTCAAGGGATAAGGAAATATAGGTATCCCTTCCACATCATGGGGTTTAGGGGCAGGGCAACTCCTCCCATGATCTGGAAAAATTTATACAAAACTTTTTGATCATATAATAGGTGCTGGTAGATCCCTATCCTGATGAATATACTTTTTTTTTAATTCCCCTGCCCCACCCCACCTCAGGACTTGACTCTTTGGCTCCTCTAGTATTATAGTCTACCATTAATTTTTTATTCCTCTGATTTTGCCATCTAAAATATGGTTCACTCAATCCTCAGGTGCAAGTGTAGCTTCAGGTAAGTTCTTTTATACATATTCTATCCATTTCAGTCTCCCAACTTGCCCTTAAACTCAGTAGTCAGGGACTTAAAGGATTCTTCTCTGTATCCTTATTTTGTTTTCAGATAAGGAAAAATATACCATTTTTAGACTTTCAATCTTTCCCCCCACCATCACCTTCCCCCATACTAGCATTGTCACCTGTGCCTGGAACATGTTAAGCATTTAATGCTTTTATTTTATTGATTATTTATGTGCGACCTACATGTTGGCCAACCAAGAAAATATAGAATACTATTGTATCATCCCATTCACTTCTCCTTTTCTCAACTCACTGTTTAAAAAAAATAAAAGAGAGAATGGAATGTACCCTAGGGAGGAGGCTTGGACCCCGAGTTATGGAAAGAGAAGGAAAGAGAGAAGAACCCCCCACTTCACAAAGTGGGGTACAGGAGAGACAGCAGCTATAACAAGTTGGCTCAGAGAGAGGAGAGGGGATTTGAAGATTTTCCCCCTTCTGCCTTCCCTCCTTAGATAAAGCTGCTCTCCCTAATTTGCTCTTGTCCCTAGATCCATTCTCCCTAGATCCGTTCACTCATACTCATTTTGGGGAAGAGATAACTTTTAATGTTAACTCAATCAGGTAATACAAAAGGAATAACAGGGAGGGAAGAATAGGAAAAGGAAAGTGGGAAAAGGGGGTCCCTGTCTCTAAACCATTTCCCCTCCCTCCTCGAGTTTGGGGGGGGGGGGAACTCAGGTCTTGGCAGCCTGAGCCCCCTGAGAGAAAGTCAGGTTGACTCACCCCTGGGCAACAGGAGCTGAGGTAAAGTCCGCTTAGGTTTCTCTTCAGAAAGTTTCTTCAATTGGGAAGTGTTGGGGGGAAAGATTTCCAGTTACCAGCAGGAAAAGTGGGTAACCCTCAGGAGAAAGTCTTTATCCACCTTCTCTCTTTGAGGTCTCAAGACTGAGAGACTCTCACTGTTCTCCTCACCAGAGTCTTCTCTCCTCAGGATTCCACTCCTGGGGCCCCGCCCCCTTCGAGGTGATCAATTTCATATACTCTTCAGTCTGGCACTTTTTCTCTAGTGCCAGCCTCTATCACACTCACATTGGCACTGTCAGATTGTATTCCCCAGAAAACAACTGATACCTTGCATTATAGAAGTAACCATATGGCTATCCATCCTAATAATATAGCTCATAAGCCCCTACCAGTACAATTAGCCAAGAGATTTAATTCACTTTCTAGAAAATGTATTTATTCAAGTGGTAGAGTGAAAATAGCAATTACAGAACATTTCTCAAAGAATTTGGAGGTATTCACTCTCCCACAAATATACACACTTCAGTGTATGTGGAGAGAAGAGTAGGTATGCATTTAAAGTACAATGTTGGAAAAGCAGGTGTGTGTGATCAAGTATGTATGTGAGTGATGTAATAAAGATAGTAAGCTGAGTGGAAACTTTTATTTCTTGAGTTAGAGAGGATGGACTGAGGGGAATCTGTTTATTCACAATGGCTACTATTCTCTGACTGGCTGTGTCTAGAGAGAGGACTGCTGTAGGAACATGAACCTGCTGAGGGAACCTGAGGCTGCTTATTGGTAAATGGAGGACAGAGAAATGCTGCTGGGGGATGCTACCACACACACATACACACACAGTGATACTGATACACAGGGGGCATTGCTCTGGGGAATTTGCCTATTGATTCCTAATGATGGCTGATATATTGCCTAACCTCCTTCTTCCCTCACTCCCTCTTCCCTGTTCCAACTGACAACCTTCTCCTCCCAATTTTCCCTCCCCACTGAGTGAATTATAAAACACTCTAAGTTTTTTTCTCAGGTAAGGGGTTTATTGGGATAACAGGATGGGAAACTGAGGTAAGGGGGATGAGGAAGTCTCTAATCTAAATGAATGGTTTAGAAAGGTTTGAGGGAATACTCCAGTCACAAACTGTGACTCTGAGACAGGGAGATGGAGGACAATGGCTTTTCAAAATCTTCTTTCTTCTTCTACAGTTAGATTTCTCCTTCTTATCAATTTCAACTGTCCAAAGTCAGAGAACTTCAAGTAAGCAAGTCAGCTTCACAAAAGTCTCTCAGCCAACTTTAAACTCCAGAAAGTGTGTGTCCCTCAGTCAGAGACCCAGAGACCAAAAAGCCCCCTGGTCAACTCCAACTGTTCAGAGCCAGAAAGCCAGATATTAAGTTCAAAAACCCAGTTTCTCTTCTCAGTATGGCCAGCCAAAAGCCTCCCGGGAAAAGTATGACTTCCAGTCCCAGACACAGAGACACAAAAGCCCCCTCCTCAGCTCCAACTGTCCAGAGCCAGAGAGACAAGGATCAAGTTCAAAAGCCAAGTTTCTCCTCTCAAAGTGTGGCCAGCAAACCCCCAACTCAGCTCCAACTGCCACCAACCCGGGAACATTCCCTTGGAATCCTGACATCAAGAGCCAGATGCATTTTAGAGCTAGATCTCCAGTCCTGCATTTTGGTCCACAGGTCCTGCAAAAACTTCTCACTCTCATATCTCTACCACAGTGACTACAACTACCCACAGCATTGGGGATTCCTCATGAAGTTTATTAAGAAGTAGAGTGATGGTATTATTGATAGACAGTTTATAATACCACTAAACTGGGCTAGTTCATAGAGGAGTATAACATCTGTATCAGATCTATGTCTCAAGTGAGCCTATGTCATCTCTCCTGAGTGGATCAATCCTCTCTTGGGAGGAGTCAAGAACATCACGCCACTGCTAAGCTAGTAGTACTTTCATGGGCTTGGCTATGGATGGGCTATACTGGACAGGATCATTGAATCCCTAGGCCATTGCCAAAGCTAGGACAGACAGATTGCCCAGCTACTGGACACCCAACAGAATGAAGTGTCTCTGCTGGATTTGATTTTCAATAGGCAACCACAGTCTTCACCACTTCTAGTCTAAGATTTGTTTTGTTTGTTTGTTTGTTTTTGGTGTGACAATGGAGTTTCCCATTATTTTTTATAGCAAGGGAAATAATGCTTAGCTTAGAATTAGAAGAAGATTCTCCTTTTTCAAGAGCCTCAGCAATGGAATTTTTCTCTCTCAGGAAAGAGATGAGAGTGGTCTAACATCTATTTTGGGAGGCTCAAAATAGAAATTCTAGG
This sequence comes from Monodelphis domestica, assembly GCF_027887165.1. Classification (NCBI taxonomy): domain Eukaryota; kingdom Metazoa; phylum Chordata; class Mammalia; order Didelphimorphia; family Didelphidae; genus Monodelphis; species Monodelphis domestica. The sequence continues at coordinate 134,156,055 of NC_077229.1, read as the reverse complement.
GCCAAGCACTGCCCCTCTCAAAGACTCTGGCTCAGGCACTGAAATTTTCCCTTCTGCAAGAATTCTGGCAGATAGTAAGCACCTAATGTGGTTTTTTCTTATTTAATTAATAAATATTATCCTTTAATCAAAAATAAAATTTCCAATTCTAGAACTTTAACTGGAGTTGAATGCTTACCTTCATAATCCAAAGGAAGAAAAATCTAGTTCATTTTTAATATTCAAGCTGGGTATTCTGTTATTAATAGGATGACATTTCAGAATTCTTTCTTGTCTTAGAAGATAGTGATGCATCTGAAAATCCTGATGTTCATACATCAAAGCTACCTCTCTTTTATATAGATGTCAATTCACTTTCTATTACATTTCTTAATCAATTAATCTATTAAATATAAATAGTAGAAGCAATTGAGAGACACTGAAAGATATACATATACTTATATATGTATATTAAATTATACATATAGAGTCTGTTCTATAATATTACATTGTATCATATATTAAATATATACATATATTGTATATGTACATACAAATGTATGTATATGGGTGTTGTGAAGATTGGATTTGGCTCTCCCCTGATTGTAATAATGAAGGTACTTAGATCTTCCTTGATTGTGAAGATTAAATTGTAATCCCCTGTCTATTTTTAGATTTGAATCCCCCAAAATGTAAGCACAGTACTTGAAGTTGAGTATGGAGATCTACCCATTTTGGATTTTAACCACAAAAAGCTGTGAACACCCATTTCATATGTTGATTGGGAGGTCTGTGACCCACATGTGAAAGAGTGGGCAGTCCTAGAGTGGAGCATCGGCTGTGATTGGTAGATGTAAAAATTTAGGAGAAGTGACCCAAGAAAAAGGTCTTTAAAAGTGGAAATAGGACACACACAGAGACACTTGGAGTGAAGACAGACACTTGGAGTAAGGACACACTTGGAGTGAAGAGAGAAACTTGGAGTGAAGAGAGTCACTTGGAGTTTGAAAAAGACACACAAAGAGTGGAGCCTGCTGGAGTTGATGGCTGATATAGAATCTGCTGATTGAACTGACACATGGTGAGTGTAAAGGCTGACTTCCTTCCTTGGCCTTCTGGAGCCGTCAGCCTCTGGGAAAAGACTCATCATCTTGAGACTCCTTCCCCTTGCTGGGGCCTTAGAACTACTACCTGGATCAGAAGAAGCTGGAGCTTGTGCTCTCGCTCTCTCCCCCACCCCCTCCTTTCTCTCTCTCTCCTTTCTCTCTCTCACTCTCTCTCTCCCCTTTTCTCTCTTTATTAATATCTTCCCTCTATTGTAAAATAAACTACCACAAATTCCATTTTACTTTAGTAATTCATTTTGGGATTTAAAAATTAAATCCCTGGTGACCAATTAAATATTCAGTCCAACCATATAAAAAAGAAACAGTGTACACTCACATAGTAGTGGCCCTATCAACTGGGGATACACACCAAGACCTACCACAGATGGTTAAAACCACAAATATAAGCTCAGAATTTAAGCCTGTTGACCATCATATACATGTGTTCATTCTCTGCTCTGCCCCTCAAGCTTGGTGTTTCACAGCTTCTCCCACAAAAGAAAAAAATAACCAAAATTTTAAAACCTCTTTAAAAAAAATTAAAGTGGAAGCAGAAAAGACCATAGGCAGACTTCTGGCACTTTGTGGATGGACTTTCAGCTGCAAATAACTGAAACTGTGGAAGCCAAAACCCTTGGATAAGAGGTCCTTACTGTACATCCTGTACTATTCTGAATTATTGATATCAGAGAAGTGAAGGATCAGCCTTCAAGGAACAATAAAATTATAATCAATATAATAAAAAGCAATTGAAAATAATTTATAATAATATACAGAATCATATACCTGGAAGGGATTATAGGATCATAGAGTTATAGACCTGGAATTAGAAGAGATCTTAGAGGTCATGTAGTTCAAATCCCTCACTTTCCATATGGAGAAATGGAAGGCAGGAAAAGTTAAGTGACCCATGTCCCACTGGTAAGTGGTAAAACCAGGATTTGAAATCAAGTCCTCCAATTCTGAGTTTAGCACACCTTCTGTCAAAAAGTACTAATTGTGTGTCATAAAGACCTACTAAGAAAAATATTGAAAAGAAAAGGGGAAAGAGCCCAAGTGTAGGAGTTAGAAGACCTGTCTTTTAATTCTGGGTCTGCAGTTAACTACTTTCATAACTACCTTAGGTGATTCCTTCCCCACTTTGGGCTTATGTTTTTTTCCTCTAAAAAACAAGTATGTTATAGATGATTTTTACCATTTCTTGCTCTTAAAAATTGGTCTTGTAGAATTTACTGTTCTTATTTTGACACCATCTTCAGAATATATATATATATATATGTGTATATATATATATATATATATATATATATATATATATATATTCCTTCCCTTACTCAGAGAGGCATTTCTTATATCAAGAAATAAAAATAAAGAGGGGAGAAAAGTAAAGAAGATAAGTTAAGTACTTTTTCTCATCTCTTCTTGATGTCTCCCAACATCTAAAAATAAAAATGCCTATCACCTAGTACAATGACATACATACTGGGAGTCAAAAAACAGAATGAAGCAATAAATAAATAACATTCTATAGTTGTAGCAAGATATACCTAGATCTGTGAGCTGTGCTAGGTATTAAAAAACATAAGAATTCAATAAGGCAGCAAAAGTAGCTGTTTTTAGGTAAAAAGAGCTATGTGAATGAAGGCTTAAGGAACTGAAATGAACATTCTACCCTCGATACAATTAGCAGATATCTATTAATGTGTGAAAGGTGATACAATGGATAGCATTTTGGGCTTGCAGTTAGGAAGATCTGAGTTCAAATCTGTCCTCAGACACTTCTGAGCTGTGTAACCTTGGGCAATTCATTTAATCTCTGCCTTATTTGATTTTCTCAACAGCAAAATGAGAATTAGAATACCACCTGTTTCCCAAGGTTGTTGTGATAATCAAATATAATATTTGTAAAATGCAAGTGTCTGAAACATAGTCAGTCCATAATAAATGTGTTTTTCCTTCCTTTCTCCTGCAGATAAACTAAAATGTGCAAAAAAGTACCCTATGAGGCCCTCCCTTCCCTATTTCCACTATCTGAGGGATAATGTCCTATTCTCCTTTGAAGCTAATCTGAAAGTAATTATTAGGAGTCTTTATTAGGACTCCATACTTAGAGAAATTTTAGAAGGTCTGGACCAACTCTTTGCAGATATGATCAGGGAGGTAAACTTGGATATATTTTGGCTTAAATTAATTAACATTCAGATCACTGATGGTAATGTCTATTTGTCAAGTAATGTGTGTAGCTCAGCTTAATAGGCTGTGACAAATCAACTGAAATAGAAGAAATCATTTAATATTATTTAGATATATTCAGGATATTAAACCACCCACACAAGGATTTGATGGGCTTTCTTATGGCCCTGGGTAGATCAGATAATATGGAGAGAAGCTAATTAGATGAACTTTATTCAAAGAACTTTATGCTAGTTCTGCTTTAAGGGTCCCCTTTATCCTATTAGCTCCCCCAAAAGCTAGCAGTATAGAATATTCTTTCGAACAACCACAACCTAGACTCTGAAGCTATATCTAGAACTTGTAGGACTCCTGAGAAATGATAACTTCTTGCCTCTTACCCTTTGCTCCTCCTTGACCACATTCCCACAGAACAGAAATCAGCAAACAGAAGGTTGTTTTATGGTTTGTTTTGTTTTTGTCATTGCTGGAATTGGGGGGGCAGAGGTTGGTGACATAAATGTATACACTGAAGAATATAGGAAAAGGAGATGGATAGAAAACTTTCCTTCTTCTATGGCCAGGAGAGGCCAGATTTAGGACAGAAGTCTACATGTTTACAACATGTTTTATTATTCTAACCCTCCCCACTCCTCTTTACTCCATGTCCCAGCAGACTCTTCTGTTTCCTTCAAATTTTGTTCTTCTCTTCTGACTTTTTCACTCTATATTTGGTATTATAAGTTTTCATGGATGCATCATATCCTGTCACCCCAAAAGAATGTTCAGAGCTTTCATATGCAAAATGTTCTGCTCATTCTAGGTCCCAGGAGTCAGAACTAAGAACAATGAGCTCAGATTAGACAGAGATGAATATGAATACTATAACAACAAAAAACTAAAACTAAAACGTCCAGTAACCCAACTTTCTAACCATTAGAATTTTCTAAAAATGTTATGTATCTCTTGAAGTGACAGAAGATTCACTTGGTGCCTGAAATAGAGGTTATATGACCACTTATTCAGGATATCACATAAGGGGCTCCTACTCAGGGGTGCATTGGGCTGGATTACTAGATGGTTCAATCTAACTCCAATTTATTTTGCTTAGGGATATTTCCATTCATCAGTCAAGGGAGGAAATATCTTTAACACAAGAAACTTGAATATAGATTGTTATGTGAGGGAAAAGTTTCAAAGTATCAAAAATTCAAAGCATAAAAAAATGTGAGGGTATTTCTGTCTCTGTGTATTTACCACTAATAATAGATTGGAATAAGAGAAAGAACAAATAATGACTGTAATCATGACCTATTGGGGATGATTTTTGTGATAATGGAATTAAGAAAAGGGAGACTTGCTTAACCTATTTTTCTTCCTTTTTTCCCCAAGGAAAATGATTTTCCAAGTGAAGACGGAAAATGAAATAGTTAAATAGAGAGTTTAAATCTAACTTAACTGAGAACATGTCAAGATCATCTAGAGGCTTTTGATAAATTCAAGTGATTAAGTCCAAATGATTTATATCTCAGAATGCTGGAGTCACAGAGGGGTTGGTAAATTACTGTCAGTGATCTTTAAAAGATGGTTAAGAATAGGAAAAGTGATATAAACATGGAAATAAGAAAGTATATTCTTGCTTCTCTAAAAAAAAAAAAGAATAGCATGAAATCATGAAATCTTCAAAATATAGGTAAATAATTGTAAGTTCCTGGAAACTTTAAGAATGTATTATTAAAAGGATGGTTCATGAGCACATAGAAAGGAAGAAATGATTATCAAGAATAGGTCATGATGGATTAAACACATTTCCATATTCAACAGAATTCCTAGACTGGTAGATAATAGAAATGCCATTGATCATAGTTCCCAAGATTTTCCCATGTGATTATAGTTGTATTATATAAAAAGAATTCTTTATTCTTTTTTTGACTTAATGGGGGATCTAGAAGTTCTCTTGCCATGGAGTTGTATAGGGATTGGCCAGCCCACAGTGACAGGAAGTAGGAACCAGGGATCCCCACTGCTTGGGGGTGAGGGGCTGTGGAATTGGCTGCTGGGCATGAATTGGTAATTGAGGGTTGGTTGCTGGTAGTGTGGGTTGATGATTAGTTGGTAGTTGGGATATATATATTCTGCCTGGTGAACTGAGCTGAAGGGTGGTCAGCTGGGCTTTCTCTAACAGCAGTTAGAGGAAGATATAGGCATTTTTAGGTAGTAAACTAAATTGTTAATTGTTAAAACATGCTAGAAGTTATCTTTTCTCTGACTTAAAGGGATAACATTAATTTACAACTCTACTATATTCTAATTAAAACTTAAGTTAATAAAAGCTGCTCTCCTATTTTGTCAAAAACCTTATTTTAACCCTTACAATTATTAATATTGAACAAAATATATAACTGGACATAAATTCCTTACAATGGCTCCATAACCACCAAGAGTCTACAGTCAATAGTTTAGGTCAGCTGCCGTTATATATAGGAATACCTGGATTTCAATGAAAAATGTGACAAACTCTCTCATCTGAAGTGATGCAAAGTGAAGAATCAAGGGAATATTGCACATGGTAATAGCAATAATGTATGATGATCATTGCAAGGTTCTACAACAACTCCAAGGGACTTATGAAGAAAAAGACTATCTATTCACTGCCATAATAGGAACTGATGTCAGCTGAATGCAAATTGAAGCATATTATTCTTCACTTTATTTCCTCCATGAATTTTTCAATTTCTCTCTTGTGATATGTATCTTCTTTATTCTACATTCTCTTTAAGTATTTACTTATTTAATTGAAAATTTTATTTTTCCATGATTCCATGATTCATATTCTTTCCTTCCCACCCACCCCCATAGCCGACGTGCAGTTCCACTGGGTTTTACTTGTGTCATTGATCAAGGCCTAGTTCCATGTTAGTGATAATTGTACACTATGGTGATCTTTTAGAGTCTACATCTCCAGTGTGATATGCATTTTCTCATACAACATGACAAACATGTATGATAATATATATACAATGTATATCATATCTGTCATCATTGGGAGGAGAAATCTGGGAGAGAAGGAAAGAACATGGATTTCAAAATGTCAGGAAACAACAAAAGAATTGTATAGACATAGTCAGAAAAAATAAATAAAAATTAAATATTAATCATATCTTTGTGAAAAAGAGAAGTAGAAAGTTAGGAAAAACTTAGAAAATTAGTGCCATTATTGGACATAATTGGCTGTCATTAATGGATAACAGAAGTAGGTTTCTTGATGATCACAACCAAGGAAGGGAGTTCAATTTTGTATCATTTAATCCATGATTTAGATATAGCCATTAATGGCATGCTTTTTACATTTTTAGATCTATAAAAGATATAGAAGTTGGATGACAGTCAAGACCCTAAAAAAGGTTGCAATGCCTTAAAATAGTTGACCAAATATAGTAAGATGAAGTGTAATGGGAATAAATTTAAAATAATAACAAAATCAAGTATAAGGTGAGCTTGGGATATCTAGAGGTTAAAATAGATGATATTTAAAGCTAGTTTAAAATTATGTAGTCCTTACTGTTTTCATGTCATACAAATTTCAACCCATTTTCCTTGCATCCTTGTTCTATCCTTCATTTTACCCAACCCAAATCCTTGAAAGTATATTTTAATTCTTGTCTCTTTCATGAAAACTTCCCTAGGCCTAATGGATAGTGAGTCAGCAAATCTTTGTATTCTCTTTCTCTCTCTCTGTCTCATCTGTCTTTCTTAGAAACTCATTGACTGTGTAACTCTTGGAAAGTTATTTAAGCTCTCTCAGTCTCAGCTTATTCTTCTGTAAAATGGAGTTAACAATAGTACCTACCTCGACAGGGTTGTTGTAAGGATCAAGTGAAATAATATACATAAAAGTGATTTACTTTATGTAATTTAATGCGTTATGTAAATGTTAGCTATTAGCTCTAAGTTGATCTCTGAAAATCCTGTCAATGACAGGTGACAGAGTACTTGATAATTTTCTTTCTGATATTGCCTTCTGATTGCTTCAGAGATGTTACATACCATCTTCCCAACACAAGTGCCTAGCAAAGTATCTAGTACATGGTAGATAAATGAAGGATATATTTTGATTGATCAGTGTATTGGAAGCTCCTTTCTTGGCAGATATAGCCTCCTCCCTTGGCATTCCTATTACTCTGGGCACAACACTGGGCACAGTAGATAATTCATAAATCCTCATTTACTTGACAACCCAGTGTTCCAGTCAAAATGCTATGATATCCTTAAACCAAAATGCCTCTGTGTCAGGCAAAGGGAAACTACTGAGTTCAGTGCAGAGTTATTTTAGTGCCTGAAAGATGAAGATGGATTGAAGAGTGTCTACAGAACAAGATGTGGAAAAATGAGTTAGGGAAGGTAGGCACTAAATTCTGAGGAATATCAAATGTGTCTTGGGTTAAGTGGTAACTAATGGAGATTGAGAGGGGACTAGGCAGAGAAAAGAAAGAGAGATAAAAAAATATATAGTGAAATATTGGTTAAATGGAGTACAAGCTACTGGAAACATTAAATACCTGGAATTCTTTTCTACTTTTCGCTCTCCCTCACCCATACTCCTTCAACAAACAAATGAACAATCTTAGTACACTGATATTGGGGATGTTGTTTTTTAATCTTTTTATCTCCAGAGACAAGTATAATGTCTTCTTCATTTGGGTGGTTGAAAGAGGAGAGGCCCATAACTATAATTTCATGGTAATATAATAGAGAATATATAGTTGCTTAGGATTCTAAATGTTTAAGTGGTTGGTCTATGGTCAGCTTGGGAGTGTCAGATACAGTTCTAAATCTTCTGGAGTGTATCTATTTTACCATCCTTTTTCTCCTTTTCCATATGGAAAACTCTTATTAAAATATGTTTAATTGAGTTGAATCAAATCTCAAGATGTTATTGATCTAGGAATATTCAGTATTCTTAATCTTTTGATATAATAAAAAACAAACAACAGAAAGGGCTCTCAGGCCATCTACTGTAATCTCACCTGAATGAGATTTCAGACTATAAGAACAAAGGATCATAGGACCATAAACCTTCAGATGAAAAGGACCTCAGAGACCATCTAGTTAACATCCTCATTTTACAGATTAAGAAACTGAGGCCCATCAAGGCAAAGAATCATGGTCTCACAATTATTTGGACCTCTGCATGAATATCTACAATGAGATTTCCCGATTCATTCCACTTTTGAATAGTGCTTATTCTTTAGGTCTTTATCTAAAGTTCAATTTTTTTTACCTGTAATGACACTCTCCTTAATCAGTGGTTAGTCTAATTTTCCAGTCTGATGTCATTATAACCTTTTTTACATTCTCACAACAATCAAATGAACAACTTTCTGGTTCCTGAAAACATACTTTGAATTCTCATGCATTGGAAGAAGGAATTTGAGGGAGGAAGGAAGGAAGGAAGGAAGGAAGAGGGAACAAGGGAAAGAGGGAAGGAAGGAAAAGAGGGAGGGAGGAAGTATTTTATTAAGTTTTTACTATGTGTTAGACATTGTTTTAGGAACTGAGGATACAAAGGCAGGCAAAAGGGGAAATTTGCAGTCTAATATAGTATAATACAATACACAGAATGGAGCTAAAGGAGAATGGGAAGTAAAGTACCAGCTATGGAGGTATGGTCATGGTTTTGAAGTCCAAAAGAAGTAACACACAGGAGAAAGAAAGGGATGAAGACAGTCAAATCTGGGTCCCTCTGGAGAAGCCCTGAGGATTAATTGTTCAATTGGAGAAGGAGTTGAGTCTTGAGGGGTCTCAGCAATGGAAGTGGGAGCTAGTGGAAACTTTTGCAAAATACAGTATTAAATTGTAAGAACTGTACACTGGGAATCTTAAAAATTCTCAGACCCTACTTCAGAACACTTGGTTAAGATCATTCCCCATTTTAAACAATGAAGGGACTTAGTCAGGAATGTGAGAACTCTACTCCACCCATACTTAAGCACACTTTAGGGGAAGATAAAGTTGTAAACTCTTTACTGAACAATGAAAAAGTACTTAACTCATACTTATAGTGAAGCAAAAGCCTTAAGCTAAGTCTATTTTTAGGAAGGTGCTAAGTACCTATGAAGGTCAGGCAACTTGCAAACTTGTAAGGGACAAGCCTTAACAAAAGAGGTATGAGGTTTTAGTCTACTCAGGTGTGAATTCCTCAAAAGTTTAGTCTACTCAGGTGTGAATTAAGAATGGTCTGTCCTTTGGAAAATGTCTACTGTGATTGGTAGATGTCAGAACTTAGGGGAGGTGACATAGGAGAAAATTCTCTTTAAAAGGAAGTCAGAAGCTGAGGAAAAAAAAGAACTCTCTCTGAAGAGACTCAGCTTGCCAAAGCTGAGATGAAAAAATTTAGCCTTGGAAGCTGAAATGGAGCTCAGGAGCTGAACTGGTGGGTCTCTCTGAACACTAGAATCTTGCTTGGGACAAATCTTGTGGTGAGTGGATTAAAGACTGACTGATCTCTCTCTTAAGGCTTAAAGCCTAGGCTGGCCTATCCCCTTTCTCATTATTTCCTCTTACTCTCTCTCTCCCTTTCATTAATTCCTTAATTCATATTAATTAAAATCTCTATAAAACCCAGTTGACTTGGGTATATTTCATATTTTGGGAATTTTCCCCTGGCGACCACTTTATATTTGATTTAATATACTGTCTTGAAACCATATTCCTGAGGTCTCAGTTTTAGCCAACCACTCTTTTATCTGTAACAGTTTATGCCAACCACTTTTTTAATTGTTACAGTTTATGGCAAACACTCTTTTAATTGCTACAACACAATAGTCTTTTTTCCCCTTTTTTTAAAAGATACATAAAAATCCCTGTATTAATATAATTCCAACTGAAGTTCAGAATGATAGATACACATCTTGGGAAGGGAGGGAATTTTCCATGTAAAGCAGCTTTGCTTATGTCTACCAGTCTCTATTTTATAATGCAGAAAGGATATATGGGATCCTCAAGGAAGGCTAGTACCTCTGGTGTGAAGGCTTGCTGGACCCTTTTCAAGGTTACTCATCCACCTTTGATGCATACCTTTCTTTCACCCAACTTTCACCCATGGCTCCAAACCACATCCCAGTAAAACCAGGTTGAGAGCAATTGATGGGTCTCAGACCAGTTGGTGGGTTGGGATACAGGGGCCAGGTTTCTACCCCAAACATGAGAAGACTGCCTCCAGCAGAATAGGTGGATGAGAGAAATTTGTACCAATGCCTATGAAGTTTGTGGAAGAGAGCACTGTGGAACACTTAGAGCTATATTATACATCAAAGACACCAGGGTCATACATTGCATCTGTAAAGATTAAAATTTTGGGAAACTGAGGCAGGTAGAAATTAGTTTCTCTCTGCAAGGAGTATTATTTTTATGAGGTCTATTAAAGGTCAAGGGTGAAAGAAAATACAAGCAAGAGAAGCATGTGCTAGGTGGACCATGAGGCCCACCCAAATTTCACTCACATCATGAGATGCGTCTGTTTGCCAGCGGAGCCAGGAAGAGAAGAGAATCTGCCATGAGCGGAGACCCTCTAAATAATGATTTTGCTCTTAACCCAGGTGAGAACCCAGTGAGATTACAAAGCACTCTGGGGAAGTGGAGCAAGGACTTCTGGGGATTGAAGTCCTGGATTCAAGTATCCATTTTTGCACATCCCAGGTCAGCACTAATGAAACTGATTTTCTTCTTGCCACTAGACTTCAATGAAGAGATAGTAAAGCTGACTCTGACTTTCTTAAATCCAATTCATGCTGGAGTCAAGACATCACCTGTGATGTCAATGATCCACTTTGACAAAAAGGAAAAACAATAACTAATGCATGACCCCAAATTTTAGAGATTTTTCATAAGACAGGTTGACACAAAAATCATTTTTTCTAATTCTCCTTTAGATAACAAGAAATTCATTAGTCTCTATTCCCCTTTCCTCTAAGCATTATTTTAAGATACACATGCATACAAGATATTGTGAAGATTGAATATAGCTATCTCTTGATTATAACAATGAAGATACTTAGCTCTTCCTTTATCCTGAGGATTAAATTGAAATCCCATGATTGTAACAATGAAGGTATTTAGCTCTTCCTTTATTGGGAAGATTGAATTGTAATCCACAATCTATTTTTAGATTTTAATCCACAAAAGGTATTTGAAGATCTACCCATTTTAACTACAAAAAGGTGTTAAGTAACTACAAAAGGTGAACTAGTCAAAAAAGGTGCTAATTAACCCAAAAGGGTATAACTAAGCAAAGAAGGTGTGACATAAAGAGTGGGAATCCTAGAGAGGAGCATCTGCTGTGATTGGTAGATGAGAAATTTAGGAGAGATGACAAGAGAAAAAGATCTTTAAAAAAAGGATATTTCAGGATTGGATATAGTTGGAAGAACTCTGACTCAGAGGAGAGACTGGAAGACAGATACTCAGACTTGGAGTGAAGACACTTGGCTGTGAAATTGGACTCCTGGAAGAGCTTGTGCAGGAGACCTCAGATGGCTTTCCTTTTAGATGGTCACCATTGGTGAGTGAAAGGCTGACTTAGTAACCCTGCCTTTCTTGGACATTTACACATCTGAGAAAGGCCCATTATCTTGAGACTCTTTTCCCTAATAAGGGCCTTAGAACTTCTACCTGGCTCAGAGGAAGCTGGAGTTTTCGCTCTCTCTTTCCTTAAATCTTCCTCTATTGTAAATAAACTACCATAAATTCCATTTACTTTAGTAATTTATTTTGGGTTTTAGAAATTAAATCCCTGGTGGCCACCGATTTTAACCACCTATATAATATTTAGAGTCCAACCACAATTAAATTTAACAATATGACCTGCAGCGATCTACGAGAAAAAACAAAACAAAACTATACTCAAGCAGAGGACAAACTGAGGGAGTAAAAACACCAAGGAAAAGCAACTGCTTGACTATAGAGGTTGAGGGGACATGATCGAGGAGAGACTCTAAATGAGCGCCCTAATGCAAATACCAACAACAAGGAAATGGGTTTGGAACAAGGACACATGTGATACCCAGATGAATCGCGCATTGGTTAGGGAAGGGGTGGGTGGGGGGGTTGGGGGAAGGAAAAGAAAATGATCTGTTTCCAATGAACAATGTATGAAAATGACCAAATAAAATAATGTTAAAAAAATTAACAATATGTACAAGTATCCATACTTGCTTCTATCTTTGTCAAATCATTTAACTTCCTTATCCCTCACTGTGTGTATACATACATATGTGTATGTATGTGTATATGTATGTGTCTGTGTATATATATATGTGTGTATATATATATATATATATATATATATATATATAGTCAATATTACGAACAGAAGATTTAAAATGGCTAAGAACTGTTCTCCCAAGGAAATATCTCTCCATTAGGTACCTTCAATCTAGACTAAATTTTAAAAAATGAAGCAGAGAAAACAATCCCAAGTGAGAGGGTAATAATCTGCTTGACCTATAGTCATTTTTTTAAGCTCATTTATTCCTCCCATTACAAATCCCTGGTGAAAAGAAAAAAAGAAAGACTATCAGTCTAAACTATAAACTTCATTTTCCTGAATTCCTTAGCATTCTACCCTTTCCACTACTCCCTGGTCACTCCAGCCAGACCTGGCATAGGCCATCCCAACCAGCTAATCCTGTTTTTAGTATCAATCCTTGGAAAAGGGGGCAGAGAATAGAAGAAGAATAGGTGGTTGAGTTCTGTGAAAGATAAACTAAGAAAACAAGCAAATTAAAAAAAAAACTCAGGAAAGGAACACATTAAAATAAATATGAAAGAGAACATCAATTGCATTTTTCTGGCTTGAGGGCTTTATTAGGTTGTGGGTAATCATCTAACTGGACAGGTGAACCTCCTTCCCCCTTAATTGGCAACAGTCTCATCTAGTTGAGGAAAAGAACAGTTGGTGAATTATTGGAAGCTGTCAGAAACTGGCAGAGACTTGGGGCCCAATGACCCCTTGATGTCTTGCTCACTTCAGTTTCCGCAGTGTGAGGAGTTTTATGTTGCCTCCTGACTAGCAGTCCCAAATAAATCAAAGACTCTGGAGCAGCAATTCCAGAAAGTACATTTGCATTTTAATGGGCTGGACTTAACGCAAGAGGGATAGCCACCACCCTGTGGCCTGGGCAGACCAAGCAAGTTGATTTGTGTGATGGTTCTCACTGAATCTTACTCTCTTGTTTTATTATAACTGGATGAAACTTAATTCCAAACTGGAAAACAATTCTAAAAAATGCAAAAGTTCCTACTTCCTTGTCACCAGGATGTGACAGAAACTACCACATGATTTATGTTACTTTATACAATTTTATCACTGCTTCCCAATCAGTATGATGGGAAGCCCAGACCTAGGGGGCTATAGAGACTTGAGGTGGAAATAGGTGTAACTGTAAAAGGAAGACTAGTAGCATGGCACAATATAATGTTTCCCATTAAGTGGTTTTCAATTCCTTTGAGAGTTTGGGGTTTTGAAAGACTGGTCTCATTCAATGGCGCCTTAAGAAGTATATAATTTCATAATATTATAAGTACTTTTTAAACTAACATGAGGATTCACAGCAGGATTTGTTGTTGAAAGGGGTTCATCAAATAAAACCAAAAAAATAACAACAACAATATTGAGAACCACTGGAGTAATGTATCAAGTTTAGGTTTCTAAGTCAATAAGCCCCAGGTTCAAGTTCTGCTCTTGAAAAATACTGACTATATTTGGATAATACTAGAAGTTGCAAAGCAGGTGATAAACTAGTGGTGAAGGAATTTCCCCTATATTCATATAATTATATGCCCAATCAAAAATGAAAATGAATGAAAGGTACATGTGTATAATTCCATAAGAAATTAGGGTTATGATTGAAGAAGGCATTATTTTACTAGTATTCCACTACTATCTATTCTGAGTGGAATAGAATCTTATTTAAACTCAGTTTAAGGGTTGGAGCCATGACAACTGAGTATAGGTAACAATCCAGCTGAACTTTCCCAACATTCTCCCCCAAAATAACTTTAAAATAACACCTCAAATCAAATATTGGAGTGGGAGAGCCAACAAAAGGGTGGGGTGAGATATTTTTCCAGCCTGAGATAACTAAGGTTGTCAGCAAGAGAAGTTGCACCAAGGTGGAGTCTAGACTGAGCACATATGGTGGTATCACTAGCAATCAACTTTGCAGATGGCAGCAACAGCAGCTTCAGGCGCTCTCATATCAGATACAGTAAGGGAGTCATAAAACTGGTAAGAAAAATATCCCAGGTCACCTTTTGTTAACATTGGTTGCAGCTGGTGCTGATTGATAATTCTGTTGCCTCTATGTAGTTCTGGGTCATTATTCCAAGGCAGAGAGGAGCTCTTGTAGCCAATCAGAAAGGATCAGGAGCTCTGGTCGCATTTGGAAGGCAAACAGAAGAACTAATGGACCTTCTTACATAAAGATCAGAGCACAAGTCAGGAAGGTAGTAACCATACCTCTCTCCCTAGATCAAACCACTTTGGAAGTACTGAAAACTTTTAGTCTCCCAGAACTAGCTCTTAAAGGAGAAGAATGAAGTTTGGGACAGTGTCTGATAAACTCCAAGTAAGCAGAGCCCAACTTTAACATGAAATTCAAAGTCAAGAAATGGGGGGAGGGGGGTGCCAAGCTGGGTAGCTTAGAAACGGGAGGTCCTAGGTTCAAATCTGGCCTCAGACACTTCCAAGTTGTGTGACCCTGGGCAAATCACTTGACCCCCATTGCCTAGCCCTTACCACTCTTCTGCCTTGGAGCCAATACACAGTATTGACTCCAAGATGGAAGATAAGGAGAAAGAAAGAAGGAAAGAAGGAAAGAAAGAAAGAGGCTGGGAAAATGAGCAAACAACAAGAACTTGAAAAAAATACTATTACTATGGGGGCAGAAAAGAGTAATATATAAATATAGACAGCAATTACATGAAAATGGTCACAAGCAATGCCTCAAAGAAAAATAATCATTGGACCCAAGACCAATAGAAATTTCTTGAAGAGAGTAAGAAAGAGATGAGTGGTAGAGGAATAATTAGGAAAAGAAATGAGAGTAATGCAAGATATTTTGAAAAGAGAATTAATAGCTTGATTAAAAAAATGTGCAAAAATACTAAAGAAAATAGCATCTTAAAAAAAAACAGAATTGGTAAAAGAGACAGAAAAATTCACTAAAGAAATGAACTTCTTAAAAAGCAGAATTGGCCAAATGGAAAATGTTTCAAAAAACTAATTGAAGAAAATAATTTCTTAGAAATTATCATTTCGGGAAAAGCAGAAACTAATGACTATGAGACATCAAGGAAAAAATCAAAATCAAAAGAATGAAAAATAGAAGAAAATGTGAATATTTCATTAGAAAAACATCTAACCCAAAAGTAAGCTTAGGATAGATAATTTAAGAATTATTAGACTACCTGAAAGTCATGATCAATAAAAAGACTTGAACATTACACTACAAAAAAATTATCAAGTAATACTGCCCCAATATCTTAGATCCAAAAGGTGAAAGAATAGTTGAAATAATTCACAAATTACTACCTGAAAGAGATCCCAAAATGAAAATTCTTAGGAATATTACAGCCAAAACCCATAGTTCCTAAATCAATAAGAAAATATTATAAGAAGCTAGAAAGAATTCAAATATCATGGAACCACAGTCTGGATCACACAAGATTTAACAGTTTTCTTGTTAAAGGAGCTTAAAAATGATTTTCAAAAAGACAAAGGATCTAGAGTTACAACCATGGATCGTCTACCAGCAAAATTGAGTGTAATCTTTTTCAGTAGGGATGAATATTTGATGAGATAGAAGACTTCCAAACATTCCTTATGAAGAGACCAGAGATGAATAGAAAACCTGACATTCAAACAAAACAAAGTGAAGCATAAAAAGTTAAACTTGAATGAGAACTCATAAGGGACTTAATATATTTAAATCATTTCTATTCCCATGAGGAAATATTATATTTGAAATACCTAAGAACTTTATTATTATTGGGATCTGCATAGACAGAAGGCTTGATTTTGAGTGGATTATATTGGGATAATCTCCAAAAAAATACTAAAGGGTGAGAAAGAAGGATGAACTGAGACAAAATAGAAGGGAGAGGTAGAATAGGGTAATTTTTCTCACATAAAAGAAGCACCGTGGAAGAGCTTTTATAGTGGAAAAGAAGAAAATGAGTGGTGGTGGGGTCATATTGATACAAAGAAGGAACAATACAAACACATACTCAGTTGGGTAGAAAAATCTATCTGACTTACTAGGGAAATAGGTGAAGAGATATAGAGGGGGATAGTTATAAAAAAAGGTCAGATTAAGGGAGTCAGTGATCAGAATTAAAGCAGACTTTTGAGGATGAACAAGATAAAAATAAAGAGAGAGAAATATAAGAAAATAGGATAGAAGGGAATATGCAGTAATCATAATTGTGAATTTGAATAGGATGAGTTCATTCATAAAATGGAAACAAACATTATAATGGACTATAAACAAGATTCCAACAAGATGCATTTTACAAAATAAAGGGCTGAAGCAGAACCTATTATGCATCAGATTAAGTAAAAAGGCAGAGGTAGTAATAATTATTTGACAAAGAAAAATAAAAATTGACCTAATTAAAAGATAATCAGGGAAACTATGTTTTGCTAATTTGCCATAGAAAATGAAGTAGTATTAAAAATTTTTGTAGGAAGTTTTTTTTTTTCTGATAAAGTCCTCATTTCTCAAATAGAGAACAGAGTTAAAGTTATAAAAATAAGTGCCATTTAATAATTGACAAATAGCCAAAAGATTTGAACAGGCAAATTTCAGAAGAAAAGTGGTCTAAATCACTATTGATTAGAGAAATGCAAATCAAACTACTTTGGGGTAGTTTATACTTACCAATAATGTCAAATGATGGAAGAATTAAGGAAAAATAGGTATATTAATAAACTATTGGTGGAATTGTTAAAAGTCCAATCATTCTGGAAAACTATGCATACCCTTTGGCCCAGCATTACCATGTACTATACTAAAAATAGACCAAAGAGAAAGAAAAAGGACCTAGAAGTACACAAATATTTATAGCAAATCTTTTTTATTTGTGTGGTTATAAAGAATCGGGAATTGAGAGAATCCTCTTCAACTGGAGAATGGCTAAACAAATTGAGGCATATGATTATGATTGAATATTACTGTGCTATAAGAAATAATGAGGAGGGTGGTTTCAGAAAGAGAAAATATGAGAAGATCTAAATGGTCTGATGCAAAGAGAAGTAAGGAGATTGTTGTGTATGGTAACTGCAATTTTGTAATGATAAACAACTTATACGTGAATAGCCAAGTGAAAGATTTGGCTATTCTGATCAATACAGTGACTAAAGACAGTTCCAAAGAAATCCAAGAAAGAATATAACTTTTGAGCTTTCTTTATATTTTATTGCACTTTTTTTTTTTTTGCAATATAGCTATATGGAAACTCAGAGATGCCCTGATACCAAGACACCATAGATAAACTTTTGACATTATCCCTCCCCTTATGCCTTCTCTCAACCTTCTCCTCACTACTTTATTCCAGCTTGAGATAATCACCTTTTATAGCCATTATTAAGCAATTTCTCCTGATCTGAAGTTCACTTATGCAAATTTATCATCTAATTCAGAAACAAGTTGTTCTTTCTGGACTTTGTCTAGACTTCCAGGATATTCTTCTTTCTCAAAAGGAGTTTAGTCCCTGAAACAATCTTCCTCTAACTCATAATAAGGGACTTGAAAATGTATATTGATTTTCCCTCTAATGCTTTTTAGCCTCTCAGTTCTTAATTTTTTCCCACTCCCATGAAATCGTCTATTCTACACCCAATGATGGCCATATCCTTGATCTTAGAATAACCTCAAAGGGTTCCACTTCCATGATCATAAATTCTGGAATTCCTTTATCTTATTACAAGTTTTTTATTACTCCATGGTTCCTGCTATGCCTTTCTCATGAACGTATTCTCTGTCTTCACCCTGGTCTGCAGGTCCTCCATCCCTATTATTACTGTTAGGCCATTACCCTGATTTCTTTCATTCTCTTCCCTTATTATTCTCAAGCCCTTCTTGAGCCATGAGCTCTAGACTATTCCCTTCTCCTTTTGCTCTCTTGTTATATCACCACCCATATTTTGCCAAGTTCTAACCTCAAGTTATTCCAACAATTTCTTACTTTCACTCCTACTCACAGGCTTTTGATTGCTAGAACAATATACACAACCAAGATTACTGAGTCCACATGAATTTATGTTATCTGCTGCCATCTGGGCTCTCAGTGCAGCAAGAACATCCTTTTACTCCTTTCTAATTGATTGTCCTCTCTCTCAATTACCAAATTGAATAGCCTCTTCTCAGTTCTTATTGTTCTTGATCATTCTGCAGCATTTAAAAGTTCTTGACTCCTGGGTACTTTTCTTCTCCTGGTTCTTGTAGTATTGTTCTCTCCAGGTTTTCTTCCTATCTCTCTCCTCAACTACATTTGTTCATTCACATTAGATTCTCTAACAGTAGGCATACCCTAGAATTCTTTCCTGGGCCCTTTCTCCCTTTTGTCTACCTTTTCTACATAGATAGCCTCATAAACTCCTAGGGATTCCATGCTGATGATTTCCAAATCGAAATTTCCTGTTTTAATCTTACTCTATAGTCCCAGTACCTATATCACTAAGTATCTCCTAACATTCTAAAGTGGATGTTCCTTAGGCATCTCAAACTCACTATGACCAAAACAGAACTCTTTCTCTCTCCCTCCAAATCCATATCTGTTCTGAAATTCTCTGGTACTCAGAAAGTTACCAGCATCTTTGCAGTTATGAAGGTTGGCAATCTTGGCATCATCCTTGACTGCATTCTTTCTAACTTTACCTGTCAAATTCGTTGCCAGATATTACTGTTTCTACCTTATAACATTTCTCATATACACCCTGCTTCCTGTTCATTTACATAAACTAGCACCCCGAGTCATGTTGGCAATATTTTTCACCTTAACCATTGCAATAGCATTCTATTTGATATTTCTCCTCAAAACTCTCTGCCTCAAAGTGTCCCCTGTCATATCCATCCACCACCCAATCAGAAGAACTCCACTACTTCTCCAGTATCAAATGGAGTGTCTTTTGACATTTAAAGCCTTTCACAAAAGGACCTCTCCTATATTTCTAATCTATTTAACCTTTACTTCCCTCTACATATCCATGCATTTTTTTATCTAACCATAATAGTCCACCTGGCTGTTCTGAGCACATGACATTTCAATTCCCATCTCAATGCTTTTGTCTTAGTTATTCCCCATGTTTAGAATACATGCCCTCCTCATCTGTTTCTCAAAACCCTTGGTTTCCATCAAGACTCAGTTCAAGTGTTACCTTCTATATGTGGCCTTTTCTGATAAGTCCCAACTGCTAGTGTACTCCCTGCCAAAATTACTTTGTATTCATTTTGAATGTATTATGTATATATTTGTTTCAGTAACTGTTGTCTCCCACATTAAAATGTAAGTTTCTTGCAGGCAGGAACTAATTCACATTTGTTTCTGTGCCCCTAGCCCTCAGAACAATGCCTAGCACCTAGTAAACACTTAAAATAACTAATTAATAATAATAGCTAACATGTATATAATGCATACTATATGCCAAGCACTACTGAGCATTTTATAAATACAATAGGGCTCTTATGTCCACTGATTCAGTATCCTCTAATTTGGTTACCTGCAATTAATCTGAGTAGGAAAAAATTGATGTAAGTGAGGCATAGTTGCACAAAGTTCTCAGCCTCATTCTCTCTTCCAGAGTCATTGAAGTCCAGTGGCAAGAAATAAGTTGGGATGACTAGCGATGGCCTGGGATGCAAGGGATGACCTTGACATCTTCAATAACTGATCAAGTCCCAGGCACTCCACAGAGTCTGCTTCAGCCACCTTTATGGCTATTGGAACAAATTGTTCTCATTTACCCATTCCCCTAGGGAAGTCTTCCCATGCTTGAGGTAGACACCCCCTAACTCACTGATGATTTTGTGCACTGTTGGTTACCCGCAACCTAGTTTAGCCTGTCCACTGAGATGGTTTACTGAGATGCAGCCTCTGCAAATGCTATAGCTTCTTAGAACCACAGGTGAAAGCTGAGTTCCAGGGGGACACCAATGGTGAATAAATAGCCATGAAAAGAGCCCAGTAAACCTTCACACCAGAGGTACTAGTCCCCTTGAAAACCCATATACCCCAAGAGAGAAAGTATAATACTCTATAACAAGATACAAAGAATGCATTTTATTTTTTCTGAATTGAATGTTGGTAATTTCTTACTATGTTTCAAATTTATCAATTAAACTTTATTATATTATATATGTACAAGAAAATTATGTTACATATGAAGGCAACAAGTGGTCAAGTATCACTCAGTTATCTGTGGTAAGTCTTAGAATATATCCTCATTCCCCATCCCCACCCCAACAGAGATTCTACTGTATCATCTCATTTAAACCTCACAATTGTAAAAATTAAAATTAAATGTCAATAATAAAAATATTATATTTTAGGAATAATATTTTATATTATTAATGATCATTAAAAATAAAGGAATAAAGAGGATACAAAATAAAGACCACGTGCCCATGGATGATCAACCCACTTAAAATCCCTACTCACCACCGTCACCATGCTGATAGGAAGCCAAAGAGGCTCAAGAGGACTGCATACTTACTAATATCCTCTGTCTACAGGAAGTACTTAATGACAGGAAGTCAGTGGGCTCCCAGGAAATGTAGTTCTTTTTTAGGGTAACAGATTTTCAATTATATACAACTCTAAGAGGCAGAGGCTATTATTATCCCCATTTTATAGATGAGGAAACTGAGACAGAGGTTAAATGACTTGCTCATAGTCACAGCTAGTAAGTGTTTGAGTACAAATTTGCATTCAAGTCTTGCAGATAATAGGTTCGCTGGCCATTGTGCTACCTAGCTAAGAGATTAGTAGATTGAACATATGACAATGGAGGCATAAGAAACAAACTGAATGGTATAAATTCAAAGGCATATATATTAAGGAAGGACTGCTATGAACTAAAGAAAGTTGGACTTGAGTCCAGATGACAGAGAGGATGAGGGGAAATTTAAGGCAGGAAGAACAAGGAAAAACGTGGCATAGCAGAAAGAGTACTAGATCTAAAGTGAAAGGCCTGGAAATTGAATCTCAGCTGCCTCTAGAAAATATTCAGAATCAAGATCTGATCCCAGGACTCTAGACTCCATACTAAATTTGAAAGCAAAGATTTTACACACAGTTGAAATGGAATGCTGGAGAAGCAGAGTGATAGAAAGGGATAGTGGAATGGGACTTGTGGGAATCAACGAACTTGGGAGTGAGTTCAGTTCTGAACCCTGGATTGAAGCAGTTCCCATTCTCACCCCAGGACTGGAAACCTACCAATTCCTGAGGATTTCCCATTCATATCCGATACCCACAGAGACTGAACTTATCCTGTCTCTATTGATTCAAGACCTGTGTGGACTGACTGTACATTTCAGCTGCCTGAGAGGTTTTTACCCTGAAGCTTGAAACATCTCCTTTCTGCTGGCTACACCTAAAGACATTTGTTGTTTCTTTGATACTAGATTAGGTTAGCCAGCATAGAGGTTTTCAGACCAATCCCAGCTGTTGGCCAAAGCTGAAGGACCCACCTTCAATCTGAGCTTTTAGCCTAGGCAACCCGTGTTCCTAATCTTCCCTAATCTCACCCTGTTTATTTTATCCCAAATAAATAGTGGTTGTTTGTAATTAGCAGTCAGATCTTTAAAGGAAGAAGGAGGAAGTTGGAGGGATATTGATCTGGGAGGAAGATCTCTAGGAGAGCCAGGTGAAGCAAAGTCCTGGTTTGAGAGTCACTGATCTTCCTGCAGCAAAGGGTTTGACCAGAAGGACATCCAGGGGGGTTAGGTTTCCTAAAATTTGCCTATCTGGCCTCCATTCTACACTCCTGTGGTGTCCCCTAATCTGGGATAGACCTCTGCTCTTGTCTGTGCCTCCATTTGACCTAATCTTGGACATAGAGCAGCCATCAGTTCTCTGTTTGGGCAGGAAGGAAAAACCCTTTGGGGGGTTAGTTAGACATTCTGCCTAACCAGTTTACCATCATCTCAGGGGCTCCTCCTTTCCCTTTTAACAAAGTCCCATATTCTCTCATCTATATATATTGGTTCATTTTAGGGTCAAATTATATCTATTTATCAGAATTTTCATGTGTATCAAATTTTAGGTATAAAAATAGATTTAATTTGATTCTCAAATTCTGTACTTCCCCTTCCATGCACGGATTTGCCAGTTTATATAAGACTTCAGAATGTTCTCTAACCAAAAAAAGCTTAAGCAGCATTGCCCCATATATCTCTTGGGGGTATTATTTTGGCTAACTACCATCCTGTACAAACTTCAGTAAGAGAATCAAAAATACCCAGAAATGAGTGTCTCATATCTTCTTACCAGCAATATATAATTGGGTCTGTTTTCCTTCAGCCAGCTGTTTTGCTTTCTTTACCATCTAGGTAATTTAAGCCAAGTTTTACAGCAAGCTTAATCGGAGCCACCTGGAAACATTTACTACTTGAGAGAAGGATAATAGGTCCATTAGTGCTCCAGAGAGGCAGCATGGAGTCCTAGTAGGACTTCTCTGCATCTGAACACCTATATTCAAATCCAAATTCTATGGCCTTGGACAAGTCATTCATCCCTCTAGTTCTCAGTTTCCATATTGGCAAAAAATAGAAATTCTATGTAGATAATCCCTAAAGTCTTTTCCAGGCCCAAATGGTTTGATTCTCTGCTCTGGGCATTTTCCTTCCAAAGTACAAAAATAAGGGTTTGGGAGATTAATTTCTTCCAGCATAAAGGATAACTCAGGAGATGCATTAGAATGGGCATGAATGGGGGAGGGGGTCTCTCCATCATTTTTCTATCATAGATATAAATCAGAACCTTCCCTGATGTTTGTCATCAGAATCTCCAGTGCCCAATAAACAAATCCTCCAATTTAATTTCCACAGTAACAAGAAGCCAAATTCCTTCTTCTGAAAAGTAGGTTTGTCTCTGAGAAAATCAGACCGGAATAAAAAATTAAAAAAAAAGACACATCCCTCTGAAGCCTTATGCTTATACAGAAATGTCATGGCTGATGAGGAAATCACACATATTTAATGAGAATTGGGGTGGGGAAAGGTTTCAAGAACTGAGAAGTAATAAGCAGTGGCCAATTTTCTGGCAGAAAACAGCATCTTGTCATTAGTGACCAATGGTCACACAAGGCTGGGGGATAAAGCAAGGCAAGCCTGATAAAAAGAGACTGGGACGGGTAGCCCAGAGGCTGACTTAGATGACCTCTAATTTGGTGTGCGGCTCAGAGGTCTGAAATTCTGTGAGTCTGTCTAGACAGGCAGGAAAGAAGTGGCAATGGCCCTGTGTCCAGGTCCGTCCTTCAAGAACAGAAGGATGAAGAATGGTGTCAGGACCTTTGGAAACAGGAACATAAATTGAGGAAAACTATGAGGAAGAAGAAAACATTAATCTCCAACTGCTCTATACCCAGTAGCTTTAAGCTTTAATAGCCTCCTTGATGAGCAACTCAGATACAAAGAGTGGCAAAAAAGATAGTCCCTTCCCTTCAAGGAGCTCCCAATGCAAACAAGTGTACTCAAGCTACATAAAGGATAAATATGAAATAATTTACAGAAGGCTCTATGATTATCAGGGTAGCTAAAGGCATCCTATAGAAGATATGATTTTATTTAGGAAAAAAAAACTTTACATTCCATATTAGAATCTATACTATGTATTGGTTCCAAGGCAGAAGAGTGGTAAGGGTTAGACAATGGGGGTTAAGTGACTTGCCCAGGGTCACACAGGTGGGAAGTTCCTGAGGCCAAATTTGAACCCAGGACCTCCCATCTCTAGGCCTGGCTCTCAATCCACTGAGCTACTCAGCTGCCCTCTAGTAGGTATGATTTTAATTAGGACTTGAAGGAAGGGAAACTGGAAGACAAGGATATGGAAAGAGAGCCTTCCAAGCATTGGGGAACAATGAAACCACCTAGAGGTAAGATATGAAATGTCTTGATGATAACCCCCAATCTGTCATCCCCCTCCCTAGGTAAAAAGTCTGGTTTCTTTAACTGACTTTAAGATTGCCTGATCTTGACTCCCTTCAACATCTAATTCATCTTTCTATGGACACTCCATCTTAAAAATGTCCTTCCTAAAATGTGGACCCCCTAACAGAACATTACACTCTAGATATCATCTGATTAAACTAAAGTATAGTAGTATTATCACCACTCTAGTCTGAAACAATAATGCTTCTCTAGACAGTCTCAGATTACATCAACTTTTGGCTATTATGCTAGTTTGTAGTCCCCTCAAACTCCATCCATTTCCTGCCTCAACCCCTATCACATATTTTTTTGATGACATCTTTTACACATTTTTGTAACTCCTTGTTTTTACTACTTTGTGGCTTGCTCACATCTGCTATGGGCCTCTTCATTGCCTTTTGGATAATGTCACAACTTCCATTCTTTAGAGACACACATATATATATTTAAAGTTAACCAAGAACTTTTTTCTTTATTCTTTTTATCTTTGTAACATTTTTTAGAACAGAAAATGTTTATTTTAATTTTAAAATCATTTTTGTAAAGAATCAGAGACGAAATATTCTAGGACAGCCAGACCTATATCGTGCCAACATAGATATCATCCCAACAAACACAATCATAACATCATTTGGGGGAGAAAAGAAAAAGGAGAAAAACTGGAGTGTGCTCTACACAAACAGGAGCATACATGTACACACACACCTGGATCACTGCAATGCCTCCATCAAGATTTGAATTAAATATTTATGAGGCATCACAATACATTCCTTGCCATCAGAAAACAACTATGAATTTTTTAGAACATTTAGGTTCTCTTCCTTTTGCCCTGATCACCTTAGGAAACAAACCTGATAATTGTATTACTTGGTTAAAGGGTACACATGGTTTTATAACTCTTTTGGAGTAACTCCAAATTGCTCTCCAAAGTGATACAATCAGTACACAATTTTACCAACTGTGCTTTAGTATTCCAATTTTCCACATCGCCTCTAGAATTTGTCATTTTCCCCAGCATTTAGCTAATCTGATAGATGTGAATTGATACTTGTGTTGCTTTACTTACATTTTTCTAATCAATAATAATTTAGAATATTTTTTCATATGACTTTATACAGCTATGATTTCTTCTTCCAAAAGCTGCCCATTCATATTGTGAGGGTTAAAGGGGGGTTATTTTTTAAAGGGTTGGACTTAAATTTTATGAGTGTGGTCACCAGGAATTTAATTAATTTTGAAGAGATTTTATTTACAATTTATTTTTATAATGTAGAAAGAGTGAAGCAAGAAATCAGAGACAGGATAAGATAAGATATCTAGCCTAAACACTAATTAATTTGCTCCTGGCCCCTGAGCAGGGAGAGTTAGCTCTTAGCTGGAGGGGCTTTGGCCCTTGTAGTGGAGGCCCTGGGGATACAGGGAGTCTCTCTGAAGAGGATAAGTCTACTGAGGCCCATCTCTTCAGAGAAAAACCAGCAGTTAAGAGTCAGCTTTTCACTCACCATGTGTCAGTCCAGTTAGTAGATTCTTTATCAGCATTACCATGAAACAGGGTCTCAAGTCTGGTCGGCACTCCAAGGAATGAAGAATTCTCTTCTCACAGGAAGAAACAGCTCCTTTTAAAGACGTTTCCTTTGAGTCACTTCCTGTGTCTTCCCCTAATTTTATGTCTACCAATCACAGTTGACCCTCTGCTCTAGGACTGCCCAGAAGTCAGTTAGTCAATTCTGATTCGTCATTCTCTATCACACACATGAGTCACAGACCTCCCCCACTCAAGTGTGACTGGGGTGTTTACACCTTTGGTGATTAAATCTAAAATGGGCAGATGTTCATACTCAACTTTAAGTCCCATGTTCTAAAAAAAAGACAGGGGTTACAACTTAATCTTCACAATCAGGGGAGATTTAAGTATTTTCATTGTTATAATCAGGGGAGATACTTTTAATTTTCACAATATCCTTTGACCATGTGTCAATTGGAAATGGCTCAAATTCTTATAAACTTGACTCAATTCTCTATATATCTGAGATATAAGACCTTCCTTTTCCCAAGAAACTGTCTATAAAAATTTTCCCCAATTTTTCTCTTTCCTTCTAGTCTTGGCTACATTTTCTGTTTGTTTTTAAACCCTTACCTTTTGTCTTTGAATCAATACTGGGTATTTGTTCCAAGGCAGAAGACTGGTAAGGGCTAGGCAATGGGGGTTAAGTGACTTGCCCAGGGTCACGCGGTTAGGGAGTGTCTGAGGCCAGATTTGAATCTAGGACCTCCTATCTCTAAGGCTGGCTCTCAATCTGCTGAGCCACCCAGCTGCCCCTGCTACATAAACTTCTTAATTTACTATAATTAAAATTATCTAATTTACAACCCATAATGCTCTCTATCTTTTATTTATTTATAAATTCTTCTCTTATCCATAGATCTGATAAATAATATATATCAGGTTCTAATATAACTCCTTTTTTACATGTATACATTTTGATTTTACCTTAGTACAAAGTACTTTCTTCACAACAACCTTGCTAAGATAGGGGTCCTCTCTCCTTATCTTATTGATGGGGGAAGATCAAGTGACTTGCCCACCATCACAAGCAAATAAGTGCTAAAGCCAGGATTCAAATACTAGATCTCTCTTGGCTATAAATCTAGTACTGATTCCACATAATGCCATACTAAGTTTTTTATTTGGAAAATAGATAGAAATATAGGAATGAGGATCCACGAGCTCAGAGTTCTATTTTTTTGTGTTTCTGATCTGTAGCAGTGCAACAACATCCCTCTGGCCATAGCATCTCAAAAAGGATACAGGATGAACTGTGTCTTTGCTGTATAGAGGTGATTGATGGGAGAATAATGACCGGTTCTAGGACACTAAATGTGCATCTTTCTCTAGCCAAGATCTATTCTACTCTCCCACCTGAAAGTCTGACTCACAGAAATTCTCATAGACTTTAGAGCGACTGTCTCTCTTTGTGAGTGTCTCTGTCTCTGTATTTCCATCACTGTTTCTCTCTATTTCTTCTTCCCCTTATCTGTCCCATATCTCCATAGCTCAGGACTCCTAAATCTGCCATTTGCATTAAGATGTTAATGAAGCTTCAATCAGCTCCGTATCAGAAAGCATGTAATAGAGCTGGATTGTCTGGAGAAGGGGAAGACTCACAATAAGGAAAGACCCCTGAGAGAAATATTCCCCTTGGATTCTCCCCTAGATTTTGAGATGGACACAGAGATACACCTTATACTCTGATACCATCAGACTGTAATCTAGGACTTCTACTTATCCCCTAAACTATGCCTGGTCACCTTCTGTGTCTTTAGGACACAAAACATCACTTTTGCCCCGGTCAGACAACGAACATCCCCCACTTCTGCCCAACCTCATTCCATTCCACTATCCTTTCTCTAGTCACAGTAGCCCTTGTTGTCAAAAGGGCATATAAAGCCCAGAGCAAATCTCCTCTGGGAGGCAGTGTCCCATCTGCACTATTCTCTCAGCCAAATTCAACATTAATACCAAAATAATAAATTTCTCTTTTTATTTCTAAGCTATGTTATGGAATCTTGCATTCTTGCAAAGGGTACCTGTCCTAAACCTGGGGTTCACCTCAAGTCCCTCCATAACAGACGGATGAGCATGTACAAATACATGTACTGTCAATGTACAAATATCGTGAATATCTATTGAAGCCAGATTTTTTAAAAATGAACAGCACAGGATAATAGATAAAGAGCTAGAAAAGACTTTTGAGATCTTGTAGTCAAGCCTTTTCCCTTGAAAGAAGAGGAAACTGATGGTCCTGGATGACTAAGTTCCCAAATTCACATAAATAGTAAATTGAGGGACTTCCTCACAACCCCAGATAATAGATTTGGTAGCATATAATTCCCTAATGATCTCTCACTGTTTTGTTTAAAATGAGATGGTAGATTCATTTCCCTACCTAGAAGTCTGGCTGTTTTTACTCAGAGCTTTCCTTAATTGTTCCAGAAACCAAGATACACACTTCAGGTTCATTGGGTGCCCTTGGGCAAAATAGAGTAAATTAAATTTTTCACCAACAGGCTTAAGCAATTAGTATTTGATACAGGTGATGGGAATTCCAGTTTCAAAAGGGGGATGAGTGTGCCCCTGAGGAAGTCAGCTAAGCTCCAGGGAAGATGGTGCTTGAGGTCTCTTTCCTCAGTTAGACCACTCAGTGTATGCAGCTATTCTGGAGCTCTTTTGAATGAATGAGAGAATGAACTCCACTGCAATCAATCAATAAGAGTTATCAAGTACCTGTTATGTGCTAGGCACTGGAAATGCCAAGACAGAAGTGAAGCAATGCCTTCCCTTAATGAGCTTAAATTCTCTGAGGAGAGATACCATGTTCGTATATGAGGATATAAAAAATAAATATAAAATAAATACAAGGTAATTTGGGAAAGGAGAGCACAATAGTTGAAGTGAAGGGGCTCCAGGAAAAGTTTTAGATAGAATGTGACACTTAAGCTTAATGGAAATAATATATAATAATATATCCAGCAAAAGAAAGGTGGGGACTGAATGGATTTCTGGCATGGGTGAAAAACAGTGCAATATCATAGAGAAGGAAGATGGGATGTCATATTTGTGGAACAGAAAAAAGTTTGGCTAGACTACAAAGAACAAGAAAAGGAGTAATATATGAGTAGGCTGGAAAGGCAGGTTTGGGTCAAATATTGAGTCTTTAAAAATTAAACAGAGGTATTTATATTTTATCCTAGAAGCAGTAACAATCCACTGACATTTATTGAGTAGAGAAATTACATGATCGGACCTTTGCTTTAGGAAAATCACTTTGCCAGTTGTGTGGAGATTGGATTGAAATAGGGATAGAGGAAACATGGGAACTAATTAAGAGGTCATTATAATAGAGCAGGTGGGAAGTGGTAAAGGTCAAAACTAAAGTGGTGGCTGACTAATGAGAGAGGAATATATTAATGGTGCCACAGAGGGACAAATGGCAAAATTTGGCAACAATAAATATGTGGCGTGAGGGAGAGTAAGGTATAGACAATAATGTTGAGGTTATGAACTTGAGATACTGGAAGGACAATGATGCCCTCACACAGAGAGGGAGTAATCAATAAGTCCAATTATTGGTTTGAATGTAAATCCCTGGGGCCAGGGACTAGGTTCCATTTAATCTTTGTATCCTCAGCATCTAGTATAGAGTGATACAATCAGCATATGTTCTGTGCATTTATTATCTGTCCCTCCAATCCCACATTAAACAATATAAGTAAATAAAGACAAATAAAATTCTTGTAATAGATATGCATAGTCCAAAAAACCAACAACCCACCTTGATCATGTCCAAAAATATTTGTCTGATTCTCTCTGGTGGGTAGCATTTTTCTTCTTCATTTCATTATCATCATGATTTATTATTGGGTTCATAGCAGTTAAATAGGCATTTAAAGCACCGTGGAGGCTACTGAAAGTTTCTTGTGATTATGTCCCATGGAGCTGGAGCTGAAGGAGAAGAACTTATTCAATTAAAAAAAAAATAATTTTTTTAAGTTATGTACTACTGTGTTCAAGACACTGTGACACAAAAATGGAAATGATACAGTCCTCCAAGTCTACATAGAACAAACACTTGCACACATAGGAAGAGAAATAAAATTGTACTAGTTTAACATAAACCATCATTTATTAGATAATTACACTATACTAGGCACATGTTAGGTGCTAAACTTCACTGAATCAACCAACCATCTACTTTTTCTGCTCCAATGCCCTAGCTCTTGAATATTGCTGAAGAAAGATATCCCCCTACCCTACTGGCCTTCATGAGGGTTTATTTATTATTTGTTATTTTTCTGGATTAGCCTACTCATGAACAGTTAGCATCTCTAAAATTATTTGTACCTTTGTCTGAAACATGTTGTGTAATTCTGTTCATATGGTTACTATGAGTATCATGGCAGTAGATTCCCAAGCATTTCATTTTATCATTAATTATTTCAACTAGAATTTCTCTTTCTATATCTTCTCAAAATGACTTCTTTTTTTTTCAAAAAAATAATTTTTATATCCTTACTTCTATCTTAAAATCAATATTATGTATCAATTCCAAGACAGAAGAGTGGTAAGGGCTAGGCAATTGGGGTTAAGTGACTTGCCCAGGTTCACATAGCTAGGAAGTATCTGAGATCATATTTGAACCCAGGAACTTTCATTTCTAGGCCTGGCTTCATCCAAATGATTTATTTGCTAAATTTAGTTACTTTGTATGTGTTCTCATGATATTATTCCCTCTACATCTGTTAACCATTCCATTCTTATAGGCATTCTTATATACTGTCCTGGCACAGATATCTCTTCAAGAGAGCTAAGTGACATAGACGGATCACTAGGCATAGAGTCAGAAAGATTTGACTCCAAATTCTGCCCCAGCTACTCACTAGCTTTGTGATCCTTATGTTATAATCCTTTAACCTTTGCCTCAGTTCCCTCACCTATAAAATGGGAATAATAATGCATCCACTTCATACAGTTATTATAAGAATCAAATGATTTGGAAATAGCTTAGCCCCAAGTTTGATGCTTAGTAGATACTTAATAAATGCTTATTCTTTTTCCCTTGACAGAAAAAAATAAAAAATCCTTGTTTCCAGCCCTAATTTCTATCACAAGCTATATAAACCCATACCATCAACTTCCTGCTAAACATCTCCTTCTTGAGGTCCTGGAGACCTCATTTCTTACACTAAATATTTGCAAAACAAAACTCATTATTTTTCCCTCTAACCCTAATCCTTCTTCAAATATTCCTATATCCATTCTGGGTACCATCATCCTTCCAGATACCCAGATTCATAAACTCAGAATTGTTGACCTGTCCCTCTTCCCCCAAATCCATATCTAATAAGTTATCATATCCCCTATTCATATGACTGGCCACCAGCCTGTTTCATATTATCATTGCCTCTCATTTGCACTGTTTGTAATTGCTTTCTATTTATTTCCAAAGTTTCCAATCACTCTCTTCTTATTTACAACCTATTCAGCTTCCAAAACAATTTTTCCAAGACACAAACCTGACCTCCTCAATTTCTCCTCAAAACCCATCAATATTTCTACCTATTAATTATAGAATACAATACAAACTCTTTAGTGTAGTATTTAAGGTCCTCTATAAACTCAATATATCTGACTTTTCAAGACTTATCTCACATTGGATTCCCTTTAAGAATTCAACATTCCTAACAAATTGGACTACTGAACACTGAACCCAATACTCTTATCTCCATGCTCTCACCTAATCCATTCTAGATACATGAAATGTGTTTCACTAACATCTCAGAATCCTTGATTTTGTTCAATACTCGGTGCAAATGCTACTACTTCTTTTAAGGCTCCCCTAAGTTTCTTCCCAGTTGTAATTGCTTTTCCTGTCCTGTTTTTCTTGTTTTGTGCTTAATAGTGTGCCTATTAGATGTCTTTGATAGAATATAAGCTCCTTGAGGGCAGGAACTATTTTATTTTATCTTAGTGTGGCTATCCCTTAACACAGTGCCTTGAATATGTGTTGTCTAATAATTTCAATCATGTCTTTATGACCCAATTTGGGGTTTTCTTCTTTTTTCAATTTTTTTTATTATATACTAGTAACCATCACCAACAATAAAAAACACCTAAATAAAACAAATGCAAAAAAATGATATGCAAAACTGCAAACTCTATGTGATTTTTACAATTTATTTTAAAATATGTGAATTATATCTGTATGCTAATATAAACATCCTTTTTTATTCCAATGCCACAATCCCTCAGCATACAGGCTTACCTCCATAGTATGATCAATGATAAAGTAAGACCTTTATAGAATATTTATGCTCTCTAACCCATTGTTGTCCCATCAGAATTTATGTTTAGATTATGTGTATACTCAAGCTTAAATCTAGCTAGTCTCATGTAGGTATGTGGGTGCTCTCCAGTTATCTATTATATTTAACTTATCTAAGGTTCTATTCATCTCCTTAACTTCTTTCTTATTTAGTTTTCATTAGATTTGTCTAGTTCTGAGAGGGGAAAACTAAAGCCCCCTACTATTATTTTATTATTTATTTCCATCTGTAGCTCATTTAGTTTTTCCTTTAAAAATCTGGATACTTTTACACTTGGTGCATAGTTTCAATACTTATAAAGCTTCATTATCCTTAGTACCCCACCGCCAATATAATATAGCTACCCTGTGCATCCCTTTAATTTTAGATGCAACTCTCTCAGAGATCAGAAGTGCTAGCCCTGCCTTCTCTGGATCAGCAAAGGCAGACTGTATTCTGCTCTAGCCTGTCACCTTCACTTTATGTATGTCTCTCATTTTAAAGTTTTTCTTCCCCCTCCTTACCTTTTAATTCTTATCCAAAAATCCCTTCCTTATCCTCCCAACTGTGCCCTATTACTTCTTAATGAACTTGATTCTAAAAATCCCTCCCCTATCTTGTCTTAAGAGAACTTCCCTTCATCCCCTCACCTCATCCCACCCCCACCACCTTTAATATATACTCCCCTTTAGGTATCCTTCCATCCCTTCTTTCCATTTTCTTACCCCCTTGCCCTCCTTTCTTATAACCCACCCCTTCTTTCTCTTATTCCCTCACTGCTCCAAAGGGGTTCTTGGTCCCTCCCTTATCCTTTTCTTTACTATTTCTCTGTTTTTTTAAGAAGATTTTTTTTCCTTTTTAACTATTGTGTAGTCCTTGCTTTATCCCAGGTCTGATGAGAGTAAAGTTCTAATACTACCAGCCCTCCACCTCCTTCTCTCTTTCTCCTTGGCAATTCCTCCACTCATTCCTTCTCTATATATAAGATAGTCATTCTACCCTACCTTCTCCTGGTCTACCATCACCATTTTGGCTAATCCTATTACATTCACCTCAACCTTGAATGCCCTTTCAAAATACACATGCAATGGTGCTATTCCTAGGGGTCACAGATGACATTTTTCCAGATGGGAATCAAACAATTTGACTTTTTGGTTGCATGTGATTAGTCTTTCATTACATTTTTATATTTCCTATAGATCAAACTTTCTGCTGAGTTCTGGGATTTTCCCCCAAGGAATACTTGAAACTCTGTTAGTTCATTAAATATCAAAATTCTTTTTACTTTTTATAATTATGCTCAATTTTACTGGATATGTTATTCTTATTTGTAAACTCATTCTTTTGCTCTACAAAATGCTGTGTTTCTTATCTTATGTTCTTTTAGTCTTGTATTACTCTGATTGTAGCTTCACAGTATCTAAATTGTTAGATTTTTTCTTGTTGCTTTTAGTATTTTCTCTTTAACCTGGGAGCTACAGAACTAAGCTATGATGTTCCTGTGCATTTTCATCTTTGAGTCTGTTTGAAGTGATAATCAGTGGATTCTTCCAATTTCTATTTTATCCTGTAACTGTAGAATACTGGACTGTTTTTTTTTTTTTTTGGTAATATCTTTGAGTATATTATCTAAATGCTTGTTTTGATTGCAACTGTTCATGAGTCCAACTTTTTTATGTTGATCAATTATTTCTGTAATAAAATGTTTCATGTTCTTTTTTGTTATTTCATCTATTTGATTTTGCTCTATTATTTCTTTTTGTCACAGAAAATCACTAGCTTCCCCTTACCCAATTCTAGTCCTTAATAAATTATTTTTTCCATGAGTTTCCAGATCTCTTTTTTCATTTGTTTGACCTTTCTTTCATATTTTTCTGATTTTCTTGCATTTCTCTGATTTGGTTTCTAATTTTTCCTCACCCTCACTCATTTGGTTTTTGAGGTCTTTTTTAAGCCCTTCCAAAAGCTCTTTTTGAGTTTATGGTCACCTAAAGCAACTAGAACTTGCTGCCTCTGTCAGAAGCAGCTGGCGAACCCACATTCACCATGCCGCCACCACCTTTGAAGATGAGCGATGTCGACATCTTGCCGCTGCGCGTGAACGCCAACACCAGGCCACAACCGACCTCCCGTAACAACTGGCGTCCCAGGCCCCATGTACCACAAACTGTGCGCCTCAGCCTTTGGACTCCAAAGCCACATGAGGGTACATCAATAGATGATAATGGACAAAGACAATCATCATTCTCGGTCACTGAGAGACTACTACTATATAATTCTTTTTTTCTTTGTTTTTGAAGTAGATGTTTTTACTTCACTGTCCTCTGAGGTTGAGCTGAGGTTGTTTCTGTTCTCATAATAGCTATCAATATTTGGGTTCTGTATGCCTTGTTTGATCATTTTCTT
This sequence comes from Monodelphis domestica, assembly GCF_027887165.1. Lineage (NCBI taxonomy): Eukaryota > Metazoa > Chordata > Mammalia > Didelphimorphia > Didelphidae > Monodelphis > Monodelphis domestica. The sequence continues at coordinate 134,121,317 of NC_077229.1, read as the reverse complement.
TTCTTTTAATTTTTTAAAGTTTTAGTGGCCAGACCAATAGACTTAATTACTGGCTTGTTTTCTGGAGTCTCAGGATTCCTAGGGTGCTGAGGCATATTACCTCAGGTTTCAGGATTTTTTTGTGTGTTTGTTTTTTCATGGGCTCTATTTAGTTATTCCAGTTTTTATAGTCCCAGGTCTGATGTAATCCCAGGTCCATGGCTTAAGTCCCAATCTTGATTGACCTTAGGTGCTCCAACCAGTGTCGATGGGGAGTTCTGCAGCTATAAGCAAATAATGCATCTCCCCCTGTGGCATCAACCAGGGACTCTACTTTCCTAGAAGTGACCATAGCTGCTGGGGCCCCAGTCCCTTAGTAACCACCCTCAGTGGTGCATGTTTCTTCCTCATTCTTCCTCTCCTACTGCAGCTTCCTAGGATATAGCAGTTGTCTAACCCATACCACTCTAACCTCCAAAGATCCTCATTTTTTGGCAGCCAGATTAAAGTTTCTGCTCTTAGGGCCTGTTGCCTGTAGACTCTATGGTGTCTACTCCTTCAATATTCAACTGTGGGTCTGTGGGGTTCTCCAAAGCCAAAGCCCAGCAGATGCAGCTACCCAAGGGCCCCTCCACCAGCGGATTCAAATGGTATCCTCTGGGATACAAGCTCTGGGGCTTGGCAAACAAGGTGAGGTTTTTTGGTTGATTCCACACTGGTCCTGCCCTCAAGGCCTGGGGCAATAGAACTGAGGCTAGAGAAGTCAGAAACCTACCTCCCTAGTTTGCCATGGTTAATCAGCTTCATTCCCAATTCCTGTTTGTTTTTGCCATTTTTAGCATTGATTCTGTGGGATTATTTTTGATTGTTTGTGGGCTTTAGGGAGGGCAAGGAAGTTTCACTCACTACTTTTATGTCCTCCCACCATCTAATTAAGGATTTTATTGGTAGAGCTACTGGAGTAGTTTGCCAGTTCCTTTTCTAGCTAATTTTACAACTGGAGAACTGAAGCAAATAAGGTTAAGTGACTTGGCCAAGGTCAAACAACTAGTAAATGTCTGAGGGTGGATTTGAACTCCAGAAGGTAAGTCTTCCTGACTTTAGATCTGACACTCTATCCACTGTGCCACTTAGCTACCCTATGTCTAGAACATATTGAAGACTGTTTAATTGAACAAGCAACCTATAGCAGCAAATCATATGAAACAAACATTTGAAAATGTAACAAATTGGAAGGCAAAAATAATAATTCTGAAATAAGTTTAAAACTTGACATTTTATTAGAAGATGGAGAACGCATTAAAATCTTCTTTATTCTTCCCAAATTCTCAACAACAACAAAAAAAATGGTACAAGAAATTCATTTGATTATCTGTTAGTAATGCAAATGAGATGAAATAGGTAGAAAGCATGATGAATGTGATGTCTGTTCTTTGGAAGGATTATCAACAGATGGAGGCATACATAGTTAATAGATCTGCATCCTGGATCAAAAGCAAACTATCTGCCAGAAGTTTGTGGATTATTCATTATTCCGTTGCTCTACGAAAAAAGAAACAGATCCTAGGTCTCTAGGTAAAACTGTTCTTCTGGGTTCACTCTCTTAGTTAAATATCTTTATTTAAATGCATATTGTTATCACCTTTTGGGAAACAGAGTATGCAGGAATAAGGGTCAAATGAGGAAAAGAGAAAGAGAGGGAGCAAAAATGTGATTGGGGCATGAGACGAGATATGTCACACACAAAAAGAGAATGTCCAAGGAACTGCTCAAAAAATGAGAATTAGAGTGTGATTATGAATCTATAATATTAGGGGGGAAATGGCAGGAAGACTAGAGCATTGGAAAACAAATGGACTAGGAGTAAAAACGTTTTGTTTCTAGCCCTTTCTCTACAGTTTTATAGAAGTATGACCTTAGGAAAGTAACTTCACACTCTGAACCTAAAATTACATTGGTTAAATTAAATTCCCTAAGGGTTCATCACAGCTCTAACATTCTGTGAGTGAAAATATTGACAATTCACCAGTGCTAAGAGAAGCTCAGTGGCTTACTATGGACCTCACTTGACAAGTGGTCTCCCTAAAGATAGTCCATGACAGTTTGGGACCTTCTTTAGAAATATTTCCTAGATAGTTATCTGTTGCTCTAGAATACTGATGGATAATGGGAATCACTAGACGAAAAATGTACCAGTTGTTCTTAATAGTCTTCAATAATTAGACTATTTCCATAAGACTGGAAAGGGAAAAAAAGCCCATAAGTGCTAAGACATTAGACAGATCCTTCAGAGGAAGTGTCTTGCTTCTTTTCCAAATCCTTATAGGAAAGGAAAGTTTATTTCACAGCACCTGGAAAATAAGATACTCAAAATGACTCCAGTGAAAGAGCATTTCTATCACTATGGTTCCCTGAGGTCAAATTTGGAAGACTCTAACGGAGAGGAAAACTCCAGTTCTTAAGCTTATAATTCTCACGTTCTGCTACTCTTACTACCCCAGATAATTCCCTCTTATGGCAAATAGATGTAAGTATGGAGAGTCCAGGCAAAGATGGAAATATGAAAGACTCCAGCCAACCCCATATCCTTTGAAAACCAGCACTAAAATCATAAGAAACTATGTCACAGTAATATACTTTAGGTGGGGCTATATTCAACTATTCTGAAAATCAATTTGGAACTATGCAAAGAAAGTGACAAAACAAACATACTGATTGGCCCAGAAAACCATTACTAGGTATATTTCCAAAAGAGGTTAATGACAAAATGAAAGATCCCATATAGTCCAAAATATTTGAAGGAACACATTCTGTAATAGCAAAGAACTGGAAATAAGACCCATGGATTTGAATGGCCAAATAAATTATGATCCATGACTATAATGGCATATTACTGTTTGTAAGAAATACTGAATATAATAGACAGAAAAATATGAGAAGGCTTACATGAACTGTTACAAAGTAAAGTAAGCTTTAATAGGAAATAATATACAAGATGACTTAAATAATGCAAATGCAAAGAACAGCAAAGCCATCAACACTGAAAAGTGAAAAGTTATAATAACTAAGCTTGGACCTAAAGAAATATAGGAAGATACCTTGAACATTTAGCCCATGCCTGGCACTTAATAAGTTCTTAGTAAATGCTTATTTTTAACTTTCTATTTATTTTTAACATTTAAAAAAAATTCTGAGTTCCAAATTCCCTCCTCCCAACCCTTTCCCCACCCAGTGAGATAGCAAGCAATATAATATCCAAACATTGATTGACTGATAATTTCTTCATTCAATACATTGAGGTCTATCTATGAGTGTGGTACAGCATATATAATCCCATATTTATTTATATGCTGGTTAGTTTTGTTGAGCTTTCCTCCCCCTCTATTTTCATTCTTTACTATCAGGGATAATGCCCTAGGGAAGAAAAGAGAATGGTATGTTGGGAAGTTTAGGTGATATAAAAACAATGGGGAGATAACCAGAGACACATATAAATAGACACATTCATACTTACATTACATGTATCTATTTCTGTATATTTACATTATTTGAGACAGAGACAGAGACAGAGAGAATAACAAATGCCAGGAATTGCAGAATGAAGAGAAATTCAGAAGAAATAGCAAAGCTTATGATTGGTGAAAAGGGAGACAATAAGTAACCCATCCCTAGTGTTAAAGCTGTAAAAATCATTAAATAGCAGAAAACTTTTGGTAAAGAAGTAGAATATGATCATAAAATATATGAGTTCAAATCTTCCCTAAGAAACTCACTTTTTTATGACTGTAGACAAATCACTTAACTTCTGTTTGCCTCACTTTTCTCATGAGAAAATGGAGATAACAACACCTACCTCCCAAGATTGTTGTGAGGATAAAATAAACTACTACTATAATGTATTTTGCAAACATTTAAAAGCAATATAAATACTAGATATTAATGATGCCTGATGATGATGTTCATATGATGGATGCCAAATCAAAGCAAGAGGACTCTTCTTTTCTTTCCTTTAAAATTGCAAGGATACCAGAAGAACCTATATTGCAAAGTTATTTCTTATTCTCACCATATGGCCAACCTACCTTAACTTTCTATCTATTTTTTTGGTTTTTCATAAAGCCTGCTCCTACTCACCATAAATCTTCCCATTACCCTTTGGGAGATAGTAATTTTTATTTCTTCAGAGTTGTAGTATCTCACCATATTTCAGTTGTACAAACACAATTGTAGAATATTAGTATTTTTTAGTGATGCTTTGATTCTGGTAGAACCTTGGAGACTTTAAAGTCACTTGACCATTTCCCAAAGTCAATATAGCCTACCCTACTCCTTTTTAGAGCCAACTTATTAGCCTTATACACTGCCTATCCAAGATATATATGTAGATGGACAAGATTTGCAGGTTGATAATCCAACTGCCTTTATTAATTTGGGTGATATATATTCTTTGTTTATTTGTTTTTCTCCAATGTGGATGGTGTAACCAAACTCTTTTGAGTTCTTGGAGTTTTCTTACAAGAGGCTCTTTAATTCTCCAGAGCCAGTAAAACCAACATAATGTCAAAACAAACATCAAACCCAGCAATACCACTACTAGAATTGTATCTCAAAGAAATTAGAGACAGGAGGAAAGAACCTACCCATACAAAAATATTTATAGCAGTTCTTTTTGTTGTGGAAAAGAACTTGAAACTTAAGGGATGTCCTTTAATCAGGGAATGGACGAATAAGTTGTGGTATATGCTAGTAGTAGAATACTCTTGTGACATGAGAAATGACAAATAAGATGAACACAAAAAGACTTTGGCAGACATATGAACAGAAGTGAACAGAACTAGAAGAATGCAATACACAGTAACAACAATAATGTATGATAACCAATTGTGAATGACAACTATTATCAACAAGGCAAGGATTCAGGACAACTCAAAGGGACTCATGACAGAACAGAAAAAGTCTATACACTGCCTTAGGAGGAACAGATAGAGTCTGAATTTAAAATGAAGCATATCATTCTTTTTTTCCTTCATGAATTTTTCTCTAGTAAGCAAGATGTGTTATTTTTCCCAACATGATAAACATGGAAATATGTATTATATGATAATATATGTACAACCTAAAAAGGCAGCAAGACCACATGAGATGACTCTTTAAAGATTTTTTTAATAAATAATTTTAACTATCACGAATCTTGAAGTCATATACATTAAACTCCAAGATCACAGATCCAGATATATTTGTAGAAGTGATAGCAATGATATTGAAGAAAAGAAAGAGAAAGAAAAAGAAGCTGAATTAAACCATTGACATATCTAGGAAAAAAAAAAGATGATGTAATTTTTTTTAAGGACATATTACAGGAATAGAATGAGTAGAAGTAGGTAAGAATTGCCACAATTACCAGAAAAGAAACTACATAGAGATGGAAGATAGGGAGTAATCTCATGAAAGTCATTCTTCTCTAAAATAAACTAGAGAGGTTTAGAAAACAGAGAGCAAATTGTGAAAATTAAATAAAATAAATAAGTAAGTGGCTTGGGACAGGGTGAGGAGGGGGTGGAATATTAAAGAGAGCAGAGAGTTATTGAAACAAAAGAAACTTTAGTTAAGGACAGCTAATTTCAAATGGTAATGAGACAAAAAGGATGAGAACCAGTGATCTGTGTATGGGTTAAGGAAAGAGAAGGATGGGAAAAGATTGAAATCATAGTGTTCTAACTATAAATAACTAGTATTGATTTCATCCCCTCATTTCCTTTTCTTCTTTCATTTTAAAGATGTGTCTTGAGGAAAAGAAATGAAACACAATAATACAATATGATGGAGGGGAAAATAAACCTTGCAATCATAATCATAAATGTGACTAGAATTAACTGACATGGAGGAGGGTGACAAAATCTATTAAAAAGCAAAACCAATATCCTGTTTTTATAAGATGCACCTATAAAACATAAAGGTATATAGAGTTCTAAAAATGAGGGTTTTTTTTAGGAGAATATAATACTCTTGGGCTAAATCCCCAAAAAGCAAGGAATGACAATCATGACCTTAAGGGAAAATAGGCACAAAGTTAACCTACCCAAAGGAAAAATTTGACAGAAAAATTAAAAGTTTAAAGACTTAAACGTGCCTTGTTCCTACTTCATCAAAAATAAAAGTAAAGAAGAAACAAGTTAAAGATATGAACATATTAGGAATATTAAGTATCATAATAGAGATGTTGCAATTATTAAGTGAGAATCAATAAATATCAATTTTAACTTTTCATAGCACCTTCAAAAATGTAGCAAGTCCTTGGGAAGAATGAATTTAGAAAGCATATGCAAAAAGGCAGAAATATTAAATACATCCTTTATAGATGACAATGTAATAACATTATCAATAAAGGTTTGATGAAAAGGTTCAAATTTAAAATGAGATTAACTAATATGATACCAAAGAATGAAGAAATCATAGAAATATTTGTAGGGAGAGTTGAGTAGGGAGCTCTTGATCAATTGAATAAATTCCTCAATCAATCTGATACTATTAGAGGGCACAGACATTTGTCTTGTGGCACAGAAACAGGATTCCCCAAGCAGGTAAGCATTTATGTCAGCATGTTGTTGAGAGGACAAAAGGAATTCCTCTGATGGTTAAAGTGACTGAGCATTTGTCCAAGATGATTTGCAAATGAAAGTCAAAGAAAAACAAGAATAGTGATTACTAACATTTATATAGCATTCTAGGTTAAGAACTTTGTCAGTATTATCTCATTCAGTCTTCACAACCACTCTGAGAGGTAGGTCCTATTATTATCCTCATTTTACAGATGAAGAAACTGAGACAAACAAAAATTAAATGACTTGCCCAGGGTCACACAGTTGGGTAAATGTCTAAGGCTGGATTTAAACTTCAGTCATCCTGACTCCAAGCTTGGTGACTTGTTCACTGAACCACCTTAACATCTTCTATCAGCAGAAGAGCTGTCTCTCATTGGCTTTTAAAGTATCTGGTTTTGCTTCTCTTTGTCTCCTCTGCCTCCATTTTCCTTCATGTGTCTATTTGGCTCTCTCTTACCTTCTATTTCTGACTTTGATCTCTTTCTGCTTCTCTTTTGTCTCTCTGTCTTCTGTCTTTCTGTTTGCCTTTCTATCTCTTTCTCTGTTTCACACTGTCTGTCTCTGTTTCTGTACCTCTCTGTCTCTTTCTCTGTCTCTGTCTCTGTCTCCTCATGGTGCTCCCTCTCCCTCCCTCCCTCCCTCTCTCTCTGTCTCTCTCTCCCTCTCTGTCTCTCTCTCCCTCTCTGTCTCTCTATCTCTGTCTCTGTCTCTATCTCTGTCTCTCTCTCTCTCCCTGTCTCTTTCTCTCTGTCTCTCTGTCTGTTTCTCTGTCTGTCTCTCTCCCCTTCTTTCTGCCCTCTCCAGAATGAAGAGGTGATAAGAGGGGACTTTCCTCTTCTTTCCCTTTTTGCCACCCCCTTCTAGGAGCATGTGATGGTAACAGAGCAGAAGCATACAGTGGTGTTGTACATGAACTAGACCTAAAAAGATTGTTCAAGCATATCATAATAATCCTGGAATCTAGCCTTCTAATCATAGAAAAGAGATTCTTCTGAGTAAATGTCATTTAGGGTAATACCAAGTCTGAGAATTCTCAAGTTAGAGTTCAGGTACTTGACTCCTAGAGGGAAAAGATTTTTAGAACAGAAGTATCACTAATGGGGCCCCTGGAGCTTGAGGACTTTACCAAACCTTCCCATCATTTCTGCAAGCTACTTTCACAGTGAGGCCTGAGGTGAAGAAGATGCTTATTCAGTATACTCCAAATTGCTTTCTTTGGATTTAGGGTGGGCCTGAAGACTAATGAGTTGTTTAAATGAATTATGGGGTTCCGAATTTGTTCATGGGCTCCTGTCCTTTGTATAATGCATTTTATGGAGGAGTTACTTAATAGATATATTTATATATAAAGAATAAAATAATATTATACCTAAAAAAGTTGGTTCATACTTGATATGCATTTAATTCATTGAGTGTCTGTATGGGAGTTGGCAACACTGGTGCTCATATTACAGAAAATTAAATCATGAGTTATGCTATGATAATTTTTAGATAATTTTCTCCTATGCTCAAATATACAGAGAATTGAGTCAAATTTAGAAGAGCACATGACATTCCCCACTTGACAAATGATCAAAAGATGTGAACAGACAATTGCCAGATGAAGAAATTAAAACTATCTTTAGTAATAGAAAGAAGTGATGGATTCTGAATGCAGACTGAAGTATACCATTCCTCTCTTCATTTCGTTCATGAATTTTTCTCTATTATAAGCGATATGTATCTTCTTTCACAACATAATGGACATGAAAATATGTATTGCATGATAGCACATATACAACCTTTATCATATTGCCTGATATCTCAGGGAGGGGGTGGGGTGGGAGATTGCAAAATATCATAAACATCATTAAAATTATATACATGTAATCTGGAAAAAATAAAATATTTTTAATAGGCCTGAAAGTTGGAGAAATGAGCCAAAGAGAGAAAATCTCTCTTTTTTGATCAGATCATCATAATCAGACCTAGTCTCTGTAAATCAAGATTCCTTTGGGGAAGAGTGAGCAATTACCCATGGATCACATAATAAATAATGTTAATAAGAACAATTACAACAATGGGAAAACATACCATAGCTTATCAAAAGCAAAGTAGTCCTTAGAAAGAAATAGATATTTTTAAGAACTTAAATTTTAGAAAATGACAGGAGAGACCAATAAATTATGTATATGTATATATAGATATTTATAAACTAATAAATCAACAAAGAAAAATAACCTCTAAAATTCACAAAAAAATTGAAATTCTCAAAAATAAATAAAAGATTAAAAAACCTGAAAAAAATTAGTTGAATAGTCTTTTTAAAAGACCAACAATGGAAAAACATTGATTGCTCATGGGTGGGATGAGCTAACATAATAAAAATGACAATCCTACCCAAATTAATTTACTTATTTAGTGCCATACCCATGGAACTACCAAAAAACTTTATTCCTGAATTAGAAAAAACCATAACTAAGTTCATTTGGAAGAACAAAAGATCAAGGATATCCAGGGAAATCATGAAAAAAATGCAAAGGAAGAAGAACTTGCAGTCCCAGATCTCAAACTCTACTATAAAGCAGTGGTTATCAAAACAATTTGGTACTAGCTAAGAGACAGAAAGGAGGATCAGTGGAATAGACTTGCTGTAAATGATCTCAGCAAGACAGTTTATGACAAACCCAAAGATCCCAGCTTTTGGGACAAAAATCCATTATTTGATAAAAACTGCTGGGAAAATTGGAAGACAGTGTGGGATAGATTAGGTTTGGATCATCACCTACACCAAGATAAATTCAGAATGGGTGAATGACTTGAACATAAAGAAGGAAACTATAAGTAAATTAGGTGAACACAGAGTAGTATACCTGTTAGACCTTTGGGAAGGGAAAGATTTTAAAACCAAGCAAGACTTAGAAAGAGTCACAAAATATAAAATAAATAATTTTGACTACATCAAATTAAAAAAGTTTTTGTACAAACAAAACCAATGTAACTAAAATAAGAAGGGTAGCAACAAATCGGGAAACAATCTTTATAAAAACCTCTGACAAAGGTTTAATTACTTAAATTTACAAACAGCTAAATCAATTGTACAAAAAATCAAGCCATCCTCCAATTGATAAATGGGCAAGGGACATGAACAGGCAGTTCTCAGCCAAAGAAATCAAAACTATTAATAAGCACATGAAAAAGTGTTCTAAATCTCTTATAATCAGAGAGATGCAAATCAAAACAACTCTGAGGTATCACCTTACACCTAGCAGATTGGCTAACATGACAGCTATGGAAAGTAATGAATGCTGGAGGGGATGTGGCAAAGTAGGGACACTAATTCATTGCTGGTGGAGTTGTGAATTAATCCAACCATTCTGGAGGGCAATTTGGAACTATACTGTCTGCCCTTTGATCCAGCTATAGCACTGCTGGGTTTGTACCCAAAGAGACAATAAGTAAAAAGACTTGTTCAAGAATATTTATAGCTGTGCTCTTTGTGGTGGCCAAAAATTGGAAAATGAGGGGATGCTCTTCAATTGGGGAATGGCTGAACAAATTATGGTATATGTTGGTGATGGAATACTATTGTGCTAAAAGGAATAATAAAGTAGAGGAATTCCATGGAGACTGGAACAACCTCCAAGAAGTGATGCAGAGAGAAAGGAGCAGAACCAGGAAAACATTATACACAGAGACTGATACACTGTGGTACAATCGAAGTTAATGGACTTCTCCATTAGTGTCAATGCAGTGTCCCTGAACAATCTGCAGGGATCTAAAAAACACTATCCACAAGCAGAGGATAAACTATGGGAGTAAAAACACCGAGGAAAAGCAACTGCTTGACTGGGGGGGGGGGAGGGGATACAACTGAGGAGAGACTCTAAATGAACACTCTAATGCAAATACCAACAACATGGAAATGGGTTCGAACCAAGAACACATGTGATACCCAGTGGAATCGTGCATCAGCTATGGGAGAGGTGGTGGGAAGGGGGTAGAGGGGAAGAAAAGAAAATGATCTTTGTTTCCAGTGAATAATGTTTGGAAATGACCAAATAAAATAATGTTTAAAGTGAAAAAAAAAGATAAAAAAAGTATAGAAAGGAAAACTGAATCAAGTTTTGGCCTTTCTGCCACTGAGTTGGAGCAAACAGCAGTTGGAATGTTAGAGTGAAGATTGAAGGACAGAAATGATAGTTTGTGGGGGAAGGGGCTACTTGGAGAGTGACAGTTGCTCTCAAGGTCTCTCTGACTAGGAGTGCTCTCTCCCTGTTTCTGGATAGAAGTACCTCTTTTCCTGTATTTTTCCCAACTGTGTGCTCTACCTGGATTCCTGTGATCATGTCATCAAACAAAAGGACTTAAGGGGAGCAATTTGAACTGTAGTGCCAGTCTTTAGGGTGTTAGCCTTAAGAGACAGACCCAATGAGCTCTGAAAGTCAGAACCTTTTCTTCCTCTTGCTCTCTAATGCTAAAGACTTTGAACTTAAGAAAGCTAGCATAAATTAACATAGACAGGAATAAAAGAAACCCTCCACAAGCCTGTGAGGCCTGGCCTCAGCTCAAAAACTGAGACTTAAACCCAACATGTGAAACGTATAGGACAACCCCTCTTCCCTCTACCCTTATACCTTCCCAATCCAAACTTGTCATTAAATTCACCTTTAGTTAAATAACCCGCAGTCAGATAAGAGAAGGACTATCATTTCACAAGGACATAGAGGGAGCAGAACCTAAGGACAGCCATTCAACCATAAATTATCCTTATTGGACCCCTGCTGGGCGACTTTGGTCTAGGGGGAGGCTTGTACCACAGGAGGGTCCATGCTTACCTGCCCTGGGGCATCTTCAACATCAATCAATAGAGAAGACATCCCCTCTGGTGATCATAGTTGGCCCATTTCTTGGGAACCCCATTTTTCACAGCCAGCCTCTCAGCAGGGGGCATCTCCTTTTACCTCACTGGCAGCCATATTCCCTCTGTCCCTAAAACTCCTCCATTCCCTGTTACAAAATCTTCCTAATCCTCTGTACCTCTTCTAACCTCTACAATTCCTTTCACTATTAGAGAAGTGATAAATAGAAATGAAGATTTAGGGATACATTTTTGAGGGGAAAAAGCCAAAAGATTCCCCAAATTACAAAATAAACAGTTCCTAGAAAATGTCACACACTTCCTTGATCCTAACAATTTTCCTTCAATCTGTTTCTCTCCACAAGCAAATCTCCCAATTCTGTTCATAGTATAAGTCAGATGTTTGGGGGCAGGAAAGGACTCATATCCATCCCACTTTTTCATAAAAAAAAAAAGAAGAGATAAAAGCAATAATACTCAAAGAATTTCAAAACATTGAAAAAAATACCATGGGGTTGGTTCTCACAGACTGCTTCACTCACTTCTTATTTCAACTGAAGAGAAACAAAAGGACATTATTTTTACTTTGCATTTCTACTAGGATTCAAAAAGGCTGACACTTTTATGTTCACTTTACTCCCCGAGGAGTCCTCAGAAAACACCCAATGAAAAAGGAGACAGAGACATCCCATACTAAAAGCCCAAACTTAAGATAATATTTGTTCAAGAATATTGTTTTTAAGGAACATAAAATCACTTTCTGAAATTCCCTAGGCCTAAATTCTCCAAAGGTATCAAACCTGAAGCACACAGCCTAGGAGCTTCCCTTGAATTCCAAGTAATTAGAATATTCTTCTTTAAAGCCATAATAAGGATTACAGAATTGATATCCAGAGGGAAAGAGAACACAGAGAGACTGTTCTAAAAGATAAAGACGAAGCTCCCAGGATATCAGTGATTCAGCTAATACAGAGAAGAGGGGATTTGTATATGTGTGTCTTGTTTTGTCTTTTAGCCCTTGGTGATAGAAGAATGTACAAAGTTACCAACAGCATCTCATTCCCCATAGTCCAACATAGTTCTGACTTTAATGGAACATATACATTAGGAGCTTTTTTAAGAATTGAGAACTAATCTGGAAAGCAAGGGAACTAGGTCTACAACAAAGAATCAGCTACCCAGAAAAACTGACTATATTCTTACAGGGGAAAGTATGGTCATTTAATAAAATAGAAGAATTCTAAGCACTTATAAAGAAAAGATCAGACCTGAACAGAAAATTTGATGCCCAAACACAGAACCCAAGAGAATCATCAAAAGGTGATTAAGAAAGGGGGTGGGGGGAAGAAAAACAAATCCCCCCAAACCTCTTTTTTTAAGAGACCCAATAAGTTAAAATGATATGTGGATATTGGTAACTCTTAAAAATTGCTATTATCATCTGGGTATCTAGAAGAATTACACTTAGAGGGAATAGTGACAAACTGTATAAGATGAAATGCCAAGACATAAATATGTATATAGAAATATGTATGCATAAATATATATATATGCTTATGTATATATACAACTAGAGTTTAAAAAAGAGGTTAATACTAAGAGAAATTGGAAAAGAAACAAAATGGGGTAAATTTATATGTCACAAAGAAGCAATGGCAGGAGGGGGGAGAACATCAATACACTGGAAGAGTAAAGAGGTTTGAGAAAGGAAATACTCAATTCTTATGTGCATTAAAATTGACTCAAAGAGGGAAGAAAAATCAAATACATTTGGGCAGAGAATTGATTTGCACCCTATAGGGAATTAGAAGGGTAACAAACTGACTGGTGGGGAGGGAAGCAATACAAGGGAGGGAGAGGGCATGGGATAGTTTAAAAAGACTGTAAATAAAATAAGAGGGGAATAAGAAGAGAGGAGGATAGAAAGGGATGTAAAATAAGGATGGGAATTAGGGAGACTGATTAAAAACAAAACACTGGTGTGAAGGAAATATTGAAAGAAGAAAGGGCAGGAGTAGGAGTGGAAATCGAAATGCTTGGAAATACACAGCTTGTAATCATAATTCTGAATGTTAATGGAATGAACTCACCCATAAAACACAAGTGAATAGCAGAGTGGATTAGAAACCAAAACCCTACCATATGCTGTCTACAAGAAACACACATGAGGAAGGTAGACACAGATAAGGTAAAAGTAAGAGGATGGAGCCAAATCTATTAGACATCAACTGAGAAAAAGAAGGTGGGAGTTGCAATCATGATATCTGACAAAGCCAAAGTAAAAATAGATCTAGTCAAAAGAAATAGGGGAGGTAATTAAATTCTGATAAAAGGCAATATAGACAATGAGGAAATATCATTACTCAATATGTATGCACCAAATGGCATAGCATTTATAATGCTCTAAAGGAGAAACTAGTGGAGCTCAAGGATGAAATAGATAGAAAAACTATACTCGTGGGAGACCTGAATCTTCCTCTATCTGAACTAGATAAGTCAAACCAAAAAAAAATAAATAAGAAAGAGGTAAGAGAAGTGAATGAAATCTTAGAAAAATTAGAGTTACTATATATGTGGAGAAAAATAAATATGGACAAAAAGGAATACACCTTCTTTTCAGTAGCACATGGTACATTCGCAAAGATTGAGCATGAACTAAGGCAATTCTCCAAAATTGGTTAGTTAAAGAACAAATCATAGAAACAATTAATAATTTTATTGAGGAAAATGACAATGATGAGATATTGTTTCAAAATCTATGGGATGCAGCCAAAGCAGTACTCAGAGGGAAATTTATATCCTTGAGTTCATATATTAACAAATTAGGGAGGGCAGATGTCAATGAATTGGGCATTGGGTCAAGGAAGCTCATCCCCTCCCCCTCCTGAGTAACTTTACATGTCTATCAAACATTCCTGCCATACCACAATTGCACCAGGGTTGCATTGGGGTACATTCTGTATGTCAATAACAATTTAAGGTTTGGAAAACCTCAGGGGAATAGGGAGACCATGAGGAGAAGAGACAGAGCAGGTGGTGAGGGAGGATGAGGAATAGACTGGGAGGCTAGGCACCACATGATCAGGTTACTTATAGGAATGTTGTCTACCCTTATAATAAACTTCATAAAATATATGTATAAAATATATGTGGGTAGAAATATTTATTTTCACTATTATAACATGCAAATTAAAAAACTAAAAAGTGAACAAATTAAAGATCCTCAGATGAAGACTAAATTAGAGATCCTAAAAATCAAAGGAGAAATTAATAAAATTGAAAGTCAAAGAACTATTGATTTAATAAATAAGACTAGACGCTGATACTTTGAAAAAAACAAATAAAATAGACAAAGTACTGGTTAATCTATTTAAAAACAGAAAGAAGAAAACCAAATTGATAGTATCCAAGATGAAAAGGGAGACCTCACCTCTAATGAAGAGGAAATTAAGGCAATCATTAAAAATTATTATGCCCAATTATATGACAATAAATATGGCAATCTAGGTAATTTGGATGAATATTTGCAAAAATATAAATTGCCTACACTAATGGAGGAATAAATAGAATACCTAAAAAACCCCATATCAGAAAAAGAAATTGAACAAGCCATCAAATAACTCCCTAAGAAAAAAGCCCTAGGACCAGATGAATTCACAAATGAATTCTATCAAACATTCAAAGAATAACTAATCCCAATATTATACAAAATATTTGACCGAATCAGCAAAGAAGTTCTACCAAATACCTTTTATGACACAAATATGGTATTGATTCCAAAGCCAGGCAGGTCAAAAACAGAGAAAGAATACTACTGACCAATTTCCTTAATGGACATAGATGCAAAAATTTTAAATAGAATACTAGCAAAAAGACTCCAGCAAGTGATCATGAGGGTTATTTATTATGACCAGGTAGGATTTATACCAGGAATGCAAAGATGGTTCAGTATTAGGAAAACCATCCACATAATTGACCATATTAACAAGCAAACCAACAAAAATCACATGATTATCTCAATAGATGCAGAAAAAGTCTTTGAAAAATACAACACTTATTCCTATTGAAAACATTACAAAGTATATATTAAAATAGCAATGAGGAGACCAAGCTATCACTCTTAGCAGACGATATGATGGCCTACTTAAAGAATCCTAGAGAATCAACTAAAAAGCTAGTCAAAATAATCAACAACGTTAGCAAGGTTTCAGGATATGAAATAAACCCAAATAAGTCATCAGCATTTCTATATATTTCTAACACATCTCAGCAGCAAGAATCAGAAAGAGAAATTCCATTTAAAATTACCCTAGACAATATAAAATATTTAGGAATCTATCTGCTGAGACAAACACAGGAACTATATGAACACAACTATAAAACACTCTCCACACAATTAAAACTAGATCCAAACAACTGGAAGAACATTGATTGCTAATGGGTAGGATGAGCTAACATAATAAAAATGACAATTCTACCCAAATTAATTTACTTATTTAGTGCCATACCCATGGAACTACCAAAAAACCATTATTCCTGAATTAGAAAAAAAATAATAAAGTTCATTTGGAAGAACAAATGATCAAGGATATCCAGGGAAATCATAAAAAAAAATGCAAAAGGAGGTGGCTTTGCAGTCTCAGATCTCAAACTATACTACAAAGCAGTGATCATCCAAAAAATATGGCACTGTCTAAGACACAGAAAGGAGGATCAGTGGAATAGACTTGGGGTAAATTACCTCAGCAAGACAGTCTATGATAAGCCCAAAGATCCCAGCTTGGGGACCAAAATCCACTATTTGATAAAAACTGCTGGGAAAATTGGAAAACATTATGGGAAAGATTAGTTTTGGATCAACATCTCATATCCTGCACCAAGATAAACTCAGAATGGGTGAATGACTTGAATGTAAAGAAGGAAACTATAAGTAAATTAGGTGAACACAGAATAGTATACATGTCAGACCTTTGGGAAAGGAAAGATTTTAAAACCAAGCAAGACTTAGAAAAAAATCAAAAAATGTAAAATAAATAATTTTGATTACATCAAATTAAAAAGCTTTTGTACAAACAAAACCAATGCAACCAAAATTAGAAAGGAAGCAACCAACTGGGAAACAATCTTCATGACAAAAACCTCTGACAAAGGTCTAATTACTCAAATTTATAAACAGCTAAATCAGTTGTATGAAAAATCAAGCCATTCTCCAATTGATAAATGGCCAAGGGACATCAATTGGCAATTTTCAGTTAAAGAAATCGAAACTATTAATAAGCACATGAAAAAGTGCTCTAAATCTCTTATAATCAGTGAAATGCAAATTAAAGCAACTCTGAGGGAGGACTTCCGGTTAAGATGGCGGCTTAGAGAAAGCTAAAGCTCAGATCTCCGGAAAACCCTTCCCGACCAATCTCAAACTATAAGCTCCTAAGGCGCCAAAATTCAAAACGATCAACAGCACAGACCCTGGGAACCCTCCTCCTGGACCTGGACCCGGTTCAAAAGGTACGGCTCCCCTCAAAAGCCAGAACCCGAGATCACTCGGACCCCAGGGGTAGGAGCGCAGAGTCCAAGGCTCCCGGAAGCCGCAGCCCCGCCCGGCTCAGAGAGCAGGGTTCTCTGAACAACAACCCTCAGGGCCTTCTACCCGAGTCCCGGTGAAAGTTACTGCCTGGAGCTTCCGCTGCAGAGAGCTGGTCTAAACAACAGCAACCCTCACGGTGGGCAAGACAGCCTCACGGGCTGGATCCTGCTATCCAAGTCTCAGTGAAAGTCCTTGCCCTCGGAGCTTGGGAAAGCTGCAGCCCATCCCCCCCGCAGGCCGACGAAACAGCCTCACGGCCAGCGATTCTGAAGGCAACTTCCGAAAAGCGAGCCGGGGGGAGAGTGTGGCCTCGTGGTCCGACCCTTCCATTCCAGTTCCAGTGAGGCATATTCAGTTTAACCCAGGGAAAGCTCATAGAACCATCTGCCCAGGACTAAAGCCTCTGATCACCAGACAGAGATAAGAAAAGCTAATCCTCCACATTCAGAGATGACAAACTCCACAGAAGCACAGAAGCCCCAAAATACCAAGAAAAATAAGAAGAAAGGGGCGACTTTGGACACATTCTATGGAGCCAAAATACAAAATACAGAGCAGATAGAAGAAGATATACAAGAAAATTCTCCAAAATCTTCCAAAGGAAATAGAAACTCTCCACAAACCCATGAAGAATTTGAATCAGAAATGACCAAAAAGATGGAAGCCCTCTGGGAGGAAAAGTGGGAAATAATGCAAAAGAAATTCATGCATCTACAAAACCAGTTTGACCAAACTGTAAAAGAAAACCAGGCTTTAAAACAAGAACTAATAAAGCAAAGCCAAAACACCAAGAAATTAGAAGAGAACATAAAATATCTCACCGACAAGGTGATAGATCTGGAAAATAGAGGGAGAAGAGAAAATTTAAGAATAACTGGACTCCCAGAAAAGCCAGAAATAAACACCAAACTGGACATGGTGATACAAGATATAATCAAAGAAAATTGCCCAGAGATTCTAGAACAAGGGGGCAATACAGCCACTGACAGAGCTCACAGAACACCTTCTACACTAAACCCCCAAAAGACAACTCCCAGGAATGTAATTGCCAAATTCCAAAGCTATCAAACAAAAGAAAAAATCCTACAGGAAGCCAGAAAAAGACAATTTAGATATAAAGGAATACCAATCAGGGTCACACAAGACCTTGCAAGTTCTACTCTGAATGATCATAAGGCATGGAACATGATCTTCAGAAAGGCAAGAGAGCTGGGTCTCCAACCAAGAATCAGCTACCCAGCAAAACTGACTATATACTTCCAAGGGAAAGTATGGGCATTCAACAAAATAGAAGACTTCCAACTTTTTGCAAAGAAAAGACCAGAGCTCTGTGGAAAGTTTGATACTGAAAATCAAAGAGCAAGGAATACCTGAAAAGGTAAATATTAAGGAAAGGGGAAAAATGTTATCTTCTTCTTTTACTCAAACTCTCTTCTATAAGGACTACATTTATATCAATCTATGTATACTAACATGTGGGGAAAATGTAATGTATAAATAGGGGGTAAAGAAAGACCAAATAGAATAATGGTTCTCACACAAAGATTCACATGGGAAGGGGAGGGGAAGAAAACTCCTATAAGAAGGAGAGGAAGGGGGGGGGGGTTACTTAAACCTCAATCTCAGGGAAATCAACTCTGAGAGGGAAAAACATCCAGATCCATTGGGATCTTGAATTCTATCTTACCCAACAAGGGTAAGGAGAAGGGAAAACCAAGGGGGGGAAGGGGAGAGGGAGAACAAAAAGGGAGGGAAAGAGAGGGGGGAGGGGGAGGGAAGAAAAAGGGAGGGACTAAAAAGGGAAACATCAAGGGAGGGGACAAGGGGCACTGATTCAAAGTAAATCACTGGACTAAAAGGTAGAGCCGAAGAAGAAAAGGTTAGAATTAGGGAAGGCAATCAAAATGCCAGGGAGTCCACAAATGACAATCATAACTTTGAACATGAATGGATTGAACTCACCCATAAAATGTAGACGAATAGCAGAATGGATTAGAATCCAAAACCCTACCATATGTTGTCTTCAAGAAACACACATGAGGCGGGTTGACACCCACAAGGTCAGAATTAAAGGATGGAGTAAGACCTTCTGGGCCTCAACTGATAGAAAGAAGGCAGGAGTGGTAATCATGATATCTGATAAAGCCAATGCAAAAATAGACCTGATCAAAAGGGATAGGGAAGGTAATTATATTTTGTTAAAAGGGACTCTAGACAACGAGGAAATATCATTAATCAACATGTATGCACCAAATAATATAGCACCCAAATTTCTAATGGAGAAACTAGGCGAATTGAAGGAAGAAATAGACAATAAAACCATACTAGTGGGAGACTTAAACCAACCATTATCAAATTTAGATAAATCAAATCAAAAAATAAATAAGAAAGAGGTAAAAGAAGTGAATGAAATCTTAGAAAAATTAGAATTAATAGACATATGGAGAAAAATAAATAGGGATAAAAAGGAATACACCTTCTTCTCAGCACCACATGGCACATTCACAAAAATTGACCATACATTAGGTCACAGAAACATAGCACACAAATGCAAAAAAGCAGAAATAATGAATGCAGCCTTCTCAGATCACAAGGCAATAAAAATAATGATTAGTAATGGTACATGGAAAACCAAATCTAAAACCAATTGGAAATTAAACAATATGATACTCCAAAACCGTTTAGTTAAAGAAGAAATCATAGAAACAATTAATAATTTCATCAAGGAAAATGACAATGGCGAAACATCCTTTCAAACCTTTTGGGATGCAGCCAAAGCGGTAATCAGAGGCAAATTCATATCCCTGAAAGCTTATATTAACAAACAAGGGAGAGCAGAGATCAATCAATTGGAAATGCAATTGAAAAAACTCGAAAGCGATCAAATTAAAAACCCCCAGCAGAAAACCAAATTAGAAATCCTAAAAATTAAGGGAGAAATTAATAAAATCGAAAGTGATAGAACTATTGATTTAATAAATAAGACAAGAAGCTGGTACTTTGAAAAAACAAACAAAATAGACAAAGTACTGGTCAATCTAATTAAAAAAAGGAAGGAAGAAAAGCAAATTCACAGCATTAAAGATGACAAGGGGGACAACACCTCCAATGAGGAGGAAATTAAGGCAATCATTAGAAATTACTTTGCCCAATTATATGGCAACAAATACACCAATTTAGGAGAAATGGATGAATATATACAAAAATACAAACTGCCTAGACTAACAGAAGAGGAAATAGAATTCTTAAATAATCCCATATCAGAAATTGAAATCCATCAAGCCATCAAAGAACTTCCTAAGAAAAAATCCCCAGGGCCTGATGGATTCACCTGTGAATTCTATCAAACATTCAGAGAGCAGTTAACCCCAATACTATACAAACTATTTGACATAATAAGCAAAGAGGGAGTTCTACCAAACTCCTTTTACGACACAAACATGGTACTGATTCCAAAACCAGGCAGGTCAAAAACAGAGAAAGAAAACTATAGGCCAATCTCCCTAATGAATATAGATGCTAAAATCTTAAATAGGATACTAGCAAAAACACTCCAGCAAGTGATCAGAAGGATCATTCACCATGATCAAGTAGGATTCATACCAGGGATGCAGGGCTGGTTCAACATTAGGAAAACCATCCACATAATTGACCACATCAACAAGCAAACTAGCAAGAACCACATGATTATCTCAATAGATGCAGAAAAAGCCTTTGATAAAATACAACACCCATTCCTATTAAAAACACTAGAAAGCATAGGAATAGAAGGGTCATTCCTAAAAATAATAAACAGTATATATCTAAAACCAACAGCTAATATCATCTGCAATGGGGATAAACTAGATGCATTCCCAATAAGATCAGGAGTGAAACAAGGATGCCCATTATCACCTCTACTATTTGACATTGTACTAGAAACACTAGCAGTAGCAATTAGAGAAGATAAAGGAATTGAAGGCATCAAAATAGGCAAGGAGGAGACCAAGTTATCACTCTTTGCGGATGACATGATGGTCTACTTAAAGAATCCTAGAGATTCAACCAAAAAGCTAATTGAAATAATCAACAACTTTAGCAAAGTTGCAGGATACAAAATAAACCCACATAAATCATCAGCTTTTCTATATATCTCCAACACAGCTCAGCAGCAAGAACTAGAAAGAGAAATCCCATTCAAAATCACCTTAGACAAAATAAAATACCTAGGAATCTATCTCCCAAGACAAACACAGGAACTATATGAACACAACTACAAAACACTCTCCACACAACTAAAACTAGACATGAACAAATGGAAAAACATTAACTGCTCATGGATAGGACGAGCCAATATAATAAAAATGACCATCCTACCCAAACTTATTTATCTATTTAGTGCCATACCCATTGAACTACCAAAATACTTCTTCACTGATTTAGAAAAAACCATAACAAAGTTCATTTGGAAGAACAAAAGATCAAGGATATCCAGGGAAATAATGAAATAAAACACATACGATGGGGGCCTTGCAGTCCCTGACCTAAAACTATATTACAAAGCAGCAGTCATCAAAACAATTTGGTACTGGCTAAGAAACAGAAAGGAAGATCAGTGGAATAGACTGGGGGAAAGCGACCTCAGCAAGACAGTATACGATAAACCCAAAGATCCCAGCTTTTGGGACAAAAATCCACTATTCGAAAAAAACTGCTGGGAAAATTGGAAGACAGTGTGGGAGAGACTAGGAATAGATCAACACCTCACACCCTACACCAAGATAAATTCAAAATGGGTGAGTGACTTAAACATAAAGAAGGAAACCATAAGTAAATTGGGTAAACACAGAATAGTATACATGTCAGACCTTTGGGAGGGGAAAGGCTTTAAAACCAAGCAAGATATAGAAAGAATCACAAAATGTAAAATAAATAATTTTGACTACATCAAACTAAAAAGGTTTTGTACAAACAAAACCAATATAACTAAAATCAGAAGGGAAACAACAAATTGGGAAAAAATCTTCATAGAAACCTCTGACAAAGGTTTAATTACTCATATTTATAATGAGCTAAATCAATTGTACAAAAAATCAAGCCATTCTCCAATTGATAAATGGGCAAGGGAAATGGATAGGCAGTTCTCAGATAAAGAAATCAAAACTATTAATAAGCACATGAAAAAGTGCTCTACATCTCTTATAATCAGAGAGATGCAAATCAAAACAACTCTGAGGTATCACCTCACACCTAGCAGATTGGCTAACATTACAGCAAAGGAAAGTAATGAATGCTGGAGGGGATGTGGCAAAGTAGGGACATTAATTCATTGCTGGTGGAGCTGTGAATTGATCCAACCATTCTGGAGGGCAATTTGGAACTATGCCCAAAGGGCGACAAAAGAATATCTACCCTTTGACCCAGCCATAGCACTGCTGGGTCTGTACCCCAAAGAGATAATGGACAAAAAGACTTGTACAAAAATATTCATAGCTGCGCTCTTTGTGGTGGCCCAAAACTGGAAAACGAGGGGATGCCCATCAATTGGGGAATGGCTGAACAAACTGTGGTATATGTTGGTGATGGAGTACTATTGTGCTAAAAGGAATAATAAAGTGGAGAAGTTCCATGGAGACTGGAACAACCTCCAGGAAGTGATGCAGAGCGAGAGGAGCAGAACCAGGAGAACATTGTACACAGAGACTAATACACTGTGGTATAATCGAACGTAATGGACTTCTCCATTAGTGGCGGTGTAATGTCCCTGAACAACTTGCAGGGATCCAGGAGAAAAAAACACCATTCATAAGCAAAGGATAAACTATGGGAGTGGAAACACCGAGGAAAAGCAACTGCCTGAATACAGAGGTTGAGGGGACATGACAGACGACAGACTCTAAATGAACACTCTAGTGCAAATACTATCAACAAAGCAATGGGTTCAAATCAAGAAAGCATCTAATGCCCAGTGGACTTACGCGTCGGCTATGGGGGGTGGGGGGGAGGAAAAGAAAATGATCTTTAACGAATAATGCTTGGAAATGATCAAATAAAATATATTAAAAAAAAAAAAGCAACTCTGAGGTATTACCTCACACCTAGCAGATTGGCTAACAAAACCACAAAGGAAAGCTGGAGGGGATTGTGGCAAAGTCAGGACAGTAATGCATTGCTGATGGAGTTGTGAATTGATCCAACCATTCTGGAGAGCTATTTGGAACTATGCCCAAAGGGTGCTAAAAGACTGCCTGCCCTTTGATCCAGCCAAAGCATTGCTGGGTTTGTACCCCCAAAGAGATAATAAGGAAAAAGACAAGTACAAGAATATTCATAGTTGCCTTTGTGTTGGCAAAATTTATCAATTCGGGAATGGCTGAACAAATTGTGTTATATATTGGTGATGGAATACTATTGTGCTCAAAGGAATAATAAAGTGGAGGAATTCCATGGAAACTGGAACAACCTCCAGGAATTGACGCAGAGTGAGAGGAGCAGAACCAGGAGAATATTGTACACAGAGACCGATACACTGTGTTACAATCGAATGTAATGGACTTCTCCATTAGTGGCAATGCAGTGATCCGAACAACTTGGAGGGATCTATGAGAAAGAACACTATCCACATTCGGAGGAAGAACTGTGGGAGTACAAACACTTAGGAAAAACAACTGCTTGATCACATGGATCGAGGGGAATATGATTGGGGATATAGATTCTAAATGAACATCCTAGGGCAAGGGATATGGATAGGCAGTTCTCAGATAAAGAAATCAAAACTATTAATAAGCACATGAAGAAGTGTTCTAAATCTCTTATAATCAGAGAGATGCAAATAAAAACAACTCTGAGGTATCACCTCACACCTAGCAGATTGGCTAACATTACAGCAAAGGAAAGTAATGAATGCTGGAGGGGATGTGGCAAAGTAGGGACATTAATTCATTGCTGGTGGAGTTGTGAATTGATCCAACCATTCTGGAGGGCAATTTGGAACTATGCCCAAAGGGCGACAAAAGAATATCTACCCTTTGATCCAGCCATAGTACTGCTGGGTCTGTACCCCAAAGAGATAATGGACAAAAAGACTTGTACAAAAATATTCATAGCTGCGCTCTTTGTAGTGGCCCAAAACTGGAAAACGAGGGGATGCCCATCAATTGGGGAATGGCTGAACAAACTGTGGTATATGTTGGTGATGGAATACTATTGTGCTAAAAGGAATAATAAAGTGGAGGAGTTCCATGGAGACTGGAACAACCTCCAGGAAGTGATGCAGAGCGAGAGGAGCAGAAACAGGAGAACATTGTACACAGAGACTAATACACTGTGGTATAATCGAACGTATTGGACTTCTCCATTAGTGGCGGTGTAATGTCCCTGAACAATCTTCAGGGATCTAGGAGAAAAAAACACTATTCATAAGCAAAGGATAAACTATGGGAGTGGAAACACCGAGGAAAAGCAACTGTCTGAATACAGCGGTTGAGGGGACATGACAGAGGAGAGACTCTAAATGCAAATATTATCAACATAGTAATAGGTTCAAATCAAGAAAACATGTAATGCCCAGTGGATTTACGCGTCGGCTATGGGGGGTGGCGGGGGAGGAAAAGAAAATGATCTATGTCTTTAATGAATAATACTTGGAAATGATCAAATAAAATATTAAAAAAAATAAATAAATGAACATCCTAGTTCAAACATCAACAACATGAAAATAGGTTCTGATCAAGGACACATGTAATACCCAGTGGAATTGTGCATTGGCTATGAGTAAGGAGGGAGGAGGGGAGGGAGGGAAAGAATATGATTCTCATAACCAAGGAATAATGTTCTAAATCTACTAAATAAATTAAAAAAAAATTTTAATTAAAAAAAAAAGAATTGAGGACTAATGAGAAATTTTGAAGGATGTACAAGACTTGATTCGAATCACAGATACTACTGACTACTAACATAGTCTAGATAATGGTTAATCATAAGAAATATCATTTACAGGGTGTTTTAAGATTGACAAAGTGCTTTAAAAATGTTAACTTGTTTTATCCTCAAAAAAAAAAAGCCTATAGTGTAGGTACTGCATTTGTCCCTATTTTACAGAAGAGGAAGTTGAGGGAAATGGAGGTTAAATGACTTCTCCAAGTTAACACAAAAAGTGTTTGAGGCTGGATTTGAATGCAAGTCTTTCTAATTCTAGGTCCAGTGCTCTAGCCACTATACTACCCCAGTTTAGAAGATATTACATTATTAACTCAAGGGCTTCTGTGGGCACTTAGTTCATTCCATAATTAAATCCAGATCTGTTTCCATTCTTATTTTGGTGAATTAGGTTGAGTTTTCCTGTTGTCCACATGCTGTTATTTTGCCTAACTTTAATCTCTCCCTCCCAAAGGTAGGAAGAAAGTCAAATGAAAGTACAAAGGCTCAGCCTTTTGGAAAACAATTCACAGGATATACTTGGCACTACAAACCTCAGTATATCACCTCTTTATTCAATTGAATACAACAAATATTTATTGAGCACTTATTATGTGTGAGGTACTGTGTTTGGTCCTAAGGAGGATAAAAGATAAATAAAGCATAACTCCTATTCTCAGAGAGCTAATAATTTGGTAGGAGAGATGAGATTATTTGGTTTATATACTCACAACTCATATGAAACCACTCTTTCCAGAGTAGTATGCTCTAGTAATTACCAAGATCCAATGGTCCTTTCTCAGTCCAAACCCTCTTGACCATTCTGCAACTTTTGACATTGTTAACTAATCCCTTTTATGCTCTCTCCTTGTTTACTTTTCCTCTTTGTCCTCTTCTGGTCCTCTTTTGGGTCAGTTTTTGGACTGGTTCTGTCTTGCTCTCCATGTCTTCTCCTGGTTCTTTGTCTTTTCAAATCTGTCTTTCTTATAGCAGTTAACTTGAAAGGCTCTGTTGTTGCCTTTTCTTTCTTCTCTCTCTGCATTCTTTCCCTTAGCAATTATGTCCCCATTTTTACTACCACTCTCTGGGGGAAACACAGCAACAAGCAGTTTTCAGAGGGTTTATATGTGAACTAGGGGTAGGGGGTGGGATATAACACATAAAGGGGTGCTGGAATTCAAGGAAGGGGTTAATATGGAGGAGAGTGTGTAGAAGATAACTACCCAGGAGTTAGTGAGAATACAGCCAGGCAAAGTATTGTGAAGGCTTGGAGTTACGAGAGCCATGAGTGGAATACAATTTTTGGTGAAGTGTAGTTTGTCACAGACCAGGGGTATTGTAAGGAGATAGTCAGGGAATGGCATAGAAGTTTGAACCCTTGCCCTTAGATAAGGGCAATACTAGCCTTTCTCATTTTGCAGAAAAAGAAAGCCAGTAGAACTATGATCTCTCATAAGTCAATCACATTACCTCCAAACAGACAGGACTGATATCAATGGTATTTGAGTATTACTTCACTCCAAGAGATCACAGATTTTGAGGTGAGGTCATGCTCTGAACCAGACACCAGAGAGCAATGAAGCATAGACAAAGTGAATCAATTCTTAGTTTCTTGGAGGGGAAGAAGGGTGGAGGGAAATGAAAAAAAAATGTTCCTTCTCCAAACTGTCCTTCACAGTGACATCCAGATGACATCTTGCATATCCTCATATAGGTACACATTTCCTCTCTTGGAAAATGTAAGCTCTCTGAGGATCAGAGTTTTATTTTTATCTTTTTATCTACAGGGTTCAGTCCATAGGAGATGCTAATAAATTCCTGTTCACTGTCTGATTCATATATTCTATATTCGAGGTTACCTGTTGTAACATAAGATGATATATTTAGAACTGAAATGAACCTCAGAAGACATCTCTTTCCACTTCCTCATTTTGCAGATGAAGAAATTGATGAATAAGATATTTAGTGACTTGCCAAAAATGACATAGGAAATGTCATAGGAAGGATTTGAAATTAGATTCTCTTACTTCAGAGCCAGAAAACTTTATATAGTCCAGCTCTGCTACTATGAAGTCTTGGGTAGGCCATTTCACCTTTAGATAAAAATGGTATGAATGTTAACATCTCCATTTTATATATAATACAACAGAGATTCAGGAAAGATAATTGACTTGTCCATGGTCAAATGTCCTATAAGCACTATGAGTACATAATTAGTACCTGGTATTAACTATGAATGTTGGTATTTGAACTCATCTCCTAAATCTAAACTGTTTATCCTAAAGAGAACCATAGGAACCTAAGGGCTGGGTCCAAATGGAGATAAGGAAGGAGAAATAAAGACTTGAGAGAAAAAAAAGATCCGTATCTTCAATGATAGAAGGTTGGAGAAAGTCATGCCCATTATCATAGGAACATGGAGGAAAGCCCACAGACTGCAGTACCTATGGGACCTCATAGTATAAAGACTGATATAGCAGGGAATTGCATGCAAGATGAAGCACTCTAGACATATTGGTTCACTAATACTTTGAAACAATATGTATTATTTATGGGAGGAAGGTTGTAATTCACCAGAAGAGGATGATTTTTTGATGCTCTGCATAAAACAACATTATTTTTTCTTAACTGTTGAATCAATTATATTAATTATTGGTATGACCCTTCCTCAGATTAAATAAGATCTATTCTATGTCTGATATCCTGTTATCTTGCAGACTCACATGGAAGACAAGAAAAGACAAGAAAAGATAAGGAAATCTCTTTATAGTACTAAAAGTGGCATAAAAATCTGAGCTAACCATATCTACTTCTTGAGTCTCAGTCTCTCTACTTATAAAATGTGAATAAGCATTATTTGCTTCAATTCAATCCAGCCAACAAATATTCACTAAATTTCCAATATATGTAAGGTCTTGCACTAGATAATAGGGATAGAAAATCAAATGGAAAAATTCCTACCTCAAGGAGCTTGTAAACAACTTTTAGAATTGTTGTATAGATCAAATGAGATGATGCAGGTAAAGTATTTTGTATATCTTAAAATATTATTTAAAAGTCAGTTCTTATTCTTTTTGATTTACCAATATGGAAAGGTAATTCCAATGCCAGATAATTCCAAACTAAACCATTACTAGCATAGCTAGGCCAATATGAGATGAGTCATATGGCTTCACAGACTATGAGAAACCAATAACATTTCTATTAAATTTCTATTTCTTTATAGTAATTTATCTGTTAACCTGTGCAGAAATTGTATTCATATGAATTGGATTTAAATTGACAAAGTGAATAGCAGGAACACCAAGAAAAATGAATATTGATAACTTGTTTGGAATGTGGATGTGGGTGTTTGAAGATGCTATCTAATAATTTTATTCACTCAGAGTCTAAATAAAGAGCTCATAAGGACATAATTACCTCCCCCCTCCTTCATTTTCCTAAAATTGGAGCTTTTCTCAACTGGATTGACTTAAAAGACTAATTCAAAAGATTTTTTTAAACTAAATAATTTACAAATCTTATAATTCCCCACATTATTTAATTTTGGTTTGTATGTTTTTCATTTGATTACATAATTGACTCCTATATTTAGAGTGATAAAATTTCCATACCAAATTGTTTTAGACTGGAGACTGGCAGGAAATTAGGAGGAAAGAGAATGACAGCTAGGCTCTGTCTGTAGTCCTGAAATACTCAGGCAAGGGAACCAATGTCCATATCTGAATTATTGGTATTCAAAGCTGCTCAGCCTTGAACTTCAATATATTCAATGGAGTAGTATAGCCCTGCTCATTAAGTAATGGCATCATAATAGCAAGACAAAATATTTGGGTTAGAGTTAAACATACAGTCAGGAAAGTTATGTTTCAAATCCTCCCTTTCACATTTACTAATGGTGTGAACAGGGGCATGCCATTTGCATTTATAAGACTTTTTATTTTCCTTTTTTTTTTGTAAAATAGATAATATCTGTAGCACCTACTTCATCGAGTTGTTATGAGGCTCACGGGAGATAATGTTTGTGAAAAGATTTACAAACTTTATAAAAATGTCAGTTATTATTAAAGAGCTCAACTCTTAGTTTATTATCATACACTGACCATCTCATTTTTGCAATGATTTTCTCAGAGTATTGACTTTCTGAGCAAAGGTGTTCTCTAAGGAACCATATTTCTCAGAAGCACCATATTTCTGCCACCTCCTTATTCTTCTCTTGCAAGCTTTTTCTCACATTAGTGAGTTTTCTCTAAAACCTCCATTTGGGAGAAGGGCTCAATAATGCCTCGTTTTATGGTCTTCACCTCTATGTCTGAACTGTCTCCTCCCTCTGCCTCTAAAGGTTTATTCTCACTGTGATGAGTTCTTTCCAGAACTTCCATATTGGGGAATCACCCTGACAAACTATTCCCCACTCCAGACTAATCCGAGGGGTCATCACTTTCTGTTCCCCCTGAGTTTGGGTACTCCTTTTATATGTTATCTCTCCCCCACCCTATTAAGAATTAATTCCTTGAATGTAGAAATTGTCTTTCTTTATGTTTACCTTTATAGCCCAAATGATTAGAATATTACCTGGTTTATAGTGCTTATGAATGTTTATTGCCTGAATTCTGAAAAATTATGGCCCTGGTTCCATTGGTAAGAAACTTCTTTCTTCCTCAAGATGTCACTATGAATATTCTGCTCCCTTATTTCCTGGTCAAGGAACAAATTCTCTGACCACATGGAATTCATGCCTTTTCTTGCTTTATTCAGACAATGCCAGGGAGGATCACCAAATTGGTACCACATTAATAACTGAATTCGCACACTTGATATTGCCCTTGTGCTTATCCTTTCAAAGGAAACTGGTACTCATCAGACACATAAAACCAGAAGACAGACATAGACACACATTAATTCAAAAAATAGTAAAAGCAGATATAAAGACATCCACTAAGAAGTACACCTTGAAGTACAGAAAAAGCAGGCTTATTAGAGCCAGAGCCATGTATGTCCATGGAGCCTGATGAGATAAAGGAAAGGAATCTAATTAATTCAGTGAAGGCAGGTGGAAGAGGAAACGGGGATGTCAATATTAATGTGAAGATAGTATAAAGTCTTACAAGGTACAATTTAGGGTCTATATGACTCCCAAAGAGAAGGATGAGCACAGAAGAGAATCATATGCAATGGAAAAAACCTGGAGCTATTCCTTCATTGCTATTGTGAATGATGTACACATCATGTGTCTAGAGGGAATTAGTCAATAGATGTGAAGACTGCTTAATATTCCCCAGAAAATTAGAGATAACTTTTCTGACTATTAAGGGGGTCATTTGCAAGCTTGTTCTAAATTTTTTGAAAGTTAAAAATAACAGGGACCAAGAAACTACCCTCCTTAACCAGAGGGGATGATGAAGGAATCTGCTTATAGGACCCAAAATTTCTGGCTCAATGTTGTTCAAAAGGAAATAATGAGCCTCAGTTTTTTTCTTCTCTTCCTAGTCCTCAGATGCTCTATTCTTGTGCCGTATTCAAATTATACCAGTTATATTCTAGTCTAACCCTGAAAGGTTGAGGAGAAGAGGGCTCAGGTTCTTATCTCCACTCTAGCAGAAATGCTGACCCTGGGGCATGGATGAGTTTAGGCGAGACTGAGCTAGGCTTTCAATGTCTGCCTACAGCTTCTGTTTTCTTTCTTTCTTGAGTATAGGTAAAGAAATTTTGAACCTGAGATGAATTGTGCTCTCTGGAGGCAACCTTGTCAAATGAAGAGTTTTAGAAATGCTGAGTTTGTTAGTCAGAGCTAACTGGTGGCAGAGGCAAATTCACCTTTTGGAAAACTTAATTGTAGAGAATAAAATTCTAGGATACAGGGTAGAGGATAAACTCAGTCCCAGGCCTGGATTGCCATTTTAAAAGGGGCTGATTCAAAGAAAGATGAAATGTAAAATGTTATTTATCAGTTCTGGAAGCTACTTCTTTTTCTGAATTCTCAGACTCTAGGGACAGTAAGTATATACAAGAAGTTTTACTGTCAGTACACATTAGTGATAACCTTTTGTTTTAAGCATTTCTTTTGTGTAGAAGAAATAAATACTTGCCTGAAAGCTGATTTACATTGTATATCAAGTACCTTTCTTCTCCTACCTAAATTCAGGGAGACCATAGACAGGAGCCAAGCCTAAGGTCCTATATTTTTCCTAGAGTATCAGTGTGGTCACACTTGTAACCAGGAATGATCACCAGTTTTGTAGATTCTATGAGAATCATCCCCTTAGGAAGATGAAAAGGGCAGTACTGAAATCTCTTGGGCTCAGGAGAGGTTTAAATTTTTAAAGAAATAAAATTTACCTTTTTTTAAATATTCTATCAATCTGAAACTTGCATAGGAGTTATAGGTTCTTGAGAGAGAAAAAAAGTCAAATTGAGATGTGCCCATGGAAAATCATAGATGGGAGGCAAAATAATCACAGATTATTATTGAGAAAAGAACCTAAAGTGAGTTTGGTCCATTGTATCAAGGGCTGGGGCCCAAATGACACATGAGTTCCATTCAATTCCTATAACATCAAAGAAATATGTACAAATTGATAACATTTGGTTTTGTTTGCATATCTATCATCAAGTCTGATTATTAATTTCTTCCAGTTAAATTATTCATTTCTCTACCTTGATCAGAAAGAGACAAAGATATAAACATATGGGATAACCATCTCCCCTTTCAAAGAAATGCAAAATTTCTGAATTTAAAAGACATTTAGGAAAATTGAAACATTTCAATTTATAATCTTAATCAGAATAGAGTCCTTAAGCTTATAAACAATTAGTTTTCAGAACTTATTTTTTTTAACCCTTGCCTTCCATATTAGAAGCAATACTGTATATTGGTTCCAAGGAAGAAGA
Organism: Monodelphis domestica; assembly: GCF_027887165.1. Taxonomy (NCBI): domain Eukaryota; kingdom Metazoa; phylum Chordata; class Mammalia; order Didelphimorphia; family Didelphidae; genus Monodelphis; species Monodelphis domestica. Next base: position 134,089,522 of record NC_077229.1, on the reverse strand, counting down.
GCAGTAAGGGCGAGACAATAGGAATTAAATGACTACTTGCCAAGGGTCACAGAGCTAGAAAGTATCTGAAGTCAGATTTGAACCAGGAATTCCCATCATCAGGCCTGGCTCTCAAATTATCAATTTATTGTCTGTTCCTGTTTAATATGAACAAGCTCCCTCACATTCAGCCTTTAGTCATACCTTATACACAGAAAAATGAGAAAGACTGCTGCTAGGAACTCCTGGGTGATTGATTCTCTATTCTAAATAGGAGAAAACATTGATGGGGAAAAATGTGAAATTAAGAAGCAAAGAAGTTCTTTTCTCTTTCACAGAATGTCAAAGCTCTAAGGAACTTCATTCATTTAGTCTAACCAATAATTCCTGGAAGCATTTTTTCTATAACACATTCTATCCAACTTCTGCTTGGAAACTTCCAATAAGAGTGAAACTCACAGATAACATGTTCCACTTTGAGATGCCTCTAAATATTAGATAATATTTCCTTACCAAAATTTACCTCTGTACCTATACCCCATCCCAAATTGCTCCTGCTTCTACCTTCCGAGTACAAATAGAGTAAGTCTAATACCTCCAAAGCACTTAAATAGTTTAAGTTATTTATCATGACTCACAATTTGATTGTGTATCAGGTGAAATTTCCCCCAAGAATCATGGCATTGTTTCCATTCTACTCACTCTCCTCTGGATAATCAAGAATCTCCTTTTTCACAGATAGTGATATCAGCTTGAGCCTCAAACATCTTGAATAGAAAGAGAAAAATTAAACTCAGTAATCTCTAGGAAACAAAACTAAGTCATAAACCTTGGATTCTAATCAAAAGATGGCTGGCTTTTCATCCGATTTAAATGGGGCAAGATGGATGATCAATGAACCATTTTCCAGTCCCTATTTATAAAATGAAGACGAAACTGGGGATTCCACCATAATCTACTTCAATTGCCATTTCTCAGATTCTTATGATATTTACAAAATACTATGCTAAGGACTGGAGATGTGATATAAAGACATAATAAGACATAGTTCATACCCTCATGGACATCTCAGTCAAATGAGTTGTCTGAAACAATCACAAATAACTGTGATTTGAAATCTTACCTGATAAGAAGTAGGGCAGCATGGTATAGCAAGTAAAGGATAGCTGAAGTCCAGAAGTCAATTGTGATGAAGTTCTGTCCCTAAGGAATATTTAATTCTGCTCTGTGTGCATCCCTGGTTCCTAATTTCCTAGCTATGTGATGATAAACAAATTTCTTAACTTTTCAATGCCCTATGCATCTTGTTGTAATTGCAAATGATATACATTGGTAAAGAGATTTGCCATACTGGGGTTTCCTACAACAACAAAATCATAGATTTGAAACAATGTGTGTGCAGGTAGGACGAGGGAGATGAGTAACATGAGAAAGGTACAAATCGATGAAATGTTAAGTCCAAAGGAGCAAGACTGAATGCCAAATTTGGAAAGAGGGAAGTCTGACAATACTCAATCACTCAACATTTATTGCCTTTTCTGTGCCAGGGCATGCACTAATGGCTAGGTATACAAAGACACAAGCAAACAAGTTTCTGCTCTCAAAGAGCTTACAATCTACTTTATATATAGTATATTCACCAAAACCAAAACAAACAGAAAACATGTAAATGTAAGTTATATTAAAAAACGCGGAACCTAATGACTGGTGGATGGATGGGTCTCTTAAAGGAGGGATTCTGAAAGATCTAGAATTCCATTCATAGGAGACAACCTGTGTAAAGGCATGCATCTGGAAAATGGAATGTTATGTATCAAGAACAAGTATACCACTTGGCTCGGAGTATTATGTATACATGATAGGGAGCAAGGGGAAACTCATCTGCAAACATAGACTGGAGTCAGATTTTGAAGGCTTTTAAATTCTAAGCAGAAAAGGTTTTTTTTTTTTTTTTGCTTTTTGTTTTTGTTTGCTACTGGAGCAATAGGAGGCCACTAAAACTTCTTAAGAATGGGAGTGGAGTGATCCAAACTATGTTTTATCAATGTCAAAAAAGAATTGGAGGAGGACAGTAGAGGAGAAGGATATTCTTAGTGAATAGAGATAGCCATGGACAAACCACCTGTCATTAGGTGGCTCTGTGTGCATCCCTGGTTCATTCCTATGGGTCAACTCAGAAAGTGATAAGAAGATCCAAACAACAGCAAAAGGCTTATGAAGTGTTCCCTTCTCTAAAATCTGCTCTTGTACCTGCTGAAATTTGCTGGCACCCAAACTTTCCTTGTGGCAGCTCCCCATGGTCTTTGGATTGCTTAGATCAACAAAGTCTAAAGCAAGTCTCCTTCTACCCACATCCATCCATGCAAGAATACAACTTGTACCACTTAAATTAATTTGTAATATTGAGAATCGTTGTTGCACAGTAAAAAGAACCTTGGTCTTAAAGTCAAAGAACGGGGATGGAGTATCTGGTCAGTAACTTCTTAGGCACATGACCTTGGACAAATCCATTAAGACCTCTGAACCCAAGTTTCCACATCTATAAATCAACTTATTTGCTTACTTCACAAAGTGTTATGAAGAACAGTTTTGTAAAATGCTATGCAGGGGATAAATATGATAATATTTGTAAAGTGGTTAGCATAGTGCCAGGCATACAATATGAATAATAAACAATCATTCCCCTCTTCCTATAGAAACACAAACTATTAGAATTGAAGTTTTTCCTTTCAACTATGCCTTTAAAATTCTAACTCTGAAGGAATGAAGAGTGATTGGTGAAGATTAAAAAGTGCTAAGCTAGTAGCTACACAGAAATGTAAAAGTGGAACCTTGTATGAATTTAATTTAATGGTTTTTAAAGAATTCTTTTTATTTTCATGTTGTTACAGCAATATTTTAAAATAGTAAGCATGAGGACAAATTAGATAATTTATGTGCAACATTTTGAGGTCCTGTGAGAAAATATACCCTATAAATTCAAGGTATTATTATGTTATTATTATAATCTCCCGCTTATAATTGAAAATTAGATACACATTGAATATATTCTATCAATTTTTTTATGCTGCTGGCTGCCATATTACCAATGTACCTGGATAAAGACATGCTGAGTTAAGAGCAGAAGTGTAGAGAAAGTCTCATCCTTTGTCTCTCTTTCCTGGGAAAATGTATTACATTACAATTTCCCTGGTGTGTTAAAATGATTTAATTTATGAATTTCCACGGAAAGTATCATCTTTCCTCCACTGGTTTTAATGTACATTTCATACTGTCATTCAAAAGTCAGTGACCTGAAGTTGGGCAATCAGGTTGGGTTTTTTTGATTAAGGCACTTGCTGATCTGGCAACCTTGGAAAGTCATGGGTGCTGGAAACCACTGTTTTTAGAGGGCTAAAACCTCAGGATTGTGACAAAGACATCGTAAAACCAATGCCTTGGTTCAGAGGCTGGAGGAGGGGAGAACACTGAAACTGTACAAGTTCCACTACAATGATTATTTCCCATTGGAAAATGTAGGATAATTATTTTACCTAGATAGTGACAAAAAGGAGAATGTGAATTATGGGACCACTAGCACTGGGAAGTATTTGTGTCTTTCAGTCCAACCCAGAAAGCCAGATATTCCCCAGAGTCCAAGTCACTTCTAGATAGCAAGATGGGTATTTCAGGAGGAACATTAACTCTTCCAACCCACTGAGATGATGCATTTATTGCTGTAAGGCATTAACAGGCCTCTATAATTGCCTGAAAGTGCCTAATTTATTATCAAGACTGACTCTTTCACAGGAATAATAGGATCCCATGAGAGAGATCATCTCCCCTCCTCCTACATTCCCCTAATTTAGACATAGAAGGGGGTCAACACCGTCATCTTCTTATGCATGAAGGGTATATGAGTTATTCTAGGGCTTTTTCCCATATTCTTTGATGCTTCTAGATGCAAACCTTGGAATAGTTCTCATTAAGTATGCCAGATAAAGAAAGAATAATGTCACCTAATACAAAATTTGGAATTATTGTCACCATTCTATTAGAGACTAGTATTATAAGTGCTAATGGATAAATCAAGTTCTACCAGAGAAAATATTTGCATAGCATGTGAGAAAGCGCTCTGAATGAAAAGGTGTTACTAAGTAGAGTTCTAGGACTATCTCTACTACCAAATAAACATGTAATATTGCATGAGTCACTTTAGCTCTCAGATCTCAATTTATTTATTCACAGAAGGGATATGATATTAATAATGTTGCAATTGGCATTTGTGTATCAATTTATGGCTTTGTAAAAATTAAAATTCTCTGGAGAGTGTTTCTTAATTTTTAATTTTATAATTCTTGTTCATTAAATAGCAAAAAACAGGCCAAAGAAAGAAAGAGAAGGAGAGAAGGAGAGAGAGAGAGAGAGAGAGAGAGAGAGAGAGAGAGAGAGAGAGAGACAGAGACAGAGAGAGAGAGAGAGAGAGAGACAGAGACAGAGACAGAGAGAGAGAGACAAAGACAGAGAGAGAGAGAGAGAGAGAGAGAGAGAGAAAGTCAGAGGGATGAGAGAGACAGAGACAGAGAGAAACAGAGACTGAGAGAGAAACAGAGACAGAAACAGAGATGAGACAGACAGAGACAGTGAGAGAGAGAGAGAGAGAGAGAGAGAGAGAGAGAGAGAGAGAGAGAGAGAGAGAGAGAGAGAGTAGCATAAGTCACTTCCCAAGAGCCAAATTATATGGTCTCTTGAGTTCAAAGATACAGGAAAAAATCTCAACTTCTGTTGCCTCCATTGGTTTATGCTCTTTGAAATGTCCCTTTCCCCTGTGATGTTAAGGTTTCTCAGATTGGAGGACTCAGACCTCAATCAGAACAAGAGACTGGTCTTGCCAAGAGACAATTTAACAATAGCCCATGGCCAGGATTTCATTACTTCATCTCTCAAGAAGGAAGCATCTATTCAACTCACCATTAAACCCATCATCTTTAACAAAGACCTCAACAAAGGGATGAAGAACCAAACCCATTTTGATAGCCTGGGAAGGAACTGTTTGAGCTCCTATTTAGAATCAGGCTGTTTTTCAGGAGGGCTGAAAATAATTTCACAGAAAATATCCCAATTCAGTATTAATTTTCCATAGCTTTAAAGGCAATTTTATTCCTCAATTACTCTTAATAACCCTTTGAAGTAGGTAAAGGTATCATTATACCATATAAACATATCCATACACATACAAATATAAAATAACCATTTAATGGGAGATGAACAGAACAGATATTATCCCAATGAGGAACCTGAACATTAGTTTTCTCATTCATCAGATACAAAGGTATTATTACTATTATTATACCTAATTTTCCCCCTTTCAGAAAAGATAATGATTTCTTTTGTACGTGTGTGTGATTATGTGCATGTGTGTATACATACAAACACATATAGTGTATGTTGTATAGATATGCATCAGATGGGGTATGTCCCAGTTTTTTACGGGAAAAAGAGAACAGAATCCTCAAACTACAAACCCATGGTTTGATTTGTAATACTGCAATAATTACGGAATGAATCTTTAAAGAGAGGATGTTGAATATCTTACAAGGAATGCAGTGACTACACAGAAGCAGTAGGGCTTCACTAAGAACAAGTCATTCCAGTACTCTCATTTCTCTTTTTCTTTTTTTGTGGGCTTATTAAACTAGTAACTGAGGGGGATGTTGTGCATGTAGTTTACATAGATTTTTAGTCAAGCTTTTGATAAATTATCTCATTTGATTCTTGTAGTGAAGTTAGAGAGATATGGACCAGGTAATAAGAGAATCATATGTATTCAGAGACAGTTGCATGTTTGAACTCAAAGAGTAGTTATTAATGGCACAATGGCTCAATGGCACCACTGCAGGCAGTCTCCAGTGGATCCACATTTGATCTTGTGCACTTTCATAATTTATATCATTGACTTAGATAAAGGCAAAGAGAAGACCTTGACTCGGGCAATCCTAAGGAGCTTGAATCTATGTTATAGGAGCAACAGTGGAAGGAACTAAAATAATAGAGAGGTATGGTAGTAAATGTTTAACAAGGAGGTTCCTGTGGACAGAGAAGAGAACATGGAAATGTATTCACTTAGTCTAGATAATCAAGAAAAAATGAATCAAGTTCAGATTTGTAGTGAGTCTCCATTCCTGAGAGATATAATTGTTCCTTCTAATAGTAAGTGATCTACCTGTCATAGATATGGATTATACTCTGGTTTACTTTGACTGAGCTGACTTTACCTGCAACATGGTGGCCAACCACCTACAAAAGTATCTTCCTCAATTTCCTTGCCTGAAATTTCCATGAAACTCATTCCTGTTGAGGTTGCTAAACAACACACGATGGCTACTTGGGAGGATTGAGAGATTAAACCATTATCACTCATTAACACTTAAGCTGGAATTAATTTGTACAATTAAACAAGTAGCAGGAATGTCTGTGTCTTCTCAATTATCTACATAAATACCAACCCTGGAAAATTTTGAATCCTAAACTACTTTCATCACCTCAAAATGGTTTTCTTCTAAAACTGGCAGACCATTTTTAATACCTAAAGTTAGCAAAGAATCATAGGGAGGATCTTAGGTTGAGGAATTCAGTGCAAATTATCTCAATTAAGCCTAATAACAACCCAGAGAAGGAGATGCAACATTATTATTATTCCATTTTACAGATGAGGAAAGTGGAGCTGTGGGTGATTTACTTAAGTGATTTAAATTACCAAGAGTCAGAGGTGGGCTTTGAATTTTTATCTTGCTGGATTAAAGCAAAGAACTTGCTGACTCAAAATTGTATTTATTATGGATTCTAAACCAATTTTAATATTGGCATTAGCCAAACACAGGCAAGAAACTAGAACTGCTGAGAAAAAAAGTCATCATATACATTATAATACAAAGACATTTGATGTTTCTTTTGAGTATTGTATTCTGGAATTAGATCATAAGTAACTTGAGGATAAGGATTGTCTGTTTTTATTTGTACTTGTATCCTCAGTGTTTAGGTTTTTAAGCAGGAGCTTAATAAATATTAATTAATTCATTAATTAATTAATTCATTTATTTATTTATTTTTATAAACCCTTACCTTCTGTCTTGGAATCAATACTGTGTATTGGTTCCAAGGCAGAAGAGTGGTAAGGGCTAGGCAATGGGGGTTAAGTGATTTGCCCAGGGTCACACAGCTGGGAAGTGTCTGAGATCAGATTTGAACCCAGGACCTCCCATCTCTAGGCTTGACTCTCAATCCACTGAACTACCCAGCCTCCTCCTTAATAAATATTTATTGACTGACTCACTGTTAGGATAATCTCATTCCCTTCTAAATTGGAATCAGCTATAAAGAATGAACATATACTAAACTTAAAGTCTGGAAGTTCTCATCGCAGTTTCCATTTCTGTCACTTTACTAGCTATGTGATGTTAGTCAAATCATTTCTACAGCAATTTACAAAGTGTTTTTTTTTCTTCAAAACAAGTTGTTATAGCTAGTTCTACTGTTATTGTCCCAGTCAATAGAACAGTATTGTATTTAGGTGGTGCAGTGGAAAGAGTGCTGACCCTGGAGTTAGGAAGACTCCTCTTTGTCAGTTTAAATCTAACCTCAGACATTTAGTAGCTCTGTCACCCTGTGCTAGTCACTTCACCTTATTTGCCTCAATTTCCTGATCAGTCAAATGATCTGGAGAAGGAAATGGCAAACTACTCCAGTATCTTTGTAATGAAAACATCAGATGGAGTCACCGAGAGTCAGGTATAACTGAAAAATACCTGAAATGGAATCATGGATGGAGAGGAGAAGGAGTCCTCAGGGCTCATCTAGTCCAATCCTCTCATTTTACAGATGATGAAATTGAGATCCAGAGATGTGAATGGACTTGCCAAATCTAGTTTGCAAGTGAGGAAACGAAAGCTCAGGGAGATCAAAAGACTTTCTCCAAATCATCTACTAGTGATGGATGCTGAAATGATGACACTAAGACTGCAACCCATTGTCTTTGGACTTATGTCCAATGAGCTCTTCCACTGTACTCTATGGCCACTACTAATTTTTTTAGATAAGAAAACTGAAGACCACAAAAAAAAAAAAGAAATATTGCCTAATGCCATATAACAGTACTCTTTAAAAATAATAATAAAAGTAATAATAATAATTTCATAAATGACCTGCAATTACTTCTAGGGCTCATTTGACTTCAACATTACAAAATGGATGGCAGCATAATCAAGGATAATAATAGGTCACTTAATGCCTAACTAATAGAAAGCTATTTTCTCAGAGAAAGAGAATGAGCAAAGTCATTTACCATGACAATTCTGTTAAGTACTAAAGAACTATGACAGAAAGACCCAAGGACTCTGGACATTAAACATATGGGAGGCCTGTCTTGTCTACACTAGTTTGTGTGTGTGTCTCTGTCTTCCTATGTCTCTGTGGCTTTCTGTCTCTATCTATCTCTGTTACTCTGTGTCTCTCTCTTTTGTCTATCTATCTCTTTAATTCTAGAGTCAATGATAATCTTCAATAAAGTATAGATTTTCTTTTCTCTAATTAGTTAATTTGTTTATTTGTTACATTAAAATTTCCAAGTATCTTTTTTAAAGCTGTTCTTTATTTTTTTAATAAGTAAATTTCCTTGAGAAAATTAAACAGTTACCTTCTTCTTCCCATAATACCAAAGATTGTTGTCACTGATTTGGAAATAATGCATAGATTTTTGTTATGTTCAGAACTGATTTTCTGCTTAATTTCAATATATTTTCCCACTAGAATTTCAGCTGTGGGTTTGTAAGAGGTCAGAGACATAAACCATTTGAATAATATCCTGGACCTTATTGTACCTGTCAATTGAGCTAAACACATATGTCCACTTTTAAATGTACATTTCCACTATTTTTTTTCAATAAATTGTCCCCTGGGAGGACTTGCAGTCGAAATACACAGCTGCCCTCTTGTATTGTGCTCACTCTGGCTGTTTGAAAGCTATTTAGATGGCATTCTTTATGTAAATGAAACATTCCAATTACCTTCAGTCAGATAGAGGTTCTTTGTTCTGAGCCAGAGACAGCAGCGGCCTGGGCATCTTGGGCTTCTATCTCAAATTTACCACTGCTTTATATTAAAATACTGAAGATTAGCCAGTGTTGTGATGTTTGGAAATTAATGCTAGGATGTTTGAAATTCTTAGCAGATGCCAGGAAGCCTAAAGATTTTTAGTCATATGACTTTATATATCCATCAAGAAACAGAATGACTTGATTATCACCATTATCTGTCCAGTACTCCCAGTGTTCATGGAATGATAGAATCAAAGCGTAAGATGGAAACTAAGATATCATTCAGTCAAGCTACATCTGAGCAGATGTATATGGTGTCTATAAATGTCTATATAGATGTTCTCTAGTATCATAAAGTGGCTACTCAGACTCTACAGGGAAGGTTCTAGAGATAGAAAAGTTGCTACATCCTGAGGCAGTCCATTCCACTTCCACATATCTCTAATTTTTGGAAATTGTTGTTTAGGTGTTTTGTAAAAATAGCAGCAAAAGCTTGGGCTGCAAATCCCTAATACCCAACTCTCAGTCCCCAGATAATATAAAACTTCTATCACTGGCATGATAATGTAAAGCTCTCTTTCTCCGCATATAAGAAGATTCTAAATAATTATACAAATGAAGTTAGTGGGCATTTATGAAGTAGTTACTACGTGTCAGGCACTGTGGTAAGTCCTAGAAAAGCAAAAAAAGGTAAAACCAGTCTCTTCCTTCAAGTAGCTTAAAATCTAATCAAGCAGACAACATGTCAACAACTATGGACAACTAAGATGTCATACAGGATAAATTAGAGATAATCACTGAGTGAAAGAATTAGCATTAAAGAAGTTTGATAAAGAGTTCTTGCAGAAGCTGGGATTTTAGCTGTTACTTGAAGGAAATCAGGGAAACCAAGAGGTAGAGATGAAAAGGGAGAACCTTTCAGGCATGAGGGACAGCCTGATAAAATGCCTGGTGTCTGAAAATTGAATGTCTTTTGCGGGGAACAGATAGAAGTCACTGGATCACAGGGTATTTGCGGATGAGAAAGATATAAGAAAACGAGAAAGATAGGAGTAGGTCAGATTATGAAGGGCTTTAAAAACTAAACTGAAGACTGTATATTTGAGCCTAGAGGTAATGGGATACATTGGAGTTTATTGAATAGGAGAGGTAATATCACCCCCTTAAACTTTTTTATTGGAAGTTGAATGTAGGTTGGATTGGAATAGGGAAAGATTTTAGGCAGGAGGACCAATTAGAAAGTTAATAGAGTAGTCTAGAGATAGGTTTTGAGGCCCCACACCAGGGTGGTAGCATTATATCAGAGGAGAGAAGGGGGCATATAAGAAAGATTCTTTAAAGATAAAATCAGCAAGAAGTAGTAATCAATTGCATGGGGTGGGAGGGTTGAGAGAGGATGAGTGAAGGATGACTCCATAGTTGTGAATCTCAACTAGGAGGATAGCAATTCCCTCAACAGTAATTAAAATGAGCTAATATGTTGAACCTATATGAAAATGTTTGCCTCATTCCATCTCGATCGTATACCATCTTTCTGATAGTTTCTGATAATTACTGTCATCACCCTGGTATACCTCATGATCTATCTCTACACTATTGTAATAACTTTCTAATAAGTCCCCCTGCCTCAGTTCTTTCCCCACTCAAATTCATCGTACATTCTACTATGCTTATTGGCTGAAAAGGAAGCATGCTTCAGGGTTAGTCATTTGGATTCAAGATTGGTCATTCCATTGACCAGAATTCTAAAGTCATTTAGTGTTGTTTAACTTACAATATTGCAGTCATTGTATAGACTGTTTTCCTACCTCTTCTTACTTCAATATGGATCAATTAAGATTACTCTCCTCATGTTTTTCAGAATTTTTCCATTTGGAGGCTTTTTTTATTATTATTTTCAAGTTTAAAAGTTTTAAATCCTTCTTCTCAATGAGGCCTTCACCAAGGTAGAGACCGGCATCTGTGAAGGGACTTCTATCCTTTCATCTCTTCATCAATGTCTTCATTCTGTCAGAGGGAGTTATATCTACTTACATCCATATTAGCAAATATTTCTCTGGCTGTTTTGTTTTGTTAAGAACATGTTTTTGCCATTAGTAATCCCCATAAGGGGAGAAAACCTATTTCTAATGGAAAGAAAATAATTTTTAAATACTTTTCTTTTTTATTTAGAATATTTTCCCATGGTTATATGATTCATGATTTTGCCCACCCTCCCCATCTTTCCCTACCCCCTCCTGGAGCTAACAAGCAATTCCACTGGGTTATACATGTATCATTGTTCAAAAACGACTTCCAAGTTATTCATATTTGCAATAGAGTGATCTTTTAACATCAAAACCCTGATCATCCTTACACCTATCAGACTGGCCAATATGGCAACAAAGGAAAGTAATAAATATTGGAGGGGATGTGGCAAAATTGGGACACTAATATACTTCTGGTGGAGTTGTGAATTGGTCCAATCATTCTGCAGGGCAATTTGGAATTTTGTACAAAGGGCTTTAAAAGAATGCCTGCCCTTTGATCTACCACTGGGTTTGTATCCCAAAGAGATAATAGGGGAAAATACTTATACAAAAATATTTATAACCATGCTCTTTGTGGTGGCAAAAATAAATTGGAAAATGGGGGAAGGGGAGGTCCATTGTTTAGGGAATGGCTGAATAAATTGTGGTATCTGAGGTTGATGGAATACTATTGTGCTGAAAGGAATAATGAACTGGAGGAATTCCATGTGAACTGGAAAGACCTCCAGAAATTGATGCAGAGTGAAAGGAGCAGATCCAGGGGAACATTATACCCAGAGACTGATGCATTATGGCACAATTGAATATAATAGATTTTTCTACTAGCAGTAATACAATGACCCAGGACAATCGAGAGGAACTTCTGAGAAAGAACGCTATCCACATCCAGAGGAAGAACAGTGGAAATAGAAACGCAGAAGAAAAACATGTGATCGATCATTTAGTAACATTATTATGCCATAATGTATCAGTCTTTGTGTACAATGTTCCCCTAGTTCTGTGCCTTTCACTCTGCATCAATTCCTGGAGGTCTTTCCAGTTCACATGGAATTCCTCCATTTCATCATTCCTTTGAGCACAATAATATTCCATCCCCATAAAATGCCACAATTTATTCAGCCATTCCCCAATCAATGGACACCCCCCCCCTCCATTTTCCAATTTTTTGCCATCACAAAGAGTGCGGTTATAAATATTTTTGTATAATTCTTTTTCCTTATTATCTCTTTGGGGTATAAACCCAGTAGTGGTATGGCTGGGTCAAAGGGTAGGCATTCTTTTAAAGCCTTTTGTGCATAGTTCCAAATTGACCTCCAGAATGGTTGGACCAACTCACCCACTCCATTAGCAGTATTTTAGAGTCCCAATTTTACCACATCTCCTCCAACATTTATTACAGGAAGGAAAACTTTAGGGAGATCGATGCGCTTCTGTGATGACAATGCTGTTCTCAAATGGTTCTTTCCCATTGGGGTCTGAGAAAGCCATAGACTCATCCAGCAACCAAAAGCATGATTGACTAATATCTAGGGGCTTGAAGCTAATTGTTCTTGAGGTACATTTCTCAATGCCCTTTGCATAGTTCTCTCATCTTACTCATTGTACTTACATGGGGTTGGTCACCACTGCCAATCACTTCAGTTTACTGGAGAATCTAATGAGCACCAAATCCTAGGCTGCACTGAGTAATGGTAGGAGAGGGAGTCAAAACACACTGACTCACTTGACATAAAATGTTAAAAATCTAAGGGGAAATTTTGACCAAACTTATGATTTCTTCTCAGAGAAGAAATTCTCTCTATCATACAGGTCAGCATTTGCTTTTCAACATATAGTTCTGGAGACCTGCTAGATACATTAAGAGGTAAAGTGACTTGGTCAAAGTCACACTGTAATTATGGATTCAGAATTGTACTTTAATCAGCACTGAATATATATATGCCTCTTTTTTCAGAGTTTTTGGAATCATTTGAAATTTGAATCAATGTTTTCTGTGCCTTTCAAGAGAGGTAAGGGGAAGAGAACTGGATTGCAACCAAAAGATAAATGACTCTGAATCTTGTGACTGTGGGAAAGTTATTTAACCTCTTTGGCTCATTTTCTTCACCTGTAAAATGGGGATAATAATATTTATTGTATCTATTGTGTTGTGAGCATCAAATGTAAAGTGTTTCTTAAGCCTAATTGTACCAGATAAAATACATCCCCAAAGCCTTAATGCCATATTTAAGTTATTGAAGATTAAGATTGCATTAAGACTTTTGGGATACTTTATATATTAAATTATTCTGCTATTTAGAATTTGGATTTTACATTTGCATGGAAAATAAATTTAATATAAACTTTGCAAATGAGTTATCACATGCTAGATCTTTCATTGTGTTTTTAAAAGGGATAGTTGCAACCTCTAGGAATTGATGCAGAGCGAGAGGAGCAGAACCAGGAGAACACTGTACACAGAGACTAATACACTGTGGTATAATTGAATGTAATGGACTTCTCCATTAGGGGCGGTGTAATTTCCCTGAACAATCTGCAGGGATCTAGGAGAAAAAACACTATTCATAAGCAGAGGATAAACTGTGGGAGTAGAAACACCGAGGAAAAGCAACTGCCTGACTACAGCGGTTGAGGGGACATGACAGAGGAGAGACTAAATGAACACTCTAATGCAAATACTAACAACATGGCAATGGGTTCGAATCAAGACATATGTGATACCCAGTGGAATCACGTGTCGGCTTCTAGGGATGGGGGAGAGGAAAAGAAAATGATCTTTGTCTTTATTGAATAATGCTTGGAAATGATCAAATAAAATATTATAAAATTTAAAAAAAAGGGATAGTTGTTGGGGTCAGCTGGGTAGCTCAGTGGATTGAGTCAGGCCTAAAGATGGGAGGTCCAAGATTCAAATCTTGCCTGAGACACTTCCCAGCTGTGAGACCAAGTCACTTGACCACCATTGCCTAGCCATTACTACTCTTCTGCCTTGGAACCAATCCATATTATTGATTCTAAGACAGAAGGTAAAGGTTTAAAAAAAGGGGGTAGGGTTATAGTTGGAGTAGCTAGGTAGCCCAGTGGATGTAGCACTAGGAATGTAGAGAGGAGATTTTAGATTCAAATCTGGTCTCAGATACTTCCTAGTTGTGTGACCCTGTGCAATTGACTTAAGTCCATTTACCTAGCACTTGACTTTCTGACTTGTTACTAAAGTTACTAACTTATTTTCTGAGTTGTTACTAAAGCAGAAAGAGTATTTTTAAAGGGGAGGAGTAAATTGTTAGTAGAACTGTGAATTGCTTCAATCATGTTGGATAGCAATCTGGAATTATACTCAAAGATTTGTAAAACTGTGTATATCTTTTGACTCAGTAATACCACTATTGGGTTTATTTCCTAAGGTGATCAAATAAAAAAGAAAAGAAAGCACATATTCTAAAAATTTTATAGCAGCTCTTTTTTTTTTTTTGGTGACAAAGCACTAGAAACTGAAGGGATGACATTAATTGGAGAATAACTGAAAAAGTTGTGGCATATGCTTGTAAATGAATACTATTGTGTCATAAGAAATGACAAGCAAGATGATCACAAAAAAAAAAAAAACCTGGAAAGACTTATTTGAAGTGATGCAAAGTGAAGAACCAGAAGAACATCATACACAGTAGCAACAATAATGTATGATGATCAATTGTGAATGGGTTAATTATTTTCAACAAGGCAAAATTCAGGATAATTTCAAGGGATGATGAAAAAGGACAACTATCAGCGCAGAAAGAATAGACAGAGTTCTAATGTAGATTGAAACATACCATTCTGCACTTTATTTCCTCCATGAATTGTTCTCTAGTGTAAGCAATATATCTCTTTTTTCTCAACATGACAAGTGGGGAAACATATTGTATGATAATATATGTACAACATATCATATTACCTGCCTTCTTAAGAAAGGAGAGCAAGGTGGGAAGGAGGGAAAAAAAGAATAAGACTTAAATTTTTAGACATAGCTAATGTAAGAATTTGTTTCTCTTGGGTAGGCATATTTATTATAATATTGCATATTTATAATAAATAATATACATTCTATTATTATATTGCATATTGTTATATTTAAAAATAAATATACCTTCAAAAATAAATAAAGAAGAGGAGATAGCCAATTTTCAACAATCATCCTTACACTACATTACAATCATCATTCTTATTATATCCTCCTCAGAACTCATGTTAGCATCACCATCAAATCACCACCACTAACAAGACAATCCACTATAATTCCTTCAGTGTCCAGTTATGCAAAACATTGTACTAGATTTCATACAAAGGAAAGTAAATAAGTATGTACCACTGTTTACACGATAATTTAGGACAAGAATGTAAAAGGGCAAAGAAACCTAGAGGGGGTTGCTGAATCAACAAGCAAGTTAATATGATGAGTGAAGACAAATAAATATCTGTGTACTTAAAACCATAAGCAGCATTTTAAGGAGATTTACAAAGTTCTATCCTTACATCAACCTCTTGAGGAAAGTAAGACAGGTTTTATCATCCTCTTTTTAAAAAATAAAGAACATAAGACTTCAAAAAGGTTAGATGGCTTGCCCAAATTTACACAGGAATTAAAATGCTAAGGCAGAATTCAAATGCGCACCTCCCATTTCCAAGTCAGAGGTAGATTATAAATCTGAGGTGCTTTTCACTAAACTAAAACTATCTCTCTCTACTTAAAGATGGCTTTTCTAAAGATCATTTGAAAGTCAGTCATTTGGAACTAGGACCTAGGTGTGCAAAACACAAATGAAAATTACTCAGAATAGTCCACCCAAAATTATTCATCCCCTAATCTATATTCTTGATAAGATCAATAGAAAACAATAATGCCAGTAATGGTAATAAAACAAAACAAAAAAAAAATGAGAGTTAAAGAAGGGCTTATTTAGAAGCAGATCAGGAATGAGGTGGAAACATTCACAGCAACCGAGAATAGGATTTATGAGTTCTTCAAAAGATTTTTAATTAATATCTAATTCTACTTCAAAACTAATATCACATTTTCTTTGATATAGGTGTATCACAGACCGTACATTATTTCAGTCACCTATTTTAATTCCTACTCTATCTAACACATCCAAGTGATCATCCAGCCTCCATTTGAAGCTATCCAAAGAGAGTAAAGGAGGGAAATCCACCCATCTGGAGGCAAGTTGTATTTTTATATAGCTCTAATTATTGGAATTTTTTTATTTGTTTCCAGAAATCATGCTTAAAATGGCTGACAGAATCATAAAACTTATGCATACATTCACATTTGTCAAAGGATAAATAAATGAAAGAAAATTGCCTTTATTAAGTGATTTTTGCATGGTGCTTAATCATGTTCAACTCTTAGTGATGCCATTTGGGGTTTTCTTGGCAAAGATACTGGAGTGATTTGCTATTTCCTTCTCCAATTGATTTTACAGTAAGGATATAGAAATAAATAGGGTTAAGTGACTTGTCCAGGATAATACAACTAGTAAATGACAGAAACTGGAATTCAATCCAGGTCTTTTTGACTCCAAGCCCTGTGCTGGATCTACTTACAATTTGTCAACAACAAATGTGAATACAAAGGGAAATAGTTCCCTTCCTCAAGCAGTTTACCTGCTAATAGGGGAAGTGGTCATCAGAAAGGAATATTTTAGTTTGGAAAGTCACAAGGACCATAAGTGGAGTCAATAAGAGAAATGATTGATCATTCTTTCCAGTAACAATGGCAGGACTGATCTGGAGGCATTTTCAGAGTTGGAAAGTATAGAACATATTTGTACATGTGAGAAAGAAATTGATGTAGATGTAAATATCTGAGCCCTAAAGGACAGAGAGGGGAAAATATATGTGTGTGTGTGTGTGTGTGTGTGTGTGTGTGTGTGTGTGTGATTTATCATATTAGACAGTTCCATATGCAGGCCATCAGGAGGCATAACTGGCAAAAGATAACTTGGCTGCTTTTCTGAATGACTTGTAGCACTTATAAACTACCAGTAATTGGTAATCAGCCAATATTCAGGAGCTGGGTGCTGGTAACCTTGGGATTGATTTTCTGCATATACAATTTACAAACAAAGGAATGAGTTTCTAAGACTAGTAATTTCAGGGATGTTAGAGACAAATAGAGAGATAATTTTAAGTAAGAATCTTATCAAACACTCCTTAAATCAACTACTTAAGTAACTGCCTGCTCTTCTGTATCTAAGAAAAGCTTTTCACTTTATCAAGCATAGTCAGGTAACAAAACAAAGGCTTATAACTCTTTTATTTTCTAGTAGATCTCCAATGAGTTCTCTATGGAGTGCATTCAAGCTTAAAAAGAGAGAGCTTTTCCCCATCAAAGTCTTTGTTCTGAGTGTGGGTCTTTTCCTTCTTTTCCCATAGGTCCTCCCCACCACCACCTTTTGGTGTTTCTCCCTTTCTTCTCCACTGTCAAATGAAATTTAGAAAACAGCCATTTCTAATTCAGGCCTAAACTCTAGTCCACATAGGAGATGTTTATCAGGCTATAATTTCTATATAACCCTCATGTTACCCACTTCTCTGGCTCATTTTTAAAACTTGGAGAATCTTCTGCTATCACCCTCCTTTTAGTCCATAGGCTCTTCCTATTGGGGCTATAGTACTCCCTTATAATCTAACCCACTGTTACACTCCAGTCTTTTAGGGAATCCCTTTTGGAGTCTTGGATGCAAAATACCAATAATGATAGAACAACTGGTATTTAGAAAGCATTTGATAACTCTGAAGCACAACCTCACCTGATTCTGTGAGGTATTTAATGAAAGCATAATCATTGCCCATTTTATATCTGAAGAAATTAAGGCTCCAGCAAGCTGAACAGTTGACTAAAAGTGTTTACTAAATAGTTTACAAAGTAAGCAGCCTTATCCAACCAAGAGTCCTGGACTTTCAGCCCATTTGCTTTCCTTTTTAGGCACCAGGCTCACATCTATTAGCTTCTGGTCAGAACTACCCTGATTTTGTAGCCACTATCCTACCAATATTACTGGAATTTCTCAAGTCATTATTAGAGTTGACATTTGCAAGTTTTCTACAGAAAGCATTAGTTGGGGATCTGCTCTCAATTCACCTTCATTTTGAGAAGAAGGAAGGAAAGGTAATAACCAAATAGTACATTTTCATTTGGTTTGCAGAAGTTTCAGGGAAGAGAAATGCAGAGACAAGACATCCATAGCATTTTCCTCTCCCTTGTCACTTCACAGAAGGACGAGATGTGCAAATTTGACTTCTCCACATACACATGCAACTTGCTTGCCTAAAGAAAGAACAGACCATCTAGTTTAACTAAAGAGCACCATGATGTGTCAATGGATTGGAAAGAAGAGGAGGGGGAAAGATTGAAATGACCCTTTGCCTTTCATCACCCAAAATTCTTGAGAATGTTACGACCCAGGACATATGACAGTAGCACCTCTGGCCAGGGGGAATATGGCCAAATAGGAGGCCTCATTCTGTTAGTACACCTGGTTCTTGGCAACCAGTTTCCTTTTGAAATAGGAGGATTCACAGTAAAACAAAGACTCAGCAATACAGCTGCAGTCAGTTCATGCTTGTCTGTGGGGCAGCTTCCAAGTTAGTGCTGATCAATTGATTTCAGAAGAAAGAAGGCAAAACCATACCAACCCCTTTTCACCTCCCCAGTCAGCATTACTCAATCCCTGTGTATGTCTCAAATACCATTTGTACTGTTTATAAATAGCTCCAGACCCAATAATGCCAAACAAACCTTTTGCACCTGCCAGGGCTTAAATACATCTTTAGATGCGGCAGGTTTCTAAGTAACCAAATCCTGCTCAAACCTAGGCTTGGATTGGAAGCTATTTTTCTGGTGCCTTTCCTTGGGAATTCTTTTAAATGGTAGTACTAAAATAATCAATAAGATAGTCTTATCAAGTCCTTGGAAAACCCAAAGCAAAAACATTGGATAGCAAGTCGTCCTGGGTCATGTCATCAGCAGAACATCACCCAGCTGGGTAGGTGGAGGTGACAAGAGTGGCAGCATAGAGAAACACAAGAAAAGATTAGATTCCTTATAAGAACACAGCATGTCAGAGCTAAAAGAACCTTAGAAGTCTTCTAATCTCTCCTCCCCTTTCCCCTCTCCTTTTACAGCTGAAGCAACTGAGACATATAGTGGAAAAGTAACTTGGTCCAGTTCACAAATACTAAGGATCTGTGTCAGAAATGTATAAAGAACTCCCCACTCACTGTGGACACTCTCTCTACCACACAGAGATTCTAATCTTTAAAGGCAGTAATAGTGGAAAGAGTATGTATTGATATGGTCCTTTATGTTCTCCAAATCCCTTGAGGTACATTAGGTCTTTACAATCTTTACAATAGTCACCTGAATAGTGCAAATATCAAATTCAGTTCAATTCCGTTCAGCAAATGTTTATTATATATCTAGTATGGATAAGATACTATGAGAGACTCTAGAAATATGGAAAGGAAGGAAGGAAGGAAGGAAGGAAGGAAGGAAGGAAGGAAGGGAGGAAGGAAGGAAGGAAGGAAGGAAGGAAGGAAGGAAGGAAGGAAGGAAGGAAGGAAGGAAGGAAGGAAGGAAGGAAGGAAGGAAGGAAGGAAGGAAGGAAGGAAGGAAGGAAGGAAGGAAGGAAGGAAGGAAGGAAGGAAGGAAGGAAGGAAGGAAGGAAGGAAGGAAGGAAAATGGAATTGCTCTTTCTAATTCTTGTTGCTGAGATGTGTTGGAGATATATAGAAATGCTGATGACTTATGTGGTGGGTTTATTTTGTATCCTGCCACTTTCCTAAAGTTGTTGATTATTTTGACTAGTTTTTTAGTTGATTCTCTAGGATTCTTTAAGTAGACCATCATATCATCTGCAAAGAGTGATAGCTTGGTCTCCTCATTGCCGATTTTAAATATCTTCAATTTCTTTTTCTTCTCTAATTTCTACTTCTACTGTTTCTTGTACAATGTTAAACAATAGAGGTGATAATGGGCAACCTTGTTTCACTCCTGATCTTATCGGGAGGGAACTCTTTTTTTTTTTTGTAAAAACAGAGAGTAGGCATTTGAATGATCAGCAGACCAATTTGGCTAGAATGAAAAGTATAAATTGAAATAATTTGATATAAAGCTAGAAAAATAGACTGAACAAGATAGTAGATGGCTTTAAAGCCTTAGAACTTTGTATTTTCTTTTAGAAATAATAGGGAGGGGCAGCTAGATTGCTCAGTGGATAGAGAGCCAAGCATGGACATGAAAGGTTCAAATCTAGCTTCAGACACTTCCTAGTTGTATGGCCCTAGACAAGTCACTTAACCCCAGTTGCCTCTCCCTTACCATTCTTCTGACTTGGAACAATTCTAAAACAAAAGATAGGGGTTTGTAAAAAAAAAAAAGAAATAATAGGGAATCACTGAATATTTTGAGGTAGAGGGAAAAGAAAGTGATTGTTTTAGGATTCAGTTTGATTAATGTGCAGAAGATACACTGGAGAGAGGAGAAATTGGTAGTAAGAAACTTTTTAGGAAGCCATTAGAGTAGTTCTTGTGAGAGATGATGAGATCCTAAGTAGAGGTTGTATAAGTGGAGAAAAGATAGGTACTAGCAATGAAACTTGGAAACTGGTCAGATATGGAGGGTGAGATAAGGTAAGGAATCGAGTATGACTCATAGTTTAGAAACTTGTGTGACAGGAAGGATAGAGGTATGAATTTTATTGAAGAGGAAACTGGGGTCTAGAGAATTTCAGTGACTTATCCAAGGTCATACCACTACTATAATGGCTTCGGAACCAAAACCTAAAACTACAGTTTTCAAAGCCACTGCTACTCCCTCTAGACTATGCCTTCTTTCTAAGTACTCATTTATTATTGTATGAATGATGACTTTGACAGTCTGAAACAAAAATAGTGTGATACTTCTAAAAAAGAAAACAAATAAAACATACCTATAAATAAATACATTTTGAAAAAATCAGAGAGCAAGTGAATCCATAGTTTACTCACCCTATTGATGTCTGTTCAAGGTTTACTGCAGTGGCTTGTCCTGAGGCACATCTGACTGCTCCCCAAACCAGAAGATGTTCATTACAGTCAAACCACTGATGTAGAACCAGAGATAGTATCCAATCCCTGGAGCCTGCATGCAGTGGTTGAGAACTATCTATGAATGGCAGGTGGAGAAGCTGCATTATTTAAATTCTGCAAATGAGGCTTTCCCCGTCAGAGTTTAGATTATCCAGGAATGGTTTCTTCAATAAACACATTTTCTTATCATGGTTTTCAGCCTACCACAGCTCAATAAATTTTGCAGGCTTGGATTCATCAACTAATGACATCATCCAGGTCATCTGCCACCTTAGACTATTAAAGTGAGGCCTTTGCATTTCCAGAGAAGGGCTGACTACTGGCTTGGAAGAAGTGGGCTGGAGAATATAGAAGTCTCTCTTTGGACTAAGCAGTCACTAGTGCTGCAATCACAGTGGATAGAGAATTCAGCCTGGAGTCAGGAAGACTTATCTTCCTGAGTTCAAATCTGGCCTCAGATAGTGAAGTGATCCTGGGCAAGTTATTTAATCCTGTTTGCCTCAATTTCCTCATTTTTAAAATGAGCTGGAGAAGGAAATTGCAAAGCACTCTAGTAACTTTGCCAAGAAAATCCCAAATAGGGTAACAAAGAGTCAGACCCAATTGAAACAACTGAACAATAACAACAACAAAAAAGTGTTAGCTGACTGGATTCTGCTTATAAATAAGACCAGGTGGGTGCAATTTTAAAATCCTTTACTAGCTCCCACTGCGTACTGAGCTTGGGAAATTCAATAACATAGAACCACAGGTTCTTATAGCTTGAAGGGACACCAAAGTCCCTTCTAATCCAATCTATACCTGACAAATGGCTGTTCAACTTTTGCTGGAAGACTCCAAGTGAGAATTAATGCAATGATTCCCAAGGCACTCCCTTCCATTTTGACATAGTTCTATTAGGAAGGTTTTTCCTGCTATCAAACTAAAATTACCCTCTTCATTTTCTATCCTCTGCCCCTACTTCTTCCCTCTAGGACTAAACTGAACAAATCTATTCTCTCTTCTGCATGAAAGTCCCTCAACTGCTTAAAGGAATGAGCTGTGATACCATGCTGGGGATGGAAACCCTGCTGGGAGAATCAAGTTATTTATATTCTGGCAATACAAAGAAGAAAACAAAAGAAAAATAGAAACCTGCCCTCAAAGTGTTTACCTTCCATAAATGTAAACAGTAATGCAACATTGACAAAGATAAGAAAATACAATATAAATAGAGGATACTTAGTGCTTAGCACAGTGCCTGTCACATAATAGTTGCTTAATAAATATTTGGTGGCTTGAGTTGAGGAATAAAACACTAAGACCTATGACAGTGATGGGCAACCTTTTGAACTTGGTGTGTCAAAATTTGCCAAAAAAGTGAGCATAACTCAGGTGGGGTATCACTTCAAGAAAAATACCATAATTTCATGATATTTTTAGTTTAAATAACAAAAAATGTATAATTGTAATATATAATGATACTTAATAAACCAAAAACTAATTATTTAACTTTCCTGCTTAGTGACTTTTTTGTTCATCTGTCAGTTGGTTTCTTTTGTTGGTATTGATATTATTTAACTTGTGTGGGGTGCTGTAAACTAAGATAAGTGGGGGGAGGGGAAATTCTTTAACTAAGCTGCCTATTAGTGACTTTTTTATTGCTAAATTTCATTGGCTAAGTCTTCAAATGAAGGTTGGTATTTTGTACACTTCAAGCCCAAACAAGCATTACTAATTTCATCTGTCAATCTGTTTCTTTTGATATTATTTAGTGTTGAGAATAAGGTCTCACAAAAGTACTTGGAGGGAAAAATTGTGAATAAAGGCATTGCTATATTTTTCAGGGTGCTAAAAGTGTCTGGTAAGGGGTTCCAGGCACTCTTCTGTTGCACGTGGGCTGAACCCTGCCTAGTCTTCCACCTGCCAGGCCCTGCCAGACCTCTCCCCAGCCAGCTGGCCCAGGGGCACCTCAAGAGCAGCAGCTGCCACCTGCCAGCCTGCCTGCTCATGATCTTCCTCCACACTGCCACTGGAGCCCAATGCACCTCAGTCACTTTGTGTGTACCACCCACTGCTCACCCCCACCCCCTGCCATCCCCAGGGACAGCACATGGAGCAGCCCTCCCCCTACCCCTCCCTGGGCTGGGCCAGGCCATGGCCATGGCCATGGTCATTGTTGTGGGCACATAGCTCCTGGGCAAGGTGTGCTAAGCCCGCATGTGGCCATGTGTCATAAAAATGGCTACACGTGTCAATGCTGACACATGTGTCATAGGTTCTCCATCACAGATCTATTAGAATTAGGAAACATACCTAAAATGATCTTGGGATTAGACTTACTGTGCTGGCACTCAGAATTAGGATCTAAGAATGAAAGTCTGGTGCAGTGCAAAGTCTGATGCAATAGAAAGAGTGTTGGGTTTGAAGTCATATCTGGGTTCAAATCATAGCTCTTTTATGTAAAACATGTGCAACCTTAGAAAAGTAATTTTTCCTCTCTGTGTCTGAGTTTTCTCTTTTAAAAAAATAGAAGGATTAGACTAGATGACCTCTGAGATACTTTCCAACTCAAAGGCTATATATTTCTCTTTGTCTGTTTATACACATATACACAGAGAGACACATATGTATGTATATTTTGTGTATACATGTGAGTCTATGAACCTATAAGTTGCAATACAAAAATAACTACTAATTTTAAACTTGATATAATGAAGGAAAAAATTTCCTAACAGAACTATGTAAAAATAGATTGCCCTGTCCCATGTGAAAAAGAATTCCCTCTCTCTAAAAGATTTCCAAAATGGATGACCACTTTATGGTCACAAAGTGCCCAGTTACAAATGTTAGGGACATTGTAGGGGCAATGTCTAGTCTTAGGCATGCTCATCTAGATGATCTCTGAAGTGACTTCCATTTATAAGAGTCTGGGACTTCATGAAAGTCAATTAACATCCTAAAACCATCACAGAGTAATATAAACAATATGATGTAACAAAATAAAATGAGAAATGAACCTGAGAGAGAGAGAGAGAGAGAGAGAGAGAGAGAGAGAGAGAGAGAGAGAGAGAGAGAGAGAGAGAGAGAGAGAGAATGTGGTTTAGTGGAAAGAAGGCTGCCTAAAAGCCAGGAAAACTTGATTTCAAACCCCATCTCTGACACATATGAGCTGAGCCGCCCTGGGCAATAGCTTAACCTCTCCATTCTTTAGGAAACTCCCTAAGACTAAATTGCAGAGAAGTTGTCAACCTGCTTTGGTAGAAGGTTCCACCTCCAAGAGTTCTGTATATTATTGATTTTTTTTAAATCATGTTTCTATCCCTGGTCCCAAAGAATGTTACATCTAGAAGAGACCTTAGAAATAATCTGGAAGAAACCATTAATTTCATAAATATTAAACTGGATTCCATTGATATCAAGTAATTTGGAGAAAGTTAAATAGTTATGAAAAAAGTACAGAAGCAAGATTCAAACTTAAACATTTTGACTCTAGTTGTAGTAATATTTGTATGACATTGTAATAGTCTTACTGTTGTTTTCAGTGAGGTATATGATAGTCATTCTGATAAAACTTCTGAACATAAAGTCAAAAGACATCCTGGATTAATATTTATTAACCATGTGAGTATAAGAGACTTTATACTTAACTGAGTCCATTGGTGTGGTAAGGTTCAGATAAGATAATGGATGCGAAACTCTTTGCAAACCTGAAAATGTTATTAAAATGCCAGCAGTTTATTATTATTATTATTTTAACTTCCAGTCATTAGTCTAGTGCTGTCTTCTTTATCTGAGCCTCCTACTGTATTCCCTATGAGCTCAAGCAGTGTGTTCATAGAGCAATACAGAGATATAACAGTTAAATGTTTAACAACAGAGTTCTCCAAGAAAAGAGATGTATTCACATATACTTTTAAGTTTATTCTGTAGTAGTAACATTTTCTTAAGTTTAGGCTATCAATAAATCAATTCCTGCCTTGTAGAAAAGGCTGATTTCTAAGGTATAAATTCTCCTGCTGAAAATTAACAACCCTATATAAAAGCAGAATAGAAAGGTTCTAGCCGGACCATGTTTGAGCCTCATTTCCTCATCTATGAATTGACCTCGCCTGCTTCACAGGGTAGTATTGAGTTAATTGCTTTATAAACCTGAATATCCCACATGAATGTGAGTCGTTGTTACTCTTAAGGGCAGGGATATTAAAAGGTTATACAAAGCAAAGTCTATTCATTTGCTTGTTTTAGTTCAGTTAATATAATTTTTAGCTAACAAATTTATATAAACTCTGTGAAAGACTCAAAGCAGAAGTTCTCTCTTTTCAAAGAAAAGAACCATTTTAGTGGTTCTGACTGGGGTTGATAATGGTATCTGTTAGATACTTGGGAAGTTGGAAATTCTGTGACCATGCAATGGAGACATAGAAATCCAACATAATTCTGTATCTGATCTCTGACTTTTACAAGTAATTACCCCCATAATACCTCTTGTCTCTTCCTCTAGAAAAACCTAATTAACTAGACAGAGGTTGTCAGTTCACCTTGCCTAGGTTCCCCTCTCCCAAGATCAGTGATAGTGAATCTTTTAGAGGGAGGGCTATGATGTCCTCAGGTGCTCATGAAGAAGGGGAAGGGAGCAGCTCTGCCTCATGTCCCCACTGGCTTTCTAGTAATGAACTCTGGCAAACTCTGTGCTGGGGCAATGGCAGGCATGCCCACAGAGAGGGCTCTGAGTGCCCCTTCTGACACACATACCATAGGTTTGTCACCACAGACCTAGATCAAAGGAGGCCCAACACTAGACTGAATGATTTGTAATCCATTGATGATGAGGTAGGAAGACCTGAAGCTCATAAGACCCTTTAAACATGCATGAAATTAAGTTCTGGCCAACAGTCCCAGTGCCTAAAATAAGTCAGGATGGACAAGAGGGTAGACTTAAAGGAAAATGAGAAAATTCAACTTTCTCAGCAGGCCTAAAGAAATGCAAGCTACTCAGACTTTTTTTCCTGTCCCTTTGGTTTGGTTTCCATGGGGATGTGCCTGGGGAAAGCTGCCAGTGTATTTATGGAGAGCCCAGGATCATTTGGTCTAATGATATGGGCAGGAGCAGAAAAAAGAGGTGACAGGGCAGCTTCAAATGGTAACATGCTCTCAGGTTAAATTAAGAGAATCAAAGGGCCCAGAACAAGGGAGGAGATAACCCTGATCTACCTTTCTCCACTGCTCAGACTGTAATGTTTTCAATTCTGAGTTGCCTCATTTTAGGCAGAACAATGAAATAAATCTAGGTGGTATACAGTACAGAAGATGGTAACCAGCTGGTAAGAGAACCAGACATAAAGCAAAGGAAGTATAAATTGATTTCCTTAAAGAAGAAATGAAGATTTAAGGGGAACATGATAGGTATTACTTAAAGAATTCTCAGGTGAAAATAACATTTGACTTGTTCTTTTTGTTCCCCAGAGGGCAAATTTAAGAGCCAATACGTGGAAATTTATAGGATCATGTTTTAGAACTGGAAAGGACCTATGAAGGCAACTAGTTCAGCCTTCTGCCCTAATTTTTTAGATTAGAAAGCTAAGGCTCAAGGAGACCACACAGGTATAAAACATCATAGGGAGTATTTGAACTCACTCCCAAGTCAATGCACTTTCCACTGCACTATTCTGCCTCCTTAAATTGCAAGGGAACAGATTTTGGTATTGTGTAAGGGGGGGGGGTGGGGGTGGAGAGAGTATAAATAAGTAGAGCTGTCCAAAAATGAACTGAACTTCTTCCAGTTTGCTGGATGTATTCAAGAAGAGGCTAGACCATTTCTATTCATGAACCATTTGGGCTAGAAGACCTCTGAGGTCTCTTCCATCCTTTGCTTAACTTAATGATGATTTTATATTTCTAAAGGTAGAGAAACCTTCAAGATGAAATTTTATTCCAGACCTAATTCTCATGAAGAAGAAGGAAATAGTTATAAGAGATAAACATTGTGGGGAAATGGGTACTCTCTCTTAGAGTTTGTGATAAAGAATGAAAAGCTACTATACCATCTACCCTAAATTTTGAAAAAGAAGACTTCAAAGATTGGAGGGTAGGGGAATAAGTTGGGTCTCATGGGCAAAATTTCTATAGCTATGTCAGTCCAGGAAACTCTCAATAATGGAAATCTATATACACAAAGGGAAATAATTTCAGTGAGAAGGAAAAACACAAATTGCCTGAAGAGGCTAATGTGATGACACAGGGAACTCATCAATGAATTTAGACTTAAAGGTGATATAAACTATAGGAGAAAAAAGGCAAATAATAGGATGGATACAAAAGGATGATACCCTTTTATAAAATCATGTCAAAAAAATTTTAAGCTAAGAATAAACTAAGATTTGAGAGGAATCCAAGGACAAGGAAATAGCCCTGGCACCACATATATCACATAGTAGTTAAATTAAGACAAAAAGAAAAAGCAAAGAAGGAGTAGAACCATGGCTTTTGAGGATAAGATAATGGCAACTAAGAAAAGACAGAAAAGAAAGCTATTTAATACATTTGTTTCTATTTTCATTTCCTTTTTTCAAGATCATCAATTTTTCTGTATATACAATTTTAATAAGTTTTCTAACATTTTGCAAATGATATTCTCTTTCTCCATCCTTCTCACCCCTCCCTAAGATGGTATATAATATGACATAGGTTGTATATGTGTTATCATGCAATATATATATTTACAAATTTGTCGTGTTGAGAAATTGCTTATGCTAGAAATAAATTCATGAAGGAAATAAAGTAAAGAATGATGTGCTTCAAAGTGCATCCAAACTCTATCAGCCTCTTCTATGGTGGTGGATAACCTTTTTCTTCATGAGTCCCTTGGAGTTGTTTTGGATCTTTGCATTACTTATAATAGGTTTTTTTTTTAATTTTCCAAAGGGAATGACAGTCAAACTATAAATAACAGAATGGCCAATAGAAAATAGATATAAAAGATAATTATGGAGATAGTAAGAGAGTACCAAAATGCCTTAATGAAGCAAATTCATCCATCCCAAAGAAGAAGAATTCTCAGGTCCTGAAAATTTTAACAAATGTGATTGCTAAGCCAGTGTCATTTGAAAGGTCATGATGACCAGAAAAGATACTACACTATAGGTAAAGAGTAAATGTTGTCCCATTTTCAAAAACAGAAGATAAAATACAGTCAGCAAACTATAGGTCAGCCAGTTTTACTTTGAATCTTAGGTAAATTCTAGAATGGATAATTAAAGAGATGGTTAATGAGTACCCAGAAAAAGTAGGACTGAAAAAATCCAGAAAGGTTTAATCAAAAAGAAGTCATGATAGACTGATATTCTTCCTTATTTTCTGGAAGAATTTCTAAATTAGGTGATGGAAATGATGTGGATTTAGTTTACCTAGATTTTACTGAAATATTTAATACAAGCTCCTCAGACTAGACTTTGGAAAAGGTAGAGAGAAATGAGTCATTTCAACTAGAAATCCAGAATTGATTATGTTGGCATTTGCCCATATATGACAATGGCTGCTGCCCATCTAGATGTCGAGCTATCTTTGGACATCCCCATAATATATGCTTCAAAGTACATAATACTAGAATCTACCTCACTCATCCCCTGATAACAATGGGAATATGAAGTGACTACTGGTATTCAGGAGATGTGTACTTGGTCCAACGTAGGCTGACTTCCTTGGCTGATTGCCAATGAATTCCAGAAACAGAGACTTTGACTGGGCCTTCCTAACTAGCCTTCCCAAGATCCCTGCTATCTCCAGGATGCTTGTTTGAAAATGCTCCAGTCACCTACCACCACCATTTGGGAACAGAGGAAGTTCTGACTGACTCCTGTCTCCCTTTGCATCAGGGGGAAAAAATGGAACCCTGAAAGTTCCACAGTATTTTAATTAGATCAGTGATATTTTTGTATGGGTCTCCATAGCTTTTCAAGAACCATCAATAACCTCAAATGTAAGTAGCTATCTAGTATTGTTGTCTGGCAAAATCTGAAGAGCTCCATGATATGCAGTCCTAAATTCTCCTAGAAAACTCTCCCCTCCATGTGTCTGTTCTATCAAGGGCCCATCCATACTACATCCTCATGGGAATAGATTCCTTTTTAAACATAAGTGTCAGACTAGATGATCTTTATTGTCACTTAGCTCTGGATCTATGGTCCCATGATAGGACTGGGCTGAATTTAATAAGATGAAATTCAACAGAGATAAATGTAACATCTTATACTTACATTATATGTGTGTGTGTGTATGTGTGTGTGTGTGTGTGTGTGTGTGTATACATATATATCACAAACACAGGGTGGAAGAGGCATGATTAAAGAACAGCTTATTGGGAAACTATCTAGAGAGTAAATTTATATTTTATATAAATTATATAAAATTAAATTGTACATCTGAAGTTTTACATGACAGATAAAATAAAAAAAAAGAAGTTATCATGGATACATTAGGAGGTTAAACTTCTATTCCTGAGGGGTGAGTTCCTTTGTTCTACACCCTAGTTATACAACTTCTGAAGGCCCATTTTTAATTCTAGATAAAATGGTTCAGGAAGGATATTGGTAAGCTAGAGAAAGTTGACAGAATGGCAACCATTATTTTGAAGAACCTCAAAATCATGTCCACAATTTGACAATTAGTTGACAGAACTACAATTGTTTCAACTGGAGAAGAAAAGTCTGTGGGGTGGAGTCACTAGGAAAGACCACTTTATAGAATCAGTGCCATTTAGTCTGAAGAAGAAAAGATTTACTAGGAATATGATAGTTGTCTTCAAGTAGTTGAAATTCTGTCACATGGAAGAAAAAACAGATTTGAGTTGATTTTTTTTTTACCCCAAAGGATAAGCAGAGAAGGTACTGGTTGAAATTACAAAGCATCAAATTTAAGCTCTATATTTGGGGTGAAGGTTGGAGGGGAAATAGAATAAATCTTTCTTACAATTGATCTAGGTAAAAATGAGATAAGCTGCCCCATGAGATCCTTAACTCCCCCTCATTGAAGGTCTTCAAACAGAAGCTGGATGAACAGTTGTCTAGTATGTAATAGTGGGGATTCCTTTTGGGAATAGATTGAATTAGATTTCTTCTGTTGTTACTTCCAAATCTAAAATTCTGCGATTTGAGAAAAAGTGAGAGAAAAAATGAATTTATAATTAGAGAGGCTTAGGGCTGCTTATGTAGTTAATTTCAGGGACAGAAAACTATAGGTCCAAAAATATGTCCCCTCCTTTTCATTCACTAGTGTGTGAAATTCTTTCCTTAGACCTTCTTTCCTTTGGGGTAAGAGAAATAAGATATTTGTCCAATGTAAACACCACTGTGAGAAGTAATACTTCATTTCCCTAGTTACTAAAATTTAATTGTGAATGGAATCACAAAATTGGAAGGGACCTTAGTCATTCTGTTAATAGCCTTACTGATACAGGAATTGCTATCACAATATATTATCACCCAATCTCTGCATAGACACTTCCATAAGGGACCTTATGGTTTTTTTTGACAACTTAATTTTTTTTCCCAATCATTGTGATTACAAACTCATTCTTATGTAATTTTTTATTTTGAATCAAACCCAATCCTCCTATTTCTATTTTCTAAAGCCAACTAGAATGAATCTAACTACCTTTTCACATGGCAGACCCTCTGATATGTAAAGATAGCTATGATATCCATGATTAAGTCATCTCTTCTTCGGGTTAAATATCCCTAGATCTGACAAGCAATTGTCATGTGACATCATCTATCCTCTCACTCTCATTTGGATCTAAGCTGTTTGGGTCTTTTTCTAATTCCCTTACCAACTGCTGTGCCTACCTGCAATGGAAAACAGTACTCCAGTTGTGTTCTGACCAGGGCAGCATACAATGTGAGTATCAATTTCCTGCTATTAAAAATATGCCTATATTAAAGCAGTCTTAATTTCTGCTAAGACTTTAGATTCTTTTGACTACTGTTTCATATGACTTACTCATGTTAAACTTACAGTACACAATTAAGTATTGTTGCTTAAGTTGTTCATAGGAAGCAAGTTTTTAAAAGAAGACAGTAACAAGCCGTTGGCCAGCATTAGCAAAAGTTTTAGAGATCACATGCCCAAACTGCAACTTCAAGCTACCTGTGAGCCTACCCCCATCCATTACCTGAGACAGTGGATAGAGGAAGTGTTCACACTGGACAGCTGGACAGAGGAGCGGGGCATAAAAAAATGTTCCTCAGGTGCTATGGAAAGGGGGAATGGATCAGCCTCGTCTGTGCCACCCCAGTACTTGTGCCACAGCTTCACCATCATAGACCTTGGCTGTCTCAGATATTAATTATGGTGATGGTTGGGGAGAGTACATCACAGAGGAGAAAGAAGGTTCAGAAAAAGAAGGTTGAAGAACCATGAGTGGTAAAGGGTGTCAATATGTAGGCAGGAGGCACTAGAATATTGATTCAGCTTTATTAACTTCACAATTTTGCAATAGGTTGAATCTGTGGATTACTAATTACTGGTAAATATAGGGAACCAATGCATATTTGAAAGGGGTTAGAAGTAATTTTGAAATTAGGGGGGGAAAATTGACAGATTGATTCCAATTATTCCAACCTTCTTTTAGAATTATAGAATCTCAGATTTGGAAAGGACCTTGTAGTCCTGAGGATTTTAACATTTTGTGTCAATAAACACTACCTTTCCCAGTCTGATGAAGCATATTGAACCACTGCTCAGTGATTTTTTTATAACCCTTATCTTCTTAGAATATATAGTATTAGTTCCAAGATAGAAGGGCCATAAATGCTAAACAATAGAAATTGTGACTTACCCAGGGTCACACAAATTTGATCCTAGGACCTCCCATCTCCAGACCTGAGTGATGTTTTAAAATGGGTAAAATAAAATATAGAACAATACAGAGGAAATAAATTTTATTTAAATGCTATTAATAAAAAAATTTTTAAATAAAAACTAGTTCATTAATCCAAGGTTAAGAATCTCTCTTCCAGTTCAGTTTATATTTGAATGAAATTCTTTTATACTACTCCATGACAACCTTCTGCTCAAATACTTGGGATGACAGAAAACCCACACTGGATAGCTCTAACAGTTAGGAAGGGTTTCCAAACATTAAATCACTTTTATCTATTTTCTGGTCCTGGGGAAGAGCCTTTTCACCCACATAAAATTCTAATTACTCAAAGGTAGTTGGCCTTTCTGAATCTTATACCCAGAGGTTTTCATTTGTCTTGGGATACTAATTATGACCTGTTCTTGCCATTGTAGAGAGGTTGAAGATTTAAATTCCCTGGAGATGTCCAGATTATATGTTTGAAATGTATCAACTACATAGGGGCCATTCTTCCATCTACACTTACTGACTTTTAGCTGTAAATTGAGTGGCAGTTTACTAAATTTTATTATTATCATTATGATAATGAAAATAATTCCCATTTACATAGCATCTGATCATTGCAAAATGCTTACTGTATATTATCTCATTGGAGCCTACAACAACCCAATTAGGAAAATAATGAAAGTTGTACTACTATACTTTACAGAAGAGGAAAATGAGGAGACTCAGAAGAACAGAAATATATATATGTATATATATATATATATACATATCATTAGCAACTGGCAAAGCCAAGACTTAAATCAATGTCATTTTTCTTTTACTGCAAGCCCAGTGCTCTTTCAACTACACTATGGACCAATCCCTGAAATCATATAATCCATTCTCCTGCCTCCAAAAGGATTATAAAATATCTAAATAAATAAGTATATGCTCTGTTTTTATAGTATTCCAGGGAGAAGCATGACCAAGTTCCCTGAAATCTTTTGTGAGGTTCACTAATATTTCTGGACATTGTTTCTAAAAAACCCTAATCCCTTACTACTATTTAAATGTTTTCAGAGTAAAGATGGAAAACAGCTCATCAATAATCTCCTTCTTATTTAAATAATTTAACTTCTTTAAAGGTATTAGTATCAAGTTGTTTCATTTTCATTTTAAAATAATTAAATAAACATTTATTATTAATCTGCTATACTTTGTCTTAAGGGGGAAAATAATACATGGATCCTCTCAGCAAGTTGCCCATAATCTACCAGGAAGGATACATTTTTTTTTTATTATGGAAAGGAAACTAAAACAAGTTCTGGACTTTCTGCCACTGTGTTGAAACAAGCAACAATGGGAATATAAGAGAGAGAAGAAGTTGACAAGACTGAGAGTTGATGGGGGAAGGGGCAACTGGGAGTGGCAGCTGGTCTTGTGACTAGCACTTCCTTCCTGGCCTTGGAAGTGGTAGAGCTGGCTTCTTCTTCATCTCTGGATAGAAGTGGCTCTATTTTCTTCAGCCCAAAGAGACAGGCCCAACCAGCTCTGAAGATCAGAATGTTCCTGTTGCTTGCTGTCTACTGCTAAGATTTTGAAATTAAGAAAACTAGCACAGATATAGCATAGAGAGGAATAAGAGAACCAAAGCTGAGAAAGACTCAAACCTTATCTAGGGAAATCGCTCTTCCCTGATACCTCTCCAATCCGAACTGGTTATTAAAATTTATCTTATTTGAATATCACAGTCAGATAAGAAGACTATCTTTTCAGGGGGCATAAATGGAGCTGAACCTCAGTTCAGTCATTCAACTACAAATGGTCCTTATCAGACTCCTGCTGGGGACCACAGTCTGAAGAAAGTCCCTTAGGAGGGTCGATGTTTACCTGCTCTGTGGCAACATCAGCATAAATCCATAGAGGAGACATCCCCCCACTGGCTATCATAAGTGGCTCATTTCTTGGACATCCCATTTTGTTCAAAAATAGCCTCTCGGCAGGGGGCATCTCTCTCTTTTTGCCTCACCAGCAGCCATATTCCCTCTCTCCCTTCAACTCCTCTATTTCCTGCTACAAACCGTATCCCCTGTTCTTCATATCCACCCATTTTTCTCTATAAATAATATTACAGTTTTTGGCAGAGCCAGGTAGATTTTTCAACCTATTTTGTCAAGAATTTGGGAAAAAGAAGGCAATTGGAGGTGTCAGAGAAGTTTCAGATAAATCAGGCCTACATACATTTCAAAAGCCTATGTGACTGTGGAAAGCAGCCATTTTGAGAACAGTTTTGAGTGCAACTAATCTGCCTAGTAACACCACAGTCAAAAGAAACCACTCCTACTGAAGGGAGGAGGCAACTCTTAAAAGGCCAGACTTAAAAACATTTTTTCTGTTGCAAAAGGCTTTTCAGTATACAAGATGGCAAAGAAACTATTACTTGCCATGGGTTATCTGGGCTGGATTGGACATTTCTTTTATATGTTTTGCAACTTATTTTTTGTCAACATTCCAGATTATATTTATTTTCTGCTTAAGTTCTATGAAAGTTTTCAGTGTCTGAATATAAGTGCAAATCGCTTGATTTCATTCATTCCCACACATGTGCTAGAGCATTATTCTTCTTAATCCAATTATACTATGCTCTAAAATAAAGGTGTGCATCTAATTTATGGGAAAAAAGCAAAAGACAATGAAATGGCCATGATGATTTCAGCCTTGAGGGAGGCGATGATGCAACTAAAGCAAATGATTAAGCAACTGACTGAGGAGAAACAAAGTGGCAAATATATTAATACACAATGTGACATACCTAAAAATAACAATGTAGTTAAGCAAGAAAATACAGATGAGGCTGAGGGGGGAATACCAATATCACCACTAAGAGATCAAACAAGCCTAAAAACAGATAGCGGCATAAATCATATTAAAACACATAAACCATTTACAACAGCTGACATTGAAAGTCTGAAAAAATGGATGCCTTCCTGGTTTTCAGAACCTGTGAGATGTTTGAAAGAATTTAAAAGAGTAATTAGACTTTATGATCCAGATTTCCAGAACACTGAAATTCTTCTCTCAGAATTATTTTCAAAAAGGGAAAAACAAACAATTCATTGATGAAACTAGAAACAATCCAAATTTAACATCATGGCCAGAGGAAGGAACAGACTTAGAGTTATCTAATAATGCAAATCTGCATTATCTAAAAAAGGCCAGAGAAGATCTATTAGAGGCAATGAAAAAATTTTCAAAAACACCAGATACTTGGGGACAATTTGAGAAGTTGAGACAGGAAAGTGGGGAACACCCATCAAAGTTCTTCGAATAGAGTGATTGAAGTAGCGGAGGATGTGCTTGGTTTTGAAATTTTAACTGGACAAAATCTCCAACGCATAAGGAGACAATTTGTAAAAGGCAGTAACACATCTATTAGATCATATTTTAAACTTTAATGCCCAGACTAGGAAACACTAAGTCTGGAAGATTTAAGAAAAACTGCAACTTACATATTCACAGGTCATAAAGAAACCCTAGAGGAAAAGGATGAAATAATAAAAGAGCTTAAAACCAAGCTCAAGGAGGCAAATAGCACAATTAAACATTAAGAAAATGAAGAAATAAAAAGTCTAGCCATTCTTCAATCATACAAACCCATAAGAAATTACACACAAAGCAATCAAAGGAGAAATGTACCCAAATGTTTCCTATGTGGAAAAATGGGTCACATTGTTTGAGACAGATATTTAAAGGCACAATTAATCCAAGCTAATAACAAACAGAGATTCTGGAAAAGCATCATAAAGTATAGCAGCAACAATACACAAACAAATGCAAAATGTAATTGTAATTGCAAGAATTCATTTTAAGCACCAAATTTAGAAACCATGGAGAGATACATCCAACAAGGAGCAAAACCACATTATTTGCAAGTAGTCTCAGGTGATGCCAAAGAAAGGCAGTTATGAAGCCAGGTGCATGGGGTAACATCAAAAAGGCAACATGGGAAAGGAAATAGGGAAAATGAAAAGGAAGGAGACTGCATGCAAATAGAACTTGGGGGTCCAGAAGCATAAAGAACAGATAGAAGAAGAAATCCAATTAGATAATAATGTAACAGAGATTAAAGAGAAAAATTTTAGAACAGTGGAACAAGATACAAAGAAAGAGGAAGAGAACTGTCAACAGTTTGTAATACACAAACCTTAAACTTATTAGGACATTTTAACTTTAAAAACAAAGAACATGAAAGATTAGATCCAAACAACAGTGATTTGCAACATTTCTCAGAACAAGACAAAAGTAACTTAGCAGAAAGGAAAGAATATACTTTAGAAACAGGAATTATAAAACCAAAAACAGAACCATATGAGACACAAATAGTAGAGGGTTATAAAGATTCTAAAGAAACTGCAAATGAATTAATTGAAGCATATGAGCAAACAACAGAAGGGTCCAATGGGGAGGAAAATGCAATAACGGAGAACATTAAAATTAGCAGACCTCCTGGACAATGACACTGAAAGCAGGGATAATATTACAAAAGAAAATACCAATGACATAATAGAAAAGTCAAACTTAAATCCTTATGCAGAAGAATTCCAACCATTAGTAACTGCACAAGAAAAAGCAAATACAAACATTATTATGCCATCCTTAAGTCTCCATGATAATGAAATCCCATTGCAAACTGATGATGGATTGCAAAATGAATGTTCAAAGCAACAAGAAAAATCTGTAGCTGAAGAATAAAACTGGGATTTGAACAAAATAGAAATATATGCACCTATGGTCCAAGTATGCCAACAAAATGAAAACATAGAACCAAGTGTCATGATAAATGTGGGTAATGATATCTACCCAGCTCTTATTGATACAGGGACAACTACATCTGTTTTAAAAACATCTGAAGACAGCCAAATCACAAGTTACGTACAAATAATGGGGGCTACAGGGGAAAAAACAGAGAGTACCAAAACTAAAATCAAAAATGGTAACTCTAGGACCCCTAACAACAGAACACACATTCTTGTTAATGCCAAAATTCCCAATCAACCTTCTTGGGAGAGATTTTTTTGTGTAAAATTGGAGCAACCATTCAATGTGATAAATCAGGGAAAATCTTTCTACATCTACCCAAAGATTCTTTAAAACATTATTCATTGCTGTTCATGGGGCAAGTGGATGATGAACAAGTTCAGAATGAAGGTACAATATTTGAAATACCAAGTGATATACCAAAAGGACTTTGGGCTACACATTCTACAGATGTAGGGATTCTAAAGTCAGCAACACCAATAAAAGTAGAAGTTAAAGAAGGGACACCACCAAAGATACCACAATACAAACTAAGCAAAGAAGCCATAGATGGAATCAACCCAATTATCCAAAGTTTTGTTGGATCAGAAAATTTTAATCACAACAATTTCTGAATATAATACATCAATAATACCCATAAAGAAATGAAATGTGACTCTGAAGGAAAAGTTCAATGGAGACTGGTCCAAGATTTAAGAGATGTAAATAACTTTGAAAAAAAAGTCCCATTCAGTCATTCCAAGCCCATCTAAAATAATTTCAGAAATTCCAAGTAAATCTAGATATTATACTGCTATTGTTCTGTGTAGTGCTTATTTTAGCATTCCAATTGCAAAGGAAAGCCAAAAAAATCTTTGCTTTCTCTTGGAATGGGACTCAGATGACATGGGGAACATTACCAATGGGATTCTGTGATAATCTAACAGCATTTTGCCAAATCTTGCAACAAGATTTAAAGAATATCCAATTCAAAGAAAGCAAAATCATGCACTATGTGGATGACATTCTTCTTGCATCCCCATCTGCTAAAGTTTGTTACCAGGACAGTAAAAAACTCCTCCTAGAGATATATAAGAAAGGCCACAAAGTGCACAAATCAAAGCTACAATGGGTCATAAAGTGGAATATCTAGGATTTATCTTCGAAAAGGGGATGAGAAAGATTTCCAAGAATAGAGTAGAGGACATACAGAAGCTCACCATGCCAAAACTAAGAAACAACTGAGAGCCTTTTTAGGTGTAACAGGTTTCTGTAGACAATGGATCTCAGGCTATAGCCAAGTAGCAAAATGCCTTACATGCTTAACCAAAAACACAGTCACAGAACCTTTGAAACTAACAAAAGAGCATCTCAAAGCCGTGGCACAGCTCAAAGAAGAAATCATAACAGCTCCAGCCTTAGGGTATTCCAGATTACAACAAAGAATTCCATCTCTTTGTACATGAAGCAAGAGGCATAGCTTCTGGAGTGTTAGTCCAAACTTTAGGACCCAATCTTAGATCAATGGCATATTATAGTATGCAGCTGGATATAATTGAGGAAGGAATGATTGCCTGTTTGAGAGCAATCTCAGCCA
Source organism: Monodelphis domestica (assembly GCF_027887165.1). Taxonomy (NCBI): domain Eukaryota; kingdom Metazoa; phylum Chordata; class Mammalia; order Didelphimorphia; family Didelphidae; genus Monodelphis; species Monodelphis domestica. The sequence continues at coordinate 134,051,116 of NC_077229.1, read as the reverse complement.
AAGCAACCATGATTCAAAAGTCATCTGATTTGGTATTAGGATCAAAACTTAATGTCTACTCTTCACACCAACTAGAATCTATGTTGAAGAAATGTCATTTATAAGCTTGCACACAGCAAAGACTTTCTCAATATGAAATTGTGTTACTAAGCAATGAAAACATCACTTTAAAACATTGCCAACCATTGAATCCGGCATCCTTGATTCCAGATCTGCTGTTTGAAGGGGAACCCATATATAATTGCCAGGAAACAATATCATTAGTAGAAAAATCAAGAAATTATTTAAAAGACACTCTCCTGGAACAACCTGACATTGAAATGTATACCAATGGTTTCAGCACAATAGTTAACAGAGAATGGTACACTGGAGTGGCAGTAGTAACACAAACGGAGACATTATGGTATGCATCCTTACCAAAGCATGTGAGCACTCAAGGGGCAGAGCTAGTTGCTTTAGTAAATTCTTTGCAAATTGGGAAAGATAAACAGGTCAATATTTACACATATTCCCAGTATGCATTCTCAGTAATTCATGCCACAGCAGAAATTTGGAAACATAGAGGATTTTTGACAAGTGCAGGCAAAGAGATCGCATGTACCAAAGTAATAATGCAACTTCTTGAAGCCGTACAACTGCCCAAGGAAGTGGCAATAATCCATTGTAGATCACATACAGGGGCTAATGATCATATTTCCTTAGGAAACCATAGAGCTGACATTACAGCAAAATTTGGAGCTAGAAAAGGACCTCTATATGTATTGAATTTCTCAATAGTTGAACAGGACAATCTAACTAATGCCTACAATGAACAGGAATTTCAATCATGGATAAAGAACTTAGGGGAAAAACAAATAAGAGGTATATGGGTTTTGCCTAGTTGCAGTTTTGATATCTTTATTTAATCTCTCCACTTGCCTGGAACATTATTTTATCATATGTGCAATGTAATACATGGACAAGGACACTATGGAACCAAGCCATGATTGATTCAGTGAGACAATTTTGGACTGCACCAGGAATATCCTCGTGCCATAAGAGTTTGTCAAAAATGTAAAATTTGTATGCATTTCAATCAGGGAGTTTATAAGACCAAAGGCTTAGGAGGTCATCCTTTAGGATATACTCCATTTGAATGCATATAGATAGATTTTATCAATGTGTGAAAAGACAAAGCATTTAAGTATTGCCTTGTCATCATGATAAACAGACTGACTAGATGGCCAGAAATTTTTCCTGCCAAAAAGGCGGCATTTGTGGTCAAAATCCTATTAAAAGAAATCATACCTAGATTTGGGATTCCCACAAAATTGGACTCAGACTATGGATGTCACTTTACTCAATCAATATTAAATAAAATTTATAAAAATCTAGGAATACAAGCAACATACCACACACTGTATCATCCCCAAAATTCAGGGCAAGTGGAGAGATTAAATAAAGATATCAAAACATTGATAGGAAAATTTTGTTCAGAAACATACCAAAAATGGACAGACATTCTGCTATTAGTTCTGTTCCATTTTAGAACATGATCCAGTGGAGATTTGCACATATCTCCATTTGAGATGCTATATGGACACGCAATTTGTCAAGGAAGGACTTGTAAAGCAGCTTACATGCAATGATAGGTGGGTACTGTCAATTAACAAAATATATACAAGTTTTACAGACAAGAATAGCAGAGTTGCATGAAATGGGCTTGATACAACAAACAGTACCCCTGGATTACAAGTTGCACAACATCGAGCCAGGAGACATAGTATATATATTTAAAAAATTTCAATAAAAAATTGGCTACAGACATAAAATGGACTGGGAGACATATATAAGACTGAGTGTGTTGAAATAATAAAACAAAAGTAATTTCACATATTAGGGAAATAGCATGCATCACTATATAACTTGGAAGAAAGAAGAGATCCATCAGTCAACATAAGAAGTGGAAATCTGAAGAAACTTGATAAGTATTAATTCAACACAACATTATTAGACACAAAACACAAAATCACAAACTAGCATATTGGGAGACCTTGTTTAAATAAACAAGTGTCTGAAATTGTATTTATGTAAAATGTATATAGTTAGCTCCATAAGGTCTTAGGCAAATAGAAAGATCAATAGATATTTCTATTTGACTGATGTCAGGATGTGGAACAATGTATATTATTGTATTATATGTAAATAATCCCTATAAATAATGTCTATATTATAATGAGATTAGTAACATAGTGATAGAGTCTGTAAATATTTAGCATAGCATGTTTATATGTCATACATAAGATTAGGTTATAGATTAGACTAGATTCTTAAATAATAGTTATAATAAGTAGGGAATAGATTAGGAGTAAGTTAAGTTAAACATTGCATAGACGATTAGTTATACATAGGAATAGACAAGCTGCATTTGCAGACAGCAAACTTTTAATTGTTTATTATAAAGCTGATGCTGAAATTGTGTTTAATGGAAATATATATAGATAAGATAGTCTGCAAATAATAATATATATAAAATAGGAAAACTATTTGTTTTAGTTAACTTAGCAAGAGTAAGTAGTATTAGCACTAAGATTCAAATTTCTTGTAATGGTTTTGTTCAAACATTTATTGTACTGAATTTATTGTAAAACCCTAAAACTACCCTTACCCAAACTTTCCTGCATAGTATTCCTTAGAGTAGATAAAGTTAGCATAGAATAGTGATAGAGTAATTGAGGAAACTTTATTATTTGGGGGTGTAATAATTAAAATAGTTAAGCTATAAACTGTGGCATTTAAAAGAGTGTTTGCCATAAACTGTAAGAGTTTAAATGGTTGAAGGTTGTAAACTGTAGTGAGTAAAGTAGTGGAAGATATAAATTATAGTAGATATAAGAGTGGGTGAGTAAATTGTGACCACAGGAAATATGTTTTCACCACAGTGTCTTGTTTTAAATCAAATATAAGGTGGTTGCCAGGGAAATATTCTCAAATATGAATATACCCAAGTCAACTGGGTTTTATAGAGATTTTAATTAATAATACAATGAGGAATTAAAGAAAGAGAGAAAGAGAGAAAAAGGAAATAATGAGAAAAGGATAGACCAGCCCAGGGTAGCCCTGGCCAACCCAGGCCTAAGTCCTAAAAGAAAAGATCAGTCAGTCAGTTATCACTCATCATAAGATCTGTTCAAGCGAGGATTCAAGGGGACAGAATCTCCCCAGAGGGAGTTCCAGCCAGAGTCAGTTCCAAGGGACTTCTTCTCAAGAGATCATCTTCAAGAGATTGACCTCAAGAGCTCTCTCCAAGAGATTGTCCTCAAAAGAGATTCCTTCTCAAGAGATCCTCCTTAAAGCCTGTCTCTCTAGCGCTCTCTCTCAAGAGTTTTCTCTCAAGAGATCCTTTCTCAAGAGATTCCTTTTTCTTATATAGGGGGTTTTCTCCTATGTCACCTCCCCTAAGTTCTTCCATCTACCAATTACAGTAGACATTTTCCAAAGGACAGCCTATTCTGAATTCACAGCTGAGTCGACTAATCCCTTTAGTAAGTTTGAACCAGAAAAAACTTCTGAATAAGTTTTCGCCTCTTTGCTCCTTGTAAATTCACAAGTTGCCTGACCTTTATAGGTACTTAGCAACCTATTATATTAATTCTAAAAGTAGGCATGGCTTAAAGAACTTTTTGCCTCATTATAAGTATGGGTTTAAATACTTTTCATTGTTCAGCAAGGAGTTTTCTCCCCTAAATCAGTCTTAAGTAAGGGTGGAGTAGAGGTCTTCCCATTTCTGATCTAAGTAGAGTTCTCACATTTTAGATCTAAGTAGCTTCACTGTTTAAAATGGGGAATAGTCCCATGTAAGTTTTTTCCTCTTTGCTCCTTGTAAATTTACAAGTCTGAGAAATTTCAAGATTCACAGGGGGAAGTAGTTAGAAATTAGATTTAGTAATTGGTAACTATAATAAAATAAGTGACCTTGGGAAGGTCACAACAAAAAAAAAGGGAGACAATTGTGGAAAGGAAACGAAAACAAATTCTGGACTTTCTGCCACTGTGTTGGAATAAGCAACAGTGGGAATATTAGAGAGAGAAGAAATTGACAAGACTGACAGTTGGTGGGGTGAGGGGCAACTGAGAGTGGCAGTTGGTCTTGTGACTAGAACTTCCTTCCTGGCCTTGGAAGTGGGAGGGGTGGCTTCTTCTTCGTCTCTAGGTAGAAGCAGCTCTATTTTCTTCAGCCCAAAGAGACAGACCCAACCAGCTCTGAAGGTCAGAATTTTCTTGTTGCTTGCTGTCTACTGCTAAGATTTCAAAATTACTAAAACTAGCACAAATATAGTGTAGACAGGAATAAGAGAAACCTTCCACCAGCCCATGAGGCCCGGTCTCAGCTCCAAATCTTTTCAGGGGGCATAAAGGGAGCTTCACCTCAGTTCAGTCATTCAAGTACAAATGGTCCTTATCAGACCCCTTCTGGGGACCACAGTCTGGAGAAAGACTTATCCCTCAGAAGGGTCCATGTTTACCTGTTCTGCGGGAACATCAGCATAAATCCATAGAGAAGACATCCCGGCAGGCTATCATAAGTGGCTCATTTCTTGGATACCCCATTTTGTTCCAAAAAATAGTCTCTCAGCAGGGGGCATCTCTCTCTTTTTGCATCACCGGCAACCATATTCCTTCACAACCTTCAACTCCTCTATTCCCTGCTACAAACCTTTCATATCCCCTGTTCTTCATATCCACCCATCTTTCTCTATAAATATTACATTATACATATACTTACACATGTATACATGTGGATATATATGTTTATGTGTGTTCATGAATATACATATGTGTATTATATATGTGTGTGTGTGTGTGAGTGTGTGTGTGTGTGTGTGTGTGTGTGTGTGTGTGTGTGTGTGAAAACAACTATGGCTCAGTGATTAAAAGCAATGGAACAGGAATCAAAAAAGTCCTGAGTGAAAATCTAGCCTGAGATATTTCCTAGCTGTGGGACCCTAGGCAAGTCACTTCATCTCTGATTCCCTTACAAAGGATCTACTGAATCCACTAGAGAAGAAAATAACAAACCACTTCAATATCCTTACCAAGAAAACCTCATGGATAGCTATGGTCCATAGGGTTATGAAGAGTCAGATACAACTGAATGACTCAACAACAACAAATACATGCATGCATACATACAAGCATTTATGTGGATTTATCAGCAACTATGGTACAACTCAGAGGGTACAAGTACATGCAGGTAGGATAGCATATTGGAAAGTATACTGAGCTTGGAAAGGATCGCAGAATTAGAGCAGAAATGAACGTTAGTAGTTATCTAGTTTCTTGTCTTCTGCCCTTCCATTTACTAAGAATAAAACTGAGCCTCTGCTTAGTGAAGAAATGGCCCAGTAATTAGAAGAACTAGGATATAACCAAAGTCCTACAAATCCAAAATATCCCAAGTTCTTTTCACTCTATCATACATTTCTTAGTTAGGTCCAGAGTTTTTGTTCTACAATTTATGAGCTTTATAATTTGAGGCAAGTCACTTCATCTCTCAGCCCTCAATTTCCTTAACTCTAAACTGGGAGAGTTAAAGCTTTGTGCTGCCTATCTGGTGATGCTATTGAGGTTTAAATGAAATATGACATTAGACAAACCACAGACTACCCTATGAATATGAGTCTCTCTCCTTAAGTAAGAACTCCTGAAAGGAAAATACACACTTTAAGAATATTAAATTACCCTATTAATAAAGAGCATATTTAGTCTGAAAGTACTTTAATAATTTCCATTTCAAATAAAGATATTTTCTTCATTTTTAACACTTTTCTCTTTGCTTTCATCACCATCATTGCTGTTTTCTTCTTCCCACAATATTCCATTTTTATTGTCATCCATCATGTTTGAAATATGGCATTTTTTTATTCTAAGCCATGGACAATAGCTTCAGAAAATATTTTTTGCCATTTAGTTAAAATTCAGTCACACAACAGATCCCCTTATGACTTCTTAATTTTTCCACTCATGGTGCAGGAATTAATCTGTCAAAAGGCAATCAGATGCGTGATTAATTATAAGCAATAAGGCAGGTAATGTACAAGAAAGATTCAGGAAAAAAGGGTGCCCTATATTTGAAGCAAAGCATTAATGCTCATGAAAGTCCTTTGTAGTTATAAAGATCTCTGAGTGTTAAGTTTTTATTAAGAAAGGTACAGACAAACTGTGGTGAGAGTTCAAAGGTTGGAAAGATGCTTTTGTTTGCAAGAATCATAGGATCATAGGTCAAAAGAAGTCAGAGATAGAAAGAACCCAAGGTGCCATCCAGTTCAACCTCTTACTGGCATGGGAGATGATCAGAGATGATGCATGGAGCTGAGAGATGAAGTGCCTTGTTTGTGGAATGCCCAGGCAACTTATGTCACTATGCTGAAGAGTACATACTGAGTAGTAAGGAGGAGGAAGACTGGAAAGATAGAAGGGGTATTAGATTATTAAGTGTCTTGAATGCCAGACAGAGCATTTTATATTTGCTTCAGGAATTAATAGGAAACCACTAGAATTTATTGAATAAGGGAGATGTCAGAATCAGACTTGCATTTTAGGAAAGTCACTTTAGTGACTGGATAAAGAATGGATTGGAGTAGGAAGAGACCCTTTTGGACTGGCAGACCCCATAAGGAAACAATTGAAATAATCAAGGTGAGAGGTGATAAAGGCCTGCACAAGAGTGATGGCAGTTAGAAAGGTGAGATCAGAAGAACTTTCCTTCTGATTTCTCTTTGGTTTTGGAGAAAGAAAGTGAGGAATCCAGGATGGCTTCTAGATTGCAAACCTGAGAGACTAGAAATATGGTGTTGCCCTCTATAGTAATAGGGAAGGTTTAGAGGGAAAGAAAATGAGTTCACTTTTGTACACATTGAAGTTAAGACATTTCCTAGACATTGGCTTTGAGTTTAAGTTGAGGTCAGAGGTCAGCAGAGAGACTGAATCAGGGAAGGTAGATTTGAAAATCATCAATGTAGAAATGGGAATTAAATTCATAGGTGTTGATGAGATCACCAGATGGACTACTAAAGAGGACCCAGGACAGAACCTTGAGGAGCACGTACAGTTAAATCTAAGGGAAGATCCAGCAAAAAAAAAAAAAAAAAAGACAAAGAGCTGTCAGATGGATAGGAGCAGAACCAGAAAAGAATGGATCTGAAAACCTAGAGTAGAATATCAAGGGGGAGAGAGAGATTGCTGAACAATGAAAAATACTTAACCCATACTTATAGTAAGGCAAAATATCTTAAGCTGTGCCTATTTTTAGATCTAATACAAAAGGGTGCTAAGTACCTATAAAGATCAGGCAACTTGTAAAGTTGCAAGTGGCAAAGAGGTGAGAACTTACTCAGAGGTTTTAGTCTACTCAGGTGTGAATTACTCAAAAGTTTAGCCTACTCAGGTGTGAATTAAGAATGGTCTGTCCTTTGGAAAATGTTTACTGTGATTGGTAGATGTGAGAATTTAGGGGAGGTGACATGGGAGAAAATTCTCTTTAAAAGGAGATGAGAAGCTGAGAGCAAAAAACTCTCTCAGAGAACTCTCTCTGGAGACTGAGCTGGCCAAAGCTGAACTGGTGTCTCTCTGAACACTAGAATCTTGCTTGGGACAAATCTTGTGGTGAGTGGATAAAAGACTGACTGATCTCTCTCTTAAAGGCTTAAAAACTTAGGCTGGCCTAGGCTGGCCAACCCGGCCTATCTCTTTCTCATTGTTTCCTCTTACTCTCTCTCTTTCATTAATTCCTTATTTGTATTAATTAAAATCTCCATAAAAACCCAGCTGACTTGGGTATATTTCATATTTGGGAATTTTTCCCTGGCGACCACTTTATTTTTAATATAAAAAACATATCTTTGCGGTCACAGTTTAAGCCAGCCACTCTTTTATCTGCAACAGTTTATGGCTCAACTGTTTTTAATTGCCACACCACAAATATCCAGGCAAACATATTTTTCCTAACATTCAATAAAAGTTCATTGTCCTTGGACTAGAATCCATTGTTCCATTAATTTAGACCACAGTCCACAAATCTGAATTCTAATGTGAGGCCATTTTCTCATCTAACTGTTTATTTTCAAGTGTTCGTTTCTCTCTTAAAGTACTTGCATTCTGTCCTTTATTCCTTCCTAAATGATACTCTTAAGTTCCATCTCTATGCCTTTGCACTGGCTGTCCCACTTGACTAGATTGCTCTCCTTCCTTACTTCCAATTCATGGTGTTTCTTATATCTTTTAAGATGAATCTCAAAACCCATTGTCTCTATGAATCTTGTCTTGATTCTCCCAAAATGCTCAGGCCCTCTCTCCCATTCTAACATGGATAGACAGACAGACAGGCAGACAGACCGGCAGACAGATATATATATATATATATATATATATATATATATATATATATATATATATATATATATATATATATATAGAGAGAGAGAGAGAGAGAGAGAGAGAGAGAGAGGTAATATATGTATATATAATAATATGGGTACATTTATTGTTATTAGCATATGTAGAATAGAACACTAATATCTATACATATATTAAAGGAGCACATATATGTACACATATACATCTATATTTTTATCTACATGATACATATCTGTAATAGATACAGATAGAGATAGAAATAGAAATATATATTTAGATAGATAGACATAGATATTATCCTCTTCCAGAAGCACAATGCTTGGTACCCAGTAGATAATCGATAAATGTTTGATAGTTAATTCACTCAGCAACAGTGAGGGAAACATTAACATATTTCTTTAATCTCACATTTCATTTTTTCCCACCAATAAACTGGAGTAGTTAGCTATTACTTTAAGACTTTCAACTTTCTCCTTAATGAGGGAACTAATACATATCAGATCTAGGACAAGCATTATTTCACTCCATAGAAAATGCAAAAGATTCAAAGGACTTAAAAGAAAAGGAAAATATGTAAAAGATCCTCAGTAATTCTCAAAAGGAATTAAATGGCATTATCATTATTGCAAAACTCTAATACTCCAGTGAATCCCTTAGGTCTCCCAAAACAGCCTACACAATCCCTCCCAGAATCATAATACCTCCCATGGTTTGGGTTCCCCATGAAGGCATTGTCTTTTAGAGATTTAAGACAGATGACTCCCATCCATTCAAACCTGCTTTAATAGCAGGGGATATTCATATCTCTCATCTATATCCTTACCTTACCTAAATCTATATCTCTCACCCTATTATATCATGGCTCTGCTTTCTGTCCACACAAGCCATGTGGGTGATAATTTTCTTCCTTCAGAAAACATATTGCTCACAAAATTATTCTTGTCTCCAGAAGTCTGATTTCTCAAACTTTCAAATTTGGAACTATATTTGAGGCAACCCCCAAGCCTGGCACTGCATTAGAAATGAGAAAATGAATGAATAAATGAATGAATGAATGAATGAATGAATGAATAAAGGAGTGAATAAAAAAGTATTTACAATGCACAAAGCACTGGAGTTACAAATAGAAAAGTGAGAGACTCCCTGCTCTCAAAGAGCACACATTCTAAAGGGATTTAGCACTTATAGGAAGCTTTAGCTGCCAAAAGGCAGTTGGAAAGCCCAATATTCCAGATGGCAAGTAATCTAGTTTGGCTAGAGTGTAAAGGAGAGATAAGGCTGAAGTACAAACACATCCTTTTTAGTGTCATTTTGATTGATACAACCATATCTGTTTCTGACATTGTACCACTTGACAGTGCCAAGGAATTTGGTGGTGGGAATCTTCTTTTTCAGGTTCTCAGTAGCCTTGGCTGATGAAAAGGTAGAAAATACGGCAACTGTATAGATAGTTATCCATCCAATTCATAACATGTACTTTTTGAATTCTTGTGCTTACCATATAACTTTGTCTGGGACAGCTTCTCTATTCTGGGGGGGGGGGGTGAGGGGGTGGGGATGTATCCTTATATCTTGATGTTGGTGGTGATATTTCTGAAAGTGGTGGTAATAATGACAGGACTCTGGCCAGCTCCACTAAGGTTGCCTTCCTGAATAGTGATAAGAGGAGCTAGTTTGTAGACAGCGCTAGTTACCTGGAAAGCTCTCCAACCTATTGGTAGGACTTTCTCCAGTGGGACATGAGAAGAAATGATAGTGATCATGGTGGTTTCATGTACCTGGAACATACCATCAAATGATGATCAAATGAGTTAATTGAATAATACTAAAGATTGTTTGGCAACTAGGTGGCTCAATGGATAGAACGCTGAGCCTGGAATAAGGAAGTTTTGAGTTCAAATTCATCCTCAGACACTTTTTAGCTATGTGATCCTGGACAGGTCACTTAACCTTTGCTTGCTTTAACTCCCTGGTGAAGGAAATGATAAATTACTTTTAATATCTTTGAAAAAAAAATCTCATTGGCAGCATGGGCATCCATATAAACAAATTGTTCATTTCTGAAGTTTAGAGAAATGATTTATTATAGTGGAAAGTGACAGCAAGAAGAGCAGGACTAGTCTCAACTCTGAAAGGTATTTTTTGTATGTTGTTTTACCTCTCTGAGCAATTTTCTTTTTCTGAAAAATGGGCATAATGACATTTGCATTACCTTCTTTGTGAGGTTGATGCCAAGAAGACACTTTATAAAGCTTCAAACATCATAGAAGTGTGAGTCATTATTATAATTCCAAGGGCAGCTGGTCAGGAGGTAGAGCAGTTGAGAAAGTAAGTTAAACTGAAAGTGAAATGAGCAGCACTACTGAGGCACTTTGAATAATGGTCATCTCAGCAAGAGACTCACCAATCAAGAGAGCAGACCTCAAGATAGAGTCATCAAGAAGGAAGCAAGGCAGTTGATGGGAAGGTGGAAAAATCCAAAGAGTTAGTTGAGCTGGGAAATTAAATAGTAAATAGTAGCACTATAATTCTAACACTATCCCTCTGGCTCAAAATTCAAAGCTCTTTCCACTACCAACTCCCTCATTTCATTTAACTATGAGAAACCTGAGGCTCAGTAAGAAGTAACTTTTTCAAGGTCAAAGTGAGAAGATAATAGAGTTGGCACTGGAACCCAGGCATCTTGATACATTGTTAAGTATTCTATCCAGTATAACATGATATTTCCTGTCACCTCAAAGCATGGCTCCTCATGTATTAGCATTGCCTTGTCCATATTCACATAATTCCCCCTTGACAAAGGAATCTTTGTATAAGTTAGGTTGTTTAGGTGGTAGAGATGTAGAAGGTACTGACAAAGTCAAGCTGTCTTCCTGAGATAAGGGAGTACTGTTTACTGGGGAAATCTTTGGCAGAAATTTTGTTATTTTCAATTTAAATATTTGCTGTGAATAAATTTATAACCCTGTCTGGTGTATAGATGAAGGAATAGCTAGGTATGCATACAGCTATTGTCAGCTATCTCATACTGTCCAGAATGTCACTGGAGAAGGACATGGTGATAAGTACCCAATATTGTGGGACCTTACATGTAGTAGGTATTCACAAAATTGATGAATGAATGAACAAATGACCAAATTAATGAATAAGCATTAGACTGAGGGGAAACATTTTATGCATTTGTTGATTTTGTTTGCCTAGTTATTGTGGGACTAGATGGCTCTAAAGAGAGCTAATCGTTCAGTCACTACAAGATGAACAAGAATTTCCTTTTTCTTTTAATATTATATATGGTTAAAGAATGACAAACTTTCAGAGTTAAAAACAACCATTGGTCATATTACATAGATGAAAGCAAATCTTTACTATATATCCAATATGATAATCCTTTCTTTGCTTAAAGAGCTTCAATAAGGAAGAATCCACTATTTCCCTAGATAGCCCCATATGCTTTTGAATATCTAGTTATTTAGCAGGACTTTTTCTTCTATATCTAGACCAAATTTTATTACTTCTACCATTACTCTCAATTGTGCCCTTTGTGACCAAGAGAAAAGGCCTAACCACTCTCCCATTCGAAAGGTAATTTTGAAGACCTGAAGACAACCATGATCTGTCTGTCAAGACTTTTCTTCTCTCGGTTAAACATTCCTAGTCAAGAAAAAGAAGGAAAGGAAAGGAAGAGAATAAAAGAGAAAGGAAGGAAGGAAAGAAGGAAGGAAGGAAGGAAGGAAGGAAAGAAGGAAGGAAGGAAGGAAGGAAGGAAGGAAGGAAGGAAGGAAGGAAGGAAGGAAGGAAGGAAGGAAGGAAGGAAGGAAGGAAGGAAGGAAGGAAGGAAAGAAGGAAGGAAGGAAAGAAGGAAGGAAGGAAGGAAGGAAGGAAAGAAGGAAGGAAGGAAGGAAGGAAGGAAGGAAGGAAGGAAGGAAGGAAGGAAGGAAGGAAGGAAGGAAGGAAGGAAGGAAGGAAGGAAGGAAGGAAGGAAGGAAGGAAGGAAGGAAGGAAGGAAGGAAGGAAGGAAGGAAGGAAGGAAGGAAAGGAAAGGAAAGGAAAAGGGAAAAACAAAACATTGATTAATGACTTAGTAGTGCAAAGAAGTGGGTTAACTTCTGGGGCATAGAAACAGAAAAGCAGAGACAAATTGATCTCACAGAACTCACAAACAGAACAAAAGAACATATGTAACACTTAGTTTGAGCCAGATAAAAGGCCTCACCATGCAAACACAAAACACAAAAGAAAGTAGATCCAGTATTTGATGCAAAAGACAGAAAATATCAGGCTCTGAAAAAGAAATTAATAAGAATTAAAAGAGTAGGCATGCCATTCATATCTATTGTCCAGTTGTTGGATTTCATTGTTATAGGGAAATTCCAAATTGGGAAATTGCTTCTAGCAATTCAGATTGGCACCTTCTCAGCAACTTATACACTTAGAATATTGCCTGGAAAACTGAAAGGTCAAGTCCAAAATCATGCATCCAGAATATGTCAAAGTCAGGACTTGAACTCAAGTATTCCTCCTCCATCAAAAATATAACTTGTAATTATCTAAGAACTAAAGAAGATTAGAGTTATAAGAAACCTAAGAAGTCATAGAGTCCAAGCACTGAAAGAATAGGAATGTCATAAACATCTATAAGTGCTCATTCAGTCTTTGCTCAAAGCAACAGGAATTCATTATTCACTCCCTCCCATGTCAGCCTATAACATTTTGGACAACATTAGAAATTTGGGAAGGAGGGCTCTCCTCATATCTAGCTAAAATCTGCTTCTCTGAATAAATTTATAACAACATTGAGATGTTTCCTAAATTGTAGCCCGTGGCCCAGAGTATTTCCTAAAATCTCTCAGGAAAACTTTGATATAAAATATTCTATAAGCTAATTGAATATATGATATCTTGTAATGCCAGAGAGTATAACCAGCCTTGTCCATCATGATGAAATGTGGCAATGACAAGCTGTTGTATGAGAGTGATGAAAAATATTGAAACAAGGAAAATTGGAGGATAAAATCCAACCAATGTGCCTGAAGCACTTTGTGGAGTAGAGGGGCCTCTGATGCATGACAACTAGTAGCAGAAATATTCCTTATATAGAAATAGCAGAAAAAGATAATTCATCTGGCAATGTGACTTAATACACAGCCACTGGGTTATCATACTCATTAGTGGCATGTATGATCCAGCAGCACAAGTCACTGAACTACTCAGAGCTTTAGTTTCTTCGTTTGTTTAATGGAAATAATAGTATTTGCCCTACCTACCTCATGGGCTTGTTATGAATAAAGTTCTTTGCAAACCTTAGAAGTGTAATAGAAATTTAAAATCAGGAGAGATATAGGTTCAAATCTCACCTTTAACATTAACTAGGTTTATGAGCAAAGGCCAGTTTCTTGCTCTTGAGTCTCAGTTTCCTCATATGCAAAATACAGATAATAATAGTACCTACCTCATATGATTACTGGGAGGTCAAATGAGAAGTTGTATATAAAATGCACTGTGAACCTTACAAACATTATTCAATATCAGATATTATTATTAGAAGAAAATCCAGCCCCCTTCTCTCTGCTTTTACAAAGCACACCAAAGATCTATTTTTGTAAAGTGATCAACTAATTGGGCTTACCCCCCAGAAGGGGTGTCTTATACAAGTAACATCCTTCAGAGCCTTTCATGCTCCATTCTAGATTAATGGGCCAACACACTGACTTACTAATCACTCACTTCTGAGTTTGGTTAATAATGCTCTTGGGTTATTTCATTAGCTCCCATTGTTTCAACTACCATTTCCATACATTTCCTCTCAGAACCACATATCCAGTGGTAACATATCTCCTGGGCTCTAGTCCTATGTTAACAGTTCACTGCTAGACATTTCTACCTAGACTTTCCATAGACATCCAAATTCAACATTTCCAAAATAGGATTCATTCTCTTTATCTCTCCAAACCTTTGTCTGTTGTTAACTTTCCTATATTCAGGGTATCATTATGTTCAATTCACAGTCATCACCCTAGCTCAGACCATGATCTCTTTTCAGAAGCTGGACTACAAAAATAGCCTCCTAATTGGTTTCCTTTATTCCATTTTCTTCCTTCTTCAATCCATCCACACATAGCTATTAAAATAATATTTCTAAATTATAGGTCGGTCCATATTTGTACCCTGCACTGGCTCCCTATTGTCTCTAGGACAAAATATAAATATATTTCTCTAACTTAAAGCTCTTCTGTGCCCAGCCTGTCTTTCCACACTGTTCTCCCATTACTCTCCACCTCATACACTCTACTTCCAGTCAATTCTGTCTATTTAATTCCCCCCCCATCATAATATTTTAGTCCAGGTTGTCTCCTATCCCTGAAATTTTTCCCTCTGCATATTCCCCCTCTGAAAATGTCTAGTTCCTTGAGTGTTAACTCTTTCAAGAAGTTTTTCATGACCTTTGGCTTTATTAGAGTTTCATCCTAGTTATTGTAACAAATGGTGTCCTAGACTAGGAGCTAGGAGTTCAAATCTAGACTCAGATATTTATTAATTAAGTGACCCTGGACAAATTACTTAATCCCTGTCCGTCTCAGTTTTCTCAACTATAAAATGGAGATATTAATAGGGCCTGCCACAAAAGGTAGTTATGAGGATCATATGAAATAATATTTGTAAAGTGCTTAGACTAGTGCTTGGCACATAGTAAGCATTTAATAATTTATTCCTTTATAATGTATTCCTTTACATTTCCCTTCAAGAATTACTTCATATTTATTTTATATGTATATAAGTTCTCAGTAATAACAGTTCCTCCCACAGATTACTATGGAAACTATTACTGTATCTTTAAGAGGAAACAGAATCTTAGGAGGGAATTACATTGAATCTTCTAGAGAGAGAATTAACTGACATGGTTGGAGAAAGGCTATAAAAACTACAGAGAAAGGACTAAGAAAAACTTCTTTCCTGAGAGGCTGGGAAAGTTACATAACATCTTTGAGAAAAGCTAAACAATAATTAATTTGGGAATGAGTCAAGTAAGAGAATGAAGACTGTGGGTTTGTCAAAGTTGTCAACTAGTATAGTGTACCACATGGTCCACTTGACCCATCCATGGCTACACCAATGTTGCTTTTACTTCTTGAAGAAGATGACAGTAGCCAGCAGAATATAAGCAATTTGAGGACAAGTACTATTTCATTCTGATTTGGAATCATTATGGTCTAGCATAGTGTCTCTCAAATAAAAAATGCTCAATAAATGTCCATTGGTTTGGTTTGAATTGAATTCATTAAGTTTTTTCACTAGAACCTAATTAGACCGAGGTACTATTAAATAGTTTTATAACATGTTTTATAATGAGTTTCATGACACGTGAAGCTAAATATTAAGATGCTGGACCTGTGATTACCTTACCCATATTCATATGCCCAATGGGGCTCTGTTTGAAATAGTTTATCTTCCTTCTAACTGTTTTGACCATCACATGAAATCATGCAAGATGCACAAGCTTCTTAGATTATTGAATGCCAAACAAGTTACATTCTGTCCTCCCAACATAGTTCAGGGTCAGAATACTGTAATGGACAATACATTTTCCAATATGTGCTCAAGATTATAGTATCAGAATGTCTCCTTTAGTTCAGTATATGTGCTGCTACAGAGAGCACTCTCCTTTAGTTTAAAAAAGAGTAGAACCTATGATAAGGCATATCCTACACAGTCAACCTATAAAACTCAAGGGACAATAAAACTTCAGTAATGACTTTCCTAATTGGCATAGAGCTTGGTGTAAGTTCCATTCCACCCACATGCTGTCCCTTTAAAGGAACATTTTAACACTTTGCAAAATTCTGAATATTTTATGAAATGTGAAATATGCAAAATTTCTGAGGCAGATGTCACAAAATGTTTGAAAATTAATACAAGTAAAAACTCATTTCTTCTCAACAGTGGAATGAGATGGAAAACGATCTAAAGATACAATACTAGCTGATGTGCACAAAAAGAAAGAAGAGTTGGTAAATTAATTAAAATCAGGACCTTAGTGACATAGTTATGGTTACAAATATTTTTCCTTTGATTTAAGTAAGATCTCTTCCCAAGTTGAAACTTACTTATTTATGCCAAACATATAGTACAGTGACCTGTACATAGTATATAAAGGTGATTGGTTAATGCATATTGGCTATTGATAATACTGAAAATATATTTGAATCTCCACAGGCTGTTTATATTTCAAATCTTGAAGTTTACCATAGGAACTCAAGCTCATTCAACACATTTATTTGCTAAAACATAAAAATGATGATTCTTCACAATAGAAATATAACAAACTCACAAGTTTGTCACTTTACAGACTATTCTGTTTTATGTAACAAGAAAGGAACTCAGTTGAATTATGGCGGTTGGAAGAAAGCGGGTACAGTAAATAACTCTAAAGAACTTATTCTAAAGAAGTATAGGAAACTATTTAAACAGTACCTATCTGCTCTTGATTAGTTTAAGTCATCAGGCCCAGATATGCATATCCCAGAGTTCTGAAAGATTTGGCAAATGTGATTTTCTAGTCACTGTCAATGATTCTTCTAAAAAAATTATGGAAATTTTTAAAAAAAATTCTCCTTAGGGGGAAAAAACCCACAGGATTGGAAAAGGATAATGAAGACTTACTTTTTAAAAAAAGATAGAACCACTTATGAAGCCAAAGCCAAAATAGTGGATTAGAGGGAGCAGCCAAGATCTCCCAACATTATCTTCCAAACAATTTTAAAATAACACCTGTTTCAAATTCCTGAGCAACAAAGCCAACAAATGGTTAAGGTAAGGCATTTTTTTCAGTCTAAGACAACTTAGAAGGTCAGAAAGAGAGATCAATGACACTAGAATGGGGGCTGGCCCAGAGCCCACAAACCAGGAATGACAGTTGTGATCCTTGGAGACCATAACCACAGTATCAATGACTTTGGGAGCTCTCAAACCAGAGACAGAAAAGAGATTTGGTAACTTGTTAGAAAGATATTATAGAGATCCTCTGTGTTAAAGCTGAGTGCAGGATAAGGTATTGTTTGGAAAATCCATTGCTTATACCCACTTCTGGGTCACAGTTCCAAGGTGGAGAACTGTTTTCTGTCCCAAGGGAACAGGGACCTTAAAGAGCAGTACTTCTTATTTTTCTAAGGTAGCAGAGACCCTGAAGAGCAACATCACTTGTGGCTGTGGTTGGGAGGTAGAGAAGGCAAGAAGACTTCTTGAATAAGGACCGGAGAACAGAGTATCAAGGTGATGATCATAACTCACTCTGAATCATACCAGCTTAGATGCACCTAAAATTTCCAAACACCTAGAACTAACTCTGAAAAGAGCAGTTAAAAAAAAGCCTGAAGCTTAGAATATTATTGAGGTGTCCCTCCTACCCCCAGCCCAGGAATAAATTAAAACTGTAATATAAAATTGAGTCAAGAAATAGACTGCAAACATGAGCAAACAATAAGAAAAAGAATCTAGCTATTAAAAAAAATATTATAGTGACAGGGAGGATGAAAACACACATTCAATATAATACAATGATGTCAAAATAGCTACAGAATCTCAAAGAAAGAAATGAATTGGGGAAAAGTTTAATAAGAATTCCAAAAAGAGTTAAAAATTATTTAAAAAATAAAATATGAATAGTAAAGTAAATATTAGGAAAAGAAATGAAGGTGTTGCAAGAATATTATTAAAGGACAATTAGCAATTTGGCAAAAGAGGTACACAAAAATACTGAAGAAAATAGCATCTCAAAAACCAAATTTTATGAAATGGGGGAAAAGGTAACAAATTTCACTATAATAATAAATCATTAAAAAGCAGAATTGGCTAAATAGGAAAAAAAAAGTATAATAAAAGCGCATTGAAGAAAATAGCACCTTAAAAATTAAAATTAGGCAAGTGGAAGCTAATGACTCTGCAGGACATCAAAAAATAATATAATGAAGTTTAAAAAAAGGAAAAAGAAAATGTGAAATGTCTCACTGGAAGAACGATTCATTTGAAAAATAGATTGAAGAGAAATAATTTAAGGTTTATTAAACTGTCTGAAAGCCATCATCAAAGAAAGCTCCTAGACATCATGTTTTAAGAAATTATAAAAGAAAACTACTCAGAAATCTTAGAACCCAAGAATTAAAATTAAAAAACAGAAATAGAAAGAATCCACTGATCACCTCTTTGATAAAACTCCTAAGAATATAATGACCAAATCCCAGAACTCCTAAGTCAAAGAGAAAATACTTCCAAAATCCAGAAGAAAAAAAGTCAAATACCATAGGATCACAGTCAGGAACTCACAAGATTTAGCAGTTACTTAAAAAAAAGGGGTGAATTTAATAGAAGCCTGTACCTCTTTTTCCTTTTTAAGAGGAAAGTCTTAAAGATCCATTTCAATCTCATCCCCTCCCTTTGATTGGGTTCGGAATGAGATGGAGGCTTATCTGTAAAAGGAAAAGCCTCTGGCTCCCTGGGAAGACACTTCTCTCTTGTCCCACATGACCCCTGGCATTCTGGAAGAAGCTTGCTTTTTGTTGCACATGTCTCCTGGCATCTGGAAGACTGCCCTCTGACCCAGATTGAGGTCAAGTCTGTCCAACCAGAGAGATGCAGAAAAAAGGCCATCATCAGGGTTATAAGATATGGATCAAGGAAGTTTGTTGTTACTTTACTAGAAAGCAACAGGAATGAACAGGACATGTAATGAGAGGTGAATGACCAGTCATGTGACTATGTACCTTTTCTCTCTCCCATGCACTTTCACTATCTAATAAATAATTATAAATTAATATATAGCCTCTAGAGATTTTAATCTTAACAAAATAGAAAACTTGAGATGTAAAATGCAAGAAAATAATGGAACTAGAATTATAACCAAGAATAATCTACCTAGCAAAACTGGTTCAATCCTTTGGGGGGGGGAGAAGTAGATATTTAATAAAATAAAGGACTTTCAAGCCTTTCTGATGAAAAGGCTAGAAATGAACAGAAAATATGGCTTTCAAATACAAGAATCAAGAGCTTCCTATATGTAAGGCTCTATACTAAGTGATAGAAATTCAAATAAAAGCAGTTCCTGCCCTCAAGGAGCTCATATTCTAAAGGAGAAAAACAAAATATAAAAGGGAGATGCAAAGTATGTGAGAGGAAGAAGAAAGGTATCAGCACTAAAACAAGGTAGAAAAAGTCCTGGGAAGATTAGTTAGAAATGAGACCTAGGGTGGTATGAAGACATCTTTGGCCTGGACATTTTCCTTAAGGTGAAGATTCTGTTCACAGATTCATTTTCTATTCCTGTATCTTCTAAACTGGTAGATTAAGAGAATGCTATCAAAACAATAGATTTTTACTAATGTTTTAACAAATCATGACATGCTATAATGTGTGTATGCATATGTGTAAAAGAAGAGATATGAAATAGATTATAATACAATTACATAGATATGGAACTGATCAATTGGCCAGACTCAGCTAATAGTCATTGGTGGTTCAACGTTAATTTGGAAGAGAGACTCTTAATATTAGAATAGTGCAGGTCTGTTCTTGGCCCTGTGCCATTTAATATTTTTATCAATGAAATGAATAAAGCCATAAGAAAGTACATACAATGAAGATTAAGTACCAAATAATTATCTATTACCTCCACACAAAAGAAAATGTTTAAAAAAGATATCAAGGATAAAAATTTAAAACATGACATAACACATAAAGCCTAATTAGACTCTCTATGGAAGCTGATATTTAAATATGAAAAATTTTTAGACTTTGGAATACTTAGCATTTCACCTTCACCCTGACTCTATATTGTCTGAACAAGTGCATTAAGATCCATTGATAGACTTTCTGATAAGCCAGGCCATTCTTCAACATTCATTTGGTAGTCTGTTATTTATGAAAATCATTATAATAGTTGCAGTAAGCACCTTACATTTCCAGTTGCCCAGATTCATTGATAATTCTGAACATTAAGCTTATAAGAGATAAACATCAACAATGGAAATGTTCACCTTAGGTAGGATAGCTGTTTGGTCACTACAAGTCAGAAGAGAAAGTCTAACCTAGAGGATTGAGTCTCCAAATCATCAAGATGTCTACATGTGTTTGTTATTATGTGTGAGTAACTCCAGAGTGGGGGAGGGAACCTCCCTCTCCTCCCCATACCAAAGTTTTAGGGAGCTCATCTGGGTTCCAAACCATACATTCAGAAGAAAATGAGATCAGAAAATGAGACTCTAAAAAAAAAAGTCTACTGAATGTGTAGTTCTTGCTGCTCATTGCTCTTTGATTCAGTATCCTCCTCCTTCATAACTAAAGGACAAATAAAAAAATTGATTCATTAATTTGAAAATGAAAATTATTCAGGTCTAAGTCACATGTGTCACATTAAATAGTCAGGAGAAATCAGTTTGACTTTATACATTTTACATGGACCCAAGCCATGTATGCTTTATGAAGATGAGCTGTAGATTTAAATAAGCCCTTACCTTCTATCAATACTTAGTATTGATTCTAAGATGGAAGGAAGGAAGGAAGGAAGGAAGGAAGGAAGGAAGGAAGGAAGGAAGGAAGGAAGGAAGGAAGGAAGGAAGGAAGGAAGGAAGGAAGGTAGGAAGGAAGGAAGGAAGGAAGGAAGGAAGGAAGGAAGGAAGGAAGGAAGGAAGGAAGAGAAGTAAGGAAGGAAGGAAGAAAGGAAGGAAGGAAGGAAGGAAGAAAAGGGAAGGTAAGAAACAATAAATGAACAAAGAAATCTTAGGATCAATACTTTGTATTGGTTCCAAGGCAGAAGAGTGGTAAGAACTAGTCAAGTAACTTGCCCCAGGATACCCAGGAAGTATCTGAAATCAAATTTGAACCCAGGACCTTCTGTTTCTATACCTCGCTCTCAATGCGCTGAGCCACCTAGCTGCCCCTCTTTCCCATCTTTTTATACCTGTACTCTTCAGTTCAGTGACATCAGACTTCTGGCTGTTCTACAAGTAAGACAAGTGTCTCTTAGCTCCAGGCACTTTCTTTGGCTCTCCCTCATGCCTAGAAATTTCTGTCTTCTCAGTTCTACCTAACTTGACTGGCTTCCTTTAAGTCCCAACTAACTACTCACCTTCTACAGGAAGCCTTCCCTAACCCTTCTTAACTCTATAGCTCTCCTCCTGTTAATTATTTCTTCCTTATCCTGTTTTATTCTTGCTTTGAAAACATTTGTTTTTATGTTGTTCTGTCCCCAGCACATAGAAGTAGAGAAAATTCTCCAGAATTCTGTTGTTGGTATTTTGATAGCAGCCCTTACCACATGCCTGTGTAGAATCTTGGAGGAAAGAAAGAAAGGGAAGAAAAAAAGTTAATTGTTAATTAATATAATCACAGCATGTCTGCAGGGGTCAAGTGTTCCTTAGTGTCTTTCCCTTTGTTCCTAGGAATTCCTTTTCCCTGTGATCTGTATGCTCTTAGGATAGGAGAAAATGGTCTTTTGGGAAGGTCTGTTCTGCCTGGGCATCTGAGGTCTTTTACACAGACAACACTGAAAAGATCCTGCAAGTGATTGGTTTGCCTCACAAAGTCACTGAAAGTTCCATCCTTGAAAATGCATTTAAACTCTTCCTGCTCTCTCTGTGGCAAAGGTCAGGAAACCTTGCCAAACCAGCAGGATTAAGCTAAGGTTTAGTGCTTAGCCAAAACAGATGCATGGACATAGATAAGTAGGACATACAGGTAAGATATAGTCATCAGTAAGGATGAGATGAGGCAAGTTGAGGTGTGATAAAGGAAGGGAAGGAAAATGGAAGGAAAGGTGTTAATAATAGACATAGCCTCTATTTTTCAAATATCAACATGAACATCATTGAAAATCAAACTCCAGAAAATACATTCCCCTATAGTAATGTTTTTGCTTAAGAATGAAATAAGCCATATGTGTCTTGTTTTATATCATGACAAACAGGGAAATATATATTTTATGATAAAAATATATGACCTATAGGATGATCTGCCTTCTTGGGGAATGGGGAGGAGTCAGAGAGAGGAGGGAAAAAAGGAGAAAGATTTTTGAGCATAAGTATGAGAATTAGTTTCTCTTGGATAATCATTTTTGGTCTATTTTATTACATATCTATAATAAATCATATTTATTATATTATGTCATATTACATTTTGTTATAGATTTAAAAATAAATGGTAACTCAAAAAGAATGAAGTGGTTTCAGAAATATAGCTTAAGTGTATTTATAGATTTCTGGGGTGCTTTCCTCTGCTCTCGCACCTTCCCTCAGTTTCCTCCACATTCAGGACATTGGACATCAGATAAATTATTTGTCTCATTTAATGACTGAGTCTATGTGGTTGGAATTAATATTATGAGAATCCCCCTTTCTTGCCTCCAGGACTCAGCTCAGTCTTATTAATAATAATAGCTCATATTTCTGTAACATTTTAAGGTTCAACAGTGAATTGCCCACAATAACATTATGAAGTTGGAAGTATCCCTATTAGTATTCCCAGTAGATAGAGTACTTGGCCTGCAATCAGGAAGATCTGAGTTCAAATGTGGCCTCAAGTGTCTTACTAGTTGTGTGATCTGGGTAAGTCATTTAACATCTATTTGCCTCAGTTCCTCATCTGTAAAGAGGGGACATTCTGGAGAAGGAGATAGCCAATTACTCCAGCATCTTTGCCAAGAAATCCTCAAGGATTTTGTCCATGAGTTCATGTAGTGTCAGACACAACTCAACAACTCAACAACAAAACAATTTTTTAAATTGTACATTTAATTTTTTTTTCATTTTACAGATGAAACAACTACAGTTCAGGAAAATTAACTAATTATAATCATGTGAATAATATAGAAAATGATATTTTAATTTTAGATCTGCTGATGCTATTATTTGAAATACAATTTACTATGTGGATTCTTTGGTTGTTCATACCCATATCATACTTGGTGATAGGAGGATTCACATTTTCTAAAATTAACAAGAAATCTTTTTTCTTAACTTTTCTTTTAAAAAACCTTACCTTTTCTCTTAGAATCAATACTCTGTATTGGTTCTGAAGCAGAAGAGCATAAGGGTTAGGCAATGGAAGTTAAATAACTTGTCCAGGATCACACAGCCAGGAAGTATCTCTGGTCACTTTTGAACACAGGACCTCCCACTTCCATGCTTGGCTCCCTATCCAACTCTTCTTAACAAGAGAAAATAAGTGGAGGAAGTGCTAGCAACCTCTTCACTTTTTCTCTACTATAAAAACAATGAGTACCAAAGAAATAATGCATGTGTATTATTTATAGCAAATGCAAATTCTTCTGCATCATCTACTGAAGGAATTGCCTAGCCTGTGATTTCTCACTGTGCTGGAAAACTTGAGGTGAATTAAGAAAATAAAATTTAAAGGAAAAGAATGATTCTTTCACTGAAAGCATGAAAAATCCCATTGTGTCCCCATATTTCAGTGACATCCCTCAGCTTGTGAAGTATTCTGTGTGAGGATTGGGTAAAGGGGAATATGAAAGGGTTGTAACAGGGAATGGAGGAGGTGAAGGGACAGAAGGAATGAGGAGGGCTGCAGAGGTAAAAGGAGAGATAACCCCTAAGGCTGAGAGATGATCTGTGAAAGTCTCTCTTTCCCTCACCCTTCAAACCCAAGAGAGAGGTACCCCTGAGTAGATGTTATGGCCAAGAAATAAACAGGGGATGTGTCTCAATGAGTAGGCTTATGGGGAATAATGGAGTTCACTTGCCCTCAGGACTTTGCTGGTGCCTAAGCCCAAGAAACTTTACTATTCAGGAAGGATGACTGTCCTTATTCACTCTTTGTTGATTAGCCAAGGCTAAATGGCTAGCCTAGCCCACCATCTGCTCTTCTTTGTTCTTCTATGATTTGAATCTGACTGTGAGTTTCTTCAATATAAAGTTGTTTAATAGTTCAAGTAATTAAAGGCGTGGGGGGGGAAATAGGTTTGTGGGAATAGGAGACCCTACAGGTTGTCTTTTGTCCTACTTCAGTTGAGTCAAATGGCTCAATCTCAGCTTTTCTTTCTCCTTCTCTAATTACTGTCACAATACTACTCTAATCAGGCTTCAAGTGTTCTTTTTGGGAAGGTCAAGGGATGGGAAAGGTCTTCAGGGTGACCCTGTGAAATTCAAGGGATCAACACCCTTCAGCTGCAGTTGTTGTTCTTTTCTTTCTTTAGTTGATGATCTAAAGATATCAGGAATCTTCTCTCTTCAGGGCAAGAGAAATGGAGGTAAGGCTTTGTCACCACAGGTTGGGATCTCAAGCTTGGGTCCTGGCTCCTGACATCCAGAGTTCAGAGAGCAAAGCCCTCTCTTTTCTCTCTCATTCCCACACGCCTCTTCTCCTGCTCCAACTGCCACTCCCCCTCCCAGCAATATTCTAAACGTTGGTTCCTCAGTCTCAGTTTTCCTTTCCACATCTGTAATTTTTTCTCAGTATCATTAGCAAACAGTTCTAAGAAAGGAAGTCCATTCAAATACCGAGCATGGTCACTCAGCACTCAAAAACTCAATAACATAATGAGAATTCATATTTCTTTAGGATTTAAAGCCCTAAAATGTTTACAAAACAATTTTCACCTTTAAGTTAGGAAAGTATCATAATTTTTATTTTATAGATTAGGAAACTGAGGTTCCAGTGAGTGAAGCAATTTGCACATAGTCACACAGCTAAGAAGTGTTAGAGATAAGAGTTGAACCAGGGTTTCTGTTTTGGGAGCCCAGCACTGCTTTTCCTAATGCTTAGGAAACTCCTAAGATGGAGACCAAGAAAGGTACAAAAAAACTTTTCTACAAGGGATCAGAGGAAGGAGATATGATGTTTGAGATGAATAGATAATTATCATTTCCAATAATAATAGTATCGAAGCAGCTAGAGTATAGAATCTGTTGTCAGGTCTGCAAGCAATTCTGAGCTCATACAATTAGTAGGTATTTAACCCTGGGTCAGTCAGTTATCCTCTTTTTGTCTGTTTCCTCAGTTGTAAAATGATAATAATAGCACTTACTTTCCCAGGGTTGTTGTGAGGATCACATGACATAATATTTGTAAAGTATTTTGCAAATCTTAAAATTCTATATAAGTGCTAGTTTTATTATAATTATTATTATTATTGTAATTGAAATTCATGTAGTACTTTGAGGTTTATAAGCCCTTATGAAATGATATAATTTGGGGGGTTCTAATGATTTTCATAACTGTGCACTACAGATCTTATTTGAGTCCCACAACAACCCCAAGACATAGTTACTGCAGCTACTATATAGTTTTCATAATAGAGATGATGATGATGATAAAGATGATGAAGAAAAACTGAGGCTCAGAAAGGTTAAGTAGTTTACGTAATGAATGACAGCTACTAAATTTAGAAGGCAGAATTTGAATCCAGCTCTCTGTGTCCTGGATGTGATCCAGTGCCCTTTCTATTTGACACATTTCCTCTAAAAGATTTATAAAGGTGACATTTAACTTGGCCTTTGCAAGATGAGTAAAATAACTCCTAATTAGAGGCTGCTTTAAATTTTCTAAAGTGCTTTCCTCATATAAGCCTATAAAAT
Organism: Monodelphis domestica; assembly: GCF_027887165.1. Taxonomy (NCBI): domain Eukaryota; kingdom Metazoa; phylum Chordata; class Mammalia; order Didelphimorphia; family Didelphidae; genus Monodelphis; species Monodelphis domestica. The sequence continues at coordinate 134,025,143 of NC_077229.1, read as the reverse complement.
AGGAAATGAATATCATATTATCTCATTTTACAGAGGAAGAAATTAAAATACAGAGAGTTTAAGTGAATAGCCCAGAGTAACAAAGTGACTAAACTATCATCACTGAGACTAAAACTTGAAGTCCTTAGACATTAAGACTTTCCCTTGTAGTGCACTATTTTCCTGGTGAAACAGTCAGACTTCAGGAGGTTATTTCAGGCAGAGATTAGGATAAATAAAGGATGAGAAAAGATAGAATGAAATGCAAGATATTTTTGGATTGTGATGAGTAATACAATTTGGATTATAACAATAATAGCTAGCATTTATAGAGTATTTTATGTTTTGCAAAGTACTTTACATAAAAAAAGAGAAGGGGAGATCTGACACAAGATGTACAGACATCATTAGTTTGTTAAGACAACTTCTTCCACATGGAAAACATTAGAAAGAAACTACTTCCTCCTGGGAGACTGTAGGACTGCCATACGTATAAACATTCTACATAAACATCCTCCCTGAACAACTCATACACTCTACAGGATAAATAGAAAATAACAAAAAAGAGGAAAAGCAATGGAATTAAGAAAAGCTAGGGAAGGCTTCCTGTAGAAGGCAGAATGTTAGTTGGGATTCAAAGGAAACCAGGGATGTCAGCAGTTGGAGCAGATGAGGGAGAGTGTTCCAAGCATGAGGGACAATCAAAGAAAATGTCTAAAGCCCAAGTGATGGAGTGGCTTGTGTGTGGAATAGCCTGGAGACCATTGTCTTTCAATCAAAGAGTACTTGTTAGGGCCTAAAGTACAAGAATGGAAAAGGAAAAGGAGAGTAGGTCATGGAGGACTGTTAATGCCAAATGGAGCATTTTGTATTTGTTCCTGGAGGCAATAGGAAGTTATTAGAGTTTATCAAGTAGGGAGTGCTGTGTTCAGAACTGCATTTTAGAAAAAAATCACTTTAGTGGCTGAATAAAGAATGAATAGAAACAGATGTATTGCCTCTCTCAGTGCTAGCTGAATCAAATTGAAACAAATCAAATCAAATTTAATTGAACTATTGATATAGAGGATAGAACCCTACTCAAAGAATCTGGTCCTAATCCTGCCTTGGATGCTTGCTACCTGTATGTGACCTTGAGTAGCAAATTTAAATTTCTTGGTCATCGATTCCCTCATCTTTAAAATTAGAGGGTTGGACCCAACTGTCTCTCAACTCTCTACAGACACTCCATTTGGTTTTTCTCTTGATCATTAAGAGGGAGATGTTTTTGAACAAGCACAGACTCTTTGTTTCCCTAAAATCTTACAATGTTAGAAAGTGCCAATACTTAACGCCAAGATGGGTTAAGATAAAAAAAAAAAAAAGAGAGAAGGTACTGTCCTTGCCCTCAAATAGTTAGCAGATTACTTTACTTTGAAAGATCCAATTTATATATACAACTAAGTCGTTTAGGACAGCCTTCCCCAAATTGTGTCATGATATCCTGAGAACATTCATATAATAGAAAGCTAGTAGTGATTTCAGGATCCAGAAAGAAGAATTTCTTGACAATCAAAAAAACCTATAAACTAAAATGGACTCCCACTGTGTAGGAATGGGCATGGGTAAAGAGGACAATGCTTTCTTCCTTCTACTCTACTGGTCAAGAGGTATGTTCTTCATCTAACCTCATCCTTCATTGCCCACACACATTAACTCATCATTGCCTCTTCTCATATACACTTCTTTCCCAAACACATACCATTGTTTCATTCATAATAGATCAGAGCCTCTGCTCTCACTTTTACCATACCATTTCACATTGGACCTGACACAACACAGTTCGCCATCACCCTAGCACTTTGAATTTGATTTATACTCTCTGTAGACTCCTCTAGCAACCTGTAACTCTCCCACCATTGACCCTCCCCATACTTTATGTGATGCATATCTTTCTTGGAATCTGAGCACTGGATTTGGAAGAAGATCTGTGTTTGAATTTTAACTGTTGCTAGTTGTTATTCTTGTGACCTTGAACAAATTATTGAATCACAATGGTCCTAAATTCTTTTCTGGTAAAATGAGAGGGATAAAAGGTGCTCTCCCATGTCTCTTCCAATCCTTAACATATGTCAACATAGAAATATAGAGATCCCCAGTTTATTTAGTTTGAGTGTGGAAACCCCAGGTTTTGACCTTGTCACAGGAGAGGTTTCCCCCTGAGGGAAGGTCCCTCTTCACCAGACAGTGAACTTCCTGGTAGTTTGGGTGGGAATAGCTAATCCCATCCAATATTAAGCATCCCTTTTGTCCCAGTGGTTTCTCCCCCTGGGCTAAGGTTCATTACCAAGGTGGCCCAGCCCTGGGTTTGGTCTTTCCCTTTTGTGTCCATTGTAGGGCACCAGCCTCTCACTATTATTCCTGTCTTGAACTCCTCATTTTCCTTTCTCACCATTGTAAAGTCAACCAACTGTCCCTCTAATTCTAAACCCCCCAGGCCATTTAGAGTGGTATATAGATTCCCCAAGTTCTTTTGTTCCTTGGAGTCCATCCTGAGTCAGTGGCAATCCCAAGGGCTAGTGACTAGGGCGTCTTGACTCTGTGCAGTCTTGGGAAACAGCTCTGTTGTCATATTAGTAGCGCTAACCCCTTTTCCCTTGATTAAAGAGTGATTATTGACTATTTAATAGTTCTGCGTTTTTTCTAGTTGACACATATGATGTTATCATTTTATGAATTACCACATTATTCAAAGTGCTTCCTTCTATCTACATTTTCCACCTTCATTTCAGAGTTTTTCCACCTCCCTAGATTCATCTGATCAGAATTCAGGGGTTTTGTCAATTGTTTCAATAGCTAGTATAAGAACACCCTATTTGACATGAACCACTAGGAAAACTGGAATGCATTCTGGCAGAACTTAAGTTTAGACCAGCATTTTATACCATATATCATAATAAATTATAATACATACTTCTCTAAATATAAAAGGTCACATCATATAACAAAAGAAAGAAATTTTGCTTTGTCTCAAATTGTATTCTGAACAAATCAATTTGGAAAACAGAAAACAGAAAGCAGCCCCTTTCACTGAAGTCCTTTTCTGAGAGCTCACTGTGTGATGAAGCTGATCTAAGGCTTTATCCCCAAGTAACAAACCTTGTAGATTTGGGCCCAGAAGCAGAGAATGTATATTCTCAGTGTCAATATAGCTAATCTCAAAGAGACTCATTTAGCCATGGAGTTATGATGTTTTCAATCAGCAACTTTTGAAGATCATCTTTCAAAGTGCAGAAAGGTTATGATATGAATTTGTAGGATTCCCCCACTGACAAAATTATAGGATTTTGAAGCATTACAATATAAAGTTACTTCAAAATCATAGTGATACTGTATGGTAGATGTGTCTCCTTGTTAAAGGGATGCAACATTAAGCATCTGGTTAAAGAATAGGTATCTTAATTTCTCCCTTTAACTCCACTATTCTCCCTCCACTATGAGATTTCAAGACAGTCATAAAGGTTTAAAAAAATCTGCCCCACTCCATATACCTACTCTTCTGAATTTTTCCATCCTTACTTCAGTGTTGAGAGAATCCATTAGAGTTGTGAATAGCTTGGTTCAAGTTCTTTCTCTGACATATAATAGTGTTGGCAAGTCTCTTAATCTTTCAGTGTCCATATGCAACTTTTAAAGACTGAATTGCATACCTTCTTTGGTAGAGGGAGTTCTCACTGATGTGTCATTAATGCAGAGCAAACTTAGCTGGCCCTGATATCTGAGGGCTCCCTCACCCTGCTGCAACAGAGGTCTCCATCATCTTGGAACTTCATGCTCACAGCACTCTTATGCCTTTCTCTCTGGACCCTTAATTCAGCTTACCTGTTTAAGTAGTAGCATTTCAACCAACTTCTTTTCCATTTCTACCCATCTTTCTACATTTTCCAAACTGCATTCATCCCATTGTATTTAAAGAGGAAGTTCTGGATGTACAAGTACCAAAATCAAAATGAGTGTATCACATTGAATTAGTGGTTAAGATATATTCAAACAGCTTAATTAATTCTTCCATTATCAGCATTCACTTGATTTCAATGAATACATTTGCATATTCTCATTGGGCTCCATTATTTAAGAGAAGAGGCACTTGAAATCAAATCTTACAATGGCTATATATAGGGTAAAGCATCCCAAGCTCTTCAGGAGATAGCTACTGTGTAGATACTGAAGGGTTTTTTTTTGTGTGTTTTTTTTTTATCTACTCTGACAGGCACTCACTTGCTACTATGTCTCTCACAAAGGAAATAATGCATATAATGGTAATTCTTTGATTGTTGTAGTATTGATTTATATGACATGGAATTTCCAGTCAAAAGTAATTTCTATGCAATAAAGTCTTCTTCTGCATATTAAATAATTTGATGACTCAGACCAATTGACTTGTGTAGGGAGAGGGTCAAAGACTAGGATGTTTGCTGCTGAATATATTTACAAGTTAAAGACAGGAATTTAAAACAATGATTTGCATGAAGACCAGGATATTTGTTCAATCTAGTTCTATTATACTGCTCTAATACTACCTGTTCTTTTTCATGGAAACCCTAGAAGACCTTAAGGATCTCAAAAGAGTCATAGTTCTTCAGAATCACATAACCCTTGTATTGTTGTTATTTAGAACAAAGTTCTCAGAAATTATTTTAAGGGTAACATTGGCTGACTATCAGAAATCGTTGAAGCGTCAGCTACAGGAAGGGGGAGGGGAGGGGAGGGAGAGGAAAAAAAATATGATTCTTGTAACCAAGAAATAATGTTATAAATTTACTAAATAAATTAATTTAAATTTAAAAAAAAGAAATTGCTGAAGTGTAAAGGGACTTTCTAACCCTAAGGGAAAGGGGCCGCAATCCTGATAGCAAAAGGAAGCGAGTTAAAAGGCATACAAAATCTCTGAAAGTCATAATTAGCTGACTGGCTGGTTTAATAATAGTTTAGCTTTCAGAGGTAAGTCTTTAAGAGAGGCCCTGACTCTCTTTTTATGGAGGAAAAAAATTGTTTTCCCTCATTCAAAGACTGACTATGTGCCCAGTGGAGCAGCTAAGTGGATATAATGGATAGAATGTAGGACCTAGAGTCAGGAAGACTCACCTTCTGATTTCAATTCTAGCCTCAGACATTTACTAGCCATATGACCCTAAGGTAGTCACTTCTCCCTGTTTTCCTCAGTTTCCTTATTTGTAAAATGAGCTAGAGAAGGGAATGACAAAAACTCCAGTATCTTTGCCAAGAAAAGCTCAGATAGGATCATGAAAAGTCACACCAACTGAAATGATTGAAGAATAACAATAGCATGTGCTACATATAGCCTTTCTCACTAAAAGAGATGATGCTTAGGCTCTGAGCTCTAAGTGTAAAGACTATAAAGAAAACAGAAGGGCGGGAGAGAAGGAGGGAGGGAGAGAGAAAGAGACAGAGACAGAGACAGAGTTAATTCCTCTTATAGAGAAGATATAATACCTGAGATTAAAGTTATAGTTGAGGCCAGTTGATATCAACAAAAAGAATGATCTAGGAGAAAAAAAATAGTTTCTGGGAATAGCAAAGATATGACACAGCAATGAAAAGCAGAGGAGTAATGTCCAGCATGGAGTAAGTCCAAAAGAGCAATATAATGACATCATCGGGAAATAGTAGAAGCCTCTTAGTGTCAGAGGCATGAGTTGCCCCTCCATATTGACCTCCGATTATACACATTCTCTACCTTTGTGTTCTCAATGCATAACCACTCTTTCTACTTCTGGGGTTTATGTGTCTTAAAATTACACTCCAGTTTAATCATGAGAATTTTCTATTGTTACTATTCTTACTATGCAATTTTATGGAATATTTTAATAAATCATATCTTCTCTCTGATTAGTTAATATAAATATATCAGTAGGGGCTCATGAACTATGGTTTCAAATGGATCTAAACCTATAGTTTATCTTGAGCTTGGGGTGATATATTTGGTTAGGAAGAAAGTCCCAAATGCTACATGCAAAAATAAAATAAAAATTTTTGCTTCGCAGAAAACATAGGGAATGTGTTATTCTATCTGGCTGGTTTTTCTGGGTGACTGATTGTTTATTTCTTTAATGAACAAAGCATTTTTAAAAGAATCTAAACTATTTGAATTATCCCTTCTGTTGTTGGAAGAGAATATACTGAAAGCCGCAAACCTTTTCTCTATAGCCTCTCATTCCTTTCTGCATGGGCTCTCTTGGGAAATTCCCTTATTTTCATTTGAGTTCATTAATTCAATTCAGAGAGCTCTTATTAAGTGCCTTCTATGCTCAAAGTCACTATAATAGAGAATGTCTAATCCAGGCTAAATAAAACATAGATTACCTATTAATAGTGAGACCTTCCAGATGCTCTTAGTAATGTGTAGCATTTTCCTAAGTGCAGCATACCCTGATATATTGAAGAGACATATGAGTCAAAATCTCTCAAGAAAAGTCAGTCTAATTATGCATGGGAGAAAAAAGGAGCAAACTGAAAAACAATTGCATGAAATAAACAATTTCATTGTCTAGACAATTCTGTGGGGTGGAATGAAAAACCAGCAGAAGTAGTATATAAGCATATATGAATTGGATAGACATTGTAGGTAAACAATTATCTGAGTCTAGAACTGAATGAGAGGAGGGGAAAGGGAAGAACATGCACATTTATGTAACATCTACTATGCTCCAAACACTATGCTAAGAGCTTTATAAATATTTCATTTGATCCTCACAACAGCCCTATGAATTAGGTATTATTATGTCTCCACTTTACAGCTGAGGAAACTGAGGTAAATGGAAGTGAAGTGACCTAACCAAGCCACACATCTAGTATCTGAGGCTGGATTTTAACTCAGTTCTTCCTGACTTCAGAACCAACACTTTGCCAACGATGTTACCCATCTGTCTGAAGGAAGAAAAAGGACTAGATTACATGTGGAAACTTACATAGTTCACAAATATCCATCTCTTGCCACTCTATAACTATTAAGCATGGAACATCAGAGTCTCCAAAGAAGGTAAAGGGTAGGAGACTCAAAGAACATGGTGAGCACAAAAAGACTTTAGCATATTAGCAATGAAAACTTGAATACAAAAAATGGCATATATCTATATATCTTAACATGCCTGTGTGCTTGTGTGTGTATGAGAGACAGACGGACAGACAGACAGAGACAAACAGAGAGAGACAGAAAGACAAAGAAACTCCCCCAGCCAGGCCTAGAGACAGGAGGTCCTAGGTTCAAATCTGGCCTCAGACACTTCCCAGGTGTGTGACCCTGGGCAAGTCACTTGACCCCCATTGACCAGCCCTTATTCAATAAGACCACTCTTCTGCCTTGGAGCCAATACGCAGTATTGACTCCAAGCTGGAAGGTAAGGGTTAAAAAAAAAGAAAAAAAGAAACCCCCCCATTCCTGTAAAGCTCTTTCCAGAATAACATTTTTTAAATGTATGAAGTAAAATACATAAGCTTGCAAAGTAAACCACTTACATTGAAATGTAGTTTTACATGTGTTTATGTATGTGTGTGTATCATCTAGTTAAAATAATTCAATTTACAAATGAGGAAATTGTGTCCCAAAGAGATTAAGTCATTTTCTCAAAGTCACCCAGTTGGTAGCTCTTTAAGGAGAAAGAGAGCACTAATGTCTGTTGGAACAAAAAATGTCTCAAAGAAGAAGTGGCAAGTGAGCTCATTCTTAAAGCAAATGAGGATCCCAAGACAGTGTTTCAGGAGAGAATAAGATAAAGCTAAGTCCCGACTTCCGGTTAAGATGGCGGCTTAGAGAAAGCTGAAGTTCAGATCTCCGGAAAACCCTTCCCGACCGATCTCAAACTAGAAGCTCCTAAGGCGCCGAAATTCAAAACGATCAACAGCACAGACCCTGGGAACCCTCCTCCTGGACCTGGACCCGGTTCAAAAGGTACGGCTCCCCTTAAAAGCCAGAACCCGAGATCCCTCGGACCTCAGGGGTAGGAGCGCAGAGTCCAAGGCTCCCGGAAGCGGCAGCCGGGCTCAGAGAGCAGGGTCTGAGGAACAACAACCCTCAGGGTCTTCTACCCAAGTCCCAGTCCGGGTGAAAGTTACTGCCTGGGGCTTCCGCTGCAAAGAGCCGGTCGGTCAAAGAGCCGGTCGGTCCGGGTGAAAGTTACTGCCTGGGGCCTCCGCTGCAAAGAGCCGCTGGGTCCAGGTGAAAGTTACTGCCTGGGGCCTCCGCTGCAGAGAGCTGGTCAAAACAACAGCAACCCTCAGGGCGGGCAAGACAGCCTCACGGGCTGGATCCTGCTATCCAAGTCTCAGTGAAAGTCTGTGCTCTCGGAGCTTGGGGAAGCGGCAGCCCATCCCCCCGCAGGCCGACGAAACAGCCTCACGGCCAGGGATTCTGAAGGCAACTTCCGGAAATCGAGCCAGGGGGAGAGTGTGGCCTCGTGGTCCGACCCTTCCATTCCAGTTCCAGTGAGGCATATTCAGTTTAACCCAGGGAACGCTCATAGAACCAACATCTGACCAGGACTAAAGCCTCTGATCACCAGACAAAGACAAGAAAAGCCAATCCTCCACGTTCAGAGATGACAAACTCCACAGAAGCACAGAAGCCCCAAAATACCAAGAAAAATAAGAAGAAAGGGGCAACTCTGGACACATTCTATGGAGCCAAAATACAAAATACAGAGCAGATAGAAGAAGATATACAAGAAAATTCTCCAAAATCTTCCAAAGGAAATAGAAACTCTCCACAAACCCATGAAGAATTTGAATCAGAAAGGACCAAAAAGATGGAAGCCCTCTGGGAGGAAAAGTGGGAAATGATGCAAAAGAAATTCACGCATCTACAAAACCAGTTTGACCAAACTGTAAAAGAAAACCAGGCTTTAAAGCAAGAACTAATAAAGCAAAGCCAAAACACCAAGAAATTAGAAGAGAACATAAAATATCTCACCGACAAGGTGATAGATCTGGAAAACAGGGGGAGAAGAGAAAATTTAAGAATAATTGGACTCCCAGAAAAGCCAGAAATAAACACCAAACTGGACATGGTGATACAAGATATAATCAAAGAAAATTGCCCAGAGATTCTAGAACAAGGGGGCAATACATCCACTGACAGAGCTCACAGAACACCTTCTACACTAAACCCCCAAAAGACAACTCCCAGTAATGTAATTGCCAAATTCCAAAGCTATCAAACAAAAGAAAAAATCCTACAGGAAGCCAGAAAAAGACAATTTAGATATAAAGGAATGCCAATCAGGGTCACACAAGACCTTGCAAGTTCTACGCTGAATGATCGTAAGGCATGGAACATGATCTTCAGAAAGGCAAGAGAGCTGGGTCTCCAACCAAGAATCAGCTACCCAGCAAAACTGACTATATACTTCCAAGGGAAAGTATGGGCATTCAACAAAATAGAAGACTTCCAACTTTTTGCAAAGAAAAGACCAGAGCTCTGTGGAAAGTTTGATACCGAAAATCAAAGAGCAAGGAATACCTGAAAAGGTAAATATTAAGGAAAGGGGAAAAATGTTATCTTCTTTTACTCAAACTCTCTTCTATAAGGACTACATTTATATCAACCTATGTACACTAATATGTGGGGAAAATGTAATGTATAAATAGGGGGTAAAGAAAGACCAAATAGAATAATGGTTCTCACACAAAGATTCACAGGGGAAGGGGAGGGAAAGAAAACTCCTATAAGAAGGAGAGGAAGAGAGGGGGGGGGGGTTACTTAAACCTCAATCTCAGGGAAATCAACTCTGAGAGGGAAAAACATCCAGATCCATTGGGATCTTGAATTCTATCTTACCCAACAAGGGGTAAGGAGAAGGGAAAACCAAGGGGGGGAGGGGGAGAGGGAGAACAAAAAGGGAGGGAAAGAGAGGGGGGAGGGGGAGGGAACAAAAAGGGAGGGACTAAAAAGGGAAACATCAAGGGAGGGGACAAGGGGGACTGATTCAAAGTAAATCACTGGACTAAAAGGTAGAGCCGAAGAAGAAAAGGTTAGAATTAGGGAAGGCAATCAAAATGCCAGGGAGTCCACAAATGACAATCATAACTTTGAACGTGAATGGGATGAACTCACCCATAAAACGTAGACGAATAGCTGAATGGATTAGAATCCAAAACCCTACCATATGTTGTCTTCAAGAAACACACATGAGGCGGGTTGACACCCACAAGGTCAGAATTAAAGGATGGAGTAAGACCTTCTGGGTCTCAACTGATAGAAAGAAGGCAGGAGTGGTAATCATGATATCTGATAAAGCCAATGCAAAAATAGACCTGATCAAAAGGGATAGGGAAGGTAATTATATTTTGTTAAAAGGGACTCTAGACAATGAGGAAATATCATTAATCAACATGTATGCACCAAATAATATAGCACCCAAATTTCTAATGGAGAAACTAGGAGAATTGAAGGAAGAAATAGACAATAAAACCATACTAGTGGGAGACTTAAACCAACCATTATCAAATTTAGATAAATCAAATCAAAAAATAAATAAGAAAGAGGTAAAAGAAGTGAATGAAATCTTAGAAAAATTAGAATTAATAGACATATGGAGAAAAATAAATAGGGATAAAAAGGAATACACCTTCTTCTCAGCACCACATGGCACATTCACAAAAATTGACCATACATTAGGTCACAGAAACATAGCACACAAATGCAAAAAAGCAGAAATAATGAATGCAGCCTTCTCAGATCACAAGGCAATAAAAATAATGATTAGTAATGGTACATGGAAAACCAAATCTAAAACCAATTGGAAATTAAACAATATGATACTCCAAAACCGTTTAGCTAAAGAAGAAATCATAGAAACAATTAATAATTTCATCAAGGAAAATGACAATGGCGAAACATCCTTTCAAACCTTTTGGGATGCAGCCAAAGCGGTAATCAGAGGTAAATTCATATCCCTGAATGCTCATATTAACAAACAAGGGAGAGCAGAGATCAATCAATTGGAAATGCAATTGAAAAAACTCGAAAGCGATCAAATTAAAAACCCCCAGCAGAAAACCAAATTAGAAATCCTAAAAATTAAGGGAGAAATTAATAAAATCGAAAGTGATAGAACTATTGATTTAATAAATAAGACAAGAAGCTGGTACTTTGAAAAAAACAAACAAAATAGACAAAGTACTGGTCAATCTAATTAAAAAAAGGAAGGAAGAAAAGCAAATTCACAGCATTAAAGATGAAAAGGGGGACAGCACCTCCAATGAGGAGGAAATTAAGGCAATCATTAGAAATTACTTTGCCCAATTATATGGCAATAAATACACCAATTTAGGAGAAATGGATGAATATATACAAAAATACAAACTGCCTAGACTAACAGAAGAGGAAATAGAATTCTTAAATAATCCCATATCAGAAATTGAAATCCATCAAGCCATCAAAGAACTTCCTAAGAAAAAATCCCCAGGGCCTGATGGATTCACCTGTGAATTCTATCAAACATTCAGAGAACAGTTAACCCCAATACTATACAAACTATTTGACATAATAAGCAAAGAGGGAGTTCTACCAAACTCCTTTTATGACACAAACATGGTACTGATTCCAAAACCAGGCAGGTCAAAAACAGAGAAAGAAAACTATAGACCAATCTCCCTAATGAATATAGATGCAAAAATTTTAAATAGGATACTAGCAAAAAGACTCCAGCAAGTGATCAGAAGGATCATTCACCATGATCAAGTAGGATTCATACCAGGGATGCAGGGCTGGTTCAACATTAGGAAAACCATCCACATAATTGACCACATCAACAAGCAAACTAGCAAGAACCACATGATTATCTCAATAGATGCAGAAAAAGCCTTTGATAAAATACAACACCCATTCCTATTAAAAACACTAGAAAGCATAGGAATAGAAGGGTCATTCCTAAAAATAATAAACAGTATATATCTAAAACCAACAGCTAATATCATCTGCAATGGGGATAAACTAGATGCATTCCCAATAAGATCAGGAGTGAAACAAGGATGCCCATTATCACCTCTACTATTTGACATTGTACTAGAAACACTAGCAGTAGCAATTAGAGAAGATAAAGAAATTGAAGGCATCAGAATAGGCAAGGAGGAGACCAAGTTATCACTCTTTGCGGATGACATGATGGTCTACTTAAAGAATCCTAGAGATTCAACCAAAAAGCTAATTGAAATAATCAACAACTTTAGCAAAGTTGCAGGATACAAAATAAACCCACATAAATCATCAGCTTTTCTATATATCTCCAACACAGCTCAGCAGCAAGAACTAGAAAGAGAAATCCCATTCAAAATCACCTTAGACAAAATAAAATACCTAGGAATCTATCTCCCAAGACAAACACAGGAACTATATGAACACAACTACAAAACACTCGCCACACAACTAAAACTAGACTTGAACAATTGGAAAAACATTAACTGCTCATGGATAGGACGAGCCAATATAATAAAAATGACCATCCTACCCAAACTTATTTATCTATTTAGTGCCATACCCATTGAACTACCAAAATACTTCTTCACTGATTTAGAAAAAACCATAACAAAGTTCATTTGGAAGAACAAAAGATCAAGGATATCCAGGGAAATAATGAAAAAAAACACATATGATGGGGGCCTTGCAGTCCCAGACCTCAAACTATATTACAAAGCAGCAGTCATCAAAACAATTTGGTACTGGCTAAGAAACAGAAAGGAAGATCAGTGGAATAGACTGGGGGAAAACGACCTCAGCAAGACAGTATACGATAAACCCAAAGATCCCAGCTTTTGGGACAAAAATCCACTATTCGATAAAAACTGCTGGGAAAATTGGAAGACAGTGTGGGAGAGACTAGGAATAGATCAACACCTCACACCCTATACCAAGATAAATTCAAAATGGGTGAGTGACTTAAACATAAAGAAGTAAACCATAAGTAAATTGGGTAAACACAGAATAGTATACATGTCAGACCTTTGGGAGGGGAAAGGCTTTAAAACCAAGCAAGATATAGAAAGAATCACAAAATGTAAAATAAATAATTTTGACTACATCAAACTAAAAAGCTTTTGTACAAACAAAACCAATATAACTAAAATCAGAAGGAAAACAACAAATTGGGAAAAAATCTTCATAGAAACCTCTGACAAAGGTTTAATTACTCATATTTATAATGAGCTAAATCAATTGTACAAAAAATCAAGCCATTCTCCAATTGATAAATGGGCAAGGGAAATGGATAGGCAGTTCTCAGATAAAGAAATCAAAACTATTAACAAGCACATGAAGAAGTGCTCTACATCTCTTATAATCAGAGAGATGCAAATCAAAACAACTCTGAGGTATCACCTCACACCTAGCAGATTGGCTAACATAACAGCAAAGGAAAGTAATGAATGCTGGAGGGGATGTGGCAAAGTAGGGACATTAATTCATTGCTGGTGGAGCTGTGAACTGATCCAACCATTCTGGAGGGCAATTTGGAACTATGCCCAAAGGGCGACAAAAGAATATCTACCCTTTGACCCAGCCATAGCACTGCTGGGTCTGTACCCCAAAGAGATAATGGACACAAAGACTTGTACAAAAATATTCATAGCTGCGCTCTTTGTGGTGGCCCAAAACTGGAAAACGAGGGGATGCCCATCAATTGGGGAATGGCTGAACAAACTGTGGTATATGTTGGTGATGGAATACTATTGTGCTCAAAGGAATAATAAAGTGGAGAAGTTCCATGGAGACTGGAACAACCTCCAGGAAGTGATGCAGAGCGAGAGGAGCAGAACCAGGAGAACATTGTACACAGAGACAAACACACTGTGGTATCATCGAACGTAATGGACTTCTCCATTAGGGGCGGTGTAATGTCCCTGAACAACTTTCAGGGATCCAGGAGAAAAAAAAACAGCATTCATAAGCAAAGGATAAACTATGGGAGTGGAAACACCGAGAAAAAGCAACTGCCTGAATACAGAGGTTGAGGGGACATGACAGAGGATAGACTTTAAATGAACACTCTAATGCAAATACTAACAACAAAGCAATGGGTTCAAATCAAGAAAACATCTAATGCCCAGTGGACTTACGCGTCGGCTATGGGGGGTGGGGGGAGGAAAAGAAAATGATCTATGTCTTTAACGAATAATGCTTGGAAATGATCAAATAAAATATATTTAAAAAAAAAAAAGATAAAGCTAAGTCCCAACTCATACAAATAACAAATCCCCTAAAGTGGTCTATGTATTCCGATTTGCACTATCTGAAGTTATAATTATATAAAATATGGTCACTGGTTCCAGACCAACAGAAATATTTAATGTGATTTGAATAAGATCACTTCAGGGGGGTTCATTATTTACATTAATGGAGACCTATTTTATGTATTCCAGGCTTCAGATATGGCCTATACAAAGGGTCTTTTGAGCTCTTTTTTGGGCCACTTTCCTTCTTTGGTGTCCAGCTGCCACCTAGTTCTCACCAGCAATTCCAAGAAGCTACAGCATGTGCACTGGACAAACACTGGTTAACTGTCTAACAGATAGGCTAAACCAGACTGTGTGTAACCAACAGACCTCAAACTTATTGATGAGTTAGGGTGGTTTCTACCCAAAGTATGTGAAGACTTCTCTGGCAGAAGAGGCAGATGAGAACAATTTGTTCCAACAGCCATGAAGGAGGTGGAAGTAAGTCAATGGAGCACTTATAGTTTAGTTAGACATTGAAGAAGCCAAGGTCATCCATTGCATCCCTAGCTATCACCAGTTTTCTTGACTTTCACTTTGCCACCAAACTGTGATGATCCTGGAAGAGAGTGAGACCGATGATGATGCACAGCTTTGTCTCACAAATCCAATTCAGTGATAAGTTCTATAGATACAAAGAAAGATTTTTTGGGATTAAAAAAAAAAAAGCAGTCCCCACCATCAAGGAGTTTACATTATATACAGGGGAAGGGTTTTGCATGGAAGAGTCTTCCTCAGGGAAAAACTCAGGGTGTTTTGTTTTGTTTTTAATTTTAAAACTCCTATCTTAGAATCAATACAGTGTACTGGTTCCAAGGCAGAATGGTAAAGGCTAAGTAATTAGGGTTACATGACTCTTCCAGGGTTACACAGCTGGGAAGTGTCTGGGGCCAGATTTGAACCCCCTGACCTCTTGTCTTTAGGTCTGGCTCTCAATCCACTGAGCCACCCAGCTATCTCCAAAGAAAATAATTTTTTTTTTCTTTAAATCTTCCTCTGTGATTTTCAAGGAATCTTTATAAGGTGTATCTTCTTTAAGTGAGTACAAGAGGGTTGGAGGAGAAAAAAAATGGTTTGTTTTAGATGGCATTAATGCTATGTAGCCAATGTGCTTTCATCATAATTTAACTGAATTGAATAAATAAAATGTTTTGATACTTAAATCCAATTCATACAAGAGTCAAAAGACATCACCAGTGATATCATTTTAGTCTCCTTTGAGTACAAAGGACAATAATGAGTCATCCAAGATATTCTGTTTTTATTTTAACTTTTATTTTTTCCACATTACATATCAATATAATTTTTTAATATTAATTTCCTGAAATTTTGTAATCCATGTTCTCTCCTTTCTTAACCCTCCCCAAGAAGGCAAGTAATATGATATAACTTGTATATATGCTATTATATAATACATATTTCCACATTTGTCATGTTGTAAAACAAGACACATATTGCTTACACTATAAAAAAAATTCATAGAGGAAATAAAATAAAGAATGGATGGCATGTTTCAATCTGCATTCTGACTCCATATATTCCTTCAGTGGTAGTATATAGCCTTTTTTTTGTCTTGAGTCCTTGGAATTGTCTTGAATTCTTACTTTATTGATAAATAGTTGTCATTCATAGTTGATCATTACACATTATTATTGTTGCTATGTATAACATTCTCTTGGTTCTGCTCACTTCACTTTGCATCACTTTGTAAAAGTCTTTCCAGGGTTTTTTGTGATAATTTTCCTTATCATTTCTTATAGTACAATAGTATTTCATTATATTCATATACTACAACTTGTTCAGCCATCCTCTAATCCTCTAATTGTTGGACATCCCTTCAGTTTCCAGTTCTTTGCCACCACACACACACACTCTCTCTCTCTCTCTCTGTCTCTCAAAAAAAATCTGCTATAAGTATTTCTAACAGTTTTTTTTCCTTTATCTTTAATCTCTTTGAGACACAGACCTAGGAATCATATTGCTGAGTCAAAGGGTATGCACAAAGGCATAGATATTCTAGGTGGAATGTGAAACATAGAAATAAATAGCAGTGCAGATTGACTGGAATTCAAAGTACATTGTGGGAAGTAATGTAAACAAAGATTGGAAAGGCAGGTTGGAGAACTTTAAACATCAGACTTCGAATTCTGTATGCTATCCTTCCAGCATTAGGGAACTACCTTGAACAGATGATTTTGGCACTTATATGGAAGACAGGTTACAGATGAAAGAATCCATTATGATTCTTCCAATTAGAAGACTATTATATTAGGCTTGATGAGAAGTGAAAATGGCATGAATGAGGGTAGTAGCAGTGTGAATTCAAAGAAAGTGGCAGATATTGAACATGATATGGAAAGAAGACTAGCAAAAGTAGGTGATTGGCCAGATGTGGGAGGAAATAGAAAAAAAGAAAAGACAAAGATGGCTCCAAGGTTTCACATCTTGATTTCAAGAGGATATGGAAGATGATGGAGACATCAACAGAAAGATGGAATTTTGGTTAGAGGCAGGTCACATTTATTTGTGTACATATTTGTTTCTTGTGTCTCACTAATAGATTGTAAAGTCCTTAGGGTCAAGCATGTGCCATTTTCTATCTTTATATCCCAAAGGATAGCCTATTGCCCTGAATATAGTAGATAATTCAAATTAATCAACGTTTAACAAGTAACAACAATGTACAGGGCAATATATAGGCACCAGTGATACAAAGACCCTTTCCTCCCATGAAGAAAAGAAAAGAAAGGAAAGGAAAGGAAAGGAAAGGAAAGGAAAGGAAAGGAAAGGAAAGGAAAGGAAAGGAAAGGAAAGGAAAGGAAAGGAAAGGAAAGGAAAGGAAAGGAAAGGAAAGGAAAGGAAAGGAAAGGAAAGGAAAGGAAAGGAAAGGAAAGGAAAGGAAAGGAAAGGAAAGGAAAGGAAAGGAAAGGAAAGGAAAGGAAAGGAAAGGAAAGGAAAGGAAAGGAAAGGAAAAAGGAAAGGAAAGGGAAAAAAAAAACTCCCTGTCCTCAAAATGTTTTCTTTCTACTGACATGTTTGGTACACCAAATTCCAATGTTATTTCATGTCATTTTTCCCCCTAGACAAGAGTCTAGTTATTGCTTCACAATACTATAGATTTGCCTCCCTCTAGGAACTTCTTTCCTTTCTCTTTTCTAATTTTCTGATATATGTACTTTGAGCTGGAAAAGAAGATCACTAAGGTTGTTAGAACTCTTTGAATATAAGAGCACATAGTCTCTGAGTGAGGGCCTGAAGGGCTCCCATATGCCCACAGTTATGCAAGCTATTTTGCATAGTTTAATGATGCCTATTTGGGTTGTGCAGAAGCCTGGTTTGGGTTCTTTTTTTTTTTACTACTACTATTGTCAATGAGAGTGGGGCTCCCAATCAGTGAGGCCGCTGCACCATGGAGTAAGAGTTAGGTGAGGTGTTGCTGCATCTGGATAATTGACTTATGTCTGGCACCATACAGATGTAGCCGAAGGCTGTTTTGACAGAGGCAGAGTGAAGTGAAGGATTTTCAAAAATGTTACTGGGGAAAATATCTTTTTAGTAGCTACATTGGAACTTTATAAGCTGCCCTGAAGCCTTGGCAGTCAGGTCCCCACAGTACAATGTGCAAAGTATCATTTGATGAATACTTCAAAAGTTCCATGATTTAATTTGCGTGAATACTGCCTCCAAAAATTAAAAAAAAGAACATGGGGCCCTTACTCACCTTGACCCTTAATAAACAGTCTTCCAAAATTTCTCAAAAATTCTATCATTTCCTAGCGTTCAGTATACTGGTGATAACTTCTACAAACTTATCTGGGTTGTTCATCAATTCAGCAGATGCATGCTTCATCACTGAACTCATTTTCCATCTTGGTAGGATTCACTTTTCTGATTACATTGTTTGAGAGTTGAAAGACCACTTTGCTAACATGATGAATTATTGGAGAAGTTTAGTATAGCCACCTGATGAATATGCCATTAAGAAAGACCTATCAGGTTCTTGCTTAGATTCCATCTCTTTTAGGGCATCCTGGTAAACCTGTCTGTGTTTTAGCATATTTATGGAACCCTATTCATAGGTAAAGCAGCTTACCTATCAGCAAAGGGCAAAGGGTTCTGGTACAAGTCATTATAGTGAGAAAACAAACATTTACAATTTGGGGTACAAGTTAATAACAGACTTTATTTCATTCATAGATAGAAGACAAGGCAGGGAGAAGCTCCAGCTGACATGTAGAGAAGGGAAGCCTCTATGAGGCATGTGGTCCTCTGAATATAAGCCATTTTTCATGGGGACTTATGAAATACTGGAAATTCATAGTCACAATGTATTTAATGCAGGTAATGGCTCGGGGACTGCTTGTTATATAGTCTAAAAGAAGGGACAATCTTTTGAATCTGTTGATCTCAGATATCAACTGATCTCAGATACTTAAAACAGGATAATTTTGTCTCCAAGTTATCCTTGCACAATACCTGGGGAAGGAAGGCAAACTAAGAGTTACATGTGACTGCATATCTACATTCATTCTAAAATGATATCACCTGCCAAAGAAGGGAAAAGAAAGTTGCTCCTCTCTTTCTAATGGCTTAGTGAACAGAGCAGTGGTTCATAGTATGAGGACATCTATGACGTTAGTCTTACTTAGATGGTCAGACTTAAATTGGAGATCAGCTCAAGTCTTTGGCTCAGAGTGGATGTTCTTCTGGAAAGTAAGGTACAGGTTTGTCAACCAAAGCCAGGAATTGAGAAGAAGAATTTAAATCTAGCTTTAGATATTAACTAGCTGTGTAATCCTCTTTAAGCCTCTGTTAATTTCCTCAACCAAAAGTGGGGAAAGTAGCACCACTTACTGTCCAGGATTGGTGTGGGGATCATATGAAAAAATTGTAAAGTGTTTAAAATAGTTCATGACACCTAGTAGGAGTTTAATGAACATTTGTTCCCTCCCCTCCTTTTAGGAGAAGCTTAACAGGGCTTAACAGCAAAATATGAATAAAATAAACATTTTATTGAGTTCATCAAGAATTAAATTATGCTCTATTAGCATTGTGAGATAAATTGCAATGAAGTTCATTAAAACACTTAACTGAATTAAACAATGATGCTGTTTTATTAATGATTATTTAATTGAAGCAAGAGTATAGAGGTAGTGGTTTTCTAGTTTTTGATAGTTATAAAATACAATAATGTATAATACTTATCTAGAGATCACTTATCCAGCTACCTCAACTATCAGGAGTATTACTAAGCTCCAAAAGAAAAACCAGCAAGGTCTTGGAGTAGTAGTAAATAAAAATCTCCAAGTTCACATTGTACATAAACAATACATTTTGCCTCTGATTCCTTTTATTTTAAATTTTTCTACATTTTAGATTTTTAGATAAATATATTTTATTAAAGTTTAAATAATTTAATTTTATAAATATAAATAAATTTAAGAAGATTTTATAAATATTCTAAAGTTCTTGGGGTTTTTTGGGTTTGATTTGGTTTTCATTTCTTAAAGCAGTACCTATTAGAAACATGGGTAGGAAAATAAAAAAGAAGTTGCTAGAGGCAGACACCCTGACAAGCAACAAGCAATAAGAGTTGACAGCCTCAATAAAGAGAAAAAAACTAAACTACAGAAAACAGACATAGAAATACAAAAAACAAACCATGCTGGAATTTACCATGCAGACCTAAACATATCCATAAAGATCAATAGAACCTGAAGGCACCCTAGTATTAAAGCAAAGTAGAATAATTTATGTTCATAATGGTGACCCTGAACTATCAAGATAAAAAAAAAATATTCCCCAGAATTTTAGACCTGGGTGATCATTAAATTCAATTTCTTCATTTACAGGTGAGGAAATTTTGAGTCTCAAATGTATGTCAAAAATTTATCCAAGACATAGGGTGGAGTCAAGATGGCGGCCTAGAAGTAGCAGAATTTCAGAATTCTGAATACCCTTCCTATCCAATCACAAACTGAATGCTCCCAGGGGACTGAAAATCAAACTTAACAACAAGACAGAGCCAAGGAACTCTCCTGCTGGATGTAATTCAAAAGGTAGCCCCCCCCCCAAAAAAAAAAAAGCCAGAATCCGAGAACACTCGGGTTTAAGGGGAAGACAGAAGGAAGGTCCCAGGACCCATCCCCCTCCCACCCAGAGCACTGAGATTCCAGTGGCAGCAGGAACTTCTGGGCAGGCAAAGGTGCTGGTCTGAAAGTCATACCTTGCAAGCAGGACTGTGCCAAGTTCAGAGTGTCCAACACAGATGGCGGGTAAGGAGCTAGAGTGGGAGCATAGACCCAGCAGCCTGGCCAGAGCTGTGGAGATCCTCCATATTTGCTCCAGCCTTCCAGGAAGTTTTGGACTCAGAGCACACCCAGCCCAACTAAGCTGAACTTAGTCCCATCAAAAGTCTCCAGAACTCCAGGAAGCCCAGGCTCCACACACATCCTCAGTGACTGCTGGACTTTAATACAATCAAAAGCCTCCAGAGGTCAGGGAACCTCAAACCCTAACAACCCCCCACCAGAGATTACACCAAGAGATCTCCTGTTAAAGCTCCAAGAGGGGAGACTGACAGAAGACCCCAAAACCAAAAAAAAAATGAGAGAAGCAAGAGCACAGACAAATATGAGTAGTAAAGAAGGGGTGAATTTGAGCAAACAACAGAAAAAGAAGAAAGTACAATAGACAGCTTCTACTCAGCAAACAGCACAGAGGGGGAGAGATTAGCAAACGATAAATCAGAAATCACAGTGAATTGGATACAGGCTGTGGAAGAACTCAACACAATTAAGAGAGGCTAAAGACAATTGGGAAAAGAACATAAAAATTAAGATAAGCCATCTGGAAACAGAGGCATTTGAACTAAAAAGAGAAAATAGTGTCTTGAAAGCCAAAATCAACCAGCTGGAAAATGAGGTAAAAGAGATGAAAGATGAGGCAAAGGAGATGAGAGATGAGGTACAGAGGATGAAAGACGACCTTTAAAGAAAATCAAACCAGAATGAAAAGGATGACCAAAAAGCCAGGGATGAAATCCAATCCTTAAGAACCAGAATACAACAATTGGAATTAGGTGACCTCAGAAGGCATCAGGACACTATAAAACAAAATGAAAAGAATGAAAAAATTGAGGAAAATATGAAGCATCTCATTCACGAAACAGCTGATTTAGAAAATCATTCAAGAAGAGAAAATTTAAGAATCATTGGTCTACCAGAAGACCATGACAAAAGAAAAAGCTTGGACATAATACTACAGAAAATTATTCAGGAAAACTGTCCCGATATCCTAAAACAAGATAGGAGAGTGGAGATTGAAAGATCCACATATCACCTCCTGTATTTAATCCCCAACTGGCAACACCCAGGAATGTTATAGCCAAATTCAAAAACTATCTGACCAAAGAAAAGATATTACAAGGTGCCAAGAAGAAGCCATTCAGATACCATGGAAACACAGTGAGGATAACACAGGATCTGGCTGCATCCACAATGAAGGACCGAAAGGCATGGAATATGATATTCCAGAAAGCAAAGGAACTATGTCTACAACCAATAATCAAATACCCATCAAAACTGACTATATTGTTACAGGGGAAAGTATGGTCATTCAACACAATAGAAGAATCCCAAGCATTCGTAAAGAAAAGACCAGACTTGAACAAAAAATTTGATGTCGAAACACAGAACTCAAGAGAATCATCAAAAGGTAATTAAAAAAGAGGGGGAAAAGAAAAACAAAACAAAACAACAACAAAAAAAATTTTTAAGAGACTCAATAAGTTAAAATGATATGTATCCCTATAAGAAAAAAGGTCATTGGTAACTCTTAAAAACTGTTGCTATCACCTGGGCAGTTAGAAGAATTACACTTAGAAGGAACAGTGACAAACTGTATAGGATGAAAGGACAAGACATAAATAGGTATATAGATATATACATGCATAAATACATATACATGTGTGTGTATACAACCAGAGCTAAAAAAAAAAGAGGTTAATACTAAAAGAAATTGGAAAAGAAACAAATGGGGGTAAATTTATGTCACAAAGAAGCTCATGATGGGAGGAGGGGAGAACATCAATACACTGGAAGGGTAAAGAGGTTGGAGATAGGAAATACTCAACTCTTACATGCTTTGAAACTGACCCAAAGAGAGAAAAACAATCCAATCCATTGAGGCAGAGAATAGATTTGTGCCCTATAGGGGAGTAGAAGGGTAAAAATGGACTTGTGGGGAGGGAAGCAGTACAAGGGAGGGAGAGGGTGGGGGGGCAATTTAAAAAAGACTACAGGAGAAAATAAGGGGGTGAATAAGATGGGAGGGGGGTAGAAAGGGAAGTAAAATAAGGGTGGGAACTAGAGGGACTGATTTTAAACAAACATTGGTTTAGAAGGAAATAGTGAAAGAAGAAAAGGCAGGACCAGGAGTAGAAATCAAAATGCTGGGAAGTACACAGCTAGTACTCATAACTCTGAATGTGAATGGAATGAACTCACCCATAAAACTCAAGTGAATAGCAGAGTGGATTAGAATCTAAAACCCTACCATATGCTGTCTGCAAGAAACACACATGAGGAAGGGAGATATGCATAAGGTGAAAGTAAGAGGATGGAGCCAAATCTATTGGGCATCAACTGATAAAAAGAAGGCAGGAATCTCAATCATGATATCTGACAAAGACAAAGTAAAAATAAGTCTAGTTAAAAGAGATAGGGAAGGCAATTACATCCTGATGAAAGGCAGAATAGTCAACAAGGAAATATCTATACTCAATATGTATGCACCAAATGGTATAGCATCCATATTTCTAAAGGAGAAACTAAAGGAGCTCAAGGATGAAATAGATAGAAAAACTATACTAGTGGGAGATCTGAACCTTCCTCTATCCGAACTAGATAAATCAAACCAAAAAATAAATAAGAAAGAGGTGAGAGAAGTGAATGAAATCTTAAAAAAATTAGATTTAGTAGACATGTGGAGAAAAAGAAATAGGGACAAAAAGGAATACACCTTCTTTTCAGCAGCACATGATACATTCACAAAAATTGACCATGTATTAGGGCACAAAAACATTGCAAACAAGTGCAAAAGGGCAGAAATAATAAATGCCAACCTTTTCAGACCACAATGCAATGAAAATAATAATTAGTAAGGGTACATGGAGAGTTAAATAAAAAATTAATTGTAAATTAAACAATATGATTCTCCAAAACCGGCTAGTTAAAGAAAAATCATAGAGACAATTAATAACTTCATTGAAGAAAATGACAATGGTGAGACATCCTTTCAAAACCTATGGGATACAGCCAAAGCAGTACTCAGGGGGAAATTTATATCCTTGAGTTCATATATAAACAAATTAATAAGGGCAGAGGTCAATGAATTGGGCATGCAAATTAAAAAACCAGAAAGTGAACAAATTAAAAATCCTCAGATGAAAACTAAATTAGAGATCCTAAAACACAAAGGAGAAATCAATAAAATTGAAAGTCAAAGAACTATTGATTTAATAAATAAGACTAAAAGCTGTACTTTGAAAAAACAAATAAAATAGACAAAGTACTAGTCAGTCTAATTAAAAAAAGGAAAGAAAAAACCAAATTGACAGTATCCAAGATGAAAAGGGAGACCTCGCCTCTAATGAAGAGGAAATTAAGGCAATCATTAAAAACTATATTGCCCAATTATATGGCAACATATATGGCAATCTAGGTGATATGGATGAATACTTAAAAAAATATAAATTGCCTAGACTAAAAGAAGAAATAAATTACCTAAACAACCCCATATCAGAAAAAGAAATTGAACAAGCCATCAAAGAACTCCCTAAGGAAAAATCCCCAAGTCCAGATCGATTAAAAAATGAATTCTATCAAACATTCAAAGAACAATTAATCCCAATATTATACAAACTATTTGACAGAATAAGCCAAAAAGGGGTTCTACTAAATTCTTTTTACCACACAAACATGGTACTGATCCCAAAGCCAGGCAGGTTAAAAACAGAGAAAGAAAACTATAGGCCAATCTCCTTAATGAATACATCAAATTAAAAAGTTTTTATACAAACAAAACCAATGTAACTAAAATAAGAAGGGAAGCAAAAAATTGGAAAACAATCTTTTTAACAAAAACCTCTGACAAAGGTCTAATTACTCAAATTTATAAAGAGCTAAACCAGTTGTACAAAAAGTCAAGCCACTCTCCAATTGAAAAATGGGCAAGGGACATGAATAGGCAATTTTCAGTTAAAGAAATCAAAATTACTTATAAGCACATGAAAAAGTGTTCTAAATCTCTTATAATCAGAGAGATGCAAATCAAAACAACTCTGAGGTATCACCTCACACCTAGCAGATTGGCTAACATGACAGCAAAGGAAAGTAATGAATGCTGGAGGGGATGTGGCAAAGTGGGGACACTAATTCATTGCTGGTGGAGTTGTGAATTGATCCAACCATTCTGGAGGGCAATTTGGAACTATGCCCAAAGGGTGCTAAAAGTCTGTCTGCCCTTGGTCCAGCAATAGCATTGCTGGGTTTGTACCCCAAAGTGATAATAAGGAAAAAGTCTTGTACAAGAATATTCATATTCTTTGTAGTGGCAAAAAAATTGGAAAATGAGGGGATACCCTTCAATTGGGGAATGGCTGAACAAATTATTGTATATGTTGGTGATGGAATACTATTGTGCTAAAAGGAATAATAAAGTGAAGGAATTCCATGGAGACTGGAACAACCTCCAGGAAGTCATGCAGAGTGAAAGGAGCAGAGCCAGGAGAACATTGTACACAGAGACTGAGACACTGTGGCACAATTGAACGTAATGGACTTTTCCATTAATGGCAATGCAATGTCCCTGAACAATCTGCAAGGATCTATGAGAAAAAAACACTATCTTTAAGCAGAGGACAAACTGTGGGAATAAAAATACCAAGGAAAGGCAACTGCTTGACTACAGGGGTTGAGGGGATATGATTGAGGAGAGATGCTAAATGAGCACCCTAATGCAAATACCAATAAGGAAATGGGTTTGGAACAAGGTCACATGTGATACCCAGTGGAATCGCACATCGGCTAAGGAAGGAGTGGTGGGAGGGTGGAGGAAAAGAAAATGATCTCTGTTTCCAATGAATAATGTATGAAAATGACCAAATAAAATAATGTTTAAAAACTATAAAGAAAAAAACAAAAACAACAACAAAAAAGTATCCAAACTGCAATGAAAGAAATTGTTGCAGAATTCTGACCCATAACATTGATTAAAGGGAACTAGTCTCCTTCAATGAATGGGTCCTTGGATCATGATCTGAGATGTCCCTTTCCTCTAGAGCATTTGTTTTAAAGTACTTGCTTCCCAATTGATACAGAAGATATACAATAATATATACAATCTCATTGGTTGGCAAACCTGTATCCAAACCAGGAAGGCTACAGATGACGTTGATATGGATGGTCACTTTGCTGACTAAGTGATCATGGAGTGGTAGACAGGATAACAAGGAGACAGGATGACAGGATGGACTTTCCCAAGTTAGGCAAAGAAGGGTAGAGGGGCAAGGGTGGAGGACACCTAAAATAACTGAGAGACTTTACACAGGGGCATGTTCCATAGTAATAGGACATCTCTGTCAAGTAAGACTTAGATGGTCAGCCTTAAGTTGAAGATCAGTTCAGGTCTTCAGCTCAAAGTAGACATCCTCTACTCAGTTATTGATGGTTAAGCAAATGTACTTATAACTAAAATCTAATATAAGACAGAATCTCCTCAGCCTCATCCAAGTACTCCTCAATATAAGATGAGAGGGGGATTTAGATGACTCAGTGGATAGAGAACCAAACCAGGAGATAGGAAGTCCTAGGTTCAAATATGATGTCAGGCACTTCTTAACTGTGTGACTCTGAGCAAGTCATTTAATTCCCCATTGCCTAGCCCTTAATGCTCTTCTGCTTTAGAACTGGTTCTTTCTATCAGTTCTAAGACAAAAGGTAAAAGGTTTTACATAAACATATATAAATGATAATTAGGTATGGCTACATCAGGCTCTGCCCAAAGAATATATTAATATTGATCGATTAAACTACCTAACTATAAATGTAACAGACTAAATGCATATTAGTGGTTAAGTATAAAAGAAAAATAACTATAATAGATATGGAATCAATCTAAGATGAATAATGATTGGAAAATAAACTCAATCATTTCTCACACAGAGAGGCAAATTGATTTGCCAACAACTAGTTTGGGAGCGTGCCAGGAATAAAATCCTGGCTTCATCTTTTACATTAGGTTATCATAAACAATGCACCAAAAAGTTAGAGTATGTTGCATATAATGAAAATTTGGTTGAAAGGAAAAAAGGTTTTGGCATTTAAAAATAGCCAGGTACTCAATGAATAATGTATTGGAACTGAGGTCATGAACATCTGAATTCAAATCCATCCTCAGATACTTGTTAGCTTTGTGATCATGGGCAAGTCACTTAACTTCTGAGTTTCCTCATATGTAAAAATGGGTATAATAATGTCTCTAAGGGTTTTTGTGATGCTTAAATGAGTATCTTATAAAAATCTTAATGTGTGACAGACAAGTTATTATTATTATTAAAGGTCTGAGTTATAGATATCCTGATTTCACTAATGATGTGGAGTAACTAAATTGTTATTTTAATAACAGCAATTTATTTTAACCCTGTTCTTTCCAGTTTCCAGGCTTCCTTGTTTCTTTTCCTGAGAAGTCCCTCTATTAATATTTTCCTCATATGTCTTTTATCCATCCTGTAAAACTCAACTTGCATGTCATGGGTTTCATGAAGCCTTCCCTATTTATTATGATTGGAACTGGGCCTCTATATGAACTGACTTCCAATAAATTCTTTTAGTACCTTGTTTGTAGGGAAGAAGAACATTAGCATTTAACCTGCTATGTACCGCATGGTTCTAAGCATTTTACAAATATTATCTCATTTGTTGAGGCAAGGGTGACTTTGTTCTCCTCTATTCTGGTAGGCTCTGAGGACATCTTTACCAACTAGCTAAAGATATCAACAAAAAATTAGACAGAGTAAGATAGAAAGTAAAGAGACTTGGAAAAGTACCTAAAAAGTCATTTTCAAATGATCAGACATATATGAAAATGGAAACCAGTAAGAATCTAAATTTACTGGAGTGTGATACTGAGGAGAAAAGAAAGCTTAGTAGGAGAGATGAATGAATAAAAAACAGAATGGAGAAGCCACCGTTAAATCCACAGAGAAGCAAGGGAGAAAAATACAAAGTTGGATTACTAGAGAGACAAGTTATTAAGGGATAAGCCATGTGAATACACAGCTTCCTTTGTACAGGACTCTGTGGAATAATGAGTCATGGTCAGCTAGCTCTTCAGCTTAAAGGAATCAAAGGAAAGTGTATATCTGACCTGAGCTTTTTAGAACTTAATAATTACTCATTTTTTCTAGGGCCATAAGAAATTTCTCTTAGTACATCTATGCTAAGAGGTCACCATAAGAAACTCAGATAAGTTTTCACCAAGAATCTACTTGCTCTGTTAACCAACATTTCTGTTACAAGTCAGTCACTAAAATTACTAATGAAAGATGGATTACTTCTGTTTCTATTGTACATTTTCACAATTGTTTCAAGAAATGTAGTCTGACTCAAATATCCAGTTTATTATACATTGGGGAATTTCTCACTTTTGTGATGCATTGCTTCTACTCTTATAACTTAGTATCTGACATCCAGTCCCTACCTTGTAAGCACATAGGCTCACCTTGACCAAAGACTTTGAGAGATTTTATTTTATAGCAGTTAGCAAGGTGAAAGAGCAAAACACAACATAGGTGTGTCTTTTACTGAATTGTGAAAGAAAATTCTTGGTTCTCTTTTGTCTATTCTTTTTTTTATACTTATTTACACTTGTAAAAAGGGAATCCTTTATTCTTTTTGCCTAGTTGGAGTTAACACTTTGGTTAACAATAAATTAAGTACCCCTACTTAGTACCTTACTAGATTGTGAAGACAGAATCAATTCTCCTCTGTCTACCTTTTGATAGAATCAACACAAACTTGAACTAGGTGGAAGAGCTCACAAACCACTTAGTGAATTCACAGCCTCAGAAACTCAATCAACCAGGAAACTGTGAACCCTTTTGATGAGAATTCACACCTCCAGAAAATGAGAAGTAGTTCCCACAGATACTCCCCACCTTGGCACTGCTGGGCAATTTTGGAAGTTGTGATTGGCCCTTGTGAAGAGGGGAAGGGACAAGAAGCCACTATAAAAAGCCCAAATTTCTGAGGCTGGGAAGTTCAACTTCAAGAAGGAAGTCAGCTTCAAGAAGAAGGTTGGCTCAAGGAAGAAAGTTGGCCTCAGGAGTCACCTTCAGCTCGAGTCATCATCTTGACCTGCCTCTTGGAGGGAACTTGGGTAAGTGGATAGCTGACTTTCCCTTCCTTCCTCCTAGAGAGAATTTAATTCTGGTTGAAGGTCAACAAGTCCTGGCTGATTTGAGCACTGGAGCAATATTTAGTTTGATAGGCTAATGTCTTTTCTACCCTTTTGTATTTCTCTGCTTTTACCTTTTCTACCTCTTTTGTCAATAAAAGCTATTAAAATCATTTCAACTTTGAGCAATAATACTATGAATCAGCAACCACCATTATTATTTATAATTTTTCATATATTTTAGTCAAACCATTAATTTTGAATCCCAACAATAGCTGTTGATGACATAGTCTGAAGTGGGATTTCATCATTTATATCTCTCATTCTGAAACCCTGTTAATCACAGCCAAGACCTGATTCTTGTCACATAAAAAATAAATAAAAGATGTTTTTTTTTTTTTTTCCAGCAATGGGAGTTTCAATGAGAGTGTAAATTGATAAGATTTTACTTTTTAGGTTAATAAAATTTCACTGCAAAGTAGGTAATGGGTTTGGGTTACAAAAGTACAAGTAATTACAAGACAAAAACTTGACCTTTAGGTAAATGGATGTGTGTGGTGGGTGAAGCTTACTATGGAAAGGAACCAAGGAAGGGAATAGTACATCTAACTTGATTAAGTCTTAGCAAAATAGAATTAAATCAATTTTGAATTTTATACTCACAAGGCTCAGAATATAAATAGTTTTCTTTGCAAGTTCATAAAAATAGAAAAGATTCTCATTGAAGTCCATAGAAAGTAGTTGTACCCACCAGGAGGAAACCCTTCTGGACAATTCTGCTTAGTGACTTACCAAATTGCTCTGGATAGAACTCCTACAAGGAGTGGTTAGGATTTTCTTCTCCAGATCAGTGTTTTCTCCACAATGTTGGTTTCTAACAGATTTCACCTCCAGCTATTCTCACCAGTCAATGCTTCTTGCTGTTGATGTCTATTACTGTTCTCTATAGCTTCACTTTCTGCCACTCTGTCAGTTCTCAGCAATTAGCCATTTTATTGTAGGCCATATTCACTGCCTCCCACAAGTTTGCCATTCCCCCAAGATTTAGTATTTTTCCAATAGATCCAACTTCCTAATTCTTGATTCTTATTTGACACAATCTAATATTCCACACTTCTGCAAGGAAAGCCAAAAGGTTCATTTTCTCAACTTTTCAATGATCAAATTCCATTATTCTGAACACTTAGTTTCAGTTTTGGTGTTTGTTGTAACTGTATATATCATTTGCCTGGTGGCATCATTTCATATAAAATTCCAATGCTTCTTTGAACTCTTGGTACTGGTCATTTCTTAAGGTACTGAAGTGTTCTATTACATTAATGAATCATAATTTGTTTAAGCATTCTTCAATCTCTATACATCTACTTTGTTTCTAGTTCTTTGCAACCTCAAAAAAAAAAAAGCTGCTATAAATATATTGATGTAGATAGAGACTTTCTGCCTTATACCTATGTGGGATATAAGTGGGATTTCCATTTCAAAGGACATGAAAACTTCAGTCATTTTATTTTTCTTTAGCATAGCATCATCATAACGTAATAGGTTTAGGATTAGAAGAGCCTGTGAAAGGCTCTAGATCACCAAGTTTAGCTCCTTTATTTTATAGATGAGGGAATTCAGTCTCAGATGGGTTCAGTGACTTGCCTACAGTCACACAACTAGTATCTAAGACAGAATTCAAAGAAGAATCTTAGGATTTTCTGGACTCCAAGTCAAGGATTCCATGAACTTTTATATCATGTTGCTCTTCAAAAATACTTTCCAAAATGTTTTGAAAAATTCACAATTTTACCAACAATATATTAGTGTGTCTATCTTTTCATAGGCCCTCTACCACTGAATTATTTTCTTCTTTGTCATTCTTCCAATGATCTGGGCATGAGTTAGAACTTCAGAGTTGTTTTAATTTGCATTTCACTTTTATTAGAGATTTTAAGTAAGCTTTCATATGTGGTTGATGATAGTTCACAATTACTCCTTTAAGAGTTGTTCATTTATATCCTTTGACTACTTATTGATTTGGAGAATGCCTTGTGTTTGGTTATGAATCTTCCTCTTAACCAAAGCTATAAAATATATCTCATCTCATCAGCTTCTACATTTTTAATGGTGTAACTTTTTACAACTATGCTATTCTTAAGCTTTATTTTGAACACAATTCCCCAAAGTACCAGGGCTTACATATAAGAAATATTTCAGGGAGTGATAGAAATTCTCTCTCTTTGTACTTTACTAATGGATTTCTCTCCAATTCCATATAGACTCATGGTAGCTTATTACCATTTGGAACTTTTCTTTCCTGGGAAGTAGGTAATGTTTCTCCTCTACATTTCATCACCTTCCACTGGGTCTAAATGATCAAAGGAATTACCTCCTTCTCACTGTTCCTCCATCCCTCAGATTTTTCATGGGCAACTGATTGAGGTTTTTCAAATTACCTATGGTTGGTTCCCTAAAGAAGAGAGAAAAAAGCATGAAGCCAACTATTTTTCTTGCCAGGAGTCATCTAACATGATTTGCTTCCTTAAATGCTTAGTACCATAGCTTGTTTGGGAGAATAGAGAAAAGGCAGATGTGGAAGGTATTTGAAGGAAATGCCAGACTCATATTTGGCACAGGTTTTTCAAGATGAGAAGATGGAATAAAAAATATTTGAGGCAAATTAAATCATACCAATTTCACTTCCACTGGGTTCCAAGGGGTACTAGTCCTGGAAACCTGTAAGTGTCCATCCTTTCCATGTATTTAGAGCTTCAAGGACAAGTAGGAGCTTAGGTTGGAGAGGCAAATGTCTCTAAATGACCAGCATAAAAGTGAGAAAGAATTTTTTTTTGATTCAGGCACCATATGGACCCCAACAAGAAGAAAGAGGATTGAAGCAGAGATTCAAGTTGTCCTATCTATTGGAAGGGTGTGCTGAAGTAGAGAACACAGTGCTGAACATGGATACACCACAATATAGCATGAATGTTCTATTCTATAATACAGATATGTTTTGCTTTACTTTTAAACCACACTTTTATTAAATAGAATTAAATTGGCATTTAACCTCCATGACCTAGAATAGAGTTACTGAAATATTAGTGAGTTTTGGGGAAAGAGAAGGATCCAGAAAGTGGAAGCCAAATCAGAATTCAAATATATCTGGGTTTCGATTATATTGCTCAGGCTGTTAGACTTGTTATAATAACAACTCATATTTTTTAGGGTTAGGAAGCAAAGTGGATATAGGACTGGATCTAGAATCAAGAAGAACTGAATTTGAATCCAAACTCAAACACTTACTAGCTGCATAAGACTGAGCAAATCATTTAACCTCTCTAAGTCTAAGTTTTCCCACTCATAAAATGATGCCAATGGCATCTATCTATCAGGATTGTTGTGAAGACAAAAGGATATAATATTTAGATTATAATTTATGATACAAAATAAAATGATGTAATATAATATAATAAAATAGAATAGTGTTTTACAAACCAGAAGGTATTATATAAATGCTAGCTATCATTGTTATTAGTGTTCACTGACTTATGAATCACTCTTTCTCATATCAGCCCTGAGGAATATATATCTCTGTCTCTGAGGCAGATATTTTTATTCCAATACCTCTACCAGTAAGATAAGGTCCAAGGCCAAGTAACTGTTCCATAATAGTAAATAGCAGAGTTTGGGTCAGGACACATTTTCTGACTTTAAATTCTTGATACTTTCTCTTACAATGTACTGCCTTTCTATAACAGCAAGTCTTTAGCAGAATAGTTACCACCAGCTTGCCCATTTTTTTAGAAACCCAACAGTTCCAGACAATCAGCCAAAGAAACAGTTATATGGTCCTTCTTGTGCCACTGCAGCTGCTACTTTATTGCTCCCTGAAAAGGCATCTGTTTGAGCTAAGTACAATTAGTGCCATTTTTGTGCCATCCAGGGACCAAAGAGCAGATAACAAAAAGCAAATGGGGAAGCCAAAGGTTCCCAGTGAACTGAGATAGATGGAGGCACCATTAGACATTTTGAGTTAGGATTTGGGACTGGTTCACTAGCAATATTCCCAAAGACAATGCTTATTTCATGTTCAGTGCTTTTGCACACAGTCAGCACATCACCTACCCTGATGAAAAGATAATGACGCCTTGTAGTTCTGGAAACTGACTGGAAATTAATTATAATTGGAGAACATGGCCTGCTCTAGGATATCCTTTTCTCAATGCTTATAATAAGGTGCCTATACTGATTGCATAAGGCCAATTCACTATCTTTAGTGCATTGACTCCTATGTAAATGATTCCCTGGTTTTTGAGCCTAAAATTCAAGGAAATTTTATAGATTTTCCAGCAGCAACTGGAAGAGAACAATCCACCCCATGGGCATTCATTGAATGACTGAGTGAGGCTGCAGTAAACCCATGAGGCAGGAACAATGTGGATGGATGGCAGACAGAGGTCTAGACTGGAGGCAACAGGAGTTTATTTACTAGATACAAATAATTCAAGGTCCTTTTGTTTTCCAGAGCTCTCATATTGCAGGAATATGAGTGTCCTTCTACCAACAGAGGAGGGCAACTCTTTCTTCCTCTCCACTTACTCCTTTACCTATCTGTAAACATGTGCAGATGTTATCAGTTCTCAAATATTATTCCCTCAATCTTTCTCCCCAATTAGCTATTGTCTCATTATTTTTTTTTGCTCCTCTTCATGTCCAAACTCCTTTTAAATAGTTAACTATTCTTATTGACTCCATTTTTTTTCACAATCCATTATCTCCTCTACTCCTTTCAATCTGTCTTCCATCCTTCCCATTCTACCAGATGTTTTCTCACTTGCTGTCTTCTCTCTTTCCTTGACTTTTGAAGTACCACATATCCAGGTTTTCCTTAATCTCTCTAAATATTCTTTCTTTATGTCTACTAGTTCTGATTATTTTTCCAAACCCTTTAACATAGATATTTTTCAAAGTTATACTTTCAAATCCCCTTCTCTTTTCTCTTTACACTATCTCTGTTGGCAAGGTAATTCTCTTACATGGCATGATCTCTTTGGAAATGATTCCCAAATCAAAATCTCTAGCTGGAATCCCACTTCCAAACTGTGGACCTTCAAGGATATTCCTACTTGAAGGTTCCTTTGCCATCCCAAACTCAATATGTCCAAAACCAAGATTCCCTTAATAATTCCCTAAACCTTCTCCTCCTGGCTTCACCATTTCTATTCTGCCAAGGTATACCAAATTTTAACATATACACATAAATATTTATGAAAAGTAATTCATAGTGGATCAAAAGTTAGCCAGGCTGGGTATATATATATATATATATATATATATATATATATATATATATATATGCCGAGACAGATCAGCCTTAACAATGCTCCCAATTTTGCTTCTGACTTTCTGGACTTTAACACTATCTTTCCTCATCTCATCTATTTTTCCATTTCCCCTTAAACATTCTTCAGCTTCCTTTTATATTTTATCTTCTTCCATTAGAATGGAAGCTCCTTGAGGATAGGGACTGTTCTTTCTTTTTTTGTAGCTTCAGAGCTTAGCATACTATCTGGCACATAGTACTGACTTAATAAATGTTTATGGACCTGTCTTCTGAAGTGGCTCAGAGACTAGGAGGTTTGTTGTCAACCATACTTATATGTGAAATCCAGACCTTTGAAACAAAGGATTTAAGACAGAATAATAATCCATCTAATCTTTATTGATTTTGTCATGCTTCTATTAATTTGTACAGCAAGACCTAAGCTTGGAGAATTGGGGAGAAGAGTAGATGAATACTGAGCAAAACCATCATTTCTTTCTAACCTGGTCAAATGAAAGTTTGGTAAGGTGATGGAGACCTTGCTCCTAGAAAAAACTGGAACTCAAAAGGCAGACTAAGTTAACTATGGGTAATAGCTAGCTGAATGGTCTGTATTCCAATAGAATTCTGAACCTGGAAAATGAGGGATTCTGGGAAGTGGCAGAATATCCTCTCATTATGGAGAGAAAAATGTGTTTCCTAGTCTAGTGACTCAGTATGTGAAGCCTTTGCCTTTCTAAAAGAAGTGAAATTTCATCAGTGGAAATGTTGGATCAATTGACAAAGAAATATTCTGTTAAGAAAATGCTGAGGCTGCTCTACTTGAAATTCTGGAAAGGAATTTAGAACTATGCCCCCAAAGTTACTAAATTGTGCTTGTGCTTTGACCCAGGAATACCATTACTAGGCTTGCACTCCAAAGAGATAAAGAGGGAAAAGATCCATATGCATTTTTTGTGGTATCAAAGAACTTGAAACTAAGGAAGTGCCCATCATCTGGAGAATGCTGAAAAATTATAATATATGAATATAATGAAATACTCTTGTGCTATAAAAATTGAAGTCAATAAGCATTTACCAAGTGCCTACTGTGTGCTAAGGGCTGTTTTCAGTAATTGGGATACAAAAGAAGACCAAAAAACAAAAATTCAGTCCTTATTCTCATGCAGCTTATGCTTTAATGAGAGAAACAAGGTGTGAATAACTTTATACAAACAAGATCTAGACAGGATAAACTGGAGATGATCTCAGAGGGAAGGCATTAAAATTAAGGAAGATTGTGAAAGGCTTCTTTTAGAAGGTAGAACTTTAGCTGAATCTTAAAGGAATTTAGGGAAGCAAGGAAGTAGAGTTGAGGAGGGAGAGTTTCAGAGGAATCTTGAAACACTTTTATGAATTGATGGCAGACTAAACTGGATAAAACAATGAGGATAATTTATGCAATAACAACATTATAAAGATAAACAACTCTGAAAATATAATGCAATGATTAACTATGATTCCAAAGGAGGAAACGTGCAAACTAGTCCTTGACAAAAAATATGGTGGACTCATTGTACAGATTGAGACTTTTTTTTTTGCACATGGTAAATGTGGGGATTTATTTTGCTTGACTATGTGTATGTGTTAAAAGGACTTTGTTTTGCTGCTTATTTCTTTTACAGGGTAGTGGGAGTGGGAGTAGGCAAATTAATTTAATTTAAAAATAAGGAAACGGGAGAAAGACAGACAGAGAGAGAGAGAGAGAGAGAGAGAGAGAGAGAGAGAATGGCTTAGGGTAGAGTAATTGTTGATAGAGAGTTGTCTTTGAGGTCAGGAAAACACATTCAAGATCCCCTCTGATGTATACTGGTACTGTGACCTTAGGTAAATCCCTTAATCTCTCATTGCTTCAGATAATTCTCTTCGACTACAAATTGAAGAATAATTGCTAATCTGTATTGGCAAAAGCAATTTTCTTGCTGAAAACTCCCTACATTATGAACATCAAAAGTCCAGACCCATCCTAACTACAGTACCCTCCAAGAAAGGGTAATGGAAATTTGTGAGTTTAATTGGATTAGATTTTAGTCAATAAACACTAGGTCTACTAGTTTTGATTTTAAGGGCTAGATAAATGTTATTCATTTACAGTAGGTTTGGATTGATTTCATGTGGCCATAGAATGTTTTGTCTTTTTTTAATTTTTTTCATGTCTATACAATTATGACTGTAGAATATTAACTTTTAAAAGATGACATGAATGCTCTTTTCAAAGCTTTAAATGCTTGGAATGTTATCATTGTGAACACTGCCTCCCCAATGTAAACTGTCACTCACCATGTTTACTTAAATAGATAACCTTCCTAAATAATGGCCTGAGTTGTTGTCTGGTGACCAACTTTGTGATGATGAGTTGATCTATACTTAGCTAGGCTCTTCTTCAAGAAGAAAGTTGCTGAGTTCTTTACTGGGCCCACACTCAAAACCTTTCCAACTTAGCAAGACTTACAAGGTCTTATGTTGAACAGCCCCAGCTTTCAATGACACTAAGTCACCACCAACACCATAAGAAAGCACTGGAGGGTCTTTAGTAGAGATCCAATAGTTTATAAGGTCAAATATTGAAACAGAAGGTGCATTCACAGCAGTTTTTTCCTACTATTTTAATTAGCTAGACTATTAAAGTTTTGTTGGACACTAACAAGTGAAAGGTGTCAGTTTTTCATGGATGGGGACAAGTTAACAATTGGATAAAAATGCAGTAGTTTCTATGATTGCTTCTTTATCCAAACAGCTCAAGACCTCTCTAGGATAATGTTTTTCCTAAAGGGCAATTAGGAACTCCAAATGGTAAATTAACCAGTCAGGGTACATATATCTTTCTTCCTTGATACTAAAGTTATTCTATTGTCTATAATTAATCAACACACCCAAACACAAAGATTATACTATTGCCATTTCATAAGAACTGCTGGGAAAGACTGGGATTCATCAATATGTTTTATATGTTTCAGATTCCAGAATTTTCCCTTGGACAGGAAGATCAATATGCAAAACTTGGTCTTTGTATAAATTTCCAAAGGAAGCTAAAAACATTTAGGTATTAAGTGAGCAAAGCAATGATGTTGACAATGACAATAGTGATAGTAATGGTCATGATATTCCTCCTATGCACTGGTATAAGTAGTGTAAAATTATTGTGCTGTGCCCACAGAGGTTTATGTGCCCACAGGATCTTTCTAGATGTGTCTTAAAAGAGAGACAAGAATAGATCCAGCTCTAGAGTCTCACTTCTCCAAGAATTTTATCACTGCCATGAAGCAAAACAGAAAGTTGAGATTAATACTCAAAGGTCTACCATTCTACTCTCTTCAGAGAGAAGGGGTACTAGACTAGAATTATACCTATGTGCTCCTTTAAATATTATTAATCAATTATGTCAAGCCTCATTCCTTTTGTAAGCTATTTCTTTTTTTAAATTCTACTAATATTTAACTTTTCCTCAATTACATGAAAAACAATTGTTAACCTTATTTTTTATCTATACCATTGGTGGTATAGTTGTTAGCAAAGCTACTTTCCACACCTTACTCCTAATTTCTATTCCTTAATGGGAAAGGTGATCCCCAATCTATATGTCTAAGGCTTGGTCCCCTTCCCACCAAATTCTAGTTCCACACTGAACATAAATAACAAATAAGATATAAACACACTTATCCAAGCCTAAAGCAAAAATTTTAAAAATAATAATCAGAGAAAGTATACATCAGAGTAAATAAGTTCTCCCATTAGGACTGAGATATTATAATCCAATCAATAAAGAGAATCTCAGATTTCTCCCAAAGGGAAATACCTCAAAGTCTCTTGAGTAGTGAATAGGAATAATGATATGAAGAAGACTGATAGCTCCTCTACATGTAGACTTCTTCCCAGAGAAGTCTGGAATGGCACATCTATCCCAAAGCTGGAAGCCATAAAAGGAGCATCTTTCTTTTTCCAGCTCTTACCAACTCCACCCCTCATGCAGGCATGGGGCATTGAGTAATCATTATTCATCAATAAGAAGAAAATCCCATACCAAAGGACTTTCAAGCTATAGTTACAGACTGATGAATAATCCATCTAAGTTGTCCTTTCATACTTCATATCATGACAGTGAACAGGGTCCAAAATTGAACAAGAAAAGGAAAAATGAATGGACTGTCTTTAACAGTGCTTTTAATGGTCCCCAAAGTTCTCCCTGAAACAAAAGTCCATTCTATTTAATATTCACATTCTTATGGTGATGCTCTATGGTTGACAGACACAAATTGCTACCTTTTCCAAGGAATTAAAAGATATAGTTAATGAAAAAATCAGTGGAGTGGAGTATGGTGGGTTTGACTAAGCTTCAACATATCACCAATGGAAAAAGAGACGAAAGAGTGAGAGACTTGCTATTAACATGTTGTGTCTCCATGGGCATTTACATAATCACTTTGTCGAGATCTAGAGAGAGGAATTTGAATGTTTCAGAGACCTCCTTTGGAGAAAATGAACTAAATTCCAACAGGGTGAGAAAGTGTGGGTGGCTCTCAAAACATAAAGGATGACAGGAGTGGGAGTTACAAAGGATAGACAGACATGAACTGGCTGTGATCAAGATTGTTGTGTAGAATATCTATGCCAGTAAAATAAAAGATCAATTGTATAATTAGAGAATAAACAAGAATTATCCAATCTAGTGCTAAGGAATGGTTGAGAAGGTGGAGATAGAGCATGATTTGCATGGTAGAGAGAGTGCTTATATCCCAGATAATGATATCACAGAGTCATCAAAATTTAGTGATAATTACAATAGTTCATGAAAGTAATACTTTTTTCAACCTCAAAACATTTAAAAATATAACCCTGGATTCATATAACTTTAGAGATAGGAGATGACTCAAAGATCATCTGGTCCAAACTGAAGAATGAGTCTCCTCTAAAACAAATTATTGCCCAACTTCCACTTTAATATTTTTGTTGCATTAGTGTTTTATGCATGTGTGTATATACATATTCGTCAAATGATAGCTTCTCTAATACAAAGAGGGGAAGGAAGGAGGAAGATACTTGGGAACTTTAATGCAACAAACAAATTAATTAATTAATTTTTAGAAACCAAGAAAGGAGTTTAACCCATTTGGGGCCAAATTTAATTATTAGAAAATTGTTCTTTATTAAAATCTGTCTTCCTGTAAAACAAATTGGTTTTACTTTTGGACTCTGAATCTTAGTCAAAAAAGTCTAATGCTTCATTCACATGATAGTCATTCAAATGTTTGGAGGGGAATGTCCCATTCCCTCCCTCCTCAAGTCATCTTTGTCTTAAGTGAAATATTCCCATTTACTTCAACAATTTCATATGGAAATGTCTCTAGTCCTCCCTTGAATAGATAGACTACAATTGTCAGCACCCTTCCTAATCTGAACTGAACTGAACACAATATTCCAACTGGAATATATCAATGGTTTCAAATTCTCAAATTTGTATTTAACATTTTTTAAAAATATAATTCAGTATAGATAATGTTAATTTGAGGTTTTCTAGGTCAACATGTGGCCCAGAGGCATCCATTTCTGTTTTAGTTTGATGCTACTGGAATACAGTAACACTAACACCTCCCTTATTTTGAGACAGTATGTAGGAAATCTAAAAGCTCTATATCTAAAACATGGGTGCTTCAGAATCACATAGGATGTAATGGGTTTTTTTGGTTTAACCATAGTTTCTCCTTCAGTTTTTACTCACTATTACCCATTCTTCATCCTTGGTTCTTTTGAATTCATGAGCAGAGTTCTATAGATGTTCCCTCCACAAAATACCTGTGACTTGCTGAAAACTACCAAAGATTGGACCTTGGAAACTCCTTGGGCTGTGCAGACATTTTATTGAGACATAGGCTATGCCTTAATTTGCTCAGACTGTGAGACTTTCTTAGAGACCAGTAGCAATACTGAAAAAGGGCCACTGAGATTTTTCATCACATGCCTGGCTCAGAAAGCACTCAGATACATTTTTAGGTAATACTGAAGTAATAAAACGTCTGTCTTTATCAAGTACATCTTGTCTTTCATCCTGAAGGTACAGTACACTCCTAACCTCCTGATCATATAATCTCCACGTCTACAATTTCACTTTCCCAGCCCACATGGGAAAATCCTTTCAATCATTGCAACAAAGATCTATAACCTCAACTGCTTTCATCTCTTTTCCCACAGAGGGCAGGCAGGATGAGGGGGCAAGATTTTCCTTATGCTTTATATTTCCAGAATTTTTATTTTAATATTATGCCCATAGCCTCCCTGATGCAGATTGCAATTCTTATTACTAGTACCTTAATAGCTAGTATTGTGGTAGATAAAACTTAATTATAGATTATAGCATATTAGAACTACATAGTCTATGAAGATCATTCAGTCTAATCCCCTCACTTTATAGATTGGGAAACTAAGGTTCATGTTCAGTCACAAAACTAGTCCTGGACAGATAGAAGACACAGTGGAGAGAGTCAGGAAGACCTGAGTTCAAACCTGGCATCAGGTACTTACTAGCTATGTGACCTTGATCGAGTCACTTTACTTCTGTTTGGTTCAGTTTCTTCATCTGTAAAAAAAAAAATTATCTGTAAAAATCTATAAAAAAGGTAATGAAAGCACCTATCTCCCAGGGTGTTGTGAGGACCAAATGATACAATAATAATAAATTTCTTAAAACTGTGCTTGTCATATAGTAAGCACTATATAAATTGTAGGTGTTATTGTTATTATTTCCAGTCTATATGTCCTGTGTGTATCCTTTGATCCTATAATACCATCTCTGGATCTGTATACTGTAAACCTCAAAATTTCTTAGACTTATAAATGTTGGAAATTTCACCATTGGGAAATTTCATACTTGAAAAATTTCCTATTGATAGTGGGTCTTGACTATTGGAATGTGAATCCCATTGGCATGGGAGGTTCCTTCTCTTCCCTTCTTAAGATTACTTTAGGACAGAAACCTTTTGCTGAACAATGGAAAGGACTTTGACCTATGCTTAAGCATAGAACAGGAATTTCTTTGAGTCATGATTGATTTTAGAATTGATACAATGGAGATACTTGGAATCAATCTCCACCCTATTCAGTCCTAACAGGATTGAGTAAGGGCTGCAGCCTAGATCAAAATTTAATTATTCCAATCTCTACCCTACTCAGGTTAACAGGATTTAGAAAGGGCTGTAGCAAAGAAGCAAAGATTTAATTATTTGAAAATATGACCTTCAACAGACATGTGCAAAGCCTCTGGGCAGTCCTGGGTTAAGCTAGAGCCTCCATTGGCACAGGGAAATTGATGGACAGTGATTGGTAGATGTGAGAACTGAGGGGAGGCAACTTGGATGGTTTCCTTAAAGATCAGGGGGGTCTGAAGACTCGGAGGTGGTTGAGGAGTTGGCCGGAGTGGTTGCGGTGTACTCTGAGAAGCTTGCTCTGAAGGAAGCTGAAGGTGGGGGCCTCTGAGACTGTTTCTCCATTTTGGTCACGTGAGTAATAGGGACTGATCTCTTTTCTTTGCCCCAGCTATCTAAGGGCTTGGGCCTTTTGGCCCAGCCTAAACAGAAGGGGTATTTAAGCCCTATTCCCTTCTCTCCCTTTTTCTCTCTCTCTATCTCTAATTCCTTTCTTCCTCCTATTGTAATTAAACTCCAAAAAAGGCTGACGGCTGACTTGAGTTTTCATTTAGGAATTACATAGCTGAATTCCTTGGCGACCTTAAATTAATATATATCAGTCTTTAAAGTGATTCCCTTGTAACAATACCAAAGAGATAATAAAAAGGAGGAAAGGACTTGTACAAAAATATTTATAGCAGATCTTTTTGTGGTGACAAAAAATTGGAAATTGAGGGGATATTCGTCAATTGGGAAATGACTGGACAAATTGTGGTATATGTTAGTAATGGAATACTACTGTGCTATAAGAAATGATAAGCAGGATAATTTCAGAAAAAGTTGGAAAAATCTGCATGAACTGATAAAGAATGAAATAAGCAGAATCAGAACACTGTACAAAGTAACAATAATACTGTATGATGATCAACTGCAAAAGACTTACCTACAAATCTCTCCTAATTAGAGAAATGCAAATTAAAATAACGTTCAGGTACCACCTCACACCTAGCAGATTGGCCAATAAGACAGCAAAGGAAAGTGATAAATGTTGGAGGGGATGTGGCAAAACTGGGACACTAATACACTGCTGGTGGAGTTATGAACTGATCCAAACATTCTGGAGAGCAATTTGGAATTATGTGCAAAGGACCCTAAAAGATCCAGCCATAGCACTGCTGGGTTTGTACCCCAAAGAGGTAATAAGGAAAAAGACTTGTACAAAAATATTTGTAGCAGCACTCTTTGTGGTGGCAAAAAATTGGAAAATGAGGGGATGCCCTTCAATTGGAGAATGGCTGAATAATTTATGGTATCTGTTGGTGATGGAATACTATTGTACTCAAAGGAATAAAGAAATGGAGAAATTCCATGTGAACTGGAACAACCTCCAGGATTGTATGCAGAGCAAAAGAAGAAGAACCAGGAGAACATTTTACACAGACTGTTACACTGTGGCACAATTGAACATAATGAACTTCTCTACTAGCAGCAATGCAATGATCCAGAACAATTCTGAGGTACTTGTGAGAAAGAGCACTATCCACATCCAGAGAAAGAACTGTGGGAGCAGAAACACAGAAGAAAAACATATGATTGATCACCTAGTGTGATAGGAATGTGATTGGGGTTTTGGCATTAAAAGATCTCTATTGCAAATATGAATAACATTGAAATAGGCTTTGAACAATGATACATGTATATCCCAGTGGAGTTGCTTGTCGGCTTTGGGAGGGGAGAGGAGAGTAGAGAAAGGGGTGAGGGGGATCATGAATCATATAACCATGGAAAAATATTCTAAATAAAAAAATTAAAAAAAGAGAAAGACTTAGCTAAACTCAGCAATATAATAACCCAGGTCAGTTCTGAAGAACTTATGACAAAGAATGCTACTCACTTCCAGAGAAATATTTGTTAGAGTTGAATGCAGATCAAAGCATACTATTGTTCACATTAGTTTATTTATGGCTTATTTGGGGGTTTTGGTTTTATATAAGTATTCTTTTACAACAATGACCAGTATGGAAGTATGTATTGCATGATAATATATGTACCCAGATCAAATGTCTTGCATGTAATTAATCCTCAAAATATTGAGGCTAACCTTCTTGTTGTTGTTCCTCACATATAACACTATCACTAGAGGCATTTTCACTAGTTGTACCACCTGTCTGAAGCTGTTTCATTCCCCCTATCTACTTCCTGGCTTATTCAACTCTCTTTAAGACTCAGCTCAAATATTAACCCTCTATAAATTCACTATCTACCTCCCTCTGAAATTAAAATTCCTATTTGAAAGGAATTTATATTCTAATGGAGGAATTAATAAGTACACACACACATATATATATGTACATATATTTATATATGTATATGCATGCACGGGAAGAATCAAAAAGTAGAAAGGGAACATGTTATGAAAAACTTTAAATTAAAAAAACAATGCCAAATATATTTACTTCATAAACTTACAGGAAGCACTGAATTTTATTGAATTAGGGGGTTGGAATGCCATGGACACAACTACCCATTAGGAAAATCTCTCTGGTAGCCCCATGGAAGATAATTTGGAGTAGGAAAAGATTTCAAAGTATTTTTACAATAATCTAGACAACATGGAAAAAATTTTCAACGGCTCATATAGATTCAATTATTACCTCCATATAAATGAGTCTCAGATTTGTTGATCTAGTCCTAACATTTCTTCTGAGCTCCAGCTATTTATTGGCTATATCAGACTGAATATCTATTAAACATCTTAAACTCAGTATGTCCCAAACTGAACTCATCATCAACCCCCTCTCAAATCCTTTCTTCCTAATTTCCCTATTTTTGTTGAAAGCACCACTTTTCACCAAGTCACCCAGATTCACTACCTCGGTGTCATCCTCAACTCATCACTGTCTCTCATCCCAACCCCATAAACAATTTGTTTTTAAGTTCTGTCAATTCTCCCTTCCTAATATTTGTCATAAACACGCTTTGCTCTCCTCTGACATTGCTCCACCTGGTACATACACCTGGTACATATCCTCATAACCTCATTCCTTGACTATTTCAGTACCCTTCAGAATAGCATTCCTGCATCGTCTTTCCCCATTCCAATCCATCCTCCATTCACTATCAAACTGATCTTTCTCAAGCACATATCTGACCATGCAGCCCCTTCCACCACCATTTAATTAACTCCAGTGACTGTATTTACCTTTAGGTTTATATAAAAGATCCTCTGTTAAACCTTTAAAGCCCTTTGTAACCTGGATCTTTCCTAGCCTTTCGGTATTCTTCAATCTTACTTTCCTTTACTCTAAAACTCAGCAGCAATGGCTTTCTTGCTATTCTTCCACAAGATATTCCATTTCCCAGCCATTGGCATTTTCATGAGTTATTCCCCAAGTCTGGAATTTTCATCTCCATCTTCTAGCTTCCTTGGCTTCTTTTCATTCTCAGCTAAAATACCACCTTTTACGAGAAGCCTTTCCCACTTATTGTAATTTCCTTCCTTCAGTTGATTATCTACAGATTATGTCTTTTGTACATAATCGTTTGTCATTGTTTCACCCATTAGTCTGTGCAGTCATTGAGGGCAGGGAATGTGTGTACCTTTCTTTGTATCAACAATATTTATCTTGGTATCTCCAACTTATTAAGTTTTTGTTTTTCAGATGTTTCAGTCATGTTTGAGTT
The DNA here is from genome assembly GCF_027887165.1 of Monodelphis domestica. Lineage (NCBI taxonomy): Eukaryota > Metazoa > Chordata > Mammalia > Didelphimorphia > Didelphidae > Monodelphis > Monodelphis domestica. The sequence continues at coordinate 133,980,299 of NC_077229.1, read as the reverse complement.
CCAGGATTCAATAGGGGTATGAAGTAAAATAGTTGTTATATGAAGAGAGAATATGCATATGAATTGTTGTGGATAGGAAACCTTGCAACTGGATTGAATATTGGGGTTAGCAAGATGAAGGACAATGATGAGTCTGAGGTTGTGAAGGTGAATGAAAGGAGGATATCTCAAAGTAAAATGAGGATGTTTGGAGAATAGGAAAAGTCCCATTCGAGGCTTATTCAGATTGAGGTGTCTAACATGCAAAAATGGGAAAAGAACTAAGAATTTCCATTTGTTCTACTAGACTGAGGAAAACAGAGTTAAGTGTATGCACTTGACGAATGCTTGGCAACTTGCAAAATGATATAATATGCATAAAGTGCTTTGCAAACCTGAAAGTATACAATACAAAGGCTGCCCATTATTCCAGTTGTCCTAGGCAAAATATTACTGAAAAATCTTTGAAGATAGTGTCTGTCAAATTTTCTACACATTGGGGGTTCTTTTTTTCTCCAGCCACATAATGGGCTCTTAACAGGGGAAAGGGTACTAACTCTGGAGTCAAAGACCCTAGATTTAAATCCTTTCTCAGAACTCATCTTTGTGAATTGGAGCAAATCACTCAACTTTTCTTAGACTTTTAATAACTGGGGAAGAGGAGAGTACTAAATGGTCTCTGAAGTTCCTCCAAGTCCTAAATCTCTCTTCTTATTTTTTTGTGTTCCCATGACAGACCTTATTTGCAAATTTGAAATCGATTTCCAGATAGCCTGGACATGAAGTCAGAATGAATGTGAAAGCACTTTGAAAAAAGTTAAGATGACTAAATTAATGTGAGGTGGTATCATTATTGGGGAGTAACATTATCTTGTGTATGCAGTGATTACTGGCTTTCATGCCCTACAAATAGTAGTGTCATTGCTCCAAATTTTGGTGAAAAGTTAATGGACCTTCAATACATGAAAGTAAATGGAATCATTTTGCAATATTTCAGAATATGAAAAATAAGTGACATCCAAAGGATTCAGGAAATCCAGAGTTATATGGGGGGAAGAAGCAACTCCAGAGGGTTCCAGAAAGGTTACCTAAGGCTATAGATATCAATTTTACACATCCAAAGCATCAGTTGAAGAAACTGGGGTTTTTAGCCTTGAGAAGAGAAAATTCAGCAGGGACAGATAATAAATATCCTCAAAATTCTGAAAGAGTTGTCTTGTGGAAGAAGGATTATAGTTGTTCTTTTTTTTGTCAGCAAAAGTAAGGGCAATGGAAAGAAATTATAAGGCTCAACAAAAGGAAAAGTTTCCTAAGAAATGGAGCTGTCCTGAAGGTACTGGATCTCCTGCCTCTAGAGGAATGGCAAGAAGAGGAAGGATGAACACTTTGGGGGAATTTGTGAAGGAGATTCTTTATCAAGTAACTGATTTCACTGAGTAACCGCTGAGGTTCTTTCCAACTCTGAGATTCTGTTAGTGTGGATACATATTTAACCACCAGGGAGCACTGCTGACCATTTGCCTGACCAGTAATCGGGCTGGAGCTATGCCAGTCACATGCTCAGTGGTCATTTGCTGCTGGATCCAAGTCATGACAATCCCCCTGTCTCTCCAATAGTTAATTCCTCCCTTATCTAGCTCCACTTCTTTGATGAGTGATACTGTTTATCTTATTAGTCTAGGGGGTTGCTGAATATATGGATTTAGACTCTTTACTCAGTCTCTGCCTACTGGGAGAAAAAAAAAAATCTGAGCTTCTCTTCCCATCCCCACTGTGTTTAAAGAGAATTAACTCATGAAAAAAAGAAAAAAGACACAGTGACATACATTTCTTTAATCAAGAAAATAAGACCAAATACATTTAAGTACTCTGTGTAGGCTAGGGGCCCATGGTTCCTTCTCAGACAGAGCAAACTCAAGGTGCCCAGGAAGCAGAGTTCAGGGGTTCCAATCCAAATCTCCCCTTTGTCTGAAAGCAAGCCCAAACCCACAGATCAATCACATCCCTAGATGTTCTGGCACACAAGCAAAGAAGATCTTTCTTGGGATTGTTTCACTCACAATTAAATCTCTTGGATATTTAAAGTCTAAGTAATTGGGCTTACTCATGAGCCTGAGCAACCCTCACTCATCTATCTCCTCTTCAAGAAGTTCCAAAGAGGCAATGCCTCCTTTGAGTGGTCCCATTTCCACCTACCGTCAGCTTCTGGTCACTCTGCTCTGGTCACTTCCCCCCCCCCCCACCGCCCCCTGCTCCTTTGCGTGACATACTTAATTTAGTCTCTAATCATGTTCTCTGGCCACAGGCTTGTTATTAAAGTCTTATCCTAGGAAAGAAGCCTCAAGACCAGAATCAGGCTGCATGCCCACCAACTGTGGGCAATTGCTGCTTCAGAGCTTCCTCTGAGAAAGGAAGTTAGGTGGCAAAATGAATAGAATGCCAGACCTGGAGTTAGGAAGATCTGAGTTAAAATCCAACCTCAGACACTTCCTGGACAAGTCACTTCAACTCTGACTGCCTCATTTTCCATATTTGTAAAAAAAAAAGTATAAAAAGGAGATGATGATGATAACAACACTTACCTCCCAGATACTACCATATCACTCATCACAGAAATGAAGCTAGATAAGAGAGGAATTAACTATTGGAGAGAGGTAGAGGAACTCAATGAATAACCCTAATGACTAAACCTGGATCCAATACTTTCTGGAATTGGGTGAAGCAAATAACCACTGTGAGCATATTAGTGCCTGTAGGTATTATTATCTTGATTACTAATCAGGCAACCAACTGGTCAGCAGCACTCCCGGACAGTTAAATAGCCATCCACACTAAACAGAAGAATCTCAGTTGGAAAGAACCTCAGTGGTCACTTAATTGAATATGATTTGATAAATTTGTTGAGCAGATCAATTGAAATAATCATTGTAAAGTGCCTGGAACAAAATAGGCACTATGTAGATGCTAGCTAGCATTATGAATCAGAGTGATTCTTTCAATTAGTTTGAATATATCATTCCCTCTTTAGAGCATGGACATCGCAGAGATGGGGGAAGATTTCAGCTTACTAAGCAATGTAATAATAGAATCTAAGCCTTCTAGCTAGAGAAAGTGTGATTTCCTGGAAATCCAATCATTATCAGCCTAAGGGATTTGCCTTGTGGTGGCAGCTAAGGGTCCCAGTGTTTACAGTCAGGAAACCCAAGTTCAAATATAGGCTCAGACACTAGTTATGAGACTCTGAGCAAGTCACTTAACCTCTGTTTGCCTCTGATTCCTTGGCTGCGAAATGGGGATAACAATAGGAGCTACCTCTCGGGATTCTTGGGAAATCAAATGAAAATCTGTAAAGCACTCAGCACAGTCTCTGGTATGAGGTAGGAGCTATACAAATACTTATTCCTTTCTATTTCTCCCCCACCCAGTTTCAGACATTGAGTGCTAAGATCAAACCTAAAGAAAGATCCCTTGCAGAGATCCTGAACAATGCCCTTCTTGGGGAAAGGAAAAGGTAACCCACATGGTTCTGTAGCTGAAGGATTAAAGCTAAACTTGGACATCTGGGGGGCAGCTAGAGATATGATTTTTTTTCCCTGTTTCTCTTGCACCCAGGCCATTAGAGTGAATCCTGGCGGTTTAGCATCTACCTTAGGGAGTACAATCCTTTAGTGTGTCTCAGTGGGATTACAGATAGAGGCACTGGAATGTTGGGATTGTTTTGAGTGGTTTATGTGTGTCTTTATCTATTTATAGGCTCTTGTGAGTTCTTATGTGCTTTCTTTATCGGTTTTATGGGCCCCTGTGAGTCTCTGCATCTTCCACAATTTCTGTGGGGCAAAATAAAGTTTGTCCTATACAATATGCATTTATTACATTGCATTCTTTCAGCAGAGTTTCAGACCAAATGACCCACATTTGGGAAAATATAGACCCAGATTATTTATAAGCTTTATTTTGGATATTTCCTATGAACAAACTCCAGGGCGACAATATAAATGCCCAAACAGGGATTCTGACCCTAGGAATCATCCCTAGAGTTAGATCATCTAAATAGGAGATGTTTTGAAGCCCTGAGCCCTGGGTCATGTAAAAAAAAGTGATAATGAATATCTATAGGCACTAACTTACAGAATGGTTCAAGGATCAGATGAGAATGGCGGCTGTGAGGGTAGGGAAGAAGGAGGAAGGATTAAACAACATAAAAATCAAAGATAGCATGAAAATCTTTTTTTAATGATCAAATGAGCTAATAAAACACTTTTCAAAACTTAGAGTACTATATTAATATCAGTTAAGTGAATTACAAAGTGCTTTAAGATCAGAAAAGACAGGAATCACTTTTAGTCAGGCTGGTAGTGGAAATAAAGGAAGGGTCATATGGTAATTTTTAAGCTAGATATTTAAAAAAAAAAAAACTGTATGGTTAGGCTCCCATGGCAGCTTCAAGCAAAACAAAACCTATTTGACTGAAATATAGAGTTGTATAAATACTAGAGACACAAACCACCCTGTAAAGAAAATTTTCAGTGGGACCATATGTTCACAGTTGCAATGAATGATTGTAGAACATCTTCCCCTCTCTCAACCTTTACTGACATCAGTCTTACCCCTTTCCATTTCATAGATGAGATAACTGAAGCAACTGAGAGATTATTTTACCCACAATCATAAAAACAATGTCTCAGAGCCAATATTTGAATTGGAGGTCTTCATGGGTCCAAAATTAACATTCTACCCCCTATGCTATACTGCCTTTTAAAACTGTAATTGTTATTACAAAAGTCAGTTGGTCCTAAAGGGGAGAGAGGCTCTGAATAGAAACTGGGCTAACATTTATAATGAGTGAGGAGTTCATAAATCCAATTTGAATAAACCAGGATGCCTTTTAGACCAAAATAACCAAATGGGCCAGAGCTTTCATGATCATTATAGAAAAGGACAATGTATTGTGCTGGCATTCAGGAGATACTGGCATTTGAGGTTTTCACATACTAGCACCACCCTACAAGGAAGAAAAGAGGGACAGAGGGAGGGACGGAAGGAAGGAAGGAAGGAAGGAAGGAAGGAAGGAAGGAAGGAAGGAAGGAAGGAAGGAAGGAAGGAAAGAAGGAAGGAAGGAAGGAAGGAAAGAAGGAAGGAAGGAAGGAAGGAAGGAAGGAAGGAAGGAAGGAAGGAAGGAAGGAAGGAAGGAAGGAAGGAAGGAAGGAAGGAAGGAAGGAAGGAAAGAAGGAAGGAAGGAAGGAAGGAAGGAAGGAAGGAAGGAAGGAAGGAAGGAAGGAAGGAAGGAAGGAAGGAAGGAAGGAAGGAAGGAAGGAAGGAAGGAAGGAAAGAAGGAAGGAAGGAAGGAAGGAAGGAAGGAAGGAAGGAAGGAAGGAAGGAAGGAAGGAAGGAAGGAAGGAAGGAAGGAAGGAAGGAAGGAAAAGAGGGGGGTAAATTAAGTATTCACTATATGCCAAGCCCTATCTTTCTTTTTATTAATTGCATTCTCCAATGCTTAGCACAGTGCCTGGAACATTGTAGACACTCAATAAATGTTTATGGAATTGGATTGGATCACTGGATTCTTGCCATTGCTCACAGTCCAATTAAAATGCTATCTCCTCTAGGGAGTTCTTCTTGATTTAGTTGGCTATGATCATGCCCCTTGACCTTAAATAGCACTAACAAAGTAGATATCTCCTATGCACTTACTTCCTTTACCCTCTCTCTGAGGAAAAAAATAATGTATTTTATCCTTGCCAAGGATGGTGCTCTCCCCATACCTTGCATCTAATAACCTCTAGTTTGCTCCACTGATCATTTGCTTTTTCTTTCTTTTTGATTAGTTTCTTCCTTGCCATGGTATAAAACCTCTACAATTTACCTCATCATTTAAAAAAAAAATACTTTGGGACAGTTCTCTTAACCATTTCCACCTTTGTCTTTCTCTCTTTTACTGATAAACTTTTAGTAGATGCTACCCTTCATCCTGCTTCTACTTTTTCACCATCCACTTAAGTCTTAGCCCCTTGAGATCTGATTTTTAACCCTTCTACTCAGATTGCTTTCTCTAAAGTTACCAATAACCCTTAGCCAATAATCTAATGAGAGAGACCGATAGGGGCACTAGCTATTCCCCACACTCAACACTCCATTTGTTGCCTCCATGCATTCCGTCAAGTTCTCTCCTATTTGTAGGATAGATACATTCCTTCATCTCTACCTTTCAGAATCCTTATCTTCCCCCAGAACCTGGCAACAGTGGTCTGTACACAGTAGGTTCCCAATCAACCTTTGTTGAATTGAGGTAATTTTACTTTGAGACTACAAAAGATCTTTGATATAACTTAGATAAACTATACAGGAAGGCTCCCAAAATCTCCTCAGAAGAGCATTAGTGGGATATAACTGATTTGGAGGTGATTAGGATGAGGAGGGAGGGAAAGTAGTAATATGATTTACTGTAATACTGTACAAAAGATATTGTTCAGTTTTTAAATTATATCTAACTCTTCATAACCACATTTGGAGTTTTCTTGGAAAAGACACTGGAGAGATTTGCTCTCTCCTTCCCCAGTTCATTTTATAGATGAACTGTGGCAAAAAGGGTTGTAACTTGCCCAAGGTCATGCAAATGTCTGAGGTACTCTATTCACTGTGCAATTAGCTGCTCTGTATGAAAGACACAACAATATTTATAGTGGTACAGTGTTAGCCTAAATGGAGTTTAGAAATAAGAATGCTTTAGTGCCATACCCATCGAACTACCAAAAAACTTTTTTACTGAATTATAAAAAACCATAACAAAGTTCATTTGGAAGAACAAAAGATCAAGGATATCCAGGGAAATAATGAAAAAAAATTCAAAGGAAGGTGGCCTTACAGTCCCAGATCTCAAACTATATTATAAAGCAGTGGTCATAAAAACAATTTGGTACTGGCTAAGAGACAGAAAGGAGGATCAGTGGAATGAGACCAGGGGTAAGTGACCTCAGCAAGACAGTCTATGATAAGCCCAAAGATCCCAGCTTTTAGAACAAAAATCCACTATTTGATAAAAACTGCTGGGAAAATTGGAAGACAGTATGGGAGAGATTAGGTTTAGATCAACATCTAACACCGTATACCAAGATAAATTCAGAATGGATGAATGACTTGAACATAAAGAATGAAACTATAAGTAAATTAGGTGAACATAGAATAGTATACATGTCAGACCTTTGGGAAAGGAAAGATTTTAAAACCAAGCAAGACTTAGAAAAAGTCACAAAATGTAAAATAAATAATTTTGGTTACGTCAAATTAAAAAGGTTTTGTACAAACAAAACCAATGTAACCAAAATTAGAAGGGAAGTAACAATTGGGAAACAATCTTCATAATAAAAACCTGTGGCAAAGATCTAATTACTCAGATATATAAAGAATTAAACCAATTGTACAAAAAAATCAAGCCATTCTCCAATTGATAAATGGGCAAGGGACATGAATAGGCAATTTTCAGTCAAAGAAATGAAAACTATTAATAAGCACATGAAAAAGTGTTCTAAATCTCTTATAATCAGAGAGATGCAAATCAAAACAACTCTGAGGTATCACCTCACACCTAGCAGATTGGCTAACATGACAGCTATGGAAAGTAATGAATGCCGGAGGGGATGTGGCAAAGTAGGGACATTAATTCATTGCTAGTGGAGTTGTGAATTGATCCAACCATTCAGGAGGGCAATTTGGAACTATGCCCAAAGGGCGTTAAAAGACTGTCTGCATGGATATAGGGGGATATGATTGGGGATGTAGACTCTAAATGAACATCCTAGTGCAAACACCAACAACATGGAAATAGATTCTGATCAAGGACACATGTAATACCCAGTGGAATTCGAGAAGGGTGGGGCGGGGGGAGGGAGGAATAGAATATGATTTTTGTAACCAAGGAATAATGTTTGAAATTGACCAAATAAAAAAAATCATAAAAAAAGAAAGAAATAGGAATGCTAAAGAATAGGAACAAGTATGTTTCTAGCCCTGTCCAGAAGAGGAGGACTGGAAAGACATGGAGGTGAGTTCTTTCTTTTTATGCCTTCATGAAAGGAAGCAAAATAAGTTGCTTGGAAAGTGAAAATCTTGCCTCTACAAAATAAGCTATTAAATGGAAGCTCCAAACCTAGGGGGATTATTGACATCTAGGTCTGCCCTGCTCCCCAACACTGAAGAATATAGAAGGATCTTTCAGCAAGCAATATAAATTTATAGGAATTTTCTTTAAGAGCATCCAACTTCCTTTGTTGTAATTTAATACTCGACAAGCGATTCTCTCGTCTCCTATCTCCTGAATCAACTTAGTCCCTCAACCCTACTCCAAAAAGCAGGAAAAGAAGAGTTCAGACCAAACTACACTTCCATTATAAATAATGTCATTCTTGGTCTGGTTTATCAGTCAGTTTTCTTTGTGTTTTGCCGAGTGCTAATGCCTTCCTCTAGACTCTAGAATCTAACTCCATGTCCCCTTTGATTGACATAGACTAACAGAGCTCTTAGGTCTGTGATTCTGAAGACCATGCCCTGACCTCAAGCAATTTCCACAGATTTCATCCATAAGGAATGATTCTATATGAGCAGACAGCTGGCCTTTTGCTTCGGACTATCTTTTAACTGCTAGAGCCACAGGTAATGTCATTGGAAATGCAAAGTCAGCCACAGGTAATGGCAGCATGAATTTGATATGAGCCTTAAAAGCAAGGCACAAAAGGAAGCAGATAGCATGAAATAAAGCTGATTAGGTTTTTGCTGACTGGTATTAAGTAGAATTGATGGCAGCCAACTGTAAGCACATAGTATAAATGCATCTGAGTAACTCAAAAAGGGATTATTATAAAAAATCCCTGAGCAGTTATAAAATATGGTCCCAACGAATCCTGAGTGAATGCACAACTGTATTTATGATTTTAGAGTGGTGTTTATTAATTTAACTTGAAAGAAGACCATTGGGAAAGGAAAAGATAGATTTTATATTTTAGGACATCATATGACAGACACTTGTCTCATGAGGCAGTATTTTACTATCCTCTTCCACAATGCTTTGTAATTGAGCTTATAATAAAACCAGGGATGTCTATGACTGTTATGTTTCTCTTCCTGTCAAGGAGATCAAGCATTTCCTGGATAAGGTAGTTTCTCAGCTCTTTTGGCCTTCTTATTTTGGTGATTGTTTTATAGCCCTTAATCTTCACTAAGAAATGGTGATAAATGCCAATATCTTGTTTGTGTATCATTTTTTTTTTAATTTTAGAGAGACAAGATTGATTAAATAGATTGGGCTGCAGGTGTTATAAAGATGGATACTTCTCATCTTTTTCTTCCAATTTGATATTAGTTTTGGCTTTTGCTCTAACTTGTTGTTAACCAGTTGTTTCTTTGTTTGGATATAATTATTTCAGTGTTTGTGAAAACATTCAATAACCATCCTGTGACTATCTTCTTGAAGAAAGTATTTACACATATGAATCTTCTTCATAGTCTATAGACCTTTGGATCTTTCATTCTTAATCCCAAATGGTATTTTCCAATGTATTGGAAATGTATTGGAGGACATTGTCCTCCCTTTTGCCCTCTTTCACTGTGAAGTCATATATGGAGATTGTTGCCAAGTTTTAGCAGAATTTTCCTTCCTCTTGATTTTATGTAACATCTTTTTGTTTAACTTGTAATGTTCCTTCTTGTCTTTTTACTTATGCTTGTGATTAGCACTACCAATAGCCAGGGGTACCATGAAGTTTCCTTATTGCCTTTGTGAGTTCTCTTGTGAGCAAGTTTCTTCTCCTCTCAAGAGCCCAGTTATCACACTGTATGCAGAGCAAAACCAATTCTGCCAATTTTTATTCATAATGACAAGAAGAACCTAAAAATTGTCCTTCTATTCAGCTGTAACTTCTTTACAAATTTCTATTTAATTTATAAGGATGATATATGTAGTATATTTGTAGTATATCAATTCATTCATTACTGACTTTTTTTTAAACCCTTCCCTTCTGCCTTAGAATCAATACTAAGTATCAGTTCCAAGGTAGAAGAGTGGTAAGGGCTAGGCAATGGGGGCTAAGTGACTTGCCCAGGGTCACACAGCTAAGAAGTGTCTGAGGTCAGATTTGAACCTATGACCTCCCAACTCTAGACCTGGCTCTCATTCCACTGAGCCACCTAGCTACCATGAAAGATTTTTTTAAAAGATCTTTTCATACAAGAGGAGACATTTGAGCTGTGCAAAAATTATGACATTTAGAGTACCATCAGTTAAAATAATGTTTATAGGTGGTCTAAAAATGACATGTTTTAGTACCCTATTCCCTTGCCATCACTCCGCTACCATTACAGAAAAAAAAGGAAAGAGGAAAGAGGAACGTAGGATAAAAGGGAGGTTTAGAGCTTTCCTTGTTTTGTGACTCTCCATAGCCAAAGCATTTATCACTTTTTGGCTTGCCTGCTGACAATGAGCTCTCTTTGCTGAATTAAGATGGATCTCAGACAGCAAGCATGGCCTCTCTCCTTGGGCTTTTAGCTTGCTAGAACATACAAGAGTTTGCTTTCCATCAGCATGGGCTTTTAGAACCAAGACTCAGCTCTTTCACCCAACCCTTTTTTTAGCCTTAGATTATTTAGTCTCTAATTAAGTTTTTACTTATCTTTCCATGGAGCTTTATTGATTGTAATTTTTATTGCTTTATGTTTGAAACAGGATACATTTATTATTTCTGCTTTTCTGCATTTGCTTGTATGGTTTTTATTCCTGATACATGGTCAATTTTTGTGGAGGAGCCAAGTACTGCTTAAAAAGAAGGTATATTCCTTCCTATTACCATTCACTTCTTTCCAGAGATCTATTAGTTACAACTTTTCTAAGATTTTATTTACTTCCTTTACTTCTTTCTCATTTATTTTTTGTTTTGATTTATCTAGATCTGAAAGGGGGAAGTTGAGGTCCCCCAAAGGCTCATCTCTTTGCCATGAAGACTTTTAGAGTCAGCCTTTTATAGTTTATTTTTGTTTTTCCCTATAACTCTTAGTAGATGAATAAGTATGTGTGTGTGTGTGCTTTTATGTTTGTTTCTAACAAAGTCATCATCATCATCATAGCATCATTTATCTAGTACCCACTATATGCTGGGCACTGTGCTAAGTGCTTTATAAATATTATTGCAACAACCCTGGGAGGTAGATGCCACCATTTTTATTGTTACTTGGCAATTGAAGAAATTGAGGGTGAACAATATCACATAGTTTATAATGATGGTGAAGTTGGTAGCACTTACTATGTGCCAGGTACTATGCTAAGTGCTTTATGATTATCTCATTTGAACTTTACAATAACCTTGGGATGTAGATGCTTTTATTACTCCCATTTTGCAGATGGAGAGACAGAAGCTAATAGATATTAAGTGATTTGCCCAGGGCAAGAGTCTGAGGTCAGATGTGAACTCAGGTCTTCCTTACTCCAGACCCAGAGCTCTATCCACTGTACCACTTAATTATCAAAACTTGGGTGTTGCCAAGAGTATTAGACTGAAATTCAATAAAGTAGATTATGGTGCTGGCAGGCACTGGTTGCCTATGTAAGCAAGAAACAGCTTCTGAAGACCCAGAAAAAGTATTTCTTGCCATGAAGTTTTTGGTTCTATCAAATGGTTGAATATCAGAAACCGACATGATTTTTATCAACGAAAATAACATTGAAGAGGCATTGCTGTTTCTATTTCACAGATTCACAAGCCAGGCTACAGAACTACTCAGTGGTTCATACCTAGTTAGTGGACAAGGTCATAAGAGAGTCAAAATTCATTGTTTTCTGTGGTCTGTCTTAGTATAAGAAGATCAGTGATTCTAAGCCCTTAAATAAAATGCCCTGCCTCTAGCTTTATTCATTACTAAGCCTTAAATGAATCTCTTTGATAATGGATA